>NC_089251.1:79773894-81023894 GCF_963930625.1 Muntiacus reevesi
TTACCTGTTTAAGCCCCACCCGGTGACTGTGGGACATTAGGTCCTTCTGTGGATGTCTCTGAGCATCAGAGGAGTGACCCACAAGATGCTTTGGCTTGGAATGAACAGAGGGTGAGCTGAGAACAGTTGGATTGTAGGTTTGATGGATATGCAGAACTGCCTTCATTTCTGGGCCTTCAGCACTGCACGCGTGGCCGCCCTGGGCAGTGGGGTCCCTCAGCTTTCCCATGGCGCCACCATGCGGGTTGCACATCCAGCCTCTTCCCACCCCCTCCACTCTCAGCCCTCATCACAGCTCACATGTTGCCATCCTTTCCCACCCCACCTCTCTGGTACTGAAATGCTCTAGACTTCGATAGCCCAACAACACAATTAGAATTTCTAAAATTCTCTATTTGGCATTGATATATTGAATGTTATATTAAAAAAAATTGCTGTGGAACATTCTGGCATCTTGCCAAAATAACTATGCATTCACAAAGAATTGGAAAGTCCAAGAATGCACAAAGCTCCAAGAGCAGGAATATCTTCTATTTTTTTCACCTTGTGTATCAAAGGAATGATGCTCTAAATGTTCTCAGAGATCATATTTAGCATAGTCTTGCTTATTTGTATAAAATGTTTGAAGAAATGAGCTTCTGTGTGTAAGTATATCTGTATATGTGCCTATTTTGTAGAGATGACTGATAACAAATGACTCCAATATTAGTTGCATTTTCCCGTGAGAGGAAAAATGAGAAGCTCTGTGCTATAGAAAGAGGATGATAAACGTGTAACATATGGTGATGTATGACGTACTACATGAAATGATTTTTATCAAGATTGTGATAGTCACTGAGGACTCAGCTAACAAATTTTTCAGACTCACGTTAATCATTTTCAAGGAACAAGGTGAATTTTTAGCAATTTAAATTAGATTTCAGGTCAAAGCTTATTAGTGCAATCAAGATAATTTACAGCTAGTGCATTACATGGGTTGACCAGAGTAGGAAAAAAAAAATAGAATGGACAAGAACAAAATAAAACACCTGTTAGCACAAGTATAAACACTGTAGTTTGTTAAAATTGTTGAAGATTAAGGGTTGAATTATTTCATCCTTCCCATTCTAACATTTCTGAAAATGAAACATGGCCAAACTAACCAGAAACCATCATGCAGACACTGCAGTACAAATGTAAAAATGGTGAAATACCTTCTGTTTGTTGGAAATTGGAAGATGAATTGGGGTATGTCTCCCAAGAATTCTCATTTGTAGGATGTGCTGGAAAAGGGGCCAAGTATCCCCATCCATTTTATTTTAAAGACAACCTCTTGAAAACTCTCATTTACAAGATATGGAAACATCTATGTGCTTTTCTAAGCAATCTATATTTAAGACATTCCTTGGCTTTACTCCACAATGTTTCCCATATTTATCTTTTTCTTGAAGTAATTGCTTTAGCAAATGTAGGTAGGTATGCAGCCCATCCTATCGCTCAGCCACTAATTCTGCCCTGACATCTTCACTTAGCAACAAAAATGGGATGACTTTATGCTGTTCAGTGTGGCTCTTCTGTCCAATAATTGGTATTTGCTTATTTAAGAAATAAGGGTATTTCTGATGGAAATTGGGAGGCATACTTCCTAGCATTTTTCCCCTCTGTAATTCGTTATTGAAATGAGTTACACTCAGTGAGATTGGGGTGGGGGAGTAGCCTGGGCTTGGTCACTGGTTCAGTAAATTACAGAATTTTCAAGGGATTATAAATCCACTTCTGGATACAAGTGTTTGACATACAGAGATAATTGCTGTTACCCCTAAGCTTTCATAGGCTTTGAAAAAATAAAGGAAAATATCAGCCTTTGTCAAATGCTTGGATGTAGCTTGTCTATAAAACAAAAAGTCACCATGGCACTCCACTTCTCAGCATTCATTTGAACAGCAGTGAGGTCATTTTTGGACAATCTGTTTAGCTGTACAACAACTAGCTTTCTGGTTAATTACGCATTTCAATCTAGGAAGCAATGTACCCATGCCAGCTTGAACTGCTGAAATGCTTTAATTCTGCTTTCTGATCATGAAAATGCAAATTTGCCCTAAGTCAGACCAATGGTCCTTAGAGCCCATATTCTATCTTTTAATGAATCTAGGGCATTGATGACCAGTTAAGAAATGATGATTCATTAATTTAGTTACATCTTTCTTGGATTTGTTTCCTCAACCCACACAAACTCCTGGGATATTGAACTTTACAGATTCGATAGCTGTTAAGTAAAATTGCATATTTTAATGTGGCCTTTTCAGATCACTGTATCTGTTGCCAAAAAAAAAAAAAAAAATGTATTCCTGAAGACATCAGCAAAATCAATACATTACAGATGAAGTGCAGAAGTAATCTTGGTGTTTGCAAAGGACTAATAATAGTGCAAGGTTTGGTGAACATAGGCTTATACACATAAGAACAAAAAACAGAAAAAAGATTTTTGTCAGAAATGTATAGAGAGAAACATTTTTTCCACTAATGATTGACAGGTGAGAAGGCTGTAGAGAAATATGTGAAAATTCATGGGTTTACTTTATCTTATTTGCCTCTGGTTGTGCTCTATTAGATATCAGTGGGTCTATAAATCCATAATCACCTTAAATTTATGAAAGTTACATTTTAAAAATAAATGAAATGGTGACACATAATAGTCAAAAGCAACAAACACTTTCTACTTATTTCCTCTAGCGCACATATGGCCCTGTCAGTAGTTTTTTGGGGGGGGAGTTTATTTTTACTTCACCGATGTATTTTCATGCTTTTGCCTTCGGAGACAATGCTATTATTATTCATTATTAATTACACATTTGTTTTGGATGCCAGAGTGCTTTCTATGAATAGGATCTGTACTTTCTGACTCTCGCACAGTAAATGTTCCCCTACTAGTCTGAAGCTAATGTTGAATTGCGAGGTAATTGTGTGAACAGAGGAATGGCAGGAAATTATAACCAAAAGGTTTTCCATACTGCTGAAAAGATTGCCTAGAAAACCTTGAAGTCAGATAGTCAATGCTTTGACTGTTCAGACCAATAAAAGGGTTCTACTGAATTTCCTCCTGTGGGGAAAGTGAGGACAAAACCCCAAGCACTCCTTTGGTGGACAGTGATGTCTCTCTCAGTATGGAAAACTGCAGATAATGGACACAGGTGTTGGCTTCTGTGGCTTGGGAAGAATGAGTCAGAGCAGGGTGCTGAGGCTCTTCGGAAGGGCAGCCATTGATAAGGCTCCCTGGGCTGTTTACACTGTTAAGCCCAGAGCAAATGCATTTTCTCCTTGAGTAATTAACAGTCTACTTTCTTCTTCTTAATGCTACAGTTTAATAGGAGAACTTTTTGCTTTGCAAAATGCTTGCTTTTGAATAAAGGGAATTAGAATAAATATACTGAATAATGCTAAATTGCTCGGAGTTTTTCAAGCTTGCCTCATTTTTAATATTTCCTATTCAGTGAGGATTAACTCTAAATACCAATTTAAATCTAAATTTAAGTTCCAAAATGATTTCATGTGGTGTACTTTATGAGTCAGGTGGATAGAGCCTATATCTTATACACTGGAGAGTCATTTATGAAAGGCACAAATGCCCAATTAGAGGAGAAATTCATGGCTTTAAATTTTGTGAACTGCGACTCAGATCTGAAGCAATGAGTCACAAATAAAAATCAAATGTTGCAATTGTGTCAGTAGCAAATGGCAAAGACTTTAATCTGAGAGAGGTAATTTACTTAAGCATAAAATTAAGGAGCAAGTAATGATGATAGAGTCAAGGTGACTATCTGAACAATGACTCCAGAACAGTAATTGCAAGTTTTTCCCCCCACTTTTCTGTCAAAAAGTCGGGGGAAAAGATGGGATGGAGGTTCTGCAGTGTGATGTGGTTAAGGCACATCTTTTTCTGTAGCACTGGAAAGATGATGGCCGTAACTAAGAGAAAAATGAATACTAATCTGGATTGTGATGAAAGTCAAAGTGAAATTTGAGGTTCTGTTTAGCACCTATGTTTTAATTAATAAAAATTTAGAATGTATACTTAGAAATTCATATATGAGACCATCTGTATAAATATATTTTAGTACTTGACTACATATAGGTTTTTAATGAGCACTGACTAGTACTTAAAGAAGACTCATAAACTTAACAAAGAAAGATTGAAAAATTTCATTTTAGTGAATTAAACAGCCTCAGAACCACACACACACAGTGTTATATCAATATATAGAAATAGATAAGAACTTGAGCATCAGAGTTTAGGATTAGCAGAGGTAAATTATTATATATAGGATTGATAACCAACAAGGTCACATTGTATAGCACAGGGAACAAGATTCAATATTCTGTGAAGAACCATAATAGGAAAGAATATGAAAGAAAAAAATATATATATATATGACACATATGTATGTGTAACTGAGTCACTTTGCTGTATAGAAGAAATTAACACAATATTGTAAATCAACTATGCTTCAGTAAAATTAAAACAGTAAATGGACTTGGACATCAAAGACAGGCAGAATGGAAAGAAAGAATATGCCTGAGAGACTTTGTGAGCTAAAAATCTATAAAACTTGGCAAATGATTGCAAGTCAGTAATAAAGGTAAAGAATGGCCAGAAAGGAAAGTGGGGGTTGAAAGGGAGATTTTAGGGTTAAGATCTCGGTTTCACATCAGTTCCTAAAGGTTGTTTGTGCTTTCGATAGACTAGACTAACAGAAGGGCCATTGGAATGGAGGGCAAGACAGTTCAAAGCCAGGCCATCAGAAGGTTGTTGATTCCACAATTTGAAATGCTCATTTAAAGCCAGAAAATACCCAAATTAAACATCTTAATAGCATTTTATGATTATGTTCCAGTTTGAAAGAATCTTAACCTGAAATGCTATTATTGATTTTTATGTGTAAATTTCTTTAAGGCATACAGACTAGGGAGAAATATAATTATTAGTAATCAGCTGTGTAGTTTAGAGTAGGGTGGTTTTAAGCTGTGGTTTTGGTTTTTGGAATGATGAGGAATCTGTTGTTACAAAAGTGTGGTTCTTTGGTGGATGGAAGTGGACTCTCCTTGCAGGCTGTAGAGCTATATGTGGAATTGAGCCTTTAGGATCAAGCAGGAGGTTCATGTACCATGTAGGGAAAGAAGCTCCTTAGCAGATGGGTATGTGTGTAGAACTCTAGTAACACAAGCTTATGTTAAAGGCAACCTTTGAAAGGTACCGTTTATCATCTTTGAAGTTTGTAAAGTAAATGAGGAAACAATGCTTTTTTGGTAGCGTGGTGGAAGTTGAAAGTTTTGTAGTGAAAGATGCAGCGAAGATGGCTTCTTCATGTGCTGATTTAGTGATCTTGGTAACGTTATCTAACTTTGTTGGGTTTCAGTGTCTCATCTTTCCATAAAAATAAAATAAAAAGATCTACCTTGTGTAGTTGTGAAGATTAAAGGTACTCTATGTAGTAAAGATTAAAGCATATAAAAGGCATTCAAAGATAGCCTCTATTAGGGTTTTCTAGCGCATCCCTAGAAGGTGGAGACTGAATCAGACTTGAGATTTGGGTCTCTGTCCTTGTCTAGCAGCCTGTGGGTGATGCCTTATTGCCTGCAGACACTTCAGAGTGGCAAAAGCTGCCTGAACCCAGAAACCCAACCAGCGCCTGATGTGACAACAAATTCAAGAGTAGCCTGGGGAAGGATGCAGTTAAATGAGCACTGTCAAACCAATGAAATAGTTCTTTATTGAAACAAATATTCCAGCACAGACCAAAATCAATACTGTGTTTGTATTTACCTAAGAAACTCAGATCTGATACTGTATCCCCACTAATTTTCTATTGCTACAGAATTATCATTTATCTATGGCATTCAGAGAGAAGGCAAACAATACATTGAAGTCGAATTTGGGGAGAGAGCAAGTCAAGATTTGATGACTTGCTAGCTGTGATGACTTAAAAGCTATGATGGGTTAATATCTAGCTTTTGTGGGGGGGGTCACTGGTTTAGAGGTTAGAGGAAGCTATCCTGGCGGCCAGTGGATGAGTTAGACCTTTGATGTCATTTTTCCTCCTAAGCTCAGAATTGTCTTCTTCTGTCCATGGAAAGAAGAGCTGTCTCTAGGTATGAGCTGGCATAGTTAACGAAGCTAATAGTAAATAATAGCACCTTATGAATGCATGACTATTTACAAAGTCTTTCTAACTCTAGTCATTCTGCACAGATGTCCCCCAGGAGAAGCTGCTTAGATGTTGTGGAAAGAACATTAGAAAGCTTGCAATCACTTATTTCTGGGTGATAATTTCTTCATCTGGAAAAGAGCGATAATTGTGCTTGTCTTGCTGTGAGCTTCAGTGTGATGGTGGCTGCGTGTGGTAAAGTGTAAGACACCATGTAAATGTGAGATATGGATGTCTCCCTCACAGAGGGGACCGCGATGGCCTGTTCTGCCCCTGCTGTCCCCTTTCCCGTGTCATTCAAAGGTGGCTTTTCCCGCTGAGTTGAATGCTCCCTGCCTGTTTCCTGCCTTTCTCTCTTACAGAGAATTGGCTCTCTGAACCATGCCCTCTCTGCCAGTTGGCCAAGTCCGTAGGAGGCAGATGCTCTGTTTCTGACATCACCTTCAGAAGCTCTCCCAGTTTTCTGAGAAGAACCCTCCCTTGCCCTCTTCTTGTGAGGGAACCGGCGTGTCTCTCTCTTGCAGACCGCCTGCCCTGGCCTCCCCACTTCATTCTCACCCTGGAGGAGACAGTTCAGTCCCCCACTGTTTGTCGGCAGGACCCCCGTCTCCTTTCCTCCCTCCCTGCCTGCCTCTCCTTTTCCCTCTCCCTCCCCATCTGACCCACGAAAGTTTTCACGAATGACTCTTACTCAGAAGCAAGAGCAAACAGAAGATTGGAAAAGAAGAACCCAGTGAATGTATGGCTTGCTTTTTCAGTGAATTTGCTCTCTTGCCAGGGACATTTTGACTGGCTTCTAGCTTCCTTGGTGAATTCTCAGATAACTCAGGCTGCTAGCATTTCTTTTTCTCAGCTTGATAAATCTGTCCCCTCAATTACCCCCACCCTCATCGTTCAGTTCTAGATTCTGCCTCAGTCCCTGACTCCGTTCTCTTTCAACTTAAGGTACCTATTTGTTAAATGGGATTGAATGTAGTAACTAGTGAGAAAAGTTGTTAATTGGCTATGGAATTTAGAAAAATGATGACTTTCATTTTGTCACTTTTAGCAAATTAAAACAGCATCCCAGTTCTTCATTGGTGATTTTTTTTTCTTTCAACTGTCCTTGGTAAAAGAGAGAGGGGCTATTTATTTAATATCAGTGTTTCCCACAGCATAGCATTTTTGGAAACATAGTAATTTAAGGCCCCCAGGGAGCATTTAAATGGTTTTTCATTCTGGTGAGAATCAGACAAAAAATTGGAGTCTTTCTGGATCTAGACCTCTAGGGACTGGCCTGTTTCAGACCTGAGTAAAATTCCTTCGGCTGACTTCCCCTCTAAGGGTTCTGCAGAAATCATGCCGGAGGGGCAGGGTCCCAGTGACCACAACCTGCCCGGCTTGTGCTGCTTACGTGGTTCACCGGTAGCCTTGACCCCAGCATGGTGGGTGTGAGGACGTGGAGGCAGGCAGGGCCTCACCCAAGTCCTGTCAGCCAGTCCCATCTTTGCTTTTCCCATGGTGTCTTGCTGGCCGCTGCTTGCCTTCCAGTGTTGGGAACTCTAGCTGGTAGGGGACCTTCAACCCTTCTGCAGTTCTGACCTCCCCCAGTGAAAGTGACACTTCAGCTGCCTTGCCTTTTTGAAAAATCTTTTGGCCACACCACATGGCATGTGGGATCTTAGTTCCCTGACTAGGGATCAAATCCGTGCTGCCTGCATTGGGAGCATGGAGTCTTAACCACTGGACCACCAGGGAAGTCTTTTTTCCTCTTTTATATGCAATGGATTTGTTAGCAAATAGAAGGGGACTTTCTAAATAGTAGCTGACCTCAACGGAGAAATCTCAGAGATGCGCTGTCCTTGGAGCTTTCATACCTCCACATGCCTCATTTCATTTTTAACAGTTTTTAAAATCTTTTGCCAAAAATATATAGTATTTTTGTATATAGTATATTTAGCCATGTATATGTATATATATATATATACACATATATATGTATGTGTGCTATATATGTATATATGTGTATATTTATAAATAAATGTATTTGCACTTCTAATGAGCTTTAGTGTTGTTCTACCTCAACACCACAGTAAAAAAGGACCTCAGGCTCCAGGCCTGTACTGTGTCACCACAACTGAAACAGGACTCACTTGAACACATTCCCACTTCACCTCAGACCTGTACCCTGGATAAATATATGTTACAAATTTTTAAAAAAACAAAACAGAGTAAATAGCTTAAGTGATTCGAAGCAGTGATTTGAAAAGTTAGTGAGTTTTAAAGGGTCAAGAACCTGAGACTGGTCTTCTTCTAGCCCATTTTCTCTTCTCTTCCCACCAAATAGTGAACAAATAGGATTTAATATAGGATATATACATATCCTATATTATATATATATACTATATATACACATACATATGTGTATATATATATAAAATATAGGATATATGGATATATATAATATAAACAGGATTGTATATGTCATAAAATTTCAGTAAACAGCAATGCTTCTTTCTTTCAAGGCATTTGGATGTAACAGTAATACATGTTGGCCTATTGCTTGATAAGCTGTGGTGACAGTCTTTGTAAACATCAAAATCCATTGCTTCTTCCTAGGCCTAGGAAGGTGAGTCATCATCAGTCAATCATGAGAGCGTAGTAGCAGCTGAAGAGCTGTTAAGTATCATCATAGTCTAGTTTACAACAGCAGAACATAGAAAACAACTAAATATTATATTTATCAATATGGAGATGGTTACGTACATTGCAAGGACATATACTGAGCAGCCATTAAAAATACTATTCTAGATGAATAAAGTGAGTGAAGTCGCTCAGTCATGTCCGACTCTTTGCGACCCCATGGACTGTAGCCTACCAGGCTTCTCCCATGGGATTTTCCAGGCAAGAGTACTGGAGTGGGTTGCCATATCTAGATGAATAATTACTGACAAAAAAAGATAGTCATATATTGAATGAAAGAGGAAGATTTGACAGTGGTGAACATACTGTGATTGCATGTTTATAAAAACAGGAAAGAACTTGTACATAGGAAAAGTGTTTGGAAATTGGATTAACAGTCATTAATCTTTGGTATTATAATGGATATTTTCTTCTTTCTTTTCATTTATATCATTTTTATAATGAACTTGTATTACTATTATAATTTTGTTAGTTATTTACAATTTAACAATGTATAGTAGGAAAATCAATATACCACCAGTCACTGGGAGCCTGACAGTCAGTCACATGACACATATAGTGGGCAGAAGATCTAATAGGGATGCATTTCTTAGCAACATAGCTCAGACAGACTTCTGGGATATCTGAGATAGACTTCTCAGATAGTTCAGCTAGATTGATAGACTTCTCTGGAAAGCTAGCGAGTTATAACCCAGATCCGTCAGAAGAGTTGAAAAAAGCAGATCAAGACTAGGAGAGATGCTTTGTGCTTTACTTGAGCCTGGAATCTGGTTTGCATTGAAAATAAGATGATAAAGAAAAAAATGCCTCTGTATTTTAAGAGCTCACAGGCTAAAGGAGTTGCCAGATTATTTTCTTTCAGTGACTGGAGGGAAAAAAAATGCCATTTTGCCAAGCTGGCACCCGTGGAAGATGAACAGAGGGTCTCCCCATTCTGTTATTTCCCTGGCAGTGGAAGCATCCGTTGGCTCAGCTGTTTAATGTGTAAGTTCAGTGTCCCACGGGCCATTCTCCATAAGGCAGCAACTACCCAACCATGATAAATTCAGTGTCAGGTCTGGATTCAGAGCACACTGTGTCCCACTTTAAGAAAGTGCTCCGGGTCATGCAGCCAGCCATAGAGATCTATGTAAATACTGGTGATTCCCAGGGGAGAAGGAGAATATTTTCCTTTGACCCTTGATCTGTGTTTCTATGGATTCACAGGGTGGTCATCCTGGTGAGAATCCTTTCCATTTCAGAAAGCTTTGTTTCACTTTTCTCAGGGTGAGGCCTGAGCACTGACATGTTTATGAAGCTGTGTAAGTGATTCTTATGAGCACCCAATGTGGAGAAGGCCCATCTGGAATAGCCAGTCTCTGCAAATATATCCAGATAAATAGTCATGGCAACGTGGAAACTTTTATGTGCACAGGGAATGCTCATGCCTACAATCTATGGGCGATACTCCTTGCATTGATTTTTCCACCAGTGAGAACAGATTTGTAACTAGTTCTGTTTCCTTGTCTTCACTGAAAGCAAAGGAAAGCTTGGTTGAGGTGACCTTTGACTAAGGCAAAGCAGTTAATCATTGTTGTAACTGATCCTGAACTTTATTGTCCACAATACTCATTTGTATCAACTGAGAGAACTGGCCTGATAGTCATAAACTAGATCATCAGATGGACACTAGTTTATAACCTGCTTGTGCTACTAATACTGAACATGGCAGTATAGCTCTGAAAGAGACAAAGGGAAAAGATCAGTCACATTATTAGATACCTCCTCTGTACCAGGAATTGCTTTAAGCATGTCATACTTATTTTTGTTTAATGCATGAAACAACAGTTCCATTTTCTTCTGTTGAAAAGAATTCACAGACCTGGTCCCTACATGGGAGTCCTAAAAAATGCTCATCATTATGTTTCAGTAAAGGAAGCAACATTAAAACATTACTTTTGCAGGGCCATAGAAGTCACAGATTCAAACTCTGGTCTTCCTGCTTAGAACCTGTCAAAACTTGTTCAGACTGAGAAAGTACACCTTTCCAACGCCATCCTGAGAGTTGAGTCTCTCTAGTGTAGCTGGAGAACTGACCTAGAAAGTCAAGTCATTGTCACTGGATTAGCTGTCAACAAGGCCACCTACAGTTTATCTGACTTACTTCTTTAATTTTCTTCTTATGCTGTTCCTAGTTTCTAGGGATGATGGAGGCTCAAAGAATACTGCTGAACAGAGATAAAAGCTTTTTACACCAATAACTTTTTTCTCTTTTTAATGAAACATTAAATAGTTCTAGAAAATATTAATGAGTTGATCAGATATTTCTCATCATACTTTTTCACTGTCACCTCTTTTTTCTAGGATGTGTAGGTAATTGCATTGTGTGTTGCGCTTTGATGTGGTCTGTTTTGGAATACATTGCTTTCAGATTTCTATCATGGTTTTCTCATGATCTTAATTAAGCTTGTATTAGATACTAGAATAAAATGACGATGGTGTTATTACTGGCAACAAAATTGAAATCTTGGCCCTAAGTGGTTTACAGACTATCCATAAATTCATGTAGCCTTCGAGATTCATGACTGAGTGAACAACTGAGATCTGGAGGAAAGGTAATGCCTTTTAAATTGCTGCCTAGTTAACGCACACTTTCTGTTGGTGATCTGAGGGTTTAAAGCAGAAGAATGGTTTTAGTGCAATCAAATGCATGAAAATGAAAAGTAAAAGTGAAAGTTGCTCAGTCAAGCCTGACTCTTTGTGACCTCATGGACTGTAGCCTGTCCGGTTTTTTGCAATCCCTTGGACTGTAGTCCACCAGGCTTTTCTGTCCATGGAATTCTCCAGGCCAGAATACTGGAGTAGGTTGCCATTCCCTTCTCCAGGGGATCTTCCCAACCCAGGGATCAAACCCAGGTCTCCCACATTGCAGGTGCATTCTTTACCATCTGAGCCACCAGGGAAGCCCAACAATACTGGAGTAGATAGCCTATCCCTTCTCCAGGGGATCTTCTGTACCCAGTAATTGAACTGGGGTCTCCTGCATTGCAGGCAGATAGATTCTTTACCAGCTAAACTACCAGGGAAGCCCAATCAAATGCATATTTGCTTCCAATTCCATATTCCTCACATTTTCCTTTAGACATGAATAGCTTTAAAAACATTTTATCAAATGTTTTTGTTTTCATAACAGATGCATTCCTTTAAGAGTGTTCTTAGCAAAATGTCCAAGGTTTCAGGAAGTAATATCTTTCTTCCGTTTAAACCTTTGCCCATTTCCATGATGTTAAAAGGAAATGCATGGCCAGGTGTTTTTTTTTTTTTCCCCCCTTAGTGGAAAATAATAGTAGATATGGTGAGTTTAAATTTTTAAGAATCAGTTTCAAGGACAGAGATTTAAGGGTGCTTTCAAAGGCAGCATGCATTCATTCTTCATAGATGCTGTTGGTGAAAATGAATAGTCCTGTCTTCTCTCTTATAGCAGGCATTTTGTGTTTTGAGGCTCCTATGTAGCTGCAATTCAGTTCTGTAAAGCTTTGGATAAGGGACAACCTTAATGTCACATCTCTAATCTTTTCTTTCCCATATCTTAATTCTAAATTTCCATCACTCTGATAATGAGCAGATATTTCTGAAAATATCCTTCAGCCCCACTTTTGTTTCTCTTCCCTCCACTGTCTGTCTTCTCTTAGAGCAGTAAATAGGTCAGAAATTTTAGGGAGCCTGAAGTCACCCAAGTATGTGGCATTTCCCATTAGTGGTTGGAGAGATTTATGGAACAGGACAGGACAGCCAGTGGATTTGATTTGAGAAATTGGGAAGAATGTGGTCTTCCCAGCTTGGAATGTCAGTTATAAAAATCCAGGTTAGCACAAACCATTGTCCTAAAACAGGCCTGGACACAGTTCTGGAGAGGTATGTTCATAAGCATTTCGAGGTCTGAATAGCAAGGCTAGATCAAATTTAAGATCTGAGTTACCTAATACTAGAAGGAATTTTGTCAGTCAGGAGACTCAAGCAGGAGTTTTTATTTTATCAAGAATTGAACAGTTGGTTTTGGTTTCTTCAGGGTTTTTTCTTAGTTACTTCAAAGGATTCTTTGTTTGTCTTTATTGGTTGTTATTGTTTTGGCCTTCCTCAGAGATAAGTAAATTAAAGTAAACTTTTGTCTTAAAAAGTGTTGTCTAATTAGTCCTTGTTTTCTGGCCATCAGTTCAGAAAAGCTATAAAACTATATCCAGTGAGAGAGTTACTTCGTTTAAAAAGACATAGTATCTGGGACTTTGAGGTTTCACACCTTGCTGGGAAATTTTGTGGAAAATATGAGAGACCCTACCTCTTTAGCTCCAGAATCTTTTATTTCAGTATCCCATTTCCTGTCTGGGACTGGGGCAGAGTTCTTGGCAAAAAAGACACTAACAGTTGACTTTCTGGGAACTTTTGCGTAAATGACAATTTGTATGGCTTTCAACTTCCCTAAGCTAGAATAATGGGTAGATTAATATGTTCCTTCTTGGCAGGAATGGAAACTAATTTTTTAAAAGAAGGAGGAAAAAACATGTTGTGCTAAATCAGTGATTGCTATGGCAACAGGTACTCTATACATGTTAGAGAAAAGAAAAATGCAATCACAGTTCTCTGGATAGGAAGGGAATAGAAATCAGTTCACGGGCTTTTTTTTTACCCTCACAAATCGATAGATATGTATTTAGACATTCATGAGTTTCTCTGTATAATCTTATCAAAGAATGTAATAGAAACTTGATGAAATTAAATCTGTCATTTGCTTTGTTATAATCTCTTTTGCAGAAAATCACAAAAATGTGAAGAGCAAACACTGTATTTTAAATATAATAGTTGAAATTTCATTTCCCTGATAAATCCACATTAGCAAAGACAAACATCTTATTAGTTTCCTGGGCATAAACACCTAAATTAGAACAAGCTACTTTCCCTAGGATAGCAGTCCTTACCCACCACATTCCCACCCCCTCCTTAGAATGTGGGGATTTGCATGATATTAAAGCTCTATCTAGTCCTTAATGTTTAGGGCAGAGTTTCTCAATTGAACACTGTTGACATTTTGGTCCAGATAATTCTTTGTACCTCCTGGGATATTTAGTAGCTTTCCTGGACCCTTCTCACTAGATGCCAATAACATTTCCCAAATTTTACCACTCAGATTGTCTCTAGACATTGCTGCATGTCACATAGAGGGCAAATGACCACTGGTTTGGAACACTAGTTTAGAGTAGCCTGCTTGCCCCCTACCCTGAACATGCCTGATCTCGTCTAAGGTAACCAAATTGTGTTCTCAGAGCATGTGATAGCTGAGTAACCTACTGCCACGCCAGAGGTAATACATGTAAGGATAAATGCTGAACTTTTCAATTTTTTGGGTGATTGGGTGATTTAGCCCCCTTGGGTTACAGAGCCTCTTATATAAAATCACTGATTCTTCCAACTGTGGTATCTAATTAATGTTACAAGGTGAATTCTGACAAATCAAAGAACACAACGATTATAGTCCATATTTTTATCACTTTATGGTTCATAGTTGTCCCCTTATTGTGTTTGCTAGGAGCATCTTCATATGGCTTTATGTGGAATTAAAAAGAGCTTACATAAATTAGAGTGTGTGTGTGTGTCTAGTTATAATTATAGTTGTTTTTGTGTAGGCGCTACTTAGTGACTTAGTGAAGTTGCTCAGTCGTGTCCGACTCTTTGCGACCCCACGGACTGTAGCCTACCAGGCTCCTTCGTCTATGGAATTTTCCAGGCAAGAGTATTGGAGTGGGTTGCCATTGCCTTCTCCAGGGGATCTTGCCCACCCAGGGATTGAACCCGGGTCTCCCGCATTGCAGGCAGACGCTTCACCATCTGAGCCACCAGGGAAGTTGTTGTGTAGGCGCTAAGTTGTGTCCGATTCTTTTGTGACCCTATGGACTGTAGCCTGCCAGGCTTCTCCGACTGTGGGATTTCCCAGGCAGGAATACTGGAGTGGGTTGCCACTGCCTTCTCCAGGGGATCTCCCCAACCCTGGGATCGAAGCTGCATCTCCTGCATTGGCAGGCAGATTCTCTACCACTGAAGCTGGGATTCTACCTGAAGCAGGTAGATTCTTTACCACCTGGGAAGCTTATATGTATATCCACACACACATATATATGTATATTTTCAGAATTAAGGCTTCACAATAGAGAAAAAAAAAGAATGTATATTTTACAGCAAATGGAAGTGCAAATTATTTTTATGTACTGAAAAACTATTTAGATAGAAGAGGAGAGAGAAACACTTGGAGCATAGAAATCCTTCCTTTGATCCTGTAAACGTCATCTCATAAACTTGGTGAGAATTTTTTTATATTGTAATGCCAGATAAAGTGACCACAAGCAAAGATTGGCAGGTTTCTTAATGTATATCCTTTGATAAATGGCCCCAAAGCACAATAGAACACATTTGGATGGTTGTTGAGGTTTTTTCTCCTTAACTAAATAATACGAGGGTGTGACATGACTAGTCAGTTCTAATTATCATATTTTTGGAATTTTCAGAAAAACTAGAGGTGTTTTGGATGTTGTGAGTTTGTTCTTAAAATTTTATAATTCTATAAAAAGAGTTATAAAATGTAAAAGATTAGATAGTTTACATTTTTAAAAAATCTGAGTGAGTTTATATATCTGGGATAAAGATAAAAGACCAGTAAAATTCCGTCAGTACTGGCACTGATCTGACAATGTTTTTTCCCTGCCCTTGTTTTATCTACTGACTCCTGCCACCAAAACTGTATATGTTTTCTAGTACATCATAGTCATTAGGGTTCTCACAGGCACAAACAGTAAGTATCTAATTCCATGTAGGGTAAAAAAATAAGTGAGCCCAGAGATGGACAATGTAGTCTGCCCCAATATTCGGAAACATTAATGCCAGAAGTCATCCTTTGATCTGTTAGTCACAAACCATGGTATTCCCTTGTCCTCTTGTTCATTCTCTTATCTTCCCCTCTAATAATTTGATCATCAGCATTTTGTTGCCAACAAACAAGAGGACATGTGAAGAACAATGCAGGCAGGCTAGATGGGGGTAGACAAAGTCTTGGAAAGTTTTAAAAATGTTTTTTCAAAAGCACCAAGCAAATCTGGTAACTCTTCAGCAATAAGCACTCATGTACAATTGATGCCAGATGTTTCTATCAAGATATCCATGATATAGGGCTTCAAAGTTGGTGAAGTGGTAAGAGAATCCACCTGCAGTGAAGGAGACACAGGATACGTAGGTTCGATCCCCGGGTTGGGAAGATCCCCTAGAATAGGAAATGGCAACCCATTCCAGTATTCTTGCCTGGAAAATTCCATGGTCCCAGAGGAGCCTAATGGACTCCATGGGATCACAAAGAGTTGGACGTGACTGAGTGCACACACACACACACAATATAACATAGTGTTACTTCAATGTATAGCGTGACTACATTTTGCCCACTTTTATCAGTATATGAGCCTAAACACTCATGTGTCCTAAATTTACTGAGACCATGCTTTTCCTTTCTTGTAAATCTGTAGTAATAGAGGAGGTTTCTAGCTGTTTTGTCCTCTGTTTAGTTATGCTAAGTTGCAAGGATAGATAAGATGATCTCTTTAGATTTCCTCTTATCTGAAATTCTATGATAAAAGATCTTTAAGTACATGAAAAGAAAGTGAAAGTTGCTCAGTTGCGTCAGACTCTTCGTGACCCCATGGACTATACAGTCCATGGAATTTTCTGGGCCAGAATACTGGACTGGGTAGCCTTTCCCTTCTCCAGCGGATCTTCCCAAACCAGGGATCGAACCCAGGTCTCTCGTATTGCAGGCAGATTCTTTACCAGCTGTAATTTTTTTTAAGACAGGGCAGACAATATTTTGCTGTCTTCACTTGAGGATTGAAGGAGAAGAAACAGTGTTGAACTCGATCTTGGATATGTTAGGTTAGCTCTGTGTAAAAACATCCCAGTGGGAAAGGACAGGTAGACAATAGAGTGATATTGGTAGTGATAGAGGCTGGTGACATGAGGCTGAGGGCTCTGCCTGAAAAAGTAGATTCCTGGCTCTCTGTCTAGCTGACAAGTGAAGACACTTGGTTTCAATGCCTTCTAAATTTCTGTAAGATTCAGTAATTCTAGTCCTGGGACTAAGAGTTCTACAGTGTGGAGACTGGATGATTACTAAGGGCTCTTCTAGTCCCAGAAGACTTTGAAGTAAAGGTTTTGAGAAAGAAAAAGCATAGAAGACCTAATGCGCTCATAAATCTTGGAGGATTTACAGGGGAAGCTTTTATGGTTAGTGTCAAATTTCTTGTGGCTCTATGACTACCCCACACTGAGCAGGGAATGAGAAATTAGGCGGTGAGCTTCTGGTTTACTATTAGCCAGGACAAATGAATTTTCTTAAACTTGGAGAACAGAGCTTCCAGAAGATATTTCTAGTTCCATACTCTGTTTTTCCGAAAGGATGCATCTTCAAATTTATTCAAATCCCTTAATGTCATACCAGCATCTCCTTCCTATTCTGAATAATAAGCTACTTTTTCTCAAAACAGCCTCTCCCCTAAGATGGAGTTATTTAAATATGATATATATGGATTATTTTTAAAAATATATATTATAATAAATGTATAAATTTTTTCAGAGGAGAATAGAACATTTGGCAGGAAGGATTAGTAGAGGAGCACTTCCGAGAGTCATAGTTTTCAAGTTGGAAAAAATCGAAAAGAAATAAAAACAGCTTCCATAAAATGGTCTATCTTGTCAGTGATTTGTCCAGAACCAGCTCCGCAACATTCTAGAGCTGCCTCAAGATAAATCCACAGAGAGCCATTCAGTAGTTTCCATATTTACTGTTTGCCCCTTCAGATGGTCCTGCCGGAGAATAGAAATGCTAGGGTAAGATAAAACTCCCACCATTTGATTAGAGATCTTTGATGAATTTTACTTCATTCTCTTATGAAGCTCATTTGGAGTGATCACACCAAAGTGTTCAGATGAAGATAGATGGAGACAAGTGATACTTAAATGTTGCCAAAACAGGTGGTATGCATCAGATTGTTAAAAGAATTGGTGAATGCCTAGGTGGGTTTATGTTTATGTACAATGGCTTATTTCAGCATCATGGTCTATCTATAGGATCATGATTGATTGAGTATCAAGATCACCTGGAGGCTTATTCCAACACAAATTGCTGAGTCTAATCCCCAGAATTTATGATTTAGTAAATCTGGAACGGTGCCCAAGAATTGGCATTCTAGCAAATTTTCAGGTAACTGAGATTACTGGTTCAGAGACTACACTTGGAGAACCACTGAGATCATAATTATGCTCCTATAGCCATTTAGAATAATTAGCAGAAAGTATGTGAGAAAGTGCAATCAGTTTTGGGGCTGAGGTGAATCAGCCCCATTTAAGATAACACCTTGTTCACAACTGAAAACTTAAAAAGAAGTGTTAAATAATTATATGATTCTAAACCAAGAGATTGTTGCAAGCTGAATAGAGTCTTTTCCTTTAAAAAATGTCAGTGAAGAGGGCAGGAAAAGATAGCTGAGTTTGTCACTTAAGTAGCATCTGAAATATTCTACTAATGCTTTAACTTTACTATAGTAACTAGGTTGTGTAATCCAGATACTCTAGTAAGATATTTCTTTCATTCTATTGCTCAGCAGTAAATTATGGTATATTCATATCATGAAATATTATTTGCTGTGAAAAAGCAGGATTCTGAGGAATTTCGAACGATGGAGGAAATTGTTCATGACATATTGTCAAACGATAGAATACTAGATTGTGTGTGTGTATCTATAAATTGGAAGAAATTCAGAGATGGAATGAAGCCTTGCCTAAAGGGCTCAGAGTAATAGAGTAAATAATATTTATTAGGTTGGACTTTTTATATAGAGAGACTCAAAGAGGTTAACTGGCTTGCAAAGATCACATATCTAATAAGAGACTGAATGGGTTGAATACATGATTTTCTGATTCTAAAATTTATTTTCTATTGATTATACATTGCACTACTGTAAAAATATTATTTGGGATTTTCAGGTTCTGTTTGTCTTTATTTTATTTAAGATTATAAATTACTGGTGTTTTTAATAAAAACTAATAAAAAAACAAAAGCACAGTTTATATAAGAAAAAATATATAAACTTCATCAACATTTAAAAATAAATAAATAAATAAAAACAACGAAAAAAAAATAAATCATTCATAATTGCAGTCTTTAGAGATAATCACTTTTTGTGTATATTCTCCAGTAATTTTCTGTGCGTATGTTAAACATAATTGATCATGATATGTGTGTGTGTATATATGCATATTCATGTATACAGGTTTTTAAGCTAATTTTATTCATTTTATTTCATGTTATAGGCATGTCATGGTGTCATTCTTATTTTAAAACATTTTTGTTTTAATGACAATATTCTGACATATACCAGTATGTATTTAATGGCAATATTCCAACATATGGATGCAACATAAACTTATCTGTTGGTTCCAATTTGTTGCACTTATACATAATGCTGTAATGAAAATCTTGGAGCATACATCTTTATATGTACTTTTAAGTGCTTTTTGAGGATATAATGGCTCAGTCAAAAGAGAATCCACCTGCAATGCAGGAGACTTGGGTTCAATTCCTGGGTCAGGAAGATCTCCTAGAGAAGGAAATGGCAACCCACTCCAGTATTTTTGCCTGGATAATTCCTTGGACAGAGGGGCCTGATGGGCTATAGTCCATGGAGTTGCAAAGAGTTGGATATGACTTACCAACAAAACCACAAGACATAAAGGGAAAAAATCCTCTCTACACTAGCAAATTATTGATCTCCACAATTGGTCTCTATTGAATAAGCCTATCAAAAGGATCACATATGAAATAAGAATATTTTAGGTAAATCTTCTGCCCACACACACATATACATCACATACACATGTATTTAGCAAAGTATCTACTGTAATATATATATGTATATATGTTTCCTTTGAGTTTTCATTTGATTTGACTCTAGCTTCTAAATAAAACAAGAAATTTAAAAATGGAAAATGTTCAACAAAAATTGCCAGAAAGCAGTAGGTTTAACAAAAAGCATTTGACAAGGTTATATAAAGTACTGATACTATAGAGCGTTGCTTAGATGTATTGGATGCTTTGTTTTGCCCACTCTCATCAGTGAGTGCAAGTTTTAAAGAGACCTTTCTGTGGTCTAGGAACTTGAGGTTATTATTGAAAGAGGCATTTTTCAGTATTTTCTCCTTATTATCCATCATTTTTTATAATATTGGGGAATGAGAGTTAAGATACTAGTGAGGCAAACATCATCTATGATGTGTGCAGCCATAACGCATTATGTAACCAATGTATATTTACTGGGGATGCATGCATATATCCGTATGATCCATGAAACATCTTCAAATGACTTCTGTATTTTTTAGCAATTCAAGTTGAAGTACCTTTATGAATTTAATTACACTCTCAAATGTTGTAGTCTAATCAGTGTCCATAATAGCAATCCTTAAACAAGTTATGATGATTTCCAAGTGGCTGTACTCATCAGTAACATAAACGTTTCCTCATTTGGCCTTAAAGGGAAAATTTCTCTCTGTAGTTTTCATTGAAAAAGATGTCATGTAGTTTTTCAGTCACAATTTAAAGATGTCAATTTGAGATGCTTCCCAGGACTGGGCTTTTATCTGTGTGCATACATCAATGTGGCTGAATTGATTAATTAGTGGGAGAGACTCCCCTAGTTAGTGGGTCCAAAAGTCTCAACTAATTCGTAAGTACCCTAAGCTAATCACCTGCTGGTACAATTGAGTTCAGCATAATCAGCCCAGCCAGTTGTGCTATGAAAATATAGTTCTACATTCTATGTTGCCCCTTTATGCAGGTAGTCAGGAAAATCAGACAGAACCAAAGAGTCAGCCTCTCTTAGGTGGACTGGCTATGTTAGATATCTGGTTTCAATGAGCTTTGTAAAAATGTGGGGGAAGAAAAGATTTAATTTTGAATACCAGTCAGTACATAAAAATCTTGTTTCTTCCTACTTTTACTCCTATGCAATAGATCAACTCTATTTTTTTTTCCTTCAAGAGGATGTGTCAAAAGAGGAAAAAATAGAGTAAAAATAAGGAATAGCAGGTATCCACTAACTAATTATGCAATCATTGGATACCTCTAAATTGCCGAGCACTGTATCCCACACTTATCTGTCAATAAACTTATAAGCTGTATGAGAGATAAATTGTGCATTAGACAATACAAAAGAAAATATGGTATTCATCAGATATTCAAATGAATAAGTGAATTAATCAATTAAGAAGGACATAAAATAATTACAATAGAATCCCTCTAATTCTCTGCCTGGGTAGTTAATCATGATGTAAATTAAAGCAGGAAATATATGTAAACTCTAAATAAAATATACAAAATATACAAATGTACTTTTTATTTTTATTTCAACTAAAACATACAAATGTACTTTCACTAATATTTTAACAGAATTAGTAAAGTTTTGCTTTAAGTAAAAATCCACTACTTGTATTTCTGTGTTTTCTTACTTGCTTAATTTTCAGTTTCAGTTAATAGTTACAAGGCAGTCTAATTGCAGAGTTTATCCAGATTTTCTCCCAGATTTTCTCTCTCTCTTTTACAATTGTCTTGCCCATGTCAAATTAGACAATTAAATACAACAGTGTCTTAGTTGAATATTTGTGGAGCATTCTATTTAATTTTCATAGGAAAAACTCTCTTTAACAGCCATATTTTATTAGTTTATATAATATTTAATCAGCTTAGCCACTTTTGTTACTGTAATTACCTAAACAGGTTTGGGAATAAACAAACTGACCCTTGGTGACTGCACTTCCATTGTCATAGTATACCTGAGTGTAATTGACTAGGGGCCAGTATTTCATGTGCATGGAGAGCAGTAAGTTTATTGTAAAGTTCATCCTAAGTTCATCATTAGGTAGAGATTGGTTTAGGAGAGCTTCTCTGTCAAGTCATGTTGGCTACCTATGATGTGCTAACCTCTGTGAAAGCTCATTGGGGTTAGCTTATCTTGATGAATTCAGTCTAGTGAAGAAGACAGATGTATAAATAATTACGATGTAGTGTTACATAGAGAAATGTGTGACTATCTGAGGAAAGGAAGGTTAATTAACTGTATGGAGACGGGAAGAATGGGGCACAGCAGAGCACATTTGACCTGAATGTTGTAAAATGCATTGAAATTTGCTAAAGTGAAGAGAGAGAAATCTTTTCTAGAAATATGGGTTGAGGCTTCACAGGTTCATGAAGCAACGGGAAGCAGCCGTGCCGTGATGCCATGTGCCCCACCAGAGCCTCTAAGATACTAGGCCACCTGTTACAATCACTTGAAGAGAAGTATAAGAGTTTAATGGAAGGCCAGAGAAATGGAAAGGAGAGTTCCAGCGAGGTGTGTGTGGCGGGTGGAGGATGTGATGGATTGGGAAGTCTCCCTTCAAGAGGTGACCTTTGAGCATTCATCACACAGTTAGCCATTACAGGCAGAGCTGGTGCTCCTGTCGGGTACAGCCAACGCCAGATTCTTTTGTCTTGAGCAACTGCAGAGATTGCTTTACAGGGAGCTGCAACCTAGAGAGCTTGGCTAGCCTGCTTGGTGGAAAACTTTCTGTGGTCGCGTCCTCTTATAAGAGGCATAGAGGATAAGGGACTCACAGATTCTGGGTTTCTTCATCCTGGGAAAAGTTTCAAACGTAGCCACTGAAAGGTGTGGAAACTCGGTGAGTCAAAGCTGAGGGAGGAAGAGAATCTGCATGTCATAGAAAAAGAGCCATTTTTACTGCCCTACTTTGGGTCAGATATGCAGGGTGATTTGTTCAAAAGTAGCACATTCCCTAAAGAAGTAGGACACCTGGTAACCCTTATTTTAGTAGAAAGGCCAAATCTGGCCAAAGCAGAGTAATCAGTAAGCTCTGCTTTCCTGAAGTTGTGAAAAACCCATTCAGGGTTCAGTGCGGACCCTCATTACTCAGGAAATCTCATTAAGCAGCATCACTGAAATCTCAAAAACTGTAGCAATAAAATAACTAAGGCACCCGTCACTTGCCAAGAGTTATTTTCTTTTGCTTTATTAGGACAAGGAAGCTTGCTTCAAGTGCAGCTGGCAGAACCTGTTTGTGCAGAAGAATTAGTGATGATTTCAGTCAAACTTCGACCAACCAACAAACAACTATCTAAACATCTGTCTTATAGCACTTATTTAAAAAAAAAAAAAAGTGGGATGACACAGATAAGAGTTTTTTTTTTCCCCCCTTGTGATATTTCTGTGTGAAGACAATAGAATATCATGAAGAAATTAAATAATGCCTGCACTCAGGGGATGTCATGGCAATGCCTATGATTGATTTATTCTTTAATTTTTTTCTTTTTTAAAAATATTTTTATTTTATTATTTTTATTGAAGTATAGTGGTAAACAGCAAGGTCCTACTATATAACACAGGGAAATATATTTAAGATCCTGTGATAAACCATATTGGAATTTGCTGCTGCAGTGCTGTACTTAGCCATGTCCAACTTTGTAACCCCATATACTGTAGTCCACCTGGCTACTCTGTCCATGAAATTTTCCAGGCAACAATACTGGAGTGGGCTGTCATTTCCTTCTCCAGAGGATCTTCCCTACCCAAGGATCAAAACCACATCTCTTGTGTTTCCTGCATTGGCAGGCAGATTTTTTACCACTGTACCACCTGTGAAACCATAATGCAAAAGAATACTAAAAGAAGAGGATATCTATACGTGAATAACCGAGTCATTTTGCTGTACAGCAGACATTGGCACAAGATTGTAAATCAACTACACTTTAGTGATTTATCATTTTTTAAAGTTGCTTTGTCTCTAGACTGCGGAGGCAAGAAGCTGGGATCCTGGACATATAACTGAATCTAATCCTACTGTCTCTCAGCATGGTTTAGGGAGCCTTGACCTCTGCATGTCTCAGCTTTGTTATGGAAAATGAGTACAAGGATCTCTGTCTGGCTTACCTCTTAGTACTGCTATTAGGATGCAATAATAAGTTCAGAATATTAATATGCAATTTTGCGTGACACTATGGATATTATGATGTAATTATATTTTCATGAAGTGCTAGTGTATGGTGTCAAGTCACATAAACTAAATTGGTAATGCTTTATTTTTTGTAAATGCTTTATTAACGTGCCCATCTCCAACAGTATTAGATCTACGAGAGCTCTATCTTAATAGCTCCCTATTGACAAAATGTTTGAGTGAGCTGTTCCACATTTTTGGTGGTTATGTGTTTTACCTTAAATGTAGCCTGAGAACTCTAATCAACTTTTAAAAATAGAACTCAAGTCATCTCTACAAGCTAAAATTTCTCGCTAGTCACAGGAGTTAACTAGATATAGAACAGTTGTCTCTGTTCTGGGACTCAAACCTGAACCAGAAATTCTGGAGTGAGGGTCCAGCCACCCATGTGTTTACAGTTCCGCCCCCTCTCCCCACAATAGAGGAACCACTGACATGGGAGTAAATAACAATGGGGAATTTAAGTTTTTGCATTTCTTCCTTTACTCATTCCAAGAAGTATTAAAATAGCTTCTATTCTGAAGCAGATACTATTCTAGAAACTAGTAGAGGCAGAAGAGTGAAAAAGATGGGGGAGACCCTATTCTCATGGAGGGTGCATTCTCATCCAGGGGGAGAATGATAAAGTGGAAAGTCTTGGGCAAACTCCAGGAGGTGGTTAGGGACAGGGAAGCCTGACGTGCTGCAGTCCATGGGGTCACAAAGATTAGACACGACTTGGCAGCTGAACAACAACAATAATGCAAAGTGGTGATGGGGGCCATGGATAAGGGGGCAGAGCATGGGAGACTGCTCTTTTTGGAAACATGGTCAGGGAAGGCCTTTCCAAGGATGTGACATTTGAGCTCCCCTCAGTGAAGTGCAAGGCAAGGTCATTTATTAAGATTAATTATTTAGCTGCCTCAGCTCTTAGTTGCGGCATGAGGGATCTTTGTTTCGTCGTGAGCACCATAGCTCCTGGGCCCAGTAGTTGCAGAGTTTAGGCTTAGTTGCTCTGTGTTGTGTGGGATCTTAGTTCCCCAGCCAGGGGTGGAACCCACATCCGCTGCATTGATAGGTAGATTCTTAACCACACGACCCCTAATGATGTCCCTAGCCGAGGCCATTTTAAAGAGGGCAGTGAGTATAGCTGAGCCAGGAGAAGATTTTAACAGGAGAAGGAACATGGAAAGGACACCTGGCTGAGTTCTCTCCTACCCTCTGATTTCCCTTTTGTCCACATATTTGATTCATTCCTCTATCTCTGGCAACGAGACTCTCTCTCCTTCCTCAGGTTGGGTAGAAGCCACTTCCAGATAGATGAACACTCTGATTTGGTTCCGATTTAAAAGTCCCAAGAAAGGAGTCTCCCTGATGGTCTTCTGCTCAAAACCCTCCCCTGGCTTCCTTCTTCCTTCAGAGGAAGAGCCCCCCGAAACCCTGTCTCTCGTCGCCTCTAAGAGCTGTTCTCCCCCTGACTTATCCTGCCTCAGTCGTCCAGGCTTCCTTTAGTTTTTCAAGGTCCTCTCCTTCAAGGTCTCCACTCAAACAGAGCCTTTACAAGTGTGTTTCCTTCTGCCTGGAGCGCTACTCTTCTAAATATCCTCTTGGCTTGCTTGCTTTTCTCCTTCAGGCCATTACTCAAATGTCAATTTCCCCAAGAGGTCTTCCTTGACTTTATAGAAAATTCCAGCTCCTTTGTCTTGCTCTGGGCTTATCAACATCAAATAATACTATATTATATATTTGATCATTTTATTTTCTATTGTCATTTCGCTAGAATTTAAGCCTGGGAAGACAAGGACGTGTGTCTGTTCTGTTCACTCCTTTATCACCAGCTCCTGGAACAATGCCTGGCATAGAGGAAGTGCTTAATAAATGTTTGATGAATGAATAACTGATGCCAAGGTATGCAGGATAATTTTCTACAGAGCCTGTGAATTGAAAGCGAGCTTAGGGTGGGAATTATAAGGCAATGAGCAGGGTTATAACTGGGTGGGGGTAAAAAAGGCTTCACTTGGCTGTGAAATGTTCATGTCTTGAAGCTTCAGACTTGGTCTTCAAGCAACCGGCATTGAGAAGGTGGCTGCAGACTTCTAGAACTCTGCTTGGTTTTCTGTAATAGGGAGAGAACTGTAGAAATAGAGCTGGTTAGAGAGACAGAGAGAGAACTAGACATGTCTGGGGATGCCTCCAAGTCTTACTCTGCAATGCCTTACCTGTAGCCCAAAGACCTAATATGTGGAACTGAGTATTTTATTGTCTATGTGGAAATGTATTCAGCTACACCTGAGGATAAACAACGTGGTGCTTGTGTGCACTGATTAATTTTGAGCTGTGCTGCAGGGCTGTTAATTCACCTTTGAAGCATCTATTCCTGAAGTGGTGCTTAAAGCACTTCAAATATCGTTGCCATGATCCGTATGTATTTGTTTTCTATTATGGCATAGCAAACTACCAGAAATAGAGTTGCTTAAAACAATATGCATTTAATACCTTACAGTTGCCACAGGTTAGAAGTCCATACAAGGTTTAACTGGGCCCCCTGCTCTGGGTCTCACAAGCATGCAGTCAAGGTGTTGGTCAAGGCTGGGGTCTTATCTGATGTGTGGCTTCCTTGTTGAAGATCACATGGTTATTGGCAGAATTCATTTCCTTCTGTCCATAGGCTTCTTGGTGACTTGCTTGTTGAAACGCAACAGGGGAATCTCTTTGAGTATCTTATTTCTGGGAAGACTGGGACCCTCTTCTGAAAGGTTGCCTAATGAGATGAAGCCCACCCAGGAAAAATGCTCTTTTGATGAACTCAAAGTCAAATGATTAGGGACTTCAAATACATTTGCACATACCTTGCACTTTTGCTATATAATGCAATCTGAATCTTGGGAGGGAGAGATATTTCATCACCTTGGCCATACTCTATTGGTTAGAAGTTAAGTTACATTTATTTCTCATGCTCATAAGAAGGGGACTACACATGGTCATGTGTCGTTGGGGGTCATTTTAGAACTCTGCCAGTCATATCATAATAGAGAGTTTGGTAATTATGAGATATGTTTCCATTTTGGGAATGAGAGGTGTTTAAACTTTTTGGTTGCCTAGAGAGATTCTTTGGGCCCCACTGCACCTGTAATAAGAATGTATAGAAACTGTTGGCCGAGATGTCCAACACCTTTGAAGCAGTTAGTATTCATGGTCAGAGCGTCACTGGTCTGATGAAAACCCTTTAATGGGGGCCCTCCTGCTGGTTTGACTCCGTGATTGCCCAGGCTGCTGCTGGATGGTTTCATCTGCCTCAGCGTGAAGGTTTCTTATAAGACACATGTGAGAGTATCGACAGAGTGGGACTGCCCTGCGTTTATGGTGTCTGTTTTTGTGCTTGTATGTAAATGTGTGATTTTTAGCAGAGTTTAGCCTGGATTTGCTTTCATGGAAAAGACCACTTAATAGTAAAATTGTAGAAAAGACCATAGTTAGTATCTACCTCTGATCCTCTGGCTAGATCTGAAAGTACATGGAAAATGTTTGATCTCTCACCTTACCCCGAACCCACTCAAGTCAGACAATGAAACTAACATCTACATTTGGAGGCAGCATGAGAGCTGACCAAACATTTTTTTACTGGAGTTTGTTCTCACCCTTATGCTCAGAACTTTAGGGACCATAAGCAAGATAATTACCTACTTCTTAGATGCATCAAGCACTGTAGTATATATATATATATAGGCTTCCCGGGTGGCACTAGCGGTAAAGAATCTGCCTGCCAATGAAGGAGGTTTCGATCCCTGGGTCAGGAAGATCTCCTGGAGGAGGAAATGGCAACCCACTCCAGTACTCTTGGCTGGATAATTCCATGGACAGAGGAAGCTGGCAGGCTGCAGTCCTTGGGGCTGCAAAGAGTCGAGCACAACTAAAGCGACTGAGCACACTTCTGATCCTAGTGACCATGAATGTTTACTGATGTACTGAGAAATAAACGGGCTCAGTTAGGGTGCCCACGTTGTACATGGTCACACGTCTGAGGTTGCCAGGAAATACCCGAAGCCTAGGTTAGCGGTTAAATCACAGATTTGTGTAGTAATTAGTGAAACTTAAAAATAGCATGATAAAGATGTTGGAAAAAATGTACCCTGGGGACACTTTTAAGTTGAAAAGGCTACCTCTTTATTCACAATTCTAAATATCTTGCTGAAGGTGTCAGCCTACAAACCTTAGTGCCTGGCTCCATCGACTTGCTGAATCTTTCAGTTGCTTCAGTTCCTAAACCTCCAATACCTTTTAAGAGAGTATTTGACTAGAGATCTCTTAGCCAATTTTCTATAATTATGTCTATGGTAATAATCCTGAAGTCATATGTTATGCATGGAAGTTTAAGGGAGAGGCTATAGAATTTGATATTGTGTTGAAAATAGAACATATAAAAATTCTTCTAAAACTACCCAATTAAGAGAGTTTAAAAAAAAAATAAGCTGCACTTTGAAAAATGGATGCATTGAAAAATCTGTTAGAAAAATCCCTCCCTCCTCTCGCACCCCCCACCCCGCCCCACCCTAGACTCCATTGTCTTAAAATTCCCTTCTGGAGTTGAGAAAGAAACCTAGCACACCAGCAGGCAGAGAAATACTACCAATATTTTAAGTCAGTTCTGTCTTGAACTCTGCAAAACCAAAAGGACTGATATCTGGGTAGTAGTTGCTGTTCTGTAGCTTCCTTAGTCTTTATTTTCTGTTTGTTTGTTTGCTGTGTTTTGTGGTTGCTAATTAACTGTTTGAGCATTCTTTCAATCTCTATATTTCTTTAAAATATCAAGTGAGTCTTGTGACCACCATCCGCTGCAAACATAGCAACAATTAACTTACCAAAACAGAGTGTTTGGTGATTAATCCGTAATGACAGGGGCTGTTCTCCGGAATGATTAAATTCATTATCAAACAGCCAGAGGTAAAGTGCTTTCCATGGAAGATTTATTGCTCTGGAATTACCTTTCCCCCTTGTACTGATGAAACTTGATCTATATAAGAGAGATGAGAATGCTAGCGGGCTCCATTTTAAAAGATAATGGCTAGTCTATATTTTCTGTGCCTCAGCTCCAAAAAATGAAGTACTACTTTAAGCATATGTCATCACTGGTCCTTCACTTGGTATTGCTCTGTTATCACAATGTGGAGTAGTGGGTGTCTTCAAGGCCTCCTGTGTGTTAGTTAGGCTGGGAAAAGAATTGTCCTTATTCTTTCTACTACCTCGTTGATGCACCTTAACACTAGCAAGGCTGGATTGGGATAATAACTTTCTAAATAGTTTCTTTGTCCAGCTCTCCCCTCTCTACAGGCTTCCCTGGTGGCTCAGATGGTAAAGAAGTTTCTTGCAATGTAGAAGAACAGGGTTTGATCCCTGGATTAAGAAAATCCCCTGGAGAAGGAAATGGCAACCCATTCTGGAATTCTTGCCTAGAGAATCCCATGGACAGAGGAGCCCGGTGGGCTACAGTCCATGGGGTCATAGAGAGTCGGACATTACTGAGTGACGAACACTAACTTTCCCTCTCTATGCCTTCTACAAACCTACTCATGGCCAGGATAATTTCCATGACTGTGAGCTAGACTCCCTTATTCAAAATTTACAATTATAATTCTAAATTATTCACACACTCACACACACACACATACACACTACAGAATAGTCTTAAGACTTTTCTATATCTAAATCCTCTTCATTCATTCATTCTGTTCTCTAGAATTTTCTTTTCCACCTGAGTCCAAAGTAACTTCCCTTTCCTCATTGTCTATAGTATCAGGGCGTTTAATAGAGCTCTTTTTGTAACTTAAAGTTATTTCTGGATGTTTCTTTGGAATCCTTCATGCAGCTGTGGGTGCCCCGAGGTTAGAGAAGTCCAGACTTTGACTTCATTACACCTTGTGTTTCACACTGGATCAGGCAAGGAACATATCTGTAAACAGACAAATACCTCTCTCTGATATTTCTTGGGAAGATGACATGAATTTACTCACTCTATCCAGCTGCCTTCCTGTTCAGCTGATTCATAGTCACTTGAAGATGTTGAAGAATACCTAAACCTACTGCTTTAGGGGTGCTGTTAAAAGAAGTAGAACACAGATAGCAAAGAGTAGGGGAGTGAAGAGTGGGGCTACATACAACAAAATCCAACACCCCATGCCCCTTTCCACTGATCCTTGCACTGTTTTGTTTATCTACTGGTTTATTTGTTGGTAGGCCTGAGAAATAAGAATTCTGGACTTCAGATCTTACTGTGCAATTTTGGTTGTGACTCAGTTTCTCTGAACCCTCATTTTCTTATCTGTTAATGCCTATTCCAGTGAGTTGTTGGGCAAGCTAAATAGTGTAGCATGTATAAAACAACTTGCAAAATGACCAACTTAAAATAGATACTTAAGAGATCTTAGTCTTTTCCTCAAACTGTAAATCAGTCTTAGGGGTCATTTCAGTGTGAGGAAAGGAGGTTGACTATGATTTTTTTATTGTTTGTTTAGGATATTCGCAAATTGACAGTGTAAATTTTGAGCATGGAAGATTTAATCACAATTGTGATGATCTATTTTTGGAGAGTCATGCTTTTGTTGAAGTTGATCCCAAAAGAGGACCTATGGGCTTTGTATATTAGTAAAGGTACATATGCACTTTAATTTCACAGTTCACCCCTTTTTAAAGCCATTCTTAATATTGTAACAGCAGAAAATCTAGTAGTAGTAGTAAAATCTAGTAGTAAAAGAGATACCCTTCAAAGCAAAATAAATAAATAACAATGATGTTGATAATGATAAACACTTTGACATTTCCAGGATCTCCTCTTCAGTTTAAAGTTGAGGACAAAGTTTGATTTTTTTTTCTGAGTTGGTTAGACATGTTTCAGTGGACACCATAAGGGTGATGGTGGTATTTTGTAAGAATTCCCTTTTTCCCCTTTAGCATCCTTTCTCCTTTGTATTCCCTTGGACACCTCTCCCCTTAAACCACCTGGGATTTCCCTTCCATTCACTAGTAGGTGAGGCAGTTTGCTATCCCTTCCTATGTTAACATCAAAGGCAGAGATAATGAGTTTCCATTGTTACACTGGGGAAATGAAAGAAGCAACAAAATATCCTATACACAATGGCTTATTAACTGCCAGGGAGGAAGTGTCTTCAGCAAGAGTCTCTAGAACCCAAACTCTTTGTGGAAGTGTCTTCAAACCAGAAAGAATGTGGGAAAATTTGCCATTTCTTAAGAATATTTAATGCCTTCAAGAAGTATTCTTTCTAACCTAAAGGCAAAATGAGGTAAAGAGAAAGGGGAAAAAAATTAAGTTGACTCCAAGAAAAATTAATATGTCTTGCCCTCTCTGGGACAGTCAACCACACAGAACAGAACCCAGCTGTCTTTGATGTTTGTCCTAGCAGTTTTATCTGTGAAGAAAATACAGCATGGTAAACAGTGAGATTTCCCAAAGGGAGGGGAGTTTGTGGCTTCTTAAAATGGAAAGTGTTACATGTACTTGAGTAAAGCTGATTAATGAATCTTACTTGTAAATTTTGCCAAGGTTAACAGATCCCAGTGCTAGAACTTATACACAAATTATAAATGACATGGTATCTGCAGTTTTTTTCCTCCTTCTTTTCCTTTTTCTTCCCTTAGGAGTTCTGTGACCATATATAGCCATGGCATCAGCTTACACTCTGTAGGATTAAAGTTTTCTGTTTAGATTCATAGATGAAAGTCTGGAGCAAATGTGATTATTGTAAATATTTCTTGATTGCTGGTAGCAAGCTCTCTAATCCTTTCTGCATTAAGAGGGGCTTATCACAGTTTTCTTCTTAAAAAATTACTTGGCTTTTGCAGCCATCCATGTCTTGGAAAAGCATTGAATTTGTTCTACAGAGAATAAACAATGCTTATAAATTAAGAAATGTATAAGACATTGCATCCCGATTTCATGCACAGATATAGCCCTGCCTTTGGTTCTCAGTGCTTGCCTGGGAGACTGACTTTGGACCTCATTCTGTTGTAAAACTGTGTTGTCTGGCTGCAGGGCTGCTGCCATGGCAACATGGAACCAACGATGTCACATGCTCAGAAACTGCCTGCTAGAGACAGCGTTTCCACGGAACAGGGTCAACTCTGCATGGAGACAATTTTATACCCCATCCCAAAGAAATGCAGTTTAACATTTAATTCTTTTGTGTTCCCTCTTGAAATGTATTTGTCTCCATTTGCTCCATCTCCAGAAACAGATAATAATAATAAAAAGAACTAGGATTTATTGAGCATTTACTATGTGCAAGTTCCACACATTATGTTTTACTTTCATGGAGTGGAGTGAAGTCGCTCAGTTGCGTCCAACTCTTTGCAACCCCATGGACTGTAGCCTGCCAGGCGCCTCTGTCCTTGGGATTTTCCAGGCAAGGATAATAGAGTGGGTTGCCATGTCCTTCTCATGTTACTTTCATGATATCCATCAATTCTCCAAGAATTCTAAGAGGTAAAATATATTATTTTCAATAATATATATTATTTTCATGTTTTGGCAAACTGAGGCTTGATAAAATTGAAGTCAGTGTTTGCCGGAACATCAAGCCCATGTTCAGAATCCTCGAAAACTATCCAGTGCTTTCCCAGTCAGGTCCATGATAGGTGACAGGAGTGCCTTGGGCCTTTGCCCCTTTTTTCCCTTATTTTTCCTCTCCATGTTCCTCCCTATTTCTGGAGTGGTGATGTGGATGAGAAAGACAAAAATGTAGAAATTTATTTTGAAAAATTTTCATGCACTTTATCAAAAGCTGATCCCTAGGTTGAAAGAAAAACTCAAGTCTGAGCTTGAAATCCAAGTTTTTGAGTTAAGAACCTGAAGTGGTATAAACTGGAACTTTTCCAGAAGTGGGGCTGGAGGCCACTATATCATACATAGAAATCCTTAAACCTCAGGCACAATTTTGCAAAATAGAGATTCTTTCTAGTTGTTGTTGTTCAGTTACTAAATCATGTCGGACTCTTTGAGACTCCATGGAATGCATCATGCCAGGCTTCCCTGTCCTTCACTATCTCCCGGAGTTTGCTCAAAGTCATGTCCATTGAGTCGGTGATGCCTTCCAACATCTCATTCTCTGTTGTCCCTTCTCCTTTTGCCTTCAGTCTTCCCCAGTCTTTTCTAATGAGTCGGCTCTTTGCATCAGGTGGCCAACATGTTGGAGCTTCAGCATCAGTCCTTCCAATGAATATTCAGGGTTGATTTCCTTTAGGATTGACTGGTTTGATCTCCTTGCAGTCCAAGGGATTCCCAGGTGTTTTCTCTCACGCTACAATTTGAAAGCACCAGTTCTTTGGCACTCAGCCTTCCTTATGGTCCAGTTCTCACATCTGTACATGACTACTGGAAAAACCATAGCTTTGATTATATGAACCTTTGTTGGGAAAGTAATGTCTCTGCTTTTTAATATGTTTTATAGGTTTGTCATAAATTTTCATTCAAGGAGCAAGAGTCTTTTAATTTATGGCTGCTATCACTCTCTGCAGTGATTTTGGAGCCCAAGAAAGTAAAGTCTGCTGCTGTTTTCATTTTTTCCCCATCTATTTGCCATGAAGTGTTGGGACTGGATGCCATAATCTTTGTTTTGTTTTTTTTTCTGAGTGTTGAGGTTCAAGCCACCTCTTTCACTCTCCTCTTTCACCTCATCAAGAGGCACTTCAGTTCCTTTTTGCTTTCTGCCATTAGGGTGGTTTCATCTGCATATCTGAGGTTATTGATACTTCTCCCAGCAATCTTGATTCCAGCTTGGAATTCATCTAGCCTGGTATTTTGCATGATGTCCTCTGCATAGAAGTTAAATAAGCAGGGTGACAATATACAACCTTGACATACTCCTTTCCCAGTTTTGAACCACTCAGTTGTTCCATGTCTGGTTTTCTAGTTATTACCTCCTTGAAACAAACCTTTGTCAAACTTTGGGAGCAGAGGCGGGACAGAGAGTCTTAGCTCTCCTTAGTCAGAAAATATTTAGTTGATCCTTATTACTATGAAGGTCTGAAGGGTGACTAAGTAAAGCAAAAAGCTAAATGCACTGAATTTAGAATCATGACCATTGGGGTTAGATCTTAATCTCCCAAGTCTCTTAACTTCTCAGACCTTTAGTTTCTTTTTTCTGTAAAATGAAGATACTAATAGTAATACAGCCTTAATAATGATGCTGTATAATAAAAAGACAGGTGTGAAAGTGCTTTGTAAGTTGTAAAACACTACAGTTGGTATTAATTTCTTGAGATACTGACCCAAGAATATAGTAGAGGCTTTCTTTGTTCCCATTGTAATATATTTATGTGTTTAGTGTACTTTGTAAATCTAACATGTTTTGTAACTCACTATTAGAGTTAAACACACTTTTAGCAAGTCAGTCTGATAAGAATACAATCTCTCACAAGTAAAATTTCCTCAGGAGATTGTGCTCAACTCAGGGATAGGTTAGGCTGTTAATTACAGAGGCAAAAGCAAAATCACTTTAAAAAGCAGCAGGGGGCCAGTGAAGACAACACACAAGTTTGAGATGAAATGAAGGGGAAAAGAGACATTTGAGAAACTTTTTGATAGAAGAAGCTAGGAGAGTGGGTTGCTGGAGGGAAGGTTGCAAATACAAATTGATTTCCTAGGTATCTGGTGTCCTATCTTCTGGTAACTCCTGGGAAAATGTCTGAGCCCTAAGAACTCACCAACTTCTGCTATGGTTCTAGAAAAAACTCTGAAAGCTTTATTACTCCTGCTCATTCAGTGACTGAGGAACACACACAGAAAAGAGAAATCTTTTTACCTAATTTTAATACATATTATATTTCTGTTGAATCTGTTGCCCGACTTCCCTCATAACTCAGTTGGTAAAGAATCTGCTGCAATGTGGGAGACCTGGGTTCAATCCCTATATTGGAAAGATACCCTGGAGAAGGGAAAGGCTACCCACTCCAGTATTCTGTCCTGGAGAATTTCGTGGACTGTATAGTCCATGGGGTTGCAAACAATGGTCCGTCTAGTCATGGTTTTTCCAGTAGTCACATATAGATGTGAGAGTTGGACCATAAAGGAAGCTGAGTGCCAAAGAATTGATGCTTTTGAACTGTGGTATTGGAGAAGACTCTTGAGAGTCCCTTGGACTTCAAGGAGATACAACTAGTCAATCCTAAAGGAAATCAGTCCTGAGTGTTCATTGGAAGGACTGATGCTGAAGCTGAAACTCCAATACTTTGGCCACCTGATGTGAAGAATGAGATGACTCATTTGAAAAGACCTTGATGCTGGGAGAGATTGAAGGCAGGAGGAGAAGGGGATGACAGAGGATGAGATGGCTGGATGGCATCACTGACTTGATGGACATGAGTTTGAGCAAGCTCCAAGAATTGATGATGGACAGGGAAGCCTGGCATGCTGCAGTCCATGGGGTCGCAAAGAGTCAGACACAATTGAGCAACTGAGCTGAACTGAACTGAATCTGTTGCCCAGAATTACATCCAGAATTTATAAATGTGTAGCTATTAGAATGCCATATCTCTCCATGACATGTTTTCTAAGACCACCAAGCATCCCAGAAAGTTTAACAGTTATCTCAACTTCTTTACCTCTCTGTGGTCTTTATGTCATAGATCTTTATCCTGAAAGATGTATCACAAAGATTCAAAGGGGAAATTTTGAATTATTTCTTTGATTTTTCTAACCAGTGTTTTGCCTCATTTCTTTTCCACCCCTGTAGTAAAGTAAAATTCCTTCTTTTGACATTCGCTGCCAGGCTTAGCCCACCACTGATTCCTCAAATTGGCTCCAGCCAATGGCTCAACAGTTTAAGTGGAAAGACTGTCAAAGACCATCCAGATGGACTTGCCAGAATTTTGTTTCCAGCATATTCTGTGGTATTGGTGTTGACACATATTGAAATGGCTGACAAGTCATAGATGGAAGGACAAGTGTCATGGGCCTGGCTAATCCATGACCCAATATAAGCATTGTTTTAACAACTGAGTTTAAACTGGAATAGAATGAAACGTCCTAAAGCTCTAAAATGAGCATTGTTAAAACTATCTAGCTTTTCTTAAAGTGACACTGCTGAAGCTCATGCACATTAATAATTAAGAGATTATATACAGATGCTTCTGTTCACCACTTAATGCTTTATGTCCTCAGTTAATGGTTGCCATGTAGATGCTTTTCCCTGAGCATCATGGAGGTTGCAGACACAACTGTAACAGCTCATCATAGATGATGATAGCATGAGAATGGTAAGAACAGCAATAAGTGAAAGTGGCTTTCAATTTTAATAAAAAAGGAAGAGAATTATCCTGGAACTAGCAAATCCCACTTTTCCCCAATAAACTTAAATATCAGAACATCGATATTAATTAGCTTATATTCATATAATAATATATTAATAATTATGTAATTAATATTACATTATAGATGGAAATTGGGATGAATATAATGAGCTGAGTTTTGGTTTTGAAAAAGAACCAAGTGCATAAGGAAGTGGGAGACCTAGCCTGGCATCAGTTCCCTTGAACAAGATATGGAGGCTTTTGTTGCCTCCAAGCTTCATGTCAGTCAGTGGTATAATGTGTCTGTGAACAAAGCTGGGGTAACCCTAGACTGCATCTTAGCAGAAGCTCTGCCTCCAGATCTCTAAATGTCATCGTCTTCCTACCCTTAGTATTGGGTAGATCGAGTATTGGGTAGAGCTCAGGTATTCAATTGCACTTCGGACCTGCATATTTAGATGTTATGTACAGGCTAGAGGCATCTAGATGAGATGGTGAACATTTATGGCAGAGTGACACAGGCTGACAGCACGCATCAATGTGCCCTACTTAAGACTGGGTGGGCAGTTTTCAACAGGATAAGGAGACATTACACAATTTAGTAAACTGTGTTTCCATTGGGAGAAGCAATTACCAACATTTATCAGAAATCAACAGAGCATGGGCGTAAATGGGGCTGGACTGCTATGGCAAGAAGCCATCATTTGGAGATAAGATGGAGTAAGGGAAAGGGGGACACGTGGGTGTCATGAATGCAGAGGTCAAAGCAAAGATCAGAGTTGGATGTTAGAGTAGCTACAGTGTAGTATCAGAGAAGGCAAGCCAAGGTCAGTGTCAGGACATTCCAAGTTGTCTTGGAGACACAGAGAGAAGGAGATTCTGAACTATAGACTCAACATTTGATGTCCAGAAAATAAATGGAGGCAGAGACTAGGATGAGGAACAAGGAGGCCAGAAGTGGCCCCTCAGAGGTCAGCACAGGTAAAGAGAACTGGGACTGCTCATTCTGTGTGATATCACCTGCTTGATTAAGCAAGGGTTGGTATGAGCTTTTACTATGTGAATGCTTGTCTTTGGGGACCACTCACTGGCCAGGGATGGACTCTCCAGGGAGGGCTTATACAATTCTACCAGTTTGATTTTGTGAAAAATCCTTATAAAATCATCTAGAACCACAGTAACTGATCTGGTTTTTTGATTACCTTAAAACCCTTAAAAATCAGATGGCAAATCTCCAGTGGAATTTTAAGCTTAATCTCAATGTATGTAACCTAAAACTGACAGATGAAGCTCTTTTAAGAGGACTTTAGATTGATTAAACTTGTTAATTACTGCCATTGGATTGCTGCCACACAGTTTTTAAAAAGAATTCCTTGGCAATGATGAAATCTCCCTAAAATGTAAACTACAGTTTCATCCACATTGTCAAATGTCATTTATTAAAAAAAAAACAAACAAGCATAACAATACACAGAAATAATGTTCTAGAGAAATTGTAGTTCTATATGGAGCAGTTATGAATATTCAAAAAGATACTATAATTGGAGGTACTAAAAAAGACATAATTTTTTGGTCTGAGTGTTCCTACATGCTATCTAAATGACCTTGAGTGAGTTACATAATCCTCTTTAAGCCTGTTGCCTCATTTATAAAATGAAGATAATCACAGCTGCAGAACATCATCTTGTGAGGATGAAATTAGAGAATAAACACAACAATGAACATGTATTCCACACTTTATAATTTATAAAGACTTTCTGATGTGTATTATTCCATTTGATCTTCATAACAGCCTTCTGAGGCCATTTTAATTATTGCGAGTTTTATATTCTTATTTTTCTGATGAAGTCACTCCCCTCCTCCCGGGTCTCATATTGGCAAAACTGGGACTCATTTTACATGCACCATGGAAACATTAATTTTGTGACTACTATGCACCAGAACTATTTTAAAAAGCCCTGACAACTGTAATAGTAGTAAAGCTAACATGTATTGAGCACTTACTGTAAGTCGCTCTAAGTATGTATGTGTATTTAGTTTGCTTAACAGTGCCCTTGTGAGGCAAGTACTCTTCCTACCCTCTTTTGACAAATTGAAAACATTAGGGAACTTGTTAATGTACTGGGGAAGAATGAGGCCCTGGTTCTCTGGTTCTAAAATCTATAATTAAAAAATATCATAAAGGGATTTTTGGACTCTCGAACGTAAGGCAAGCAAATGACTTGTTTGTATATGTAAATGTAGATATGGACTGGCCTACATTGGATAGACATGAAACCTGACTTGTGCTCTCTGCATGAGAAGGAATATTTCTGAAAAGATCTTGCAAAGGGGACTCCAAGTCTCCCCACTGTTGGGATTCTTGAATGATGTGGTTAAATCCAAGAGTAGAAAAATATTTGGCCATCTATATCTAGGTGAGAAGTAAAATGGATGGTTAACCTGTTTTGTGTGGTTGCCAAATATTTAGATCACTGCAAACACATAAGTTACCAATTTTATTTTCTGCAGGTTATTTAGATGTTTGAATTTCTAACAACATAACCCTGAAGCAAATCATCATTAAGCTACATATCAAAATATGATATATCAAAATATAGACTAAAAGGACCACCAACTTGAATAGTAGAAAGTCTAAATTTTTGTCCCAATTTCATGTTTTTGGTTTAGTCATATGTCAATGTGAGTATAATACCTTCCTTGCCTACCCTCTGGATTTCTGAGGTTCAAATAAGGTAAAACAGTTAAATTCACTCAAAAAAATGGTAAAAAACCATAAATAACTCATTGAGAACATGACTAGTGTGGATCAGTCCCAGAGTGGTTTCAGGGCTAAAAGAATACATGCCATACAATATGACAAATAACTCAAGACCCTTATTTGATCTCTTTATTAAAGAAACATGTATTCCAGCAATAAACTTAAAGTCTCTCTTTTCTTCTCCCATCTGTTTTCTGTACAGACCCTGAACCTGCTCTCTTTCTTCTCTCAAAAAAATTCAGGGAAAAAAAAAACAAACCCAAACTTTTAAAGGATAAAAATTTCTCCTATTGCCCCTCCATATCCTTATTTCCTCCTTTTTCTCCATTAAAATAAGAGTCAGGCTGGTAAGTAAGTAAGACCTTCCTTGGAGGGCAGTGGTCTCTTTAGTGGCCAGAGACTAGAGATGGATATTTTTAAATTTATTTTTTCTATTATATATGTGTAAATGAATGAGGCAGGAGTAAGGGCAGCTAGTGCCTCTGTCATCTGGCAAACAAAAGTACTCTAAGTACCTGAGGATGGAAAGTTAAAGAAATATGCTGAACAAAAAATGTCTTTCAGTTTTATTGGATTTTGGCTTTTTGATATGGAAAGTCTCTAATTTTTTTTTAGTTCTGCTCACTATCTACTTACTAAATTCTCCAGTTTATGTTTTTAATGAATCAGTAAAGCATATTACCCTGAAAAAAAATCTTCTTACTAATTGGACAATTTCAGTGAGTTTAAAATTTAAGAATGTTTAAGACCTGATGGTTTTAGAGCTGTCTTTTCCTAAATTGTTTTATTTCTCCATGTTTCCATCATTTAATTCATCTATTGATTATTGAGGAAAATAATATCAATTGATATGTTTTAACTGATTTAGTAACTTTTAAAAACATCTGAAAAGTATACTAAGAAAAAACTCTATTATCAGAAAGTTGTATTATCAGACATTTTTACTGTCTTATTGAGAAAGAAAGAAAAGATGCTTTTATAAAAAAACTATTTTTAGTGCTATGGATACAGAGGTAACAAGGTGAGTAATCCAGGGTAATTTTAGTTATTTTTTAAACCATTTATGTTGTCCTCACATTTCTGCTTCCACCCCCAAACTCACACACGCACGCACACACACACACACCTATAAACTCTACCGAAGAAAATCTCCCCGGGAAAATTTCTTGTCCTACTGAACAGGCAAATAATGCGACTGTCCAGAATCAATCAACCTTGAGAAATAACGCTACAACTCAGGGTCCAAATGCAAGGCTTCGTTTGCCTCACTAGGTTGCTGTTGAGTTGCTCAGTTGTGTCTGACTCTGCGACCCCATGAACTGCAACACGCCAAGCTTCCCTGCCTCACCAGGCAGAATCCTCAAACCAACTGTCTGTCGGTAATGGAAGCCAAGCAGAGGTTTTATTACCTGTCAAAGAGGTGCAGATCTGGAGGAAGTCTCTTGATCCGATGGGCTTGTTTCCATGTGTGATTAAGAAGTGTGTTATTCATAGTATAAATGTGTAACTCCGGAACAACTGACAGGAGGGTAAGATATGCTTTTTTGAGTAACTGCCTCAGGGTGGTTTGGGATTTAATGATAATAGCCTTTGTTTTGTAATCATTTATCATGTGTGGCATGATTGCCAGGTTATTTCTCATGGATCTTCGCTAATCTTCACAAGGATCTCAAATAAGAGCTCAGAGGGCTGCTATGTAGTTTATGTGCTTTGAAAGCACTTGGTTTAATGGTGGCACAAAATGTTTCAGTGTTAGCGATTATCTTCATCATTATTATTTCAGTGGGTCTAAAAGTTGGGCAGTAAAGGGCAAGGAGACAGCTTTGATTATCAGTTATTATTCTTTTGGCAATAAGCTTCAGCTTGAAATTCAGAAAGGAAAGATTGCTGAGTGTACGGTTTAACTCATTGAATGAAAGTAGAGTTTTGTGTCTGAGTTTTATTTAAGTGGAGAATGATTGTAGCACTCATCTAATACCAACCTTCACCAGGAAAATCTCTCTTACTCCCCTAGGTCGGGTGTGCAATTTGATACAGAACATTCCTAAGCCAGTAGTCCTGAATGAAAGCTGAATCTTCTGGGGGTAGAGGTTCTGGGGAAGATTTGGGGGTAATTGACAGGGCCTTGTTATTGCTGTGCTGGTGATTTGGAGGCAGCACAGTGAGAACGTAGTGAATAAAGGGGGCTGGATAAACCACATTGCACAGTGTGCTCTCAGATGACAAAAATTTCCCTCCCTTTGATAGTTGGTAATTTGTTTTGGGCATATTATTCTTACTTTAAGAGTATTTGTACCTTATCCTAATACTGGTTTTTGTTTTCTCTTTTTCTATCACCTAGCTTTAGATGGTATATCTGTTTTTCATTTTCCAGTACATTTTAGACAGAAGTTGCTTCTAATCTTTTCTTTTACATCTAAACTTATTTATTACTGGAAGGTGTAGCCTGGGGTAGGGCTTCCTACACCTAGTGGTGGCTCAGTGGTAAAGAATCTGTCTGCAGTGTAGGAGATGCAAGTTTGATTCCTGGCTTGGGAAGAGGCACTTCTTCCTCCGGAGAAGGAAATGGAAATCCATTCCAGTATTCTTGTATGGGAAATCCTATGGACAGAGGAGCCTGGCCGTCTCCATGGGGGTCACAAAGGAGTCACGCACACTACTTAGCAACTAAAAAATACCACCAATAAGGCTAGTGTGATTATTATTGAACATACTTAAATTGATAACATTTTATTATAAATTAATACCTTATATTTTAAATTAATTTTCTGATAGGTGCATTATATGTGTATATTTGCCTTTAATTTAGGGATCTAAGTAGGTTTAAAAAGACAGTGGATAATGCAAAGTTATAAAATATTGTCATAAAGAGGAATTGGATCTGATAAGATTGATAGCTACCATTCTAAACAAAACTATGGAACTGCCGCTAATTTAGAACCAATCCTTTGATCAGTCAGTCATCATTATTTTTTGTCTCTAGGTAATAATTTTCATGAGGTAGTAATACATAACTAGTGTTGAATGGGATAAAAAGATTATCAAATTGGATTATAGTCATTTGGAGGAGAGAATAACTTTCCTTTGGGATCTCTAAGACCTGGCTACAAGGAATTTGAAAAATGTTGCCATTCCTTCAGATTAGACAGAAATAGAACCATTGAAATAGGTTTGGTTCCTGCTGGTGTAGACTTCTTTTTGCTTGCAGACTGATGTGCTCTGGAGAGACACCTGTTCAAGGTAAATTGCAAAGTGGACAGGAGATGTGCCTGGAAAGGTAGGTGGGGCCAGACTAGGGAGAACTTGGGGCATTGCTGTTTTATGCACTCCAGCAATTTTTAAGCAGGAAAATGACATGATCAGGAATTTTATTTTACAGGCATGTATTTATGATATAATGTGGGGTTTTTTTGGAGATGGGACCAGCTGGGAGGGAAAAAAAGCAGTCTAGAAAATTATGTCAATTATACAAAGAGTAGTAATGGAAATGGAAAGATAGACATAGATTTAAAGGGTATTTGGAAGAGAAAATTGATCAAACCTGGTTTCTAACAAGGTATGGGCAGATGACAGAAGAAAGTGGGAAGAAGACCTGTAAGCTAACTTGATACCAAAGTGTTCACCTTAAGTCAATATCTGTTCATTCAGATTGAAAATACAGGGTCGTGAGGAGGTCTCTGGGGACCTCTTAGGTCAGCTTGGTGTTTAGTTATAGATACCTGTGAGACATTAAGACAGAGGGGTTTACTCCTCCTCTGTTAGATGAAAGGTAGAAAAGTAGATAGTGAATATAACTTATAGTAATGTAAGGTGCATTCCCTGCACTATGAAGTTAATCCAAGTTTCCAAATAATTTACTCTTCTATGAGAATAGAACTGTAAGAAACACAAACTACTGGAAGAATTTTTATTTTAAAAAGTAATGTAGTTTTCCTCTTTGCTTTGTTTAAAAAAAAAACAAAACCAAATGAATAGTGTATCTATTCCTTTTCTCTCCAAAAGAAGTATGTCTGACCACATATTGTTAAATGCCTTTTAATTTGTTACATTCTCAAATCCCGTATCCACCTCCCCCCCCCCCTTTTTTTTTACTAAATCCTCCATCTTTTACCTCAATATTTATTACCAGCCTTCATTTTTGTGTTTGAAGAATTTTTGTCTGAATGTTAGGACACTTATAAATGCCACCAGAGAACCTTGTAAACAATACTGTTCTAGAATACTATTTTCATAATGTCTTCTAAGACTGTAATTTAACCACATTTAATGTAACATATAAAAGTCACATTCTTCTTCCATTCACTATATGTTGAGTGCCTGGCACACTATAGGCACCAGATGCTAGGGATGCAGTAATAAAGAATGCAAATGAAATAAAATTAACACAAAATGAGGGTATGATTTTCCTTCCTGGAGTTCGAGGTCTACCAGAGGATTCAGTTCAGTTCACTTCAGTCGCTCAGTTGTGTCCGACTCTTTGCAACCCCATGAATTGCAGCACGCCAGGCCTCCCTGTCCATCACCAACTCCTGGAGTTTACTCAGACTCATGCCCATCGAGTCAGTGATGCCATCCAGACATCTCATCCTCTGTCGTCCCCTTCTCCTCCTGTCCCCAATCCCTCCCAGCATCAGGGTCTTTTCCAATGAGTCAACTCTTTGCATCAGGTGGCCAAAGTATTGGAGTTTCAGCTTCAGCATTAGTCCTTCCAGTGAACACCCAGGACTGATTTCCTTTAGGATGGACTGTTGGATCTCCTTGCAGTCCAAGGAACTCTCAAGAGTCTTCTCCAACACCACAGTTCAAAAGCATCAATTCTTCGTTGCTCAGATTTCCTCACAGTCCAACTCACATCCATACATGACCACTGGAAAAACCATAGTCTTGACTAGATAGACCTTTGTTGGCAAAGTAATGTCTCTGCTTTTTAATATGCTATCTAGGTTGTTCAGAACTTTCCTTGTTTTAATTTCATGACTGCAGTCACCATCTGCAGTGATTTTGGAGCCCCCAAAAATAAAGTCTGACACTGTTTCCACTGTCTCCCCATCTATTTCCCATGAGGTGATGGGACCAGATGCCATGATCTTAGTTTTCTGAATGTTGAGCTTTAAGCCAACTTTTTCACTCTCCTCTTTCATTTTCATCAAGAGGCTTTTTAGTTCACCTTCACTTTCTGCCATAAGGGTGGTGTCATCTGCATACCTGAGGTTATTGATATTTCTCCCGGCAATCTTGATTCCAACTTGTGCTTCTTCCAGCCCAGCATTTCTCATGATGTACTCAGACAAGCAGTTATAACCGGGTATAAGTTTTCTGACAGAGCAAGTGCTGGGAATCTTGGCAGGGTTATTTCTCTGGGTGTCAGGTGGGCAGGGGCAGCCCTCCCTACCTATTACATATGGCCACTTAGAGTGCAAGGCATTGGGTTGACTGTCCTGATTCCCAGTGACTGCACACAACACCATAAAGGAGAGAAGCATCATGCTGCTCCCAGTTTGCAGGCAGTGAAGCACTCATAGCTTAAATTACCACATAATGAGGTCTTGTCTGTACTTCTGGCCATCTTGACGGATATCAGATGCAATCCCTTTATATCAAACTGCCAGGTAATGAATATTCTAAAATTTTTTACTGTGTTAATAAGAGTATTTCTTTTCTTAGAAATGAGATTCCTTTAGGAATTCTGCTAATGTTTGTGACCATTTTAAAGCCTTGAAAGAAGTAAAATGTTCATGTAAGCTCCGTATTTGCCCAACAGATTTTCCAAATCAGAGCACTAAGCCCTCTTAGACATCACAGTCAATCTGTCATTTGACACTTGAAATAAACGGCACGCGTGAAATGCCTGGATGGCTGGTCATAACCACCCAGTTCATTATCTGAGCTGCTAGCAAGCCCTTCATGCCCAGTATTCTTAGAGAGTATCTTAAGCTCCATTAGTGGACAAGAGTCTCTTGAATTCACTGTTCATACTAAACGGAAATGTCTCTGCTGTTGGGAAATCTTCAACTTACTCAGCCCCTTGTTTCACCTCTTTTCTCTGCTCTATCCAGTGTCAGAGAAAGATGATGGCTTCGTACCAGTGGACATTTCTGGACCCAGGATAAATGTGCTCTTTGCACTAAATGAGTTCCACAGGCTCTTTGGTATTCATGTTGCTATGATTCTCCAGTTGTCTGAACATCATGATTTCCTAGATTTACAAGGGGATGCCATGATGAACCATCACACTGTGTGGCCCCGGGAGAGGGTGCTGGACCATGGCACCCTAATCTTAGGGGCACCCTGATCTTAGGGGGCTATTTGTAAGAACCAGGGTCCCATGGAGTACTGGGTTCGGACTCCGGACTGATTCAAAGTGAGTTATGGACTCTTGAGTTAAGTTCCTTGGGGTTAATGCCTTTACAACTGTATGACTCGGGGCAAGTGAGTGGACCCTACTGTGCTTCAGTTTCCCAGTCTATACTGTGAGAAAACTAATTGTTCCTACCCCACAGGTATTTATGCTAAGAATGAGAGTTCAGTAAGATAATACAGGTAAAATGTTTAGGACCGTATCTGACACACAGTGTTTCCAGAAATTGTTAATTGTTCTTATTCAGTGAAGTGTGGGATGACCATCTATCATAGATAAAGAACTCTTACATAAATACCTATTAACCAAATATGAATATACAAGCTGTATCTAATTTTATTCTTTTTTAAAAGCCCCAACTTTGATACCATGTGCTTGAGTCAAGATACAACAGGGTTGAAACGTAATTCTACTTCTTATGAACTGTATAACCTTTATCCTTTTGTTTTGCCATGTTTATTGAGCATTTTGATGTATGCTGGGCAGAAGGTTAGGCTGTAGGGATATTGTGTGGAGAAAAATAAAAATGGCCCCAGTCTTCATGAAATTTCAATCAAATTTTTAACCTCTTTTTACCTCATTTAACTTATCTCTAAATTAGGGAAATAATATAACCTCATAAGATTCTCAAGCTGATTGAATGAGTTACACAGCTAAAGCTCTGGGCACATGGCATTGAGCACTAGATAAATATTAGTTCTCTTTCCTTTTCTCCTCAAGAGACAGCCTTTCACAGTCTCTTGCACATGATCAATACTTGTTATGTATCTGTTGATTTAAGTTCAGCTCTGGGTAAAAGATATTTAATGCTTTAACCAGAATGAAATTTCTTGGCTTGGTATTGGAACCTGATTTTTTAATGAAACCCATTGTAAAATGAAAGCCACAGCGGCGTTATATGCTACATCAAGCATGTCTTGTTTTTCACTTTGTGCTGCAACAACACTAAATTCATACCTCTAGGATAGGCCTTAGGATAGTATACATATATTTCTTGCATTCTCAGATGGGATTCTGCCCTGTGGAGGGTCTCAATATCATATACAGTTCACTACTCGGGCCTGTTGATGTTTTCCTCCTAAATATCCCTCCATCCTCTCCCCCTCTCATCTCTGTATTTCTTGACCCTAAAACCAAGCTGTTATGAAGCATCTTGCCTGGTCTGTTGTGGTCCATAGCTGATCTTCCACATCCCCTCCAGCTGCCTTTTGATCTGTTCTCCACCCAGAAACTGGAATGATCCTCTCATTTCTCTGCTTAAAGCCTTCCAAGACTTCCTATTGCTCAGGATAAAAACCCTTGTCTGGAGTTAAAAGATTCTGCATGTACAACCAGCAGCTTCTAATAACCATATAACATGACCTATATATGTAACTTTGACTTTTCTAGTAATCATCTTAAAAAATTAGGAAAAAAACATAAAAACAGATGAAATTAATAATATGTTTTATTTAATCTAGTATATCCAAATATTATCATTTCAATATGCAACCAATATACATAATTATTGAGATATTTTGCTTTTTTTTCAGGCTGAGTCTTCAAAATTCAGTGTGAACTTTACATTTACAGCCTGCTTCATTTTAAATGCACTGTGTGTGTGCTGGACACCCCCTCCCCATCTTGAGCTGCAACTCTTAGTTCTTTCCTGCCCCTTCCCAGCTTACAGTCACATTCATCTTTTGGGGTTCCTTTTCACCACTGTGCTCTTTGCTGTTGAGGCTCTACACATGCTGTTCTGTCTCATCCATCTCCACCTCATCACCCAGTGCTCTCTCATTTATCTCTTAATTTCCAAGGATCTTCCTCAATGAATTTTACCTCAGAATCCTCAATGATGGTCTCTTTATCTACTTGTCCCTCTGTTGGAACACACTTTAATTTGTCATTATAAATTCATTAGTCTGTTTATTTTATCAGCCTCTGGCTGCTAGATACACAAAGAAGCCTGTGAGAGTTAGGTGCCTTGCCTGTCTGTCTTACCCTTGTACTCCTGCTGCACATAGGACAGTACTTGGATCAGTGTGGGGAGTGTTGAATGAATGAATATATGAATAAATGTGAGAACCACACAGTGAGTACATGAGTCAGTTTATCTGCTCCTCAGTTCAGCCCTTAAAGTGAAGAGAATAGTAGGATAAGACAGGGCTAGTGCCCAAAGTCAGAACTTTCTTACTCTAAATGCCTTGTTCTTACCTTAATGCTGCAATGAAGAAAAAGACAAATTTTTGGAAATTTCTGGTATAGGCATTGTCTTTGATGTTCCCAAGTACCTGAAACTGTACTTCTGTTCTTTAGCTATTGGTATGTCCATAGAAATATGCCTTATGGGAACTACAGGTATTTCTGCAACATTTTTAAGAGCATATTTAAATATAGGCACTGTGTGGTAGGCTTTTTTTCCCCCCATGTTCTGCTTAGATTTTAATTTTTAGAAGTATATTCACTTGAAGAATGATGTCAAAACCTTAGCTAGTTACTGAATTTTGCCTGAATGAATAATGAGTGAATGGGGGCATGAGTGGATGGATGGATGCTTTCCTCAGCCTCCCTCCAGTTTCCTCATTCATAACAGGGATGAAGGCTAGATCATTACCAGAACCGCCCTCCTCAAATTTTTTTTATTTCAGTTGCATCTATTTTTTGGCGTGCGCTGAGCAGAAATAATTTTCTGATGAATTCCTTTTTATTCTAATTTACATAAACACATCAGGATAAAATATCTGGCAGCACAGAGAAACCATGAGACTCAAAAACAAAGATTTGTCTTCCTAGCAGCTTGAGTCCCCTTAAAGTCAGGGGACAGAGGGGAGAGAGAGAGGGAGAACAAGAAGGCATCCACTGGACCTCTTTGAGAAGAATGATTTGTGTCAAAGGACTGTCACTTAAGCCAGTGGGTTTGAATCTGTTCAGTGATGTAGGCATTTTATAGACTGGTTATCAATGCTAGGATGTTGCCGCTACACTGAGCACAGAAATATTGCTGTTTACACCCTTTCTTTAAATATCTTTTAGAATGTCATTTCAATGGTAGGTAATTGTCATAAAAATACACTCGCTGGGTTATTTGCTGGGATAAATCAGGAACTGTTTCGCATGTGAGCTGCCTACCCCAGCATACCTGCATCTGTTAAGTTTTTATTACATTGTTCTGCAGATGTAACTGGCAAACTGACTGATGTATTGTAATTAACTCTGAGTACTTATGGAGTGTCCTTGTTTTCAGTAGGACATGATGGTTGATGACAAGAAGCAGAGAAGACATGGCATATGCCTTTTGTCATTTTTTAAAAAATAATTGAGGCTTAAGGAGATGGAAGGTTTGTGTTTCTGAAATTATGCTAGAAATATGACTATTGTTGTCTTACACTGTGATTTGTCCTCACATTAACAAGGTATGTAAAAGGCAGAGAACAGGGAGAGTTGACAGTCTGAAAAAGCAGGCATATTCAGACCAAAGTGAGATGTGTCTATTTCGGCTGTGGTTAAGTCTGACTTCACCCTTCTGGATACAGGACCATGACTGAGCTTAAGACCAACATCAAATTATTCTAATAGTCTCCAGATTATCGTTGAAAGGTACACTGGATAGCATTTCATAATTTGTAAATATTTATATAGTTAAGAGTTACTCATACTATTTTTTGTTGTTCAGTCATTGTGTCTGACTCTTTGTGACCCCATGGTCTACAGAACACCAGGCCTCCCTGTCCTTCACTATCTCCCGGAGTTTGCCCAAATCATGTCCATTGAATTCGTGATGCCATCCAACCATCTCATCTTCTGCTGCCCTCTTCTCCTTCTGCCTTAAGTCTTCCTGGGTATCAGGGTCTTTTCCAAATATTGTTAGTATTTAAGACATCGTAAATATGTTACTGGGTTTTATCAATAACTTAGGAAAGCTCAACTAGCTTTTATGTCATTTTTGAGAACAATTATTTCTTCATCCCTTGATTCAAGCAGTCAATTAGTAATAAATCTGTGGCAGTCATAGGTGCTGAAAGGACAGAGATCAAGGGTGGAGGTAGGCATACAGTAGTCTAGGTGTAATGTTGTGTATAACAGTAGAAAAAGTTGTTTGGGAACTGGGGGTTGAGATGGCGGCGACATACGTAATCCAGACTGGGGTGAAGCTCACTAAGGCTTCCTGGAGGAGGAGGAACCTGGGCTGCTTCTGTGCGGAATGTGACCATTCAGAAAAAAACAATGTTGACTTTGACCTTCAGTCCTCACCAGAACACCTGCTATATTGCAGACTCAGGACATGTTTGTGACTGAAGAAGTGAATGGGTCAGGCAGAGCATCAAGCTTTCCCAACACATACCCCCTCAGGAGTTTATGGGACCCATTGAAATTTTATTAATTTAGTGACACTGACAGATCAGAAACTCTGTTGTGATAAAATGGCAAAAAATACCAGGAAAAGCAAATGTCAAAGAAACAGGATGATTGGAACCAACAGCCACTTTATACTGACATTTAAACACTGAGCTGGATCAGGTGTATTGTGTGTGTGTGTGTGTGTGCGTGCACCACAGTTAAAATGAAGTTCAGTTCTGATGGACTTGGTGATCTGACCTCAGGGTAAACTGTCATCTAGACTCATAAGTCCATGGCACGTAATAAGTTCATGGCAGCTCTGTGTCTGAGAAAGAGTGATGATTACTGCCAAGGTCTCTGATAGCATTTAAAGGAAAAGCCCCCATATTTATTAGGCTATTTCTCTTGGCATTATGGAAGTGGTGACTCTCACACCCATCTGATAGTGCCATGAGATGGACCAAGGGAATTACTTCCTGCCACCAACATGTCTCCTGTGGTGTGTCCCATCTAATAAGTCAGAGGAGATTCGAAATGAATGTGACCTTGTGGAGTACCCCACATCAGACCTAGGTATCATAGTATTCCTCCCCTCCCACCCTCCCCCATCCCTCCATTTCTTCCTTCCTTCTTTCCCTTCTCTTTCTAAAATTCTGTGTTCATTCTACAGTGAATACTACATTTCAGAAAAAGAGAAGACTAATCATTCAGATAGGGTCCCCAAATAGCACAGAATGTAGATTTATGGAATAAATAATCCTCCCTTACTATGCTCTGGAGAGTCACCTTTGCAGTCTTCATTCAGCTTCTGCCAAACCAGTAACTAAAGACTATGAGAAGAAGGACAGTGTCTAGATCCTCTGGTTCCTTTGGCAGGTGTCAGCTCCATCCTCACTCAATGTGTAAGATGGGCGAGGAGCCCATGGGCTGTGACTTGGAAGGTGTAGAAACAGTGCTTTAGATGACAAAATGTCTTCTGCCAAGTATGGATATTTAAGGGAGAATACAGAGGGCACTTCAACATAGATAATCTCACTCATTATTAAATGTAAACTCAAACTGCACCAAAAAACTCTTTCTCATTCATAAGACAAATTTTCAATAGTTTGACATTGGGCTCGGCTGCAAAACTAGGAGAAAACAAGCACTCCCATTCATTCCTAGAGGGAGTGCAGAGTGGCATAACCTTATGGAGGGAGATCTGGAAATAATTAACAGAATTAGAGATGTGTTTGTCCTTTGACTTAGCAGTCCCATTTCTGAGACTCTGTCCTATGAAAACATCTGCACAAGAATGACATGACTTATATACAGAGGTTTTCAATTTGGCCTTGTATTTACTCTCTGTGTTCCATGTAAAATGATATGTTTATTAAATATCTAATTCACTTTCCCATCTCCAAGTCAGAAAGAGGGTCTGAGTCCAGAGTTATGAGGGGTTGCTCTCAGTTTGATGTCTCCCTCTCTTCGTAGGACTTTCTATATATCAAAGGTTGTTTAAGCAACAAGATGGCAACTCTGACGGGACCATTTACCACAATCAGGGACTAACTGGGGAAATAAGAATGGGACAAAAGTTTCCAAAGCAGAAGGAGACTTTGGGAGAGGAAGTAGAGGGCGTGTGGCTAGTTTTAATGGAGAAGGATACATCTGTGGGTTATTCTCCTTTAGCTGTCTCTTAGTTCTCAGTCCAAGAATGATAACATACCCCAAACTTAACGACAGTTGAGGATTCTTCTCACTGTTCTCAGCTCCAGAGAATTTTTAAACATTTATTTTGTATATTTATTTACTTGACTGCCCTGGGTCTTAGTTGCAGCATGTGAAATCCTTAGTTGTGGCATGTGAACTGTTAGTTGTGTCTTGTGGGGTCTAGTTCCCTGACCAGGGATTGAACCCAGGCCCCCAAAATTGGGAACACACAGTCTTCACCACACCACCAGTTTTTTTAACCATAGTATTAGAACATTGGACTCCATGTGTTAGTGATTTAAAACAGGATGTGAAAGGAGGCAGTTTAGGGTGAAAATTGCTTAATAATGGCAGTTTTCCTTACTGAAAAACCCATAGGCCTTATACAGGCTATGAAGAACAGGGGAGAATCACGGAGGATGTGAAATGTTCATGGATGAGTGACCAGGAGAAGAATAGGGCCACAGGGAAGGGCTCCAGGAAAAGCCCTGCTTCCTTTGCTTCATCTCTTTGTAAGCTGTCGAGGGTTGGCCCCTAAGGAGACACAGAAGCATGCAACAAGCATACATTTGAAGAAGGGAGGATTTGAGAAGTTAGGAGAATGTTTTCTTAAAAAAAGTTCAAGAAAAAAAAAAACTTAATCTACTACTGAAAAAGATTTACCCCTTTTTTCTCCCCAATAATTTTTTATTTGATGGCAGAAAGTTATAGCTGAAACTAGGAGTAATTTAGAAGGTGAACACAGAAGCATGGCTAAGAGATCTCCACCCATTCAGGAATTCAAAGATAAGAACTTAAAAATAAGAGAAGGTGTGGACCTTTCTGTAAATGAGCTTTATACCAGGCCAGCTTTTAACAGCCTCCCTGGTTTCTCATAGATGTACCAGATAAGCCACAAAGACTTGGAAAGTTCTTACTTGGTATAGATAGGACTGGAGAATACAGATTAAGAGATTAACCCTTAATCTCTTAATGCAGAGAATTTAGAATGCAGATTAACTCAATTGGATCCAACAGACAAACATCATTACCTATTTTAAACAACTTAGAATCCTGGTGTTAATTAAAAGCAACACTCTACTTCTTAAAGCAGTCAAATTGTATGTAAAAATTTTTTGGACTAAAATGTGGCCACATCAGTAATGTCTTCAAAAGGGCCTGAGTAGATCTTGAAGACTTAAATCTTATGTACAGATAGAAATAACCTTAAACGGCCACTTACATCATTCTTTGCCCCAAACAAAATTGTATCCAGATTTTTAGAGAACATAGTTGTATATTATAGTCTTCATAATCAAATTCTGTGCCCATTTTTTTCATACTCAGTTCTGATGACTAACAAGTTTCTCTGAGTTCCCAAAGATGATAGAACTCTCCAGTCTTTGGATAACAAATAGAAATGTCCATTCCCCAGTGGAAGGAACAGCATGGGAAAGCATAAGGTAACCATTTGAGACATACACTGAAATGTTACACACCACAGTAAACATAATGGCTTATTTTTAGCTTTGGAGAATATTATTTCAGAAATAATAATCTTAATTTTCTGGGCTAAATTTAACCTCTATTACTTTAATTCCCAAATTGAATGTGTTCCTTAATTGTTCACTGGATATATTGCTCCAACTCCAATGTAAAGTGCAAGTTTCGTCCCTGACTTTTTTGTGAATAAATTAAAAAAAAAAATAAACTAAGCAAATGCAAACCATTCATCTATTTATTTCTAAAGGAGTCACTTGTCACAATTATTGGGTATAGTTATTAGTTAGATGGACATAAGCAAAGCTTATTTTAAAAACCTTTTCCATTTTCCTTATGTTGACTTTTGTTTCCTTTGATTTCTTTATGAACACTGGTATACCTATTTTGCATGTGAGAGGGATGTACTTTGAAAACCCTTCGATTGTATTTGCTCTGCATCACCCTAGATTCCCAAAAGAGTCCTTGGATTTGTTGATTTGAATCTTTCATTTGGATAATCTCCAAAACATCCAACATGCAGGCAAGCTGATCAGTTAACTGTAGTCTACGGAGTTCCTCACCATTTCCATCAAAGCTCCCCCCTCCATCTGCCCCCTCTTGCTTCTAATTAAGAAGAAAGGGGCATTTTTTTTAGTGTATGCAGAGAGTTGTTTGGGAGTGCTTGGTCTGTCCTGGGTGGAGAGTGGACTGAAATAAAGGTATTCTGGCTGTTAGCTGAATGCACTGTTCAGTACACCAGTTTACTCAGATCTAATATATTACTAAGAACAGATACTAAATTGGAGTTAAGGACACTGGAGATGTCTCCGAAGATAAGTTGCAGGTACTCCAACTTAAGTTCCAGGAATAACCATGGAAGGGAAGTGCTACGAAGAAGCCTTTGGAACCGGTACATCCTTCTCTCCTTTAGAACTTTTCATTGAAGCCACTGTCTTCATATTCTCCATCACTTGCACTGCTTCTTAACCAAGGAGATGGGAGCATGGGTGAAAAGTCAGAGAGACGAGAGGGTCATGGGGAATGTCTCATCTCTTTATCATTTCCATGGCATGTTCAAATCTGTAGTATGTACTCATTCACACAGTGACAGTTTGGATACCTCCTCTGTATAGAAATAAAATTCAGACTTAGTCTGCTTTATAAAGTAGGTAAGATATGGTCATTTATATAAACAACTAACATACAAATGTTATAAAATATGATGTGAAGTACAATGGGAGGCCTCATTCTTAGCCAGAATCCAGTTATAATGCTTTACTAGAGATTGTCCAAATTTTCTTAATGTATTAAATATTCCTTCTAGGAGTATCCAGTCCATTGCAATAGATGAGGATTCAGATGGAGCGGTGAGGTTCAGATGAATAGACCTGCAGTTGCCTTTTAGCTCTGTCACCTAACAGTCCAGACCCTGTGACAGGTTGCGTGCCCCTTGAAGCCCCAGTTTCACCACCTATAGAATGTCAGCCATAATAATATCTTCTTGACAGGAAAGTTTTGAGGATTAGAGATAACTTATACCAAGTTCCTTTTGGAGTGTCTGGCTCATTTTACAAGTACTCAAAAAATGGTGAAAGTGTTAGTCACTCAGTCATGTCCAAGTCTTTGTGACCACATGGACTGTAGCCTGCCAGGTTCCTCTGTCCATGGGATTTCCCAGGCAAGAATACTGGAGTGGGTAGCCATTCCCTTCTCTGGGGGATCTTCCCAACCCAGGGATTGAACCCAGGTCTCCCAATTGCAGGCAGATTCCTTACCATCTCAGTCCCAGGTTTATACTAATCCAAGGGCTTTCCAGGTGGCGCTAGTGGTAGAGAACCCACCTGCTAATACAACAAATATGAGATGTGGGTTTGATACCTGGGTTGGGAAGATCCCCGGAAGAGGGCATGGTATCTCACTCCAGTATTCTTGCCTGGAGAATTCCATGGACAGAGGAGCCTGGAGACCTACAGTCTATAGTGTCACAAAGAGTCAGACATGACTGAAGTGATTTAGCATGCATGCAAACATACTAATCCAAAGATCAGTTTTTGTGCCTTTATAATTCATGATATCTTTTGGTTTTATACAATAAGATATATTGTGTTGGGATTTCCCTGACAGCCCTGTGGATAAAACTCCACCCTTCCAATGCAGGGGGGCATGGAACTAATATCCCATATGCCACATGGCATGGCCCCCCAAAAAAAGATACACTTAAAATAATATTATCTATGCAAAATGAATCGTATGCCTAATTTAAATTTAGAATAATATGTTCAGCAATACCCAGAAATGCTATTTGTTTGTCTGGGTGGGGAAGTAGGGCTTGGTGGGGGCAATTGTAAACACAGATAGTTACAGAGAATAGATACCTGGCATTATTGATAATACAGCTTTAAATGAATTTTGTCTTACTTGGATAAAGTGGATTTAAAACACTCATACAAATTTGATGCAAGTAATGTATAAGCACAAACATTCTAGTAAGGATAAAACTGTAAAATTAAGCGGCTTAAAAAAAATAGATAGCTAAACTATGAATTTAGATAAAAGCATGATATAGAAAAAAAAAAAAAGCCCAGACTTTTAGTTTCTGGTATTCAGTGATCTCTGGAAGCAAGTATTTCTCATTACTTTGGATCTCTGCTTTAATGTTAATATTACTATTAACATTCCTCTCTTTGAGGAAATAGAAACAGCTATACATTTCTGGGGAAATGTCATGATTCTTTTTCTGCTCTGCTTCAAGCTTTTTTTGACTTGTACATTGATCTCATGTTTTTTTTAATTATCATATATAACTCTAACACTAAGATGACACATTTTTCTTTTCTAATTTGGTTTGTTTTCAAAATTACTTTCATAAGCTGCACATTTGCAGAAAAATGCCACCTTGAAATAGGCCATAGATTTTTGTTGTTGATAAACAGCTCACTTAATGATTACCTCTTTGATGCCAGGCCCTGTGCCACTGTGCCATGTGCTTTTCATCCATTAGCTCCTTAATCTACACAGTGAGTCTGTGAGTGGGACGCTTTTATTATCCCCTTTCATGGAGGAGACAGCTGAGGTTCAGAAACTTAACTGAGGTCGGTTAGCTAGTATGGGGAAGGAATGAGATTCATTTTTGTCTCTCTTTCACTTCAATTGTGAGTGTAAAATCTTTTGTCTTCCTCTTTTTTTCCTAAATAGCATTCTCAACAGAAATACCCAGATCGCTCATTCATATTCACCCCCAACCCCTCATCTCCCTGTCTCTCCTCCCTCTTTCCCCCACCCCCTCTCGCTTTCTCAGTCTTTCCTTGCCCCCATCAGCTGTCCTGATTGAAAGTGTTTACTCCACTCAATGGATAGGACACGATGCTGAGACTGTAATTATGATGACGACGTGGCCTCAGTCTTTCAGACTTGACCTATTTGATAGTGAAACAGGTGTATACTGTGTTTGTATTTTGCCTGAGTTATGTCCATTGTCATAAACACTTAATTCTCCTTCGTTTAATTGATATATTCTTGTTCTGATAGTCCATGAACCAGAATAGGCTTGAAAGAGTCTATGAAACCCTTGAAATAATTTGCAATTTTTTTTTTTTTAACTTTTGTGCTTTCTGTGGGGAAACAAGATCTGTAGATTTCATCAGATTCTCAAAAAAAGTCCATGGTCCACAAACTTAAGAAATCACTTTATCAAGGAGTGGGAGGTGGGTTCATTTATTCTGAGTCATTTTGGTCTCCATGAAATCAATGAATAAAAACAACATGAAGGTCTCTTCTTCACAGATAAAAGCATACAGTAGTGTGATCCATTCATTGGTGACTGTTGGGGAGACTACCCCATTCCCTCATATAGACTGGATACCACTTCCCATGTCTTTCTGGTGAAATCATTGGTAGTCACTGCCCTTCATACTGTCTTCCAATCCTTAAAAACTTTTCAGCCCTGTGTGAAGATTGAGAGGAAAAAGTCTTTGCAACTTCTTTGTAATTCCCAAATTACTGATATTCTTCTTTTGGTAAATAAGTAAGCACTGGAACAAATGCAACCAATTTTTTTTAAAGCCTTAGATTGCATTTTGAAAATTGTAATTCAAATTACTTGTAAATTTGAACATGAATTTCTAGACAAAAAGAAAAAACATGAATTATGAGTCATTTTTTTCATTTCTATGTCTTTATTATTAGTGATGTGGTTGATTTGAAGTTAGAAATATAGAAAATATGTGGACTTTAGAATTAGCGAAATCTTGGTTTACATTCAGGATTTTTTTTTTCCATTTATTTTTATTTGTTGGAGGCTAATTACTTTACAGAATTGTAGTGGTTTTTGCCATACATTGACATGAATCAGCCATGGATTTACATTTGTTGCCCATCCCCATCCCCCCTCCCACCTCCCTCTCCACCCATTCAGGATTAAACACTTATATCTGTGTTGGGATTCACACTTGATCATTCTAAACCTGTTTTCAAATCTGCATAATGGAGATAATATCAAACAGTTGTATTCTGAGGAATAAGGAAGGTAGTATATTAAAGAGCCTAGTACTCTGCTTTATAGAAGATTCTTGGCAACTCTTAGTTCCCTAAGAATAATGGACAAGAGAGGTTCCAAAATCTCTTTACTAACAAATCCCTCAGTAGGATTTTAAAAAGATAGACTTCCTTAATTGTGTAATTTTCCTTCAATATCCTGTACTGTTGACTCTTGAATCTTTCCCCGTTTGACTAACACAAAATGTTTTCTTATCTCAGATTTCACTTCACTTTTTCTTTTAACCTAGAAGACTGTGCTTGAGTAAGATCGAAAGGACACAATAGGCAGTGAATTGTTGCATTTATTGCATTATATCTTCTTAGATAAAGGAGGAAATAGCCAAAGGATAAATATAATAAATGGTTACGAAATGAATATTCCTCTTTCTGATCAATGAAACTTGACCTTTTCCCCCCAAGATTTATAAGTTAAAGCAATGAACAATATTTGAAAAGTATTTTGTTTTTTTTTTTTAATTTAAACATCATTAATAGAGCATTTCTTTAAAGCCAATAGATGTTATACACAGTTAAAAACAAATCTTGGTATCATTAAAGGAAAATCATTTATTTTCTCAGTGAATCTTCTGAAGAGTTCTGTTATGTGGATATTATTTCTATTTATAGATAAGGTCAGAGGTTAACTATGTAGCTTCTTTTTTTAAATGTTTTAATTGAAGAATAATTGCTTTACAGAATTTTATTGGTTTCTGCCATATATCAATATGATCAGCCATGGGTATACGTATGTCCCCTCACTCCTGAAATTCCCTTCTGTCTCCCTCCCCATCCAACCCCTCTGGTTTCTTTGGGGTCATGTACATAGCAAAAGGTGAAGCTGGGCATTGAACTCAATTTGTCTGGCTCAGAACCCTGCGTTCTCCTCATTGTTCTGTGCTGACTTCTTTGATAGTACATGCAAAGGCCCTGTGGTGAGAAGAAGTGTGTGGCATATGAGAGCCTCAAGAAGCTTCTCATTTTTATGTGGTTAATTTATAGGTGAGGAGACGGTAGGTGTAGCCTTCTTTACTCTTAAGAAGTGCTGAGGTAGCACTTATTTACTGTTTGCTGCAAACTCGACATCTGGTCACCTCATTCTTAAATCATGTTTGTCCTAGCCTAAGGGGGAATAGCTCTCAGTTTCTCCTGAAGGACTGAGATCTGACTCTATTCTGTTAATTTGCTGTGTGCTTCTTATGTATGCCTTACTGTGTGCTAAGTGCTTCACATCCATTTTATCCATTTCATACTCTAGTCACTCTGTGAGGTGTCTGCTACAGATTTAAAGATCAGAAATAGATATCTTAAATTTAGCCCATCCAAAATAACTCTTGGTTTACACTCCTTTCCTCACACAAGTCTATGCCTCCCTCTGGGTTCCTGATTTCAGTTACTATCATTATCATCTACCTAGTTACTCAGAGCAAAAACCTAGCAGTCAGCCTTGCTTCTTTTCATTAGTAACTGATTATCCCCTACTTCTAAGAATTGTCCTATTTATCTATCTCTCTGCAGCCTGTCCAAGCCACTGCCGTCTTTCTTCAGACACCTGATTCCTTTCTTGCTCATGAACCCCGTCCTCTCAAATGCACAGTGAATTCTTACACAGCAGCTGGAATGATCCTTTAAAGTCTGAGTCAAATCCTAGCATTCTCCTGCATAACCTCTTCCAATATGTTCCTATCACACTTAAAAAAAAAAAAAAGTCACACAGGACAATTCCTACATGATATAACATATGCAAGGCATCCAAAATAATTAAACTAATAGAGCCAGAGAGTGAAGTGAAGTGAAAGTTGCTCAGTTGTGCAACCCCATGGGCTGCAGCTCACCAGGCCTCTCTGTCCGTAGAATTCTTCAGGCAAGAATACTGGAGTGGGTAGCTTATTCCTTTCTCCAGGGAATCTTCTTGACCCGGGGATGGAACCCAGGTCTCCTGAATTGCAGGCAGATTCTTTACCATCTGAGCCACCTGGGAATCAGAGAATAGAGTAGTGTTTGCCAGGAACTGGGGGGTGGGGAGGAGGAGAGAGGATTTATTAGTAAAAGGTTACTAAGTTTCAGTTTTACAGGATGACTACGTCCCATTTCTCTACTATGTAGCATGGCACCTATTGTTAATAATTCTCTATTGTGTGCTTAAAGGTTTGCTAAGATGGCGGATCTTATGTTAAGGGTTCTTAGCACACACAAATCCATACTGTTGTCTGCAGACCCCATGTGATCCAGCTCTGTCCTTTTCTTCCCTTAGGCCTCTTGGCCATATTGACCTTTTTTGTGTTCCAGCCACTCCACACTCATTTCTGCCTCAGGAGTTTTGCACTTGCTAATCACTCTGGAAAGTTCTTTCCCTAGATAGCCTTAAGTCTTCATCTTACTCAGCTCTCTGCTCAAATATTAAAAAGGCCTTTACCTTTTATAAAGGTAAATATAAATATAAATATAAAATACCTATTATATTTAAATAGGTATTTATAAATAAAAAACCTATTTATAAATATAAAATACCTATTATATTTAAAATAATACATTCACAATCAGCCATTTTCTGTTCTTACTCCCATTTTTGGTCACAAGATTAATATTTTTTTGTGTATATATACTTATTATTTGATTTTTTAAGCTTCCTCTGAAACATTTTTTCTACTAGATCAGAGTATCATTCTTGTTCATTGGGTAAGCAATATTTGTAACAGATTTTGACACATAGTAGGCACTTAAAACATAATTGTTGAATGGATAAATCAATGATTGAGAAAGTCCTACAGAGGCTAATAAGCTAGTTGCCACATTTCAAAGAGCCAGTAATTGGCAGAGCCAGAATTTGAACTCAGGTGCAGAAAACTACCCAGATTCTAACTACAATTCTGTCTACTGCCTCAATCCTGCAGAACTGTTCATGTCATATGCTGTCCCTTGATATATACACAGGAGACATGGGAAATAGAAAAGGGAATGTGTTTTTTTTCCCCCCATCTCTTAACCTGCTTAAATGTGGGCTGATTCCTCAGGGGAATAAAAGCCAGACTGAAACAGTGGAACACAGATGCTGGTTGAAAATATGCACAATATTATTGCTTAATTTACAATTACTCCAAACTTGAATGATTATAGAGCCCCAGGATTTTTTTTCCCTCCCTTAGTTTATTCACTGTAAATTTTGGTGCCTCTAGACAGGATGCAGACAAAACAACTTAGCCCCACAGGTCATTCTTCTCTCTCTGGCATTCAGACGTTTTTCCCTCTCTGCCTTCCTGTGTCCTGCATTCCATTTGGGGGACTGTACATGAAAGGCCAGACTTGTAAATTCCATTTGAGCAAGAGCTCTGGTGGAGGAGAATGAAACATTGACTCAAGTTTGCTGTTTTTCCAGAAAGGGAAATGATGACAAGAAGTGGCCCTGGGATTTCGAGGCAGGGTCTGTTAAAACACAGAGTGTTGGGCTTCACCCCCAAGTAATTCTAATTCATCCGGGACAGAACCCTTGAACTTACATTTCGAATACATCCACTTGAACACAGAGTACAGTGATACAGAAAGAAGCTACCTGTCAGCAAAACTTCAGTGAAAGAACAGCTTGGGAAAGGGAAGGCTCCACCATTTTGTGTCTCATGCCATCAATTATTTACTGTAGGCAGTACAGGAGAACTAAAACAGCTCCAAACATAGATTTGCACAGCCACACTTCCTGAGTCCTAAAGACAGCGTGTAGTTCTGCAAAGTACAATCAGGAGCCTGTAGGAAAATTAGAGGTTTTCAAAATGCAGATTTTCTGGTCATTATAAAACATAATGGCTCAAGAGTTGGGGATACTCAGACAGAACTTTGCGTCATTTCTTTCTTCATTGACTGACAACTCTGGGAATAAATCAGTGGCCCCATCCATCTCAGAGTTGAAAGGTATCATCTGTCATGTTCTGGCTTGTGGAATTCTTTCTCTGACATTCTCCTTGGGCCCATGGGAATCTTCTGGATGCTTTTCTACATAGTTCAGATATAAATATATTTCCTTCCCCATCACACTCCAATTTCATTTGCAAATCAATGGAAATACAGTCATGAAGCACCTCTAACAGCTTTGAACATGTTGATTTTTAAATATGCATTTGAATTGCTGAGACAGGGTTGTGATGACTCTCCTTAAAGCATGTGATAAGAGATAAGGGATCTGTGAAGAGTAGCAGGACTCAGTGAAAACTTTTTGCGCTGCTTTGATTATGACATAGGAGATGGAGTGTTCAAATGTCTACTTTTCACTCTCATCACCATGAAACACAAACATTGCACAATGAAGAGAGTGTCTTGATCCTGGAGGAGCAAATAGGATTAGAAAAGCTTTGCATTCCAATCTTGGACTATTTAAACTGAACCAGTCGCCAAATTTGAAAATCCTGGATTATATCATCTTGCCCCTTTCTGAGAACAGACATACAGACAAAACACTGAAATTGACTCCTGAAGCTTTCAACAGTTTGCTCATCCTAACCAGCACTGATTGGTTCATGAGGTAGGTGTCGGAACAAGACAGTTTGGTTGGGGAAACATGTATATGTGCTCTCAAACCTCATTTTTTTTTTTTTTTTATCATGTTCAGTGCTCAGTTTTGAGAATCAGGTTCAAAAATTTTGGCGTCAGTCTGGCAATCTAGGTCCAGGTAAGCTTCCCCAATGGCTCAGCGGGTTAAGAATCTGTCTGAAATACAGGAGACGTGAGTTCTATTCCTGGGTTGGGAAGATCCCCTGGAGGAATAAAATGGCAACCCACTCCAGTATTTTTGCCTGGAAAATCCCATGGATAGAGGAGCCTGACTGTCTTCAGTCCACAGGGCTGCAGAATCAGACAGGACTTAGTGAGTATGCATCCCCCCAAAAAAGACTGCAGAGCATCCTTTTCACTCTGAAGTTTTCTTGCCAATACTGAAGGAAAGCTGAGTAGGAATGATAAAATTAACAACCACGGGAAGGGATGCCTGGGCCTTTCTCTGCAGTTTTATAGTTACAGTCCTTGGCCAGCCAGCAGTAATGCTCCTTTGGCTCTGAAGCCAGTCATCCTCCCCTTTTTTGTTTTAAACTCTAGACAGTTCTGCACAATTGCCTGAACAGTTTTGCTTATGTTGGTATGTAATCTTATGGATCCTAATATGTACCAGGTTGACCCTCGTGGTTCAGATGGTTATGAATCTGCCTGCAGTACAGGAGACCCAGGTTCAATCCCTGGGTCAGGAAGATTCCCTGGAGAAGGGAATGGCAATCCACTCTAGTGTGTTTGCCTGGAGTATCCCATGGACAGAGGAGCCTGTCAAGCTATAGTCCATAGGGGTCACAAAGAGTTGGACACAATTGAGTGACTTTCACTTTTAACTTTGACAGTCATAGGCACTGGTATTTTTAACTGATTTCTATGAGGTGATATTTCTTGAGAGAATATGATAGCTCCTGAAGAGTATTAAGTACTATATAAATTTTTAGGAAGTTGTTATACTTGTTTGAGTCTCAATCGACCTCAGATGATTATTCCAGAATTGCCTAAACTGTTACATAAAATAAGTTAAAGTTCACAGGTGCTATTTATAGGAATGTTCATAGGTAACAGATGAGAAAAGATGGGGCACTTGAAATGTAATTTTTGAATGGATAAATCAATGATTGAGAAAGCCCTACAGAGGGCAAGTTAGTTGCCATATTTCAAAGAGGCAGTAGTTGGCAGAGCCAGAATTTGAACTCAGGCACAGAAAACTACCCAGATTCTATCCACAATTCTGTCTACTGCCTTAATCCTGCAGAACGGTTACCTGATCCTGCAGAACGGTTACCTGATCCTGCAGAACTGATCCTGCAGGGGGTTACTCTGTGGTCAAATAGATAGAGAAAATGTAAAACTGAATAAAATTTAAAAGATGTATTTACACCTGAACTCTTTAGGGGATCTATTATATGTTTCTCTGACTCTCTTTTTAAGTAGATGTTTCCCAAGTTTTGTGTTGAATTGTATATGTTTTGCCTTCTCTTTTTTTGTGTGTTGAATATTTCACAGAGAAAAGAGTCTTGATTTAGTCGAATATCCTCATGATTAGGTGAGGTCTTAAAGGCTTGAGTCTTGAAAGTCCAAGCTTATGCAGAAATTTCAGGATGCAACTAGAATCGGGCTTCCCATCTTTTAATGTAGGTAGTAAGGCCCTCTGTGTGGATATATTTCATCCAGGCATAAATCTTTAAGTGATGAGTAAATTTACCACAATGTCAAGGATATAGAATACTGTTTATGTTTGCAGTGATTGATCTTTTTTGTTACCCTCTTAATCTTCCCAGGTGATGATAGTGGTAAAGAACCCACCTACAAATGCAGGAGGCATAAGAGATGCAGGTTCAATCCTTGGGTTGGGAAGATACCCTGGAGGAGAGCAGGGAAACCCGCTCCAGTTCTTGCCTGGAGAATCCCATGGAAGGAGGAGTCTGGGAGTCTGTAGTCCATAGGGTCACAAAGTGTCGGATGCAACTGAAGCAACTTAGCACACATCGCACACAAACTCTGTGGGTCTCCATCAGCTCATATGTAAAGTATAAATGGATGGTAATGCACATTGAAGTTGATTCCATAAGAAATTAGAGTCATCAAGTGCAATTCTAATAGTGTACATCCCAGTTATTAGAAGGAGCTGCTTTTTCAGTTACCCAACTTACTTGTCATCATAAGCGGTATAATAGCATGCTCACTCCGAGGAGACATTCAGAACAAAAGGAGGTATTAACATTTTTTGAAACATTGAAGTGTAGTTGGGCATCAGGCTTCCCTGATGTCTTAGATGGTAAAGAATCTGCCTGCAGTGTGGAAGACCCGGGTTTGATCCCTGGGTCAGGAAGGGAATGGCTACCCACTCCAGTATTCTTACTGGAGAATTCCATGGACAGAGGACCCTGGCGGGCTACAGTTCATGGGACCGCAAAGAGTTGAACATGGCTGAGTCACACACACCCAGAGAGGAATCAACTCCTTCAAGGACTGGGCTCTCTCCCAAACGAATTACATGAAACCATCCATAGTAGGGTATAAAATGACTGACTAGAGTCCAAAAGGTGAGCTTCTTCAGAGGAATTTGTATTTATGTGGGAATCAAAGCCTTAGTCAAAAAGAACAAAAACTCAAGGAAAGCTCTCTGGTGTGTGTTAGGCAGAGAGAGGGCTGTTTGCCCTCTCACTGTATCTGAAATAACTCCTTCAGACTTCCTCCTGCCCTCCAGACCTCCAAATTTATGAGGCTGACTTTTATGGCAGACTTGCATTTTCCTTACTGTCGTGATGAGCTTGCAATTTAGCAATGGATGGATTAGCCCAGGGCAGACTTAGGTATTAAACTCTGATAACCTAGAGCACTGTGGGGGCCCTTCTGTTGGGTAAAGGATTAACATAGCAAATATCCTGACCCTAAACCTGGGGTTCTCAGGGAGGAAATGGGAAGCTGTGTTTGATAAATCCAGTCTCTCAATTTGCCTTTTTGCCCCGTTTGCCCAATCAATTCATAGAACAAGGACAGGGCATTTGAAATGGACATAGTCCTCATGACTGTAATAGGAGTACATTGACCAAAATGTACTCCTTTTTGGACCGCTGTTTCTAACATCCAAAGCATACCTAACATATCTTGGCTTTAAAATGAATTGGCCAAATTTTACCAGGTGTAGAGGCTACAGTGAGCCCTGGGAGCTTCTATTCTATGTATTTGCACATTTTTATTCTGCTTCCTATGACTAGTTATTCTCAATAGCTATCCACTGGGCACATTAAAAGCTCTAGAAAACATCATGAAGTGATGAACTATATTCCTCTTTATTGGCCTACTATTTTCAATTGGATTTGTGAAGGTATGCAGAATGAGCATACAATAGATAGATTGTATTTTGATCACTTTTTTGAATGATGATGTAGGTTCATTATTTTTCTAATCACACAATAGCTAGCTAGCTATCCACCTCTCTATTTGGATATACCTTAGAAGTTGAAAATATTCCATAATACAGAACTTAATACTTCCTTGCCCCAGTTCATTGCTAGTAATTGAGTACTTTCAAAATTTTCCTATGCCCATGCCAAACAGTTTGGTTCTATACAAATTGGCTAAACAGGATCATAGATTACTTTTTATTCCATAGGCTACATTATTCACTTAAGAGCATATTCTGGGCAGGTTTTCATACCTGTACATAAGTTATTCACCTTGTACTTCACTTACTTTCTTTTTTGATCTAGTGTTGTGAAAAGAGTAAAGGACATGTTTCTAAACAGATTCCAAATCCCAGTATATATAAAAATGAGGGAGTAAGGTTTGGCTCTTACTGGCTTCAGAGGGCCCTCAGATTCTCTGTAACTGGACGACCGACCACAGCTCTTGAGAGATGCTCAGAGCACAGCTGCCGCTTCCTACAGAGGAAATGTAAGGAGAGAGTACGTGTTGCCCTTATCTGATCACTGGCCATCTTTAAAGAGGATACTCTGATCTCTCAGGAGCGTGACAGCCTGCAGGAGGGCAGCTGCTGCGTTTAGTTAGTGGCATCTTGGAAGTGAGGAACCTATTATTTGCATGCTTGCTGGGAACTAAACAAAGAAACCTGAAAGAAGATGCTGGAGGCAAATAGTGGGCATTTGTTTGCTAATATAAGTCATTTTGGTTCTTGGAATTCAGACAGATTCTGTGGTTGTGTGATCTGTGTTGGGGGCATTTAATTTTCTTTGCCTTGTGTACAAGAGCAGCCAGTCTGTTTTCCAGGAAAGCTTATTGTCCCTGGTTTATGGGTAGTTCTATTAGAAGATCATGTATTAACCAGTAACTTAAATTTTAATTCCTGTTTATCATTTCAGTTATGTTTATATTTGTTTCCTTATATTTATCATGCATAGCATATTGTTTTCAAATAATTCAAGTCACATCTATGTGTAGTTGTGTAGTAAAATCTAACATTTTATTGGGTTCCTGTAGTATGTATAGTACAACTTTCAGTACCTATTTGGGAATTTTAAGAAGCAAAAAATCCAGCTACTGAAGGCGTTGACCATCTAATTTCAAAGGAAGAATCATCACTAGTTTTGGTGATGGAAACTACTTTTATTATGACTCATTGCTGGGAACACACCTGCAGTCTTTAGTTACACTTTGCAATAATCATTCACATATATTTGTTGGGCACTTTCATTAGGATCTGAGGCCAAATGAGGACATTTACACAGTGAGAATAGCATCAAGGACCATCTTTGATGGTTCAAGAGCCTTGGCTTGTGTCGATCCAATTCCTGGGTAATCTGCCATCGGCAGAGTTGGTGTTCTCAGAATAGCTGGTGTTCCTTTCATATCATCCAGTTAGTAGAACACTGGCTTTCACACACACACACACACACACACACGCGCGCTACTGTTTGCTAGTTTTTATGGGTTAGTATGTGCCATAGTTATTTTTATGTATGTCAAGATTTGTGTTTCAGGCAGGTTGGCCATGGTTCTCTGTTGCAAATCCTCACATGTCTCTGTCCTCTGGAAAAGTTACCAGATGCTGCCCCAGTAAAATTAGCCACTGGCTGGAATTTAGCATCAATGAAGAATTGGGGGGTTGGAGAAGGGATTGAGACAGAACACAGCTTCTGGACCCCTATATTTCCTAAGTTCATATGAGCTGGGTGATGCTGTTTCCATCTGTTTACTTCTCTGAGCCTCAGGGGCCTTTCCTTTACAGCTATCACTCATCATAAAATGTGACATTTTGAGCCAAATAGCAGAAAGACAGATCTAGTTCAGTTGATGTAGGATTATTAAATAATAGAACTGACAGCTAAAAAAGAATCAAGGAGTTTAATGTTCATGTAGTACTTTGGGAAACTTAAAATAATTGAAATAGACTTCCTGGAATCATCAGGATGATATATTTCTCCATACATAGAAATATTAATTCTATATTTTCCTAGAGGCATAAATAGGAATATAACTAAGAAGAAAAATAAACTGAACAGAAACCAAGGGTAAAAATTCTAGGAGACTATGGGAAAAGTACCTAGGGAAAGAAAAAAGAGATTAATCCATACTGAATATTATCACTGAGTGCCCATTACTTGACTCAAATAACTACTGTTGCATTGTTGAAGAAGGGCTGATGGAGATAAATAGTTTGTCATACGTGTTGCTTTTTTACCTGACTTCTTTGATAGACTGGCTGTCTTTTGAGTCAGGTACTTTCTTAAAGCTTAGAAAATTCAGAAGTCATAAGGCAAGAAAATAGGATGGACCTAGAAATGATCGTACTAAGTGAAGTCAGAGAAAGAAAAATATCATGAGCCATCATTTATATGTGGAATCTAAATACAAATGAACTTACTTATGAAACAGAAATGGACTTGGATATGGATAATAAATTTATGGTTACCAAAGAGGAAAGGTAGTGGGAGGGATAAATAAGAAGTTTGGAATGAATAGACATGAAACAGGTTAAAAAGTATGTACTGTATAGTGCAGGAAACTATATTCAACACTTTGTGATAACTTGTAATGGAAAAGGATCTGAAAAAGAATATATATACACAGCTGAATCACTTTGCTATAAACCTGAAACATTGTAAATCAACTATACTTTAAAAAGAAACTATTCTGTATAAATCAGCTGACCAGTGCAGCATTACTATATTTGCAAAACAGTATCATTGTTTATGAGGATACAACCTTTCCTGGGAAATCATTCCTAACAAAATATTGCAGTTAAGTATAAATCTCAAAATGCCATCCTGTCACAGTTAATTTATTTCCTTTTCCCCATATCCTTCAAGTAAAAGGAATTTACATTTTTTAAGATACATGGCAGCTGGAAGATGTGCCCAGTACATTAATTAAAGTAGCTAACAAAACCATCATGTTTGTGTTGAAAGAGGAGTAGTATTTTTCCTTGTTTCTGACCATCTTGAGAAAAAAATGGTTAGCTTTTGTGCATTACAAAAATGTTCTTGTTTTCTTAGATATCTTTAAAGCCACTGTTTACTGAATATGTATTTAGTGCACTGTCTCAGGTACAACACATTTGATGCTCATAGCCTCCTAGGAAGTAAGTGCTATTTTCCTTGTATTTTTCAGGTAAGGAAACTGAGTCTCAGGGAATTAAATTACTCAGGGTCCAAGAGAAAGTGGCAAAGCTGAGATTCAAACTCAGTCTCTGACATCAAAGTCCATGATCTTTCTGTGGATTTCATATTATTTTTGAAAATCGTTTTTATTTACAAAAGCAGCAGGAATAAAAATACTAAGGTTACTCAAAAATGGAACAAGCTGACAGGACACAGAAGTTTGTGCTTGTTTTGTTGGTGGACCAACGTGAACCTAACAATCCATATCTTTGATGGCATCTCCAGAAGTGGAGCCTAGACCACTAGCTGGAGGAGTCCCAGTGGAAAGGGTTAGTTTAGGTAACCTCCCCAAGGCATGTGAAATTATTTGTCAGGGAAGTTTGGTGAAATAAGATTTATCTGGAATTCTGAGGAGCCCTCAGCCTAGTTGAGAGGCCTCGGGGTACTCAGAACTGACTGTCTGTATCACATGGGCATTTTGAGTTCTCTTAGTGAACACCATCACAAACTACAGAGGGCAAGAGTGGCCCGTGCAAGGCCTTTGTTGTCTTGATGAAATTCTGCTTTGTTCATTGATTTGTTTTAGTCATTTGAGTGTATGAATTTGTCAGACACTGGTGCAGTGTGATATAAATATATCCCGGTCTTCAAGTAGAGGAGACATGCAAACAAGTAATTACAATGCAGCATGATCATTGCTATAATTGAGATGCTCCTGCGTCTTTAAAGTTCTACCTAAAATGGTCCTCAGAAAGGCAAAGTCAGCCTTATCATTGGCGAAATGTAGAATCTTCAGAGACCAGCCGTTGGCCTTTACACATAGGTAGAAATCTGGTTTGTAACCATGGCATGTTGTTGGACGGTCTCTAAATTGTGTCCAATTCTGTGACCCCGTGGACTGTAGCCTGCCAGCCTCCCCTGTCCTCCACTATTTCCCGGAGTCATGAGTCAGTAGCATGCCACTGTAGAGAATGCAATGTCCTACCTTCTCTGGCTTGTGAATCCCAGTTTTTTCTAGATGTAGCTCTAACACTATCTTCTCCGTGGAACCTTGCCTTTCTCCCCATTCATTCTCAAGCCCTTGAACGATAGGCCAGCTCGTTGTGCTTTCCAAACTTCATGCAAACTTTTTCTTGACTTTTTTCCATAAGCCTATTCCTCTACACCAATAAGGTCAAATTCCCAAAGTGCCAGATTCACACAGAGTTGGATAATCGTGGAAAAGATAGATCCTTAAAACACATTCATTTCCCGTTGAGAAAGAGGATCGCCTTATTTAAGATTCCTTAAAATTCTGTGAGCCACGCAGTTTGTGCCAAAGGGCTATTCCTGGGCTGGCCTTGGGGTCTATGGAAAATAGCCATCCCTGTTCTTCCTTTAGGGCTGTCACAGTTCTAAGTTTGGAGAAAAGTGCTTCTGTATGATTCACATGGTTTTAAAAAACACAAAGAAGAGAAAGGGAGCTAAGCTTACCATATTTCTTAAAAGGAGCTAGTTTGGTGTCAGTCATTCCTATCTTATTTTCCTATTCATAGACAGCATTCTTCAAAAATTTAACTTGACAACAGAAGGTGTACTTAATTTCAATTATAGAGCAGTTTACAAGAATTTGAAAGACATCAAATGTAGATGTTAGTTCTTTTGTGGTTATTTATGCTTTGGTATTTTAGGAAATTAGAAAAAAATATATGAACGTGTTGCTAAACTTTCTGGGCATATGTCTATTTATTTTGTCTTTACATTTACATTTCTAGAATAAAAGGAATGGAAGCCACCTATAGAAGGATGAGTATATAGATATCATAGATATCTATACTGTATATCTGTCTGTCTATCCACCTACCTAAGCTGGAAACTCATCTGAGATTCAGAATATGACTGTTTACAAGACTGGAGCACTGGTGCCTCCCAAGAGGTTGAGATCTGTGAGTTGACATGAATAGGATTTTTGGCCTTTGGGCTATAGGAGACATGAGTAATTTTTACTGCACGCCCTGGCAGAGGTCAGGGACAGAAGAGGATAGCGCAGATTGGCGTGAAGTGTTTCCGCACCTCCTACCCCCATTCCAGCAGTTAAGAGGTTGGTTTAAGGATCAGAATGAAAAAGGTGTAGGGTTGAAAGATGGCTCTGACAGTTTGTTCCCATTGTATTTATTTTAAATGTCCTAGACAGAAATTAGATACCTTTCCTCTTTGCTATTATGGTGTTATTTACCTGAAAATAGGACATCATTTGATCCATGGTTTGAGAATTTTGTCATTATAACCCTCAATTTCACTTATCCATATTTATGGCTGACTAAAAGTGTTTTGGGGGACATTTTAAGGGCATCCTTCTTTAGAGTGATTCTTCCCCTTTGAGTGTATCACAGAATTTACCCTTTTTTCTCTATAGTAGAGTCACAGATAATACTTTTGTTATTAGTACCTATAAAACAGCTTTTAAGAATGTCAATGCATATGTATTATTTACTATAACCTAAATTGTATTCATAAATTTTATTTTCTAGTATGATTTCAAAAATTTGCACAATGTACAGAAAATGTTGTCATTGCCCAGATATGTGACCTTTAATTACACTTAGGATGTCTGTATGTAAAACAGAAATGACTATATGCATAATGTTAAATTGTTGGGTGTGTTTGAGTGGGTTAGAAGACATGAAAGGCTTATACAATATTCAGTACATGGTAGTTTTACTTTCTTTCACCCACAGTATCATACTGAACTGGAACTCAGGGTTAGGATGGGAAGAATCAGATATAAGCTTTTTTGGGGGAAATAACTAAACTCTCTGAAGCTCATTTTATTAACTTCTGAAATAAGACAGCTGAATAATCTCTAAGGCTCCTTTTAACTAACTCTAGCACTGTGTTTGCCTGTATATGCTGACGTTGGCACAACAAAATGGGATATCCTTCATTATGCATATAGTTGTATTTATAATGGATGCTTATTGGCTCCAACCTAATAGGAGACAACTGATCATATGCTAAAATAATATGAAGCTAAGGAGGCTCTAAAAATCAAAGCTGTTTTATTCATTCTTCATTATACTATTGAGGAAACATGATGATGGAAAAATATATGTTTCCCATTGCAAAGCAGAAAAAGCTCAGTGGGAGGCTTCGGTTTTAGAGAAAGCAAATAGACTTGAGATGCTTCTCCTTAACATTCTGATGAATGTAATTCTGAAACGAAAGAGACTTTTTGTTGGTCACAAGAATTTTTGTTCAGAGTTCCCCCCCTCCGCCACACACACAATTTATCATCCTACTCAGCCAACCTTTAATCCAATTTGAAGTCCTAAAATTCTAACATGATTTAGAAGCATTAATAAAAGAAGAATTAGGGAAGGAGGCCATACATTTGTTCTGGCTCGCATAGTATCATTTTGAAAAATTACATTCACACAGCCAGTTTGCCTTTCCTCTCTATGAAAAACCTTGGGCGGTCCCAGAGGGCATCTTTTCAGCTTCTTGTACTCTCCTTATGGCATTTGGGTAGAAAGTATTTATGTAAAATATATTACTTTGCTTATCTGATAACACATAACCCTGGAAAAGCTAATCAATTTATCTTTGCTCACGGAAATATCAGAATGATTCAACCAGATGGTTAATTTTGGAAGTCTGGGACTATAAACTCACTTCAAAAGACTTTTAAACAGGTTTGACATTCCTTTCCCATAAGAAAGCCTGTATATATTTGACCTTTGGATGTAAGCCAAACCTGTCCTCCTTTTCTGCAGCATGGTAGATAATTACGTTCCTAACCCATTTTTGACTTGCTGGCTCTTTTCCCCCCTAGTGTCCCAACTCAGCGCTGCAACATCAAGTTAAGGGAATGATCAGAATAAAGAATTTAGGGAGTAGTGGAATCCATTCATTAGAATGGATTGACTTGAAAAAGATGCATATGAAGGCCCAGGGGGAAACACGTTCCATATGTCCTGGGGAGAGAAGGTAATCACTTTACTGTTTGAATTGAATTATGTAGTAATGTGAAGGGTACATCTAGAGTCAGGACTCACAGTGCCAGAGTCCAAAGCCACGTAATGAGAAACAGAGCTCTGCACCATCTCAAAAAGCATTTGCTCAGCAACCAATTGCATGTGGTGCTGCAAAGAGAATTACATAGACCCAGCCCATGACCTTCAGGAAGGCTAAGAAGATTGAGAAATAAAATGCTTAGAGTACTGCCAAGTCACTACAGAAATCCTTTGGTAAATCTGCATTAGAAAAATTATCATCAAGGAAAATAATCAATAAGGCTCTATCCAAAGCCTGTTCCATTCAATGGAAATTCCACTAATAGGTAGGACATTTTCTGATTCTCCTGGGAAGTCTTCACCATAGAATGCACATGCATGAGAATGGGCCATGGAAGTGAAACAGAGAAATACCAAGCACAGTTGGGCACTGGGGAAAGTATTTTCATTGTGTGTGTGTGTGTTTGAACTAGATTGTTCTATGAATTTCCTGTAGAATATGAAATTAGAAGCACTGTCTTGACTGTTCAACTTTTTAGCCTCATTAATATAATAGAAGGCATGTTTACTGAAAAAGTATCTGCATCAGACACTTAGCATGATACATGGCATCCCCTCAGTTAATGCTTACAGCAACCCGATAACATAGATACCACCACCTTATTTTCTGAGAGAGGAGATGGTTGTGAAGCGATTAAGTAAATATCCTGAAATCCCAAGGCTGCTAGCGCTTTGGCAGGTCCTGGATTTGAACCCTTGTCATTCGACCTACAAAGTGAGGTGCACATGTACCTGTACTGTTGCACACGACTTCTCCAAACTACATAATAAGCACTTTATTACACTTGGAAAAAATTATTTATGATTGTCTTGAGACTGTTTTATTCATTCTATTTTGTATGAGCTCTTATTTGCAGATAAATTTATAGTATTAGATCAGATTCAGCTATAGTTTTAGGCCAACTCTTGTTTAGTCACTCAGTCATGTCCGACTCTTGTGACCCCGTGGTCTGTAGCCCATCAGGCTCCTCTGTCTATGGGATTTTCCAGGCAAGAAAACTGGAGTGGGTTGCCATTTCCTTCTCCAGGGGATCTTCTCAACCCAGGGCTTGAACCCATATCTTCTGCATTGGCAGGAGAATTCTTTACCATCTGAGCCACCTGGGAAGACTCATGGTCACTTAGCAAATGTATCCATTAGATTCTAAATTAGTGAATACCACTGTTTATCCAAAAATGCCTTAGTTTACTGAATCTTAATCAGTCAGTTATTTAGCAGTCACTGCAAGAAGAGGGAATATATTTTTATTTTTATTTTTTCTTTCCTGAGCTAGAAAATGATGACAATTTCTGCATTCACCTTTGCAAATAGAATAATCAGACTAAGGATACGAATCACTCTGTGTATAGACAATCTTTCTCTCGGGTTGTAAGTGATCAGTGTGCATACACCAGGTTGGAATAACTGGCTGATTTGTTAATGAAGAAAAGCATCAGGTGCCTCTCTTTTTTGTTTAGGTGCCACTTTTATGTATTATAGATTTCTATTTCATTTTAGTTTATCAAATGCAGTCAAACTTACAGATTGTTCACTGGTTGTTTTATTCTTTTCATGCATGTAAGCAAATAATGTGTGTAGTTTTTGAAAAAGTATAACGAAGTTCTGTGGGAATTTAGCCTGAAGAATAGTGGAGAACTGGTATTGGTCAGACGTTAACTATTTATCCTAATCATTTTAATACGTTCCTTTTACCAGCCCCACTTCAGGCAAAAGCAGATACTATCATTAACCTGCCTGTGATTCACAAATGAAAAAAATACAGTGCTACCTAAAGTCATGAACCCAGGGAATCAGAAACAGGTCCTGGGAATAATCCTGAGTCCTAATAAACAGGGCTATATGGTTCATTCAAAAATATCACTTGAAATTCAGTTTTCTTAAGATATGAAACCTACTTTAAAAAAAGACTTGTGCTCCACACCCTTTTTTATTTAGAAACGTTAGTTTATGTTTCTGATGTTTTAGCTCCTGCTCTTTAAATAACTTGGCTTTCTTTTTGCCTTTTTTGTTAGCTCAGTACTTTCCCAGGGTGAGTGATAAATAAAGCTGGAGTGTTGGTTGCAAATTCTCATCCCCTCTATCCCCTCTGTCCCACCTCAGATTTACCTGGGGACCAGGGCATCGCACAGTGTGCTCGGACACCAGTCAGCATCACATGAAACCGACGAGGGATGGGGAGCACTTAGAACCTGAGAGTTTTCTGAACTCAAAACCCTCACTTTAAATCTAAGCAAGGGCCTTGAATTGGGAGCAAAAGAGCCGAGCACAAGAACTTGAATATGCAATGCCACGTTTTTGCTTAAGAACCCCTCATGACAAGCGATCAGAGTTCATGATATATCATGGATCAGTGAAGATATATCATAGGGTTGATTGGAAAGAAGAGTCTTTGGTAACTTCTGAGACCCTTTTCTCCTTTCTTTCCTTCCTCCTCTCCATACCTATTAGATAAGGATTCTATTGAACATCTTCTTGAAGGCTTTTAGGTTTAGCTGGTAATCCTCTAATAGCTATTTATCAAGTAGCAGGAGGAAGCTCAGCCTTTGGCCAGGGAGATTAAAAAATTAAACACACTTGAATTTATGGAATTTCTCAACTTGGCCTTCAGAACAAAACTATTCTATTAATAGTTATGCAGACAGAAATGTAAATGAACTACTCTGTGCTCTAGAATGTAGGAAGTTAGAACATAGAAGTTCAAGTGGAGGAGACAGAAGTCTGGGAAGACTTTCGGGAAGTGATGACATTTAGTTGGACCTCAGTGTTCTATTTCTTCTGGAGAAGAAAATGGCAACCCACTCCAGTATTCTTGCCTGGAAAATCCCATGGACGGAGGAGCCTGGTAGGGCTACAGTCTATGGGGTCGCAAAGAGTTGGACACGACTGAGTGACTGAGTGAGTGAAGGGTTCTATTTGGGCTTCCCTGATGGTTCAGATGGCAAAGGATCTGCCTGCAATGCAAGAGACCCAGCTTCGATTCCTGGGTTAGGAAGGTCCCCTGGAGAAGGAAATGGCAACCCACTCCAGTATTCTTGCCTGGAGAATTCCATGGATAGAGGAGCCTTGGCGGGCTACAGCCATGGGGTCGCAAAGAGTTGGACACAGCTGAGCAACTAATGCTAGCTAACTAATAGAACACTTTCTTTCAAAGGTTGTGTTAGATTTCAGTAGACCAGAGTGTGTGCGAGTATTCAATTCAAAGAAAACTACAGAAGAAAAGGTTCAGCTGGGTTAAAGTCAATGTTTATTTTCAGTAAATCTTAAATGGTCCAAGGTGGGGTGTGTGTGTGTGTGTGTAGAAGGTGTAGTGTGAGGAGATGAATTTAAAGAAGTAAAGTGGGTCTAAGTCATAAGTAGCTAGTGGAGTATGTTAATGTTTGGATTTGACTGCCATCTTGACTAGATCTGTTAGAAGTCCTTGTGTAGACAAGTGATACAATCTACTCTGTGGTTTACAAATGTGCCTGGTAATGGTGTGGAGCCTAGATTGAAGGGAATGAGGCTAGAGGCAAGCAGATCAGATAGGAATCCTCACAGTATTCTAGGTGAAAGGTGTTGGTGGTCTGTAATAGGAGGAAATTGGGATTCACTGTGAAGCTGGGACCAAATTTGGAAACTTGATTGAATGTGAACTGTGAAGATGAAAAACATCAAAGATGATGATGCTTCTGAACTCTGTGAGGGTTTCAAATGGTATGAAAAACACACAGAAAGGGTTCAGTTTTGGGCTTGTTGGATTTCAAGGGCTGTCAGCTGCAGGTGGGACTGTATGAGACCAAAAAGGAGACTTGAAAGCTATAAATAGAAATTGGGGAGTTAACAGCAAGAAGCAATGGCTAGAGACAAGATTAAGTGATGTGACCTGCAGAAAATGTAGAAAGACTAGAAGAGAAAGTGGAGAAATGCCTTATTTAAAGGGGTTGTGTGAAGAAGAAAGAAAGAGGAGGACTGGTTAGAGACAGAGGAGGCAAACCTCTATAGCATCCCATCATATGTGGCAAGGAAAGAGAAAGCTTCAAGGAAAAGGCTGAATAGCTATTACTAGTAATGCAGCTACCTTTGGGAAGTTTATAATCTATGTTGACTACACTAACACATTAAATTTACTCATATCGTGCTTTTGAGTCATAGGGAGTTCCTTGGATTGTTTAACTTCCTTCCTTACCACATTATTTTCCAGCTGGATATTCTCCCATCTCAACTCATCCAAATCTAATACTGTCCTAAGGCTCAATTAAAAGTCTAACTCTTCAGCCCCTGCTGCTGAAGAGCATCTTGTTCTTCTCTGAATTCTCATAGTTGATGTAGTTCTATTTTCTCTTGGTGGATGTCTTATTTCCCTAAATGGACTGTGTGATTTTTCAGGGTAAAGACTGTATTTTAAATGCATTCATTTCTGCTCCAAAATTAGCAGAATGTTTTGCTTGAGGAAGGTACTCAAAACTTTTTTTTTTTAAGGAGATCTATGATGTGAAATTTGGTAATATATAAGGTGTCATAAAATGGTTACCTCCTATGACATGTTAATACCTCTTCTGGGGTGATATTCTATAAAAATAGTCTGAAATATGAAAATATCACATGCACAAGCATTCTTGTCAGTCTTTTATTTGAAACAGTTCAAAATTTTAATACTGTACTAGTAGAATGTTTGTGTGAATTGTATAAAAATTTAATGGAATCATACAATCTTTAAAAATTATGAAGACAATTTACCTACTTAGAAATGTGATTATTGTTTTTTAAAAAAGCAGAGTGCAAAAGCATGATTTCAAATGTATAAAACATCTGTCTGGAAAATATTAGAAGATAGTAGTTTAAAGTGGTACGTTTTAACACAAAGAGAATTGCTAATTGTTTCTTTACTTTTTAAAGGTTGCCATAATATGGTATTATTATAAATCATCCTCTTATATAAAAGCAATGTCTTATTTCCTATGAAGGACCAAATAGTTTGCAGAGAACTTGGAAGGTGTCCTCTTTAAATATTCAAGTCATTAACGGACTGGGACGATTAGAATCCATTAGTAGAGCTCCTGGTGGTGACCACCACCACTGATCAATGCCACCAATTGTTTCAGCTCCTAAGGGGGCCATCTTGTCCTTTAACTGTGGGCAGTGCTAAGGTGAAAAGGGAAAGGAAAAGTGAGAGGAGACTTAAGAGTGAAAATCCAAGGAGAGGGGGAGGAAGCAAATCAGTGAGCTGTGAAAAAAGTAAGAAGAGGAAAGAAAAATACCTAGGGCAGGGAAGAAAGATTTTTAGCTGCGCCTCTGCCTCTCTCTGATGTTCTCTTTCTTCACCTTTTTTTGTCTCTTCCCTGCTGCTCGGTGGAGCCTTTCAGACAGAAGCATTATTTCCAAAGGCCGTGACTATTTTTGATCTTGACTCTAATCAATATTCTGAGGTGGTCTTGGCAAGAAAGAGACCTCTCTGGACTCACAGAGGGCACTATATCAGAAGTGGGAGGTTCAACAACACAGGCAAAGACAAGTATAAAATATGGGGTAAATAGAATACTGATAGTACGAGGGAAGGTGAGAGTGCAGACTCATCTCGAAAATATTGGACGCCGTCTCCAGCCACTGTTTAGCTCTGAGTTTGAAAAAGCTGGTGAAGATGAGCTGGTCTGTTTCTCTGCTACCGAGACTTGCTTACAAAATCTGGGACAAATGATTCTTTTTCTTTTTTATAAATGTTCAATAACTATAAGCAGATTTTATTTTTTAAGGGTAGAAAAGACAATATTTGAAACAAAAATTCAGAGCTATAATTCTCGAATTTGTCAGTCATCCTCAGTACTAGCAGATCTTCCAAGTTTAGGTTAGATAGGAAGATCATATTTATATGTATTTGTAAGGTCAAATTAAGTCTTTACGGTAGTAGTTTCCATCTGTGTGATCATTGAAGAGGGGCATAAAAAGGAAAACTGGATAAATAAGCATTGCAAATTTTTAATATTTATTTTTAAAATTGAAGTATAGTTGCTTTACAATGTTGTATTAATTTCAACTGTATAGCAAAGTGATTCAGTTATATAAATATATTTTTCAGCTATATAAATATATATATTTTATATATGCATATATATTCTCTTATAGATTCTTTTCCCTTATAGATTATTACAAGATAATGGGTATAGTTCCCTGTGTGAAAATTAAAAAAAAATAAAATAAAACCACAATGTCTCTGATGAAGCCTGTTAGAAGTTCAAGACTTCTGAGGCTCGGTTTTATCACCTCTAAACTGGGGATAATAATAATAGGTATTTCAGCAGGTTGTTTGATTAAATGAGACCATGTGTACACAGAGTTTTAAATTTATTTGAAGGATGTGGTTATAGACAAAGATTTGGTAATTTCTGATACTGGGGGGTAAGGCATAGAACAAATGATTTTTGATTCCAAAACCACACATACTGGACAGCTGCTTTGGGAGGAATATTACATCTGCTTATAAATCAGTTCTGAATGGTTCAGAGTTGCATATTTTCTCTGTTGGGCTTTTGAAGAATCCAACTCACATCTCCTGGCATTAGGCAAACCTAGTAGTGTATCCTCACATAGACATTAATGTGCATTTACCTTTTCACTCCTTCTAAGTCATTCATAAAGGACGGTGGAACCTACAGAGATATCAGTGTGAAAAGGTGCTTATTTCTTATGATAGCAGATCAAAAACTTTTTGATTCAGGTTTCAAGACTGAATCTGAATGGCACTAAGCCAAGATTTTTTTTTTTAATTTTATTGTTGTTATTATTCTTTATGTATGTGTTAGTCACTCAGTCGTGTCTGACTCTCATGGATTGTGGCCCGATAGGCTCCTCTGTCCATGGACGTTTCCAGCCAAGAATACTGGAGTGGATAGCCATTCCCTTCTCCAGAGAATCTTCCCAACCCAGGATTTGAACCTGGGTCTCCCACATTGCAGGCAGACTATCGTCTGAGCCACGAGGGAAGACATTTTATTCTTTATGTATTCAACAAATCTTTATTAAGAACCTGTTAGGTTGGATCATATGAAGCTGTCAGTGGCCTAACATGGGTAATTTTATTTTTTAATTTTTTGAACTTTTTATTTTGTACTGGAGTATAGCTGATTATGATGTGATAGTTTCAGGTGGACAACACAGGGACTCAGCCATACACATTTTTACTTGTTTTAAAATTGAAATATAGTTGGTTTACAACGAGGTTTATTTCCTGGTGCCTCAATGGTAAAGAATCTGCCTGCCAGTGTAACGGATATGGGTTCAATCTCAGGTCTAGGAAGGTACCCTGGAAAAGGAAATGCATCCCACTCCAGTATTCTTGCCTGTAGATCCCCATGGAGCCTAGCGTGCTACAATCCATAGGGTCACAAAGAGTAGGACACGACTTAACGATGGAACAACAGCAGCAGCATGATTTGCAATGTTGTGGTGCCTTCAGGTAGATAGCACAATGATTCAGTTATACATACACTGGTATCCATTTTTCAGATTGTTAAGTTATTACAAAATATTGAGTATAGTTCCCTGTACTGAGCCAAGAAATTTTTAAAACAGCATTCTTAGAGTATAATGTATATTACATTACAATATATAATAATGAAATATTCATTAGGTGCAGTCTTCTTATGTGCTTGGGTTGCTCATAAATTGATTAATGGCTTTCTAGGAAAAATGCCTTTTCAGGCCTATCGTTAGCCAAATTATTGATCTGCATGACTGGTTTGAAAAGGAAGAGCAACATCCCTGGGCTAGACTAGGACTTTTCCCTGGTTACAGGTGCCTAACAGTCCTCTAGAGAAGCATTTTCTCTGACCTGCCTCAAAAGGTCAAGTGTTTTCATTGCGTTTAGCAGAGGGGGCAGAGCTGCATCCTCCTGAAGTCTCTGAGCATCCACCTAAAGCCTCACCAGTCAAACTGTCTGCTTTTTTCTCTGGTCGTAAAACAGAAAATGTAAGCTGTTTTCTCTACAAAAGAATTAACTGTGGTTATTCTCTGCAGGGTCTGGAGGGAGAAAGCGGTCCTTCAAATAAATAAATTGAGTCATTATTTATTAAGGAAGTGATGTGGTGGGGATTTCCTGGGAATAAATAAGGGGTGTTGCAGGAGAGCAGGAGCATGTGCTGATCTCACTGTCAGGATCTTCCCGGAATCCTAGGAAGAAACAAACAGGGACTAAAAATCGTGGCACAGACTGTGGCCCACATCTTCCCTAGGTCATCTGTGTACACATCCTGTCTTCACCCAGCAGGAGGTGAGGTGGCATCAGCACTCTGAAAACAGCCCCCTGAAAACAACTGTAGCATCAGAAGATGCTGTGTTTGTGTTTCTATAACAAGGCATGGTACTGTGATATTGCCAGTGCAACCGAAAACTTGGCAAGATACTGCCTTTTGAGTTATCCAAGATAATGTGTTTTTGATAAAGTTTAGACTTGAGATGTTTATGTTTCTACTTGAAAGAGAGGGGCAGGGGGCGTGGGTCAGGGAAGGAAGGGAAAATAAGGAAGCAGGGAGGGAGGGAGGGAGGGAAGCGAGTGAGGGGAACACAATGGGTATTTTGTGGAAACTAAAGCCTTATATTCTTGATAAATGAGTGAGTTACTGAACTTTGAATCATATTTAGAACAGGGATTGATGACATTTCCCCTTCCAGTGACAACAAAGAGAAAGAACACTTCTCCAGAGTTAGAAGGAAAAAAGTATTGACTGATTGATCCTTTTTAAGTGTATATTTTAAACAGGACATTTGAATAATCCTGCTGTATAGATTTGGGAAGAGTCTCTGAAATAGCTTAATCTTAACTTTTGATCCCATTGTATCATTGTCTATTCAAAACTAGATGTAACTCCCATTCGTGGAGTTTTCTGAACTCTTCTCCCTCTTTAAAAATGTAAACCCTTTCTTCCTTCTCCCTTACAGTATTGATTCAGACCACCTTTCCCCTTTTAATCCAGAATCTGTTTAAAAACTAAATGCTCTTTACTAATTCTTTTTATTTTTTTAATTTATTGGAGTATAGTTGATTTATAATGTTGTGTTAGTTTCAAGTGTGTAGCAAAGTAAATCATATATTCACTCTTTAGATTATTTTTCCATATAGGATATTGCAGATTATTGAGCAGAGTTTCCTGTGCTATACAGTAGGTCCAAATTAGTTAGCTATTTTATATATAGTAGTGTATGCATCAATCCCTGTTGCCCGGTTTATTCCTCCCCTTTCACCGTGGTAACCATTGCAGCAGATGGATGTACCTAGACATTATCATTCTGAGTGAAGTAAGTCAGATAAAAAAAGACAAATATCATATGATACCGGTAGCTTTTATGTGGCATCTTAAAAAAAAAAGTGGTACAGATGAACTAATTTACAAATCGAATAGTCATAGATATAGAATGCTAATTTTTTAAAACATCATATTTCAATCCTGTAAATTTCTATTTAAGTTATCTGTCTCTTCTTTATATGCTTAGTTATAAATAGGGTGACTATATGTCCCAATTTTCATAAGACAATCTTAGCTTACATATACTATAATTATTAATAATGCCCTCTTCTACTCACCAAATGTTGCAGTTTAGAGTATGAATTGTATGGTAACTCTGTTTATAAATTAAGTATGCATGGAAATAAGCAAAATATTTTACAGACTTTTTTTCCTAATCTTTCAAAAAATTAAACTAGACTCACCTCTCATAATTTTCTAATACCATTCAAAAACAAAGCAAACACCAAAAAAAGTTAAGAGGCCTAACTTTCTAATATCATTTCAGATCACTTAAACATTTCAGGATATTTCTGAGTCCCCACAGGGCACTTAAAGTTTAGTTAAGCACTCCTGCAAGTTGCTTGGGCAGGAAAATTTTATCTTTGTTGTATTTTCCTCTCCAAAATCTGGGTAGAAAGACAAATGATTATCAAGTTGAAGATGTTTTGATCATATGGTCCCTTATAATGCCACTCTATTAATTTTACATTAGGCTGCTTCTTGGTACTTAAATTTTGCCTTATAAATATGTTGGAATGAGTGTTAATAGGATTTTTAAAAGAAGGATTTTAAAAAGAGGATTTTGATAGGCAAGTAAGCCAGAAACCCAGGTTTGTTTTGCGTCAGATAGATTAATCACTCAGAATTATTTTTAGTCAAGGAAATTAGTCCTTAAAAAGAAACAGGTAAAGAAAGAATTTGAGATTTATTTAAGAAATAAATGATTATTCTATTTGTAAGAGATTTTGAGGGCAGCGATTTCTTATATGAGTCTATTAAAGTCTTAAGTTCCTCCTGTTTGTATTTAAAATTGTGATAAAATATTGATAAAAATCAGGATGATTAATTATTAAGTAGATACGGTGTTATGGATGTCAGTCTTTATAGGTTTTCAGGAAAAATGATCATTAGCTTTGTAATTTGTCTTTGATAAAAACACTAGAAACTCTTGGCAAAGAAAGCATTATAGTGATGTTGCTTTACAACAAGTTAAGATTATTTATGTAAATATTCTTCTCAAGTCAATAACCTTTGAATCTGTCTATAGTTAGTTCATTTTAGCTGTTATTTGATCAAATGAATTTTAAATTATAAAAGTTCTTGAACTAAAATTTTAGTAGTGATGGAATAGGATGTGACTCTTCCTTCTTTAACAATGCTAAATGTCTTAATTTTTAATCTTTAAATATGGATTATAGAAACTACTCTTAAGTGTGTAAAGAGTTGTTCTAGGAACTAAATATTTATATTTATACTATGTATATTAATGAGCTGAGCCACAAGGGAAGCCCAGCATTACTGGAGTGGGTAGCCTATCCCTTCTCCTGCAGATCTTTCCAACCCAGGAATTGAACCGGGATCTCCTGCATTGCAGGCAGATTCCTTACCAACTGAGTCATCAGGAAAGCCACATATATATATTGCTGACTCAGACGGTAAAGACCCTGCCTGCAATGGGGGAGACCTGGGTTTGATCTCTGGGTAAGGAAGATCCCCTGGAGAAGGAAATGGCAACCCACTCCAGTATTCTTGCCTGGGAAATCCCATGGACAGAGGAGCCTGGTGGGTTACAGTCCATGGGGTCACAAAGAGTTGGACATGACTGAGCAACTAACTCTTTCATTTTCATTGTCATGTATATATTACTTTGTTGTTGTTCAGTCGCTCACATGATAAATGGAATACACTATGCAAGTGGCATTTATACAACAATCATTTTTGTACATTTGATATTAAATTAATTCTGTATTGCTCAAAGTTGGTTTAATGGCAACTTGTTAAGGCATAATTGTGTGAAAATTATGTCTTCCTTTTCCTTCAACAAACATTTGTGGATTGCTTATACCTACTACGGGATAGTTCCTAAAAAGTTATAAAAAAATAAAATAGTTCTCATTCAAAAGCTTAGCTGATAAACAACAAAATACCTTGAAAACCCTGCTCTCATATTCTGCAAAGGCACGGAGCAGCCTTCTGAAATCATTACTAATTCAGCCTTTTCTGAGCTCATTCAGTGAAGTGTAACAGGAGAAAGAAGAGTCAAAGAAATTGATTTACTGGTTAAGAATATATGAATCTTATGAATAGATGTTATATCAACTCCAGCAGCAAACATCATGCATGAGCCTTTTCATTTTCATAGCAATTCAGCAGCAGATTCTAAAGTGACAAGTGAGTGACACGATTACGCAGTTACAGACAGCAGAAGCTTAATCAATGCTTGTGAATTGATGAAATGAGTAGGAAATGCTTTACGTACCAGTGTCTTATGTGATTCATAACTTAGAAGGTAATCCATAGACTCCACTCCTTAATGAGAGCCTTCTAGTCTGTTTTCAGACCACTATCTACGTCAAACTTGAGGCTCTCTTTTCTGATGAACAGAATTCCAGTTAGAACTGATGTAAATGGTCATAGTGGTCATGAAAGTCTTAAATAATTGACTTGTGCAAACCATATACCAGAAGAGCAGAAGAATCTGCTGCATTCTTTAGCAGATGGTTTCTATGCAATATTAAAGTAATTATTTGAAAGACAAAAATCCAGCTGTTGGATTTCTATGACAGAAATAGGTACATACTGGGACTTTGAGGGAAAAACAAGGTTCATATTTCCTTTAATTTGTAGATGAGGAAATTGAAACAGTGGGATCATAAGTAGGTGTATGATCTTGAAAAGCAGATAGAAACAAACATAACTCAGGGTATCCAATAGTCAAATTAGGGATTTTGCAGCCTTCACCTTTGGTTTGCATGCCGCTTTCTCATTCTTCAATCCCTCTACCTGCATGATAAGAATGGAAAGTCCAGGGGGATGGGCCATCGGGATGAAGGGATAAAAGTTGCCGATGACTAATAGCTAAATTGGCTAATTTTCTTTTGAGCAGTGACTGACAGTATGTTCTGAGGGCAGAGGAAGAGAAGAGGTCAGTCACACTTGATTTTAATGCATTTTCATTTCATCAAATGCTCTTTTGAGGATACTCTTAAAAGATCAAGCTTAAAAAATACTGAAAATGGAGGAAAATGTCTCTTTTAAGTATGATCTCCTATGTTACATGATCCATTTAAGATCAAGCCATTCTTCACTCTTCTTAACCATGAGACACACATCAAAATGATTCAGGAAGAAATGTTAAGAGTTTAAAGAGATCTAACATTGCTTAGCTGATAGTGATTTTCTTATTATTTAATAAATTTTTGAGCTTGGACAGATCCCAGTCTTCTTCATTTTTAATATCTGATTGTAATGTGATGTGAATTTGTTGAGGGTTATCCATAGCTTAAAAGATACATGAAGTGACAAAGAAATAGACAATGTGTGAAGAAAGCTATCAGGTAATCCCTGGTAAAGCAGACCAGCAAACTACCTACAGAAGTGCTGCGGGATGTAATGGTTTGGGGAATCATGTAATGTTGAGGGATAAAGTTGACCCCTCTTTGTCTGGCCGATACTTGAATCAGTATTTTGATGAAGTCGTTGCATGTTTATTGAGTTTGGACTGAATAATGGAATAATTTTTCAAATTTTTTTCTGGAGAAAACTGATTGTGTATAAGTATATATCTACAAATACATGATGGGACATGTAAGTTAAAAATAAGAAAACACCTGCAAATGTACAGGCTGTGCCTTAGAGAACATGAAGATGATGATAACCATGATAGCAAATTCTATGTTTATTAGGTCCCAACTCTATGCATGGGTCTCTTCTTGACAGTTTACCTACATTTTGCCTTTTTGCAACAGTTTTATAAGGGAGATACCATAATCCCCATTTAATAGATGGAGAAATCATTTGATCTTCCTATTTGAATACAAACTTCAATGTATTGAACATAGATAAGAGTTGTTCCTAGATCTTAAGGCTGCATTTGTTTGTTCTGTTGCACTGTTTGCATTCATGGATGTTAAATGCACCTCATAGTACATGGCACATTCTGGATTTTCAAATAATAGTATTTGATTTTAATGTTTTTTAAGTATAGCCTATAGAGAAGTAATAAGACATTTTAATTAATTGCAAGTCATTGCTTTCCTGAAATGCCACATCAACTCTTGAAATCCATGCTGATAAAACATACTATTTTTGGATGAAACAGGAGTGTAAAGGAGAAGAAAGTTAAAGATTCAGAGGAAACTGCAATGTTGAGCTTGTATCAGGAGTATTGTGGTCAGTTCTTAGTGCCACTTTTTAATAGGGACAAACTCTCCCAAGAAGGATGATCAAAATTGTGAAATATCTAGAAGTCATGTTCTAAAAGAATGAATTGATAAGCATGTAGAAGAATTAGGATTTAGGTGTTCATAATCACTTCCTTGAGACATTAAAGGCCTAGCCCTTGGGAAGAGTTGTTTATGTATCCAGCAAGGCAGAATGATGGCCACTGGAGGGAGATTGAATGAAGGAGATTTCTGCCTAACATGGGGAGATTTATGCCAGGCAAAACTGCTCACACATGAGACTAGTGCATGAGCTGCCTAGTGAGGCATGCCTTCTTTCATTCATTTAATTGTTTGCTTAGGAAACATGTATTAAACCTCTCCAATAAAGAACATATGGCGTAGAGAGTAATCGATAAGGCCAAAACTGGCTCAGCCAGGAAACAAAGGAAGTTCCAAGAAGTAAGTGAATAGCAACTGGAAAGGTCCATGCTGCAGAGAACTGAAGAAAAGAATAAAAGCCTAATGACATAAAATGAGGATAGTGAGTCCCTGAATCCCACTGCCTCTGAGCAGAGTGAAGCACAGCAAAATTAAATAGAGTTAATGTTGAGCAATTTGTGTTTTATTCCAAATGGTACGACCTGCCGGAGGCTTCATGAACACCTGCTAATTGTTCCACTTAGGAAACAGGAAATTCTCATTGTAATTGCAGGCGTCTCGTAAAATAATTTGTCACTTTGATTTCTCTCTGTTGTGAAATAATACCATCCTCATACCCTCCTATAAAGAGGAGCATGCCAGGAATTAAAGGCCTTTTTATTGTGTCTACCTGTATTACCTTTTCAGCTGAGCATTCCTATCTTACCTTTCAAATCCAGTGTCCTGGAAGTTGAAAACTTTCCAGTAGCTATTTTATAAGAGTCACAAATCTGTCAATTCATTGTTTAAATTCAAGGAACTGTACATTCAAGAATTAACTATAAGTAAATTCTTTACCCTGAGCACCAGTGTTTCATTCAAACATCTCAATAAAAGGTCGAGGAGACCTAGAGACTCTCACAGAGGAAAGTAAGTCATAAAGAGTAAATATATATATATATATATATATATATATAAAAAATATCAGTTATGTGGAATCCAGAAAAATGATACAGGTGAACTTATTTGCAAAGCAGAAATAAGAGACACAAATATAGAGAACCAATGTATGGATACCAAGAGGAGGAGGGAAGGTGGTATGAATTGGCAGTTTGGGATTGGCATATATACAGGAGCTATGTAAATATAAAATAGGTAACTAGAGAGAACCTGAGGGCATCCCTGGTGGTACGGTGGTAAAGAATCCACCTGCAGTGCAGGAGACACGAGTTCAATCCCTGGGTTGGGAAGATCCCCTGGAGGAGGGCATGGCAACCCACTCCAGTGTTCTTGCCTGGAGAATCCCAGCGACAGAGGAGCCTGGCGGACTACAGTCCATGTGGTCACAAAGAGTCAGATACAACTGAAGTGACTGATCACAAGAGAACCTACTGTATAGCTCAGGGAAGTCTACTCAATCCTCTGTGTTGACCTCAATGGGAAGAAAATCCAAAAAAGAGGCGAAATGTGCATATATATAGCTGACTCACCTTGCTGAACTGCAGAAAATAACATGACATTGTAAAGTAACTGTACTCTAATCAAAGTTAGTTAAAAAAAAAGTTGAAGAGAAAAAAAGAACTTCCAATAAATAACCTTCCCAAGTGCTGAACACAGAAGGCATTTGTTAGGACAGTTAGGCTCATTTCTGAATTTTAATATGTATCAGTATATATATTTTCCTCATTGGTTACACTCAGTAGATAAAAATATTAGTATTATTTTTGGATAGACTCATAAATAGCTTTTGGTTTTACTTAGACAGAAATAATCGACATGTATATGGGGCATTATACCCAATATGATTGGAGGCAGTTTGTGAGATTTGGAGCCAGCTAATTCTTGCTTCTTTACTTATGGGTTATGTGATCTTGGCAAAGTTACTGAATCTTGGTTTCCTTCTCTGCCAAATGGGGATAATAATAATACTTACCTTGTATAGTTGTGTTGAAGATGACTAAATTAACTTAGATAGTACATGGGGAATGGTTTAGTAAAGTCCTTGGTGCATAGTTAGCGTGTAGTCGAAACCAACTGCTCTGAAGTTGTGCTGAGTCGCAGAATCACCTGAATGGGTTTCTAAAAATACAGGTGCCCAGACATCTCCATGGGAGTCTTTGATTTGGTAGTTTGGAGAGATGAAGCTCAGATATTTTGAATCATTTCTGTAGAAAATTCTGATGCATGCCAAAAGTTGAAAATCACTTGTTGATTTTGAATTTTTCCTCTTTCCCAACTTAGCTCAGTTCCAACAAGTTTACTTGACCTGCTTAAGGAGTAAAGAAAGGGGGGAAAAGTTAGGTTGTCCATGTGGTAGCACTTGTTTCCATGGATACATATTTAACCTCTCCTTTCCAACCAAACTCTTTATGTTTCCCTGTTATTATCATGCTTTTTTCAGCCCTGACCTCACCAGGAAATCCGTGCTGTTAGTATGCTGTGAATATACAGAGCAGTGACATTAAAAAACTTAAGATACCATGGTGAGGAGTGAAGCAAATACCACCATCAGTTTTCCAGTGTAATGAAAATAAAACACAACTATTAAATATTGAGGAAATATTACAATTTAATGTCTACTTTACATGTCACCATGATTTTCAGATTAAAAATAGTTCTGTTTGAAAAAGCCACATAAGGTAATAGACTTAACAGGGTTTGAGAAATTCTGGATTCAAATTACAAATGGAGCATGACTGAGTTTTTCAGTAGACTCTATCTTTTAAAAAATCTCAATGCAGAATAACATTTTTGGTAAGTATTTGTATCTTTCAAATTATTATTTTTAATTGTTGACATATAGCTGTGTGTGTTTTTGTTTTAAAGGACATTGAGTCAACTCATAATTAACCAATAGCTGTGTAGAGTTGTTGTAGGTTTTCACTAATAAAATTTGCCTTCAGTCTTTTATTTTTATCAGTGTCTAGTTTGTCAGTGATTTGTTGACATGAGTCAGAATTGTACTCTAGCCTAAACCCAAACAGCTATTTTCCCTAACTCAGAAAAATATGAGTCATAAAATCAGTACGATTACATGATGTAGGTAGCTTATTTTATTACCACTGCGTCCTCTCAATCTGAGAAGTGATAGATACTGTCCATCTCCAGCCTGTAGTAAATATCAGAAAGAAATTGAACAAGAGAAGTTAGAAAATGGTATCTCTACTTGAATAAGGGAGCATTAACCTTGTCTCTGCCAAATATGTCTTCAGAGAAGCTGAATTTCTAAATAACTTACAAACTTAATTCTGGGAGAATTCATGTTCAGTGTTATTGATACTACTAAAATAAGTGTTATTAGTTTAAGAAAAATTTTGAACATACCCTGCAAACCAGTGAACAAAGTAAACAAGTTCTCTGTCCTCATGGAGATTATATTTGAATGGAAGGAAGTGTAAATAGATAACTAGAAAGTCACAACATAAGGCAGGGTAATAGAGCTATAGAGAGTTTTAGGGATAGCAAGGGCCCTGAAACCTGGTTGTTTTTTCTGATCCTAATGAGATAGAAATTAGATGTTGGCCACTCTGAGATGCTGGACTAGTACTGAGTAATATATGAAAACATAAAGTAGGGCTGGGAAGTACTTTGGATGTAGTTGTGTAGGGGCCCCCTGCATGTGAAACAACACATCTATTTGAAAATATGTTTAGAGCAGATGTGAAAAGAAGCAGAGTGAGGAGGGTTGCATACAAATTCTAGAAGACAAAGTCTGCAGGAAGGAATCGCCATTGGCCTTATGTATTCCTGTGTTCATTTTGTAGTAGTTTTCCTCTTATGAATTATCTTCCAATCAGGTGAACTTGTTAGAAAGGCAAATTCCTGACCCCATTCCAGAGTTATTGAATCAGAAACTGGGACCCTGTAGTCTGTGTCTCATAGGACCACCTGGTCATTCTGAAGCCTTGCTTCTGAAGAGGTTCCAACCCTGTGATGGAACTTGATTCTCTCCCCCTGCATCTTCTCTAGAAACAGTTTCATCTAATAGTGCTGTTGACCATCTACCAAGCACCTCCTGTTAAGGTAAGGGAGCTCTTGAAGTTATCTTAGGATCTCTGATCTGATGGGGCAGAAACATCTCTCTTTAAAAAAAAAATTATTGAAGTATAGTTGATTTACAATGCTGTATCAGTTTCTGGTGTAAAGCAAAGTGATTCAATTTTGTAGTGTGCATTTGCTAATGCCAAACTCCCAGCCCATTCCTCCCCCCACTCTTTTCTTCCTTTGGTAGCCATAAACTTGTTTTCTATGTCTGTGAGTCTGCTTCTTTTATGTAGAAAAGTTCATTTTTGTTGTATGTTAGATTCCACATATGAGTGATATAATGTGGTGTTTGTCTTTCTCTTTTGGATTGCACTTAGTATAATAATTTCTAGGTCTATCCATGTTGCTGCAAATGGCATTGTTTCATTTTTTTATGGCTAAGTAATATTCCATTGTATACATGTAGCACATCTTTATACATTCATCTCCGGATGGAAATTTAGGTTGTTTCCATTCTTGGCTATTGTAACTAGTGTTGCTATGAATATAAGGGTGTGTGTATATTTTCCAATGATAGTTTAGTCTGGATATTTGCTCAGCAATAGGGTTGCTGGTTGTTGTCGTCATTCAGTTGCTAAGTTGTGTCTGACTCTTTGTAACCCCATAGACTGCAATATGCCAAGTTCCTCTGTCATTTATCTCCCGGAGTTTGCTCAAATTTATGTCCATTAAGTTGGTGACGCTATCTAACCATCTCATCCTCTGCTGCCCCCTTCTCCTTGTGCCCTCAATCTTTCCCGGCATTTTGGTCTTTTCCAATGAGTTGGCTCTTTGCATCAGTTGGCCAATGTATTGGAACTTCAGCATCAGTTCTTCCCATGAATGTTCAGGGTTGATATCCTTTGGGATTGACTGGTTTGATCTCCTTGCAGTCCAAGGGACTCTCAAGTGTCTTCTCTAGCATCACAATTTGAAAGCATCAGCCTTTCAGTTCTCAACCTTCTTTATGGTCCAGTCCTCACATTCGTGCATGACTATTAGAAAAGCCACAGCTTTGACTATACGAACTTTTACTGGCAAGGTGGTATCTCTGCTTTTTAATATGTTGTTAGGTTTGTCATAGCTTTCCTTCCAAGGAGCAGACATCTTTTAAATTCATGGCTGCAGTCACTGTCTGCAATGATTTTGGAGCCCAAGAAAAGAAAATCTGTCACTGCTTCCACTTTTTCCCCTTCTATTTGCCATACAGTGATGAGACCAGATGCCATGATCATAGTTTTTTGAATGTTGAGTTTTAAACCAGCTTTTCCACTCTCCTCTTTCACCCTCATCAAGAGACTCTTTCATTCCTTTTCACTTTCTGCCATTACAGAGTTATCATCGGCATATCTGAGGTTGTTGATATTTCTCCCGGCAATCTTGATTCCAGTTTGTGATTCATCCAGTCCAGCATTTCATATGATGTACTCTGTGTATAAGTTAAATAAGCAGAGTGACAGTATACAACCTTGACGTACTCCTTTCCCAGTTTTGAACTAGTCAGTTGATCCATATCTGGTTTTAACTGTTCTAACTGCTTCTTGACTCACATACAGGTTTCTCTGGAGCCAGGTAGGATGATCTGACACTCCCATCCCGTTAAGAATTTTCCAGTTTGTTGATCCACACAGTCAAAACCTTTAGCATAGTCAGTAAAGTAGAAGCAGATGTTTTTTGGAACTCCCTTGCTTTCTCCATGACCTAGTGACTTTTGGCAATTTGATCTTTGGCTTGTTATGCTTCTTCAAAGCGCAGCTTGTATATCTGGAAGTTTTTGGTTCACATACTTCTGAAGCCTAGCTTGAAGGATTTTGAGTATAACTTTGCTAGCATGTGAAATGAGCACAACTGTACGTACTTTGAACATTCTTTGACATTAGTGACCTTTGGGATTGGAATGAAAACTGACACCTGCCAGTCCTATGGCCACTGTTGCCTTTTCCAGATTTACTGACATCTTTAGTACAGCAGTTCAACAGCATCATCCTTCCATTACCTCCACTAGCTGGATCATATGGCAGTTCTATTTTTAGTTTTCTGAGGAATGTGCATACTGTTTTCTATAGTGGCTATACCAATTTACATTTCTACTAATGGTGTAGGGAGAGTCCCTTTTCTTCACACCCTCACCAGCATTTATTATCTGTAGAGGGTTTTTTTTGTTTTTTGTTTTTTGTTTTTTGTTTTTTTTTTAAATAATGGCCATTCAGTGTGAGGTGGTACTTCTCTGTAATTTTGATTTGCATAGAGAAGTTTGTCTTCATGGAGCCTGGGGACACCATCTCTTGTTCTCCACCGCTTAGTATCACAAAACCTACTCAAATGATAATAAAATGGCATGATTCCATAAAGGAAGCCTGTTGTCTGCTTAGTCACTCAGTCATGTCTGAATCTGTGTGACCCTATGGACTGTAGCCCACCAGGCTCCTCTGTCCATGGGGATTCTCCAGGCAAGAATACTGGAGTGTGTTGCCATGACCTCCTCCACAAGATCTTCCCAACCCAGGGATCAAACTCAGGTCTGCTGCATTGCAGGTGGATTCTTTACCATCTGAGCCCACCGGGAAAGCCCAAAAGGAAGCCTAAAATTTAATAAATAAGGATTTTTTAAAATGACTTATAATCCAGTAATCTAACATGGAAAGCACTTCTGCAGAGAGACGAAACTGGGTTGACGTTCACGTTGCTCCTTGGCTCTCAGACACATCCCATCAGGACAGATGTTTACATGATGCAGGAGGTCAGATGTGTTGAAACTGCGTGACTGTCCTGCCCACAGACTCAAACCTCAAATTGCCTGGGTTCAAATTCTAAGTCTACAGCAGCACTTGAAAGTAAATACTTTTATCCACTGTATTTTACAGGTTAGGAAGTAGGATCACTATGGCTCTATTTTATCATCTGTAAGATGAGGATAATGTTAGTAATAATAATAATAATAGTACTAATAGCATTCGTTCAGTTCTTACCAGGTACCAGGTACTATACAAAGTCCTTTAAGTTTATGTGCCATTTCATCCTTCCAACATCACTGTAAATTAGGTACAATTATTCCCATTTGCAGATTAGGGAGCTGAGGCCTAAGAACATTCAATAGCATGCCATGAAGCATAGTACTGATTTATTGGAAGAACTGTTATACAGAACCAGGCAGTCTGGCTTAACTACTATTACAGGTTAATGTTATAGGGTTCAGATTATCTAATTTTATATCCACTATTATTCAAAGGTAGTACAAACATATCTTAAAGTCAAATATCAGTGACTTCTGATTATCTGCCTGGCCTAGCGAAAGCTTTGGTCGCTCATTTGGGTCTGACTCTTTGCAATCCCATAGACTTCTAGCCTGCCAGGCTCCTCTGTCCATGGGATTTCCCAGGCAAGAATACTGGAGTGGCTTGCCATTCCCTTCTCAGGGAACTCCTATTACATGTTAATGTTACAGTATTCAAATTCTAATTTTAGATCCATTATTATTCATAGGTAGTACAAAACATATCTTATTTTTTATGAATGCTATGTTTAGTCAATATTTTATTATTAAAAAATAAAGGTAAGTAAGAAGACTTTACCCTGTAAACTTAGCTTCACAGTATGGATTTCACAGAGCACCAAGTTTTCCTTTCTGTTGCTTTAAATTTTTGAATAGAAACCACAAAATATAACTTACACTCAAATTATCTTTATCTTATTTATTGTACCCTAGATTATGAAGCTAATATTGAGGACTTTATTGCTTCATGTTCCATTTTTTATTTTTTGTTAATTAATTAATTTATTTTAATTGGAGGCTATTATTTTAGAATATTGTAGAGGTTTTTGCCATGCAGTGACATGAATCAGCCGTGGGTGTACATGTGTTCCCAATCCTGAACCTCCCGCCCATCTCTCTCCCCATCCCATCCCTCAGGGTCATCCCAGCACATCAGCCCTGAGCAACCTGTCTCATGCATTAACTTGGACTGGCGATCTATTTCACATATGATAATATACCTGTTTCAATGCTATTCTCTCAAATCATCCCACCCTAGCCTTCTCCCACAGAGTCCAAAAGACTGTTCTTTACTTCTGTGTCCCTTTTGCTGTCTCGCATATAAGGTCATTGTTGCCATCTTTCTAAATTCCATATATATGTGTTAATGTATTGGTGTTTTTCTTTCTGACTTACTTCACTCTGTATAATCGGCTCCAGTTTCATCCACCTCATTAAAACTGATTCAAATGCTTTCTTTCTAATAGCTGAGTAATACTTCATTGTGTATATGTACCACAGCTTCCTTATCCATTCGTCTGCCAATGGATATCTAGGTTGCTGCCATGTCCTGGCTATTGTAAACGGTGCTGCGATGAACATTGGGGTACACGTGTCTCTTTCAATTCTGGTTTCCTCAGTGTGTATGCCCAGCAGTGGGATTTCTGGGTCATATGGCAGTTTTATTTCCAGTTTTTTTAAGAAATCTCCACACTGTTCTCCATAGTGGCTGCAGTAGTTTGCATTCCCACCAACAGTGTAAGAGGGATCCCGTTTCTCCACATCCTCTCCAGCATTTATTGTTTGTAGACTTTTTGATAACAGCCATTCTGACCCACGTGAGATGGTACCTCATTGTGGTTTTGATTTGCATTTCTCTGATAATGAGTGATGTTGGGCATCTTTTCCTGTGTTTGTTAGCCATCTATATGTCTTCTTTGGAGAAATGTCTGTTTAGTTCTTTGGCCCATTTTTTGATGGGGTCGTTTATTTTTCTGGAATTAATCTGCAGGAGCTGCTTGTATATTTTGAGATTAATTCTTTGTTAGTTGCTTCATTTGCTATTATTTTCTCCCAATCTGAGGGATGTCTTTTCACCTTGCTTATAGTTTCCTTTGTTGTGCAAAAGCTTTTAAGTTTAATTAGGTCCCATTTGTGTATTTTTGCTTTTATTTCCATTACTCTGGGAGGTGGGTCATGGAGGATCCTGCTGTGATTTATGTCAGAGAGTGGTTTGCCTATGTTTTCCTCAAGGAGTTTTATAGTTTCTGGTCTTACATTTAGATCTGTAATCCATTTTGAGTTTATTTTTGTGTATGGTGTTAGAAAGTGTTCTAGTTTCATTCTTTTAGAAGTGGTTGACCAGTTTTCCCAGCACCACTTGTTATAGAGATTGTCTTTTCTCCATTGTATATTCTTGCCTCCTTTGTCAAAGATAAGTTGTCCATAGGTGTGTGGATTTATCTCTGAGTTTTCTATTTTGTTCCATTGATCTATATTTCTGTCTTTGTGCCAGTACCATACTTTCTTGATGACTGAAGCTTTGTAGTATAGTCTGAGGTCAGGCTGGTTGATTCCTCCAGTTCCATTCTTCTTTCTCAAGATTGCTTTGGCTATTCGAGGTTTTTTTAAATTTCCATACAAATTGTGAAATTATTTGTTCTAGTTCTCCAAAAAATACTGTTGGTAGCTTGATAAGGATTGCATTGAATCTATAGATTCCTTTGGGTAGTATACTCATTTTCACTATATTGATTCTTCCAACCCATGCACATTATATATTTCTCCATCTATCTGTGTCACTTTTGATTTCTTTCATCAGTGTTTTATAGTTTTCTATGTATAGGTCTTTTGTTTCTTTAGATAGATTTATGCCTAAGTATTTTATTCTTTTCGTTGCAATGGTGAATGGAATTGTTTCCTTAATTTCTCTTTCTGTTTCTCATTGTTAGTGTGTAGGAATGCAAGGGATTTCTGTGTGTTAATTTTATATTGAAACTTTACTATATTCATTGATTAGCTCCAGTAATTTTCTGATGGAGTTTTTAAGGTTTTCTATGTAGAGGATCGTGTCATCTGCAAATAGTGAGAGTTTTACGTCTTCTTTTCCAATCTGGATTCCTTTGATTTCTTTTTCTGCTCTGATTGCTGTGGCTAAAACTTCCAAAACTATGTTGAATAGTAGTAGTGATAGTGGGCACCCTTGTCTTGTTCCCGACTTTAGAGGAAATGCTTTCAATTTTTCCCCATTGAGGATGATGTTTGCTGTGGGTTTATCATATATGGCTTTTATTAAATTGAGGTATGTTCCTTCTATGCCTGCTTTCTGGAGGGTTTTTATCATAAATCGATGTTGAATTTTGTCAAAGGCTTTCTCTACATCTATTGGGATATCATATGGTTTTTATTTTTCAATTTGTTATGTTAATGTGGTGTATCACATTGATTGATTTGCAGATATTAAAGAATCCTTGCATCCTTGCGATAAAACCCACTTGGTAATGATGTATTATCTTTGTAATGTGTTGTTGGATTCTGTTTGATAGAATTTTGTTAAGGATTTTTGCATCTATGTTCATCAGTGATATTGGCCTGTAGTTTTCTTTTTTTGTGACATCTTTGTCAGGTTTTGGTATTAGGGTGATGGTGGCCTCATAGAATGAGTTTGGAAGTTGACCTTCCTCTGCAATTTTCTGGAAGAGTTCGAGTAGGATAGGTGTTAGCTCTTCTCTAAATTTTTGGTAGAATTCAGCTGTGAAGTCGTCTGGTCCTGGGCTTTTGTTTCTTGGAAGATTTCTGATTACAGTTTCCATTTCCATGCCTGTGATAGGTCTGTTAAGATTTTGTATTTCTTCCTGGTTCAGTTTTGGAAAGTTATACTTTTCTAAGAATTTGTCCATTTCTTCCAAGTTGTCTATTTTATTGGCATATAGTTCCTGGTAGTAGTCTCTTATGATCCTTTGTGTTTCAGTGTTGTCTGTTTGTGATTTCTTCATTTTCATTTCTAATTTTGTTGACTTGACTTTTCTCTCTCTGTTTCTTGATGAGTCTGGCTAATGGTTTGTCTATTTTATTTATCTTCTCAAAGAACCAGCTTTTAGCTTTGTTGATTTTTGCTATGGTCTCTTTAGTTTCTTTTTCATTTATTTCTGCCCTAATTTTTAAGATTTCTTTCCTTCTACTAACCCTGGGGTTCTTCATTTCTTCTTTTTCTAGTTGCTTTAGGTGTAGAGTTAGGTTATTTATTTGATTTTTATCTTGTTTCTTGAGGTAAGCTTGTATAGCTATGAACCTTTCCCTTAGCACTGCTTTTACTGAATCCCATAGGTTTTGGGTTGTTGTGTTTTCATTTTCATTTGTTTCTTTGCATATTTTAATTTCTTTTTTTATTTCTTCTGTGATTTGTTGGTTATTCAGAAGTGTGTTTTTTAGCCTCCATATGTTTGTATTTTTAATAGTTTTTTTCCCCTGTAGTTGACATCTAATCTTACCGCATTGTGATCAGAAAAGATGCTTGGAATGATTTCAATTTTTTTGAATTTACCAAGGCTAGATTTATGGCCCAGGATGTGATCTATCCTGGAGAAGGTTCCATGTGCACTTGGGAAAAAGGTGAAATTCATTGTTTTGGAGTGAAGTGTCCTATAGATTTCAATTAGGTCTAACTGGTCCATTGTATCATTTAAAGTTTGTGTTTCCTTGCTAATTTTCTTCGTTGATCTATCCATAGGTGTGCGTGGGGGTATTAAAGTCTCCCACTATTATTGTGTTATTGTTAATTTGCCCTTTCATACTTGTTAGCATTTGCCTTACATATTGTGGTGCTCCTATGTTGGATGTATATATATTTATGATTGTTATATCTTCTTCTTGGATTGATCCTTTGATCATTATGTAGTGTCCTTCTTTGTCTCTTTTCATGGCCTTTATTTCAAAGTCTATTTTATCTGATATGAGTATTACTACTCCTGCTTTCTTTTGGTCTCCATTTGCGTGAAATGTCTTTTTCTGGCCCTTCACTTTCAGTCTGTATGTGTCCCTTCTTTCAAAAAGCATGTCTTAAAGTCAAATATCAGTGACTTCTGATGATCTGCCTGGCAAGCCCCTTTTCATTTTTCCAGGGACCACTTCAGTGCTACTCTCTGTGAAGCCTTGTCCTGACTTGCCCTTGAGAGTTCCCACTTCATAAACTTGCACGATACTGTGTCTCTCTGACCAGTCAAATGAGAGATCTTGAAGCATAGGGAGTGCTTTATTTGTGTGTCTATTTCTAGCTCTGGCACATGTTCCCTTTCCTATTGCCACATCTTTGCACTGGTGCACATCACTGAAGGTTTTATTTTAAGGTGCAAACAATCCATTAGAATGTGGCTTGACACACAGGCCTTGTGTGTGCAACAGATGGAACCATTTAGCAGAGAATCTCATTGGCACTTTGTGAAAGACTTTCCAAAATGCCAACAAATGGTATCCTGAGAATTTATTGTCGTCACTGGGATTACAGCATTATTTTTTCGCACTCCAATTATGTTACCTTTTTGCACATTTGTTATCTTATATCCTTTTTTTTCAGTAAACTATCTTAAACAGGGTTATTCAGATTTTTCATGACATTGGGATATGAAAACCAGAAAACCCTTATATTATTAAAGAATATCCCAAAACCTCATTCAAATCATGACTGGTGAGGAAACAAGGTGGAATCAGAAGTCAGTAATCTCAAATTTGGGAACTTTTGAAACCTCAGCTGTTAAATGGAAATCCCTGAGGCCCTCAAGAGTAACTAGCATTGGAATTACAAATGCAGCTGCTCAACCCAGTGCATTTCATTCATAAATATATTTAAAGATGCTGGGAGCAGATTCTGAGAAATTGATAATCCAGTCCTTAGGAGATCATACTGATCTTATTCACCAGGTTTATCCTCTCTAATATTTCTGACAAGGTCATCTAGTTTTTTTGTTTTCTAAATTTATTTTATATTTGTACATAAGAATATTTATGCAATATCCACTTTTTCCTTGACTCTGCATTTATGTTCAGATTGACTAGACTCACTGACGTTCACAGTGGTTTAGGAATACTGTATGGGAGTATTCATGTTCTAAAGCTTCTGCACCAAACTAAAGGAAAACATACTCTGTCCTACCCCCCCCAAAAAACTGAGTGAAATAAGTTGACTTGATGAGCTGTATCTCCTCTTTCTGTTAATCTGTACTTGTATGTTGATTTCAGAATCATTTTGTTTGGCCCTTGTAATAATTTCATTGTTATCAGTTGTTTTTTGAATTGGAGTATGGTTGCTTTACAATGGTGTGTTAGTTTCTATACAACAACATGAATCAGCCATGTGTGTGTGTGTGTGTGTGTGTGTGTATACCCCCTCCCTTTTGAGCCTCCGCGCCCCACCCCCAATCCCACCCATCTAGGCCATCACAGGGCACCAAACTGAGCTATAACAGAAGCTTCCCACTAACTATTTTACACATGGTAAGGGTTATGTGTCAGTGCCACTCTCTCAGTATTATTAACAATTTTGATTGCAGTATATTTGACTGACATCCATGGACTCTGTCAGCTTTGGTCACTGTATCACCAATAGCCAATATGTTTATGGAATTACCAGTTCAACTGGTAATTTTATCAAATATAACTTCTATGAATTGATCACTTGGGTAAACTGTTGGTCTCTATAATTATATAAAAGTACAATTCGAGATTCATAGATACTTCATTTTTATGTAGTGCCAGAACTTTTAGTTTATATTGCATATTGTGGATATTACTATTATATCATTTGTAATTCCCTTATGACTTACATACCAGTTTAGACTTTTTGCTATGGACTGACTTAGAAATTCTATTTAGTCTTAAGACATGGTAGAGAAATTTTTTTCTACAAGCTGATATTCTTGCATTCATGCTTATAACTATTTTAAAAGAGAAACAGTCTTTAAGAATGGAATAATTTTGGTGTGAATGTTCATGATCTCAGCTAAATTTTTATCATGCTTAAACAAAGAAAATATGTTCCTAATTTTAATATCTATAATGAATGAAGCAGACTTTTTATATAAGACTTATTTATTGGTATTTAAGCAAACTCCAAATTCATACACAGTGCTCAAATTAATAGGAAAAATTCTTCTAATCCCTTAAGCTCTTTGAATGTCTCTTGGTTTTTTCCAAAGAAGTGAATGCATTGCTTTGTGGAGGTATCTAAACTTATTCAAGTGGTGTTTCTTTTAGTAAATTGCTCCCCACCCCCACCCCGAGTGCTCACGTGGCAAGTCTACTTGCTTCTCTGTTTCCTTATGCCCTTGAACTGCAGAAGAAAATCCAGTCTAGTTCAGAATCGTGCTAGTCTGAATGGATCCTGGCTCATAGACCAAATATGTTTTTATTGACCATGATCAGCACAAACGAACATGTCTATTTTCATCATGCATACTGCGTCAAGGAATTCTAGATACTCAGAGACGTTTTCTTTATAATGGAAACTCAGATCCTGCTTAGGGAACAAAAGACTCATATGATATTTTTTCCATGAAGCTTTTGAATGCAAAACCTATGAACTTTTTCTACATAGGAGGTTTATAATATACAATTTAAATTGGCCTGAGATCACTGCAATTACTTGTCTTGGTTGCATGTCCAGGTTCATTTCTTGATAGAAGCATTCTCAATTGAAAGAAACTTTTGAGAATTTTTCATTTTTGTTAATAGAGTATAACCATGTGTTGAAGGGTGCATAGAATTAAGGTGAAATTTAGATAAATTCATATCTCTGGGACCCCATTACTGGAAAATAGTTTGTAATATAACTGGTACTCCAACTTCATGAAAAGATAAGTGTTCCAAAAGTTTTATTTTGCATAAAACAGTGCCATTAAAGACACAGGATCCATTTTTGTTTGTCTTTATCTATTCAGACCAATTCTTCAGTTAGAGATCATGATTTAGGGCCACATTTAAAGCTGCATATCAACATTAAAATTCACAGTGCTTTTCCCCTTTCCTAAAGCTAGTTCAGAACCAACACAATTGCATCTTGCAAATGTAGACAGAAAACCAGTTGAAACAGATTTAGACCATTGAAATTCACAGGAGTGTTCTTAGGAAAGAAAACAATTATTTATCTATCTCATTCAGTCCAAGTCAGTGGCATCAAGGCAGCAACCTTGACCAAACTTCTGCTTATTCAGAAATTGGTTTGTTTGGAAATTCAAAATAGTAAAAATAATGAAGTGTGAATCATATTATTAAGCTGGTGAGCATTATATTAACAGACTGAAAAAGGAAAAGTTGTATGATTATCTCAGTAGGTGTGGAAAAGCAATGACTAAATCCAACATCCGTTCCTAATAAAAACTTTCCAAAAAACTAGAAATAAAAGGAAAGGTCTTCAGCCTAATAAAGGAAATTGATGGGAAACTTAAAACTCACATCCCACTTAACAGTGAAAGACTGAATGCTTTTTCCCTAAGATTTGGAACAAGGCAAGGCTATCTGATTTCACTAATGTTGTTTAATGTTATCCTGGAAATTCTAGCCAAGGAAATAAAGGAAGGAAACAAAAGGCATCCAGATTGGAAAAGCAGAAGGAAAAGCCTGTATTCACAGACAATGTGATTGTCTATGTTGAAAATCCAATGGAATCTACAAAAGTAGAACTCCTAAAACTAGTAAAGGAATTTTGAAAGTTTGCAGAGTACAAGACCAATATGCAGAAATTAATTGTATTTCTATATACTAGCAGTAAATGCAAATTAACATTAGAAAACCAATACCATCAAAAATATCAAATGCACTTTAAATATGTTCAGTTTGTTGTATGTTAACGGTACCTCAAAAACTGGAACAATAGACCTTGAGAATATGGGAATAATTGTGAAAAATTATAAGATAAAAATTTAACCTATACTTGCCACAAATGATAAAGTCTAATACTATATCTAACAAGCCATAATTCCAAACCTAAAGGTAAGAGCTTCAGTCGTGTTTATGGGATCAGCTTGGTATCTAGTACTGTCTTGTATTTTTTAATGAATGTGGTCCACTGGTTTTGGAATTAGGAGTCCATTCTTAAAAATACTTGTGAAATTTGCAGGATATCTAAGGAGAATCTTTCTATGGTAAAAATGGTACCTGTCATTATTGTTTATTATGATAACTTTGGGAATTTGATCCCTTGTAAAGTAAATATGATCTATACTTGTAGCTTTCAACCTCATGAATAAGCAGATGGAGTGATTCAAATTACCCTATTAATAGGAGATAAAAGTGGGTAGAAACAAACTCCGCAAATGTGCCCCTGAAGTGATGCTTCTGTACACTTTGCAACAAGGCAGGGGTTACTTGCATGTTTCAGATACCAAGTAGATGGCAGACAGTCTGAAGGTAAATTCTAAACCATGAACTCTATGCTTAGCCTAGACAGACCATCCTGATTTAAGAAATCAAAAGGAGTGAAAAGGAGCTGTATCTCTTTGAGAGAGAAGGGACTAGAAGCAAAGGAGAAAGAGAAGAGATAGGTCATGACCCCATGCATTTGTTCCCTTTCACAGGCTTCCCTTTGTATTTATTGATTCATATTTGATGCAGAAAAATTGAACACTTTTTGAGCTTCTGAAGATGGTAAAGGCACCTTGGTTTTATTTTTGTTATAGATTCTAAAAGATATTTTTGTAGGAAAAAATAATAAGAAACCTGTTTTGCAATCACAGTATTCAAAACAGTCTATTTTTAACATTTTAATTATATAAGTAATCTGTGTTCATAGAAGATAAAGATAAGAGAACAAAAAAAATAAAACAAAAACTTAAATCCTCTTACATATAATTCTACTATTTGAGGATATAATTCTCATTACTTTATGGGTATCTTTCCAGATGTCTCCTGTGTGTGTGTAATATACAGAGATTAAATTTTAAATATTGTTCTATAACCATTTGTTTTTCAACAATAAGTTATCAAGTTGTCTGTGTCAATAAGTATACATCGTCTATGGGGTCGCACAGAGTCGGACACGACTGAAGCGACTTAGCAGCAGCATACTACCATCTTAATGCTTTCAATTGTCTCATTCTATAAACGCACAGAATAATTTTAAGCAACCTCAATGCTGTGAAGGTATGTTTATTTTGAATTTCCTTTTTACTTTTCTGAAGGAACGAAGATTTCCTCTGTAGCATGATTTTAGCAGAAATTGATTAAAAATCTACAGTTCTGGATTTTAAATGGCAAAGTGCTTTTGGAATCCTACCTCTTGAACTATAAATTTCATAATATTGCTGAATACTGAGGACTCTATAGTGGTCCTTACATGATATTTATGTGAATATCCTGGGCATCATTGTATTAATCACAGTACAGAATTAGGTCTCTCCCCACCGGTTGACTTCTTAGGGAATATCATTCATTTCTTCAAGTTTCTAAACCTACAGACTGATACTAATTTATGAAATTTATTTAAAATATAAAGGAACCCTGTATGTTTCAAAAATTAGCCTTTAAAATTTAGGTGAAAACATAGTAAATTTTTTTAAGCTAGTGTAAATATATCCTAAGACCTTCAACTTGCTCTTATTTAGCATTATGGTGTGTGAATATATGCCCACTAATCTGATATCAGCGTGTGACTAAATTCCACTATTGGAACTATGACAGTGAGCTATTGTGGAAAATATATCCTACTGAGAGGAGGCAGACTAAGGATAGACAGTGTTTATGGTTTGTGAGCTTGAGGAAGTCTCTTACCTCTCCAGGATTCAGGTCGTTCATTTTTAAAATGATGGCGCTGGAAAAGACAGCTCTAAGTTTTCGTCCAGTGCTAGTATTCTATAGTTTTGTGACAGAGAACTCTGGAGCCCATGCCCTAAGTCAGGGTGTCTACTACAGACCCAGATGCTACATATCCCTGGCTGCTTGGCCCATATCCCTAGCCACTGGCCTCATCTCACCCACAGCTCCTTCTCCCTTATTTGGCCTCCCACCGTGTACTCAGATCTTAACCACATCCCTTGGCCTCCTTTATATTGTACTATCTTTCCTCCTCCTCTATTTATGTCCTATCTCTTGCTTATGTTCTATGAAATCTGCCCTGCCTCTCTGGCTTAGTTCAACTCTTTATTTTGTCCTGGTAAACCTTGGCCTCTACCATCACCATGCTGCCTGGGACCGTGACATCCAGAGTTAATGAGGTTATGGTTATGAGGGTTAAGCCTGCTTCAGCTCTCTACATCTGAAAGAAGAGGAGAACTTTAATACTTAGCTGCCTTGTCTTTAAAATTGCTTAAAAAATATTAGTGCTGACACATGCTGTGACATGAACTTGAAAACAGTATGCTAAGTGAAAAAAGCCAGCCACAAAAGACCGCATCTTGTATGGCTCCATGTATGTGATATATCCAGGATATACGTAGAGAAAAGGTAGATTAGTGACTGGCAGGGGCTGGAGAAGGGGGAAATGGGAGAGACTCGTAACTGGTACAAGGTTTCTTCTTCTTTTTTTTTTTTAAATTTATTTCTTTTTTAATTGAAGGATAATTGATTTACAGAATTTTGTTGTTTTCTGTCAAACCTCAACATGAGTCATCCATAGGTATACATATACTTTAGGTGACTGAAATATACTGGAATTAGAGAGTGATGATGGTTGCACAACTTTGTGAATATACTGGAAGCCATTGAATTAGACACTTCAATAGGATGGATTTTATGGTATGTAAATTGCATCTCAAAAACATTTGTTTACTAAGTAAAATATTCAGATAACCATTTATTTACACAATATGAACTGCTTACATTTGAGAATATTTTAATAACCCACTTAAGGGGGATGGTTGGGATCATGTAGGTACAGCCAAAACCACAGGCACTTTTTCATCTGTGTGCCTCCCAGAGCCGGAAGGCCTCCCTAGAGAGGAATTTCCCTTGATCACTGCAGAGAGCAGCAGAAGCTGCAGCAAATATCTGCAAACTTTTTACTCCTGCATGGAAAATGTAGTTCTTGTCATTAAAACACATTAAAAACATACCTTGACTAAGAAGGTAAATAGGGAAGAAGTGAGAGTTTTTTTTTTGCCTGAAACACTGTCACTTTGGTATCTGTTCCCTCAAAAGTTAAATTCAGTTTTTAAGTGAAACATCAGCAATAACAAAAACAAGTTGCATTTCACGATCAGAGGTGTTTTTTTTTTTTTTTCCCTGAAAAATAATTGATTAAACTTGGTATCTCACTGTGTTTAGTAGGAGTTTTAAGTTGCATAAAGAGCATCTCTATGTCTCCAAATAGCTTTGGAGTCCAACTGTCCACAGGACCCAGTGCCCCAAATATTTGGGGGAATATATTTTCCTATTCACTTCCCCCAGGCAAGTTTCTACCCCATCATCTTACCTGCTGAGAGCCTGTCCTATTTTTAAAGGCCTCCAGAGAAGCATTTTCAAAGAGATGGGATGACAAAGCTTTGCCCTGTGCAGCATTCCCTGTGGAGCTAATCAGCCAGGTGTCTGATCTCCATGGCATCTACCTGGCTCTCTTCTCCCCTGCAGGCCTGAACTACTATCGGAAAGAACTGAGAGCCCAGCACACCTTTGGGGGTTTGTTTTTATTCCATTTTGATTTTTTTTTTTTCTAACAGAGAAATTCCTTCTGCATCTTGAGTGAAGTTTATCACTAGGATATTAGCCACGATTCCCAGAAGCCCTAGAGCCTTACACCATCACTTCCCGAGTCCTTCTTCCTATTCTCTGCCCAGCAGAAATGATCCAGGTTCCTTCAAACCAAAGAGTCACTGATTACTTTCCATCACATATGGCATCAAAAGTATCCTGTGACTCTCCCATCAGACCCTCTCTGTCTCTCCATGGCAGATCTGAAAGATGTCTAGTTTAGTCTTCTTCTGCAGAAGTAAAAACCAGATGAGGTCTATACTTGTCTAGGATGATCCAGGCAAGTATTGATTGATTGACAGTCCAGCTATTGAAGCTTTAGTTGGGTGATTCCATACAATGGCCATGCTGCCATGCTATTAGATTCCTATTGTTCCACCTAATTCTTGCTCTTTCACCATAGGAAGATTGATTAATTATGAATAATTATCAAAATTTATTGTCACTGCAGCAAATCATGAAGCAGTTTCTACTCAGGAACTAGCAAAAGGCAGATGCCCATAGAAAAACCACTCCATGTTTTATTAGTTCATATATTGGGTCCAAATGGCTTTCTTAGGCAGGAGAAAAGAAACTCTCTTGAATAGTGTTTGTTTTGACTTGTATTATTTTATTTCATTTTCTGAAACTTCCTAATTTTCTGAAAATTCCTAATTAGGAAGTACAAACTTCCTAATTTTTCTTTGTTTTGTTCTTAATTACCCAGAAATGACTACTGTCTTTAGAGTTGGGTGCTTAGGACATTACATTATCACAACCAAGACTGCAGTGCAAATTGTCCATTGTCCCTTCTGAATGGTTCCAGAGGCTTTGCTGATATCTCATGCCACTGAAAGGTACAAACTCAATAGAACATGAGACACTCCTGAATTGACATTTGTGGATTTGTTTCCTTTATGTGAAAAAAGTGTGTTAATAACTAGACACTTCTGGTAACCAGGAGCCTTGACTTTCTACGCTAAGAAATATAACCAGAGACTCTACATTTCTAGGCAATTTCTAATATTAAAACCAAAAAGGGAATGTTCTTAAAGGGGTTTTGGTTTTCTTTGTTTGAATTATTTGTGTCAGGATTGTTTCAGTTTATGGACTAAACAAGCCTTTACTGCAGTCAGTGTGGAAACAGTCTCTATTAAAAAGAAAATCAGAGATTTGTCTTCTGACTCATCACAATATTTCTTCAGTATAGATTGGTGGAAAGTATTAGCTTCCCCATTCTCTGGATAGGAAAATTGGAACCAAAATGTTTCACATAGCCAACCAGCCATGGGGCCTGGCTTCGACTTCACATCTGCTGATTTCCACTTCTGTGCGGGAACAGACATTGAGGCTTAAATTAAGAAACTGTATTCTGAAAGGAAAGGTTTGCCATTATTTGGGCAAAGGCTTACAGACTTTGGCAATGGGACTGAGTGTCACACTTTCCTTTGGCAACTCTGGGTATTCCAGTCCAATCAGTATATATTTCCAAGAACTTCCCCTGTGGGCCTATTTTTGGCTTCCATTTGCAAAATGTTAAGGGATAAAACATCTCCCAAGTTCATGTCTAAAAGTTTGCATGAAAGAGTTCCATGCTACGTACCCCCTCTCCTCCATTCTTCTTTTTACATGTCCTCAAATGCCCTTGTGCCTCTGTAGTCTCCTGCCACAGACTTATTATTCTACTTCACACTCATACTCTTCTCTATTCCAGCCTCCATATTGGAATGCAATCTAAACTTCTTCAATGGGGACCTCATTATATGAGCCCAAATGCTGACAATATTTATCTTAGCTCTATCATTGGACACCAGGACTGTGACCCTATAGCTCTCCTCCTCATCTCCTCCATCCCAGAAAGGTGGACTCTCTCTGATATCCCTCTTACTTGGGTTCCCCAAGCTCATCTGCTTGCTGACTTGCCATCCTATTTATGCATGGTCAGATGTCAGATGCATTTGTGTAGAAGCATAAGCATCTCAGGGGTAGACGGGGCCTTAGAAATGCATTCATCCTCACAAAACCTGGAGGGAAAAAAACCACAGCTGTTTGAGAGTGTGCATTAAGTTGAGCCAAGCTACAAAAGGAGCCATTCTCCTTGAATTCATTTACAGTTATATGTCCACACTCTTTCCTGTTATTTTCTAGTATAAGGGTTCATAGAATGCCAACATTACAAGCAGTACAAGCTTCCTAATTAAAAAACTGTAATTTATTACTTTAAGAGCCTCATTTTCTTAGAAATCTATACTCTATCTGAACTGTTCTGAAAGATAAGCTTCCTTTTCCCCCCCATCATGCACCTGGTAAATACGTCCATGGAAATTCATCACGCCAGTGAAGTAAGGAAGTAAGTGTTAGTCGCTCAGTTGTAGTTAGATGTTTATCTTTGGAATGTGCAAGGATCATTTCCCTGGGTGAGGTCAGAAGGGTAAATTGTTTTAGTTGCCAGGGAACACAAGGACATTGACAGTTCATTTTTTTTATCTAACACATTTTCTTGAGCACTTAGTAGGTGCCAAAGGCTCAGCACATGCTTCAAAATGTTAGTGATCCATTTTCCTGAGCAGTGTGCACTCGGCTCTGTAATTTGATCTGTATTTCAGTTCTTTATTTGCATATCTGTCTCTCTACTAGACCAGTGATTTTCAGTAAGGGTCAGTTTTGCCCCCACCAGGGGACATTTGCCATGCCTGGAGACATTTTTATTGCCACAGCTGGGGACATGCTACTGATATTTAATGGGTAGAGACCAGGGATGCTGCTAAACATCTGATAATTCACAGGACAGCCTTATCACAACTATGATCAGCCCAAAATGTGACTAAAAGGGTTAAGAAACCCTGCCCCAGTCTCTGTGCTTTGAGGTCATGATCATTTTTGTTTGTCCACTGCGACATATGTAGAAGGGCCTCATCAAGGGGTGGCAGTGATAATAAGGTTGACATTTCAAGAATGCAAAGGTGAACAGGACAGAGTTCCTCTTCGAGAAACTTGCTGCTCCTATGTGGTCCTGGACCAGCAGAATTTCAGTCACGTAGAAAGTTGTTAGAAATGCAGAGTCTCAAGTCCTACTCCAGATCCACTGAAGCAGAATCTGCATTTTAACAACGCCCTCAGGTGATCCATATGCACAAGAAGGTTAAGAAGCACTGACCCCAAGGGTTTTAGAGTTACATGGGTGGAGTAGATAGGCTGAAGATGCTTCAAAGCAGTGGTCCGAGTATTCCTGGCAGCAGTGAGTAGGACACCACAAGATGGACTCATCTATGGAGCACACAGACTAGGCAGGCATGGCTGTTTACCCCAGAAAACAGCCGTGGTTGGGAAGCCCAGAGCCATAGCTGGTAACCCAGGCGAAATGATGCAGAACGCATGGGATAGAAAGCAGCAGAGGTGATGTACCAGCAGACACTGCAGCGGCAGTGCCAGTGGCTGGGTCAAGAAAAGGGATGGGGCAAGGCTCTGGGCGGTCCACGTGGAAGAGGAAGGCTGCCAGGCAGCACCAAGGAGGCTTACAGTGGGAAAGGACAGGCCACGTGCCAAACCCTGGAGAGGCCAAGGCTCTGAGTCTGCGGGGGTAAGAGGCAGCAGCCCAGACTGGCTACGGGCTGTTCATTCCATTGTCTGGGTGGCGGGAGTTCATTAGGGGAGTCGAGTTACTCAGAATCCTCCTACAATAGTTCACAGCCCTTCCAGGACTTGATAATGTGGTAATTAACATGGGGATTCCAGGAATGCCTTGGATTTGAGTTCTGTCTGTAGCAGGCTGATATGTCTGGAATCTGAATATTGAAAATTGCTGTTCCAAACATCCTTCTTATTTCCTTCATGAAGGATCAAGTGGGCTAAATATCAGAGCCCAGGGGCACATAGGAACTACAGGAAGGAAATCTCCAAGGGGTCCATTCCTGATAGCGTTTGTCAGGTTTCCCAGCAGTCCTTCTGTGTTTGCCTGTGGTCAGAATGCTACCATGGTATTATTCATGTGGCATTATTCAAGTTTATGAGAGCTATTAAAGGACTTTGATTCATGTGTTTGTTCAGAAGCTACCGGAGCCTTTTTGTAAGGAGCTGTTGACTTAACCAAACTATTGTATCTTGGTTTAAAAAAATGACATCTTGTTGTCCAGGGTTCCTGTGACAAGCCTAACCATGACCTGGGACATTTCACTTGACTCTGGGAAGATGCGGGAGAGTTGCCCACTGCCCAGACTATGGTTGGCTGAGGAACATCGTTCCTTAGGAGAAGAACTCGTCTTCCCCTCCCTCCCCCAGATTGGCTTCAGCAATTGTCTTTGTCTCAGTCTTGAACAATCGGAGGTCTGGAAAATCCAGAATCCCCATCTGTTATAAAAAGTACAAGTTGTTTCATCTCCTGGGAACTCAGCAATTATTCCTCTGAGGACGTTTTTATAACAAATAATACTTCTGAATTGTGTCCCTGACTTGATTTCAGATTATGGCTAGGCCTTCCAGATCAAATCCTTTATGTATGTGTTTTCCTCTTTCTCCAGCACCATCAGAAGCACACAGGATTATGGGCAATCAGATACCTAGAGGTCCCCCAAACTCAAGATGCTCCAAGAAAGGCAAAGGGAATTAGCACAGCATTTTGTTCTGGGCATGCGTTACACTTGCTGGAACTTTGTGTGCTCTGCCCATGTAATCCATTTTATAGCAAAGATACCAGGGAATACCTAAACAGTATCTCATCCTTCCATTTTTCCACCCCTCCCTACCCCAGGGTTGGCCCCATGAGAACTCAGGTCACTGATCAGACTCCAAATGTGATGTGTGTGTTTGCAGCTCAGCAGGAAATGATACTTGAAGGAAAATTCCCTCCTCTTTGGGAAAGATTCTTTCCTGCTCTTGAGAGGATGGTGGAACCTGGAATGATATGAAGTTTTTAAACTGAAGGCACATAGCATCATAGGGTCAGCTGAGAGTTAAGACTGCTAGAAACAGCCTCTTGTCCAAAATAAATCAGATTCTGGCAGGGTGTAGTCACAGTATACAGATTCAGTTCGTTTTAATAGTGTTTACAGTCCACAAGAGAGGAAGAATTTGAAAATGCGTTGTTGCTTTTGCCTTTTTTTAGATATTGAGATCTCTGTGGACCCCAGAGCTAGGCAGGTAAGAGCTCTTCAAATCCTGTGGCCCATGTCAGAATTTTTTTTTTTTTTTTTTTTTTTTTGAGGCCAATCACTTTACAACATTTCAGTGGGTTTTGTCATACATTGACATGAATCAGCCATATAGTTACATGTATTCCCCATCCCGATCCCCCCTCCCACCTCCCTCCCCACCCGACTCCATGTCAGAATTTTATGGATAAGAAACAGACTTTGAAGAACAGAGTAGCCTGAATTTAAGTGCTGGATTCGTACTTAGGTTCTACTAGTAGTTGGCCACTAGCTAGCTTTGCAGCCTTGAGTGTGTTACATCAACTCCTACAGCCTTAGTTTCTTTATCTCTAACAAGGGGCCTTATAACACCTAGTGCAGAGGTTTGTTCTAAATCTTAAAGATTAAATATAAAGCACTTATGAATTCTCAACATGCAAAATACAATGAACGAAGATTGTTATCACTATTTTTGCTGTTATGTTTAAGGTCATGGAGCTAGCTAGTATAAGAGGCAGGATGCAAAGCCGGATCATCTAACTCCCCACTAGATGAACATTCTTGACATCCTTCCTCTTCTCTGTTCCTACTAGACTATAGGGCCAAATCAAATTTGCCTATTTCTCTTTACCTTGGGAAATTCCTATCCTCAAAAAAGAGGATTAAATGTTGGTTCTTCCTGAGTAGGAACTGAGTTGTCTTAACCTACCAACATGAGATATGAGTTGGTTACCCGTTTCCAGTTCTTGGGTCTACAGGTTTGGTTCTGAACAAACTCAAAGATCAGGGACCTGCAGCTCAGAGCTTGTATCTGAAGTTTGAACTGCAGAGAATTCCTGGTCTCACTGGGGCACAGTGGGATGCAGAAGGATTCTGGTCTACCTTGCACATCGTATTCCAGCTTTATTCTGAGGACCTGAAGCAACAGATGATCAGGACTCAGCCAAGGAAATAAATAGGAAATGTACAATGTCTTCTCCATGGGATAGAACATTCTAGATTTCTCATACCCAACTTTCTAAAACAGGGGGAATAAAGGTTTTGGAATCATCCAGAGCTGGATGGAAATCCTAACTCCATAGCTTACCAGTTGTGTTTCCTTCCGTTAGTTGTGTGGCCTCTCCAAGCCTCATGTGTAAAATGATTGCAATACCAATAGTGACTTTATAGGATTTCTCAGAGGATAAAATGAGATATTCTTAATGCATGTCTGGTATATACTGGAGGAACTTGTGTTCCGGATCTTATTGAGAAGCTAATTGGTGCATGGGGAATTGAAAACCACACTTGTTTTTCTTGTTTGTCACCAAAGCAAGTAGTAGGTGTTACAGCTTTCCCTTTTGAAGGTACTGATGCTGCACACTGACTTCTTTCCTGAGGGCCAGGATTGCGATGGAGGTATCTATATGAGCATCTATATGTGCAGGCATTCAGGAAACTCCGGTATGCTCACAGGGAGATTCTTCCAGAGACTGCTTTCTCACCACTGCTCTAGACTGATTAGAATGAAGAAAGAACTACTGCTAGGCAAGTTACTCATTTAATTTTTCTCCTGAGCATAGAATATGGCCCAGGACTTACTCTTCCACCCAATTGCATTTCCCCTTGGGAGGATGTTTGGCCACAGGCACATGGGAAGCTCTTGCAGGTGCAGTAGAGAGTGACGGAATTGAAGGTGAGGGAGGATTCAGGCAAGAAGCAGGTTCCCCAGTCCCCTGGATCATCACCCTTGAGAGTCCAAATGCTTCCAAACCACGTCTGCCAATGCCCCTTTCTGAGAAGTGAGCCAGCTGTTTGTAATTTTCTTGCATCTTCCTTCCTTTCTCTGTGTTCCATCCAGTGTCAGAACAAACCTGACAAATTCCAGGGCTCTTGAAATTGAGATGAAAAATCCAAGCAGGGATTGAGTTTATCTAGTTTTTATCAGAGAGTGAGGGAAAGAGGGGGGAAGAAAGGTGGAGAGCCTGACTGCTGATGTGCAGTCTTGTGTCTTAAAGTGTCATTAATAGGTTTTCCCCGCACCGTGGAGAGCAGGCAAATCACTTAGGCAATCAACTCTTTTCATGGATAATAAGTATGGACGTCTTTCCGAAGATCCTAATGGCAGAAGATGTAGAAACAAATTGTGACACAGAAAGAGTCATGAAACCTTAGCTGGTAGGGTCAGCTCAATGATCTCACTTCGTTCTGCTGCCCAGAGAGGTGAGTCATGCGATGCCCACCAGCCTTGAATTCAGGTCTCTTGAAGAGATATGCCCCCAGTAACTGCCTTGTTGGAGAATTGAGTCTGGAACTTTATTTCTTCTTACTCTTTGAGTAGCTTACACCTCTACCCTGAGTGGATTCATATATATCACCCCTCTCCTTATTCCCTATTTGTGGGTAGGGATGGGAGTGCAGGAGTGATGAAGTCCAGGGCAGAGTATGCACTGTCACACTTGTTGTTGTAAACATCTAAATTGTTTGTTATGAATGTTCTTGAAAAACATTTCTAAATAGTGATGTTTTATTTCACCACCAATGATAATACTCACCAATTATATATAAGGTTCATATAAGCTTTTATGGTTTTCAGCATGCTTTCCATACATTACTTTACCCTCTTGTCCGCTCTCTCACATCACCCTTACAATAGTACTTCAGAGCATGTACATTACTATTATTTTGTGAGCTAAATGTTGACCACAGTGTTAAAACCATCAGTTCAGTTCAGCTCAATTCAGTCACTCAGTTGTGTTCAAATCTTTGTGACCCCGTGGACTACAGCATGCCAGGCCTCCCTGTCCATCTCCAACTCCCAGAGTTTACTCAAACTCATGTCCTTTGAGCCAGTGATGCCATCCAACCATCTCATTCCCTGTTGTCCCCTTCTCCTCTCACCTTCAATATTTCCCAGCATCAGGATCTTTTCCAATGAGTTAGCTCTTGCATCAGGTGGCCAAAGTACTGGAGTTTCAGCTTCAGCCCTTCCAATGAATATTCAGGACTGATTTCCTTTAAGATGGACTGGTTGGATTTCCTTGCAGTCCAAGGGACTCTCAAGAGTCTTCTCCAACACCATAGTTCAAAAGCATCAATTCTTTGGCACTCAGCTTTCTTTATAGTCCAACTCTCACATCCATACATGACTACTGGAAAAACCATAGCTTTGACTAGGCGGAGCTTTGTTGGCAAAGTAATGTCTCTGCTTTTTAATATGCTATCTAGGTTGGTCATAACCTTTCTTCCAAGGATCAAGTGTCTTTTAATTTCATGGCTGCAGTAATCATCTGCAGTGATTTTGGAGCCCCCCAAAATAAAGTCTGCCACTGTTTCCACTGTTTCTCCATCTATTTGCCTTGAAGTGATGAGACTGGATGCCATGATTTTTGTTTTCTGAATGTTGAGCTTTAAGCCAGCTTTTTCACTCTCCTCTTTCACTTTCATCAAGAGGCTCTTTAGTTCTTCACTTTCTGCCGTAAGGGTGGTGTCATCTGCATATCTGAGGTTATTGATATTTCTCCCAGCAATCTTGATTCCAGCCTGTGCTACATCCAGCCCAGCATTTCTCATGATGTACTCTGCATAGAAGTTAAATAAACATGGTCACAATATACAGCCTTGACATACTCCTTTGCCTATTTGGAACCAGTCTGTTGTTCCATGTCCCATTCTACCTGTTGCTAAAATACAGATTTCTCAGGAGGCAGGTCAGGTGGTCTAGTATTCCCATCTCTTTCAGATTTTTCCACAGTTTATTGTGATCCACCCAGTCAAAGGCTTTGGCATAATCAATAAACCAGAAATAGATGTTTTTCTGGAACTCTCTTGCTTTTTCAACAATCCAGTGGATGTTGGCAATTTGATCTTTGGTTCCTCTGCCTTTTCTAAAACCAGCTTGAACATCTGGAAGTTCACTGTCCATGTATTGCTGAAGCCTGGCTTGGAGAATTTTGAGCATTACTTTACTAGTGTGTGAGATGAGTGCAATTGTGTGGTAGTTTGAGAATTCTTTGGCATTACCTTTCTTTGGGATTGGAATGAAAACTGACCTTTTCCAGTCCTGTGGCCACTGCTGAGTTTTTCAAATATAAAACTTTAGGCTTAGTTAAAACCTTAGCCTTTTAAATTCTTTCAAAACAGAGTCAGTGTGGTAGGATTTATCTGGAACTCATCTAGAATGATTAAACTAACTCATCACCTTGAGGGACTGAAAACGTTGGTGAATATTATGTGTGTGTGTGTGTGTTTTCCCCAGAAATTAGTACCTCCACCATTTCCCCATATATCTTATCCCCCCAAAAAAACACCTTAATAGATTGTTCTTTTACTAAAAACAACAGATTTCATTCATAAATCCCATGAAACTAAAGCTTCTAAAAACACAGTATACTCTGTTTTCCTATCCTATAACCAAATCCGTTTGTGGGAAGAAAATGGCCAAGAATTCAGTGTGACTCCCATTCAGAGGCAGGTGGAAGCAATTTATGACTTAAAGTAGCCAATTTGTATTTAGTATGTGTACCCCTTTTCTACCACCGACACACTAATTAGCCAGAACAAACAGAGACATTGGGGCTTTTTAGAATAGGCATTTCATAATTCTCTTAGTCTGTATGAAGCTCGCACTTAAGCCAGGCATGTTTCTCTTAATCTATGGACAGAATTCTTCAGTTTGCATTGTTAAAATAGTAGCCCCTCCTCTTGGAAGCACCCACTGAAAATGAGTCACTAAAAGTTCACTCATTCCCTGGAATTGTCCATTTACTAATGCTAAGACCACCCTTCCAATAAAGTACTTTAGAGTTTCTGAATTCACATTTATATATGTTAAACAGTATGTATTATTTTTTCCAAGCTTCCAAATGCTCGACTCCACTTTGAGTCTTCAGGGTCAACATTAAATTAAAAAAGATTATTTTAGTGTTATCATATTTAATTAACTATGATTAGGAGAAGGAGATGACAGAGGATGAGATGGTCGGATGGCATCACCCACTCGATATACATGAATTTGAGCAAGCTCCAGGAGTTGGTGATGGACAAGGAAGCCTGGCATGCTGCAATCCATGGGGTCACAAAGAATCGGACAAAGTGTGAGTCAGACTGAGAGACTGAACTGAACTGAAATATTTGCTTTACACAATGTGGAGACAACACACCACTTTTATCTCTGGATGTATTGGCATACTAAAATATGTATATATTTTAAACTTCTTTCATAAAGCTACACAGAGTTAGGGGAGATGAGTCATCATTCCATTTTGCTGCAAGGTAAGGAATGGTCACTTGAGGTAGAATTTTATACCTGCAAGAGATCTCAGAACATTTTAGCATTCTTTAATTTCAGATTTAGAACCCGGATCCTTAGAGACCACATCACACAATAAGAAAGTAACCATCTCTACTATCACTAAGCAACTTCTTCAAAAAATCTGAGACTCTCCCAACAAACAATCATTGAGCAAACATCATTTACATGTCATACAGTTACTGTCTGACCTCAAGGAACTCCCTTTCTGTGTCTCTGTCTCTTACATAGTTCCTAGTGATAAAACCAGAAAAATACCATGAGTATCATGTATCTTCATTTCAACAAGACCTTGAATAAAAGCTTTCATTGTAATCATGTGACCAAGATAGAGAAATATGAGATCAAAGAAGGTTAGATTATTCAGCTGTTAAATAACAACCACCAAAGTGTCATGCTCGTTGCCAGTTTGGTCAAAGGAAAATTCCAGTGGAGTAACCTGGATTAGTCCTTGAAGTGATCTGACACTTTGTCAACTATTTGGGTGGAAATACAGGATGATAATGAACCTGATGATGACATAAAGGGAGGAGACGAGAGCAAAGACGCTGTGTGACAGTTCCAGTATCAGGAAATAATTCCCAGAGGATGTAAAATGAATCAAAATAAAATAAGGAAAATTAATGGGAATAGAATATTCCATGGAACTATCCAGCTTGACAACAAACACCATTAAAGTGACTTAGTAGCTATGTGTGTGTATGTGTATTTGTGTGTGTGTGTTTTCCATTGATTGCTTTTAACAGATTTTTGTCTTCAAATTTGTTTTCTTTGGTAGAAAGAAAACTAAAAAGGCATCTACAGTAGGATTCAGGAAATTGTACTCTGAAGGCATATTAAGGAGTGGGTTTGTTACAAATGAAAAGGTGAAGATTTTGGCTTTAAATGACTTCAGTTTTGTCCAGTTCTCCATGATTTATCTTATTCCTTAGAAGTGTTCTATAGAGAGACAGATTATTACTTTTTTTTCCACTTGCTTAAAGCAGTAGTTTGAATTTTTGTATGTTAGATAACAAATCTTTTTTATTCAGTGTTTTGTTTCAACATACATGCAGAAAAATGATGGATGATTAAGTTTAAAAAGTGGCTTTCCTAGGCGACTCTAGTGGTAAAGAACCTGAGTACCAATGCAGGAGACACAAGAGACACGGGTTCTATCCCTGGGTCAGGAAGATCCCCTGGAGTAGGAAATGGCAACCCACTCCAATATTCTTGCCTGGAAAATTACATGAACAGAGGAAACTGGAGAGCTACAGTCCATGGGACTAAAAAAAGTCTGAGCACTCACACACATGCACACACACACACACTCCTAGAGTGCCCACACATTAGTGTAAATCTGTGTATAGAAAGCATGCAGTTTGGCATCCAGTTGCAATTTTAAATGTCCACTTACCAAAAGTTCCTACGTAATGGAGAGTTTGAAGAGATCACCAGCTAGTTTTTCTCAGCCAGATAGTTAATAGCAGGAAATAGGAAAATGTTTCTAAAAGTCATAGAAGGTAGCAAAATCTCGTTTTAACTGGAAGTTTAATAGATCTCCTAAATGAAAAATAAATTAGTTTATCGCTTAACTGTATCTTTACTTTCTGTCATTAAACAACTAAAACTTCTTTTTAGGAGTTGGGCTACAGCATCTGAATTTTTTAGGTTGCTCTCAACAAGAAGAGGCCATTCCTAGAAATGTGGGTGCCTAGTCTTGCTCTTGGGCCCTCCTAGTTAAGAAAAAATTACCTGAAGCACTTTCTAGCAGAAGAGTCACCTTTAATATTCTTCAGTTGCCACTGAGGGAGTACTCATGTACAGTGCAAATCAGATCTGTCTGAATGGATTAAGGAAAGTGGATTGAAGCCTGTTCCTTATTTTTTTTGCAGAACTGAGTAAATTATAAAGCCCAAGCCCAAGCATGGTAACGTGTTTTCTAGCAGTAAGGGCCATTCTCAAATTCTCAGTATGGCACTTGGACGCTGTGACTGTCTTTCTGTCTCCACCATCTGCAGGCCCATTGCCTCAGGCAGACCCTCTCTCCACCTCCTTCCCTCCCTCGCCTGCTCTCAAGAGTGAGCTGTTGGAGAAATAGCAGGAAAGAGTAATGTTGTCTTAATGATAGCTGTGTCTCTAGATGTAGTGTATTCCAAAAGTCTATCATTTTTGGAAGGATTAAGAGTAATCCCTTGTGTTAATAGGAGTTTATTAAATTGAGTTTAATTTATATGATTAATAATTTTGGATCACATTCTCACTATAGAGGATTTATCCAAATTCAATGTCAATAGTGTCATAATGCACAGGCCTTTCTTAAACTACATTTCCTTCTCGTGATCAAAATTTGATGGATTCTAATCCTGCCTTTTATCATTCATTACATAGAAGAATTTCATAGCCTCACACTAAATAAAATAATCATCAGGACAAAGAATTTACTTCTTTTTATTCATATATAAATAGCTTTTTAAAAAAAAATACATGAATTCTTCTAGAATGACTGCATTATATACTAAACCATCACAGTTTCCATTATGATTTTTATATTCAGGATGTTCCTTTTCAGATCATTGCCTGTTCTGTAATTTTGTTATCTTTATGAATTCACTGTAGTCATCATTTTCATTTTCTAGTGTCTAAGGAAATCTGGGGAATGTTTGGACTTAACCGTCTGACTTTCCTTCTGTTCTTTTCTCCTTGATAGGAGTCATCTCTTCAGAATAATACATTTGCTACATACAGAGTATATGTATGTACATGTGAATTTAGATTATATAAAATTAGAATATTTAATTATATCTTCTCATTATTAGGAAACAAAAATATGACCATTAAGTGTTATACCTTTTCAAATGTTGCTTTTAATGCAGGGTTGGAAATGGGAGTTATATTTAATTTTAATAACCCAAGAATGTATCTTTTATTTTCCATTTAAAAATATCACATTAAAATAATTCAGAAGTTTAAAAGTAGTAAAAGATGAAAGTCTCTTTTAAACCTTTCCTTACAAATAAGACATAATTGCAGACTGGTTTGGGGAGAAACTTCTAGACCTTTTCTAGGCATTTATATGCATATGTAGGTATACATAAGTAGTGTTGTTTGATTAGAACCATATTTGCTATTATGTATCTTACTTCTTTGCAACCTAAACATATGTCTTGGATATTTTACCCAGAAATGTAGGTCTACCTAATTTTTAAAAATTGTCATTTGGACTTAAACCCTTGCTGGGCCACTTAGTATCTCTGTGGCCTCCCACAGGCTACTTTACCTCATCTTTAAAGTGGATATAAAATTGCTGTTGTTAAATATTAACTAATTGTGTGAAAATACTTAGAATAATCTCTAGCAGATAGCAAACAATGTATGTCAGGGTAAAAACTCCCATATTGATGAGCATTTGTTTCCTTTTTTTTTTTTAAGTAAAAATGGCACATTAAGAATTTTTATCCACTTGTGAAAAAAAATCTGTAAAATAAGCTGTTTGAAGTAGAATTGTCAGATTAAAGAGAATCATAAGTAGTCATGCATAAATAATTTCCTTGTTAATTTTGACGATAAAGATAACCTCATTGCAGTTAGAGGTGTACGAAGCAGATTCTGTTTGATTTCCCACTTGCACTCCTCACTTTATTGAAAATATTAAATAGATTATTATGGATTCTATTGATCCCAATACTTCACTTTTATAAAACTTACTAAACCTGCCACATAAACCTTCATATAATAATTGAAATGCCTTGAACCCTGTACAAATCATCACTGTTTCTAAAGTCCTGAATAGCATCTGGATACCTTTTTTACAGCTTGATTAAATAACATCAGGATTTTAACCTTTTTGCTGACAAAAATTATATAAATGAATATAACGTAGATAAGTCTATAGAACATACTCCATCTGTATGCCTCTGGATAGCAGTGCAATAGCCACCAAGAAATTGTTTCCAGTTGAGAACTTTTCAGTTGCCTTAAACCAGAGAAAAATTAGGTCAAAAGCTTAATGGAATTTTCTCTATCTTTCACTTAACATAAATACAGTGATTTTTCTTAAACTTACAAAGACCTATAATGCTAAATATTAAAAAAGATTCTGACATTATGGGAAACTAGAAGTATTTAAATTTCACTTGTAGGATATGCTTCTTTGGGAAAAATGAAAGTTTAAAGTATGAATGATTGAAACTCACTGATTTATAAAACTTAAAATTCGAAGTTTAAAGTTTATTCAACTGAACACAAAAACAGCAGTATAACTTTATTTACAATTGAGTATGGCTGTCAGTTTTTTCTTTCAGATACCCCATTTATTCACCTTAAAAAAATTCCTTGATACAGTAGATATTTATTTAGTTTCTACTACATGTTGCAGAAGCTCCATTTATTCACCTTAAAGAAAATTCCTTGATACAGCAGATATTTATTTAGTTTCTACTGCATGTTACCTATATGTTGCCTGTCTTTGTGAGATTCTCATGCCAGTAGGAATCACAGAAACAAGAAAGGAGACAAAGGATAAAGGCGGATTGTGAAGAAAATCCATAAAAATGAAAGGGTTCAATTAAAAAATGAAAGGAGGGGGCAACCTAATTTAGATTAGGTGGTCAGGCACTTCGTTAGGCGAGTAGTATTTGTATAGAAACCTGAAGTACAAATAAGATCTTAGAAAAAGATATCCAAGACAGAATAAACAGCGTGTGCGAAGATTTCACGACAGGGAAAAAAATGTAATCTATTCGAAGAATAAAAAGAAGGTACTGGAACGAACTGAGGAAGGAAATAACCCAGAATGAAGGTGGACAAGTTCACAGGCCCTCCTCTAACATGATTTGTGATCTTTCAAAGTCAGTTGAGGATGGATTTCTAAATATGTATTCCCTCTCCCCTTCCTGAAAGTCCACTGGATGATGGATGAAGGAACAGACACTCTTATTACTGAGTTTGGTAAGATAATAGTCAGAGTGATAGAACATTCTTTTATTCCCTGCTGTCACTATTCAAGGTCTACAATCCCCATGTTCAGCCCTTTCCTCGGAATGACTCAACAAAAGACAAATCAGAAAACGCAGTGGTGTACCAAGAAGGGAATGGTTATTTTCTGAAGTTGGTTTACAGAACGCTTCCAAGAATTTATTGATTTAAAAGATCACAATCACTCCTCTGGGTGTACTTCTATCAGGTCTTAAATCCACACTGTATTATATTCTGAAATGAATTTTCCTGGAAACTCACATTGTCCTCACGATGGATAGTCATGTAAATTGTGGCAGGTGTCCAGGGACATCTCCAAAGGGCAGGGGTGGACGTTTGAGGGGTTACTAGAAGCAGCCATTCCACAGCAGCAAGACCCCAAATCCAGCTCAGACACTGGAGAAAAAGATCAAAGCCCAAATTCTCTGGTGGTTTGGCAGTTTTATTGCCAAATCTTGCAAAAACTTATCCCATCATGAAGCAGGAGAAATAAAAATGAGATAAAGGAAAGATCAATAGTCTGACTTAGCAGGGGGCATTTGAAGACTCCTTTGGTATGTGTTAACATCATAGGCAGAAAAGTCCTGGCGATGGGCAGTGGGGGGAAGTATCTTCCCCTGTCGTTACCCTGATGAGGACACACATGTCCTAGAAAGAAAAAACCCTGTATGTTGATCTCATGGCTGAGTTTTCTTTCCTTCCTTTTTTGCTTTCTTTCCTCTGTATCACATGTAAATACTCTATATAGTTTCTACTTAACTCACTATCTACATAGAGACTGAAAAATAAAAAGTATGGCTAAGCATGTGCTGCTATAAATTAATGTGATATTAGATCACTGTCATGTGTTGGATTTACAGGTGTTTTTAGTGATTTGTAATTTACAAGAATTTCAGAGTCTACTAGTGGGTGTTGAAAGAGATAAAGGTATTTTTCCAGTAACTACCATGTCACTGTGATTGAGTATGATGTCAATTTCACAGAAGTTGAGAGTGAATCTATTTTAGCTTGTTTTATAAAATATGATAAAAACTTTACATTAACTGAAAAATCCAATTGATAAGATACATTAATAAAAAGTAACAAAGGGCTTTTTAAGGGATATGAGGACCTTAACTGTAGAAGGCCATGTATTTTTTTTTTCTTGCAGGCGATTGAAGCAATATAGCTCTGGAGTGACGGGGGACAGAGTCACCATGATCCCTTTTCAACAATGTAACCCCCCATTATTCCTTTGGTAGATGTACACTTCACTTCCCTGCCTCTTTGAGAAAAAAAAATATACCAGGGACTCATCTCCAAATGGGAGTAGGTCATGCAATGGTGATGGGGCCCTAGATTTTATCAAGAGACTCCCATTTTGGAACCCAGGTAGCTTCTAGAATTTCCACAGCGAAGCTTAGGCCTCCCATGTATAATACACAGACCTTATTTTCATTTTCTAGATTTTGTTGAACAGAGCAGGATCTCCAATATAAAGCCATGGAATTATAAACTGTTGAAACCACTGATTTAATACTTTGGACATGTCTTCCCTTTGTTTCAGTTGTGGCTTTACATTGTAGGCTAGCAAGTTTGTGAAAACACTTCTAATGATCAAGAACACAGATGGTCAATTTGACATAAACGTTGCCTACTGTGTATTGCATACATTTTTATGTCTAGAAAATATGCCCAGTGCTTATACATTTTTGTCATGGGCACCGACCATGGAGAAAACACCCAGTTGCTGGAGGAGTCAGTTAAAGTTTAACAAAGTCAAACTTTGAAACCTTGTTGGAACCTTTTTGGTTTTAGTTTTTAACTGCTACGTATTAAAGGTGAGGATAGGGAGATACTGATAAGGGTTACTTTCAAGTACCTGTGAAAGAAGAGAAAAGTTATTTCTCATTATTAAACATGGTAGTGGGATCTTTGTGGTCCTTTGAATCCTCATGAGGGATTCTGATGAATGAATCCTGATGATGAATCATAAAATTACCTATAGCAACTGTAATATTTGCTTTCTGGTTTCACAAAGATGCATTGTTGTTTTTTAGAGACACAGTTTCCCTTTACTCTAATTCTTGTATTTTTGAGCCTCTAGCAAAGACTCATAGGACAGTTAAGCTGGATGAGAAAATAGCAAGTTATCCCAGAAAATACATTACTGTAAATCAGTCTCTGATTCTGTCACAGTCTTTTTCTTTGAAACTTTATCAGCCTGACTTCCTCATCTATGGGAGTTGATAAAGTAATCATTGTGGAAAGAACATGAGTTTAGTATCCAATGTTATCTCTACACTTTGTGAGAATCGATGTTCTATTTGACTTAAATAGACGATAAACTATGCTAGCTCACCTACATTCTAAATTTAGAGAAAAATGCAGAAAAACTTTGAAAAAACAGTATTTTTTTTTTTTTTGCCTTTTATACCACAATTCTGTCAACAGGTAGTTACTGAACTTAAAATAATCCGGGCACCATCAAGACACAGCAGTGAGGAAGATGGAGGCCTTGATTTAGTGGAGTCAACCATCCAGCTCATGAGCTTGAGACCAAATCATGGGCAAAAATTCGCTATCTCACAGATTCCCTGCAAGTGATTTATATTGTTCCAAATTCACCACCCCAGACCTCTTACTCCTCCAACAGAACTCTTGGCCGAGACTTCTCCTAGATCCAACCACCTGCCAAAATATGTCTGCCCTTCATCCCAGTCCCTCGGGCCCTATCTGTTTACTAATCTGATGTATGTATATGTGATGTATCTCTGATACAGATAGATAGATAGATAGGTAGAGATATCTCTGAAATATCATACATATATCTGATATCCATCTATCTGTCTGTTTAACGATCTTCTACCTCCCAGGAACCAATTTGTATTTTAACAAGATTGTCTGGAGATAGTGCATGCATGCTAAGTTGCTTCAGTCGTGTCTGACTCTTTGCGATCCTATGGACCATAGCCTGCCAGGCTCCTCTGGCTATGGGATTTTCCAGGCAAGAATACTGGAGGTAGTCATTACCTCCTCCAGGGGAGCTTCCCGACTCAGGGATTGAACCCACATCTCTTATGTCTCCTGCATTGGTGGTGGGTTCTTTTCCACTGGGAGGCCCCTGATAGATCCATTTAGTAATCTTCCACCTACTGGGAACCTATTTGTATTTTTACAATATTGTCTGCAGATAGTAGCTCAATGCAAAAGATAGACTACAAACTTATTTGTAGCCTTAGACTCTAAAACAAGCAAACAAGAAAAGTATTAGAGGCCATTGGGCCTCTCTCACCACCCCCAAATGTGAAATTATGTTTGTAACTTGAAAAGGGAACATCTTATCCTTTGCACTGTAACATAAACCATATGAATAAGTTTTCCAGGTAGAAACATTTTTACAAATAATGTAACATTTTCATGAGACTCTATCAAAGCAAATTATTCTTTGAAAATAAAGATTTGGTTACTTTATCTGCTTTGTTATTCTTTTTTAGCTTACACCCCTATAGTTTCCCCAAAAGAAAGAATGATATTACTTATGATTTTATAGCATATTTGAGCAGAAAAAAAATTGCATTTTAGCATTGTTTAGTTCTTAAACTGTAGTATTTTCATTAGAATGTTTATTTTCTTAAATTTTTTTATTTAATTTTTATCTTATATTGGAGGATAGTTGATTTACAATGTGTTAGGTTCAGGTGTACAACAAAATGAATCAGTTATACATATATACATATATTCACTCTTTTTTAGATTATTTTCCCACATAGGTTATTATAGAATGTGAGTACAGTTTCTATGTTATACAATAGGTGCTGGTTTATAACCTATTTTATATATAGTAGTGTATATATGTTAATATTCTTTAGTCATTTGATAGAAACATCTTAAAAGCGAAGTACTTTTTGAGCTTCTCTGAAAAAAAGAACAAACCTTTTTTCTGGTAAATTGTCACTCTTCAAACAAAAGTCCTCATTTGTAGCATTTGCCTATATTCCCACAATGTTAATATTTCTACCATGGATCATTTCAATTTATTAACATTTCACTGAACATAAATTTTGGAAGAGATGTGTACAATTGATTCTGGAGAGTCGGGATAAGCTGACTCCAAAATAGCACATGGGCTATCCAGGCAGATCTCAGAGATATTGTGGGTTTGGTTCCAGATACAGCAAATAATACAATATAGCTAGTCACACAGATTTTTTAGTTTCCCAGTGTATATAAAAGTTATGTTTACACCATGCTGTAATCTGGTTTGTATGTAATAACATTATATCTTAAAAATACAATGTACATACCTTAATTAAAAAATACTTTGTTATTAAAAAAATGCTAACCATTCAATAAGTCATAATATTTTTTTGTTAATAGAGGGTCTTAACTTGATGTTGATGTCTGCTGGCTGACCAGGGTGATGGTTGTTGAAGCTTGGGCTGGGAGGAAGGAACCTCAACTTTGAAGTTATCCTTACCTTGAATGTTTCAGCTGAAGTAGAAGTAAAGGTCAGAAGGCAGGAGATGGGGGCAGGGGCAGAAGTTTGGTCAAGTCATAGTCTTCAGGACCAACTCATCCAGTCTATGGAACCTCATTGAAGCCAGAACTTCCTTGATGGAACTTCTGCAATTTCCCTTTTTCTTCAGTAGAATGGACCTTCCCTTTGAAACAAGTTTTTTTTTTTTTTTTTTTTAAATCCTTATCTTTGTGTCAAACTTTTAAATGACAGGTGGTTAGCTTTCCTAAAATGTGATTCTGTTAAAAACAAAGTAGATGAGAAATTTATTTCCTGCGTGAAGCCGTTGGAACAATTCTTCATGGGTGTACGTGTTTGTTTTTCAGATGAAAATTCATGAAAACACTGTCATGAATCCAGGCCCCATGGCAGGTTTATTTCCAGATGAGACTGCCTTGCCTTAAGCACCGCATATGGTTTACACAGTGTCTGCTGGGAACAATGCGGATGAGGACAGCGGAAGGGGAAAGCAGAAGTGGAAGCCAAAGGACCAGGGGCTGCTTTTACACTAAAATCTGCTTCTCTTCCTTGTTGCTTCAGGCCACTGCCCATAAAAGTTTCATAACCTCAAGAGAGCTCTTCCCCATGAACCCCTGCAGGGACCAGGATCCCATGTGGAGTTTGGCATGCAGAGCAATATCTGTAATGAGCAAGGGCCTTCTGTCTCCATCCTGCCTTTCTGCTCTCTAGAGGAGTGGTCCTCAACGTTTTTGGCATCAGGGACCAGTTTCCTGGAAGACAATTTTTCCATGGCTGGGATGGATTGAGGGGCAGAGGGGATGATTCAGGCCTTAAACCTAGCAATAGTAAGTAGCAGATGACGTTTTACTTGCCCCTCCACTTACCTCCTGCTATGGGGCCTGGTTCCTAACAAGCTGGAAGCCCAGGGATTCGGGACCCTTGCTCTAGAGGGTCAACTCTTTTGCAACCACATGGACTGTAGCCCACCAGTTTCCTCTGTTTGTGGGATTTTCCAAGCAGGAATACTGAAGTGGGTTGCCGTTTTCTTCTCCAGAGGATCTTCTGACCCAGGGGTCGAACCCACATCTCCAGCATTGGCATGAAGGTTCTTACCACTGAGGCACCAGGGAAGCCCCTTATATGTTGTTACAAAATGTTGAGTATAGTTACCTATGCTATACAGTAAGTTATTAGTTATATATTTTATATATAGTAATGTGAATATGTTAACCCCAACTTCCTAATTTATCCATCCCCTACCACTCTTACCCCTCTGGAAATAAGTTCATTTGTATCTTTTTTTAGATTCCACATATAAGCAATATTGGGCTTCCCTGGTGGCTCAGATAGTAAAGAATCTGCCTGCAATGCAGGAGACCTGAGTTCAATCCCTGGGTCAGGAAGAACCCCTGGAGAAGGGAATGGCAACCCACTCCAGTATTCTTGCCTGGAAGCTTCCATGGATAGAGCCTGGCAGGCTATAGTCCATGGGGTCACAAAGAGTCGGACATGACTGAGCAACTAACACACACGCATAAGCAATATTTTATGATATTTGTCTTTTTCTGTCTGGCTTACTTCACTTAGTATGATAATCTCTAGGTCCATCCGTGGTGCTGCAGATACCATTATTGCATCCTTTTTTTTGTGTGTGGCTGAGCAATATTTCATGGTGTGTGTATGCTACACATACACAATGGAATATATATATACACATACACACATATATACATACATACACACAATGGAATATATACATTGTATGTGTGTGTGTATGTATACACACATACCACATCTTTATCCATTCATCTGTTGATGGGTGTTTAGGTTACTTTTATGTCTTGGCTATTATAAACAGTGCTATTGTGAACATTGTGGTGCATGTATCTTTTTGAATTATAGTTTTCTCTGGATATATGCCCAGGAGTGGGATTGCTGGATCATATGGTAGCTCTATTTTTAGTTTTTAAAGGAACCTCCATACACTATTCTGTCTTGATAGAGGAAGAAAGTTCTGGATTAGAGTTCCACAGTGAGTTAATGAAAAGCAGGTCGGAGGAGAAGAGACAAGCTTGCGTCCCCCTACTTGCCAGGATGGCTCATCTTTATCAGTTCCTGCAGAGCCCCTGTTCTAGTTTTCAATCCTTCAAGTCTCCATCTGTCATCCTTCCCTGTCCTTCCCTCCTGCCTTCAAAACCCCATCATCTTGCAATAGTAAGTTGGAGCTAAGAACCCCCTTGTCCTTGCCCATGTGCACCCACACATGGACAACCGTCTCCTGCCTGGTTGGCTGACACTCAGGAATAGGATTACCCTTTGCTGAGAGCTTCTGACCAGCATCCCAGAAGCATCCTAGTATTCTCAGCATCCAAGATGCCTAGCATCCAAAATTTTATTCCTCTTGGAACAATAGAGCATCCTGACTTTATAGCCCTAAGTCTCTGGTTCAGGGGGATTATTTATCAGGTAAGCTTTTGTAAGTGTAAATAATTCCAGTTATTTTTCTGACAACATACATAAACTTCTGCCAACTTACAAATGTGTTTTAGGAATGCAGGTATTTTATAGACTCTTGATCACTGGTATCTCAATCAGCCACTTAATTCTGCACCTATAGAACTGTATTGCTCTGTAATTATTATATTTGTATTTTTTCTAGTCAACTAGACACTACAATACTGCATATTATCATTTACTTTTGTCTCAAGGTGGTATTATATTTACTAACAGACCAGCTTATTTGAAAGTTTAGTATAACAGCATTTATTGAGCTCCAAATTATTTAAAATGCTTTTCTAGGAAATGGGGTGTGTATGTGTGATGTCTTTGTGGTGTGTGTGTGTGGTGTATATGGTGTGTGTGTGTGTGGTATGTATGGGGTGTGTGTGTGTGTGGTGCATATGATGTGTGTTTTGGAAGGAGTGGAGACTTAATGATCTATTATTTTTCTGGAAGAGGGTAGATATTACTTAAGGATACTAGGAGGTCACTTTTTAAAGTCTGACTCCATAATAGCCTGTTAGTATGATTCCATCCTGTCTGCCATCACATCCACCTTTTGCTTCACTGGGTCTAAGTTGAAAGTATAAGGAAGAATGCATGTACAGAGCTGGTTCAGTCATGATGTTGGTTAGACTAATTAAACACATATGACTCAGAAGAGAACATGAATCTATAGCACACGGAGTCATCAGTTACCCCAAGTTCCACATTGATAGGTCCATGGTTGTTTGGTTTCAACTGGAAGTTTTTAGAAAAATTGTTCTGAATGGACGTCATATAAACATAATGGTCCATCTTAGCTTAGGACGTACAGAAAGCCATCAGTGGAACTGAGACATCAGTATAAATTGCCTAGTACAAAGCTCATTAGATTGGTACCTTAGCTCAGCTGCATTAGAAAATAAACTTCCTGTCTAATAGACTGCCCTTTAAGGGGTAACCAAGTATTTCCTCTTTTGCCCATCAAGGCTAATCCCCAATGAGTTCATTGGTCACAAAACCCTCTATAATCAATTATTGCATTTTAAAGAAAGCTCGTCTATTATTTTTACCATAAGCCTGTTTCCAGCATGGTTAGGTCCCCCAAGTAAGGACACAGAAGGTGACGGCAAAGTACAGGATATGTCACCTCCCTTTCCTGTGCTGCGCTGAGTTTGCTTTTTAGATACCATGTAGAAGCATGGGTCAGAAACGGAAAGAAGATGCCCCGCTATAAACCTAGGATTATTCTTATATTGAAGTCTCTTCTCTTTGAAGATAAAGTGGAGTTTAAAAAATGGAATGAAAGAGTCCTCCTTTAGAAGCTGCAGAAGACATCATTGTAGAGATTCCATTAATTCATTGGAGAGACATCTGTTACCTACCATTTTCTACTATGTGCCAGACACTATTCTAGGCCCTGGGTACTGAGCAGTGAACAGCAAAGAGAACCAGCTCAGAGTCTAGTCTCTTGCTCTTAGAGAGCACTTTTGGTTCTCACATTATTCTCTTAGGGATTTTCTGCAATATTACTGGTGTCTCAAACATTGTTTTGGCATGTAATCTCCAATTGGAAGATTATGTAAAAGATTTCAGGCAAAATATTCCATCATTAAAAACCACGAAGAAAAGTCAAATGAAAAGTAAAAAATTCCATCATGTTTTTGGTGCCTGGGGACCAATAGGACGGATTTTTATTTCTATCTCGATTGGATTAACAAGCTATTTTGTTGTGAAAAGTACATAGTGAATATCTAGTGAAGAAAAGTGAACAGAATCAAAAGCACTGCAAGTGCTCTTAACATGTTTAAGCAAAATAGTTATACTTTGTTTAACCGAGAGTGATTATTTAAGTTGGCATACAAGGCTCAGAAGAGAAGCCAAATTATCTCATGTGCAAATACCGTGATCACCCTCTTTATGTTTGTAACATTGCGCTTCTCTGCTATTTTCATTCCCTGGGTTTAGATGAATCACACCCCACATTTACGGGATGACATAAAACTTAATTCTTAGACAAATTGTTGTTATATTTTATTTGAGATAGAGGATATGAAATATTAAGTGACCTTTAAAACTACAAAAAACTAGAAATTGACTCCTGAACCAAACCTCATAGTTAATGAGGCTATTCTTTTACACAATATTACTGAAAGTATGAATCTGTCATTATACAGAACTTTCCTCCTTCAGTTGGGCTTCCCAGGTGGCACAATCGTAAAGAACCTACCTGCTGATGCAAGAAATGTGGATTCGATCCCTGGTTTGGGAAGATCCCCAGAGGAGGAAATGACAACCCACTCCAGTATTCTTGCCTGGAAAATTCCATGGACAGTGGAGCCTGGTAGGCTATATACTGTCCATGGGATCACAAAGAGTTGGGAACAACTGAGGATGCATGCTTGTTAATGTGCTTTTCCTCCTACACTTCTGAAAAAGTCAAAGAGAATGGCCTTCAGATGTATATTATAGTGGTTGAAAAATACAGGCCTTGGGGGGAGGAAGGAATTGGGAGATTGAGACGGACATATACATGCTTCTATATATAAAATAGGTAACTAATAAGGACCTACCGTATAGCACAGGGAACTCCACTCAATACTCTGTAGTGACCTGTATGAGAAAAGACACTAAAAAAGGGTGGATATATGTATATGGATAACTGATTCACTTTGCTACACACCTGAAACTAACACTATGTTTTAAACCAATTATGCTCCAAGAAAAATTAGTTTAAAAAATACAGGCTTTGGGGTCAGACCTAGGCTCAAGATCCCCTTTTCTCTCTTACCAGTTGTGAACATCTTGAGTTTCCATTGCCTCATGTGTAAAATTAAGATAGTAAGACCCAATTCACAGAGTTGTAGATAAGGCCTTAATAAATGTCTCTTGAAGGAAAAATTTTGCCATCTCTCTGTTCCTAGGGTCTGGTTGACCATTTTGCAGAGATGATTTTGTGTGCTGTTGTGCTCTATGGCTTAGAAAGCTTATAATCTTGTTTCTACCTCTGACATTCTCTAGTTATAAAACAAGACTATCAAAATGCATGAAAGTAAGATTTGAGGAAGACCCAAAGGCTGCCCATATAACCATGCATGTGAACATGAACCTTGCTCCTCCCCAGGGGTATAGGAATCTGCCCTTTTTAGCTCCTGCAGAATTGCCAGAAGCGGTCCTCTTGTGCTCAGCTGCATAGAGCAGCATGGGTCATTGGTGAGCAGTTATTGGCAGGGCTGCCATGCACTAGCCAAACTTCATGGGAATGGAGATTGAAGGAGCAAACTTCATTAACCATTCAGTATAACACTAAGCAACAATCCAAGAAAATGTAGAAAAGCGTAATTTTACCCAAAACATGCATACATATTTTTTCATTGAGATCTTTTGGGAAAATGGAAATAAGCCTCATGTGCAAACTTTATACGTATGAGAAATTTACTTTTCAACTTCACCTCCCAAGGGTCTGGGCTTCGTATTTGCAGATATTCTACATTAAGGCCAAAGTCATTGTTTCTCTTAACCACTGGAATTACACAAACAATTACAAGCCTGATTTTCCTTGATCCTAGCAAAATCCCTGACTGAACAGCCATACATCTTTGCTTTTCAGGAAAAAAAAAAAAAAGTGTGAGGGGTGCAGGAAATAAAAAGGCTTTTGCTATTATTTTCATTCTGCCTGACCACATAGCTCTCTGTTTTCAAAATGTTCATCCCGTCTTTAGTATCTATTGTTGGGAAGACTGTTAAGGATACTCGGCTCAGCAAGTGTCACAATTTCATTCCTTTTTATGGCTGAGGAATATTCCATTGTATTTATGTACCACAACTTCTTTATCCATTACTCTGTTGATGGCCATTTAGGTTGCTTCTATTTCCTGGCTATTGTAAACAGTGCTGCAGTGAACATTGAGGTGCATGTATCTTTCTGAATTATGGTTTGCAGAGTGAAGTAATGCAGAAGGAGAAAATCAAATATCATATATTAACACATATATGTGGAATCTAGAAAAATAGCATAGGTGATCTTATTTGTAAAGGAGAAATACAGACACAGACATAGAGAACAATTGTATGGATACCAAGCAGGAAGGAGAGGTGGGATGAACTGGGAGATTGGAATAGATGTATATACTCTATTGATACTATGTATAAAATAAATAACTAATGAGAACCTACTGTATATTATAGGGTTCTCCTCAGTACTCTGTGATGACTTAGATGGGAGGGAAATCCAAAAAAGAGAGGATATATGTAAACATATAGCTGATTCACTTTTCTATAAGGTAGAAACTAACACAACACTGTAAAATAGCTATACTCCAATAAAAATCAATTAAAAATGAAGAATAGGATATACTTGGACATCCATATTCTTCTAGAGATAGGGTTGTTCTGTGTGGGGTAGAAGGGACAACTGAAGCGAAACCCACACAAAGAACTGTGCTTTGATGTTTTCAGGAACTTAGGGCTGAGAGAAAAGGAAGCAACATCCAATTCTGCTCTTTGTGCTTTGCCTTTGTGTTTGTATTCCTCTGTGATTTTGGAAAGGGCTGTCACAAGGGTGAGTGCTGGGAAGACATAAGTCTTTCTCCAAATCATTGGCAGGTGATGGCTCTTGTGTAGGTGTCTCTGAAAGGGAGGTTCTGAATAAGCACCTTGAAAATGGTGCCTGATGAACCATATAACACTCTCCAGACAACTTAACACTCTCCAAATAAATGTCTGTTATTCTCTCTTACAAGTTATTGCCTATCAGAGATTCATATGTCTTACCATTTGTTTAACTTGTGTTTCAGGTTTATCAAAAAGTCAAAGATAATAATAGCATCTTACTCTTACACAAGTGTAAGTGGATATAAAGTGAAAGTCGCTCAGTCGTGTCCAACTCTTTGAGACCCCATGGACTATACAGTCCATGGAATTTTCCCGGCCAGAATTCTGGAGTAAGTAGCCTTTCCCTTCTCCAGGGGATCTTCCCAACTCAGGGATCGAACCCAGGCCTCCTGCACTGCAGGCGGATTCTTTACCAGCTGAGCCACAAGGGAAGCCCAACTGCATCAGGAGTCATGAAATCTGTAGACACTAACTTTATTATATATTCACTTTCACATCCTGCTCCTCCTATTGGGAGTAGGGGGGAAGGAAAAAGTGTTTTGGATTTTATTTCATTTTTGTTTTCACTGAATGGGCCAGTAGTTCTAACATCATGCTGCAAGCTCACCAGTTCCTAGATTCTCTTGAGATCTGGCAGAAGAGTCAGCTTGATAAAGTAAAACTAGTGACTTGATAAAGAATCAAGGTGTTTTTGAGAATAAGTGAGAATGAGAGAGAAAACTAATGGAATCAGATCCATCCAGGAAAAACATTCAGTGAGGCAGGACCAGTTGGGTATAAACATAGGTCATCACTGTGTTGACAAAATAATAAGGTTAACTGGAGGTTTTTCAAGATTTATGGTGGTGAATGTGGGTGGGGGGTAGCTTAAGGGAGTAGGAGGGCCAATGGGAAGTGTGTCTGCATCCGCTGGGCTTACACTGGATCAGAGGTCAAGTTCCGCTTGCAGCCTGTGTTTGGATATTTTTTAATAACCTTTCTCTTTTACTGGGCAAGACTAGACACAGGGACAATGACGATCCTTTTAAAAATTGCTGGCAAAGAATTGCAGTAAGAACATTGTCTCGCCCTTCCCTTAAAAGCTATGGCTTGTCTTCCTTTTGGTACTAGACCAAATTGAGTGACGAAATGTGTGAAAATGAGACAGATGCATCTCACCTAGCAATACAGTTGGGCAGAAAAAAGGCTTTGGAGAACAAAGTCGTTTAGCTTCCGTTTATAATCTTGAATAATAATAATGCCATCCATGCCAGCCATATGTATGGGTCTGAGTGCAGTAATGAATATACATATGGAAACTTCTAAACTAGATAGCCTTTACATTTCAGTAAGCATTGTGCATGCTCTTAGTATGATACTTCATGTTCTGACTACTGTAGAGATAATAGAAGTTTTTTTTACCTTTTGCCAGGTGTGAAAAGAAACTTAGTCAGATAATGTAGCATTCTGTTTTCGGTTTTTAATTCCATTCTTTTTTCTCCCAAACGTTGGTTAGTCATTGTATTTTGGACCTGGGATGAGAAAGCTGATTAGGAGAACTTATCCCAGGTCAGAAATTATTTCCTATTATGACTCCAGTCTTTAGGATTTCCAGAAAGTTTTCCTTTCAGTTTTAGTTAAGTTTTCTAGCACACCTCTGAATTAGGTGAGAAAAATAAATGCTATAGAAGGGAAAAGAAAGAAAAATGGGGAAAATGGCATTTTCCTGCATTTTATTATTTTGCTATTGGAAGGAGGCAAGAAGGCTACAGCTGATGTAGCAGCTTTTGTCAACAAGCTGGGCTCTTCTGTTGGTGTAGCTGGATGGAGGAGTTTGAAGCCAGGAGCTAATCCACTGTTATCACACTTATTTATAAGAATAAACACTCCCATGAATCACCCGTTTTGAATATCCAATCAGGATGAATCCAGAACAGTTTTATTCCACCCAAGATTCAAGTGTAGATAAAACCACAAATGTGCCAGGATGGGGAGTCACTTCCTGGGGAACATGCAACATTTACCTTTAATAACCATCATTAACTGATTACAGCTTTCTCCCCTGAGAACTGCTGGTGAAATAATCACCACTCTCTGCTCTACTTCTTTAAGGAAGAAGTCCATTTGAGAAGGTGGGCTTTTCCGTTTCTAGAATGTCCCATCTCCACATACTTAAAACTTTCCTTTGTAAATTGCTGAAAGAGAGCAGAGACCCCTCAGGCTCAGAAATGAACCTCTTTCTGTGTTGGATCTGGTTACTCTGTTGGACCTGGCCAGGGCCCAGGCCGAGCCAGGGAAGGGGGCTCTGTCTTCAGAGTGACCTTCACTAATACCGTTTGGGACTCCAGAGACCTGAGACTGCTGCTTCTAATTGTTCTCGGCAAGGCCTTGGGTAGAAATCGCTATGGGGGATTTCTGTGTTTATAGCATCTTCCCACTTCAGCACTGGGATTACTGATCAACACGGATGCTTTTTCTGTTCTCACTACCTTTTGCAGAAACTGTGTAGAAGGCAGAACAGTTCCCATTCCTCATTCCAGCCATGCCATCCAAGAGCACATTTCCCAGACCCTTTTCCACATGACCACAAAAATGTCTTGGGGATCAGATTCTTTGAAAAGACGAGAAAATTTTCTCCAGCCCTGTCTCTGGGAATGGGGCCATGTTTGCAAAAAAACAAAGGGCTCCCCTTGTGAGTGAGACGTTCAGTGAGTGTTTTGGTGAAGAATGTATTTCACAGATGACTCTAGTGAAATCTTACTAATTCATTTATTCTGCTATGTGGCCAAGTTATAAGTGCAAGCAATGAATTGGCCTGCTTCAGGAGGTTAATGTCCACTGAGAGAGTCATGTAGATCCATAAACATATGCATAATATTCATGCTAACAAAAGTATAGACAACATAAGGTGCTATATATGAGATTAAATCTGTCTGAGAAATTACAGATGCTTTTTTACCTGCTTTTGCATAAATCTTTCCTCCTGTCTAGAGAACTTTCGCTGGCTACCCTTCCAGGGCCTCAAAGATACCAGTCAGGTGTCACCTCTTCTCAGGAGCCTGTCCTGATACTGCTGATCCAATTTGTCGCCTTGCCTTAACTTGTTCCTGTATTTTTCTCTACTACAGAGCTAATCACATCATATTTTAATGGTTTGGTATTTGACTTCCTGACTAAAGTGTGAACTCCTGTAGGCAGAGATGAAATGTTCTATTTCAGCATTCCCAGTGTCTGGATGTCACTCTGTTTTCAAAAAGAGAGGATGAATAAATGAATGTCAAGTTAATTAAGCATGGTATTGCAGCTTTCATGCTTATCAGAGTTTCAGGATTGAAGCCAAAGTGATATTTATGTTTTTTGACCACTGGCTTTTTTACATCAAGAAAGAGTAGTTATCTAAAAATGGAATCCATATTTCCATCTACTCATGTGAAAAATTCTCTGTGGAGCTTTACAGAAATGGATTTTTGTTGTTTTTCCACTAGAACAGATGTTTTACCCTGTGACTGGGAATGGTGAAACTAAATTTCAGGGCTTTTAAGGAAGAGAAGATAACCTGCTCTTTTCTAATGTTTGTTTCCTCAGGTTTTATCATCTTGAGATTCTTTTATAATAGCTGACATTCATATTTTAGAGTCATATTTTAGTTGGGTTTACATTGTCAGAGTTCATGTCTGCTTTTGCAATTTACACGGACCAGAGATAATCCTAAAAAGCTGCAATCAATATCTAAAAGACTGGGATTTTTCATTCTGCATTGTCCTTATCTAACGTTTCAATGTGGCATTAGTGCTTTTCATATCTTGCCATTCCAAAATGCTTTAAAAAAAAAGAAAAGGAGTGGGTCCCATGATTTTAAATACCACATGGTCTATTACATGCAGATGTACTTGTATACTGAGAATTTATTGGAATGGAAAAGAGAGAAGGAACAGTTTTTTTTTTTTTAATCAGACATTTATATAGTGCTTTTTCTTTGCTTTACATAATTGTAACATTTTTCAAATACAAAGGAGCTTAACATTTAAAACAATCCTATGATATTGTCGTTACCTGTCTGATAGATAAGGAAGCTAAGGAACAAAATATTAATGTAGGCAGGTTGAAGAATAAGCTATCAAAGACTAAATAAACAATAGGAGGACCACAACTAGAAATTTCTAGTAATGTCTGCACATTGGAGGCAGAGCTGAGAAAGAGAATGTGTCATTTTTTCCACCCCGGTAATAGATTTCATTTTGTGTATCAGGGTGCTTTATCACATTTTCAAAACTGATATATTGACTTCTTCCCTTAAAAGAAGGACCAGAATAGGATGTCCAATCCACACTTGGGAAAAGAGGCATCAGACCCTATCAAACATGGAATCAGAGGTAGCACTTCCAAAATCATGTCCATATGCATTGAAAGTTGGTATTTTACTCTATACAGAGATTTTCTTTTTCCCTCACAACATTAGGGTTTATTCCATTGAGTTTCAGATGTCACTATGCCCCAAACTGGTATTATATCAATCCTTTCTTCTTATATGCTAAAGAAATTACCTATCCCTTTGTGTGTATGTGTGTGTGTATGCATACGTGCGTGCATACGTGCATGTACTCAGTCATGTCCAACTCTTTTGCAACCCCATGAACGTAGCCTGCCAGGCTTCTCTCTGCATGGAATTCTCCAGGCAAGAATACTGGAGTGCGTTGCCATTTCCTTCTCCAGGGTCTCTCCCCAACCCAGGGATCAAATCCGCATTTCCTGCAATAGCAGGTAGTTTATTTACCCCTGCGCCATCCCCTATCTTAGTTTAAGTCATTTTTTCTCAGCTTCTGGCAGTTGCCTTTTTGTTTGAGTCATTTTATATTTCCCCAGCTTTCGAAAAAGTCACTTATTTTAATAAAAACCTGTATTATTGCTAAATTGTCCAAATGCCCTGTGAATACTTGAATGCCATGAGGCTACAGTGCAGTGTAAGGGAGCCAGAAAATTGCTAGTTGAAGGAAATGCTGTCTAAAATGAGAGTGAAATTAATAGCATTCCCTGGAGGGTCAACTCTTGGACTCTCCATGATTCTTGGGCACAAAGAGACAACAGCTGTAACCCGCTCGTAAATAGCTCTGGACCACACATTTCAAAATGTCTGCATCAGTGGGAAAAACAGTTTTGATTCTTAAAATTATAGACTTGATTCAGAGTTTGGGCCTTGTAAAATAATCAAGCTGTCACGTCTTAAAAAAGTCTGAGATCAAATATAAAATTCCATGGCTCTGGAGTAACCATTAAGACCCAGAGCAACCAATATTTAAGCATCTGGGCTTTGACGACAAATAAAAAAATGTAGAGGAAATCATTGCAAAATGAGAATAGGAAAAAAACTGTATAAAGTGAATATTGATTAAATTGTATGAGATTTTTAAGAGCTCAGATGTCATGTAGGGCACTCTATTTTCTTATATATGCATTAGTTACAGAATAAGAGCAAGATATGCAGGAAAAAAAGAGATAAAGGACTGCCTTGTCATTGAGTCCAGACATTCTATCAGTGTGTGCCTCATAAGAAAATAAAGAGAAATCAAAGTGCCCTTAATCTTCAGATCTCACCCTCTAATACTTAAGTATATTGCTTTTTCCACATTTCACATTGGATACTGTTTTTGCATGTATGAATGAATAATACGCAAAGTCCACTCTAACTTCATATCATCACTTTGTGATGCCTTTGTTTTCCGAGATCCAAGTGAATAAATTATAGAGTTAATGGCTGCTATAAAATAACCATTGTGTGTTTTCAAAAGACACACACCAGTGATTCATGGGCAAGAGAATAAAAAACAAGAACTTGTTAAATTACTTCAGGAAACATTAAGGTACCTGCAGGTTGCCTCGGTAAATTCTTGCTCCATCATGTAAACAGATAAGTTACTGTGCCTTGGTTTCCCTGTCTGTACAATGGGGATCATAAAATAGCTACCTTATGAGTTGGCATTAGAATTAAATATGTTAATGTATGTAATGTTGATAAGTATTTAGGACAATGCCCAGCACATAGCAAGCAACTATAAACATATTTATTGTTGTTTTTAATCTTAGTTTTTTAAAATTTATTCTTACAGTCAAACATTAAGTAGTGTTGATTTTACAGCAGCTAATTTTTGCTATGTGTTCACAATATTTCAGACACTGTGCTAAAAACTTATCAGTGATTATTTCATTTACTTTTTGACAACATTATAAGGTAGCTACTATTACTATCCCTCTTTTAAAGATGAGAAAACTGAGGCACAGTGTAAGTTGTCAGTGTAACAAAGTTAGTGAGTGGTAGAACCAGAATATGCCAATATATGATATTATTGTCATCAGCGTAAACCAGATATATTTTTATTACATTAACTTCCTCTTCCTATATTTTTGTCCTTATACTGTGATCCTCCAGTTCCCATAGCAGGATTTGGTCATCAGTTTTAAATTTACCTATCACATTATTTTTAGCTGAATAATTCTGCTAGGTAGAATCTCTTTGTCCTATTTTAGAGTTTTCTTACCTAGGTCATTTAACTGAAAGTAACCCTTCTAAGCTGAACCACCACAAAAAGTTAAGTTTTCCCCCTAATTCCCAAGGTAAGCCAATGTCAAGAGTAAATTCTCTGATATGAATCATTTTAACCCTGGGAAATGCCTCGTATAGGTGTCAACAGAGCTGAGGAATAAAGAGATTCTTCCGACCTGGAATGAAGATGTCCAATAAAAACAGTAGCCTCTTTAAAATGCCTTTTGAAACATTAAAGAATTAGTAGTTTCCTAGAATTATCAACACCCTGAATAAGACAAAGGAAGAAGAATGCTGTCCTTCACAACACCCAACCCTGAGTATTTTATATCATCCACTTTGCCGGCCTTGGTATGATTAGAAATCGCTGGATTGCTTGGATAGCAGAGAGTCTCTGTCCTTGAAAACTGCAGTGTCCATGAGGAAAAGCTGAGCAGGGCATCTTTCTTTTGTTGGCTAGAGAATAATGCATTTGAATAGATATTCTCAGAAATGAAGAAAATGCATCAAATCTGTTTAAGGCTCTCTTGTTTTCTACCATTGTTCTCATTTCAGCCTTAGAGATTCAGATGGAAACAAAATCCCAGGGCTTGTTTCCTTAGTCCTTGCCACATACTGAAACAATTTAACTGACTTTGTTTTTTTATGAAGACATCCATTTAAGGAACATATAGTCACAAAGAGAGGCAATGAGTGCCCTCTGCCCTCTCCTCTGGCTCTGGCTTTATAACTAACGGAGGACAGGAAGAGACGGTGAAGCAGTTATTTATTAGCTCCCAAACTCACACTTGCCAAACTGTTGCCTGATTTGCCAATATAAAGGCATCAAACTGCCAGTGCTTAGAAGATTTCACGTATTGGATTTTTACAACTAGTCATATACATCTGTGAATAAGTTCACGTATAAACATCTCGGGCTGTCAACTCTCAGAATGGATCACAAGAGCTATGACAAATGAACCTATCAAACAGTCTGCTGGTATTATGGTATGTGTGGAGATCCACCCTGGGGGATTCACCTTCCACACCTTGACTGAGGTAACCATCCTGAAGAGATATTAGTGAGTCTCCCTCTGTACCTCGCCCCCAATACCTTCCAGGCTCACCTCCTCACAGAGCATCCAGACTCATTGGACAGGCTCAAGGCCCTGCCTTATTAGAGTATTTCAAGCTCCTTGTATATCATTATCCCATGTGACTCTCCCAAAGCTCCTTGAGGTAGGCAGGTCTAGGATCCTACCTCTCACTGTGACTATTATATTCCTTAAGTGGATATCTTTCAAGTCAGGGGAAGTCAGACACCAGAGGACTATGGCTTACTCACGCTTACTAAAGGGCCAAGTAAAAGAGAAAGTCCTCAAACCTGGGCCTTCTGGCTTTTAAGTTCAAATTCTCCTTCCAGGCAACCTGCTTCCATGGATGAAATCAGGCTCTGTCCCAAGCCACAGAGAATATGCTGCTTTTGCAGATTAACCTTAATTTTCTCTATAGGTAGAGTGGTTCATTTGCAAAAACTATTACACTTATTCAACATTTGAGTGATGTTTATATCCAAGTTAACTCTGTGGATCCTTCGTATAAGACAGTTTCCTCCTTTGTTCACATGATAATGATTTGAGTCTCACAGGCCCTCTGTTCGGTAGGTAGTTCATGGTGAGAACTAGAGACTTAACAGCAGTGGTATTTACAAGTTTTTTGGTCTTCTCTCTGTACCACTCTTGTCTGTCCCAGGATAACAGAAGCTATAGTACAGTAGTTTTGATTCAATTTCAAAGTGTTTTAATTATAAAACACAAATATATACTCATTATTCCATACAAATAAAATAAGTGAGAATTGGAAAATTTAACCATTCATCCAATATTTTGATACTAATTTGATTAATCTTAAAATCTTAGATTAAATAAAAATGTTTCAAATTTGCACTTCTGCAGGAGAAAATGGAATGAATTCATATATTTATAGCCTACCTACTGCTTATGTCAAATAGACACTTGGTGCCATTGTGATTTTCTCTCTCTATGGGGCCTCAATTTAATATAAGGGAAGAACCAAGTGGGTGATGCACAGCACAGCTTCAACCACTGTCCATTTATAGAACCTCCTGGGAGCCAGTCTTCATTTGTAACAACCACGTTCTAAGTAGAAGCACTTTGAGTTTTATAAGCATTTGTTCTTTTCTCTGGGGATACATAGTCATTTATAGTCATATAGATTTTAGTCGTTTATAATGATTTAGGTGGCTGTATAGCATTTGATCTACTGTCAGTGATGAAATTAGTTTTCCAATGAAAATAGCAAGAATATCTATATCTGGATTTCCTACAACAAAAATAGAACCTGCTGGTATGCTTGTATCATTACCTAATCTTTCCCAAAGCTTATATTCCTGAGTATTGATGTCAAATGATCGAGAAAGTTTCACATCTCTCGTTCACTTCCACTCACATAGAGTTGAATGATCTCTGCACCAGTCTTATTTTCAGGACCACCCCACTCTATGGCCTTTGACCTGGCTGTGGTTGGAAAGTCTTGGGACACAAATTCCATTGCCCTTTGGTATTGGGCTGGACAGCCAAGCTCTGCTGTTACTAGTTTATTTTTACTCCTAGAAAGTATGTGCCTGTTTCCACAGTGAGCAGATGTGGATACATCGATATGCCAGGATAACAATGTGGTAAGATGTGGTGCCCCAGGTTTCCTGGGTTGAAGACAAGTGTGAGAATGTCTTCCTGAGAGGCAAACAGCCGGACAGCAGCAGCACCCAGGGTATTTCATTCGGAAGGGCTGCTCCATATCTTCATGTGGCCCTCTGACCCCTGACTATTCAGTGAAGGAAATGAGCAACTGGGACTGAATGGTCTAGAAGCAACAATGTGATGCCTTCTTTATGCAGGAGCAGAAAACTGAAGGGTGGGGACGTCAGAGAAGCATGGCCCCACGCCTAAGTACCAACACCCAGAAGTTCCTGGGAGTCCCAAGAAGTAGGACCACCTCTCGGTGGTCTCAGACAGGAGACTGACAGTCCCACTGCTCTAAAATGAAGAGAGGCACATGGTATTAACTATTTCTTTTTCTTCATCCTCATCCTCTTTGCTAGGCAAGCGCCTTTAAGTGAATCACTTATCAGGCATTTCTCCCCATCCTGAGGCCTTGAACCAGTGAGAGGAAAAGTTCAGAGTAACCTCAAAATGCCATGATATCATTTAGCAACCTTATTTAGCAAATTGCTGAGTACTGAGCCTCACTTTCAAAGTATAGGGTTATGCTTTGCCCTTATTAGGGCTAATAAATAGCATCTAATTTTGGACACCCTATAGAGTACTTAGGGGCTTTCCATATTGCTTATACTTTAAGTAAAGTTCCTGACACACAGCTTTTTTCCCCCACAAATCAGTGAGCAGGACCAGGATTTGTGCACCTTATGGAGCTGCTTCTTGGCTTATCCATTCACAGGAAGTATCTCCTTAGACTTCTTAATTGCTAAGAGTGTTTGGAATGTGTGCATCTTCCCACAGGGAGCCCAAACTAACTGCATCACACATCGTGTAGTACATGTAGAGCGTGTGTCAGTGCTCTATCTGATTTGCTATAGGCCGTGATAACAGAGTGAGCTCAAGGGTGAAATTAGCTCAGGCTAATTTAGAAACATTTATTTAGCATATGTTTGCTAAGTAAAGCATAGAATTGCATGCACAATGGTGAACAAGAAGTGGAAAATATTAAAATCCCACTGCCTGGTATACTGCCATCTAGGCTCGGATGGGGATTAGGTTTGCAGGCTTATTCTGATTTGGCTGGGAGGTCGGCTAGTGTGACTTCTATGCCCATTTCTAGAGGTTTGCAGAGGTACGGTGACCTTACTCAGTACATAGGGAACAGTCTCTGCATTGTTGGTACTGGGACCATGTCTCCCGACTCCTCCGTTACTGAAAACCTTTGAGTATTTAGGGAGCTTCTGTTGTTATGTGAAGATGCTTGCATCTTTGCAAATTAACTCAAATGAGAAAAAGAAGGTGTAGGATTAGAGGTGGGAATCTGTATAGAAACTTCCTACTCCTTATCTGCTTCTCATGATTGCCACTAGCAAAAGGAACCTCCCAAACTGATGTTCTTAATTCAGGGACAGGGACCTATTATGGATCTAGATTAGGTGTTCAATTAAATATGTGTTGGTTGAATCAGAACAGGGGAGAGCCATGAGATGGAAATGGAAATTGAAAAATAAACTTTGGGCATCCATTAAAGTGGACTCTGGATGGGAAAACCAATCAACCAGTGGGACATTTGAGGGAAAAGGAAAGAGCGTGTCTCTCTTTTTCACTGCTGCATCACAGCGTCTCCTGTAAGTTGGTGGTCGACAAATGTGTGCTGAATTAAATCTTTATTTACCACACAGATATTTAATGGGTAAGGCGCTGTTCTTGGCTTAATGGGAATTCCCTGCTCTCAGGTGACCTCTGCATTCTAGCAAGAGAAACAAATAATCAACAAGAAAACAAACACAACATCAGGTAGTGATTGTTACTCAGTTGCTCAGTCATGTCTGACTGCGACCCCATGGACTGCAGCATGCCAGGTTTCCCTGTCCCTCACCATCTCCCAGAGTTCGCTCAGACTGATGTCCGTTTGAGTCGATGATGCCATCCAACCATCTCATCCTCTGTCAGTCCCTTCTCCTCCTGCCTTCAATCAGGTAGTGATAAGGAACTTGAAAAATAAATGTATACATAAGTTAAGGGGAGGGAGAATGAAAAAGTGCTTGGTATTGTAGAGAGATAGGTCAGAAAAGATCTCTGAGGAGATGATATTTCATTTGGGTCAAGAAAGAGAGGAGGAAAAATATCATACAAAGGTCTGGAATCAGCTTTCCAGGTACAACCAAAGCCAAGGAGAGAGCTGGCATGGGGAGCTTGAGAAACAGAGAGAGGCAGTGTTTCTGGAGCCCAGTGACCTTGGGGAGGAAGCTGAGAGCGCATTAGACAGGAGTCCTAGGCCAGGCCAGGTAGGGCTCTGGCAGCTATGGCAAGGGGCCTTGGAAGCTTGTTCTAAGTATGAGAGAAAGACATTAAAAGATTTTGAACATGGGAGTGACATGACTGGGAGTGAACATGGGATTAATATGACTGTGTTTTAAAAAAATTACTCAGACTGCTCTGTGGCAAGTTAGCCTGAGGCAGGACAGGTTTGGGTATAGGGCCCTAGGGGACCAGTGAGGAAAGATGAGTGTATAATCCAAGCAAGAGAGGATGTGCCATAATGTTGATGTAGTATACTAATGAAGGTGATAAAGAAAAGGGGCTCTTTAAAAAGGAATGAAGTAATTCCATTTGCAGCAACATAGGTAGATCTAGAGGTGTCATACTGAGTAAAGTAAGTCAGACAGAGAAAGTGAAGTATTGTATGACATCCCTTATATATGGAGTCTAAAAAGAAATGGTACAAATGAACTTGTATATATTAAACAGAAACAGACTCAGAGGTTTTGAGAACACACCTGTCCAATCACTCACCACCTCTTCCCCTGTGTGGTGTACACACACACACACACACACACACACACACACACACACACACACCCTGTCCAATCACATGGGCCCTTAAAAGCAAAGACACTTTGCTATCTGCAGTCAGAGGCAGATGTGACTATGGAACACACACACACACACACACACACACACACACACACACACACACACACACACACACACACACACACACACACACACACACACACACACACACACACACCCCCTGTCCAATCACATGGGCCCTTAAAAGCAAAGACACTTTGCTATCTGCAGTCAGAGGCAGATGTGACTATGGAACACACACACACACACACACACACACACACACACACACACACACACACACACACACACACACACACACACACACACACACACACACACACACACACACACACACACACACACCCCCCCTGTCCAATCACATGGGCCCTTAAAAGCAAAGACACTTTGCTATCTGCAGTCAGAGGCAGATGTGACTATGGAACACACACACACACACACACACACACACACACACACACACACACACACACACACACACACACACACACACACACACACACACACACACACACACACCCTGTCCAATCACATGGGCCCTTAAAAGCAAAGACACTTTGCTATCTGCAGTCAGAGGCAGGTGTGACTATGGAAGAATAGAGGGATGCTACATTGCTGTCTTTGAAGACAGACAAAGGGGCTATGAGCTGAGGAGTATGGGTGGACTCTGGAAGGTGGAAAAGGCAACGGAACAGATTCTCCCTTGGTGCCTTTGGATAGGAACACAGCCCTGCTGACAGTTTGGTTTTGGTGAGATAGTGGTGTAGGATTTCTAGCCTACAGAAGTCAGTACCCTCTGACTCTCATGCTCCCTTATAATCAGTAGCTTTATGCTACCGTGCTCGACAGAGCTCAAGTTCATATTCAGACTGAGCTCAGTAAATCCTCTTCTTACTTTAAAATTTCTCATGTGTTTCTATAGCATCTCTCATGTTATATTGGATTGATCAAAATTTCCACTCGGGTTTTTCATAACATCATATAGAAAACCCCGAACAATCTTTTTTGGCTAAGTCGATAGAAACAGTCAATAATAGAACTGAGTTCTTGAAGGCTTGTGAAGGCTCACTGCTCTTTTTAAGTGAAGTGCCCTGATTCTCTTCGTGGTCACAGATCCACTGTCCTCATGGTTTCCACAGGCACTTGAGTGTCTGTAACCCTCCTGGACATCCTGAGTTCCCATTTGAAGTTTTTGTGCTCTCCGAATTGTGCTTCCTAATGGCATGCTTCTCCTTAAACAGCAAGTGAGGTTATTTTGGAGTTGAAGTGTGTTACTTGGGGAGGTTAATAGATTGTAACAACTTTGTTCTGTACTTCTATCTTTAGGGGATGATTTGCTCTGTGTGTTTCCTTGCCACTGAAACTCCTTTTCCTTAAAGTTTGCACTCTCTCTGACCTCTCTTGGTTCTGGGGCTGTCACTCACCAAGGGAGTGACTCACCAAGGAGAGAGGAGCCCTCTCAGGACTTGGGGGTTTGTTGATACAATGGAATAGTTTCCAGAATGTAGTTTACCAACTGTGACCTATTTTTTGCCCTTATACATGTGCATAGGAATCCAGATGGTTTGATTAAATATAGCCTCTCCTGGTTCTAAAGGGAACACTTTCCAGCTTGGAGTATAGAGAATTAACCACATGATTCCCATTAACATTAATGGGGGGTACCAAGGCATTCCCATACTCTGAGCTGCAAAGACAACCCTAATGTTTGCTAAAGGGACAGTTCTATTTATAGACCATCTAGCTGATAGTGTTATGCCAGTGCATGAAAAATGTCTTGCCCTGAGAATGTACATTTAGAGGCAGATGGACAAGTACAGCATTTCTCAAACTTTAGTTTGTGTTAAGGACTATTTATTGAATTGCTAAAAATGGAGATTCCTGGGCTTGTTTTTCAGGCATTCCACCTTAGTGAGTCTGGGGCAGGCCCCAGGAAATTTCATCGTTAGCACCCATAGCATATGCACCATGGCCTGGAGTTTGGGATAAGTTATTTCTTCTTTCTTAATTTTTTTTTTGAAGTATAGCTATATTAGTTTCTGGTGTACAGAAAAGTGATTCAGCTATACAAATATATGTGTATATTCTTTTTCATATTCTTTTTTATACAGGACATTACAAGATATTGAATATAGTTCCCTGTGCTATATGCTATTTTAGGATCTTGTTGTTTATCTTTTTTATATGTAGTAGTTTATATATGATTATCCCAAACTCCTAAGTTATCCCTCTCTGCCCTCTTTCCCCTTTGGTAACCATGTTTTCTATGTCTGTGAGTCTGTTTCTGTTTTGCAAATAAGTTTATTTGTATCACATTTTAGATTCCACATATAAGAGATATTGTATTTCCTAACTTTTGATTACTCATTTGATTGTAAATCCAACTCTTTGCAACCCCATGGACTATACACTCCATGGAATTCTCTAGGCCAGAATACTGGAGTGGGTAGCCTTTCCATTCTCCAGGGGATCTTCCCAACCCAGGGATCGAACCCAAGTCTCCTGCTTTGCAGGCAGGTTCTTTACCGGCTGAGCCACAAGGGAAGCCCGATTTTCACTTGATTGTAAGACTGTTAATGTCAGCATGATGAGTTCATTTTCAGGATTCGATGTGATAAAAGATGTGAAGCAACCCACCACAATTCCCTAATTTCGTTTTCCTTCCCCCTCCCATTCTATTGACCAAGAGATAAGCGCTTCGTGGGGAAGGTAAGCTGTCATTCACGAGTCTCCTCATGTTTCCCTGCTGACTGGTCCCAGGACACTCGGAGCGCCCTGATTGTCACAGAGGAGGGAATCACTGTAGGAGATGCCCCTGTGTGCTTGACACATGTCTGAAACTCACTGAAGCCGTTTATTCTCCTGTAATATGAGAAAAAGTTTCTACTTTTAGAGTTGTTAGAATTCAAAATATGATTCCTGAAGTGCCTAGCACAACCTGCCTCTTAGTAGGTACTTAATTAATGCGTGTACTATGCATTTCTATCATTTTTTCCTCCATTCATTCATTCAGTAAAAAGCTGCTGAATACCTTCTGCACACCAGCTATTACAATGGCTGCTGCAACACAGCCAAGTACACATTCCCCACTTTCACAGCACGTACCACTGAGAGGGGCCAAGCAGACAGTTACAATACAGTGTGTTGAGAATTTAGTGTCTTCTCTGGATTGGTGTTCTTAGAGACAACCACAGGACGTAAGAAGAAAGGCTTCATGCACGGAATAGTGGCATGACAGGAAAATGCTACAGAAAAAAATGGTCATCTGTCTGTGTGACACGCCCATTGTCAATGGGATTAAGTTTCTGGGATAGCAGTCCATATATTCTTCCTGCCTTCTTCCCTGCACTTCCATCACTTACAAAGGATAAGGATTATGGGTGAAGTTATCTGGAGACATAGGACTCATCTAAGTGACTCAGCAAACATAGTCTTTTACTTGCAAGGGAGGAATCCAGAATCTTGTTAACACATCAGCAAAGCCTTAACTCTTTTGTTTTATGTTCCAGTTAATAATTGCAAGTGTTCAGTAGTTGATGGTTGTAGAAGAATCCTCTTATTTTTACTCTATCTTAAGTAGTTTTACCCACTTTTTACAGAGCAAACCTAATGAAGTGGGCTTCCCAAAGTTTTCTAATAAGTGATGAACTTGATACACAGAAAGGCTACAGAAAGGAAAGCCCTCAGCCTCTGCCCTTTGCTTGTACATCCAGGAGGGTTTAATAAATAACTTGTATTGACAGGATAGTTCATCCTTGGTCATATCAGTTCAAGTCATTTACTGGTGAGCTAGCGTGCTTTATAAACCGTCCAAGCTAGTGAGAGAGAAGTACTAAGAAAGAGCACTAATTTCATTCACAACCCACTGGAGAGACATGCCTGTGCTTAATGATGGAGGAAACAGTGATCCATAGGCCTCCACCTGCAGTTTAACCAATATCATTAGCCCAGCAAAGAGAAAGTGTTCAATGAACTGAGGAAAAGGATGTGGTACAAAGTATACACAAATCTCTGAATGACCTCCAGTGTGGTGCTGGTAATTGGCCAAGCCAAGTTCTCCTGGCTCTTCTCTTAAGAAAATTTGTTCTAGAAAATAGTAGAAAATAAAATGGCAGACACCATTCTCCACAGCCTTCTCACTTTCTGGTGTCAAGAAGCAACGGGCAGGCTTCTTTCCACTGTTCTCAGAGTAGTTGCTAGTCTCCTTCTATGCTACTCAGAGTTTTTTACCTCAAACCTAAAGCTCACAAGGCTCAAAGGAGACAAATAGCCCCTTTTTATCAAATTATTGAGAGTTCTGGGCTAGGAGTTTTAGGACGATATGGTTGATGAGAAAAACGTAAACCTTGTCCTAGGTAGAGATGGTTCTCAGGTGCTGAGTAATGTTAATATTGAATTGAGGCTGGCAAGTTGATGAGTAGGAAGCCTGGAAATACAGTTCTTCTGCAGTTTTGAAAGAAAGAAATACTTGTATATGGTAACTCAGAGGAGACATCCTTATAGCAGTTTTTTAAAATGAACACTTATCTCAAATGAAGTTAAAATAAGCTACGTGCACCACAATCTAGAAACTTTATGAATTTAGTCTTCTGGAGAAACAAAAGCTATAGTAATTCTAAGTTTTCCTCTCACTTTGAAGGTTAGTGGTGATATGATTTGATATAAGAGTGACTTCTTGGGAAGCTGATTTGGCCCATTTATGAAAAATGGGTTAAACTGAATAGATGGAAATAGATAGCCTTAAGAAAAGTTTTCAAATGGTTTTTTCAGTGTATGTTGAGATCTTTGTTTTTTAGTATTTTTTTTTCTCTTTGCCTTAGACTTCTCTCAGTAAATAATTTCATGCTGTAGAAATGCCAGGCTCTCAAATCTTGTTTCCAGTAATATATAAGGGGAGGCATGTTGTAAATAAAAATTAATCATTTTTCAACATCTTAGCTGTGGCCTGAGTACCACAGGGGAATGGAATATTGCCTTTGGTCCTGAAGAACACCACATAAATCATTTAAAAATTGATTTTGTAGCTACAAAATTGCAGGCTTTTGATAAGGGCCTCCCTTCATCCCATGTAATCTTCAGGTCATGAACCTACAGGAAATAAAGAGTTCAGCAAAACGAATACAGCTTTTCAACCAGTTTTATTATCTGTCCACCTCTCTCCAACTTTTTAGTTACCTTCTATTAACCTTTGCTCGGAGAATTTTATTTCTGTCTCAGTAGGAAAAAAAAAATTAATTTTTTTCAAAGCCAAGGATAAGACCAACAGGAACGTCAGTTTTCTCCTGAAGGAAACTGGTTGATATGCTAAAACACCCACTGGGTGTTTTATTTCTAAGAAGCAATAAGGATATCTGTAAGGTAATACAATAAGGATTGGCCTTAATATCATAAGACTTGAGTTTGACTCTAGACCTGAATAGTTTTTAATCTTTGCTAAGATAGGATAACCAGATTTTGCTGTAAAAACAAACAACTCCAAAAATGTCAGGGGCTTAAAACAACAGAGATTTCTCTTTTTACATGCTGTATGTCTGGCATCATTAGCAGAGGGCTCTGCTCGTCCTTGTCCTGACTTCAGGACGCAAGATTTGGACATTCCTTTTCCTGGAACATGACTGTTATGGTACGGGGAAGGGAAAGTGGTTTTTAAAGGCTTCCACCCAAAAGCAACACATGCTTCTCTCTTGTACATTTCATTAGTCACAGCAAGTCACGTGGCCATGTCAGACTTTAACAGGAAGGTGAAATATAAATCCTCCCTGAATCCTAGAAGCAATGAAAGTATTAATGTTCTACCCCTTTAAGCCTCAATTTTCTTACCTACAATTATGTATACAGCTCTTATGAATCACAGTATTGTGATTAATCATTAATGAAATATGTTCTCTCTCTCTCTGTTTAATAATAACAGCTAACACTAATTCAGTTGCTATATGTGTCACTTACCATGCTAAAAATGCAGTGTATTATTTGTTGTATTCACAGTGACCCCATAACGTCAGTTTTGTTACCACTCAACAGATAAAACTAATGCTTAGAAAGGTTAAGAAACTTTCTCATGAATCGGCCAGCAAATAGTAAAGGCATGACTTAAATTATCTTTGTCAACAGAGTCTCCATCCTATGCTTTGAGCCTGCTCTATAGGTCGTTCAAACCTCAAGTCATTCATTGAAGGGATGTTCAAACTGTAGAACCACTTTGGAGTTGGTGTTGCCTCATGAAGTCATTTCAATGCTTAAATATCTTACCTTCTCTGGAATTACAGGAGGGCCGTTTGATGAGAACAGTGTTCCTTCATGATCCTTGGGTACCTCTTTCCCCACTTCATTCTGTGCTTCCAGATTCACCTCTTCCCAGCTTAGTTGGTGAATGCTCTGGCAGGACATATGAACAATACGAACAATATTTTAGCTAATCTCTCTGGTCTCATTTGTGTAGATCAGTTTGGCCTAAAACTGCTATTTTGGCCTTTATGCCCACCAGTTCCAGTGACAGATGCTTTACTACAGTGAAAACTCCATGAGCAACCCATCTGCCAGTTCAGTTCAGTAGAGTCATTCAGTTGTGTCTGACTGTGACCCCATGGACAGCAGCATGCCAGTCTTCCCTGTCCATCACCAACTGCTGGAGTTTACTCAAATTCATGTCCATTGAGTTGGTGATGCCATGCAACCATCTCATCCCCTGTTGTCCTCTTCCCCTCCCACCTTCAATCTTTCCCAACATCAGCGTCTTTTCCAATGAGTCAGCTCTTTGCATCAGGTGGTCGGTCAAAGTACTGGGGTTTCAGCTTCAGCATCAGTCCTTCCAGTGAATATTCAAGGTTGATCTCCTTTAGGATGATTTGGTTGGATCTCCTTGCAGTCCAAGGGACTCTCAAGAGTCTTTCCAACTCCACAGCTCAAAAGCATCAATTCTTCAGTGCTCAGCTTTCTTTATAGTCCAACTCACATCCATACATGACTACTGGAAAAACCGTAGTTTTGACTAGATGGACCTTTGTTGGCAAAGTAATGTCTCTGATTTTTAATATGCTGTCTAGGTTGGTCATAGTTTTTTTCCCAAGGAGCAAGCTTCTTTTAATTTAATTTCATGGTCACCATCTGCAGTGATTGGAGCCCCACCAAAATGAAATCTGTCACTGTTTCCATTGTTTCTCCATCTATTTGCCATGAAGTGATGGGACCGGATGCCATGATCCTAGTTTTCTGAATGTTGAATTTCAAGCCAACTTTTTCACTCTCCTCTTTCACTTTCATCAGGAGGCTCATTAGTTCTTCACTTTCTGCCATAAGGTTGTGTCATCTGCATGTCTGTGGTTATTGATACTTCTCCTGGCAATCTTGATTGCATATTCACTGTAAATCCAGAATAGTTCCTGACACAGTGTAGGGACTCAGAAAATGTTTTTTCAATGAACAAATGGATGCTATTATATTTTTTTCTTTAAAACAAGATTTTTTTAAAAAATTTTACAACGTAAAAGAGTTTATTATAAACAATTTTTATCACAGTGGTCTAGGACATAATAGAATATACTCATTTGATATCCAAGTCAGTTATTACCAGAATTCCCAATAGATCAAAGACCACATTTACCAGCTAATCTCCATTCCAATATTGGCTTTGGTCATCATCAAGCCTCAGGAAAATCCCTACCAACTTCTCACTTGGAGAATAATGGTAGCTATTGGTTTAAAGGAGACAGAATATTTATTTGTCCTTTCTTGCTGTGTGCCAAAAACTATAGTAGGTATTGGCAGTATAGTAAGGCAGAGCAGCCACATTGCTGGTACTCATGGAGCTTACAATTTACTTATGGAGAAAGCATTAAACAGATATGACACAAAAGAAGACAAAGTCATAAACTTTGATAAGATTGTTTAAGGGATGATCTTTTACCTATCCCCAAGTCCCTTGATATCTGCCCCATCACATTTTCTCTTTGTCTTAGGAAGGAACCCGTGAGACAAAACGTTCGTACTTATTACTGAGCTGCATTACCATGCAGTGTTCACCCCCACCTTTTCCTGTTAAATAATTCATTCACACCTGCTCATAAATGAACCCATAGTATCTTGACATTCAGGATAGCACAGGATCTTCTAATGGCTGATGTAAAAACTGCCTCATATTCAGGGTCTACCAGACCTCCCATTGCAAACTAGCATGGCCTACATCTCTAAGAGCAGGAAATCAAGTCAACCGAGTGAGACCTTGGGATTGAAGTCACCCCAGAACACCCTAAAACTTGCGTCACATTTTGTGTGAGCACCTCAACTCCAGTAGAACCCTAGCAAAATACCAGTAGGGCAGTTTCCAATATTTTCTGTTAGATTGGTGCCCCTGCTTAGTACTGAGGAGAAACCTTTTCTGCCAAAGGGAAAAATAACCAATGAATAGAATCTGAAAGGAGCTGAAAAATGATTGTCTCTGCAAGCACAGGCTGTTAGTGTGTGTACAGAATACTGATGGCCTGGCTTTCTCCTATTTCCTGCAGAAGAGAAACTCCACAGGGATAATTGATCTTGATGCATCCAGTGAGCACACCCCAGACTGGCCTTCCAGTTAGTGTGATAGAACAGCCCACCTTTTTATGGAAGAAAATCCTCAGAGTCAATATTTCCCAAAGTACAACAAGAGCCAATTTTACTTGGTTCTGTTGTGATCTTTTTATGCTCAACATATTCACATTGTAAAGAAAAATATATAGGAGTCCTTCATCTCTCTTCTTTCCTATATATTCACCAAACTATATTCCCAGCTGTGGCTATGTTAGGATATCCACCGCCTCCCCTTTTTATTTTCTGGATGGAAACAAGATGGAAAATTCTTGAAGAAACTTTGATTTCTGAAATATTTGCCATGCACTCTCGGATCTGACTATGAGTGAGAGAAAACTATATGGCTCTCTTTCTTGCCTGAATGGATCCAGATGTATAAAATGAGCCACTGTGTTTCAGAGATGGTGGTTATATATGGTATAACATCTTTATATATGGTATAAAGCATCAGCATCAGATTTATTGGAAGTGTAATTTGTATTACCTTTCTTCCAGTGACTCTGGGTATAAGTTATATAAATTTATCTGTGCCTGAATTTATTCAGTCATCAACTTTCGCAGGAGGAAATTCTAAAAGAAAGTTATTTAATTTGATCTTTACAGCTAATGCTTTAGTTTTGGACCACCCTAGGTCAGATAGAAATGTTAAAAATTGACTTGATAATGTTGGTCATGAAATCATTCTTTATCTCCAAAGCTGATACCCATGGATTTGCCTTCCAGGCTGTAGACCTCCGAGTTGTTCTGAGATGAGTTATAGCTGAGATGGGTTTTTAGTGAGTTCTGTACATCCCTTACCTGGTATTCCTTTATGGTTTGCATTTGATAAACAGATTTCAGAGTTAGATATGCAGGTTATAGGGTATAATTCATATTTGTATATAAAGACAAGTATAAAAGAGAGATAGTCAAACCTCTGTCTACTTTCTTGGGCTAAGGAAATGAATCCCTGTTGATGTGTAAATGTACATTGGGTTGCAGTATATAAAGTATTCAGATACAAGCTGTGAATACCCTAGTTTAAATTAGGCCATTCAATTCACTACTAGCTTTCTTAGGCATAAGACATGAGACGTGCATTTTGGTGGGAAATATGGTTGGAAAAGTCCTAAGGGTCATCCAGTTGGGATTAATCTAGTAAGAGAGTTCCTGGGCAGCCAACAATCAGCATGAGATATTGAATGCTTTGTGAAAAATTATTAGAAGACAATAATATGGTCAAGGGAAAATTAAAGCTCATTTACTCTGTACACTAACAAACGTACATGATTTGCCATATTTCAAATAAAGACTATTGTCTGTTTCTGAAAATCAAAGTCTACCAAAATAAAATGAAGATGCTGATGATACTCAATAACTGTCCAAACTCTAGCAAAAGAGGATCACGAGAAGGAAAGGTACTCTCGTAGGTATAAAGACTGAACAAAAAAAAAGGTGAGAAAAGGAGTGGGAAGGAGTTCTTACCAGGGTAGAAAGAAATGGCTATTCGAGCAAGGTACCATCTAGAGGGTAAGACAATATTTAGAAGGTAGGAGCTCTCCATGTTGAGTGGATCTTAATGTTGAGGAAGGAGTGGGAGTGACTATGGAAGACAGTGGAGATCCAGGTCCTTGATCTTTTAGCAGCCAAGTGTTTGCAATGGGAGGGCTCTTCATCCCCATGCTTGGAACCATTCCAACTTAGAATATCCACAAGGAATCTCATAGACGAGCTTGCCCTCATTAGCCGAAAAGGTGGATTAAATGACCACAAGGTCCATTTAAACACTTAGCAATCCAGGTACCTAATTTAGAGACAGCCCATAGACATTTTTTAAAATAATATTATTAGCACCTTACATCTGTATATATACTCCACACCTCAGAAAGAACATATTGCAGTACTTCTCTCAATGTATACGAAAGTACCCCTCAAACTATGCCAATCTCTAAAGAAGTAGATTAGATTAAAACTGTTTTCCATTTCTTTTTCTTTATGGTTCAATTATAACCAATGGAGATATCATCAGGAAATTTGGTTTTCTGTTGAAAAGATCAGAACCCTTAAAATGCACTTTGACCAAGTCCAGAACCCCAAATGGGGTCTTGGGTGAAGAAGGACAAAGAGATGATGGGGAGGAGCCTTAGGGCAGAAAACAACATATCACATTTTAGAACCAGTGTGACCCTAAGAATCTAAGAAAGAAATATGAGTGTTGGTTATTTAATTTTGATGTCTGAAGGCAGTTGGCATCCCATGCATTGAGAGGTTCTTTGCTCCTGCTCTTAGCACATCAGCTCTTCCTAGCAGTGTCTGGTGCCTACTCCAGAGACCTGCTCAGTTGATGGAAACAAATTGCCGAGCGTTATTTCCGACATTGGAGATGTCAGTCCACAGGCAGTCAGGGAAGCTGGGTTGTAATTTGAACAAAATGTCACTGTTTCGAGATTTTTTTTTTTAATGTGCTTTTTCTGTGATGATAAATCACAGACTTGTGCAGGGGATAATAAAAAAAATGTTTGACAGCTTTTCTTACAATTGTTTGGCATTCTGTTTGCCTAATTATTGTCAGCATCACCCACACAGGGAAATTGTTGTTGAAGAAAACTCTGCAGTGACTGTCAGTGTGTTCACCTGCCCTTCTCCTGCTGTCCTCTGGCATCCTGTCACTGTTGTCATAGGTGGGCATCACCCATCTTTGCTATGCAAAGGCTTAGTTAACCTTGGAGTCCTGTGTCCATGCACGAATGTGGTTCTGCTATCCGACCAGAGAGGAAAACAAAGCAGAAAAATTTGATGGAGAATTTCTGCAAGGTCATATAAAGAACAGGGGTAATTTATATCAGTTAAATTCTTTGGCAAACTAGCAAAGTGCAGAGAAATCAACATGCCTTATGGGTATGGATTAGAAAATTATCTATTTGTATAATCATTCTGCTTTGAAAGGGGAGGGAATTAATTGCTTTCATTAACTCCAGTAAAGACTAGATTGTGTCAGAGAGAATGTTGGCATAATGTGATCTGATTATGCTCTTGAAAATAGTGGCTATCTCAATAATCAGTTTCCTTTCTCTGAGACTTCCATGATGATTGTCCTGCCATCATTAGGCTGCCTGTGAGGAGGGTCTAAAAAGATGAAAAGTTCACAGAGTAATAAAGAGCTCATTGATACAGCTGTCATTGCTTTTTTACAGGAGTTTTGTCTTTCTTAGTTTCCTCTGATTTTCTAATTTTCTTTCAGTAGCTGATAGTAAGTGAAGAATATCAGGGACATAGTGAGTCAGATGTCATCATCTGTTAAAGAGCTGTGTGTTGAGACCTTGTTTAAAAGATGCTCCCCTATATCTAAAAAGGTTTTCTGAAGTATTTGGAAGTACGCTGGTGTGTTAGGAAACCTCCAAAGTACACTGGAGTTCTTTAAAATGAGCTAAGATCAGCAAGTAATTTTCCCCGGCTAGAACATAGCTAAAAGGATTGTAGTCAACTGTAAGATTCAGGCTGAGAATTATGAATGAACAGACTGGTTCCAGATTGGAAAAGGAGTATGTCAAGACTGTATATTGTCAGTCTGCTTATTTAACTTATATGCAGAGTACATCGTGCAAAGTGCTGGGCTGGATGAAGCACAAGCTGGAATCAAGATTGCCTGGAGAAATATCAATAACCTCAGGTACTCAGATGACACCACCCTTATGACAGAAAGTTAAGAGGAACTAAAGAGTCCCCTGATGAAAGTGAAAGAGGAGAGTGAAAAAGCTGGCTTAAACCTCAGCATTCAAAAAACTAAGATCATGGCATCCAGTCCCATCACTTCATGGCAAATAGATGGAGAAACAATGGAAACAGTGACAGGTTTTATTTTGGGGGGCTCCAAAATCACTGCAGATGGTGACTGCAGCCATGAAATTAAAAGAAGCTTGCTCCTTGGGAAAAAAGCTATGACCAACCTAGACAGTATATTAAAAATCAGAGACATTACTTTGCCAACAAAGGTCTGTCTAGTCAAAACTACGGTTTTTCCAATAGTCGTGTATGGGGGTGAGAGTTGAACTATAAAGAAAGCTGAGCACTGAAGAGTTGATGCTTTTGAACTCTGGTATTGAAGAAGACTCTTGAGAGTCTCTTGGACTGAAAGAGATCCAACTAGTCAATCCTAAAGCAAATCAGTCCTGAATATTCATTGGAAGGACTGATGTTGAGGCTGAAACTCCAATAATTTGTCCACCTGATGTGAAGAACTGACTTGTTGGAAAAGACCCTGATGCTGGGAAAGACTGAAGGTGAGAGGAGAAGGGGACAACAGGGGATGAGATGGTTGGATGGCATCATGGACTCAATGGATATGAATTTGAGTAAGCTCCGGGAGTTGGTGGACACGAAAGCCTGGCATGCTGCAGTCTGTGGGGTCACAAAGAGTTAGACATGACTGAGCAACTGAACTGAACATATATTTATATACATGCATATATATATGCATATGCAATATATATACACATATATAGTTTATATATGCACACATGTAGTATATACAAATAATATAGTTTGTATGTATAGCAAACTATAAGATTCAGGTGGAGAGCTATGAATATATAAATGTATTTGCATACATATACATGTAATATATATACACATATAAGTTTATATACATATATAATTTTTTTCTGAACTCAGCCCCATATTTTGGCAGGTGGAGCTGTAGAGGTTCTGGGACTAAATGTGGGGTAGTGTCATCTACTGTCCTCAGTTGCAGAAGCGTTCTAGCCCCACCTCCCCAACACTGCTGCCCAATTAGCAGGGAGGGAAAGGCATCAGAGGGTGGTATGACAGGCCCCCACATCCCACGTGGCAGATTGGAGGAACTGAGCCAACATGCCCAACCCTGTGGATATAGGAAGTGTCTTTTTTTTTTAACCTTCTTTACTTTTTTATTTTTTTAATATAAATTTATTTATTTTAATTGGAGGCTAATTACTTTACAATATTGTATTGGTTTTGCCATACATTGACATGAATCCGCCACGGGTGTCAGGAAGCGTCTTTAACCTCACGTATCTGATAGGCCTGGGGAGTGTTCTGAGAAAACATTCTGGAAGAACCCAGCTCAGAACTTAGGCTAGGCCTTCAGGCGTCTCTGCAGATGTTTTGCTTTTTCCTGAGCGCCTGGCCTCAGCATCAGAAAGTGTTGAATAATGTCAAAAACAAAACAAACACACAAAAAGCCACCAAGACCATTTATAAAGCAAACATGTGCCCCAAAGGGAACATATAATTTAATAGAAGGGAGAAAAGAATACTAAATATATCCAACAGAACACTTGAGATGGTAGATAACTACTTGCATTATGAAGCCTTTGAAAAATAGGTTTGTCTTTTATGTTGATTTTGGCATTTTTATCATAAATATATCAAATTATATAGAGCTAGGTTATAACTAATATGGGCTTCCCTGGCGGCTCAGTAGTAAAGAATCCGCCTGCCAATGCGGGAGACGTGAGTTTGACCCGTGGGTCTGGAAGATCCCCTGGAGAAGGAAATGGCAACTGACTCCAGTGTACTTGCTTGGGAAATCCCATGGACGGAGGAGCGTGACGGGCTGTAGTCCATGGGGTTTGCAAAAGAGTTGGACATGACTTAGTGACTAAGCAATAGCAACACAACTAATACACATTCTCAAATTTATGAAAATATATCTTGGCGTATGAGCCTTGGTCTTCAAGTGTATTAGGATCACCCCATTAGAATCCAAGAAGCCATCCCCCAAAGAGATTATCCCATTGCCTCTCCTGTCTTCTTCCATAGAATTTTGAAGGTCCCTTAAGACTGTTATAAGAAGACATTGATTAGGAGGAATCAATATCCTTGGATGTTCATGCTAGGAATCAAATAAAAATGTTGTGTATCTCATTTTTTCTCGGGGGGCTTCCCAGGTAGTGCTAGTTTTAGAAAACCCTACTGCCAATGCCTGAGACATAAGAGAGAGGTTCGATCCATCGCTGAGGAAGATCTCCATGGAAGAGGGCACAGCAACCCACTCCAGTATTCTTGTCTGGAGAATCCCCTGGGCAAAAGCGCCTGGGCTCTTCTGGGCTACAGTCCATAGAGTCACTAAGAGTCAGACACAGCTGAAGTAACTTAGCACACACAAGGCCACAAGGCAGCTTTTCATAGAGATATTGCCGTGTGGATCCCCATCCTGTGCTTCTGTTGGATTTCAAAGTTGCAGTGTTGTACCAGGAACAGTTCCCACAGACGGTCAGCCCTGTTTCTCCAGTTTGCAAACTGGGATGGCTGTTGTTGTTCAGTCTCTAAGTCGTGTCCAACTCTCTGCGACCCCATGAACTGCAGCATGCCAGGCTCCTCTGTTCTCCACAATCTCCCAGAGTTTGCTCAAATTCATGTCCATTGAGTCCGTGATGCTATGTAACCATGTCATCCTCTGCCTCTCCTTTCTCTTTTTGATGGCCATAATTTCAATTCTGATATGCACATGGACACAAGGGCGGTATCAGTGAGGGTACCAAATAGAATCGTTGCCTCTGTCTTTTTAGCACAAGTCTCTCAGGCTCAGAGTAATCACATTTCCTCGGCTAATTGAAGGGAATAGTCTAGGATAGACATGTTTTGGTAGCGCAGTGATATTTCACTCAACATAGACTGTCAACCAAAGTAAAGGGTACATACATCCTCCAACTATTTTCATTCTCTTATTTCTGCACATATTTTCCAACAGAATCATGGAACTTTAAAGCTGAAAGCTCTCACTTCAGAAATGAGAAAATCAAACCCCAGAGAGGGAAAGCAATAGACCCAGTATTTCCTACTTGAAAAAGGAGGACCCTAAGGACTGAAGTCCTCTGACACTCAGACCAGAACTCTACCCCCTCCTCCATTCATATCAGCTTCCTTTTGTAGTAGGAGAGCCTCTCTATACAAAACAGCTTGGAGAAATATTTTACATTTTCCCTTTAAATGTACATGGCAAGAGATAGTCCAATAGCTGAGAGGCATCGTGAGCTGCTAGGACCTCCCAGAAACTGAGGGTCTGGATCTCTGCCATGGGCTGCATCTCCAGCTGGTTTTCTGCCCACTCACAGACTGCAAGGGTACAGATGGTGAGGATATCATCATTTCCACTGTGGAGGGGGGAGAGAAGAGACACTGTTCCATTGCAGTTTATTTCTAATTCCTTGTTGTTTGTCATGTTCAAATTCTCTCACATTTGCAGATGTCAACCAACAGGAGGAAAGAATTCTTGTTTCAAGTGTAGCCATAGAGCGATGGCTTAAAAAAACAAGAGAAAGATCGGTTTTTTATCAAGGGATCGAGGGAGGAAGGAAAGAGGAGTTAAAAGCAGAGAAGGAGGGATATCTAGGAAGAAGTACAAGTTGGAAGGAGATGAAATGGAAGGAATGGAAGAATCAATGACAAGGCTCAGTCGCCTACTGTTCTTATAATTAAATGGTGCCTTGCACATCAGTCCAAATGTTCACTCTTTGATATAATTGTCTGCTCATTATCATATGCAAATTTACAATTGCACAGTATGAGCTCTCAAGTGGAGATGTCAATATTAACATAATGAGCCTGTCAATCTTGTGAAAATGAACAGAAACAAATATGCTGGCTGGCATTCATGGTCTCCTGGGAATCTGGGAGAATCTGATAAATTTACCCACTCTAGGGACCAGCTGGACCAAGGTAGGGTGGCATTACCTTGAAGCATATATCTTTGTTAAAACTCACAGTTTTCTGGGGGAAAGTATGAAATAAATAAAACAAGTTTTAAACCCATTTCTATAAAGAAGGTGATATTTTTGAGAGTTCAAGATAGTAACTCTCAGCTGCATTTAGTTTCATGTTTTCTCATGAATTTTCTGAAGAGGCTGCTTGATACATCATTATAGCAGCCTGTTTTTTAAAAAAAAAGCACATATTTAACAACTCAAGTTAGGAGGAATTTAATAGAAAAAGAAGTTATTGATTCAATATGTCTACTTTGAGCACTGACTCTTGACTACCTTCTTATGAAGTGGTTTGTTTTAACCCTCACAATGTAAAGAAATGACTTAAGACCCCAGTCTTGCTTCTATTTTTAATCTGTTGATGACTTAGCAGTTGGAAAGAATTTTTTCTTTTAATGTGTAACTATGAATGCTAACAGTTGCCCTCTGATTGAGTGAAAACTTTCCAATAAAATAAGGGCTGTTTGAAATTTTACTTTATCTCCCTTCAAAACAAGCAACTTCTAAGATGACAGTTTGAAAAGAACAGTAAAAAAGACATTTTCTTTTAAAAAATAATCTTGCCAGCAAACTTACAGCAGTAGAAAGAATTGTTTTATATCTTGGTTTTGTCAAACTTACCCATGATCATTTCAAACTCTGTAAAAGAATACATTTCAAAGTTCAGCAACTGAAACAGATTCACGTTCTTAAACTATTAAGTTCTTTTTATATGAATAAAGTCACATAGGTATGTAATAGAAAACTTGAAGATGAAAAAAGAAGGAAAAAAACAGTAGTCTATAATTTTCACATCCATTATTAATGAACATTAACTACTTATTCATTATTTGCTAAAGAGTTTTGCAGATTTGTAATCATATATAGTGGTGTATAAACAAAGTTTTTCTCACTAAAACTTTTAATGAGATCATTTTTCTATACCATGCACTATAAACATTTTGCCCTGTATATGCTGACTAAATGAAGCTAATGAAGGGGAAGTAATTATATTTGGATATATGGTTGGATTAGATATACTTCTAAAAGGGTAAAGAGATGTAAGTCATGTGAGACCTCTTATGTGGGCATTTCATTTTTGAATGGTGACCTCATCACACACTCAGTTGCTTACTCTCTTCGTGACCTTCCAGGTGTTCCCTCCTGCCTGGGAAGTCCAAAATAAACAGAGGTTAAGTGTCTGAATGAGAAGATCCCCTGAGTCTGCCTCCTCACAGAGTTTATCAGAGAACAGGGGGTAATGTATTACAGGAATCATGAGACAATGCTCAGAGCTTCTAAGCTTTATTTCCAAAGTAACTTGCTACAATTTGGCCTTGACCAGTCAGGTTCATCCCCCAGGGATGCTGATGGCCCTCTTTGGAAGAAAGAAGTTTCAATTCTTGTTTTTCTCTCTCTCTGCCTGCCACCTCTTCCTGCTTTTCTGAAAAGAAGCATGCCACACAACAATGAAGAGGTTTTCCACATTAGCCTTATTGCCAGCCAGCCACTTCTCTTTGTTTTAGTCTGTTTACATAGTCTCCTGGGCAACATGAGGTAGACATAGATATTTTTTGTATCTGTGACTAGCAGGTTTGGTTTTCCCTTTGTCTGAAGTTTATCCACCTCACACACTGAGTTTTTTTTCCTACTGAAGTTTTTTTTTTTTTTTCTTCAATTTTATAAAGAGAATCGTTTTCACACCCTAATATTTTAGGAATATCTCATTCAGATATGCAACATTTAAAGAGGTTCTTTTTTAAAAACCTTCAAATTGAATACTGAATAAAACTATTTCTTGCTAATATTTAACTCTTCTAGTGATTTCAGTAGGATCTGTGGATCTGGATACACTCTCTTGCCTAATACCTTCATGTGATGATGGCTTAAGAGGCCAAAAACTGTGAAGCAGAGAAAACTCAAAAGCCTCAGTGAGCATCAAGCTTTTAATCCATTAGTTCTGTGATCCAGTTAGTTGAACTGCTCACTAAGCAGACATCGGCACTGTTTTGCATACTAATATACGTAAGTTATTTGGGATACGTTGTGCTGAAATATTCTGGGGAAGCATCCCATTTGTCTTTCCCCAAACCCCAACTTAAATGTGGGCCTTGGAGAGACTTAAACCATATCAGGACTCTTGGCTAGGAGAAAGTTTCTTAAGTAGCAGATCAATGCAGTGATAACCCAGTCACATCCCATAAGTATTGACACATCCAGTGATCCAATGAAAAGATTAAAATTAATTGGAACCAGTCATTCTTAACCAGAGGTGTGCATTAGAATTGTCTGGAGGGCTTTTTCCAAACACAAAAATTCCACTTATATTCTCCTGTCACGGGACCAAGGGCATGTGTACATAGAAATTTTCTCCAGATCATTTTTGTTGCCAAGTGCCAATTAATAATCACTGATTTTGACAACATAGGTTATGTTAAGCACCTATTATTTGCCAAAGCCTTGGGTTCTTTCCTCCTGTTAGTATTTATAATCTCTTTGTAATGCATATAGACTATTCCCATTTTCTAGATTAAGAAACTGAGCTTCAAAGATGTTAGGTAAATTGTCTAATATTATATATATATACACACACACACACACACACATATATATACACACATATATATATGTATATACACACACACACACAGACACGTATACATATAAAACAAGAATTTTAACTCAGCCTAATTCCAATATCCCAGTCCCCTTATACATCTTTAGAGTTCTTCCCCTTAAATAATAAATAAATACTTAAGAAACAATTCACTGTATTTTCAGGCAATTTTTATCCTGTTGACATTTTTTAATGTCCACCACAATTTACCTTTAACAACTTTAGTTAAGGAATTTTTCTGTAGGTTGTTAAGTCAGGGTACACAACAATGGTTTGATTTGACTTACTTAAAATATATCCCCCACATACCTACTGACACACAAACACAAGATTTTGAAAATAGATAACTAGATCTATTTATCTAGTAGATTTGGATGTTAATGTCTTAATATAGCCTCCACACCTTTCTTTGAAACAACGATTGCTTATTATCAAAATACATTTTTTTTCAACCAAAACCTACTAATTGAATATCAATGAATCATCCCCGGTGAAGTCGCCACCCTTCCTTGTCTTCAATAGGTCTGGGTAGGTAATCAGACCAGGAAGCATTTTGAGCCACATAATACATTAGAGTTGGTCAATACTCTCACTGTTTAAATGAGTCTGTGGCAATTGTTTTTACCTACTACATGAGGAACACATTGCTAGCATTCAAAACAATGGTAAATTCACACTAAATAAAAAGCCTTTTTTAAAAGCCAAGTTCAAAAAGTTTTAATATTTTTGGAGGAATCATCTAGAGTAGTACTTTTCAATAGAGTAGGAATGGGGGGAAGAGAAACACCTCCTCACTCTGTCACCGCCTTGTTGGAGTCTATGGCTGGGTAAGGTCCAGGCATCTCCACCCATTTGAGAAACACAAAGGGTTATGAAAATATTATGGAACATGGCGAATTATGCAAATGAATAGATTGAATTTTGAAAGCCACTGATGTAATGGGATACATTGTTTTGTTTTGTTAGCATTTATCCAAGTAAAGGTAGCCCAAATTTTTACAACCTGTGTACTACTTATTTCAAAGGGTTTTGAGAATCTACTCTCAAAATGTCAAAATGAATGGACATTCATTAGATCAATAAGCTTATTTTCCACTTGATATAATGGAGGCATTTCTAATGAACTATTGGCAACTCTGAGAGGTTCAACAACAAACTAATTGACTTGCTTACATATTTAATGTGGTAGAGCAGCTCTAGCTTGGTCTCCTTCAACTGTCATTTTTAAAAAACTCATCTGCTTATAACATCATGAAGAAAATTGGAAGGAGCCCTAATTCCATTTCCAGAGCCAATGGAGTTTTGTGGAAGCTGTTATTCATCTTGTTCACTTCCTAGAAAGTGTCACAGCAGGACACAAAAAATTCAAGAACACAATACTATAGCTGTTGGCAGGATGATCACACCTTCAGCTCTGCTAGTTAACCTGTTCTCCCTGAAAAGTCCTAGAAATAAAATCTCTTTGCTCCTGGTGATGTGGGATCAAAGTAAAAGGTAACATAAGGTGTAGATTTTTTGTTTGTTTTGAAGTTGCTTATGACCAAAAGGTTACAACGAATAGACTAATAATATTAATACAACCCCTCCAAAACCAGAAATGATCTACTCTAAAGATTAGAACTAATACTGTCTCAATAGCCAGTAGCCCCATGTTCAGTCTTCTTCTTGGTTGCCGTAATCTTAATTTGATTACAAATGCCAGTCCATGTATGACCACACTGTATATCAAAGGATATATATATATATGTGTGTATATATATATATATATCAGTTTAATATATATATATATATCAATTTAATATATATATATATATATCAGTTTAATAAATCTGAGGAAAAATTATATATTTTAGTAATTATTCCCAATAATACCTCAGTAGAGAAACCTTAAAATAAATTTCAAATGACCATGGACAGGTACACCCTATAGTTGGAACTTTGTTTTTAATCCACAGTCTGGAAGATTCAGTTCTCTTGGTGTGCCTTCATGTCCTCAAAAACTGAAAATTTTATTGATTTACCTCTGGAATGTGATTTTCTAAAAATTCTATAAATATTTTCGGTGTGATAAAGATCTAAGTTTTTGTGTTTTTTTTTTTTTTAAATCAAGCAATCTGTTTTAATGGACTCAGAATTAGCATCTTGCATCAAGTGTGAGGTCAGAAAACACACACTTATTAAAATACTGTTGCAAAATTGTATTGAGACTTGAGCATATCTGACATGTTTATTTTTGCTTCTGAATCTGTTACAGGTGATAGAGGAAATGACATTGAACATGGAGTCAGAGAACCCATATTCTAATCACAGTTCAACCATTAATTTCCTATAAGACCTTTAGCAAGTCACTCAACTTCTCTGCATTTTGGTTTAATTCTTGACTTCATCTTTAAAACCAGAGCCGGATGTAATTATCCGTAATTTCCATTTCTCTTATAAAATCCAATTATTTATGCATTTCATTAGGATCCTATGTATAAATTTGCATTTTCTGTTAACATATTAACAAGAAAATTTAAAGCAGAGCTATAAACTGAAGTGATTAAAATGTTTATCATTTGAATGCAGGCCAGTACAGCTAAGGTGACATATATACACCGAGCCTCTTTCCCCTCATTTTTGTAGCACTATCTGGTGCTCTATTATATGGGAGAGTTTATTTAAATAACCACATTAGTAAGATCCATGCCTCAGACCCCTTTCTATACACACACACACACACAGATAATAGACACAGCAAAAAATACACATATACACACACACATACACCTTTGATACATTTTAAAGTTGCTTTGGTCAGGCTCCTTCCATAGTCTGAAACTAAGCACTTCCAATCACTGGGCAGGTGAAGTGAAACTGGGCGTATCTGGATTTGTTCTAACTGGAGTCTGACTGGTTAGGACTGCAGTGGGCCCTAGTTAAGCAGTGTACATTGTGCTCTCCGGGGACAGTGGACCTCTCCATTCCAGACTGCTGAAAGCCAATTCCCCACGCTTGGAAACTGACCAAGACTCAAAACTTTAACATAGTTAAGAATTGATTCTAAAGTACCAACTTCCACGTCTGCCCAGGAAGATGGCCGGCTTTTTCTCTAGCACTAAAAGCAGAGGCATTGCCAACAAAAGTCCATCTAGTCAAGGCTATGGTTTTTCCAGTAGTCATGTATGGATGTGAGAGTTGGACTATAAAGAAAGCTGAGCACCGAAGAATTGATGTTTTTGAACTGTGGTGTTGAAGAAGACTCTTGAGAGCCCTTTGGACTGCAAGGAGATCCAGCCAGTCCATTCTAAAGGAAATCAGTCCTGAATATGATGCTGAAGCTGAAACTCCAATACTTTGGCCATGCGATGTGAAGAACCAACTCATTGGAAAAGACCCTGATGCTGGGAAAGATTGAAGGTGGGAAGAGAAGGGGGTGACAGAGGTTAAGATGGTTGGATGGCATCACTGACTCGATGGACATGAGTTTGAGCAAGCTCCAGGAGTTGGTAATAGACAGAGAAGCCTGGTGTGCTGCATGCAGTCCATGGGGTGGCAGAGAGTCGGACACAACTGAGCAACTGAACTAACTGAGTCTATAGAAAATGTTTGGCCTTTTCATTCCAGCATGTTTTCACACTAAAATGTGAAATGTGTAATTTCATCTCTCAGATATTACATTTCAGGAAATATGGGGAAAATGGAAGAATCTGAGGCAATAATGGGAAAATGTTCATTTTTGTTTGTTTTAAACAGAAAAACTGTTGCATGGAAACTGTGCCAGGCACTAGGAGCTGGACCATGTTTGCATGCCCTAGTAGCAGCAACTTTCTTTTTATAAACAATCTATTTGGAAGACAACGTTGGAACATAGCACACTCAACCAGCAGATCTTAAAGGCAGGGTGTGCTGAGGGATGGACTCTGGAGCTGATTGACCAGCCTGGTATCTGGGCTACACTGCTGTTATATGAGGTTCTTCTGAGTGAAACTCGTGGACAACGACAGTGAACAAGTCTGTCTTGGGGACTAGCTGGAAGCATTTATATTGAACCATACTGAGTAAAATCCAAGTAGAAAAACTGGGTAAATTCACTAAAATCAAGCATTCATTAAGTGAATTCAGGACCACAGACTGTGTATTTCAAGTTTCCCCTCTTCAGGATGTATTTCTCCAGCTAGGTCTGGGTGGATGTCGTGTCTTTGTAGTGCAGGTGTACCCACCCATAGCGAAGAAGGGCAACTATAAAGTCTCTATCTGGAGCATCTTTTGGTTTGTTTTTTTTCTTCATTTGAATTTGTATGAATATAGCTTCAAAATTATTAGGTTGGTATGAACGTAACTGCAGTTTTGGACCTTGAATTTTAAATCATTATCAGTTCATTTGCTCAGTCGTGTCTGACTCTTTGTGACCCCATGGCCTGCAGCATGCCAGGCCTCCCTGTCCATTACCAACTCCTGAAGTTTACTCAAATTCATGTCCATTGAGTCGGTGATGCCATCCAACCATCTCATCCCCTGTTGTCCCCTTCTCCTCTCGCCTTCAATCTTTCCCAGCATCAGGGTCTTTTCCAATGAGTTGGTTCTTCACATCGCATGGCCAAAGTATTGGAGTTTCAGCTTCAGCATCATATTCAGGACTGATTTCCTTTAGGATGGACTGGCTGGATCTCCTTGCAGTCCAAAGGGCTCTCAAGAGTCTTCTCCAACACCACAGTTCAAAAGCATCAATTCTTCAGCACTCAGCTTTCTTTATAGTCCAACTCTCACATCCATACATGACTACTGGAAAAACCGTAGCCTTGACTTGACAGACCTTTTTTGGCAAAGTAATGTCTCTGCTTTTTTAATAATGTCTCTGCTTTTTAAATCATTATAACTAGGCTCAAACACACCTTTATTAGTCAAAATAGGAACCATTACAATCAACACATTTTTGCCAATGAAAAGTAAGTTTGTTTGTTCCTGTAGAGTAAAAATCCATGCTTCACAATTCAACAAACTCTTAGAAAGCATTTTCTGCATCCTGCTGGTTGCAGAAGCATTTTCCCTGCAAAAAGTTGTTGAGATGCTTGAGGAAATGGTAGTTGGTTGGCAAGAGGTCAGGTGAATTTGGCAGATGAGGTAAAACTTCATAACCCAATTCATTCAGCTTTTGAAGCATTGGTTATGTGACGTGCACTCAGGCGTTATAGTTTTTGGTGCATCTCATCAATTTGCTTAGTATACTTCTCAGATGTAATGATTTTGCCAGGACTCAGAAAGTTATAGTGGATCAGTCTGGCAGCAGGCCATCAAATAGTGACTATGACCTTTTCTTGGTGCAAGTTAGCTTTGGAAAGTGCTTTGGAGCTTCTTGTCAGTCCAACCATCGCCAGTGGTAATATAAAATCCACTTTTCGTCACATGTCACAATCTGATCAAGAAATGATTCATTGTTGCATACAGTGAGAGAAGACAACACTTTAAAACGAGGATTTTTTTGATTTGCAGTCAGTTCATGAGGCACCTACTTACTGAGATTTTTCACCTTTCCAATTTGCTTCAGATGCCAAATGACTGTAAAATGGTCCATGTTGAGTTCTTCAGCGACTTCTCATGTAGTTGTAAGAGGATTAGTTTCAATGATGGCTCTTAGTTGGTTGTTGTCAACTTCTGATGGCTGACCACTGTGCTTCTCATCCTCAATATTCTCGTCTCCTTTGCAAAACTTCTTGAACTAGCAATGCACTGTACGTTCGTTAGCAGTTCTTAGGCCAAATGTGTTGTTGATGTTGTGAGTTGTCTCCACTGCTTTATGACCCACTTTGAACTCGAATAAGAAAATCACTTGAATTTGCTTTTTGTCTAACATCACTTCCATAGTCTAAAATAAATATAAAATAAACAACAAGTAATAAGTCATTTAGCAAAAAAACATAAAGCAAGAAATGCACATTAAAATGATGGATAACATAACCACATTTATTTAAGAATGTATTCCAATATCAATGCAAAAACTGAAATTATGTTTGCACCAGCCTAATAAGTTATTGCCAAACCAAGAAAAGAGGTGCTTAAAATCTGCGAAAACTCTTAAGAGAGATTAATTGAATAGCTGTTTGATAAACTGAGTTCAAGATAGGTCATAGAGCATAATGCTTAAAATTATAGGCTGCTGCTGTCTGGTGACAGACCTAGAGACCCTAGCTTAGCAACTTACTAATTGTGTAACCACTTGGGCAAGTTACTTGATCCTGATAAACATCAAATTCCTTATCCATAAAATAGATTTTGTGGATTAAAATAATGTTATATATATATATATATTGCATTCAGTATGTCTCTGAAACATAATTATGTTATGTGTTATATAACAATATGTAAGATATTATTGTAGTTTAAAAACTGGACATAATGTCTAATTGGGGATATTTGGTATGATTTTAAGACCCTTTGCATTTGTCACAGAATGCATCTCAAGAGAGTGGCAAATAGTGCAGAGATGGAATGATTTTTTAAAAATTAATTTTATAACTAAGTCAGGGATATTTGGCATGATTTTAATTCCTTTTGTTTGCATTTATCACAATATGCATCTCAAGAGAGCAGGAGATAGCACAGGAAAGGAGTGAATTTTTTAAAAAACAAGAGTCAGGTTTGTAAATAATATGAAACCAAATAAAAATATTAGTGTAAGGACATGCCTGGTTTGGTTTGGTTTCTTCTGCTAAATTAAGCTGTTCAAGCAGGTTCTGTACATTAATGATTCTTCTCCAGACAGAAGCAAGCAGACATGCAGAGCTTAAAATCAGAATGTACAAAACACATACCTTGTCAGTTTCCATGCTTGCTGAATTGTCCTCCTACACTCTGGCCTGAGAAAATTCTGTTAATCCACTGTAGATTTGCACACTGTTTTTCCAGATGGACATTTGGCCTTTTATTGTAAACATTGTCACAAGGAAAAAATGGTTTAAAGATATTTCTTAATTGACACTTAATGTAACTTAAGACACTTACTGTAACTGCCTCATATGTGTTGGGAGTTGGAAAGGGGTAAGAGAGGGATCAGGTATAGACTAGCCAGATAGAGAAGGGTGTCGTATCGGGGAGAGAGATATTTGCACAGAACTGCACAAAGGGTAGAATTCCAACCCTCTTCTGTGTGTCATTTCCATAAGACTGTGTCGGTGAGTAGGAATTATTCTCAATTTATATCCAATTCCTCTTTTGATTTTGTCCATATGGTACATATCATAGTCCATTTCAGCCTACTCAATTGTACTGGTTGATTTTTTTTAGCATGGCCATTTATGGAATTCCTTCAAGAATTCCATAAGGAAGCTACCTTTGAACTCTGGACATTGTCAAATGGTCTTGGATTTACTAGATCCCTTATCACTTGGCAAATATGTATGGCTATTTTCCAGAAGATGACTGCAGAGAGTCTTATTCTCCAGTTATTCCTTCCCTTTGTTAATCAAACACGTAGGCTTTGCTGGGATTCTAGCGACTGACTCTTTCCTTGGTGGTGAGCAACCTCTGTATTCGGGAATGCACCTCTTTGGCTGTTGCACAGTATCACTAATACTATACTGATTGTCCACAGGCTGGCTGAGGTGGCACTCCATAAAAAACAAAAGCCCAGCTGAAAATTGAAGTAGAATCTGTTCACTTGGGGCTTCCCTGGTGGCTCAGATGGTAAAGAATCTGCCTGCAATGTAGGAGGCCTGGGTGTGATCCAGGTCAGGAAATCCCTGGGAGAAGAGTATGGCAACCCACTCCAGTATTCTTTCCTGGAGAATTCCATGGACAGAGGAGCCTGGTGGGCTACAGTCCATGGGGCTGCAAAGAGTCAGACACAACTGAGTGACTAACACCCACACACACTGTTCATTTTATAGGAAAAGACCTCAATCATTCATAGGTAGACTGAAATTGACTAGTGCTTTGTGTCAGTTTTGTTGGGTTTTTATTTATTTATTTTGATTTTTCATATCATGCACAACACTTGCCTACTCTACTCCAAAAACAGCATTCTCTCATAGCAATTGCCCGGGAAAAATATGAGATGGAAAAATCAGAGTAACGTCTTCCCTTAGGGTGCGATTATACAGGAAAAATACTGGACAACTCCCAGCCTGGGCTTCAGTGGTTGGCAGGAAAGGCTGTCATTACCTTAGCGTTGTTATGAAATTTAAAGAGATGATAGATATCAAATGCTCAGAATAAGATTCTCACATAGTAGGTTTTTCAATAAATGGCAGCAGTTAGCTGGTGGCCCCTTTCTTTTCCACTGACTCTTTTCTGGTTCACCTCCCATCACTAAATCCAAGAGCCCAGACCTTCTACTTAATTTCTAACCCCCTGGTAAGGACGTCTGGAAGGCTTCAAAATTTCTACAAGGAAAGCTTAGAGGAAGCAATCTAGTTGGAACGAAATGTTGGCAGCTGCGTTTTCACAACTTTTCCATTAAATTACTCAAATGTTCATTTTTTTTGTATCAGAGAAGGGGAGCTGCTGATGGAGAGTTGGCCCTCCAACTCTAGAACCCTTTGCACTTAGCCATTACTCAAGAAATGTCGCAGTCTGCCTGCAAGCTGTCCTCAATCTGCCTGTGTTCTTCCACTGCTCCTGATTCAAGTGTTCCCCTTGCGGTTTTAGAAGTGAGATTTATCAACTCTTAGACCCATCAGAGGGATGCACAAGTGCATTCACATGGAATTCTCCTCTCACTTGAATATCTTTTATCTGTAAGGAAAAAAAAAAATAGATGCTTCTATAAATGTGCAGCAGAATTGGTGCTCTCCTCTGTGAATGTATTTTCAAGTACATGGCCAATCCATCACAAAGGAGAAATGCAATACCTTTCAAAAATATATGATGCTGTGTATTATTGTGTTCTTTTGTTCATTTTCCTGGCATGAGATTATGAGCTACAGGACCTTTTTGAATGGATTTCTTAGTCCAAAATCAGTTAAAGCAACCCTAAAGCCATGATGTCACTTCTTTTTTAAATGTTGAAGTTAGGCTTGAGAAATTTCCCTACTTTCATTTCATAAGTTGAAAATAACTCCAGTAAGTAATGAATTAGCTTAGTATAAAGATTCCCAGGTGGCTCAGACAGTAAAGAATCTGCCTGCAGTGTGGAAGACCTGGGTTTGATTAGTATCAACTGCAACCAGCTACTTTCTGTAGAAGTTAAGGGCTATGAAATGAGTCTTTGATGTCAGAAGTCTGGCTCTTACTGACATTCAGTAGGCACCTGAATCCATGTTTGCTGAAGAAATGAATGAGTGGTTTATCATCATTACAATATTTATTTCCTCCAAGACACTAGGTTTAGATAGATATTTTTATTAGCCTTAGAATAGAGAGCAGAGCCTCTAGATAAATTATAAGGACAGGGAACTATATGCAATATCTTGTAACAACTTGTAATGGAAAAGAATGTGAAAAATATATATATACACACACATAGATATATGTAAAACTGAATCCCTTTGCTATACACCTGAAATCAATACAACATTGTAAATTAACTATACTTCAATTTTAAAAAATGATTTAAAAAAAGAGCAGAGCCTTTAGCTTTGCTTTTATAAAAATGGAGATAGTATCAAGTATATTCTGCATTTCAAGTTTCTTTTCCCAGTCTGACTAAATTTGCCCAAAGGCACCAATTTAGTCCCTTCTTTCTAAGCAAGCCTAATAAGTCTTCAAACACAAGTTATGGTTGTATCTCTCTGTTTTCTGGTATAATTGAGTGATTAATTGTAGGCACAGTGTCTTAAAATATCTGGTCCTTGGTTAACTCCTGACAAGATGGATAAAGTGATACCATGAAGAAACTGTTGAAAGAGGCAGCTGTTTTCCTAATGGTTTTAGGCCTTCTGCATTCAAAATGGTATCTACACCATTCTGCTCCCTGTGTAGAGCTTCACAAAGGGAGAGTTGAATTGCTGGGTGCAGCCATTGTTCTTGTTGGTGGATGGAGATTTATAATTATACCCTTTTCTGCTTACAGCACATGCCACCAGGGGAAGCTACATAAACAGAGCATCGTGTTGGGGTGAGGGGGTGGGGGTTCAGGACCATAATGAGGTTACAAATTAGGCAAAGCAATTTCACCATTGATGAAATAAGCTTTATTTGCAAATGCAAAGCAAAATGTAGGCTTTTTGCCCTTATGTTTTAGTTTGTTTTCTAAAATTATATTTACAAAGAACTAGACAGGCCTATTTAAACATCTCTGATATTCTCAGTTCTGGTTTGCAGTGAAATTCTAGTGGATTCATTTCTCCTAAATAATCTCATATACATTCTCTTTCTCTCTCTCTCACACACACACACAACCCCCCACATACAACCCCACACACACATCCCCACACACTACACAACACATCTTTTTCACTGCTTAGGGAAGTCATAAGGCATTGCTGCCATATTAACACTGTATGCAGTCAAAATTGAGACATCATAGTTCCATTATATTCATTTCTTGGGAGTCTGCCCCCAAAGTCAATAGCCATCTGTAGGAAATAGACAATACACTACTGAGTCAATATCACTTGAATATTGGAGAATTATACCTAATTATTCTTTTCCATTTTATTTTTATATATTTTGTTCCAAATATCCAACAACATAAATATATTAATTTTATAATCAGAAAAAAATACCTGTCTATCTGTCTAATCTTGTAAGATCTGAATACACTTGCAGATGTTTATGATGAAAAAGCTCCCAGTCCTTACTAGATCTGAAAGATGACAGGTCACTCTCAGCCTGGTGGGCGGGTGGGGTCCTTCTTTAGAAGTAGAGGGTTCAGCATGGGTGTCACGGGCTCTGAATTGGGCCTCAATGGACCACACTTCACACTTCCTTCTCTACCTGTTGGGGTGTTTTGCAGGACAGAAATTTAGAAGGACAGAAAAGTTGTTCATATCTCAAAGCTGAGGAATAGTGAGAAGAGATGTAAGGGGAGCTAATGTTTATGGCAGCCCCCTTTACCGCATGTGTTTTTCTCATGCTATGTTCTTTAATACCCGTGAGAAAGGAATTCATCATCTTTATTTTAGAGGTAATGTGTGTGTACACATATACGCACTGGAACAGCGTCCCTGGTGCTTATTAAGTGCTCAGTAAATATTTATGGAATGAATTATTCTAGTAATAGAGATTTATACAACTTTGCTCATCTAACATATCTGTATATTTATACAAAAAAAAAGTGTTTATATTGCACATTCACATGCAAACACATGAACGACAAAGAGATAGCTCCTCTGGGATTTGTTGAATATGACAGGAATTTTTCCCGTCACTAATACTACAGTGGAGTTCAATTCAAAAATGCCTCTTACCCAATCCAAATAATGTCATTTCCCAGCTGTGGTGTTACATTGGGTCCCGTTCAAGTGCCAAAAGCTTAACGCAGAGGAGGCCAAAACAATCACATTTTGAAGAGTGAGAGTATTTTCCACCCATCATCACTGTATGACACATGTCTCCGGGGCCTCCTAGAGCCTGGGGAGTCCTCAAGCCCGCCAGAGCCTCAATAGCCTGCCACAGCGGCAACCCTTAATGAGAGTTACATAGTAAGTCCTCCTCTGTCTCGGGGAGTGCCCGTTTCCCAGTCATAATTTATGACCATGAAGGCTTTCTTTCCCCAAGTTTACTGCCTTGACTTTGTGCCCCAAATAATATGCTGGAGCCCCAACCATCTTTAGATAGCTTTCAGTGAAACCCCATCAATGTGTTTGCCAGGCTCTTGACCTGGAGGTGAGCAGCGGTTTCACAGTTGGCTTTACTATGTGCCTGGGACAACTTCAGAGGATAGAAGAGGTACAGCAATGATTATAAATCAAGAAAATTTTTCCTTCTTTTTTTACATGAAGGTATCAAGGTTTTCAAGGTACAGAGTAGTAATTCCCATGCAATCAATAGATTTGGGGAGGACATACACGCTCTAAGGAAGAAGTGGAAAGTTTATTTCATTTAGCAAATTTGACCAACTGGTTTAAAGATATAAGTGGGCAATAAAAATATTCAGATATTTAGATATTCAAATTTAAAACTTGACTTCCTGCCTCTATGAAAGAATGCACCAGTTTTAATCAGTAGTCAGGAGGGCTGTGGACTTTCCTGGTGGCTCAGTGGTAAAGAATCCAACTGCAGTGCAGGAGACATAGGAGACACAGGTTCAACCCCTGGGTCAAGAAGATCCCCTGGCGTAAGGCATGGCAACCCACTTCAGTGTCTTTGCCTGGAGAACCCCATGGACAGAGGAGCCTGGTGGGCTACAGTCCATAAAGTCATAAAGAGTCAGACCCAACTGAAGCAAGTGAGCAGGCATGCAGGAGGGCTGTAATTCATGAGGTGGTACAGTGACTGTGTGGGGGGAATAAAGGCAGAGGCCTGGGCTGTAGTTTCCAACCACAGGCACTTTTAGTATGCTGGATAAGTCACTCGCCTCTTTTAGGCCCCAACTCCCTCATTTGTAAAGTAAGTGGCTGGAATAGATGTCTTTTAGAGACAGATGTCCAGAGAGACCAGCTCTGAAAACATTGTCACTGGAAATCTTTTTTATCTTATAAAAGGAAAGATACCCAAATATGAAGGTCCAAAGTTGATAGAAACTAGGAAAAAATCTTCAGGTAACTAAGTAGTTTCAGTAGCTACCTCCCAGAGAGCTTATACTCAAATATATTTCAACCAACAATGGGAATAGTTATTGAAAATGTTAAAGGTAAACCTTACAGAGCTACCATTTGGGTGCTTTGCTTATCTTTAAATAAAGCTCATTTATGTTCCTTTTGGGATACTTGACATTTACTGACTATTGTTTCCCTTTCTAATGAAGGTTACCACGTGAGGTTTTAGTCAGATTTTAGTTGCAAACTTCACTAAATAATTTAGAAACCTCCACAAAATTCCTTTTTCCCCCCTGCCACAATTTCATTAAATTTCATTTGGGGAAGCTCAACAATAGCATCATATCTTATGTTTTAGAACCGTTTCCATGGCAGCAGTGACAGGTGTGTGTTCTGGTGTTTGCGTGTGTTCATTTAAAAGGTTACTGCAATTATCACTGTAAAGGTAAATTTCTTTGCAATTAACAGTTAAGCACCTATGTTGTTACTCTTAGAAAAGAATGGCTTCTAGAGCTAATGATACACGTTAGTTTCCTCCTGGAGGAAAAAACGTGCATAAAAGACTTGTAAAAGTAGCTCTTTGAACAATCCTTGGGTTATTTTGTATAATATAATCTCATACTTCGTAGAATGTACGAACTTAAACTTGGAAGACACTGCATAGCTCTTCCTCGAAGGATATTGCCTTGTAAGAAAAAAAGCTGGACGATAACATAAATTAATTAGGATTGCTTCTACAAGTCCATTCAACGTGAGGATATGGATTGCATCTCCTTTTTGAATCCTAACTTTCAATCTCCAATTGCTTTGCAAAGATAGATGCCACCTAATTGGCACATCACCCTGAATGTATAACCCTTGTCATTTCTTAAAAATGTGGAGACCCAAAAAACAGTAACCTATGCCATATTTATATGCTCCATCTCTCTGAAAATAGCACATTCTGTCTTTAATCAGAGCATCTGTGTGCCATCCAAAGGAGGACACAGCTACTTAGATGGCCCTGGTTTCCTTCTGTTATATTTCTACAACCTAAGAACCTAGACAGAATTGAGGGCTCAAAAGAAGACAATGCACATAGTCATTTGGGTCATGGCCAAGGTTTCCTCAGGGTTGGTTTCTACTTCCACAAACCTCTAAGTAGGGTCTACTTAGGGGTCTACCCCCAGGTAGATCCTTGGTCTACCCAGACCTTTAATGATCTACCACCTCTCTTAAACATTGCTTTTCTCTTTGAACTAGAGTCGTTGCTTGCTAACATCATCCTGGCCTGCTGTGTCTTAGGACACAGCCTTATTCTGTGGTAAGTTTTTCATTTCAGAAACTCTTATCTTCCTCCTGTTTTCCACCCCTCCAGCCTATAGTCCAGTGCCCTCAACATTATAAGTATCTCTGGCCACAGCCCAGGGACAGCCAGGCTAAAAACAGGAGTGCTGAAAAAAGAAAATCATTTCCCAAAGTAAGTTGCTTTCACAGGTGGTGAAGGTGAATGCTAGTGATGTAGATGTTGCTGGCTCTTGACGAGAAGTACACACACCCCAGAGCAGCTTAACCTGAGGGCCTTGTCTTCCAAGTGAGATTTATGTGAAAGAGATAAGGGAACATAATTGCCCAAAGCTCAGGAGAAGAGATCAGGGGAAGGAGCTCTGGAGAAGAATTAATGTTACAAGAAAAATGAAAGCCTCAGAGTCGTGATGGATAGGAAAACTCTCAAAGTGTGTCCTGAAATAATATGTAGTTTGACCTTGAATTGAGGGGAAAAAAGAGAAGAGGGGAAAACAGAGGGCTGATACAGCTATTTTGAAGGGAAGAAAAAACAAACAAACAAAAAAAAAAACAGCCATCCTTCCAAAGTATCATTATAGAGATAAAATGGGAAGATTTGGAATCCTGAGCAACTATAAAGATCTACAGATGTGTATCAAGTAAATTCCCCCAAGTTAGATGTTAATGACAAAAGGGCAATGGATATTTTCCATTTCTTATATGTGTGCATTTATTAGATTCTGCAAAATGTAACTCTGCTTTTGCTTTATATTTTTCATGCCACCGTTTTTCAGTTCAGGAAAAAAACTGTGCCAAGAACCTGCACTTCTCTTGCATAAGTGGCAGTTACTGCTCTTTCCTTATATTCTATATCCTAAGACAAAGCAGGCCACAAAGATTTTAGCAAGCAGCAATGAGCTCACGTCAGAGAAGCAAAGGGTCCAGTTGAGAGAATCAAGCAACTCTTGAAGGAGGTGGTCAAACTTGATTTCCACATACCCTCTTGGTTTGGTGATATAATTTGAGCATTTTACTACTTATGCATCAAAACAGATTTGTTTTAAACTGCTTCGAGCTTCACTCCCTGTTTCTGCTTCCCACATAAATGTCAGGAGATATGTGACTGTGGAGAAAGTGAAAGTGAAGTGTTAGTTGCTCAGCTGTGTCCAGTGATTTGTGACCCCATGGACTGTAGCCTGCCAGGCTTCTCTGTCCATGGAATTCTCCAAGGCAATAATACTGCAGTGGGTAGCCATTCCCTTCTCCAGGGGATCTTCCCAACCCAGGGATCGAACCTGGGTCTCCTGCATTGTAGGCAGATTCTTTGCCATCTGAGCCACCAGGAAAGCTTGTGGAAAATGCCCTCCTATGTGAATGAAGCTTTCAAATAAAGACAGAGGAGTTCTTCTAAATGGAGAGTAAGCAGAACAATACTTTTAATTTATAAAAGTATAGTAAAAAAGATAAAGAACTGGGCATGATTGACATACAAAATTTGCAGTCAGTTTTATATTAAATACATATATGTGATCATTCATGCTAAACCATGTTCAATTATAATTTTAATGGAAAATTGGATAGCACATAAACATTTTCCATTAATGAGCCATTTATAATGCATTCCTGTATACCAGACCACCTGACCTGCCTCCTGAGAAATCTGTATGCAGGTCAAGAAGCAGCAGTTAGAACTGGACATGGAACAACAGACTGGTTCCAAATCAGGAAAAAAACACATCAAGGCTGTATATTTTCACCCTGCTTATTTAACTTATATGCAGAGTACATCACACGAAATATCAGGCTGGATGAAGCACAAGCTGGAATCAAGATTGCCGGCAGAAATATCAATAACCTCGGATATGCAGATGACACCACTCTTATGGCAGAAAGCAAAGAACTAAAGAACCTCCTGATGAAAATGAAAGAGTGAAAAAGTTGTCTTAAAACTCAACATTCAGAAAATTAAGATTATGGCATCCAGTACCATCACTTCATGGCAAATAGATGGGGAAACTATTTTGGGGGGCTCCAAAATCACTGCAGATGGTGACTGCAGCCATGATATTAAAAGATGCTTGCTCCTTGGAAACGAAGGTATGACCAACCTAGACAGCATATTAAGAAGTAGAGACATTACTTTGCCAACAAAGATTCATCTAGTCAAAACTATGGTTTCTCCAGTAGTCACGTATGGATGTGAGAGTTGGACTATAAATAAAGCTGATCGCCAAAGAATTGATGCTTTTGAATTGTGGTGTTGGAGAAGACTCTTGAGAGTCCCTTGGACTGAAAAGAGATCCAACCAGTCAATCCTAAAGGAAATTAGTCCTGAATATTCATTGGAAGGATTGATACTGACGCTGAAGCTCCAATACTTTGGCCACTTGATGTGAAGAACTGACTTGCTGGTAAAGACCCTGATGCTGGGAAAGATTGAAGGCATGAGGAGAAAGGGATGACAGAGGATGAGATGGTTGGATGGCATCACCACTGCTATGGACATGAGTTTGAATGAGCTCCAGGAGTTGGTGATGGGCAGGGAAACCTGGCATGCTGCAGTCCATGGGGTCACAAAGAGTTGGACATGACTAAGCAATTGAATTGAACTATCATGTTCATCCTCTGAGTGATCAAATAAAAGTTGAGACATAAAGTTATAAATATCTCACTTGTTGAACAAACATTGTAAAACAAATAAAGACAAACGTTTATTTTGTTTTACATTGTGGATCTAAGTAGTGCTTCTAAACTGAACAAAGATGTAATGTGTGAGCTCTAGGATAGAAACCACTTTCTCGAATGTTTGCTAATGGAATTAGAATGAAGTGATGAGGGTTAGAGCATTCTAAAAAGTGGGAAAGGTACAAAGTCAGAATAGCAAGAAAACAGAAGTGTCTGGGGTTCATTTTGAAGTTGAGGATTTATATATATAAGAACAGGGGGAGACAAAGCCAACCTAGCCAAAGCTGAGGCTTTAGAGGAACCCACATTGTTTCTAGACTGGCTGGAGCTCACGAGAAGCCAGTACCCTTCACATAATACAAATACAAAGAGAAGGCTGGCTTTTGAGCCAGGAGTTCAGGGAGAAGCCCCAAACTTGAGGGCCACGACAAAGGTGCCAGCTCTGGAACTTGTAATGAATCAATTCATCTTTCTAGACCTCAGTTCCAAATCTAAATAATAAGAGTTTTGGTATAATGATTCCAGGAGGATCTTTCCCAGATCAACAAGTTCATCACCTAAGACTGGAACTTAGCTAGCTTTCAGGACTGATGTCATGGTCATTAGTAAATAGTCTCTCTTAGATGTACATTATTTACAGCTTCAACCAACATGCGTTTTCTTAATGCACATGAATAACTGCCCCTTAAAAAACCAAGGGCTTCCCTTGGTAGCTCAGCTGGTAAAGAATCCACCTGCAATGCAGGAGACCCTGCTTCAATTCCTGGGTCGGGAAGATCTGCTGGAGAAGGGATAGGCTACCCACTCCAGTTTTCTCGGGTTTCCTTGGTGGCTCAGCTGGTAAAAAAAAAAAAAAAAAAATCAGCCTGCATTGTGGGAGACCTGGGTTTGATCCCTGAATTGGGAAGATGCCCTGGAGAAGGGAAAGGCTTACCCACTCCAGTATTCTGGACTGGAGAATTCCATGGACTGTATAATCCATGGGGTCACAAAAGTTGGACACAACTGAGTGACTTTCAGTTTCAGTTTGAAAAAACAAACATGTACACATGCACACATTACCAAACAGAATTCAATGGAGCAAAAGATAATGTGTGTGACATACAATGGAAACCTTGCCAGGCTATTTCAGGGTATTTTTAGAAAAGTATAGTCATCAGGTCTGGTGGCTCAGATGGTAAAGAATCTGCCTGTAATGGGAGAGACCTGGGTTTGATTCCTGGGTCAGGAAGATACCCTGGATAAGGCAATGGCAACCCACTCCAGTATTCTTTCTTGGAAAATCCCATGCACAGAGGAGCCTGGCGGGCTACAGTCCATGGGGTTGCAGAGAGTCGGACATGACTGAGCAACTAACACACCTATGTAGTCATCAGGTTAAGCTCAGAGGATCATAGGGAACCTTTCCAGGAAAGGACACAGTGATGAAGCACAGTAACAGCAGTGGGCAGTGCTGTGGAAATGGGGAGAGCTCTAAGTATTTTGGGGGGAGATTTATCAGGGGAGAACCTTGCAAATAATCTCAACTTTAATTGACTAAATGAAGTTTTGCTGCTGCATAGAAAAAACAAGAGAGATTATTGCAAGGACACATTCTTTCAGTTTTGAAAGGAATTAAGAGGTTTCTCTGACAGTTGAATTTTTGAAGTGCTTTCTGTTTAATTAATTTCCAAGTTATATGATTTGTGTCCTTAAATGCAAATGTCTTTATGTATGAGAAAATAAATTTGTTTGATGTAGTAGCATTTTTATTTTTCTATTTGTTATAATTATGAAATGGTATTCATGCAACTTGGTGTGGTCAAAGGCCATTTGCTATCTCTAACTGGCACCTTTTCTGCTCGAGTTTTATCCCTGTTAATTGCACATGGAACAAATCCAGTGTGTTTGTGAACAATAGTCAAGTAAATAGCTTTGGGGGATAGAGTCGAAATAAAAGATAGTAATAAAGTTCAGCTTTATGGTTATGGTTCTTAGATGATATGTAAAAATAAATGCAATTTTTAGCATATGAGCATTTTAGTGCATAACCATTGTGAGGTTAACCATGACTGGCACATAGTAGCCTTTCAATAAAAGGTGATTCGACTACATGAAGAGAACCATTGATTTCCTTTCTTCCCTTCCTTATAGTTAATAAAAGAGAAGCAATTTAGCAAAACTACGTTATTTGCAAGAAGAATTGAAAAGTGAGTACTTTTTACATAATCAAAACATTAATCATATAATATCTGTAACCATAGGTGTAGTTTGAATCCACCTCCCCTCCCCCAGTGATTTGGAGATAAGGTCGAGGTACTTGACTATTTTGTGCCTCAAAACAGGTTTGTTTGAAACCGCTTGTATCCACCATTTCTACTTTTCACATAGATGAATACAAATATTTGTATCTGAGACACTCCCTGCCGTGCAAACCTTTAATGAGGACTAGAATATGGCAGGAATGGGTCTGACCCAGGAGGAAGACCTAGGGGTCTTTTCATTAAGGGAAGTTCAGTGATGCCAATCCACTGCTGCCTATATCAGGCCTCGCAGCAGGGTGTTTGGCTCCCTGGGATTTGGGCTGCAGCCCTTTGCTTCTGGTATCTAATTCCTCAGTTTGTTTTTCAGAGAGCTGTCGCCGCCTCCCGTTGGCTCATTCCAGGGTCGTCCCCATGCAGATGGCGGCATTTTCCACATCATCACATGTGCCTCAAAGCTAAAGCAAACTCCACTTTTCTGCTTTATGTGTATGAATTCTCATGGAGGCATATTTGATTCCTGTTAGGTGTAAACGTGGTCTGTCTGTCAGCATAGTTAAAGCCACTGCAGGAGCAATAAAAGATATTATGTATATGATGCCAATGTTTGGGTATCCTTTACATTAAGAATGATGTGAAGAAAAACAATTACTATGTTTTATAGAAGGAAACAGGGCTCTGTCAACTACTTTGTTTACTAAGGACAGTAATTAAGGCAAATTTGGGTTTTTTAGTTTTCTGTTTCCTTTTAAATTGTATAAATTTCAGGTATATAGCATTGTAATTCAACATCTGTATACGCTACAAAGTGATCACCAACATCAATCTAGTTTCCACCCATTACTATGTAGTTGGCCCCTTTTACCCGTTTTGCCCAGCCCTCCACCCCTTCTCCTCTGGTAGCAACTAATCTAATCTCTGTATTTATGAGTTTGCTTTTGTTTTCTTTTGTCTGTTTGCTCTATGTTTTTAGATTCCACATATGAGTGAAATCCATCGATTTCACTGAGCATAATACCTTCGAGGCCCATCCATGTTGTCCCAAATGGCAGGAATCCATTTCTTTTTTAATGACCAAGTTGTGTTGGACTCTTGGCCACCCCATGGATTGTAGCCTGCCGGGCTCTCAGTCCATGGGGATTTCCCAGGCAAGAATACTGGAGTGGGTGGCCATTTCCTTCTGGAGGGAGTCTTTGTGGACCAGGGATCAAACCCACATCCACTGTATTGTCAGGTGCATTCTTTACCAGTCAACCACCAGGGAATCCCATTGTGTATAATACCACATCTTCTGTATCTGTTCACCTCTGACAGACGCTTACGTTGTTCACATTTCTTGGCTTTTGTACATACTGCTGCAGTCACCATGGTGGTGCATATTAAGCTAGTGTTTTTATGTTCTTTGAGTAAGGATTCTGAAGAAGAATAGGTGGGTTATATGTTCTTAATTTTTTGAGTTTTTCAGTTCAGTTACAACTTCTTTTTGCTGCCTTCTTATATTTTCCATTTCTTTGTTGACAGTCTCACTGTGCTCATCCATTCTTCTCTTGAGTTCAGCAAGCGTCTTTATTACTTTTACACTGGTGGGTAGGCTGCTTATATCCATTTTGTTTTGTTCTTTTTCTGAGGTTTGTTGTTGTTGTTCTTTTGATTGGGGCATATTCTTTTATCTCCTTGTTCTATCTAGTTCTCTGTTTATTTTATGTATTAGGTAAGTCAGCTATCTCTTCTAGTCTTAAAAAGTGGCCTTATTTGAGAGGGATGTCCTGTGAGGTTCTGTGAGGATGTCCAGGCTTCTCCTGCTTGTCTCAGTGACATCCTTTAACCCTTTGATGTGGAGGCTCTCTTCATCTAATTTTCAGGTCTTTTCCCAAGGGAATCATTCCATATGCAGTTGCAAATTTGTTGTGTTTGTGGGAGGAGGTGAATTCAGGATCTTCCTATACCACCATCTTTAATCCTCCCCAGGCAGCACATTGGTTTTATAAATTAATGATTGCACATGGAAAGAGAAAAGTAATTTTAAACACATGCTGATTGCATTTCCTTTTGGGGGTGTTTACTCACGAGCATGACTTGAGTTCTGTGTATATAAACTGTGAATGATAACTATTTCTACACCCTAAGTCCTTTACAGACAGGGGGCAGCTCATTGTCCTCTGAGTTTACTAAGATACAGGAACAAAATGAATCCAAACAGCACAACTGTTTCATTTGCCAAAACTACTCAGCACTGTCCAGGCGTTGTGCAGAGCCTGATGCTGGGTTTAGGAAACGAGGGATAAAAGATAGTCACTGATTCCAAAAAAAAAAAAAAAAAAACTCATCAGAGTTATTATTTGCATATGGTATGATTAGAGTGTAAAGTAGATCACAAAACACTCTATGAGGTCACAGAATATGGGACTCACTCAACCTTGAGGTATAGTTGGAGGGAAGGAAGAGGGTTAGGGAAAACATCCTATTATCAATAGGGTCCCTGTTTTCTGTTGCTATAATTTTGCTCTGTAGACTGCATTGATACCCATAAAACAAAGAGCCATACAAAATTGTTGACTTATAAAACATGGGCGCCTTTTTATGTAGTAAGAGTTCAGAGAAACAATCAAAGCTTTCACACTAGCAAAAATAATCAAGAAAGGTCCTATGGAAAACAGAGGTCTTGAAGCATAACTCCCCACCACCCCATTTAAAACAGCGGTGAGCCCCTCCAAGCAGTGCCCCTGTGGCTAAAATGTTTTAATTGTGATCATTTTCTGGCTCTCAACTTTTCAGCAGAGCAACTGTGATGCTGAACAGAATTAGGCTTCTTTTGTCCATTTATTTTATTATCCCTCCTGGCCATTACATTAGCAGGGTTACTTCAGTTGCCTTTATTGATAAATGCTCATTCGTGGTACTTCCATTTAACTAATTTCAGTATGATACTGAAAGCTACAAGCTAATCTTTTGGATTATTCATAAATATTTGGACAGCTGCACTTGCCACCCTTATGGACATTCAAATGCAGATGTGTCAGTCGAGGGTACTTCAACTCAGAAGGAAATTAAAAGCAAGTTAGTCTCACTAGTTCTCTGTCCCCAGAGTGGAGGCAGGTAAGGTAGGAGAATCCAGGTCCTTTTTAGAATCCTAAATGTCTACAACTGACTCCTCTCTGGAAGAAGGATCCAGCGACAACAAGGTCTGTACACAGAAACCAGATTATTCTCAAGTTCCTTGGTGTTCTAGAACTTCCCTGTGCCTGAGCAGGTATGTGGTTCTTGTTTGCATTTCCAAATGATTTTCCAAACCTGCATTTCAGTTTCTTATGGACCACAAAACTAACCCTTGAAACCACAGAAGTTTGCAGAACAGAGAATCTAGATGGCATACAGTGCTGCCAAACTTCTATCCTCTCTGGAGCCCGGGAGTGCTATGTAAATACACAAGAGCTGCATAGACCCAGCAAGGCTAAATTTGAGTAATTATGTTAAACCAGCCCTTGCCTGCCGATCACACAGCAGGCTCCCCTGTGCTTGTAAAGAACTGTCATAGCGAGGCCTGACTTTCGAGGGGAAACTATAAAACCAACTGTCATCTCAGGTATTTTAAAACAGGTTGAGTTAGCCAGAATAATTGGAAGTGAAGTTGGCTTATGAATACATCATAAGCCTCTGTGGAAAAGAAAGTATTGTTTATCATCTTATTTACTTCTTTGCTGAGTGAGTGGAGCTTACCGCTTATGTAAAAGCATCAGGATAGCCTGCAGAGCGTAGTATAAATAGAGCAATTCTAACACTGAGGCTTACCATTCAAGTGGTAAACGTACTTGTCTAGGTCTAGCAGCTCATAAGATTACACCAGAAGAATCTGTTTATCCCAATGAGGCTAAGGTAAAGTGTGATGCTTGAGGAGTAGTGTCACCAAGAGGCATCCTTGGGAGGGGCTGTCACCTCCCCACCCCTGTCTCCGTCAGCCACCCCACGCCCTGACCAAAATACCGCCTAAGAAAAAAATTAAGGGTTTGATGGCGAAAGGCAAATACAGCTTGGAGATAAGCCCCGTATTCCAACCTGACTCTCATGTGGAGCCCTTATATAGAAATCACCGTATCTTTCACTGGGTGTAAGAGAGAGTCTGCACGATTCATTACCAGCTTTGACTGTTTCCCATGCCTAGTGCCTTCTGCCCCTTTCTTTTTTTAAATTTTATTTGTTGTATTATTGATTTATTTAGTTTTGGCTGCACTCGGCCTTTGTTGCCGCGCACAGGCTTTCTCTAGCTGCGGTGCGAGGTCTTTCGTTGTGGTGGCTTCTCGTTGCAGAGCACAGCTCTAGGGCACTCGGGCTCCGGTAGCTGTGGCCTGTGTCTTAGTTGCCCCGGGGCATGTGGAATCTTCCTGGACCAGGCATCAAACCCATGTCCCCTGCATTGGCAGGTGGGTTCTTAACCACTGGACCACTACCCCCTTTTTTTTGTTTAAAGAAAAACAGAAGAAGAAAAAAAATGAGGCAAATGCCTAATATAAGATTACTAGGAGCTATCAACTTGGCAAAAAGAACTACTAATTGTTGAGGGTTTACTAAGTGCCAGGCACTATTTAAACTCCATTATATATATTTTTTCTCATTTACTATTCAAATACAATTTGAGATATTTATTATTCATGCTATACGAATGAGGATCCTGAGGCTTAGCATGGTGGCTTGCTCAGTCACACAACTAACAACAATTAAAACTACTCTGTGCTCTTTTCTCTAAACCCTGTTGCCAGCAGATATGTTCCTTGGTGTCTCTTAGAAAAAGAGATATAGTGGGATACAGTTGCAAGTCCCATGGTTATCTACTCAAACTGACTTCAACATCTCAGGGAAGCTGTTGTATTAAATGGGAAAACTGGAAATTATAGACCTGAGTTCTAGTTCCCTGAAATTGGTCAAATATGAACTTCAGTTTCATCTTTGGGAGAAGATGGAGTAATATACTTGCCTTACAGAATTGTAAGAATTAAACAAATAGTTCTTAACCCTGCAGTGACTCAGAATCACTGTGGGGCTTTAAAAAAGAAAAAGAAAACTACACTTGCCAAATGCTAACCCAAAGCCTAAGCAATTGTATTCTTTTGTGGGTAGTGGTCTGGAAAACTTAGGCAATCTGTATTTTCCACTTCCACGAGTGATTGGGGTGCGTGGCCATGGCTGGTAGTCAGTCATTGGATTGGAAGAGGCATGTGAACTTCCTACTACCTAGCACAGTGTTAAAAAAATACTAAAATATTCTTATTCTCCAGCTATGACTTCTTTGTCACCTTCATGGGATTCTGCTTTCTTTCTCATAAAGTGATGGAGTTTTAGCTCCCGGTATTTTATGATTCTCAACAGTGAAGTTAATAAATTAGGGACTTTTAGGAAGGCCTGATTCCCAGAAAATCCGGGAGAGACAAGATAACCCTTTGGCTTCTCTGACTCTGTTTCTTGAAACTTTTTCATTAATGGATCCTCAGTCCTTTCAAACCCCCTGCAGAACCCCACCCAGCCTCTCGGAGACAGCCTCTTCCCCTTCAAGCTTATACTTAATCCATTCAGTTAAAAGCATAAGGTACTATGTCATCAGTTAAAATGACTCCATCTCACTAGATAATTAGCTATCATTTCTCTCTCAAATCTTATCATGTTTGAGTCCATACAAAGTGAAAATTTTAGGCACTTTAATATCTTTGTGGTTGATGTATTTGTGGCCAAACTATGATGGGCTCACAACTACCTAGTTGGTTACCTGTGTAATTTCTGGGCAAGACCCACTCTGATTCGTGGAGGCTCATTCCTGTTTTGTCTCTGATGGTGACAGAGAGGGAGCAAACATCTTGTTCAGCCTCACGCACTCCTCCTATTATAAATTAGGATATGCTCACTTCTAATACACTGACAATCCAACAGATTAGGAAAAAAACTGTTGTTATGATTAAAGTATTTACTTCATTGAAATGAATCAAACAGGTATTTAATTAATTATTTGTATCCATAACCTGTTGTTTGCTGTTTGCTTTCCCAGGGCCAACATATAGTATATTAGACATTGTAATGTAGTGATCAGTATAGCACCAGAGACTGGACACACATGGGCTTTTTTTTCCTCCAGTAAGTTCCAAAAGTTAGGGAGAAAGAGAGAAAAGATAGGGATACAAAGATTATATAGTATATGGGATTTTAATTCCCCCCTTTAGAAAATAAAGCATTCAAACAGCAATGACTAGTACTAAAGATCACTCAAGCATTCTCTTTAAAAAAAATGTTGTTTTTTTTAAACCATTAAGAAGAAAGGGAGCTATTCCTGTGCCCTTTCCTTCCTCCATCCAGGCTGAGCCTGTTGGAATCCTGCACGGTTCTGTAACCATCAGGCAGCCTGTCAGGGGAGGATGAACAAAGACAGGGCTGACTGGGAAGAGTGAGATGAATGCAAAGAGCTCTAAACCAAGCAGAGTTTTCACCGCCCCCACATCCATGCCCTAAAATAGATGCAGAATTGCACATGCTTCTAGTTCATTGGCCAGGTTCAGAGTTAGCAGAAATTAATAGCTGAGTGCCTTTTTCTTAATGGAAGCACTGCTTTGTCAGAGAAAGGAATCAGAAGAGCCCTGAGGTTCAACCAGTCTCCAGATTAGCTGGCTAGTTGGCTAGCATGTGACAAGCCAAAGGCACCAACACCTGTGTCCAGTGGGCTGCCCAGCTGGGGACCTTCCAACGAGCACCTCAGCAATGATGGCAAAGCATCAAGCATATGCCAGACTCGCTTGAGACCTTCTTTAGAAATGATGCTCTTCCCTCTTTCAGGAGGTGAAGGAGCCAAGTTAGAGGTGTTTCGGCTATCAGAGTTGATACTCCCTTGGAAGCTCTGATGACATAAATTCTTTTTTCTTCACAGAACCCCTTCTTTCTTACCTTCCTTTCCCTCTTATCTTCTTCCCTCCACTGTTTCTCCTCCTCCCTTGTCTTTTCCCCCTCCTTTGTCTGTATTTCTCTTTTTTTTTTTTCCTTCAAAGAAACATTTAAGTCATAGCCACAGTTATTCCTTCTCAAGATCCTTGCCAGCCAGTTGCAAGGCTACAGATTCAGAGATACAAGAAAGCTGGCCTCATTTGCCTGAGATGAAAACAAGAAACATAAGGAATCTATGTTGTCAAGCAAAATAAAAACAATCTTATTTGCTAGGTGCAATTTCAGTCAAATTCTGCCTAACCAAACTCTGACAGAAAGACATGTTGATTTTTTAAAAGCTGTCCTACTCTAGGCAAAATGTACAGGGGCTAAATCACAATTTTCAAACCACGTCATGAATGGGCAACTAAATTCTAATCACATCTCTGTTATGGACATTATAATACCAATTAAGATACTGATTTGACTCCTTTAAGACTCTTTCAGAAAAACTTAAGTATCACTGCTATAAGCTGAAGTGATTTTAGAAGACCGTCACTTGTTAGGTAGGCTAACAGTTTATTAGAATGGAAGGCCAAAGGGAGAAAAATGCCTGGAATCTAAGGTGGTTTTAGGTCTTTTTTAAAATGTTGGTGTGTTTTGTTATATCTGAAAGTATCAGTGAAGGAGACTCTAAGAGTGTATTATTTCAACTCCATTTCTGTTTCTTCTGCTTTGGTATATTCTGCCAACATTGAATTGGACAGAGAATTTCTAACATCTCCTGTGACCTCTTATGGGTTGATGAGAGATTGAAGAGAACACGACCAATATTTTGCAATGTTTGGAAACAATTTCCTGCTAGCCACAGCACACTTTGTCTTGTGCTGACAGTACGGGATGAGGCAATGGCCATGATCACTCCTCGGAGGCATCAGCCAGTTTCTGAATTTTAATCCCGTGCAGGAAGCCTGCAAGGTCAATGACAGCTGCCCTTCATTTTCCCTTTCTCATTGTTCTCTGCTGATACTGCTTTGTGGATACACACATATCAGGATTCACCTTCACTACACAATCCTTCTCCTGCATCCCCGTTAACAAGGCCACATAGATGGAGTTCCCCCAAACTAGGGGAATCATGCATGCTCTCGTCTCTCCTTAACTTCTCCCACCAAGATTTTTATGAATATTGTGATTATATCAGACCAAGGAGGCCAGTTGAGGGTTGCAAGGAAACACAAGACTTGATTTTGATAGCTATAAAAGGAAAGGCCAGTTTCCTCTGCTGCTCTAGCAAATCTTGCTTTCGAAGTCACAACTTTAGTTTTAGTTAAAAAAAAAAAAAAAAGCACCGGGGGTAACTCCCTGCCACAAAAGCTGGGCATGAAGCCAGGACGCTGCACTCTTAGCCAAGATTCCACTGGTCAGCATTTTTCATCCAAAGATGAGGGTGTCCCGCTGAAACCTAAGAGAGAAGAAACAAGGTTACCAATCTCTGCACACAAGGAAGTTAATTGGCTTTTCCTCCCAGAAGAATGTGTTCATCTTTTATAAGGCATTAGAGGCCTTGGATAAATGTAATCATCCGTAAAATCAGAAAAGTACATAGACTAAAGCCTACATGTGCTTCCTCTTTTCCCGCTTCTGCTCCATATACATAAAATTCAGTCAACACGGGGAGGGAGGTGGGAGGGGGGTTCAGGATGGGGAACACATGTAAATCCATGGCTGATTCATGTCAATGTATGGCACAAACCACTACCATATTGTAAAGTAATTAGCCTCCAACTAATATAAATAAATGAAAAAAAAGAAAAAAAAAGAAATTCAGTCAACAAAAATGTATCATGCTAATTATAGCCTACTTGGTCATACCAAATTTGTTTTCAATCTTTCTAGTTGCTAATTCTTTATTCAAAAATGTTTTGTTTAATGTATTGTCATTCCTTTTTTCACAATGCAGAAATTACACACTGTTTGCCCTGAGTTTATCAAAACAAAACACAGCTAGCAGTGGAAAATAGGGCATTTTTAAAAAATGTAAGCCTAGAGGTCCAGCGTATTAATAGGTAGCAGAGACTGGAAATATTGATAAAGTTAAATTTAGAACCAAAGTGTTTACTAATTACAGTTTTCATTAATAACAGTGTCAGAGATAAAAAGATCTTCAAGTTAACTGCAAGTAGTTGAAATAGAATCTCTCATGACATTCTGTAGGCTGTGTCCCTTTGCTGAACCACTGAGATTAGTTCTTTCTTTCCTCTTAATATTGGCCTGTAGGCCTATATGTAAAGACATGCCTTCATGCAACCTGTTCATCACATGTTGACTTATTTCAGAATACAGCATTATTCTATTAATTAGGTCAAGTATAAATTAAATGTATGGTTACTTAATATTTTTCATTTCTTAACCCCATTTATGTCGCCATGCAGGTAAAACTTAGATGGGCTTATTTGTTAAGTTACATAACTGTAGGAAATGAGCATGATGTGTGTGTGTGTGTGTGTGTGTGTGTGAATTTTATTAAAATCTTGAAATGTGTCATTGCACAGACCAACAGATGGGATCATGTTAGCTAAACCTTATCTTGTTGCTCTGATGAACTGGTTTCTGTACATAGTCTAGAATAGGGGTTGGGATCACAGTTCACTCTACAATGAGAAGAATCCTCTGAGCTCAGAACACCACCAAGAGCAGCATTATTTGACTTCCTGAAAGATGACCTCTAGTTACCTAAATGGAAAGAACTTGAGGGCAGGAAAGAGAAGCATCTGAAGGATCATCTAAGACAGAGGAGAAGCCTGATAGAGGCTGAAGCCCAAAGGAGAGGCACAGGTAAGAAATAATGTAGACTAGGAAGGCTTATCTGTCAACCCACAGTCACCCGTTAACACCTAAATGCAGTTTACCTTGTCAGCTGGTGTACTAGAGCAGAGCAGTTTGGTAGGATCATGAAAAACAAGAGCGCTCCACTTGGATTTGGAACAGGAAGCTGGGGCATAGGATTTGATTTTGTCTTTTGAAGACAAAAATAAGAACTATTTTTGAGCTAACATCTATTGAGCTCCTTCTGTGTGCCATTTCTTATAAATGCTTTAGCAGGGCAAGAGAGGGCAAGAACTGAAGACGTCATATGGATTAGCATCCCCCTAAAAAGTAGGAAGATATTTCTAATGCATTATAAAACTCATTAGACCCTATTTTGCCTTAGAGTGTCTCTGAATTTGAAGGTAGAGTCTGGCCCAAGGTGGTCCTCTGCTCCATAAGAATTGATTCTGTCAACCCATAAACAAATCCATAGAAATAAAAGTCAGGAGAACAAAACTCAGTAACAGTCTACCCTGTGTTTCCTGGAGAGGAAAGTGACCTGAGTGACCCCTGAGTTCTCCTGTCCTGCAAAACTCACAGTACTGGAGTGGTCCTGGGCTGTTTCTGTAATGAGCAGGTTCTGGGGATGTCCTTAGAAGCAGATGGTGTGACCCTAGACCACCAAAGTAGGAGGAGCCTCTGAAGGTGGTGTCCTACTTGGGGTGAGAGTCTGTCCCCACACACCCCTCCTTTTATGTGCTAATTGCCCACTCAAATGCACACCATCTGTTAATCCTCTGAATGCTGGCCTGGAAGTTGCCTATAAGATACTGATATGTGACTTGAGTTAACATAATGTACAAGTAAGTGATTTGCTAAGTAGCTTCTGGACCCCTCACCTTGACAGCATAAAGGACATTGGATATAGTTAGGAAGAGCTGAGGAGGTGAGGACAAGTCCCAACATGGCTCACTTATCTGGAGGGAGTTGCTTTTGTTTCCTGCTCCTCTGGGCCTTGGATTATCAAGGAAGCACCCTGAGAATACCTGGAAGGTGAGGAAGGAGTTGGGAAAAGCAGACTTCAGGGACAATGAGAAAGACTTCACTGGTTTCATAGTGAATCTGATAGCACCCAACAGTTGTATGTTTTGGTCTTGAGCAGTGAGGATTCACGTGTGTGTTGGTGTTCAGTTGTTCAGTATCCTACTCTTTGTGACCCCATGAACTGCAGCACGCCAGGCTTCCCTGCCCTTCACCAACTCCTAGAGCTTGCTCAAACTCATGTCCATTGAGTCAGTAATGCCATCCAACCGTCTCATGCTCTTTCGTCCCCCTTCTCCTCCTTTCTTTGATCTTTCCCAGCATCAGGGTCCTTTCTAATGAGTAGACTCTTCGCATCAGGTGCCCAAAGCTTCAGCTTCATCATTAGTCCTTCTAATGAATATTCAAGATTAATTTCCTTTAGGATTGATTGGTTTGATCTCCTTGCAGTTCAGGGGTCTCTCAAGAATCTTCTTCAACACCACAGTTCAAAAGCCATCAATTCTTCGGCGCTCAGCCTTCTTTATGGTCTAGCCACACATCCATACATGATCACTGGAAAAACCATAGCTTTGACTAGGACATTTGTTGGCAAAGTAACGTCTCTACTTTTTAATATGCTGTCTAGCCCTCTCACATGTGTATGTATGTGCATATTCTTACATAAAAATATACAGAGAGAAACAGATGTAGAAGCAGATGCTTTGCCGATTCCCAAGACCCTCAGTCTAGGCTTCTTGAGCTACACCATTGCTATTCCCACCAACAACAACCAAGCACAGGCATTCTGAAGATTTCTGAAGATGCATGATCATATGTGCCTGTTCATTTTCCATGGCCCGTTTAATTGAAAGGTGATACGGTTACTGTTTTTCTTTTAGGAAAGTGGAGTTTATTGCCCTGCCGTCTCTGGAAACTAGCCACAGCTTGCAAATTTGGAACACCCAAAGCAAGCGTGATAAATTATCCCCAGTGAAATATCCCTAGCACTTCTGCCAAAAGAAAGGCTTGGCAGCCTGTGAGATTTGACACAACTCTCTTCTCACAAGGCTGCAAAGTGGACTTTCCCCCATTCCATTCTCCCCCAAAACCACAGAATAAAATGATCAGTTTTGAAAAACATTTAAGATGGGGGGTGGGGGGGGATTGCACTTGGGATTGTCTCCCAGAGATTGGGCTGGTGTTAAGCAAAATTGTGAAGAAATGAGGGGACTGCAAGCACCCCCTTTCCTCTGTGTCCCACTGCTTCCCTACTGCTCATTCTCCTGTTCAGTTATTTATCCATGACAATGGCCTCGTCTCTTACAAAGCAAGAGCTGTCCATGTCATTCATTACGTTCACCAGCTGCAATTGTACATAAACCTCAATACTGAGTTGCTGAGGATGGCTCTGTCCCTTCTTGAAAGATTGCATCATTAACTAGCAGATACAAGGTTCTGGGAAACACTTACTCCATCTACTGGTCAAACCTGTCTTGTCTAGAAAAGACTGATTTTCTGGACTGTGGACTGTGTGTCTAAGGGGATGGGATATGAAGCCAGAAATGCAGTTCTAAGTATGTCTTTGACCTTTAATGGTAGGTTTTATTCCTGAGTCACATGGTGATCTTCCCAGCAAATTATCTATGTCTGCTGATATCACCAGAAACTGAAATTTGAGGCTGAATATCTAAAATAAAAATGCACCATCCTTTCTGAAGTTCAAGGTGGTGGCCTACAGGAAAGAATGAACTTGGTCATCTATTTTTGACTATAAAGATTTAGAGTTGGCACACCACAGTTGAGTTCATAAATTCTGGCCAGCATGGACCTGCAGCTACTGATGATTTTGCTTCCACAAATCAGATCTGAATGTCCTATTTGATAGCCTATAGTCAGCTGCTTGGTCCTGACGTAACCTTATACCTCTTGCTCACCCCCAATCCCACCTCCATACATATGCTCTGTGGTCCCCAATGTATGGATTCCATCCAGAGGACTCTCCAAATGAGTTCTCCATATAGGTGCTAGAAGCAGGCAGCACTGTGCCATGAAGAAGAGCTCTGAGTCCAAGCCACTATGCCTAAGAATTCGAAAATAATGTTTCCTGGAGGAAAGAAAAAGCCAGGAAGTCTTCACTCTTTAGTACCCCCCTCCTTGCTTCTTTGAGGTACTCATGATGCCTTCAAGATATACTGCATTTCTTCTGACTAGCACTTGGTGACAAGTATTTATGAGATAGTCACCAGAAAAAGGAGCCATCACTTGGTGTCTTACCTTATGTGCATGCTAAATTGCTTCAGTCATGTCTGACTCTTTGTGATCCTATGGACCATAGCCTGCCAGACCTCTGTCCATGGGATTCTCTAAGCAAGAATACTGGCGTGAATTGCCATGCCCTTCTCCAGGGGGTCTTCCCAACACAGGGATTGAATCTGCATTTCTTACATCTCCTGCATTGGCAGGCAGATTCTTTACCACTAGACGCCCATGTCTTGCCTTAGGTTGCGTAGTAATTGTCTTCTTCTCTGACCTCTTCCTGGGCCGTATTGAAATGATCTTTCCTCCCTCTCCTCCTCTTCATTGCTTAATTACATAAAATACTTATATATTTCAAAATGAAGAGAAATACAGTATATTGAAGAATGTATTGTACTTTTATTCAAAATTCCTTTTATTTTTGCTTTACACTGTGTTCACCAAATTTTGACTAAGTATAGAATCATGGTTCTATGGCTGGATGGCATCACCAATGCAATGGATATGAACTTATTATTAAGTTCTAGATTGGAAAGACATAATTATTATTTGTAGATTGGAAAGACAAAGGAACAATCTGCTTAAAAGTAGCCTAATTTTTCCAGAGATGATAGACCACTTGAAAAATGATCTTGATAAAAATCTAACAAGGAGTCTGTCACATGTAAGCTCACTCTGGTCATCTGTTTACAATTGTGTATGACCTCACAGTGTTAATGGTCCTTCTAAACTTAAGCATTCTCAGAAACTCTAATTGACATAAAGGACAGAATGATGAGCAGACTTAAGATTGGGTAAGAGAGAGGAATGATGATAAAGGTCAACAAGCCTTCCAAGAAGTAAACTGAGTGGGAAGGAGACTGGAGATATAACTCATGAAAAGCAATTCAGAAGAGTAGGGTGTTTTAAAGGTCAGAAACCAATTCCCAGTGTGGTTGCAGAAATGACAAGAAATGCTTTGATGACGCAGCATTCATTAGGTAGGACTAAATCGCTGGTGAAACAGGAAAGTCATTTGCATTTCAGATTTACCCCTTTTCCAAATTTCTTTTTATGGTAAGGGCCCTTTTAAGATGATTTAAATGAACCTTTTTCTTTTTTTCCTTTAAATTGCAGAAGCAAGCATGCACACCTCATTCAGTGGTGACTAACATTCTTCATTATCTCCTCAATTTATTGAAATTAGTTGTGATACAGTTAGGTCTAGTTGAAAAGTCATGCCAGTTTTTCAAAACAGAAACCCTGCTGATCTCCCCGGAACCTTTTGAAAATTGAAGCCAGGAGGTGAAAAAGGTATATAACCTTGAGCCGGAATGCAAAAAACTAAAAGTGAAGTAGAAACTGAGTGAGAAGGTGTCTTCTTCCTGCCACATTAACGGAGCTCACGTTTCAGACATTCATCTACAGTTGGTGCCCTTGTCATATAGCGTGAATACCCAAGAGCCTGAGTCATCATGTCCTCTTGGTACAAGATATTTAGATAGGCATCCTAATTATTTTCCATGGTAGAGCACTAGCCGATCTGTAATTGGCAAACTATACACACAGATGGAAGTTTAAAAGAAATGTTCGAAATCTCAGTTTACCAAAGGAGTGGGTTAGATTAGTTCAGAACTGGCAAAGACACATTCTCTCATCTACCAATTCTGATCAGTCAGTAGGCCTGCCTGGAGCTCTGGGTAGAGAAAGATTTTGATACCTGTGGGAAAGAAGGCAAAATTGAGTAGAAAGCTCTTGATGATGCCATCAGTCAATCTGTATGTACCTCCCTAGTCATTCACTCTCCCACTTCCCTAAGCTATTTTAGTCAAGCCTTTTCTCCACTCAGAGGTCCAGGACCTCCCATCCTCGGACCCCTTACTCTCAGATGGTGATCTTGCTTCCCAGCTCCCTGAGAAAAGAGAAGCAATCAGAATAGACTTACCAAAGATTCCCACCATCACATCCACCCATGTGCCAGCATCTGTAGCTTACAGTCTGCCTTCCTAAATATTACTGTTCTGTTCTGAGGCACTCTCATCTTTTGCTGGAATTACAGTAGCCTCCTGGCTCCCACCCGTATCTCTACAATCTATGCTCAACAAAGGTGCCAGAGTGATTCTTTAAAGCTTAAGTCAGGTTGTATCCCTTCTGTGCTCAAACATTTCTCCCCATTTTGCTCAAACCAGAGTCATTTCGAGAGTCTCCATGGCCCACGTGGATGACCCTTCTCCCCACCACTCTGCTTTCACTTCTCATCTTTCCCCCTAGATCACATTTTCTCCAGCCACATAATTGCCTTAAACCATAAACAAGACTGGCAAGCTCCTGCCTTTGTGTGTGCACTGCCTGAACCATCTTTACTTCTGTTGTTGTTGTCGTTGTTCACTCAGTCGTGTCCAACTCGTTGTGACCGCATGAACTGCAGCACGCCAGGTTTCCCTACCCTTCACTATTTCCCCATGTTTGCTCAAACTCCTGTCTTTATTTCTGCCTCCCTCCAAAATATGGATGGCTAACTCTCTTATTGAAGACTTTTTTCTTCTTCTTCCTTTTTTTTTTTTTTTTTTGGTGTTTCAGCTTTTATTGGACAGTTAGGAAAACTGAAACAAAATATAACTTTGTTTCTCAAAGGTCATACAACTTGTCAGCAGTGACAGACATTATTTCTATAGCTTATCGGATCCCTTTATTTTATCAGAGGCACTTAGCATGTATTACCTATTGTGATACATGTTTTAAACCTTGAAATGTTAACCTTATTCCTCTTTTCCCCATTTTCTTTTATTAAAATCTAGTTGACTTACAATATCATGTTAGTTTGAGGAGTGCAGCATGGTAATTTGGTTATGTATGTAAAAATATATGTATATACCTGTGTGTGTATATATGTGTGTGTATGTATATATATCCTTTTCTGGATTCTTTTCCTGTATAGGTTATTACAAAATACTGAGTATAGTTCTCTGTTCTTGAAACCTTTTCTTATGTGCCACATTCTAAATGAAGCCTATCTTGACCATCTTACTTAAAATGACAACTGCCACCCCTCATCCAGCACGCCTCATCTCCAGAAGTCTATTTTTTCCAGAGCATTTATAGCACCATAGATTTTAATTATTTATTTTATATATTGTATACATCTGTCTCACCTCAAGGAGAGGGCAAGGATTTTTTCCCCTCTTTTGTTTCTTGGTTCAAAACCCACCCCAGGAACAGTCTCCAGCATATAATTGGTGTTTATAAAGAATTGGTAAATGAATGAATAAATGAATGGCATCTGGTGTGGGTGTGGGAGGGAAGCGTGGAACATTCATCTCTGGAAGGAACAATCTCAAAGCCTTCCAAATTTGACATTCTCTAATTCTTTTCCCCTCAAAAATCAGCGTGCTCAGAGTTCTGTGCTCAGGCTTCTGAATTCTTTGAGGAACATTTAGACTTCAGTGGATATAGGAGAGAAGAGGTCCTTGTTGCCTTCTGGTTTCTTATTTCAACCCTTCTTTGCTTTCCATTGGGGAAGAGGAGGCTGAAGGCCCCAAGGATTTCTCTTGTGCCCAAATTATTCCACTCTTAACTATTCATGGAACCTTCCAAACAGAGTTGATTGATTGATTAATGTGCCAAAGAGAAAACCATTGCCCTCTGTATAATTTCATTTCCAAGTGTAGTCACCAAAACCCCAGAATGATGCCCAGGGAAAAGGGGGTTCTGTTGCATTCCCAGACAAGCTGCCAGCCTCTGATACAAAGGGCCAAGGATCTCTCTCCATTCCCTCCCCTTCCTTCCCAGGTATCAGTGGTACCCGAAAAATTAACATCCTAGATGCCCATCAGCAGACGAATGGATAAGGAAGCTGTGGTACCTATGCACTATGGAATATTACTCAGCCATTAAAAAGAATACACTTGATTCAGTTCTAATGAGAAGGATGAAACTGGAGCCCATTATACAGAGTGAAGTAAGCCAGAAAGATAAACACCAATACAGTATACTAATGCATATATATGGAATTTTAAAAGATGATAATGATAACCCTATATGCAAAATGGAAAAAGAGACACAGATGTACAGAACAGACTTTTAGACTCTGTGAGAGAAGGCGAGGGTGGGATGTAAACAGCATTGGAACAAGTATACTATCAAGGGTGAAACAGATCACCAGCCCAGGTTGGATGCATGAGACAAGTGCTCAAGGAGTATTTTCTTGACTTCAAATTCACTACCCTTGACATACAAGTGCCTAGTGATTTCGAGGAGAGATTGTAAATGAGATTTAGATTTATTCTTGCCATAAAGATTTGATAAAGAGAAGAGGTGAGACTTTGGAACCCTGACTAGGGAAAGAGACCCATCATGAGAAAGTGAAAGACACAGAAGAAAAACTTGATGAATCTGCTTTAATACTCACTGTCTTGAGGCCTAAGGGGGCTCTTTCTACAAGCCAGAGACTACCACTCTCCCTTCTTGTTCCTGATTTTCCCTTCTTTCCCCATGCTACCATCTCTTCCCTTGGCTGGAAGTGGATATATGTGTTTATATCAGTTCTCTTGGATAGCTTGGATTATAGGGAGAGGCAGTCCCTCTGGTGATGCGACTATGAAGGAGGTCAGGTTCATAAGCTTCAAGGTTACTTCCACCTGGCCAGTTTCAAAGAGCTGCAGCAGACTTTGAAACGAGACCTAGCACATCTTCTAAGGCCATGTCCCAGGAATCCCTCCAAATAAAATAAATGGCAACTCAGGGGAACTCCAAAGAGCAGCCCCCTAATGATGCTTTAAAAAGGAGGGGAAGAGAGGTTATGTTTTATCAACTTAACACATTTTCTGGGGCTGGCCTAATAGATTATTAAACTGAACATTCCAGATGGCATGTTTCCCATATTCTGATTTAGAAGCTTGGACCTGCATCTCTGATATGGGAACTTCATGCCTCATATTTTCTCAAGCAATCATTTCATGTCATGTTCATCTTTTTAGTAAAGTGGATTTGTTCACTATAAACCTTTATTTTGTGTAGCATTTAAAATCATTTCAAGTGATGAAATTAGAAAACCAAGGAAAAGAGATTTTTATCTTACCTTGGATCACTTATTTACTTTGGGAGACTGTAATCATGGTTTCTGTAGAGCTTGTTTAAGTGGAATACTGTCATTTGTAGGAAAAATGAGACAGTTGCAGACCTCATCATCCAACATCTTATCATACCAGGAGCCAACATACACTACCTCTCTCTCCAAGGGCATTCTTCCCATAAAAGGATGAAATCACACACTTCTGAGGAATGATTGGAAAGTGCTGGCCATCTGATGATGGCTCCCTTTGAATGGAACATGGGGGAACAAAAGCCCTAGGAAACTAAAGATATCAACTAAAGGAGTCAATAAGATATTAATTAAAGGAGTCAATATCTTTTTTTAATCATTGATTGTACTAGTACTAATTGAAGTACCAGTAACAAAAGATGCTCACAAGTAACTAAAACATAGTGCCTTCCTATCACCTAAATTTTTTATTTTATTCTTATGGAAAGAGAAAATCTTATTAGATTTTTTTCTTATCCTTTTTTATAGATAATAAGAAAATGCATTTGAAAAACAAATGACTATATTAAAACATCTTCCCTTCAGAGTTCAGCTCTTCTGCACCACTTTGCAATTCAGAGTAATTCAAGCTCATGTTTTTTCACATGAACTCACATTTATGCCATCAAGATTAGCAGTGGTATAGTGTCTCTTAAAGAAATCTATGAAAAACGAAAAAGCCATTGATGCTGGGCTGTTCATAAAACTGCAATTAGTTAGATGTAGTGCTCATGTCCTTGTGAGTTCTGTTTCCAGAATATACTTGATTCTCCACTTCCTTCAAATTTTCCTCATCTGTTTGGTTTCTAGGAGTGAAAATAATGCTCTACAACTTTTGTCTCTGGCATTTTACTTCAAACCTTGATACTTGTTCCACTGCTTCTAATGCTCATGTGTTCAATGATTGCTGTTTAGGATAATCAAAGGAAGTATTTGAGTCATTTGATGACTTTTATTAATTTTTATTATAACCTTTAGGCATTCTCTGAATTTTTAATGCCTAGATATATCATTAAGATGAACTCTTAACATAAGCTTATTCTCACTTTGAGACTGATATTCATGAGATTGGATAGGAAACAATTCCTAAAATTAAAAAGATGTAAGAACCCTTAAGGCTTACCCTTCATTCTGGCTGAGTGAAACTTGCATTTAATAAGCATTGGAGTCAAGGTATGAGTAAGAAGTGAATAATGCAATCTCTGTTTGAGTTAATAGGATTTTGTGACAGTAGCTTGATCGAATAATTACATTCAGGACAGATTAAAATAAATGTCTCAAGGTGATGAAGTGACATCTTTTGATTCTAGAAGTAGATAGATGTTGAGCAAGTGGCAGATACCCTGATTTTAAGATGAAAGTTTAACAATTTTCCATAACGTTGCTATTTGTAATAACACAGACTTATTTACATGGATGTTCCAAAAATCAGGGGACAACACAATCTTATTGGTTCTTGATTCTTCTTAGCCCCAATCCTTTGTTGGTCCTGTTATCATTATAAAGTAGAACCTTAGTTATTTTTCTCCCCTACCTTTGGTGAAGTCTCTGAAGATAACCTGATTTTCTGTAATTTTATTTCCTCCATTGAAATCTTTTCATTAAATCTGCTTAATTTTCATGTCTCAATGAAAATGTTTATGTCAACAAATCATACAAATACAATCCATTCCTTTGCCAAGTTGTTTTCCTCTTTCTAGTGAGGATAAGATGGTCACTGTACCTGTGAATCAGTTGTACACAGCTCAAATGAAGCAGAAAGCTAAAATTTGGGAGTTTGTCAGACTCAAAACTTGCACATCATGCCTTAAGAAGCTTGAAATATTCTGTAATCACTTAACTCAAAATGGGTCAACAGGCTAAACATTTGGACCTTTTTCTGGCTCTAGCACTTTTTAGACCTAAAAGATGTAAATATTTTTCAAAAGAAATTGTTTTCCTTGATAGGGAGTAGACTGGCTGTTATCACTTTATCTTTAGGTTCATTCACCATTACAAAGGGTTGTGTGTTCAGCTAGTATCCAGGTGTGAAAAGTGAAATACTCAACTCTTGAAAAAGATCATAAGTGTGAACAATGGGGAAAAAATGAAGTAGAAAACCCTACCATGGAATCCTGCACTGTCCAATATGCTAGCCACAAGCCATCTGTGGCTAATAGATCACTGAAATGTGGGTAATCTACATTAAGAGATGTCGTAACTGTAAAAGACATCCCAGCTTTCAAAGGTTTAGTATGAAAAAAGGAATATAAAAGATTTCATTAACAAATTGTATATTGATTATATGTTAAGATGATATTTTGAATATATTGTATATTTAAAATATATTATTAAAATTCACTTTGTCTTTTCTTTTTACCTTTTAAAAAATGCATATACAGTTTATATGGCTTACATTCCATTTCTATTGCACGAATCCTTCTAACCTATTCAGAATGAGGCAATTTACCTAGTCTGCTCTGAAATGAGACACCATTAGCTCTGCCAAAGGGATGGAGTCATTAAAATGGGGCTAATCCATGGTCTGTCAATGGTTGGGCTTTACAAATTTAATTAGCTAATGGAGCGCTGGCTAAGAACAAGGTCCATATGGTTGTTTTCTCTTCAGTTAAGGGCAAAAATGTGAAGTCACTTCTGCTGAAAACTGAAGTATGCAGTTGTTATTATGGTTACCCTTAATTGGGATGGAAAAATAATCTGAAAACCTGTAGTTGATTTTCTTAAGAAATCATGAGGGTGAAAATGATCAATTTTAAAAGTCCTTATAGACTTTTAGGAATTTTCAGACCTTGGAATTTTCTATAAATATCGCATCTGGAATAATTCCACAGTTCTTATTAAGTGAGTAAGTGATCTAAACCAATCATAAAAGAGAACAATGTATCCTGAGTTTAAGATGTTTTCTGACCAGACCTTCAAGCATACTGCCTGAATAGAGACAGCAACAAATGGTGTTTAAAACTATGTAAGTGTGTTTCAAATGTCATCTAAAGAACACACAGATCTTTTTGCATTTTTGTCCTCCCTCTCTTAAACTTGGTTTGTAAAATTGTTTTTAACACTCTCGGTGTTAGAATGTAGGAACTTAGATAAAAGGAAATGCTCCCATTATCAGCACTGAATTTGTTCATCTTCTTCCATTTATTATTCTATTGGTTTTCTCCATATGTTGTTCTTATATATTTTTGGCTAAGTCTCCTCTGAGCAATTCTTGCAGCTCTTTTGGGCAACTAATGGGAGCTTCAGTAGTAGGCTTACTATGGACAGCATTTTTTTAGTCCAGTGACGTGGGAATAACTCATGATGTGGAGCATTTTCTGTTTAGGTTTGCTGGCCATCACACTGGGCAAATAGAAAGAGCCCAGCGTAGTACAATATTATGGGGAAACAGAACGCCTCATTTCTAAATACATTATAATGAATTTCTTTAGCTGTAAACTACCCCAGTCTTTTATTCCCTTTAGTTTATTTGTTTTGGGATATACTTAAAGTCTCTTTCCATTTGCTAATGAAAGTTGTGTCTCCAGGTTTATTACCTCCAGGATCAGGAATGCAGGGTTTCTAATAAGTGACATTTGGAAGGAATTGCAACTAAACATGGTTAAGGGATGCTGAGCAAAGCGGCACTAACATCAGCCAACTGGGGAGAATGAGGGAAGGCATCCAAAAGTGATCCCTTTGTTTCATGGAACATTTGTAGTTGGCATAAACACAACAATCCCATGTAATCGTCCGAGAGGGACTCCAAGCTGAGCATGGCTGTAGAGTCACTGAGTTTCTTAACATAGCATGTCATCTCCTCTGGCTCGTCACAGGGGCATTTTTTAAAGCATGCCTATAGTTGCTTACCTAGATGCCATTCTAATTGGCATCAGTTTCCTCCAGGACCAACGGAATATTCTATCTGGGCCCAGAGACAGTTTCTTAATCATGAACACATGCTCTCAAACCAAAGGGTAATTCCAGTTCATCACAATGAAGTGACATACTGACTGTCCAGAGCCATGATCTCCTTTGACTCCTTGAGATGAACCTCTGCCTGCTTGTGGGTGTCTAGTTTAGCTCTGATCTACTTCTAAACCTATCAAATGTTCAGTCTCAGTGCTTTATACAAACGCTTTAATTTTTTTAGAGTAGGGGTAGTGATATTGGCCCAGAAGAAAAAAATATATGTGTGCATGTGTATGTAGTCATCTCTATATATTCTGATTCAATAAATATTTCCTGATTGCTTTCCCTTCTCTTTAGAAATGCAAAGTTGAAGTAGATAGAGATTTTCTTCTCAAAGCATTTCTAGCCCAGTACTGGTGATTAGGCAAGAACAAAATCACCATGCAAATCAGAAAGTGGTATACGCCATGTGAATTTACAAGAAAAGTGTGATGGTAAATTCAGAAAAGAAAAAAGTAATTCTGAATGATGAATTATAGATAGTTTTGTGGAGGAGGTGACCTTGTAGCTATGTCTTAAAGGGCTGAGTGGGCTTTGAGCATGGAGAGACATGAAGAAGGACGTGTGAGGTAGGGAGAATTGTGTCAGAAAGTGAATACAGTCAATCCCAATGAGAACTTCAAACACTTTGATCTGTTCACCTGACCTCACTGAGTTGACAGCATGGGATTCATGTCCATCCCTTGTTCTTTGTATCGTGCTGATGTAATCTCTAAAAATCTATCCTCTAAGGATAATAGAGCCAAAGGAAAAAAAAAAGGTCTGGAACATACCTGCATACACACACGCACACACATGAAGATGTTCAGTACTTCTCAGGACCAAAAGAGACTTTCTCTGTTTCAGATTGTAAAACCCTTTGCTTTACATGATCCATATCGGCATAAGTTTCTTCAAACCAGAATATTCAGGAACCTCAAAGCTTAGATTTCCAGAGCCAAAGCTCATGGAAATATCATGCGGTCATTCAGAGAAAGCAGAAACATGCCTGTGCTATCAATCTGGAATCGTGGTTCTCCACTGGAGATGATTTTGCTGAGGTTGATTGTCTGGATCAAGCTTTATTTCCATTTCTTCTCCCAAATAAATTACCTGCCCTTAAATCTCAGTGTTGTTGTTATTTAGCCACTCAGTCGTGTCCAACTCTTTTGTGATCCCATGGACTATAGCCTTCGATAGTCTTCTATCCATGGGATTTTCCAGGCAAGAATATTGAAGTGGGTTGTCATTTCCTTCTCCAGGAAATCGTCCCAACCCAGGATCAAACCCATGCCTCCTGCATTGGTAGGCAGATTCTTTACCACTGAGCCACCAAGGAAGCTTGGAAGAGTAGATAACCTCAAATTTACTACGAAACATAAATTTGTAAATCCAGTTTTGTTTTGGTTATAGAGCCAAAGAGCATTGAATGAGGAGGAAATAGTTACCAGACCTTGACTGAGTCACAAGAAACTGAAAGTCAGACCCATGAGAAACAATAGCAGCATTTATCTTACATGTCAGGGTAATCTTGAAGGAGAAGTATATTATTTATGATCTTTTTTTTTTTTTTTTTTTTTTTGCTTTCTTTAAGGGAATGGGGTTGCCATTCAAGAATAGAATAATATTTCTGAGTTTTTGGTTTTATAATTTATACCCTACTTTGAATTTTCTTCTTGCTTAAGAGGAAGAAAAAGAGAATAAAACAATAGAGGAAGCATTGAGAAAAGAAATGCCAGGATTTTGAAAAAAAAAAAAAAAAAAAGAAATGCCAGGATTCCATGTAATACTAAACATATTAGCTTGTTTTACTAACATTGTTTGTAATGATTGGTTTTTTCTTTGGTAGATAATCTAAGTGGGTTGACTTCTGACATGAATCTTTCATTAAAAAGTTATATTATGGACATTTAGAAGCATGAGATCAATTAAGGGCAAAATCTCTAAAACTAAAGAAAAAAGTTATTTCTTTCTTTAGGCTCACTGCAATAGTTGGAAGAGTTGTAGTGACTTGATCAACAAGCGATTTGCTCATCTGGCAATTTGACCATGAGGTCAGATTTACCTGAGGGTGACTTTTGTCTGTCACCCTGCAGTTCTTGGTCCCCATTCTATCATCAGGGGCACAGAGGTTAAAGCAAGTGGGACTCCAGGAGAGATAACAGAGGAGAGAGGAACTAAGCTTCCAAAATTATCATTTCCATAATGTTCAGAGTCCATATGGATTCTGATCCTGAAATTGGAATTGTTATCTTCCAAGTTTCAAATGGTCTTTAGGAGAGGTAGTTCACATAATACTCTTAAGCAATGGACCATAAATGATTTCAAGGTCACCAGGCCCTGAGAAGGAAGGGAGAAGAAAACAGACAAGAAAAGAGCTCTGGCCAATGGCCTTCTACCTAACCCAAGAACAGGTATCTGTAATTTCCTCCAGGAATCAAAGAAACCACTAGAAAGGGTGTTTTCTATTGCAATGAGTTATGCTGCAGAGAAACATGGAGATTTGTAGGCTGGGCGCCAGCTATGCAATGTTCTGAGAAAATCTTAACTCCTCCTGCAGTGTGTGCTTGGCAAGTCCGCTGGAAAGATCTAGCTCATCCTCTCCTGACAGAATACAGAGGAACATTCGTGTGATCTATTTAAGAGTGATGTAAGCTGACGTTGTTATAAAAACAATGTAATTTTAACGTTGGAATGACATCTGGCCTGTGCCACAGCTCTATCAGAATGAATAATAATGGGGGGGGGTCATGAGGGTGTAGAGACTTGGCCTTTGCCAAATATGGTCACTAATGAGTGATGCTTTTCAGTCCTCTCCTACTTCCCCTGTGAATACTGTAACTAAGAACAAGAGCCTCATGGAACTCCTATCCATTTCCAGGTGACTCGTTACCCTGGAGAATCATCAAAGTGTGTCAACACGCACAAACTCTGGGGCTGAATTTTTATAGTTCCATTTTTCTAAATGAGGAGAGGAGTTTTGAAAGTGTAGTTTCCTAGCAAGAGATGTATAAGAAAATGTGCTCTGCTTCCTTCAGAATCCTAATTCATAGGGTCTGGGATATACAAAGACAGATTAAAGCTTTCCTTTATTGTCTGATCATGATTCAGGAGTGGTAGCAATCTCTTAGAAAATAAATCCTACTGGCTGCAAGCATTGTGATCACCTGTGGTACAATACAGGGAGACTATACGTTTGACCCCTATGAAGGTCAGTTCTCTGTGTAGTCTGACCATGATGGATTAAGAATATCACGTGTTGGGGCAGAGGCACGCTGTCAAGAGAATACACAGCCTCCACACTCCATGCTCTCTCCTAAGCAAGCCAGAATCCAGTGGGAATTCAGTAAAAGTTCTCCAAGTGAGTAGTAATTTCCACCACTGCTGTGTGTGTGTTAAGTAACTTTAGTCGTGTCTGACTCTGTGCGTCCCTAGGGACTGTAGCCTGCCAGGTTCCTCTGAATGTGGGATTCTCCAGGCAAGAATACTGGAGTGGGTTGCCATTTCCTTTTCCAGGAAATCTTCCCAACCCAGGGATTGAACCCATGTCTCTTATGTTTCCTGCATTGGCAGGCGAGTTCTTTACCACTAGTGCCACCTGGGATATATTATTTAATTCTTCTGTTTTCTAGGATTCTAAGTAGGCCCAGTCATAGACCCTAAATCTGATAACTAAAAATAGGGAAAAATTTTAGCCCCACTCTAAAATGGGATCATGTTAATTTTTGGAGCTTTAAAGTTGAACAACTTCTCACTATGTTAGCAGCCAATTTCTATATTTATTAACTTCATTACCAAAGAATTGTAAAATATAATGCCTTCTATCATAAAGCAATTCAGAATCATGTTTATGGGGTCTAGAACCGGTCCTAGTTTAAACTTCTTTGTTTTTTATTTCAATGAACTTTCCATAAAACTGTAATTCCTATGGAAGCTCAAACCTTTGAGCACAGAGAAATCCCTTCAACTTCATCTCCACAGTAAAAAGAACTGACAGCTGAGTTGATGTGAATTTTATCACCATAATAAAGGTCTGGGAACTACATTTCAGAGTCACTCTTGGAATAGTTAGTGCCTTAAAGAGAGGACCTCCAAAATAACCTGTCAGTGTCCTTATTAGCATGCTTCCAAACATGCTTTGGGTCCAACTGGAGAGTAGATCAAATACCAAGATTTCCCACTTTGGGGTTCAGTCTCCTTATTTTTTCATACCACTGTGGAGTTTTGTAATTTTTTTTCCACTATGGGTTACATTCTGTATTTATACTCGGAGTCAGATTTACTGAATTCAGTCTTTTTTAAAAAAAATCAATAAATAATTTTCTCATAGCAAATGAAATTAATAATACTTGAACTATTTTCTAAAATTTAGATGAGTTAGTAAGATACAACACCAAGTGTTTGGGGGCTTTTCAGACATCATACTACATAAATATCTCATACTGATATTTATAGATCATCTTTTTTATGTTTTCATTAAGGAAATGCAAATAAGAACTCTGGTTAGTAGCATTCCCTGAAAGACCATCCAGTCAATTAAACTGTTGTACATGGAACTAGTGCCCTGTTTCAAACATAGTTGTTTCCCAGGTAAAGAGAAATTTTTACTACCATTCTCTTCCCTACCACGAACTCCTCCTTTATTAGTGTTTCCTGTTTTACCCAGGTTTAGACAATTTTTTTGAACTTGCATCTTCATTTAAACTCCTGCAAATTCATTTGAGAAGTTAACATATACCCAACTTTCTAAAACTAAAGTAGAAATAAAATTTAAGTGATTTTAGAGATAATTTTATCTTATATCTTCACAGAAAATTAGACTTCAGAGGTCTCCAATATTTTCTTCTGCCCAAAGACCTGACTAGAGTTGACAAATCTTTCTAGAAGTTTGGAGGAGACCTAATAGCTCAGTTGGTAAAGAATCCGCCTGCAGTGCAGGAGACCCCGGTTCGATTCCTAGGCTGGGAAAATCCGCTGGAGAAGGGATAGCTACCCACTCCAGTATTCTTGGGCTTCCCTTGTGGCTCAGCTGGTAAAGAAACCGCCTGCAATGTGGGAGACCTGGGTTTGATCCCTGGGTTGGGAAGATCCCCTGGAGAAGGGAAAGGCTACCCACTCCTGGGGGTCCCAAAGAGTTGGACATGACTGAGCAACTTCCACTTTCACTAATGCTTCTCTCCATCTAGCCAATTCTGACAGGCATCCAGGGGGTCCTTCTGACCTCCATTCACTTTGGCACTCAAAGGCAACTGAGGGAGCTGAAATGCAGGAGAGAGGCACCGGTTTTCTTCCTCCACAGAAGCCGTCCCCAAGGAGCATGCGTGGGCATTCCTTTTCTCCTGCAACTGTCGTCGTAGATCCCTGAATCTCAGAGATAAAACCACTCGCTCAGTTCCACAGAGTTGGAGGGGTAAAAAAAAAAAAAAAAAAGATGTAGCAAGATGAGAAAATTTCCAAACCGGAAAGAGTCTTGGAGACAGTCAGTTTCACTCTGAATTAATTCTCTATTCTCTCTCATCCTAGGAACACTCAATTTTGCTCAACAGACATTGTTTATAAAAGTTTGAAAATGGAAGTGGACCTAAAAACATATTCATCAGAACACATTCCAGAGGAGGGCATGAAAAAGAGGTCTCTTGCTAAGGATGGAAAGTACCTCATTTTATCATAACTGCCTGCTTAATTAAAAAATGCATTTCCTGGCCTGTTTTATTCATAAAAGTCAGTGGGTAGGTAAAGGAATAATTAGTTGCTCAGAAATTGGCAAGTACTTCCTACAGAACAGTTTTCTTTATGATGTCTTTGGCATTTATGGTTTACTAGTTGCATTTCCAGGCTTAGACTCTGCACCATAAAATTATAGCTCCATCCTGAGGCTCCAGCTGTCACTTCTGCGAATAATCTCTGGTCTCAGAGAAAATAGCATAGTTAACCACATGCATGGAAAGTGGATCCCTCAGTAAAGGCTAAATTTATCAGGAAGGATGTCACTATTGGAACACCCTGACAATTATTTTATCTGGCCCCCAAATAGGAACTGGAGCAAATGACTTTGCATGGAGTAGCGCCAGAGAAACCTGGTCCAGTTCCACAGTAATAAATGCCAGACTTCATCTTCTTTGCAGCCCCTGATGCATGTGATTTGTACAAGAGCATTTCCATGAGATATTCTAATGGACAATTATACAGGATGCAGAACAAATCAATCTACCATAAAGAATACCCCCTCTGCAGAATGTCACAGATTTAGTCATTCTAAGAGCTAATTTATGAATTTTTACTGCTAATCAATGTACTGAAAATAGACCTGATGGAAAATTTACCTGCTATGTTACAGTGGGCAGAATCTGCAAGGGCACCAAAAACTACCTTTTGCTTTTACCCTGAATAATAAACAGTATAAAGCCTGGTCAGTCTGGGAAAGTATTCCATAAACTGTTTCAATATGGGAAGTAGAGATATGGAAGACAGGTTTTTTTTTTTTTTTTTAAGACCCTGTTCATAATGACATCTGCTGTTGAAACTAGTGAAATAACTTCCTAAGGCCTGCTGATGGATCACAGTCTTAGAATTATTAGGGCAGCTTTTTCACACTGTAGATTCCCCTACTGAGCCCTCAGCTATGCACCCAAGGTTCTGACTCTATGGTGAGGACAAGCAATCTGTATGTTTGTTTTGAAAGCTCTCCAGGATATTCTGGTGGTCCACTGGATTGGAGGAACCACTGGTCTAATATCATGTTCCTTCCATAAACCTCAGGACTCACAAGTTCAGAATCTGATTTCACATAATGCCGTGAATCTTGTTTTCACTCAGAACCCATTTCTTAAATTCTAATCCATGCTTAATTTTTCTCAGGCCGCTTCCTAGGAAAGTCACCATTCCTCACTGACTGTTCCTCTCGTATTCCTTCTCCTTCGCTTTCTCTTTGAGTGCACCACAAGCAGCATTGCTATCTTGAAATCTTGCCTTGTCTCCCTTTAGATTACTTTGTAAATCAGTCCTTTGGCTTCATTTCCAATAGTATCCCCTTGGCCCAAAGCATGGGCTTTTTTGTTTGTTTGTTTTTGTATAATTGTGGTTCTTCTGATTCTGCATGTTAAAGTCTTCCTCTTTAAGTTAAAGTTTACCCTAAGTTTCAAGGACCTTTCAATTTCTGTCGTTCTATGGTTACTGGTGCCTTGCTATGTCTGACTCTGTCTCTCTTGGTCTCTCTCTCATCTCCCTCCTACCGCCCCCTACCACATGCTTTTTATTATTATTATTTTTTTAACAACATTGCAGTATTGGATTCTACATTCCTTGCCTTGTTCTTCTAAAATCACCCCTTTGGCAAAAGTCTAGCAGCTCATATAAATGGCTTCAATTTCCATTTCAATATACATGACCAATATATAGAGAATTCTCACCTAGACACTTAATCTCCACTGAAGACCCATATTTCATAGATTCTTTAAGACATTTCCCCATCACAGCTTGGATTAAACATATCTAGACCAAAATTTATTATATTTTCCCCACAGAATTCCTTAACCTTCCATACCATGATGTTAGCCATCTCCTATGCCTAGATGCTTGGAAACACCATTTATTTAAATAACTAATAGTTACAAATCATCATAAAGAAGTAGATAACCATTAAGAAGCTACTAGGGAAGAAATAGATAGTCTATGGGCTTCCCTGGTGGCTCAGAAGTAAAGAATCTGCCTGCCAATGCAGGAGATGCAGGTTCAATCCCTGGGTCAGGAGGATTCCCTGGCAGAATAAAATGGCAACCCACTTCAGTATTTGTGCCTGGGAAATCCTGTGGACAAAGGAGCCTGGTGGGCTACAGTTCATGGTGTCCCAAACAGACATGACTTAGCGACTAAACAACAGGTAGAGTTCCAGGAAAAGACATTATGGTGGCTGCAAATTTTTCTCCGGATACTTTTTAAGCCTTATCCTTTTCCTCCATTTCTCCACAAGCCCAGACTTATCTCAGCCAGTTTTCCCATCCTCACTCCACCTTGATCTGAAGTAGGAAGGATTTCAGAAACACTAGTCTAGTCCTCTGGGCCTCAGCATCACAGGAAGTTTATTTGCCATCAGATTCTGACCTGTCTTCCGGTTCCAATAGCCCAGGCTGTCATTTATCAGCTACTGTGGAATTGCTGTACATCCTATGTAGCCTTTCAGGCACTCAGGACAAAAGCAATAAACTGCTAGATTTCTGGAATTGATCTGAAACTAAGGTTTGGTTTCCTATCTGGTTTCTGCCTTCCTGTCTTGATTTCATGGCTTCAGTTTATCCTAAATGAAGGCATATCCTTTCTATAACCAGTTCCCTTGGAGGATGGGTACCTCTCCCAGATAAGGGCAAGGTTCTGCTACACGATGCTGTGTGCAACCCTTTGAACTCTTTTTTTTCCCCCAATTTTTATTTATTTATTGGCTGCACTGGGTCTTTGTTGCTGCACGCAGCCTTCTCTAGTTGCAGCAAGTGGGGGCTACTCTTCAGTCACAGTACACGGGCTTCCCATTGTGGTGGTTTCTCATGTTGAGGAGCACAGGCTCTAGGGCGTGGAGGCTTCAGTAGTTGTGGCTCGTGGGCTCTAGACGGAGCAGGGATCAAACCAGTGTCCCCTGCGTTGGCAGACGGATTCTTAACCACTTGACCACCAGGGAAGTCCCCTTTGAACTCTTGATGTTATTTTATCTTCAAGTCCTCAACACTCAGCTCCTTGCCCCTCTGACTCAGTGGTGTACCTGGCTTCCATCTGTCATAGATTTCCGTACTTTCTGGGTACTGCGTTTTGCTGCTTTGGAATGAACCTCCTCCACCTTTGGTGGCTTTGTTCAGCCATCCTTATTCCCAACCTCCAGCCCTAGTCCAGCGGGCAGATTGTGTTCTAGTCTCTTCCTCTTCCCAGCCTGGTTCATCCCACTGTGATGAATCAGGCCTGGCCCTCAGTCATAATACCAACTGTCGCAGCTGAACCCTTGTTATCTCCTTTGCTTTCATCCCCTCACGGTTCCTAGCTGCCTAACAGAAAGAACTGTGAGGAACAGATGTAATTTTATTCATGCTTTCAATCTTTTTACATCTCATTTCCTGTGATAGTAAATTACTATTTCTCATCATAGACCTTAAGACACTTTGTTCTCTCTTTTTCCTCTCTCTCTTTCACTCTTCACACACACACACACACACACACACACACACACATACACACAGCCTACTAAATTGTCTAAGAATCATTTTTTTCAGTGACCTCTCACTGTATCAGGAGAATGATATTCTTTTTACCCTTTTCCACACCCCAACCTGTAAATTTCCATTTCATTATATCGTTTTGGTTGTATTCTTTCACCAATCCTCCTGCCAATACTATATAAGGTAATGTAATGTGATAGAAATTTTCTATATAATTCATTAACCTGAGACTTCAGTTTTTGATGCTTTCATTTAAAAACTTAATGTACACATCTAGATATAATTTTGTCATAAAGTGTGCCCAAACCACTCACAGTTGATAAAAATGAAATATGTGCTGAAGCCTGAATTAATGGTGGATAATTAGATTTTTCTGTTCATGAAAACCAGGTCAGTTTCGCAACCTGCTGATGTTTTGTTCAGCAGAATTTGCATTTTACTACCTCCATCTTGCTATACGAAATTGATTATTGCAGGCAAAAGGAGGAGCTCAGAGAGACTATTTCATGGAATTTCAATTTGTTTTCTCTAATCCCTAGAGAAGTTTTCAGGAAGGTGAAGTTGCGGAAGAGAAATTAAAGCAATTTCTCTCTGTTTCTTCAGCTCTGACAGAGCTAGACTGAAAACTGGGAGCCAAATACTTTGGAAACATGCTGCTGGAGGGGTCCCTGGCTGTATATTCCATCAGGACTTTAGGGTCTGGCAGTCCAGGGGAAAACACTTTCCCCTTGGTGGCCTCCCTGGCCTTCTCCACTTTTTCTATTCTTCTGCAATGCAAGCTTTATCCCAGAGTTAAATTGTTTTTTCTAAAGGTCAAAATTGATCATGGCAGTCCAGCCCATAATCCAAAAGGACCGTGGGTCTTTATTACCAAATGGTTCCCACATGACTGTATTTCTCTTGATCCCAACACTGCTCATCAACTCTCCTTCATATAACGTGCCTGGGAAACAGGACAGACAGCACCCCACCCTTCTTAAACATGATGTGCCTTTTCATTGCTGTTATTTGCATCATTTTGTTGTTGTTGTTGTTTGTTTTTATCTTTGATCTTTCATTGCATTTCTGCCTGGCAAAACTCTACTGTTTCTTCAAGACCTGGGCCAATCATCCCAGCCATTTGTGAAGTTGCCCACCCTCTGAGTTCTCACAGCATGGAGCCCACACATATGTAGCATTTAGGGAGGTAGGCAGTCTTCGGTTTACATGCCTATCACTCCTCTAAGCAGTGAATTCATTTTCTACTTTTTTACCCCTGTTACCTAACATGGGCCTGACACATGGTTAGATACCGGATCTTTTGTGGAATGACTGGACCAAATAACGTGCTGTGGGGATCTGACACGTGCCTGATAATTTCACTTGGCCCTTCCTGGGAAAGTGCAAGTTATGAGGTTGAATCATATACATGATTCTCATTTTGCTCACTCTCACAGCCAAATCTATGCTAAGAAGCCTATCTTTTCATCTAAAAAATATGTGGGCTGATCTTACTGAGAAATCTAATAGACGTTGATGGATCAGCACAAACTCAAGTACAAATATGCACAGTGAGAAAAGCTATGTCGATTATAAATGTCTCTTAAGCAAACAGCATGTTCTGGCACTATGCTCATCGCCCTGGGGAATGTACACGTGGTACCTGGGGCTGCCCTGGCCCTTGCGACAGGGCTGCTGAGTGTATATGGTTTTGCCAAAAGGTTTTACATTATTGGGGCTATGAAAACCCAGAATTGTGTTTCTATGGATTCTCTTCAATTCCAACATCAGTCTCAGTAATCTTTTAATAGTGGTATCAGGAAGTCTGACTTCATGAAAGACCTTTAGTTAGAACTATAAAGAGAATTTTGAAGACTCCAGAAACTCAAATATAACTTATTATTCAGGACTTAAGAACATTATATGAGGACAGGAAGTTGACAGAGAAGGGAAATCCATAGGTAAACTTTAAGGGTTTTCTGGCTTAAATAGTAAAAATAGATAGGTAGATAGATAGATAAATAATTTTTACCTCTAGTGAATTAGTAGAATTTATTCAGGATACATAGTCCTATCTTTGAGATGTACTCTTATTTCTCTTTTATCGCTTTATATTATTAAATGAACCATATACTATGATTAACAGGTTTCAGGTGTCACAGTGGTAAAGAACCTGTCTGCCAAATGCAGGAGATGCAAGGTTCGATCCCTGAGTCAGAAGAATTCCTTGGAGTAGGAAATGGCAACCCACTCTAGTATTCTTGCCTGGAAACTTCCATGACCAGAGGAGCCTAACAGGCTACAGTCTGTGGAGTTGCAAAGAGACGTACACAACTTAGCACAATATGCTATATGCCAGGCACTATATTATGATTAATAGCAGTTAAGTCCAGTTCTACATGATTAAAGTCAATGTAAGTGTTAAAATCCAGTAGGACAGTATCTTAATAAACATTTAATAAAGTATTATATCGTGTTCTGGCAATCAACAGTATATGTGGCTATAAATTCTTAGTTATATAAATATAAAATATCACTCTGAAATGAAATCCATGGAAAGTTGTCAGATATTATTGCTTTTCTGTTCACACAGTAAATTCCTGTTTTCCAAAAATGAATGTTAATATACTATACATAGTTGGTGATGGACGGGGAGGCCTGGCGTGCTGCGATTCATGGGGTCGCAAAGAGTCGGACACGACTGAGTGAACTGAACTGAATACATATTTTATACATATTTTAGAGGGAAACTGGAGAGGCAAAATGTAAAATTATTATAATTAAGTGACCTAAGTTGCAAAACGAGAAAATTATGTTAGCACCCTACATTTGAAAGTGCTCAAAGTGCAAAAACTTTTTCATATGCATTATTTCATATACTTTTCATATCAACTTCATTTTGCAGTCAATGAATTTGAAATAGAAAGTGATGTGTTGGAGAGGGAGGTGGGATGGGAGACGGGATGGGGAATTCGTGTAACTCTATGGCTGATTCATATCAATGTATGACAAAACCCACTGAAAAATATAAAAAAATAAAATAAAATAAAATAAAAAAAAAAAGAGAAAGTGATGTGACCAAAGTTATGCTGCTAAAACATATGTAAACATATATATATGATATAAATATAAGCATATATTTATGTTTCCATAAATGTACTTATATATATATATTTATAGCCAAAAGCTATAAATCTGTATTGCAAATGCAAATCTAGGTCTCATATGTCACCTCTACCTATAAATTTGCTGAACAAAAGTACAGACTTTCTAGAGAATTTATAAAATAGCATAAATCCTAAAAACAATAACCTTTCCTTATAAGAAGATTATGTCTACATCAAAAGCTGATATGATGGTGAGGATTTGCTTTTTGAACACTAGCTGTGAACTTCATGCAATCCATAACAAAATCAAAAATCAAAAAAAATTTTGCCAAGCCGACTTAACATATTTTCCCCTATAATCACTGTGTACCTTAAATGCAGCTCATCAGGATCCTTGTAATTAATCTCAGAATTGCTCACCAAGTACTTTCTCACAGTGTTTGGTCTAGTAGTTCAATATTCTGAAACAATGTCATTATTTGCGTTCTGTAAAGCTGCCCTGGTTCTATAAAGTCTAACCAGGGAAAACTTCCATTACAAACAAGAAACATAAAAGGAAAAAAAATTAAAAAGCAAAACACATTTTCAGTTCAAAGCCAATAAACTCTATTCTGGTTTTGGTTAATTTTTATTTTAAGCTTTAAATTGCTGGTATAAATAAGAAGCTTTATTGTCTTCTTGCTGATTTTCTCTGTGATGATTACCTATAAAGTGCCTTGGGTTCCTTCTGTTAGGAATTTGAGCTCCAAATGTAACTGTTTGGGGGTAGGTTTTAACTAAATAGAATACCTAGAAAAGATTTAAGCATCCAAATAATTTCTGCCCTGGAAAGTTCAATGTGAGTCCACAGTCAGGGGATTATTGTGTCCTGCACAGTGGAAAGCATCAGCAGAAAGCAGGGGGCCTATTGAAGCCCCTGATATTTTGCTGGTAAAAACTTTTGATTCAACATTTATATCAGTTTTAATTTTTACCTGTTTGTGATTAGACACTCAGGAGATATTTCACCACATAGAGGTACATTAGTCGAAGCAATTATAGAATTGCCACATGACTGCAAAGCTGTTTTCTTTCATAATTACTCCCTTTGAATAAGCAAATAAGGGTCTCTTTAAAATTAGAAGTATATTTTAAATGGAAAAAAATAGAATTATCAACCATTCTTATCTCAGTACAAATAGATCATCAAGTTCCTTATCTAGTGGTTGATAGGAATGTACCATGGCTCTGACTGAGGAAGGAAGGGAAGGAAAGAAAAAATGCAAAGACAGATAACTGATAAACATAGTGCCGTGAAGACTTGGGATACAGATAAGACTATGGGTTAGTTTTTATTTATTCTTTCCTTAGTGTTTTTGTAGATATTGTAGATTCTTTTCACGTCAGAGACTCAGCAGGTCATGACTCTATTCAGTCATCCTCACTAAAGGAAGTCTGAATCTTCATTATATGAGCCATTTAATTTGTAAAGGATCCACCAGTAGAATGGACAATGATAGAAAAGCAGTGAGTTAATAAAGAATATCATGCATTTCCTTCTGTTATCAGCATCAGTTTTTACTTCATTAAGAAGAGATGGGAAAGGAAAGGTTTTCTTTGAAGAGTGGTGATCTAGATTTCAGCAGTACCCAAGAAGAAAAACACTGGGATAATTGTAGAGGAAAGGAGTACCATATTTGGATTTAGACTCTGGTGTGTGTGTGTGTGAGAGAGAGAGAGACAGAGAGAGTCGCTTAGTCATGTCTGACTCTTTGTGACTCCATGAACTGTAGCTTACCAGGCTCCTCTGTCCATAGGATTCTCAAGACAAGAATACTGGAGTGGGTTGTCATTTCCTTCTCCAAGGGATCTTCCTAGCCCAGAGATGGAACCTGGGTCTCCCGCATTGCAGGCAGATTTTTTATCATCTGAGCCACCAGGGAAGCTCAGACAGTGGAGTCTGGAGACTAATTTTAATCTTGATTCTGGAATCTACCAGCTTTGAGGTGTTGGCTAATTTCAGTGAATCTCAGCTTGCTCATCTGTATAATAATATGAACCAGAAGATTTCTATGACCAAGGTTTGAGGAACCTCTTCAAGATCGGAAAGCAGAGCATTTGGGAAGGCAAGGGCTGAATTCGAGTGAAAAATGACCACTACTGTTTTGATGACAAACTTGGGAATGGGTGATTAATCATTGGTGGTTGTGAACAATTAAGCTCAAGGAACTATTTGTTACAGAAGCGGTGGAAGCTTAGTGAGGTAGCCAGAATGGCCTTTTAGGGAAAAAACACTGGCAGATGATTCTTAAAAACTTTTCATCAAAACTAGCTAAATGACTAGAAATGACAAAGGAGAGAATTTCTCTTTTTAAGAAGGGATGTATAAATTTTCCATAGGACAGAATTCAGACAAGAACTTCAATAAAGACCAAAGAACTAGAAGAAAGAAGAAGGTTACCATCTATGTTAGGAGTCCAGGATAGGGCTCAAACGTATAAAGAGGAATGTAGGGAAAATAAACATTCAGCTCTAAGAGACCTAATCCTGTGTAGCTCATCCATAGAAAAATGCAAAAAGTTCATAATATTTTTGGCTTGTTTTAGTTGTCCCCTCCTCTAAAATGTAGATCAGTCTATTTAGATACAGTAGAGAGAAAAAAATGAATGCCCCACAATCCCATATTATTATAATCAATTATCAGATATAACTGGAAAGATATAGTTAATTACATTATTGTGAAGACATTTTGTGAAACATCTTGTGCCATTTTAAAGGAGAGTTTTTATATTTTTTATGTCATGGGAAATATCCAAAATATAACACAAAGCAAAAAATGATGACACCAAATTTTATTTATACACACCCACACATATACACAAAATGTGATCCAAATTATGCAGTTGTGTATTTTAAAAGCTAAAAGCAAACATTTTTAAAAGTCAGATGGTAATCTCTAGTGGCAGGCTTTTGGGTGATTTTTCTTTTCCTTCATTTCTACATTTGTCAAATTCTCAAAAATGAATAAGCATGACGTTAACAAGTGGGAAAAACACTTAAAGACAAATAACACACAAATGATCTGAGAGCAGTTTATATTATTTAAATTGTATTTAGTGAAAAAGAGCCCATGAAGTACCAACTTGCTCATTCTGCCAATTTAAGGTGTTTGACGTAAACAAGGTCAGAAGTCTGTTCAGATTCACGTTTTACCTATGTTATCAGGTAAAAGAAATATCTTCACTAAAGATTTAATTTAAAAATCTGTATTATTGATTTCTACAAACCTCCCTCTTAATATCAGTAAATTAGCCTTATTGAAATACTTTAGTACCTAGTCCCTTTCTTCTTTGGACTCTAACAATAATTATGATGACCACCACTGATTGAGTGCTTTCTCTGTGCCACGCCCTATTCTGTTTTCCCATTTAGTACCCTGAACAACCTCATGATATAGTTGTAATTATTCCATTATTACTGATGAGGAAACTAAGGCATAGCTTAATTCATTTTCATGAGTTATAGGCAATTCAGTCCCAGGAGTCCCAGTTCTTAACACAATATTGCTCCCAGTCATAGTAGACATAGCTAATATTCATTTAGTGCTTCATATACACCAGTCTCCATGTTAAGCATGTTATACATGTTGTCACAATTTGTTTGCAGCAATCAAATCAGATAAATACCATTTTTATACCCGCCTTACAGAGCACCCTTAGAGTGAGTAACCATAGGTTCAGCAGTAAATGACAGTAAGGATTTTGCAACCTGAGTCTCTTTCTTAAGACAATATTTTAGGAGGCTGTTTTATCCCACCAGTGTGGTGGAACCACTGAGAGCCATGGTCATGCTTACAGGGACATGATTAGCCTTAATAGTTCTGTTATTTGTGGATATAAATTAACATTGGAATAGTTGATAGACTTCCTGGAGAGCCTTCTTCATGACACCTTCAGGATAAAGAAACCTGGACACAGCCTCTTTCCAGCCTTATACCCACTGGGTAAGTTTTTTATAAACTGTAGTCCTCCATTGTGAGACACAAAACTAAAATCCAAACATATTTATAGGATAGATAGGGAGAAAGAAAAATTTCTTCTGCCTTCTAGGTTCTTCCAACTGATCTAAGAATTAAGTTGATGTGAGGCAGATTGACAGAAAAGACAGGGATGCCTGGTATGCTGCAGTCAATGAGGTCGCAAAGAGTCGGACACGACTGAACGACTGAGCTGAACTGAATTTCATGTATATGAAGTGAGGTGAAGTGAAGTTGCTCAGTCGTGTCCGACTCTTTGTGTTCCCATGGTCTGTAGCCCACCAGGCTCCTCCATCCATGGAATTTTCCAGGTAAGAGTACTAGAGTGGGTTGCCATTTCCTTCTCCAGAGGATCTTCCCAACCCAGGTATCAAACCCCGGTCTCCTGCATTGCAGGCAGACGCTTTACTGTCTGAGCTACCAGGGAAGCCCTCATATATATGGGGACCCAACATGCATGAGAGGACTAGAGATCCGATATACATGAGAGGGTCAGAAACAGAAAGGTAAAACGAGGTCTGTATGTCATCCTGAGCTAAGGAACGGGATAGGAACCTAAGGCTTCCAAGGTCAGCAGGGTCATTCACAGGACTGAAAGCAGAAGAACAGATGTTGATAGTTAGATACTGACCCCGCCATACAGAGAGGGTCACTTAGATAAAATTTATCTCTGTGAATAACTTTTTCTGGGAAAAATCCCCAAATTAAATTCTTCTAGGTAGTTAATGGAAGGACAGTAGTTTCTCTTGAATCCACAGGGTCTTGATTGCCTGTAGCTCAAAATAATCCTCATGCAGCAGTGGGGAGGCTCATTCTGAATCCCCACAATAGTGTGAAGACATAAGGATCGATTGCTTAATCTAATGTAAAATAGCAATAAAACATTAGTGATGGAATAGAAGTGTGATATATAAAAATTAGCATCAGTTCATTAATTATTGATTTATTTTAGTTATATTCAAGGGAATTCCTGGTATCTTGTCTTTCAGAATATTTTATACAAATGCATGCAGAGATTGACCTGCCATTCCATCTTCTATGACTTTGGAGGAAAAGAAGGGAGGAAGAAAAAGAGAGAGAGGATATGAATTAGAGACCTTTGGAAAACTCAGTTTTATTTCTTGGCATTCTGTTTTTTAAAGCTGGCGTCTTTCAAAAAGGGATTTCCTGTTAGCTCAGTTGGTAAAGAATCCACCTGCAATTCAGGAGACTCTGGTTTGATTCCTGGGTTGGGAAGATCCGCTGGAGAAGGGATAGGCTACCCACTCCAGTACTCTTGGGCTTCCCCTGTGGCCCAGTTGGTAAAGAATCTGCCTGCAATGTGAGAAACCTGGGTTCAATCCCTGGGTTGGGAAGATCTCCTGGAGAAGGGAAAGGCTACCCACTCCAGTATTCTGGCCTGGAGAATTCCATGGACTGTATTGTCCATGGGGTCACAAAGAGTCAGACATGAATGAGCAACTTTCACTTTTATACTTTCTTTCTATTAGAATGCTTTCAGCATATTCTAGCTGCTTTCCTGTAATGTTCTAAGAGTGAGATCTTTCCACTGCTTTCCAGGGAAACTCTTTAATTTGAGCTAAGAATCTTGACAAAGGAAGAAGGACCAAAGGTATAAATAATCTCTGGAAAGAGTCTAAAGACAAACCCAGGAATGCTGAAAAGATGCAAGGTGAAGAGAGCTTTGGAGAAGGTTGGGAAACCAACTGTGTCTTTGAAATTCAAATGCCAATTTCAACTAACTTCAATTCTTATAAAGGGCAGTGGCAAATTGAGGACTTAACAGAAGTTTCTAAAACTGAACTAAAATGTTTTATGTGTTCAGTTTGTAGAAAAGTTACTTGATGCCCCCAAAGTACTCTTAACATTATCCTCAACTTTGAGGAATTTGTTAAAACAACTTTTTCAAGAGAAGCTGACATTTTTCATTCCTGTTAAGGAATGCAGTCAAGATCTCAGATTACAAACTGGTCCTAACAAGAAATCAGTTTAAAGTTGGTAAGAATCTTCCATCATTTTGTTAAAAGTCCCTCTCTGATGGGACTTGCACAATGTCAATAGTGTTAAACAAACAAACCAAACAAAACACTAGACTAAGACCCATTTTGGTGTATTTCAACATGGTACCCAATGCTCTTTTTTTCCTTTTTTTTTTTTCCATTTATTTTTATTAGTTGGAGGCTAATTACTTTACAATATTGTAGTGGGTTTTGTCATACATTGACATGAATCAGCCAGGGATTTACATGTATTCCCCATCCAGATCCCCCCTCCCACCTCACTCTCTACCCGATCCCTCTGGGTCTTCCCAGTGCACCAGGCCCGAGCACTTGTCTCATGCATCCAGCCTGGGCTGGTGATCTGTTTCACCATAGATAATATACATGTTTCGATGCTGTTCTCTTGAAACATCCCACCCTCACCTTCTCCCACAGAGTCCAAAAGTCTGTTCTGTACATCTGTGTCTCTTTTTCTGTTTTGCATATAGGGTTATCATTACCATCTTTCTAAATTCCGTATATATGCGTTAGTATACTATAATGGTCTTTATCTTTCTGACTTACTTCACTCTGTATAATGGGCTCCAGTTTCATCCATCTCATTAGAACTGATTCAAATGAATTCTTTTTAACAGCTGAGTAATATTCCATGGTGTATATGTACCACAGCTTCCTTATCCATTTGTCTGCTGATGGGCATCTAGGTTGCTTCCATGTCCTCGCTATTATAAACAGTGCTGCGATGAACATTGGGGTGCACGTGTCTCTTTCACATCTGGTTTCCTCGGTGTGTATGCCCAGGAGTGAGATTGCTGGGTCATATGGCAGTTCTATTTCCAGTTTTTTAAGGAATCTCCACACTGTTCTTCATAGCGGCTGTACTAGTTTGCATTCCCACCAACAGTGTAAGAGGGTTCCCTTTTCTCCACACCCTCTCCAGCATTTATTGCTTGTAGACTTTTGGATAGCAGCCATCTTGACTGGCGTGTAATGGTACCTCATTGTGGTTTTGATTTGCATTTCTCTGATAATGAGTGATGTGGAGCATCTTTTCATGTGTTTGTTAGCCATCTGTATGTCTTCTTTGGAGAAATGTCTGTTTAGTTCTTTGGCCCATTTTTTGATTGGGTACCCAATGCTTTATCCACTTTGTTTTTCACTAAATTGACAAATTGTATCAATGTCTCCAGTGTACATGGAGGTAACAAACTCAGGATCCTTACTACTTTATCCTTCTTAAGACTGAAGGTACTAGCTGCAGGGAAATAAAACAATGGGAGAGTATAAATTTTATACATCACAAAATTATGGACATTTTTAATACATCCAGATTTCCACATTAGCCTATCATCATAGGATAGAAGCTTGTGGGGGAGGGAGTTGGATTCTAGAAGTCCCAGCTTATTATTTATTGAAACAACAATTCTAGGATCCCTGTGGCCTCTCTTTTAAATGGTCAACCAGCATGTCTTCTAGGAACTGGAAGGTAGGCCTGAAGCTAACAATAGATTGCTAAAAAAAGAGATCAAGAAAATATCACACTTGTTCCTATTTTGCATCTGAACAAATGAGCTGGTTGCCATTCAGATTCAAAAGCAAACAGGAAAATAGAATAAAGCAAGGTTCTGCTGGAAAAGGCCCTGCTCTAGTGAGTGCTCTGTGAAACTGCCCTGGAATCCCCTGAGAACAGCAGGATTGTAGCTATCCCTGCCCCTTGCTCTGCTTGAAGCAATGATTTCAATCACCACTTGATAATGCGAAGAGATCAGTGCAGGGATGACAAGGCCTCCTGGAGAATTACTTTGGATTAGCTACTTTAGCACCTCTCTTCTTTGGAGTCTATTTAAATTAAAGAATAGCACCCATCTGGGTTTGCCAGGCTCTGCTTCATAACAGGAGCTCCAGGAAAAGTGTAACTTCAGCCCCCTTTGTGTATCTAGCTACCCTGGTGAGGGAACACCTGTTAGGACTGGGGAGCTAACCAGTTACTTCTTTTCTTTTTATTGAACTATAGTTGATTTATAAAGTTGTGTTTATTTCAGGTGTATAGCAAAATGAATCAGTTATTTAGACACATAGACATTCATATATGGCTTTCCAGGTAGCTCAATGGCAGAGTCTGCCTGCAATGCAGAAGACCCAGGTTCGATCACTGGTTTGGGAAGATCTCCTGGAGGAGGACATGATAACCCACTCCACTTTTCTTGCCTGAAGAATCCCATGGACAGAGGAGCCTGGCAGGCTACAGTCCATAGGGTCACAAAGAGTGGGACATGACTGAACAACTTAACATACACATTTATATGCATACATGCAGATTATTTACCACTGAGCCACCAGGAAAACCCTCCATTGGGAATTTTCTGATACCTACCTCTATCATCTGCCAACTGCCCCTTTGAGTGACTGGTTGAAGGAGAAAGTTAAGAACTATAAAGTAAACCACTCCATTTCAACTAATCATAACTCTTCCTAACATGTTATAGTCCTTTGCAAAATGCTTTTGCATGCATTATATTATTTGATTATTGCAGCCACCTGTGAAGTTTTATTATCCACCATGGATGAATGATGACACCGTAGATGTGATCATCATAATGCTAAATATTACAGTCATTGTGAAGTGAGTTTCCTTATCCCCTTTTGATAGATGATAATACTAATGTCTAGAAAGGTGCCAGAACTGGTCCACAGATCTCAGCTAGAAAGTGGCAGAGTAAAGATAAAAATCCAGGGTAATCTGACTCTCAGTTTGGTGCCCTTGACAGTTCAACAAAGGAAACAATAAATTTAAGTCATGATCTAGTCCCTCTTCTGTGACTAGCTTAGAATGGAAACTTAAACAAACTCCCAAGTGAAGTCAGGGCAAAGAGTTCCTCACCAATAATCTGAAAAGGATATAAAAATATTATTAGAAATAATATGAAAAGCAGTCTGTTCTTATCCTATTTGGAATGTTAGTTGGAGGGAGAATTGATTTGTGTCACTTACGGAAAATGTTGAGAAGATATGTGTGGGTCTTCTCTGACTGCCCCTTTCTTTCCCTAATTCCAAATCACTAAGCAACTCACAAAGTCAACTGTTGAAGAGGGGGGGGGAGGTGTGGAAAGCTTAAAATGGGCAAGGAATTTAAGCCAAGTGATACAAAGGCAACCCATAGCAAGCATATCTTTCCTTGTTGGTAGAGAGAAATCAATGCCAACAAGAGCACTGGATAAAGCCCTAGGTGATGTGAAGAGAGCTGCTGGCTTTGCAAGGGCAGCAGGCATAATCCTTGATTGAGTTTTTTCCTTTCCTTTTAAATGAATGCTATGACGGAAATGCTGTTTCTGATTTTTTCGTAAGACTTTATATTTAGAGGGAAAGAAACCAGCCAAAGAAATCAGGCCCGAGGTAACATCCACCAGAAATGCTGTCAAAGCATGACATCAACAGCCCTTGACCCTGGAGGAGGCAGCGAACATTCTGCCTAGGGAGAGGGATGGATTGAAGGGTGACCGAGCTGGCAGACACAGTGATAACACAGCTTTGATGCAAATGGTCTTCACTGTCCCATGGCCATGCAGCACCCTAGCTCCCTGTTTGGCAGACTCACAAAATGTGAAACTTCCAACTGAAAATTCACCCCAAGCATTCTCACAGCCTTTTTGTACCCTAAGAAGCAGTCTTTTCTAGATCATGATTTTATCCTGAAGCTTATTTTCTGTTGTTGTCATGTTTTGTAATAGCAACTTTATTGAGATAGAATTCGTATACCAGAGAATTTACCAATTTAACATGCAATTCAGAGGGCTTTAATATATTCTCAGAATTGTGCCACCATAATGTAATCTACTTTAGAATTTTTTCATTACCCCCAAATGAAATCCCATGCTCATTAGCAGTCACCTGCCATTTATTCCCCAACCCTCAGTCCTGAGGCAACCTCCAATCTACTTTCTGTCTCTATGGATTTGCCTATTCTACTTTCACATAAATAGAATCATACAATGTCTGAACTTTTGTGTCTGGTTTCTTTCACTTAGCATAATGTTTACAAGCTTTATCCATGTCAAAGTGTATGGGAAGAAAAATAATTTTCCCTCTACCATTTAGAGTTCTTGGCTGAGACCATATAATAAAAGACAGATTAGCAAGAGAAAAATAAATAATTTTATTAACATATGTACATGGGAGATACCCAGAGAGAAATGAGTCATTCTCTGAAATGGCTTAAATGCAATCTTAAATACTATCTTCCTAGGGAAATGGGAAGGGGTATTTAAGCTTCTAGGGGAGAGTACATAATTATTAGGAAAACATGAATGGGTTCTTAGAAAAAAAGACGGGAGATAAGTGATGTCCACTACTACTCTCTGGTGATGAGTCAATTTCCCTGGTTGATGAAGTATCTGTCTTTAGGCAGATAGGGTTTCAGAGAAGCGTCTCCCTAGGTATTGGCTACTTTTTGGTGCCCTCAGCTCAAATGGGCTTCCCTGCTACTTCAGCGGTAAAGAACCCACCTGCCGATGCAGGAGGCATGGGTTTGATCCCTGGTTGAGAAGATCCCCTGGAGAAAGAAATAGCAACTTGCTCTACTATCCTTGCCTGGGCAATCCCATGGACAGAGGAACCTGGTGGGCTACAGTCCATGGGTTCTCAAAGAGTCTGATGCGACTTAAGGACTAAAAACCAATAACAAGCTCAAAATAATCAGTATACCAAGCAGTATGTTTTAGGGTGGTGTATTATGCTACCTGTTAGTAGCATGAATCAGAATTCTGATCCTTTTAATTGCTGAATAATATTCCATTGTGTGGATGTATAACATTTTGTTTATCCAGTCATCAGCTGACACACATTTAAGTTGTTTCCAGCTTTTAGCTGTTGTTAATAATTCAGTGAAGATTCATGTACAAGTCTCTGTATGGACATATGTTTTTCAGTCTCTTGAGTTCCACCTCAAAATGGAATTGCTGGGTCATATAATAACTGTATTTTTAAACTTTTGAGGAACATCCAGACTTTTCCAAAGCTTCTGTGCCATTTTACATTCCCACCAGCAGTGTAAGAGAGTTCCAATTCTTGTTCATTCTCCATAACACTTAATCTGTCTTTTTGATTATAGCTATCTTCATGAGAGTGAAGTTGTATCTCATTGTGGTTTTGATTTGTATCTTCCTAATGACAAATGATGTTAAGTATCTTCTCTTGTGCTTACTGGCCAGGGGTTTACCTTCTTTGGAGAACTGTGTGTTCAGATCCTTTGCCAATTTTAAGTTGATTTCTTTTTCTTTTTTTGGTCATTTTGAGTAATAGGCATTTACCCTGAAGCTTTTAACATCAGATGGACTGGAGATTCAGTTGCAAATTTGCCTTATCTGATGACACCACTCTGTGGTCAGAGAAATGACCAGATTATGTCCCTTCAGATGAGGTTGGTCCTGGGACTTCTTTCTTGAGTCTGAGTATGGTGGCTTCCAAGTGGGAAGTTTTCAGTTCCATGGACATGGCCTTTCACTGACATAGCTAAAGGCTGAGAGAAGGTGCCGACAAGACACAGAAGGCGCTGCTATCTTCTGTGTCAATTGAAACCCTTAGTCTTTCTATTCTCCAAACAAGCCTGTGTTGTATTAAAACCTAGCACCAGAGTTCGCTCTCTAGGGAGGAAGTCGCTGTGGATGAGTATAATGCTGCCCAGAGGCTTGAGGTGTTTTCTCTTCTATAACTATTATGGTGGCTTGTGGAGACCAGTATTTCCTGAGAGGACACACAACTTTACATTCTCTATGTAATCCAGAAAAGAACACTGGTGAAGGATACAGCTACATGTTTTTCCCATGCTTCAACCTAGGTTTCTAATTAGATCTAAAATTTACTTCCGACCCTCCCCTCCTCACAGTGCTACCTGTGTGTGCACGCCAAGTCGTGTCAGTCGTGCATGACTCTGCGACCCTGTGGACTGTAGCCTGCCAGGCAAAAATACTAGAGCAGGTTGCTATGCCCTCCTCCAGGGGATTTTCCCAGTTCAGGGACTGAACTCTTTCTCTTACATCTCCTGTAAGGTTCTTTACCATTAGCGCCACTTGGGAAACCCCACAATGCTACCTTTTCCTTACATATATTCTTTTAAGTATCAGGACACACGTGCCGATTCCTCATTAGTCAGCTCCCAGCACCAGTTACATTATTAGAATCCCCTGGGAACTTTTTAAAACTGTATTCATGCTGACACCCCTCAACTGGAGAGTCTCGTCATCTCACTGATGTGGAATGGGCCCCGCCTAAGCATTTAGAGTTTTCAGTTTGAATATGCAGACAGTTTCAAAACACAAGCCCAACTATCACTCGCCTCTTCATTTATTATGAGACTTAAGAACGCTTTTTCCTGTCTAGATCAACGCTTCCCAAACTTTTACTTGCATCAGTGTCCTCTGGGGGTCTTGATAAACTGAATATCTGATTTGGAGGGCCTGGGGCTGGTGCCAGGGCTCTGCATTTCTAACAAGCCCCTTGGTGAAGCCAGGGCTGCTGGTTGGCTGCTCACATTCCTCAGAGCTGGGGAGCTGCTATGTGTTTGTGACATTTTTCAGTTAATCCTGAGAGGGTCTTTATCACCTCAAGAATTTAACTTTTTAATACACCATCATCCAATACAATATGTACTGCTTTCCTTTTAAAAATAGAATTAAAAATACCTTGCTGCTCATCTAGGCAGTCTTTGTTAACATAGAGATTAAACAATAAACCTCTGTATTAATTCAAGGTAATGATTTAGATCTTTTAGAGTGGTCATAAAAATACTGCACAGCTCAATGAACAAGGACCTTGTAGGTCATGTACCCGAAAGACACTTGTCTGCAAATCCAGTCACAGGAGTCTCACTTTGTGACCTTGGAAGTTTCTTTACTTCTCAGTCACTGTTTCCTCTCTGAATTGTTAAATGGTGGAAGTTACTTCCAGGCCTGCTCGAAAGATGGATGAACTAACAAATGCAAAATGCCCATCAGTTCATTGACCTCTGATTTAAAGAGAGGTTAAATCTTTAAGAAAATCTTTTAAAGAGATATTGCAGTACCTATGTATGTGAAACCCTCAGTAAAATGTTTTTATTTTATGAGGATTTAGAAAGATTCTCTTCTTTTTCATCCTCCAACTCATCTTTTCTTGCTTCTCCCAACTTCAAGAGTAGTCTTAGGGAGAAGAAAGCACAGAAGGACAAATTGAAGCTGAAATTTGAAAAGAGGCTGATTCAAATTTGGCTTAATAATGAGATATTAGTATTTTGAAGATATTTTATTTTATGACTCTTGCTAATAGCACCATCTCTTTCTCTTCGTTCTCATAGTTTGCCTGAGTCACCACCTGATATAAGAACTCCTTACTAGGATGCTTGAAGGAATTTGGGTCCTTTGAAACCCATCAGATAAGATGTGACTTTAGTATCATCAAAGGAAAGGCAAAAATCAAAGCAACGACCTGTATTTTTCCACTAAATAATTTGATCTTTCTTAACCAAATGCTTTTTTTTCTAGAAATGGAACCAAAATGTATCTCCATAAATATTTTGGCCATCCTGAGAAATTATTTAATGTTTTAATGATATCATCAGATTTATAACTGTGTTGCTAGTTTCCAGGAACCATAATTTTTATAATATACTCTTTGACTTTAGAGTGATGTAAAAAAATCAAGTGAAAAATTCTCCTTACCTTCTTCTTCATGATTAGGGTAGCTGAAAATTGCATGACACAATTTTTCTGTTTGTTCCTTATCAGTGTAAAATTAGTGCAGGTGTTGTTGTTGGATGAAAGGCTGGATCTCCCCAACTATTCCAGTTTTGTTTTGGTTAACTTGCTTATTTAAATAAATATTAACACTAGTATAATGATATATATATAAGTGAATCACTTTGGTGTACACTTGAAACTAACATAACACTAACATATGTATAGTGTATGTATAGTATAGAAACTAACATAGTATAGATTAACTATAAAAAAAGAAAGAATAACAGTTTTCTGACTGCTTCCCATTGATAAATAGAACCAAAGTATAGCCAACATGAATCTATGTTCTCAGAGAGAGAGAGAGTCTTTTTGCAGTGCAGAAGCCCTATGAATATGGGTTGGTGTAGCAATGGGGGCAAATTGAAGGACCTCTAAGATCATTCAGTCCTTGAGATTTAATTTCCACTGCAGAACTGTGAGGAGCAGAGAGAGATGTGCTTCTGCTGATATCAAGCTAAAAGTGGAATTGGGGTTTTCACCAAACCAATCGCATCTTATTTTCTTCGCCCATGATGAAAGAAGTGGCCATAATCTTTCATGCATTAGGTTCTGTAAAGTGAGTCAAAGACATGCCAAGGATATGATTCTTTAAAATTTACGTAGGTTAATTGCACCTCTCTAAGGAAATGGCAACCCACTCCAGTACTCTTGCCTGGAAAATCCCATGGACTGAGGATCCTGGTAGGCTATAGTCCATGGGGTCGCAAAGAGTTGGACACGACTGAGTGACTTCACTTTCATCTTTGTTAGGGGGCTTCCCATGAGGCACTAGTGATAAAGAACCTGCCTGCCAATACAGGAGACACAAGAGATTTAGGTTCGATCCCTGGGTCAGGAAGATTCCCTGGAGGAGGGCACAGCAACCCACTCCAGTATTCTTGCCTGGGGAATCCCATGAACAGAGGAGCCTGCAGCCCATAAGGTCACAGAGTCAGAAATGACTGAAGTGACTTAGCACACACGCACCTTTGCTAGGGGAAGAAATAGTTTTGTTCTAAAGCAAAAGATGAACATTACCAATCTCTTCTGGTTTTTGCCTCTCTTGATTCAGAGGACTAATTCATATTGATTTCTTTATCTTGCCTCTTTAAATTGACTGAATTTTCCTTTAATAATCAAGTTTCCTATTAATAGCTGTACTGAGCAAGAGGAGTAAAATCAATATGTGATTTAATGGCTCCTCCTGTCAGGGGCACTATTGATTGTATTACTAATGATTTTGAAATGATATACCATTATGCAAGTCCCATCTATTTTAGGTGCCTTTGCCAGGCACCCACAGAAGTACTGTTTTCTTTTCCTTCATAACTGATCTTCCAGTGTCACAGTTATCAAGTACCAAAACATTTTCTAAGGATTATAATCCCAGTGACTAGTAATACTCTATTGACAAATTTTAAGTGTTTATTATACAAATGAATGGGGTGAGACCTTATGTTTTTCACATTGATCAGCTACTCAGAATGTAGAAAATAAACCTATCACAGCAATGAAAGTGAAAAGTGAAAAATAAAAGTGAAGTCACTCAGTTGTGTCCGACCCTTTGCAACTCCATGGACTGTAGCCTACCAGGATCCTCAGTCCATGGGATTTTCCAGGCAAGAATACTGGAGTGGGTTGCCATTTCCTTCTCCAGGGGATCTTCCTGACCCAGGGATAGTAGATTAAATTCACCAAGGATCAGAAACACTGTTACTTCGGTTTTTCTGTTTATTTGTGAATAAGTGGTCATGTTGCCCTTTGGGAATGAAACTGGGAGCCCCTCCTAAACAAACGCTTACCCTAATAGAAATACCACTCCAAGCATCTCCGCTATGCTTTATTTCTATAATAATGCATGAGATCTGGGATGGGTTGGGAGTACAGATGGAAGAAGACAAGTCAAATGTTTTTATGTAATATAAACAAGAGCATTGCAACATGCACTCTACCATGAAGTGTCTTGATTAGGGGCCATTAGGTCCAGGAGACAGTAGTAGGACCCTTCTAATGCCCACCAGCATTTTCCCACACACGATCATATGATGCTGATGGCTTTAGCAGTGATGTACAAGTATAGTTTATGATTACAAGGCAGTAAGATGGAAATTAATACCTAAAATGCATAATTTGGATGACAAGGTAGATGTTTGGCAGGTTTTTTGAAGAATAAATTTGATCTCACTTTCCAGATTTATTTTAAAATTAAAAGCACATGTATCATCAATTCCTATATCTTCTTGTGCTTTCTCTAATATTTTATATTTTTTTGGATATTGAGGAATGATAAGATACCCTGGTGTAGTCAGAGCAGGCTGGTTATAGATATAAAGTAAATTGGTGAACTCCAGAACATAGTTCTGGAAGTTAGAAATTAATCACTATATATATATATATATACGTGGCTGGATTTTTGTCAGACTGTTGGTAGTTTTACAAATATCTAACTGTTCTTTAAAAATGATATTGCTTTAGTCATTGACAGCTGCTCACCCAGCCTTAGTATTTCAGTCTTTGCAGACAAAGCTCAGATAGGAAGACACTATCAGGTGTTCCAGTTCCTTAGCAGTGAGCCATTGGGATGTGAGTGTTATGGGGGATGTTCTTTAGGTGAGGAGCACGGAGGAGGTTATGAGGCTCTTTAGAACCAGAAGCAGTCATTTGTTCTCACTTAGCATTAGAGGCTGGGAAATTCAGAGAATTAAAAGCAAGTTCTACCTTTATTCTCCTTCATATGAGAAAAGAAAGCTGGTGCTCTTTGGCATGTGTAGGTCTAAATGAAACTTGAGAGCTTTGGTCAATAATCAAAAAAAAAATAAAAAAAGAGAGAGAGATCTTTATAGAAAACCTGGAAAATTCTACCCAAACTAAATAATGTGCATGACATTAAAACTGTATGTCTTTGGAAACTCATCATTTTTAAACCTTTATTCAGAAATATTCTTGGCCAATGTTACTGAACAAAAGCTATTTTCAAGAACAAACACGTGTTTGTGGGCTCTGAGTAAGTTGTAATACATGAAGTGATTAAACCCTTATTAATTAAAAGGTAACACTAGATTTCAGAGTCATCAAGGCTTAGGGAGGTTTAGATTTGCATAATATTTGCATTTGTCGTACCTGCCTGTCAATCACAACCATAAGACAACAAGGCGAAAAGTGCCAAAGGATCAATTACAGGAAGAATTCTTAATGAAATGTCTCAATGTATCCATGGAGTTTGCAAGGAGGGTAAAGAGTGTATTTTGTCTAAGGTGAAACTCAACTGTGGGAGGGAAGAAAATAGAACATCACTCCCCACCCCCACTTTAAGAGACTTTCATCTTTAGAGAGACAAAACGCAACTTCCCCTTGTGATCTAGGTGGAAAATCTGACTCACTTGAAAATGAGTTTGACTGTAGGACATTGGGTGGGGTAAGATATTTTATTTTGTGATCCTTTTATATATATATTTTAATAAAACTTTATGATGAAAATGTTATGTTTGGAAATACAGTAAAGCAAAATGAAAGCCCCACAAAAATGATCCTCATGCCTGTTATGAAGTGAGGTAGCCTCTGTTCATATTTTGATGTGGTTTACTGATTTGTATCACAAGAGTGAATTCCAGAGCATAGCTCAGACAGTCCTATGGTTAAGGTATTTACTTATAAATATATTTTTCTTTTCTTATTGTGATCTGTGTTTTTCTGCTTCCCACAATGATGATAAACCTAGTAGTACAAGAGCTGTATTTGACTAAAATAGTTCTGTGGCCCTGGGCAGGGGCGCTGTGCATTGGGTGACCTCTCTGGGCTCTCAGACCCATCCCACACCCATTCTGGAAGGACAGTCTCTCACAGTCCAGAAGTTTCTCAGTTGGCGTTTGTCTGGAAGTGCCGCTCGTTAACCTTGCTTTCCTCTTCTCTATGTTCCTTCTCTTCTCTTTCCTCTTCCCCTTGTTCGTCAATTTCTATTCTTCTCTGTTTCAGCAAAACAATATCAGTCAAGGTAATTGATGATGAGGAGTATGAGAAAAACAAGACCTTCTTCCTTGAGATTGGAGAGCCCCGCCTGGTGGAGATGAGTGAGAAGAAAGGTGGGGGAGCTGCTCCAGGGCTGAGCCCAAGAGCTTCTGCTGGCCTGTGCCACCCCTGGATGCCTGCACTCTTCAGAACGTGACTTACAATGCACACATCCCTCCACCTATGTAACAGGGCATAGATCTCCTTGGGGCTACAGGAGGCCTGGCCTGGAGCCCCATCAACCGGTGTGGGCCACTGTGCTTATTGCAGTCTGAGCACCGGCAGTGCAGTCAAGCTTCCATTGCTGGGAATGCTGGTGCTGATGCTGCCTACACCCCCATAGAGCCAACTGTCTGATTTCTTTTCTTAATTCGGGGTACCTCCTGGCTGCTAAATTGAAGCAGAAGGATTTGTATCAGTGATGGATTGGCAGAGAAGATCAGTGGGGGCCAGCTGAGAGCCCCTGGATGCCCTTTTACATACTCCTGGAGGCCCATGTGTGGCCAGCTCTCCTTCCATAACATCACAGTAACATGCTGCTTGGTGAACGCCTGGCATGAGCGTGTGACTCCAACCATTTGTTTTGCCTTTGTCTTGTGTTCCCACAGGAAGATCATTACCATTAGAATATTTGACCGTGAGGAATATGAGAAAGAGTGCAGTTTCTCCCTTGTGCTTGAGGAACCAAAATGGATAAGAAGAGGAATGAAAGGTGTGAGAGTATACAAAGACATACCAGCGAGAAATTGTACTCTTCTCTCCGTGTCTCCTACTCTCACACTTAACTCTCTCCTCTTCCTCGGCTTCCAAGTACTATACTTCCTCTCCTTCGAAGCTTTAGCAGTTTCATTTCCCTTCCCTATTTCACAGTGCACCAAGAGATGCCCCTTTTCTTCAGGAAGTGCCAATTCACCTTAATTGATACCAGATTTCAGAAACAGTGGAAGAGGGTTCTGTAATTCAGAAACGATGACATAAAAGAATGATTTCTGGGTTTAGTTTTTCACTACTCAGGAATCATTCAAAAACGTGGTTCCAGCTATTAAGCATCCCCTAATATGGTAGCAGTGGACACTACTGCATACATATTAGTCATGGTAGTTGTGTCTCATGGTAAATAATAGGAAATTTCAGAAGAATTCAATAATTAGTCTTTCTTAGTGAAACCAGTTTAAAAAAAAAAAAACAGTAAGAACAAAGATCTTTAAAGAGTAGCATTCGTTTTTGCATAGTATTATTCATATAATCAGATATGAAATTTAAAAGGTATAAAACCTATAGGCATATGAATTTTCTTTAGTAGAAAGGACATGATGATAGTTCATTAAGAACTTAACCCTTAATTAAGGCTGATTCTGCCTTATGCTTCAAACTTTTTCAATTCTTATTGAACTGACACATTTCTAACAAAGAAATTTTTTCTAAAAATAAAAAAATAGCACAAAATTTAAAATTTTTTAAATTTTGTTTAAAAACAAAATTTTAAAGCTGAATTTTATATCAGCTTTAAAAATAGTTTTTTTTAAATTTTGAATTATTCTAAAGGCTTCCCATAATTACCCTCTAGTAGTGAACATTTTAAAAGGAATGGTAAATTATATCTATAAAATGAATATATTACATATTGATTGCATTCAAACAATTGATAAGAACAGTTTAAATGGTTAAATGACCACTTTGCAAGAAATATTACTTTTTCATGTAAAGGAAAAGCCAAATAGAAAAGACTAATTCCTATATAGACCCAACATTTGGGGGAATTTAACTAATCTTGCTTTTATTAGAACATTCTGGCCTCTGAGTCCATCAGAAAAACAAAGTTGTCCTGACTTAATCTAGTTCAAAAAGGTAACAGGAGCCTTTGGAATGATGGAGGAGGAGCACTGGGGACCCATTTTAATGCAGCTTATTTAATACGCTCTATAGACAGCAGGTGGAAGAAAAAGACACTTTAGAAAATTGTGTTGATTTCTTACAAAGATGGGATCAAAAATGCCTCATTAACATACAGGAAAAAGCACTTAGTTCTAATTGTATTCCTCCAAAGAAGTGCCTTTTATCTCAAGGAAGAGCATCTTGGATACACAGCTCTTTCAATTGTCATTTTAGTAAAATATGCCTTCATATAAAAGCAAATTAAAATTCCTTGATAGTACTATCTGCTTTTGACACCCACCAAGTGGATCTGTGTCATCATAAGTAAAATAACTAAAAAAAAAAAAAAAAAAAAAAATAAGTAAAATAACTGACTTGTTTTTGAAAGTTTCCTCTAATGCCACTACCATTAGAAAACTGGTCCTGAAGAAATAATTGTAACATTCTCATCTGTAACTGTGGAAGTAATTTATTTGATACATTTAGGCAAGTAGATTTCACCAAGATAAAGTGCTACAGTTACAGTCTGAGTTTAAAGCACATAGCCTGTATGTCCCCTCCCCCCACCACAAGCCTTCCCCCGCTGACTTGTCAGTTTCCGTGAAATTATGTGTCCGCAAGAAGCGATGTGGCTGTCCAATTAGAATGTGCAGAAGTCATAGATAAGGACACACAAATAAGCACTAATTCCTGGCACTTAACTTTTGAGGATTTTAAAGAACCTAAGCATTCCTTGATGATCAAACTATCATGCATGTAGAACCTCCAGTGAGAAAACGTCACCTTGGGTCAAAACCTCATTATCAGGAGGGATGACCAAAATGAAATGTCCTGAGATGTTTTCTCCATTTTCATTGAAAGGTACATGAAAGGTACAATCCCTGAGATCCTGGATGATTTCAGACTTCTGTCTGTTGAATTCACTAACTCCCAGGCAATAATTTCATGAGGAACGCTCACTCAAAGATTTAAGATTAGCTTCATAAAATATTTCTTCTATATTTGGCAAACTAGATATATACACTGTGTGTAAACATATAGCGGACATGTTTTCTTAAATGTCAAGAAATGATATATAAAGTGAATTGTTTATATATACAATCAGTCACACCCATTTGCAGAAATTAGGGATTTTTTTTGGAAATAACTCCCAATGCCACATTTACTTGGCATGCACCATTTAGTAGCAGCTCCCTACCACTATAATCAGATCTGCCTGGATTTCTTTCTGCTGATATTCCTCTTACTTTCATTATTCATCTGGTCTCTTATTCTGTGTTTGTCTTTGTCTGTTTCCTTCACAGCCCTGTTATTGAATGAGCTTGGTAAGCATTTCATTTCTTCATTTCCTTTCCATTTTTCTAGGTTATTTTTCTTTTCTATCAGGTGCCACAGTAGCTTTCTGACTTATCTTTTATTTCTATTGATTTATTAACAAGATTGTTGTTTAGAGTGATTGGCCTCATAATTTTGTGGAAGTCAGATAGTTTACATTCCACTTTGAGTTTAGTATTACCTTTTTAAAAAAATCAGTGATTTTTTTAGGCATGCACAAGAATTAAATTTGTGCACTAAACATCATAACCTTAAAAGAATGATTAATGATTAAGTCATGAATTGATGTTTCCATACCTTTCTTAATTATAAATACAATTTGGGCAAGTCTTTGTACCTTGGATGGGTTGTCAGGTGGTCTGATGTCACTGGTATTTGTTATTTAGAGTGAAAATGAAATAAATGGTAACATTTATTTTTTTTTTTTTCTTTTTTAGGTGGCTTCACAATAACAGGTATGAAATTTTTAAGTCTAATGAACAAAATTTTATTTTTTACTATCTGTTCTCACCATGTGTTATTTACATTTTAAAAAATTATTTCCCATTTTTATTTCCTTTTAATGAAGGGAAATACCTGTATGGTAAGACAATTTTTTAAAATGGTCTTCATTTTCTCCCAGTTACCCTTAAATATCAAGTAAGAACCACGTCTTACTTACCCTGAATTAACTTTCAGCTGTGGTACACGGTTTGCTCTTGCTGACTTTACACATTTAATGTTTTACACATTAACAACGTGTGTGTTGTGTTTATTTATGAGCAAATTTGTATGGAGAACCTATAATTGGTCGTGTTTTGACACTGATCAATTTACAGAGGTTCACATAGTGCTGATAATGTGAGGGAACTCTGCTAGATGCTCCAGAGAGTACCAGAATAAATACAGTGATTGCTAGTTTCAAGGTAGCATAGGAGTTGACATCCAAGCCAACTCCCTGGCCCAAGCTCAGGATTCTAATCATAGATAATGTCCTATTGGGAGAAGACAAAGCATGCTTTCTCTCTGCCCACCACACCCATCTGAAAAGGTTGAGTATTCTTAATATGGTAATGAATAATATGTCTGCCATTTGAAGTGGATGACAAATGTTCTGTAAAAACTCAAAATGCTAGTTAAAAAATTTAAAACTCTTAAATTCAGAATGGTACCCAGCCACTGTTGATTGCATTTTTAAGCACAACTTTAAAGCTATTTCCTTATGTATAGAAGGGGGATATTTCCTTACAGCATCCTCTCTTTTGACCTTAAATATTTTTGCACACTTTCAAAATCATCCATGTAGATTTAGAGAGGGAAGTAAATATCCTAGTTTGTCTGAAGCTACAGGTTGAAGATGTCTCTAAAGTCTGTCCTAATGATTGTGACATTTTCCAATACAATTATGTAGATATCAATAGTCTAGTTATTTTTTTCTGAGACAAGATAGCTGAACAAAAATATTTAGAAAAGAAACATTTCAAAAATTCTATTTGAAAATGTTATGGTGGGGGTTGGGGTTAACTTAAACCACCATCAGTGTAAACTCATGATCAGGAAGTTTCAACATGATTCTGTTAAAGTGGAACTTTCTAGATGCATTCAATTTCACATGGGCTATTGCTCTCCACTGCTTTCTCTCCAGACACAGTGTTAAGTGACAAAATAATTCATAGGCTCTTGGAGACATAGAATTTGAAAAGGATAGAAACGTTCAACAGGGCAAGTGCTTAGAGAATTTCTTAAACCTGATTCGCCTGACTTTCTCCTAGGTCAAGTCTTCCCAGTTCTGCACTGCCAATGATGGTAGTTTTGAATCCGAAGACAGGAATGTACATTTACTTTTAAAACTTTAATCTTTTCTTTTTCATCTTATCATTTACTGAAGTCTTTTTGGAAATATTCTGATTCAACCACCCAATAAGTAACTGGTCCCTGTGTGCTTTGAGGAAGGTAGGAATACTATAGTATCTACTGCTTGGCCCTATGCAACCTGATGCTGAGACCTTAACAAAGTCTTTAGCAGTAGATAGACTCTCTTGTTAAAATGTATCGATATGTTTGGATATCTTCCTGTTTTATCATTGACTATGTCAGGATTTTGCTTTTAGGGGCTTCCTTCTGTATCACTTGAAGCATCTTTCTTTTTAGTAACTAATTTAATGGTATCTAATTTTCTTTTCTCAGAAATTGTTCATATCAAGTTCTAGAATACCTGACTAATAATATCTAACATTTTCTGTCTTGGATGCATTATGCATCCAAGAGGACAGAATCATGTCTTTCAAAGGTTTTCTACTATTTCATATACTTCATTAAACTATTTCTTATGGTTCAGACTTTAGTCTCCAATAGCAGTTTTTCTGGTGTTACCACCTCTTCCCAAAACTTGCAACGATGCAGTTAAAATGAGAGAATTTGCAGAGCCCTCTGAGGATCTCTACAGTGGTTTGTTCCTCTCACTTTATATGACGCTTCTTCTCTTGAACCAAGAATATCTGGGATCCACTCTCTATAGATACCTCTGGGGAAAGTTCTAAAATGTATGTCTACACAGTGAAAAGCAGCTGTAAGCCCTGAAGAGCTTTCCTTTGAAGTCAGTTTGAAGCTTTGAAGTCAAGGCTTTAAGACATAGGAGCAGTAGAGAAGAATTAATCTAGCTCTTGGACTTTGCCTGCAGGTTTATGCGATCTTTGCAGCTGAGTGTGAAAACCTAAATTTAAATCAGGATATATGGAAATTGAAAAAGTCATTTGGTCCACAACCTGGTGCCTCTATTTCAGAAATGTCATTAGTAGTGGACCTTAAATGCTGGGGATGCTTTTGGAACTTGCAAATCTTCCCCTGTTGCTGCTTATCTTTACCTCATTGGAAGGCCCTTGTTGGTGCCTATGATGTAATTCCCCGTTGACCCTGCAGGCCCATAACATTATAACCCCTTATGCATTATAACTTATTAGAATCTGGAAAGCATCTCTTATTCATTATATCATTTGATCTTCAACCTTATAGGATAAGGTTTTTTCTCACTTATAGGAGAAGAAATGAAGGTTCAAAGAGATTAATCAATCTGCTCCAATCACTCATCCAGGGCTCAGAGCCTGGCCCTCTAACTTTACATCCACAGCCATGTGATGACTGTTTCCAACACTTTTAATTCCTTCCTCACAACTCATACATTCCTACTTGCATCTTAATCTCGTTTCCATCCAGAACCTCCACAGTGTTTCTTAAATCGACCAGTCTGAATTCCAAACAAATAAAAAAATAGGAAGACCCCAAAGCAGGGAAATTAGAGTACGTTAATTTGGATATTTTTAATAAAATTAAGTATTTTGGCTCAGTTTGCAGAGAGAGGCATGTTTGATTCGCAAAACAGGCAGCTAAAATTTCTCTAATTAATTAAAAATGCATAATAGTCAATATACCTCTTTAAAAGTTACTCTTCCAATCATATTATGCTTATCATATGGTAGTCTTCATAAGGTACATGGCTTTCTAAGAAAGCCAAACTATGAAAATTCTGACAGTTAAACACACATTAGACACTCCAGTACTTGGGTTAGAAGAACAAATCCCCTTCAAGTTTGACTTCTCTTAACAGTTGAGAAAACTGAATCTGAAAGAAACACCTTGTCCAAGTATAGAGAGCAGGCATACGGCTGAGTTTGCACAAGAGTGTGAATCTTATGAGTCCCAGGTCAGTTATGGGAACTCTTGGTAGAAACCAACAGCAGGTGCATCTGTCAGTCAGATGAACCAGGGGTTGCATGAAAACCCTCAGCTAGGTAATCCAGCCAGGCATGGTGACGATGAAGCACCCTTGCAAAACCTGCCAGTGTATGCAACCTTTCCCCTTCAGACTGCCCAAGAAATAAAGAAGCATTGTTTTTGATATTATGTTACTTGATCCCCAAACAAACCTGTGATCTGGACAGAGCAGGTACTACTGTCTCCATGTGACATATGGGAAAGCTGGGGAAATGGCCTGCTCAAGGCCGTGTCGTTGGCACCAATAGGCTCTAAAAGGAGCACCAAGTGCTTTCTGTAGTTTGGTGATGCCTTTGGAAGCAGGAGCTTGAAGGACGTGGTTAGTACATCTCAGATGCCTGCGGGATGTGACTGCGTTCCTGTCTGGCACGTGTGCTTCATAGAAACAGTCTGGCTTGGCTCCTTGCCCCATTGACCTGCTTCTTCTGCAACCTGCAGAACAGTGACCTCTGACCACTCAATCCCCAGACTGACATTGTGTGTGCTGTATGCTTGGGGTGTGATGCTTACTAATTCCACAGAGCTCTGCTGGCAAACCAGTACCATCCATTCTGCTGACTTTTGCCTGTCCTTTTGCTAGGCCAGCCTGTCTTCAGGAAAGTTCATGCTAGAGAACATCCACTCCCCTCTACTATAATCACCATTGCAGGTACTCGTTTCCCCACGGGCCTTGAAAACCACAGTTAACCGCCTTCAAGTGTTTTTTGGGTCTTTAGATTTTCAGTTCAGTTCAGTCGCTCAGTTGTGTCCAACTCTTTGCGATCCCATGAATCATGACAGAATTCAGCCCCTGTTCCCACTGAAACATTGCTATACAATGCCATGGCTTCTCTGCAGTGGGAGGGGTGTGCTGGGTCAGCCACAAGACACCACCACAACAGCCCAGGGTGGGAAGCATGGACCTATAAAGGGGACTCCGTGCAGAGGCCTCCCAAGTTTCAGTATATTCCAGATTTCTTGCAAATCTCGCTTCTCAGGCATGGGTCTTTTATTCCAAGTATTACGAGGGATCTTTAAAAGCAAGCTAACTTTCTTCTTGGAGTCTGCCTTTCCTGCCTCCAGGCAACATGATGTTAGCCAAATACAAACAGATGACAGTGCATCTGTGGGGTTTCTCCAGAGTGGAACGTTGACAGGGTGACTGAAGGATGACAGAACTATCCCGTATCGACAGTAGGATTAGAGCCCAGTTTGAGCTCTTTCTCCCTTGTCGCTGCATCTCTGGATGACACGGATACCCGCTCTTCAGTTGTCACCATCACCCATCGCTGGCCACGGTGACAGGAGCACGCCCAGTAGGACTTCCCTTGTTTCTCGCATCCCACACACCCACTTCATCATGCAGCCCTGACTGCAGAGTTGTTCCAGAATATTCCTCATGGGCATAATTTATGGGCCTCTTTAGATTCTAATCAGAGGGATCAGTCAGTTGCTGCAAACTGCCAGGAGATATCTGCTCTCAGATTTCTCCCCTACTGATGATTTTATCCCAGTATTAGTTTCTGTCTTGTCAATACTGATTTTAACCATGGCCCTTCATTATGCATTTGATCTTTAAGTTGCATTGTTTTTTTAAGATCATCATGTTACATAATTTATTATCAACTTTTCAGTAAAATAAGGTGAGTTTAAAAATAGGTACAGGCATACATACATATGGGGCTTCCCAGGTGGCGCTAGTGGTAAAAATCTGTCTAGTAATGCAGGAGACATAAGACACGTGGGTTCAATCCCTGTGTTGAGAAGATCCACTGGAGAAGGGCATGGCAACTGACTCCAGTATTCTTGCCTGGAGAATCCCCATGGACAGAGGGGCCTGGTGGGCTGTAGTTCATAGGGTCGCACAGAGTCGGGCACAACCAAAGTGACTTGGCACACAAGCATACAAGCTTATGTACATATACAGATAGAGAGAGGGGGAGAATTAAATAGAGAATTTCTTCTATCTGAGAAGCCAAACTAAATTACAGCATGTGCATAAAGAAGGAAATGAAACTTACTTGACCATATTAAAATGAACTGCATTTGATCCAACCTTTCCCTGGTTGACAGTAGGATAAAGTGTGGCATTAAATTCAAGTCAAGTCCGGAAAAAGAGTATAGAAGAAAGTGATATAAACAGGGTGCCCTGCTTTTCTTTAGTTTGAAATCCGCTAAGATATTCTTAGATTTTGGTCATTCTCATACCTCTTCTGCATTCCTTCCTTTGGCTTCATACCAACTATACAGTTATGTACTTCATGCAATTTTTTGCCTCATGTTTTTACTTCACTAAATTTGTTTAAAAAAAAAAAAAACACAAAGCCAAGTCACTAACACTAATGGAAAGCTAGTATTTGTCATAAATACAAAATAAGGTTAAAAAATTTTAAGATGAAAATAGTTATTAACTTCTAGCTCTGTGCAATCCAGTGCTCTATGCCTAAGACGTATTTTCTCTTTCCTAAAGGATAGAAACCCTAATGTCAGGAACTAGTTACAGATGTAACAGCCCCCAAATCAGCTTGTCTTCATCATCAGAAGGACTCAAAGATGATTAAAAAGGGAATAACCCTTTTGCTCACTACATGATTTGATATCATTTACTACCATGTCCATATATTTAATAGCATGTTCCAAATTATTTCATTTTGTGAAATGCAGTTTAAAGTAATGCCACTGTATCACCTTTCTTTTGTAATTTCTCTATATTTTTCTATCTAAATCAATTTGGATCCCATTAAAAACAGCTTCCCATTTGTAAATAAACTGTTAAAAGGGAACATAGTAAATATTCTTCCCCTAATGTCTTGTAATTCAAATTAAAATCCAAGTGGCACTTTCACTTTCATATAAAATGCTAGCAGTGCCTCTAGCCCATCTGCTCCACGTTCTAGCAATCAACCACTGGCCTCGGAACTAGTTTCCTGCATCATTTGCTGGCGCATCAGATGGACCCACCATGGCACTGTCCCTCGGCAGAGGGAAGCCATGGGTCTTTAGAGGGGAAGGGAGTTGTGAACTCCTGCAACAGCTGATGCCTCAGTGCAAAAGGTGAGGAGTCTGGGCTACAAGTCTTTCCCACCCTGATCACTCCCCAGTCCACAGACTCCCATTGCAGGCAGTTTGTCTAGAAGGTTCTAGAAATGAAGGCATCAGGGCTGCAGTCTTTCTGTACCACCGATACTAGATCCTTGTTAACAAGGTCCATTCAGCTCAACTGTGAGGGGACGTGACCTGTCTTGTTCCACATCTGGAACCTGAAGGACAGGGGGCTGAGTGATTATAGGAAGAGTGTTTGTCCTTCACATGTGCATGGCCTTTTCAGTCTGGGATTTATCCTAATGACCTTCATACAGAGAGGAACCAACTGTGAGCTTCCCCTCATTAATGGGCTCTCAAGTCCATTAACATTTTCTTAGTACCCACTAGTTTCTCCTGGAGTGTAAACTGCTTGGTAGTTCTGGAAATAATTATGACCCCATGGTGAGTAGTATTCACTCCCTGAAGGCCTCACGCTCCCTCTTCCTTGCTTCTTTTAAGATTAACGTGATCAAGGTCCTCCCAACCCATCAGCTTTGCACGAGAGAGAGACAGCCCTGGAGTACAGGCATCTTACTAAATGGAGTGCTTGGATGCTTAGCTTCTTAACTTGCAGTAGAGACTCTTGGCAAATAAGAGGCTAAGATAAGAATTTCCCATCTATCATCTGTTTGCCCCTGGGGCATTTTCTGTTGCCTCTTGAAAGTAGAGAGGAGGAGACCGGATTCTTTCACCTGGCAGTTTTAACTATGTTTCCTCTTGGTCATGTGCTAAAAGGATGTGTACAAACGGCCAGGGGAACCGGCATCGTAGGGAACACGTGGGTGATTCCCTCATCAGAGACACCCTATGGCAGAGTTTTCCCCGGGATATGATCCTATCAGTTGCTTTTCCTGATCAGCTCTTTGGCTGGTGGTTAGTTTGTGGGATGTTATTATCCCTTGCTTTCACAGTGATCACTGACCCCACAGGTCAGGCATCTCTCCAGTTCTCCCCTCCCTGCAACATCACCCCAGGGACTTCTAGTAGGTCATCAGGACTTCCTTCCTTCTTGGTGTCCTTGTTTCAGGATCCAGGGATTTCCAAATAAAATGGAGTCCATCCTCAATCTCTTGCCCTTCCCTTTCACAGATGAATATGATGACAAGCAGCCACTGACCAGCAAAGAGGAGGAAGAGAGGCGCATTGCGGAAATGGGGCGCCCCATTCTGGGAGAGCACACCAGACTGGAGGTGATCATTGAAGAATCCTACGAGTTCAAGGTATGCTTATCAGCACTGCCCACCAGGAAGTTCATAGTGTCAGTCTATGCTGTATGATCCGTCCAGAGAGAGGAACTGGCTCGCTGATGGACAGACCATCGAGCAGAAATGGAATTCGAGAGTTGGGAGGGAACTCAGGGATCTTGTAAACTAAATAGCATTAGAACCAGGGTCTGGGGTTCTGGTTCAGACGCTGATCACTAACAGGATCCAAGGTGCCCTAAAGGGAGGTTTTGTCCAAGAGGACAGCAAGGAGAGCCAAAGATGGGCTCTAAGAGACTGTTATCTGTGGAAGAAACCATGCTTTGTTTGAAAGAGCTAGTCAATCTAGTAGAAGCAAAGCCTTGGCACTGCTAAAAATGAGGCTTTTGTTTGGAGGGAGGTTGGTAAGCTCTCCCCATGGAACATGCGATTGATAAGCTCTCATGTATATGTAGTCATCTTCTCAAGATCCTAGGACACTTGACTACAATCTGCAAGCTGAAGGTAGAGTGCCTGTAACCAGAGAGTTTGTCATCAGACAAAAAATTAGATTTCTAGTTCTCTAGATGAGAAAAGTCATTTTTCAGAAGTTAAGCAAATGGACCTTAGGGTGAGCTTAGGACTTTGAGGTGAAACTTTCCATCTGTTCTTAGCTGCTTACTGAGCCCTCATCCCAACTCCCATCCCATCTCACTCACATGGTCCTCCCTCCTAGAAGTCCCCCAGTAGAGGTGCACCTGCATTCTTCAGTGGGATGTGAAAAGGTTTCCAGAACTACACACCAGAGCTCAGCAGCATTTTCCCCACTTATTTTTGAAAAGCAGATTCTGCTTCTGTTTGGAAGACCAGAATGAAGAATCCAAAAGGGAGAATCAGGCCACCAACCTAGAAACCAGACCCCTCTGGATTGCATCTGGAGTTTTCATGGTTGTGACTTCTTTGCTTTTTGCTGGGCCTCTTCATTATTTTTTTTCTTTTAGTTCACAAAGGAAGGTGCCTGATAGGAGATAGGTGGAAAGAAGCATTTCTTTGCAAATTAAAGTGGCATTTAAAAGATAACGATGCAATTAAACTTTCCCCTTCAGGCCACCATGAATATATCTGTTAACTCCTTCTTTCAGCCATTCCCACAGAAAGAGCAGGATAAACACTGGGACCAGTGCTTTCTAGGCAGACCATCAGAACCCACCCGGTGTTTGATCTGGAACCTGGCCAGTTGCACACACATGACTGACATGTGCACATGTTCCCTGAGATTCCCGAGGCAGAGATATCTCAGCCTGTCCACGTTTGTGGACCACTCTGTTCAGGTGTCCATCTTCACTCTTCCTCATGTACCCGCTTTTCACCTGCCACTCATGGCAGCAGAGACCCTACAGCTTGGCATATCTGTAAACACTAGTTCCCCCATCCTCCCAGGGCTTGCCTGGGAATTATTTTGTGCCCTCTCTCTTCTGGAACAACCCTGAGCTTTCCCCTTCCATGCACCCATGACCAGGAAGAGCAATCACAGTCACTTCCTGTAGGAAGAATTGGGTTGGGTATGGCAAGGCACAGTCTTCTAGGCAGCAAAACTTTCTTGGGTTCAAAGCTCTTTATGGTAACCACACCAAATGATCCAAGCATTTGAAAATCACCCAACACTCTCTCCATAAGTCTAGTTGTTTGCAATACTTATCTTTCTAGAATAGTTTCCAAAGGACATGTCCTCCCATGTCCTCAAGAGTTCATCAGTATGGTTACTGTCAACACTGAAGGGCACCTTGGGTTATGTTTCTGAAGTGCCTTCAAGTATTAATGTTGGTATCATTTTATTCTCTTAAGAATTTTTTTCTAGACCTTAGCTGTGTTAAAGAACTTGTTCAGAGCCCTCAGAACTGCATTAAAGACCCAAATCTGGAATCCCATCTAACAATGTTCAAGCCTGCTTTGCCCACTGGGTTCTTATTTACTATCTTCTGACATAGTACTGGATTTTCCTAACACCCGTGACTGAGGGTGAGGTTAAAACAATTGCTCACAGTCTAGTGCAGTGAAGAGCTAACGATGGACATTTAGGAAATCTCCAGGCCATTGTCAATGGGAATGCTCAAGTATAAAATTTCAAATTCACCTTATTCTTTCATCTCCTCCTATAGGTCAAGAGAGGACATGTATGTAAATTAAGTCCTGGGAAGAACCCAGGCTATCTCATAGTCCCCTAGGGTTAACCTGAACTAAAGTTTATGATCTACCTGAGGTTTTACATATATATATACATTTCAGGTTTAGTTTATCTTAAAACTTAGCTCTTTAGAGACATTCCTGAGGCAATATTGTTTGAGGTATTTAACTGTTAGAGAAGATTCTCTTGTCAGTTACTCATCTCCCAGGTGATGGGATTCTCAGCCTTGGTTTTAGAATAATGAGGGTTCCTTTGGAGAGACCTGTCCCAAGTTTCCATCATATTTAGGAAAAGTCAAGGTCATTTCTTGCTACCTTCTACAGAGAACTTTGAATTGGCATCAACCATGACACTTGGAGGACTTAACAAGATTGGCTGAGTCGAGAGAAAAGTCAGAGGCTTGTCATGTGCTTCTAGTTACGGCAGTCCTGATGATGACAGCTATTATCAGGGGCACTAACAGTTTTAGATACAAAGCTGGAGGCTGAAAGGTCACCACCCTAAGGAGAAACAACCTGGCAAAGAATGATGTTGAAAGTACAGAGTGGGCCAGTTGGAGATGGGCCCTTTCAGGTTTATTATCCTCTGAATATTTTGCTTCAGTTCCAGTGACAGTTGTACTAACATACTTGACATTCTGATGTGGCTTTGGCCTTCCAGATGGACCCTTCAGATCACATTTCCCTTCCTTTTGATTAACTGATAACATGATCTCTTTCTCTCTCAAACCTTAGTCAATTCAGGGACACTGCCTTAAACATGTACAGGTTTTGACCTAAGACAAATGATAATGTGTTTTCTGCCTCTTTGCAATGAGTGGGAATTCGAGGAAGCTCTGACAGTAAGTGTGGGCGTGTGGTAGACTAGTCGGGTGGTAGTCTCTTTGGGAAGAACGGCCTCAAGTCCCAGAAGTGACCCTTCTCCTTGCAGTTGCTGTGATTTGTGGTAGTGCTTTGGGTGCATCTGCTTCCTTAGTTTTCTTGTGAATGCTTGGCTGCTCCTGTTGTTCCATGAACTGACATTTATGTGGAAAGCTAAGAGTGCTAATTGTACAGAACCAAGCTTAAAACAAAAGTCTTATAAAAAAGAAGAAGAAAAAGAAGAAGTGACTCAGTATTAGTAGAACAGTGGAAAATTTAGTGCAAGGTCATTGCAGTTGCCATAAACCACGGGCCCCAACCTCCAGAATCTAATGCCTGATGATCTGAGATGGAGCTGATGTAATAATAATAGAAATAAATGCATGATAAATGCAATGTGCCTGAATCATCCCAAAACCATTCCCACCCCAGTCTATGGAAAAAAATTGTCTTCCACGAAACTGGTGCCAAAATGGTTAGGGGCTACTGCCCTAAACCACACAAATTGACCTTTTCTTGGCTTTTCTCATTTGCAGCAGAAGTCAGGTGAGATGAATTCTCTAATAGCCACTAGTCTTACATAATCAGTAGCCAAAGAAAAATCCATTTATTGATGACCATACAGCAGCAGTCTTGAGACTCTGGTGTTTGGCTGCATTTCATTGATCAACAAAAATATAGTAAGAATAGATTTCAATTTTGTAATCTCTCTGCCACTTCTGGATGTTCACTGATAGATAATACTGAGCAGGGCATAGATAAACTCAGTTGCAGACAGCGCACTCTAGATGAAGCCAGGAGAGAAGCAAGTTCATGAAGCATCCAAGAGGAAAGGATGGGCTTTGCAACATCCTCTATTCTAACCACTGAGGCTATTCTTCCTTGGCCATTAGGCATTGAAGGAGGCTTGTATTTGCTACAAAGAAGTTTCCATTTCAGTATGTTTCCAAGTCAGGACTGTGCTTGTTTGTATAAACATAACAGTGTTTGATGTCAATACTGTTGTTCTGAGCCTAACATCTGCTACCCTTTATATAACTCTGGGGTTTCAAAATCAACCAGGTCTGAGATTTCCTGAGGCTTTAACCAACCCAGTCGTTATTATCTGATTCTTTTCAACCTTTTTAGAGTACCGTGGACAAACTGATTAAGAAGACAAACCTAGCCCTCGTGGTTGGGACAAACAGCTGGAGAGAGCAGTTCATCGAGGCGATCACTGTCAGTGCTGGTGAGTGCCTTTCTATGAGTATTATGAATGATAATGTCATTCATTACAAGCTTACTTTTCCTGCCATAAACACTTGGTCTATGTCAAAGCACCAAAGATTCTCTGTGATGAAATTAAAAGAGAAATAAATGTATTTGTAGCATATATGCACATTTTGGGGACAAATTTAGAGTTTATACATGAAGTAAATGTCTTCAGACAGAACTTCCTTCTCTGTCTACATTGAGTCTCTCTCTCTGGAAATAGACAAGATAAATTTAAAGCCTTCACATCTCAAACTCATGGATAGCCAATCACAGGGCTTTGTCTGGTAAATTTCTTGAGAGCAGGAGAAGTGGCCAAGTGTAGGTCAGAAAGGAAGCAGCAATATCATTGTTGAGCCAGGGTGATATGAAGACCCTTCACCGCCACCATCTGCATCATTTTAAACTCTCTTCAACAGTGTCTAACATTAAGTGTTTGCACTGGCTCTGGATATAAAAATAGAATCACATTCTGTTTCTTCCTGTATACGCAAAGTGCAGAGTTTTATTTAGGAAAATCCTGCAAAATGAAGTGTGCTGCAAACACAAGGAGCCAGACACCTGAGGAAATTAAATTCAGGAAGATGTATCTGTTTCATGTATCGCCAAGCCTTGTCCATTCTCTGTGTGATTGTATAAAGGTGGAGGAAAGCCCCTTTCAGAGATTCAGGAAAGTACCACCATCATGGTTTTCAGGTCTTCTGCTGCATTTCCACTGGTTCTTTCTCTTTAAAGATCCTTTTAGGCTCATCCTCTACTGTTACAGTGAGTGAAAAAAACTAGAATTTTCTAAGTAGTGATTCCCAGACTGTAAAATATGGAAACAGCGTCACTAGCGATTGGGTCATGACTTCTAACACAACCCTCTCTTTCCAATCTGCCAGAGAATAATTTGACAGATCTCCCAAATACTGTGGGAACAGAGGGTGGTAAAGGAATGTTTGTGCCTGTTTATTAATAGTACTGTTTATAATCACACTTTGGTTTCTTGCAATGGAGTCCGCAGTAGAAGTTTATGAACAGTAAATGATGAGTAGTTGCGTAGGGGAATAAATTGAAATTTACACATAAATTCTAATGGAGGTGCGGGACTCCCTGTGTTATTCTTTTCGAACTGCAGTCACAAAATACCAGAGACTGGGTGGACTTGTAAACTGCAGAAACTTAACTTCTGCCAGTTCTAGAGGCTGGAAGTCCAGTGTGAGGGCCTGGTAGATTTGATGCCTGGTGAGAGCCTGCATCCTGGTTCATGGACAGCTGATTTCTCACTCTGCCCTCACATAGGAGAAGAGATGAGGGAGTGCTTCAGGGTCTCTCTTTTTTAAAAAATTTACTGCATTATAGTTGATTTGCAATGTTGTACTAGTCTCAGATATACAGCAAAATGATTCAATTATACACATACATATATTCATTTTCTTTAAGATTCTTTTCTCATAAAGGTTATCACAGAATTTTGAATAGAGTTCTCTGTGCTCTGCAATAGGTCCTTGTTGGTTATCTTATATATAGTAGTGTATGTATATTCACCTCAAGTTCCAAGGGCATTAATCCTATTGATGAGGACTTTATCCTGATGATTTTATCATCTTCCAAAGGCTGCACTTCCATATACCATCATATCAGGAATTAGGTTTCAACATACGAATTTGGGAGGGACATAAACATTCACTCTCTAGAATTCCCTCATTATGGCTTGTATTTTTTTCTGTAAATCTAAGATTAATATCTGAGGCATGGGAGTTATACTCCTTCTCAGAGAGAATACAAGCTAAAAGGACAAAGATAACTTGAATAAGACACTATTGACAAGGCCAGTGGTGGAAGATATTTTAAAATAACCAAATTATTTTATGGTCTTTGACATATCAGAATTGAAACATTAAAAGCAGCATAAGCCTTAATGGATCATTTCTAATAGTTTCCACATTTCCTTTGGCTGCAGATGTATGAGCATTTAAATGATGATCATGACCTGGCCTTATTCATTCATTCATTTTTCTATATGTCAATCATCATTCTTGGTGCAAAGGATATGACAGTGAGTAAGACAAATATTCCTACCTACATGAAGCTTACCTTCTAATGCAGGAGATAGCAGATAAGTAAAATAAGAAGTGAAAGTGTATGTACAATGATGAGCTTATCATCAGAACAACAAAACTGTGGAGGGGGATAAGAAGCTTGCCTAAGGGGCTGCATTGGACAGTGGCCAAGAAGACACAGTCCATAGACTTGTCACTGCTGAATTTGCCTTTCTAGCAGTGGGTTGGTTTTGTGTTGATTTATCGGCACATTTTCGTAACTTTCATGGCCTAACTATGGTAATGGCAAAGGGTGGTTTCAAACAGCAAAACTGATCATGCTGCAAAGTTGTATTTTTGCTCCTGATCAGAATAGGTATACAGAGAAACAACTCTAAAGGTGCTAAGACTTTCTTACTTTAAAGGGGAAGATTTTGGTTTGACAGCCCTTTCTTATGTTGAATTAAATCCTCTTGAAATTTCATGAGGTCAGTATTATGACTATCCTGACCTTTGGGAGGAAAAATCTGAGCCTCTGAAAGGCAACTTGGTTTTGGAAAGTAGCCCAGAGCCCTGATCTACCAAATACTAGTCCAGCGTGCTGTCCAGAGCTCTTGAGAGAGAAATGTCAAAGCAAGGAAAACTGGTCCTCCCCTCTGGCTCATGACTCCCCTTGGCTTTGTCACCACTGCTGAAACTGTTTTCAGCACTTAGATGATGGGACTAGGTCCCCTCACATCCTTTGACGAACTGTTGATGAATGAAATGCAAAACCTCTCAAGGATTCTTATTTATCATGTAATGTATTGTGTTTAAGTTTCTAAATGTATGCTTGGGAACAAGACAAAAATTGCTTAGAAATTTGCAGGCTGCTGGGTAAAATTGACCTTCTTTACAATTTTGAGACAAAATATCAGAAAGGCAAACTGATAGTTTATAGGCATTAAATTACATGAAGGGCAGTTAGGAAGCTCAATAGTTGTCATTATGATTAAATTTAGGTCTCTAAAGAATGTTAATATTCTTGGGTTGTTAAATAGACAATAAAATTGGTAAAGCAGCATTTCTTGACAACAGAATTTTGTTGAATTTTAAGATTTCATGGCTAAATAGTTGAGAATCTGAAAGAGTTGCCTGATTAAAAATGTTAAATTGCTTTTAAACAGCTCTACTGAGAGGTTTTTTCCCATGCAATTTTCTGTGCAAAATTGAAACAATCTATCTTCCTAAACAAAAATAATAATTTTATAAATTGAATTTTGCTTGTGTTTCCCACTGATTATATTTAAACTAGTTTCAAGGCAACCCCCAGCAGTCTTTTGGTTCTGGGGGTTGAACCCCCCTACCTTCACTGAATTTCATAGCTCTGTCCCTAGATCTCCTAGGACCATAATGTTTCTGTAAACCAAGTTCTTGTAGTTCAGTATTTGAAGAGTTAAAGGACTCATTTGATTCCAGGGACTAGAAGGGGATTATACAGTCATGTCCCTGAAGTTCTCCTTCTGTCTTTCCCTGGATAGACTACCAGGAGTGGTGGCCCGCAGCACTGAGGTGCCCGTAGAAATTGGCAAGACAAGTCGAGTACCATTAGGTGGTATGAGCTGTACTGGCAGATGTATTTCTAAGGGAACCCAGCATTCACTGTGTGTCCAGTTTAAATTTCCCCCAAGGCCACCTTCTTCCTAGTGTCTCTACCAAGACAGGAATGAAAGGTTGGCTTTAAGAAATCATGGATCAGCTGGGCTACGAGGGAGAAATGTGTCAGGAAGAGGGCAAAGGTTATTTGGGTAAAGAGAAGCAGAATGCCAAGGCCAATTCCATAGCCGGCACACTGCTGTTCTTCCCAGCAGCCTTGCGCTATGGTGGGGTGAAGGGCAGAGGGGTGACAAGCCTGGCTTTGGAGTCAGATGCGTGTTTGTGTCCCAGACCTCCAACAACGTCCTGGTTGACTCAAAGAGGATCGCTGTTGTTTGGTCACTCAGTCAGGTCCGACTCTTGCAACCCCATGGACTGTAGCCTCCCAGGCTCCTCTGTCCATGGGATTACCCAGGTAAGAATGCTGAAGTGGATTGCCATTTCCTTCTCCAGGAAATCTTCCCAACCCAGGGATCAAACCAACATCTCCTGCATTGGCAAGTGGATTCTTTAGCACTGAGCCACCTGGGAAACCCTCTAGGCAGATTATTTCCCCTCTAAATTTTAGTCCCCTTATGTGGAAAGTGGAGAAAACAGCTCCTCACTCATGGAGTTGCTATAAGGACTAATCAAGGCAACATGTATTTTCACCAGAACCAACTTTTGCGTTGGGATACCACGGTTGGTTATTTGGGAGGCAAATCATCTTGAATATTCTATGATAAAACTCTTAGAGGAAAACATAGGCAGAACATTCGATGACATAAATCAATGCAAGATTCTCTATGACCCACCTCCTAGAGTAACATAAATAAAAACAAAAGTAAACAACTGGGACCTGATTAAACTTAAAAGCTTTTGCACAGCAAAGGAAACTATAAGCAAGGTGAAAAGACAACCCTCAGAGTGGGAGAATATAATAGCAAATGAAACAACTGACCAAAGATTAATTTCCAAAATACACAGGCAGCTCATATAACTCAATATCAGAAAAACAAACAACCCAATCAAAAAGTGGAGAAAGGACCTAAACAAACATTTCTCCAAAGAAGACATGCAGATGGCTAGCAAACACATGAAAAAATGCTCAACAATGCTCATTATTAGAGAAATGCAAATCAAAACTACAATGAGATATCACCTCACACCGGTCCGAATGGCCATCATCAAAAAGCCTACAAACAATAAATGCTGGAGAGACTGTGGAGCAAAGGGAATGCTCTTGCACTGCTGGTGGGAATGTAAATTGATACAGTCACTATGGAAGATGGTATGGAGATTCCTTAAAAAACTAGGAATGAAACCACCATATGACCCAGCAATCCCACTCCTAGGCATATGCCCTGAGGAAACCAAAATTGAGAAAGACACATATTTCCATTGTTCATTGCAGCACTAGATGCAACAACCTAGATGTCCATCAACAGATGAATGGATAAAGAAGTTGTGGTACATATACACAATGGAATATTACTCAGCCATAAAAAGGCAGATGAACCTAGAACCTATTATACAGAGTGAAGTAAGTCAGAAAGAGAACTATAATATCATATTCTAATGCATATATACAGAATCTAGAAAAATGGATCTGAAGAATTTATTTACAGGGCAGCAGGGGAGAAACAGACATAGAGAATAGACTTGTGGACATGGGAAGAGGTGGGGAGAGGGTGAGATGTATGGAAAGAGTAACATGGAAACTTACATTACCATTTGTAAAATAGATAGCTAACGGGAATTTGGTGTATGGCTCAAGAAACTCGAACAGGGTCTCTGTGTCAACCTAGAGTGGTGCAATGGGGAGGGAGATGGGAGGAAGGTTCGGGAGGGAGGGGATATATATATACCTATGGCTGTTTCATGTTGAGGTTTGACCAAAAACAACAAAATTCTGTAAAGCAGTTATCCTTCAGTTAAAAAATAAATTTAAAAAAATAACCAAATTTTGTGGAAAGGCAGTCAATTCAGTTTAATTACTAAAAAGGCTACGTGACTAAAAACACTATTGATCTTTTCATTTTATATTACACATGAGATAAGAAAACTGAGATTCAGAAAAACGACGTTACTTGCCCAAGAAGTCAGAACTGGTAAACGTCAGTGCTGGGGTACATGTCGGCCTGAGATTTTCTTCTTTGTGGAAGTGCACACACTCACTGCGCCTGAGAACTGAGTACACACTCACCTGTGCACACGCACATAGAACGTCCATATACATACTTACACAGATGCACACAGGCCTGTATGTGTGCGTACAAATATGTGAACACAGAGACACCCATATATAAAGATGTGTATGCATACAGACATGCAAAACACAGGCACACAGAGACTGGCACATTCTTTGGCCTATATCTTTATTCTTTTGGGTAACTGAGGAGCAGATTGAAATATGAAAGTTTTTTTCTTAATGTTTGTTAAATCTCCTTAAGCTCATATTTCTTTAAGGAAAGGCACCTGTCAGTTCCCTCAAGGACAGAGGAAGGTGTTTGTTTCCCTGGATGCATCTGTAGCCTTCTGCCTGCTAATTGGTCACTTTCTTTGAATAAAGCCAACATATTGCCCTCTCTTTTACCTGATCATCTTAAGTATCCAGTACTAAGGCTTCCTAGGTGGCTCAAGATTATAATCAGAGACCCTATGTCAGTTAAATAAAGAGGTGGAGGGGTCATCATCTCCTGAGCCTACCAACCCAGTATGGAGACTGGCTCAGTTTGGCTGACGCTTATGCCATCAGTCCTTCCCCATGTGTTATATAGAATAATAAGTCCACTCAGATAAGTTGAATTGTTTAATGGCAAAAGCTGTCACCTCAGTGGTGCCCCTGAACAATAATTCACTTGACAATTCTGTCAACCTGAAGACTGATCCACTCTTAAGTCCTAAATAATAAATAATAAAAATGGTACCTCAAATGAGTTTCCAGGGTTGCTGTGCCATCTGGTCTAAGCAAGAATCCTTTAACATCTCCTCTATTATTGAACATCATTACTTAGAGACACTCTCATTACTTAATGTATAACCCGTGGGTCATATGAAAATCCTATTTAAGCAGTTGAAGAAACAAAAAACACTGCTAGCTCAGATTTCACACAGCATTAGTTTGACTGTGAGGCAATCAGAAAAAAAAAGGGGAGAGGCTGTTAGGGATTGGGGATTTTCTTTTTGTCCTATTTCTTGTGTGACTATAAAGAGTCTTAGTTATTCTTTATCTAAACATAGAAGCTGACTGAGGTTCATGAAAAAAAGATGAAGTGTCATGAGAAATAGTAGGTACAGCTGCCTTTAAAGAAGTTGGTCAAAAAACTGTGTATGAAATTTTGGCTCACTTTCTGCTTGAATAATGCTATCCTATCTACTCTGTCAATGAAAATAATCAAAACAATCTATAATTAGAAAAAGAGGTTTTTTTTTTTTTTTTGGTGCTCAAATGGCATTTACTAATAAAACACCATAAATCATAAAAGTCTTTCCAACTTTTTGTTTAAGATGGGAAAACTTCTTACACAAAAACATAGAGCAGATCTAAAACATGAATATTTTAAGAGTTGCTCTTACTGAAGAGAGACTGTAAGACCTGGAACCCACTTAGTGACCACCTTGCTACATGTCAATCAGGGGACACAGTTGGAAAGATTAATTCTGGTCACTACAGAATCCACCAGCCCTCTAATCTTCAATTTGTAAATATGGGAGTGAAACTACTGTTGGTAGAAGGCTTCTGCGGATCTGACAGAAGTTAGATCAGAAATAGCCCAACACTTATAAGAACAATGCTTCCCAAACTTTAATCTGTATGTCAATCTCCCAGGGATCTTTTTAAGGTGTGTATTCTCAAAAGCACTGGGCGAGGTATGAGATTATGGATTTCTAACAATTCCCAGGTGATGCTGCTCCTGCAGGTGCCTTGATTTACCTCTGTGTTTGTATCAAAAGCTCCTGGTATTTGAAAGAGATGTTTCGTACCTGTGCTTTGAGAGATATGCTGTGGTCAGCTCCCCTTAACAGGCTCTGACCTAACTACAGGAATGTGCCTGCACAGAAGAGACTAGAGTTGTCTGAAAGTGACCTTTGCTTCTTTATGATGCTAAGACCTCTGCCCAACAAGTGAGTTGTACTCTATCAGGCACAGTTCTGGCCAGATGCAAAGGGGCATAGAAGATTGCACATGCCCCAGCTTACCCTGGCTGTTCTAGAAATCTCTACCCCTTTCCTACAGCCCCAGTGATGTACCTGCCTCCTACCCCTAAGGTTGTTACTCCCCTCGCGGAGTGCTTTTTTTTTTTTTTTAATTGGAGGCTAATTACTTTACAATATTGTGGTGGTTTTTGCCATACATTGACATAAATCAGCCATGGGCGTACATGTGTTCCCCCGTTTTATCTGAACCAAACTGAGAACTATAGCCCAGAAGACAGCTTCCCAGGTTTCTCTGAAAAAGGAATTAAGAACATTAACCAAGTCAGGGATACATTTCATCAAGGTTTCAAGAAAAAAAAGAAACAGACCACCTACATAAAGAGTTGGTTTGGCCTTGGCACCTGGGAAGTGAGTCTTATCATCAAAGGACCAGCATTGGAATCCCAGGAAGAGGGGCATTTAATCTTTATTTTTAACATGGATGTTCTTTACTCCTGGTCAGTGTGCCCTTTTCTTTAATAATTAAATCAGGCATACAGTGTTTGTTTATAGGCCACAAACAGGTTAGGGCATTGGAATGATAATCTCTGTTTTGGGAACATGGCTGTACTGAAAGATCGTCTGAAGGACCCTTGATTATCAGCAGTAAATGTCAATTTGCTTTTGATGGTACTGCTATTTCAAATTTAGGGCTCTAGCTTTAAGCAAATGAAATATCTGCCTTAGAGTACACGTTAGATTAATTGGGTAATTGCACCATATTGGCCAAAGTTCATTAAGACATCTAATGTTTAAGACATGCTGTCTAATGGTCACATTAAATTCAGTAGCTGCTCTTCTTGCTTTGAATTAGATATCAGGAAAGTAAAGCTTATTTAACTTTTTATCAGTTGTTCACTTGCTAAGTTGTGTCCAACTCTTTGTGACTCCATGAACTATAACACGCCAGGTTTCTCTGTCCATCACTATCTTCCTGAGTTTTCTCACACTCGTGTCCATTGAGTTGGTGATGCCATCCAACCATCTCATCCTCCATCACCTCCTTCTCCTCTTTTCCTCAATCTTTCCCAGCATCAGGGTCTTTTCAAATGAATCAGCTCTTCATATCAGGTGGTCAAAGCATTGGAGTTTCAGCTTCAACATCAATCCTTCCAGTGAACACCCAGTACTGATCTCCTTTAGGATGGACTGGTTGGATCTCCTTGCAGTCCAAGGGACTCTCAATAGTCTTTTATCAGAGCCCCTATCAAAACTACTCTCATGGATTATAAGTTAATCATAATTTTAATTTTTACCTTTAAAGTATAATATTTGAAAAGTATTTTTATCTTTCTTTAGAGTTAGTTATTATTCATGATGTCACTTCCTATAAAGAAAGCATGATAAATTCCTACTTTAAAGAAAAGTTTTGGGGTTTTTTTAGCAAATTAATTTTTAATTCAATGTTTTCTTATTTGCTTTGCCGTCAGAAAGCTTAACTTTTTTGTCCAAGTATTCAATATTCACTCAAGTGTTGTGTCAGAAAGTGTCCTTTATTTCTGCTTTCTTTAGATATTTTGGTCCTATTTTATCTTAAAGTAGTTTAGTTTATTAACAGGTACAGATCTGCCTAAGTCCTCTTAGAAGTAGAAAGAATCTAAATTAAAATATTTTTTTAAACTACAAATCTGTCATTTTTACTACTATTTCTCTAGTATCCAGGACAGTGTTTGGTAGTGAAAATATTTATTGAATAAAGAGTGATTGAATTTAGGTGGGAAGCAATGTTTTTCAATCTACATGTAACGGATTAAAAGCCTGTTTTCCCTGCTATCATACTGCCATGTCTGATCTAGAAAAAAATCTATATAAACACACACCCTCACACACATCCATATGCCTTGTTTCAAAGTTCCAGACATATTTTTAATGCATATATAATAAATACACATCCACGGAACATGCAGATATACATATGCATGTAGTGGTACACGTAAAATACATTTATTTTTGTGTATGCAAATTGGATATGCAAATCCATATTTAAAATTGCATTTTCTGTCTGTTTCTTAGTGGGATTTTAGTGTTTTTTGGCTCGTTATCAGGGTCTGAATTGAGAAAGAGGAAAAGCAGAGGGCGTGAGGGAGAAAGATGACAGTAAGTTCCAGAGAGAAACTTGAGTATCTCCCATAAATAGGAGATATTAAGGGAGAAATTCTAGGGCCATATTGGTAGGTAGACAAAGCAAACCTCTGATATCAATCAACCTCAAAATGCCAGTGGTAGCAGAATAAAATGTTGAATCAGGTAACTCCAACTGTTAGTTTCAGAAAGAGGCAGTCTGGCTGCACAGGGGTGAGAGAACAAGAAGAAGGTGGGAGAAACAAGCAATTACTTTTCTGCCCCTGGATATGCTTTAGCTAATATTTCTGAAAAGAATATTGACTTGTTGGGCTGTTTTTCTCTTAAATTGCTTATTGCAAAATCTTGAGGAAAACACTGTATAGAAAGGCTGGGGAGTGATTCAGCGCTCTTATTTGTAAGCCTGGAGTCACATCCCTAATGCAGCTATTGTCTGGAGAGGCAGCAGCTCGGCTCTGCAAACAATGCGCCATCACTGGGTCCAGAAGCTCTTTTGTTGGATTCACTGCTGCAACGTGAATACAATTTTAGTTGTTGCTTCCAAACCAATGCACATGGCATTGGGGATTGGGGGAAAAGGGGGATTGGGCGGTGGGTATTCATCTCCAGGCGGAGCCATTGTACACTGTTTGCAGTGGGGGAAAACATTTTAGCATAATCTGAAGAGGTGGAAAAAGAGAAAGCATAACCAATTACCCCCCCTCCAACACACACACACAGGCAGAGGAACCTCATGAAAGTGACTTGCAGCTTTAATTCTTGCTGTTCACAGCCTGCTCTCTTGATAAAGACCTTGTCATTCTGACTCCTGCAATGAAACACCACTTGCCTGAACCAGCAGGCTTCAACACAACCCACCAGATCATGTCTCTTTCCTGCCTTGCCTGTGCACATCTGTCTGGGTGTTTTCCCTCTGTCCTGAGAAAACATCTTAGACCAGAATCCTGGCGTGGACCTGGAAAGGAGCTTACTGATCAGCAAGTCTAACCTCACTTTTTTTTAAATTTCTTTTTTTCCCAATAGATAAGCAGCTGAGACCAGAGAGGGAAAGAATTTCCTGTAAGGTCACACAGAGCCTATTTTAGAATCCTAGTTACTTGCTACACCACACAGCACTGTCTCATTCTTCTTTCTAAATTGACATTTATGGAACCAGTGTCTTTGTCCTTAGCCCAAGCCTGTCCCCTGATATATCACCTAAAGTCTTCTGGACTACTTGATGATGAGATGCTTCAGGATTAAGTGAAGTAAAGACCACAACTTTCTTGGGCCAACAATCTGCAGTCTCTAATGAAGTGAAGGGTCCCACTCTTGATGAATAGTCATTTTGTGTTCACGCCAGCCTCATGGCAACCTTGCTTAGTGAATATTCATTAACCTATTTACGACATAGGGAAACAAAAGTTAGGATTCACACTTGGACCTGTAGGTTCTGTTTCTAAGGTTGGTCTTTACCTCTTGTCACACATGTGCATTCTGGAATCTATGCCCACTCCATCCACACAGTGTTTTCCTCATACTTTGCTCTTGCCTCAGGGCCTATGCACAAGCTGTCCAACTCTTTGCGACCCCATGGACTGCAGTGCGCCAGGCTTCCCTGTCCATCACCAATTCCCAGAGTTTGCTCAAACTCATGTCCATCGAGTCAGTGATGCCATCCCACCATCTTATCCTCTGTTGTCCCCTTCTCCTCCTGCCTTCAATCTTTCCCAGCATTAGGGTCTTTTCCAATGAGTCATCTCTTTACATTAGGTGATCAAAGTATTGAACCTTCAACTTCCACATCAGTCCTTCCAATAAATATTCAGGGTTGATTTCCTTTAGGATTGACTGGTTTGATCTCCTTGGTCCAAGGGACTCTCAAGAGTCTTCTCCAGCACCACAGTTGGAAACTATCAATTCTTCAGTGCTCAGCCTTCTTTATGGTCCAGCTCTCACCCCCATGCATGGCTACTGGAAAACCATAGCTCTGACTATACAGACCTTTGTCAAAACCACCAATGGACAGACAAATCTGATTGTCAGCACTCACCTTAGGCAGCCTACCCTTTAAAAGAAGAGTTCACATACAGTCAAAGAATGAGATGCTCATCTGAATTCTGCTGAGACAATCCTATTGTCCAAAACTGACTTCACCATCAATAACCTTCTCACTTCTTTTAAAAAGTCTCATTTATCTTTTCAAAATCGCCAAAGAGAAAGTTAGTTGAAGCTAGCCTTTGTTTCTAGGAGAAGAATATTTGAGATGCCCAAGCACATGGAAATCATAGAAGCCTCTTTGCGGTCAGTGTGGGGCCCTGTTTCCTGGAATCTCATTGAAAATCACAACAGAGAGAGTAGGGACCAGGAAAAAGCAGTTGAGTTACACTTGCCGTCACTTTGTATTGTGCAAACCAAGGCCATGAGGAGGTTTCTAGACTCAACTTGCACCACCATTTTGCTGGCAGATCAACTCACAAACCCCACAATCAGAAAAAAGTTCATTTCCTGAGACCAGGAAACCAATCACAGAGGAGGGGAGTTGTCTTTACTGAAGAGCTGACTAGAGTCCATTCCATTTGCTATGCAGAGAAATTGATGTTTGCCATGGCATAAAGAAAATCCCACTTCCCAACAGGGCTGATATAAACCACTAGGAGAGGATTTTCCCAAAGATTAAAAGAAAACCAGACTCTTTAGGAAGAAGAAAGGAAGTAGGGCCATCCATTCATTCCCTGAAAGAGCATTCAGTATTTTATCCATGGTATCATATGTAGGGGGTTATTTTAAGGCAGAAAGTTAACTTCCCAGTTACAGTGTTCCTAAAGCAATGCCAGATGGGCTTAGATTTTTATCAGAATGGAATTTTGCTGGACAAACTACAGAGATGTTTCTCTCTGAGAACAATGGGTCAAGTAATTACAATAAAGTGATGGAAAGAGTTTAAATCTCATAAGCAAATCTTAAACTCTGAGCCTTGGTTTCTACATCTTTAAAATGGAGAAAATAATACCTACTTTACTAGGTTGCTGGGAGATTAAGTGGGATGTGTGCACTGACCCATATACATAAAGATAGGCACTCAGTAAATGAATCTGAATTTATAGTTTAATCACAACACCATCTTAAGAGAATATAGATTGTCTTTGTACTCCTCTTCACGTGGCAGCCTTTGATACACATCAACCCTTTATATAAATTTCAACATTTTCCTGAGACGTAATATTGATTTTTGTTGTTGTTGATGATTACAGGGTTATTGCTGCCCAAACAGTTCCTCCAAGTCTCAGCTTCCCACACTGCAGGAGGCTAATTCAGACACAGCTGCTGATATTTACAAAGTGTTATCAGAGCCCTTGGGCCAGTCTTGGATTCTGGTGTGCCCACATCCTACCCAGTTTAACTAAAGCATTGAAACTAGCAGGAAGCATCTACACTTGCTGAATATCATTTCTGCTTGTTGGAGGTTTATTTCTTAGCTCCTCAAGTCTGCAGGCAAGAGCCAGAAATTCTGTTAATCCTACAATCAATAAAGGGTAAGAGGACACTCTGAATTTCAAGATTCTTAGTCTGACTTGAAGTGATTTTGCAAAAGTAGAGCTTCCGGCAAAACCACATGTGACTAATTATATCAGCCCACAATCATTTAGGAGCACTCAGTTCACATAGAAGAATTCTTAAAAGAGAAAGAGGCTAAGCAATCGAGTTTCAGTTTTAAACTGATTCATCTGGCTAATAATCAAACTTGCATGGAGCTGGAACTCCTTAGTGGATCCGTTTTTCATCTTGACAGTGGCCACATTTGAGGAGAAATATTTCTGTCACATTAGATATTTCTTGTGCTGTGTTAACCATCCTAACAGGATCCATAATGGCCTAAGCTGGTGGGCATTCTGTTCTTTGTGAAAAATATCACCCAGGGCCTCATTTGTTTCAGACAGGGTTGAAATTTTTGCACAGAGAGTGAGTTGCCTTCTAGTGTCCCTTTCAGTATTATCACACATCACTGTCCCTAGCCCCCCAAATATGGGCTGAAACTAGTACTGGTTCTATGAGGGCAGAATGGGCCATAGCTGTCTCAGCTTGAAAGTAATATTGGGTTGGGCAAAAAGTTCTTCATTTGAGTTTTCACATTATATCTTATGGAAAAACACGAATGAACTTTTTGGCCAACCCAATAGATAGTGGAGATGTTTAACAAGACTTTTATAGGCATCCTCTCCATCTGAAACAGGCCAGAAGTTCAAGTCACAAAGCTGCAGAAGTCTTGAACTCATATATCTTGCCATATGGTGTTGATATCCAGTGTATCTCTCCAAGGAAATAGACCAAAAACTCCAAGTTCAGTCAAGTTTCTGGAGTAAAGGACACACTCCTAGCTATGGGTGTCTTAGGCACAGTTGATTCTAGACATGGGGTCTCCACAGTCAATCTGGTCCCATGAGCTAGTCTCAATGTATGACTAGGCTTATCCGTAGGCCTTTGGCTGCAAAGATGAGGGCAGTGAGACTGGAGACCACCAGTAGGACCCACAGCCCCCTCAAGGACAGACAGCTAGCCTCACCAAGGGATTTTGTCATCATTCAAATACATTCAAGAATGACACTTCCTAGTAAGAGCTGGTGTGATGTCAAGGTTCAAGTTTTCTCTTAACAGAGTTTTACATGGACTGAACAGATAGTAAGTAATCACTTCTCTTAAAGAGCCTAATAAGGATAGATAAAAGATTATAAAATTGTGTTCCCCCCCCCCAATCAATTACACTAGTATGGGAAAAGGAAGACATGAACTAGAAATGGCATTGGAACAGTGGATCAATGGTGTTGGTTTACTCTACATATGAAAATGTGTGATGTGGCTGTCAACAGCCCAACTTATTCATTAATGAAAGTGCCCAGATTGAGGATAGCAAAAGACCTTCCCCAGTGCAGGCAAATAAACACCTCTTGGAGTTGCATTCAGCTCCATGCACTGCATTCTAAAAGCCAAGGGTATGTACATGTCAATCCCAAACTCCCAGTCTCTCCCTCCCCACCCTAACCCTTCCATGTACACACTACTATACTTAAAATAGATCATCTTCAAGGACCTACTGTATCACACAGGGAAACCTGCTCAATATTCTTCAATAAACTAAATGGGAAAAGAATTTGAAAAAAGAATAAATACACATATATGTATATTTGAATCACTTTGTTGTACACCTGGGACTAACACAACATTGTTAATGAGCTGTACTTCAATATAGAATACAAACTGAAAAAAGAAAGAAAGCTTTGACTAAGATAGTGCTCACAGGAGCATGGTCAGACTGAGCCTGGAGCGAGGCCCCAGGGTGAAATGAGAGGAGCCAGGTTCAAGTGCCTGAAGGAATGTCATGAGGAATAGGATTGGACTTATCCCATATGGTTTAAGGAATAGACCTGGACAAAGGCATGGGCCTACCAGCCCAAGCTGACAGCCATAGCTGTTAAAATGTCCATTGTGTGACCATGAACTACTAATAGCTGGGACTCTCAAATGTGGCATGGGTGACTTTGGCAAAGAGATTTTAAAGGAATTCACATTATACAGGGAGTTGACCTTGGCAAGCTCCGAAACTCTCCCAGTGCTTTAAGTCCAGGTATTTTTCTAATCCCCACATGTTTTGTTTGATAAAAGAAAATGTCTATATTCTTTCCCTGTGCTTTGGCAAATCATAGATCTAGAAATTTGAGTGAATTGTGTTTTGAGATCTTTCTTGATAAGGAATTACCTTGCAGTATACTTGGAAAAAGAGTGCTGACATCTTTTACTTTGCATCAGAGAATATGTAAGTAAGGTATAGGGAGTGTTTATAGCACTCCTCTTAAATCCAGAACAAAGAGGTAACTTCTTTTTGGGATTGAATCTTCAGGTTACTGCATTTAGTAGCATACAGAATCCATTAAGTGTAGAAAAGATGGATATATGTTTTCTCACTAGAAATAAGTTGTTGATAATGTTGTTCAGTCACTAAGTCATGTTCACTCTATGACCCCGTGGAATGTAGCACTCCAGGCTCCTCTGCCCTCCACTATCTCCCAGAGTTTATTCAAATTCATGTCCATTGAGTCAGTGATCCTATCTAACCATCTCATTCTCTGTCATTCCCTTCTCTTTGACCTTCAATCTTTCCCAGCATCAGGGTCTTTTCCAGTGAATCAGCTCTTCGCATCAGGTGGCCAAAGTATTGGAGCATCAGTTTCAGCATCAGTCCTTCCAGTGAATATTCAGGGTTGATTTCCTTTAGGATTGACTGGTTTGATCTCCTTGCTGCCCAAAGACTCTGAAGAGCCTTCTCCAGCACCACAATTTGAAACTATCAATTCTTCAGTGCTCAACCTTCTTTATGGACCAACTCTGACACCCGTACATGACTATTGGAAAAACCAAGCTTTGACTATATGGACCTTTTTTGGCAAAGTGATGTTTCTGCTTTTTAATACACTGTTTAGGTTTGTAATAGTTTTTCTTCCAAGGAGCAAGCATCTTTTAATTTCCAGAGCTGCAGTTACCATCTGCAGTGATTTTGGAGCCCAAGAAAATAAAGTCTGTCACTGCTTCCACTTTCTCCCCTTCTACTTGCCATGAAGTGATGGGACTAGATGCCATGATCTTAGATTTTGAATGTGGAGTTTCAAGCCAGCTTTTTCACTCTCCTCTTTCACCCTCATCAAGAGCCTCTTTAGTTCCTCTTCACTTTCTGCCACTAGAGTGGCAGCATGTGCATATCTGAGTTTGTTGATATTTCTTCTGATAAACTTGATTCTAGCTTGTGATTCATTCAGTCTGGCATTTCGCATGATGTACTCTGCATATAAGTTAAATGAACAGGATGACAAGATACAGCCTTGTATTCATTTCCCAATTTTGAACCACTCAGTTGTTCCATATCTGGGTCTAACTATTGCTTCTTGACCATCATGAAGGTTTCTCAGGAGGCAAGTAAGGTAGTCTGGTACTTCCATTTCTAAGAATTTTCCACAGTTCGTTGTGACCCACACAATCAAAGGCTTCAGCATAGTCAATTAAACTGAAATAGATGTTTTTCTGGAATTCCTTTGCTTTCTCCATGATCCAATAGCTGGCGACAGTTTGATCTCTGGTTTCTCTGTCTCTTCGAACACAGCTTATACATCTGGAAGTTCTTGGTTCACATATTGCTGAAACCTAGCTTAAAGGATTTTGAGCATAACCTTGCTAGCTTGTAAAATGAGCACAATTATCTGGTAGCTTGAACTTTCTCTGGCATTGCTTTCTCTGGGATTGGAATGAAAACTACCTTTTCCAGTTCTGTGGCCACTGCTTAGTTTTTCAAATTGCTGGCATATTGAGTGCAGCACTTTCACATCATCAGCTTTTAGGATTGTAAATACCTCAGTTGTAATTCCGTCACCTCTACTAGCTTTATTCATAGTGAGGATTCCCAGGTGGCGCTATTGGTAAAGAACCTGCCTGCCAATGTAGGAGACATAAGTGATGCGGGGTTCACCTCTGGGTCGGGAAGATCCCCTGGAGGAGGGAACGGCAGCCCACTCCAGTATTCTTCCCTGGATAATTCCATGGACAGAGGAGCTTGGCAGGCTACAGTCCCTACGGTCGCAGAGAGTCAAACATGACTGAAGCAACCTAGCATGCACACACACACACACACACACACACACACACACACACACACACACACACACACACACACACACACACACACACACACACACACACACACACACACACACACACACACACACACAATGTATCCTAAGGCCTACTTGACTTCACACTCCAGAATATCTGGGTCTAGGTGAGTGACCACACCATCAGGTTATCTGGGTCATTAAGATCTTTCTTGTATAGTTCTTCTGTGTATTCTTGCTACCTCTTCTTAATCCCTTTGGCTTCTGTTAGGTCCTTACTCTTTCTGTCCTTTATCATGCCCATTATTCCATAAAATATTCCCTTGATATCTCCAGTTTTCTTGAAATGATTTCTGGTCTTTCCCATCCTCTTTCTTTGCATTGTTCATTTAAGAAGGCCTTCTTGTCTCTTCTTGCCATTTTTCTGGAACTCTGCATTCATTTGTGTATATCTTTCCCTTTCTCCCTTGCCTTTCACTTCTCTTCTTTCCTCAGCAATTTGTAAAGTCTGCTCAGACAACCACTTTGCCTTGTTGCATTTCTTTTTCTTAGGAATGGTTTTTTGGTCCCTACCTCCCGTACAGTGTTACACACCTCTGTTCATAGTACCTCAGGCATTCTGTCTACCAGATCTAATCCCTTGAATCTATTGATCATCTCCACTCTGTAATCATAAGGTATTTGTTTTAGGTTGTACCTGAATGGCCTAGTGCTTTTCCCTTCTGTCTCAAATTTAAGTCTGAACTTGGCAATAAGGAGTTCATGATCTGAGCCACAGTCAGCTCCAGGTCTTGTTTTTGCTGACTGTATAGAGCTTCTCCGTCTTTGGCTACAAAGAATATAATCAATCTGATTTCGGTATTGACCATTTGGTAATATCCATGTGTAGAGTCATTTCTTGTGTTTTTGGAAAGGGGTGCTTGCTATAACCAGCTTGTTCTCTTAACAAAATTCTGTTAGCCTTTGTCTGTCTTCATTTTGTACTCCAAGACCAAACTTGCTTGTTATTCTGGTTATCTCTTGACTTCTTGGGCTTCCCTAGTGGCTCAGATGGTAAAGAATCTGCCTGCAATACAGGAGACCCAGGTTCAACCCCTGGGTGGGGAGATCCCCTGGAGAAGGAAATGGCAACCCACTCAAGTGTTCTTGCCTGGGAAATCCCATGGACAGAGGAGCCTGGCAGGCTACCGTTCATCGGTCACAGAGAGTCAGACATGACTGAGCAACTAACACACTTGACTTCTTCTGCATTCCAATCCCCTATGATAAAAAGGACATCCTTTTTGGTGTTAGTTCTAGAAGGTCTTACAGGTCTTCATAGAATTGTTCAGCTTCTTCTGTATCAGTAGTAGGGGCATGGACTTGGATTACTGTGGTGTTGAAAGGTTTACCTTGGAAACAAACCAAGATCGTTCTGTCATTTTTAAGATTGCGCCCAAGTACTGCATTTCAGATTCTTTTGTTGACTTTGGGGGCTGGTCCACTTCTTCTAAGGGATTCTTGCCCAAAGTAGTAGGTCATCTGAATTAAATACTTCCATTCCCATCCATGCTAGTTCACTGATTCCTAAGATGTCAGTGTTTACTCTTGCCATCTCAGGCTTGACCATGTGCGATTTACCTTGGTTCATGGACCTAACATTCCAGGTTCCTATGCAATATTATTCATTACAGCATCGGACTTTACTTTCACCACCAGATACATCCATAGCTGAGCATTGTTTCTGCTTTGACTCAGCTGCTTCATGCTTACTGAAGCTGTTAGTAATTACCCTCTACTCTTCCTCAGTAGCATATTGGATACCTTTTGAACTGGGGGAGCTCATCTTCCAGTGTCATATCTATTTACCTTTTCAAACTGTCCATGGGGTTTTCCAGGCAAGAATACTGGAGTGGGTTGCATTTCCTTCTCCAGTGGACCACATTTTGTCAGAACACTCCACTGGTATGCGTCCATCTTGAGTGACCCTGCATGGCATGGCTTATGGCTTCATTGAGTTACACAAGCACCTTCCCCATAACAAAGTTGTAATCCATGAAGGAGAGAAATAATTTACAATCATATAAAATGGGAAAAAGGAAAAAGAAGTTTTTGGATCACTGAATGAGCAAGGCAGTAGAAGCCACTGGGTTTCAATCAAGTTCTTACATATAACACACACAGAGAGAGAGAGAGATGAGAAAAGAGAGCAAAAATTCATCAGTTGAATCAGTTCTGTTTGTTTTCTTAAAATTAAAAGGGGGTAAATTAGCTGATTGCTAAGGTTTCTTTCATTTTTAATAGTTAATAATTCTGTAAGAAGGTTTGAATAAGAGAAATAGAATTATACACCAGATGAGTAGAACTTGATTTATAATCATTGTATATCAGGTTGCAAAAAAAAAAAGTAATAGCTATGGAAGAGAAAGTCCATTCTGTAATAAATTAGCTTTTTAATTTGTTTGAAGGCAGTAAATCTTTGTGCTCAGAGACTAAAGACATAAAATCAAATCAGCCACACTTGGGAAAAAAGACATAAAATTTCAGAAAGAAATTATGCCCAAACAATGTCTGTACAATGAAGAAAACCACTTTAGTGATCTACATTCACAGTTATTGATTTGTATATTACATGGGGCTGCTGAGTAACACTTACCAGGCTTACAATATTGCATGGAAGGCAGTGTGATTGGCCACAAATGTCATCCTAAATCAATCATGTCATACTCCCGGAAAGCATTCTGATCATTCCCATTATTCTCATATTGGAAGATAGTCTTACAAAATAAAAATGGACTAATGATAAATAAATAATATTTAGAAGGCTCTGAAAGTCAAACATTTTCTCAGGTTAACAACAGTAGAGGTTCTCTAAACTGCTTTCCATTACAAACTTGTGATGATTTAGGCCAGTTTCCCAAATTCTAGATGAAGAGCTGGATGCAAACCAGGATGTTTGATACAGATAGTTGGCCTTTGACAACTAGAAATGAAAATAACTTGCTGTACTCTAGATATTCAAAATCAGCCATAACCATGATGTTCTCCCTTACTTGATTGTCTTGTCTCCTGGGTTTAGTTAGTCCCCAGGAGTTCAAGAACATACGGCTGACTCTGCCAAGAGTATATCATATCTAGAAAGTAAATGAGAATACAAACATTACTGATGATGCAACGTCATTTTTGCATTCCTACAAAAAGGCAGCATTACATTCTACAGCACGGGGCATTAGAATAATTCTCAGATTTAGACTTTGAATCAGTGTGCAGTGATCAATGCTGTATTCCTCGAGTTGCTTCAGCAAGACATCATGGGAAGTAAAATGTTCCATGGGCTGTGAGATCAAGTCCCAACTCAGCCACTTACTGACTGTGTCATTATTTTAGAAAAGTCACTTAAAGTCTCTAAACTTCAGCCTCTTCATCTGTACGATGGGATTAATGATGCCTGCCTCACAGGATTATTGTAGGGATTAAATAAGATCGGATTTGTGAAAAAATTTAGCTCAGTGTATGACATTTAGTAGACACCCCATTATGTTCTCTCCCTTTGTTCTGCCTGTTTTTCTTAAAGCTGCTCAGGGAAGCTGCAGTGATAACAGCTCATTCAAACAGAATATAGATTCTGTGCAATTAGTGTCCTCAGATCCTATTGATCTACTGCCTTTCTTCTGACAAGTAACAGTGGTGGAAGATGGCACACCAGTCTGTAAAGGGGTTTGCAGTTTTACAAAGGACTTGGGCATTTCCTCTCGGTCCTCACAATAGCCCTGTGATGTGGGAGTGTAGAAACTTTTCTGACTGAAGAGGAATTGGGGCCTAGGATGGCCAAGCGTCTTGCCCCAAACCAAGCTATCAGAACCAGAAATTGATTTAAGTCTTAGGAATCTTCTGAACCAAATGTCCACTGCACCTAGCAGCCTCTATTTCTGGTTCTACAAGTTCTCCCTGAGGCCAAACCTTGAGTGCCTTATAGAAGGATACAAATTAACACCTGGCTTACTTTGTTTTTAAATATTTGTTTATTTATTTGGCTGTGCTGGGTCTAAGTTGCAGTATGAGGGATTTTTAGCTGTGGCATGCAGGATCTTTAAGTTGCAATATATGGGATCTAGTTCCCTGACCAGGGATTGAAGCCAGGTCCCATGCACTGGGAGGAGAGAGTCTTAGCCACTGGACTGCCAGGGAAGTCTCTGCCTGGTTTACATTAGATGCTGTAAAATGTGCAGTTGTATAATGTCCAGGGGTTGCCTTTCATGGTCCATTAATTGAGCTGATGATGTCTTAGTTCTCATGCTGCAGAGCAGGGCCAGGGAAAGTACTATTATATCAATAGTTGAAGTCAGCTCTCTCCACTCTGTATAGTTTTAATGATTTGGCTACTTTTGTAGTTATATTTAGGAAGTCCAACATGTATCAAGGAGACCACTTAAAAGGCCATGGGAAGGATTAGTGAAATACAGTTTGTTTGTTATCTTCCCATTAGTGAAGTCCATAAAACTGAAAAGAAGGATTCTGAGATAAGAGGACCCTTTGCTTCGAATTCTATAAAAGGAAACCAACCAACCTGCCTGTTCCTTTGTTAATGCAGAAGAGAAACTCGAAAAAATCACCTAGCGTCCGGTAATGCTGAGCTGGCAAACATACAGAAACAGCAAATTACTATCATCTTTACCATCACATAAGAGATGTTCCAGGTGCTTTTTTTTTTTTTTTTTTAATGCTCCACTGCTCTTTGCAAGGTGCACACTTTTAAGTATAATACAGATGCTGATGAATGAACACAGTATTTCTTTGTCCTTCTCCAAGACAGGGTAATTGTGCATCATACATGGCAGTCAGGGGTCATTTTTAATATTTAAATGACATCTGAGTTGGAGATTAAAATTTATAAAGAGCAGTGAGATCCCAGGAAAAATGATGGGAAGCCACTTCTACTTTCAAATGCAATAAAACAGATGGGCCTCCCAGTCCAGATTTAAGCATTAAAATGTTTAAGATTTCTTATAATGCTAGAAGCCTACAGAGGGAAATTCTCTCTCTCTCTCTATCACACACACACACACACACACATATTTTGCATTGCAAACTTACAGGTCATAAAGTTAATTCCAGAGGGCAATATCAGATTTTGTTTTTAAAAGCCTAGAGTGTCACCTTAGGACCCAGCACCTTGACTAAGCAATTAGATAATGATGGGGAAACACCATAACAATACTAACTGGAGGAAAATAATGATCCCGACCATGATAATCATTACCTTGAAATATCCTCAAACATTTTGCAGAGATGATCTAATTATTCCCTTGCACGTCCCTCCTGGGAATGGGTGTTATTATTTCCATCTTGAAGACAAATATAATATCCACTCTTGATTTATAAGTGTCATTTCTTATGAGAAGCTTCATTATTTGTTTTCTTTTCATCTTCATAATATGAGATTTAGACACCCGAAATTAACTTTGTAGAGTTAGAGGCAGAATGATCTGTGTTTCTGTGAATGATTGATTAAAATCTAGTGTTTTCTAAACTGTTTTAATCATGCATGCATGATGTGAGCATAATAAGTCGCTTCCTTCATGCCCGACTCTTTGCAACACTATGGACTGTGGCCTGCCAACTTCCTCTCTCCATAGAACTCTCCAGGCAAGAATACTGGGATGGATTGCCATGGCCTTCACCAAGGGGTCTTCCAGACCCAGGAATCGAACCTGTATCTCTTATGTCTTCTGCACTGGCAGGCGGGTTCTTGACCATTCACACCACCTGGGAATCATATCCCCTATAAAATCTTAAAATCTTTACAAATATAGAAATTTTGAAGAATCAGATACGAAAATATAATTAAAAGTTCTAGTGCTTTCTCTGAGCTTTCCTAGGGTACATGCAGCACCACCCCACCCACCCCCCACCCCACCCCCGCCCTGGAACTTTAGATTGAGAAATAGGAAGAGGAGGTACAGAAAAAATTAACATGGTCCTCTTTTTCGTGCCTCCACCACCCCCCGCCAAATAAGACCTGACAACTGCAACTCTCGCAGTGAGTTTCACCTGAAACTCAAGTGGAGGGTAAGAGGGAAATGAGAAGAAAGGTGAAATGAAGTGGAACTGAAGGTCAAACCCATTTCACTTGCCTTCACTAATCAAGGTTATTTTACAACTTGCAATGCCTTCAAAAAGCTTAAACAATAGATGCTTGCCTGAGATGTTTTAGGCTGTGTCTAGTTGGAACTGAGCTGATTAAGACTGGATGGAACCACTGACCCTCCAGTTGGGCATGCATGAGTGCCCACTCAGTGACCTTTTGAACATTATGCCTGTGCAGAACCAAGATTACTGCATCTTTGTCCAATCACCTTTCTCCGTTCTCCCCATGTTCCAGACTACCTTCTTCTTTATTCGTCATCCCGTAAATATCCAAACCCTCTGCTTTCAAAAGGCAGATTTGAGATTTGTCCTCCTGTCTCCCCACTTGGCTGCCTTGGGAATAAACCTTCCCTTTACTGCAAACCTCAGCCTCTCAGTGGCTTGGCTTGCTATTCTTAGGGCAAAATGAATCTGGTTCGGTAACAGTAGGAAAAAAAAGAAGAAATGATAAGGAAACAAGAAAGGAGTAGGTAATCAAAACACTGAGTGGCTGTTCCTACCTGTCAGTGCTATGATATAGGATGTTTCCAAAGGGGCTGTATAGTTTGCTAGGACTGCCATAACAGAACACCCCAGACTGTAGCTTACACAATAGAAATGTATTTTCTCAGTTCTAGAGGATGAAGGTCCAAGGTCATGGTTTTGATGGGTTCAGCTTCTCCTGAAGCTTCTTTCCTTGACTTGGGAGAAGGAAGGGCTTCCTTCTTACTGTGTCCTCACATGGTTGTTCCTCCATGAGCATGTGCCCTTGCTGTCTCCCTGTGTATCCCAGTTCCCCCTTACAAGTACACCAGTCAGACTGGTTTAGGGGTCACCCTAGCAGCCCATGTCTTTAAGCCCCTCTGTCCAAATACAGTCATATTCTTGGGTACTGGGAGCCGGGCTGAGTCTGGAGGAGACACAGTTCAGCCCATAACATGTGCTTTCACTTAAAAACATCTTCGACTTTCAGGCAAGGGAGATATTAAAAATGCAATAATAACCATACAGCATAAGCACTGTTCAGATGGTTGTTAAAAGATAAACTGAGGCACATTATAAGCTTTTAAGACTTTATTTGACCAAACATGGATTCACAAGAAGCAAGAAGCAAGAAGATTGTCCGATTGGCTCTAGCTTAAGCAGTTGCCTTACTTGTGAAAGTTGGCTCTTTGCGATTGGTGACTCCTCAATTTCATTTTCTCCAGTACTAGTGTATGTATCGGAATTACCTCTGGCTGAGGTTTTGGCTTGCTTACATCCATTCCTAACTAAGGCATTAGAGTCACCCTAGTGTAATGGCCAAATGGCCTCCTTGGTCACTTACTTTAACATCGTCACCCACACTTTCTCCCTCTAGTGAGTCTCACTTTTTTCCATCTGTTACCGAGTCAAGTCCTCGTTAGTCTCCAAAGTTGATTCCATCCATGTTCTGGGGGCTTCTTCCTGAGAGCTTACTCCAGATCTTCCAAAGCCTCAGACAGGGCTACTTTCTCTGTGGATGCCCAAAGTGTGTCTGTGTCTGCATAATCATTTCTGACCTTGTGCTTACTAAAGAGTGACCCAATGCCTCTTTTCTCGTCCTGTAAGATGACAGATGACAAAACCAGACACGCCTCGTGTTTTGTGAGAGCCACTTTTCTTTCAAAGCTCCTCTGCTTTGAGCTGCCTCAGATGGCCTCTCCACAGAGAGTCTGGTGAAGGGCACACACATTGGCCCCATGCTGGCAATCTCAGATCTTGCAGTCAGCTGGGAAGTGTGGCCGCCCCACCTGCTGCCAGCTGCATTAGTTGGAAGGACAGTGGATCCCTGATGACAAGATTTTGGAAGGTAGTGGTGGTGAAATAAAGTCTCAAGGAGTTCTTTCCAAAGTGGCCACAAAACACAGAAATATTTGTTAGCCCCTACTTCAGGAAGAGTTGATATTCAAGAAGAGTTGAAAATATGTGAATGGGGATTATATCCCTGTGTTGTTGCTGTTCATTTGCTAAGTCATGTCTGACTCCTTGTGACCACATGGACTGCAGCACAGTAGGCTCTTCTGTCCTCCACTATCTCCTGGATTTTGCTCAAACTCATGTCCATTGAGTTGGTGATGCTACCACTATTTCACAATATCTCATTGTAAATGAAGTCTCTGTCTTAAAGCACTATTATTGATTTCCTGACTTCTTTAAAGAGTAACCCTGAATTTCTTGGTAGTATTATTTGATATTTGATTATAATGCATTGATAGTATCATGTGACATAATTGGCAAAATTGGTATGGGTGTATCCATTATGTAATTAAGTACTTAAATTGAGTCAGTAGGAATCCAAACACATTCATTTAACTTAGCCAGGTTATTGCATATGCTGGAGATGAGATCAAACACTAAAGACACAAAAATGTCCTGCCCTTGACAAGTTCACAGTCACAAACAGGTACAATCTAGAGACTGGTTCTCAAACTGAGCATGTGTGGGAATCACCTGGACGACTTGTTCAGACACCTCCCCCTTCATCCCCTCCCCCCTAGTTTTTGATACAGTGGGGCCAGGAATTTGCATTTCTAAAAAAAATTCTTGATGCTGCTGCCACTGTTCTGGGACCACACTTTGGGAACCAGTGATCCAGTGTTACCAGTGTCGGGGGGCTATGGAAGCTTTGAGAAGTTCCCAGCATGGCTGGAGGGAGAGGGGGTGGGGGTTAGAGAGAGTTTCACAGAGGCAGTGATGTTTTAAAGAATAAATGGGGAGGCAGTTAGGATATGTCAAGCACTGCTGCTGCTGCTGCTGCTGCTAAGTCGCTTCAGTCGTGTCTGACTCTGCAACCCCACAGATGGCAGCCCACCACGCTCCTCTGTCCCTGGGATTCTCCAGGCAAGAATACTGGAATAGGTAGCCATTTCCTCTCCAATGCATGCACGCATTTAAAGAAGCTTCAGTCGTGTCTGACTCTGTGCGACCCTATGGACAGCAGCCCACCAGGCTCCTCTGTCCACGGGATTCTCTAGGCAAGAATACTGGAGTAGGTTGCCATTTCCTTTTCCATGCCAAGCACATTTGGTTCTAAAGGATAAAACTAGGAGAAAGTACATTACATACAGTTTTTTTTTTTTTTTAATGTGAATAATTCCGTTTGGCCGGGATGAAGTTTGAGTTTGAAGTAGCTGCAGGAGATAAAGCTGGAGAAATATGCAGGGCTCAGAGGGCTCTGTTAGAACATGGTCCTATTGAGATCATGTAGCCATGAATCCCCAAAGCCAGACTCCAAGCTGGAAAGAAAGATTCCTGGTAGAAGAATTGTCAGTTATCTTTCATTAAAAGAGACTTCTTTCTAAGACTGGACATGACTTTCCTGGTTTTGGGGAGAAATCCTGTTCATTTCTATGAAATGATAGCTCTCACTGGAGGTGACATGAGAGTAGAAAGTGTGTATTGTTTGCACATCACTGGAACTGGTTGGGGCTTAAGTTTTTGCCGTTGTTTCCTGAAGTATGTCCATACCTTAATAATTATTTGGTTGATTATGATTGGCTATTGGAAAACCCAAAGCTTCACCCGCCTCTCAGGCAAGGGCTAAAAAGCCTGGGAAGAAGAAAGTGGGAGAGAAGGGAAGCTGAGAGCACAGGTTTTGATGGAATATCCTCCATCCCTTTCTCTCTAGGGGAAGATGACGATGACGACGAATGTGGGGAGGAGAAGCTGCCCTCCTGTTTTGACTACGTGATGCACTTTCTGACTGTGTTCTGGAAGGTCCTCTTCGCCTTTGTCCCCCCGACAGAGTACTGGAACGGCTGGGCATGTTTCATCGTCTCCATTCTCATGATTGGCCTACTGACAGCTTTCATTGGAGACCTCGCTTCCCACTTCGGCTGCACCATCGGCCTGAAGGATTCCGTGACTGCGGTGGTGTTCGTCGCGCTTGGAACCTCAGTGCCAGGTAGGGAATACATGCCTATGTGGTTGCCTCAGAAATGGAAGCCCTTTCACCTCCTTGACCTTTTTGTTCCTGCGGTTTCGAGGGCTGTGCTAACAAACCCAGCCGATGAAAGACAAAAGCCCAAAGCTATGCATGATGTCACTGCCAGCACATTGTCATGGCATTTCTCAAGGTTAGAAAGCTGGTCAGTGTCATCATGCTGACAGTGTACCATTCCCAGAGGGCCTGCCTGCCTGCCCAGAGAGAGCAGACTGATTTGATGGCTAGATTGATAGGTCAGCTTCCTATTACAATTAGAACTTTGAAAAACACAGCTGCAGAATCATCTTTAAGAACAAAATTTCTGTCTTCCATGTATTTAGTCAAGTTAGGATCAAGCACTCACTGTATTTGTTGGGTGGTTTAGTCACTAAATCGCGTGACTAATCTGACTCTTCTGAACACATGGACTGTAGGCTGCTAGGCCTCTTTGTCCATGGGATTCTCCAGGCAAGAACACTAGAGTGGGTTGCCATTTCCTTCGCCAGAGGATCTTCCCAACCCAGGAACCAAACCCAGGTCTCCCACATTGCAGGCAAATTCTTTACCGACTGAGCTATGAAGATAAACATTTAAGACCTGACAAGATGTTCTCTTGACCCAAATATTAATGGGAGTAAATAAAAAATTCACATTAACCAGAAAAAGGAAGAAGTCATCCTGACCAAAGTGAGCAGACCAAGTGGACATCCCTTCATGTATTCCTATAAGCTGAATTTTTCTTCCAACCTACAAGCTATAGCTCATTATGTATACTCACTCTTCTGAGTAAGGTAGCCTTCTCCTCAACATTACTTTGAGAGCAGTAATTTTCAAACTTTGTTGGGCATCAAAATTACCTCAGAGCTTGTTTAAAAAATGCAAGTGCCTGAGAGCCATGGAATTGAAAGGTCTAAAGAAGGGCCCAAAATATGTGTTAAGCTCCCAGGTGATTCACATGTGTATATCAACACATCAGAGTTTATTATAACTCAGGTTCTGGACCCACTCTCCAGCACTGGTTGACATCTTGACAGAGTTATAGCCTCAACTGAGAGTAACAAGACTTGTGTCTCTATTGACAGAAAGTCAGTGACAAGAGTTGCAGTGGACTTGGGAAAAGGCAAGACTTGCAGGGAGATATAGCTATTCCCTTCCCACCTTCCACACTTGCCAGAGCCTTAATAAAAATGCTGTGACTTCTACTAACACTTGACATAGTTGGCAACCTGACTTTTGGTTTTTGAGACTGAAAACAAGCACAGTTGAACCATGATTTCTTGATCGAGATCATTAGTTGTTCTTCTCGGGTATTTATTATCTCTGTGACTATGGATAGATTACTTCTCTGAGCCTCGATTTCTTCATTTATGAACTAGGGACAACCATACTTAACTTGCAGAATGAGGGTAAGGATTGGGAAAATGCCTGTAAATTATACAGCTAGTAAAGCATCTGGGACATAGAAGGAATTCCATAAAAAAGCAGCTTTTGTGACTATGGTGTTGAATGGCTAAAGATGGCCTGATGAGTATGAATCCAGACCCTTCAGCCTTGAGAAACAAGGGATGGATGAAGTGTCCAGATTTACACTGGTCAGCCACAGCACTTGGTGTTACACAAGTGACTGACGGTTTGAAAGTCTTGATCATGCTGGGCTCAGCATGGTTTAGGGGTTCCACTGAGTTCATGCAGGAGCCAAGCGATTATGAGTGCTCTTCCTCCCACCTTAGTGAGCAGGGCTGTGCAAATTCTTCCTGTTGATTGCTGACCCTCAGAAGAGAGTAGATTCCCCCTTAAAACCAGCTGTATTCCAACAGATCTGTATTTGGTCTTTAATTTTTTCTAAAAATGACCAGAAATGTAGCAAGCAAGAGGAAAAACTAAAAATATTCTTCAGTTGCTTTGTTTAGAGAACATGTACACAACCACAGGGCCTAAGCATTATGGTCAGCCCTAGCTCTGTCTCAGGTTACTATAGGAGAATGTCAGGGGATCTTCTTTCCTTAAGGCTTAAGTCACTATACAAAACGGTGCCCAAGTCAGTGCACACTCTTGATCGTGGGTTTAACCCTTGAGGAGAATATGTGCAAATTTTGTTAATGAAGGCAAAATTAGATCTCATGACAGTTATTCAAAATTAGCCTGAAGTTCTGATAAGTCAGCAATAGGGCCTACCAAATGCATCTCTTACTTTAAAAGGGATTGAAAAGAAAATGCTTTTTCTACATGAAATCCTTGGGTCTGAAAATGTTTTGGGGTGTTTTTCTTTTTTTCTTCATTCATATCAATATCTCAAAGCTGGCTCCTTTTGCTATATATCAGTCTCCCAGCATGGCTCTGTATCTCATATCTGAATGAACCCTTTTGAACATTATCGAAGCTGTATGATTAAAATTTCTTGTGTGACATGGAATGTGGATTACAGTAAACCCTAGTGCTTGAAGTTATTTGTACTCCCACTTAAAAACCAGTGCAGAACCCAAGTAGGGGTGTCAAGAGGTGAAAAAGCCTGTGGGATTATACAGCAGAGTCTAGTTGTCAAAATGGTTTCCCTGCATTACCATAAATTCTTCCCATTGGGAAGCAGATTTCTTTGCTCTGTTAGTGGGAGAATTCATATAACTTGCTGTAATATTAACTGTGCAGTGTACTCCCCAAACGATATATTCACAGCTAATCTCAAATGATCATATCTACATAAACAGACATTCCCTCCCCCCCACCTCAGAAAACTGCAAATTGTTCATTCAGCATCTTGTTCAATATTTCTGACTTCATCCTTCAATCCTGATGATTCGGAGCAGTGCTTCATTATATCTCTTGACTTCTTAGAGGGAAAAAAATGCTATTCTTCCAAAATGACAAAGCCCAGTTGCTATGGTCAGAAGAATAAAGAAAACTGATTCTTTTCACTTACAGCCTACCATTTGTTGGTCCTAGAGCCCAGCTCTTTCTCTAGGCTGACATCTTACCAGTTTTCCTAAGGTAGAAAGGCTCCTGGTTAGTGTTTGATAAACTGCTGCCTCCTCTGATGTGAGAATGAGATTCTTAGATTGTGATGGCATTTGAGCATTGAAAAGCTTTGCTACTAGTCCTCTCAACTCAGGGTGGAATTAAATATCTATGTACCTCATTAATGGTATGTTCTTACCATATACAAAATCTTGGAAAAAAGAGCTTATGACTTTGCAGATGAGACAGAGCTTCTTCATACCAATTGGTTGTGAGATTTTATTATTAACCTACCAGCAGAGAAGGACTCCTGACAGCCCTCAGGTGTGCCTGTATAAACTTAAAGACCCATACCTGTTCATAGAGGAAGAGTCTTTTCTCCTGACTCACCCTTCCACAGAGCTGCCTTTCTGGAGAAGAAGGGGGCTTCCCAAACAGTGTGTTCCCACCTCCTCATGTTGGAGTGAACCAGAGACTGGTCTCCAGCCCTCTTCTTGGTCCATGGTCACTCCCTGGGCCATTGTCCCAGTCTCCAAGTCTTAATTACCATTGACACACCAGTGAGTACCAAGTGTACATCCCCAACTTCAACTTATCCCTGAGTTCTGGATTCGAATACTAACTGCTTTCCTATATCCATACTGGATGTGAAATTCACAGCTGAAAAGCGCCATATACCAAATAGAACTGTTGCTTTCTACTGCCCAGGTGCTTTATCTTTCACCCAAACCTGTTCTTTCTAGATCTTGCCTTTCCCTGGAAAATAGTATCACCTGCCCAGGTGTTCCTGACTCCTTTGTCCTCACCCCCAGTGAATTGATTCATAACTCCTGCAGATCTTTCCTCTACCACCTATATTGATCAGACCTACTTAACTGTCTCTCCCATAGTCATGCTAGTCTAGGCAACTGTTTTTCCTCACTCTAACCCCTGGAGTAGCCTCCTATCTGCCTCCATTCTTCTCCTAGAGATGACTTTAAGATGTAAATCAGATCACATTTCTCCTTAAAATCTCAGTCTTTCTCTTCCACTTAGGATAAACTTCAAAAGCATCACTCTGGCTTACAAAGACCATATGATTTGGTCCCTGCCTGTCTCTCCTGTTTACCTCCTTGCCCACTGTTTTTCAGCATTCCCTGGTGGCTCAGTTGGTAAAGAATCCACCTGCAATACAGGAGACCCAGGTTAGTTCCCTGGGTGGGGAAGATACCCTGGAGAAGGAAATGGCAACCCGCTCCAGTACTCTTGCCTGGAGCCTCGTAGGCTATAGTCCATGGAGTCGCAAAGAGTTGCACATGACTGAGCATGGTCTTTTTACTGTCTTTCATGTGCCAAGTACATTCCTTTCTCGTGGTTTCACTAGCTGTCTAAAATGCTCTTCCCCTTCATTTGCACAAGATTGGCTGTCTTCAGTTATATCTCATCGTAAATGTCACCTCTTCAAAGAGACCTTCCCTGACCATACCATATGAAGTAGTCACCCAGTTTTCCTGTGTTATATCACCCTCTTTGATATTGAGTGTTTATAACTTTCTGGATTTTTTTAGTCTGTTTTTGAATATTATCTTTGGCCTACTTTCCCCACTGAAATGTTTCATAGGGGCAGAAACTTTGCTTTTTTTCCTCTATTACATCCCTGGCTCCTAGAGTGATTCCTAGTTAGCATATAAATAATGCAATTAGGTGTGTGTATATGTTTGTATATGTGTGCTGTATATATAAATTAATGTACTATCGTTTACACATGAGTATGAATTGGTCTGTCGGATTGCTTTCTTCATAACACCTTGCAGAGACAGCTAAGAATTAGAGTCAAGGGAGATGAATAGCTGTTTCTATAGTGTAGTTTATTTTTGAAGAATAGGATATATCTGAGTAGGTTATTGTAATAAGAAGGGGCTAAGGTAAATTTCAAAGCACTAAGCATATCAGAATGGAAACAATGTTTTCTCATTCATAGTTGTGACTATGGTGGGAACTGTGAGGAGCAAGATATTATCTCTTCATTCTTTTCTCTCCTGTAATCTCTGCTTCCAAGACCCAGAACTCAGGCCAGAACTGTTAGAAACTTTAGGTATAAAAAGTGCCTAAACAGGCAGTTTGCAGTGGATTGGCATAAGTTCATAACCATGTTATATCACATTGCTTCTCTGGAAATACAGGTTTGAAATACCAAAGGTTAATGGGTAAGAAGCAACATTTGGAACCTAGCCTTTTTTGTACTCGGAATGATCTTTAATTGGCAATCTTTTAGCACACAGTCATTTTACTTGAATAAGACTTGGGTATATTAAGACAAGCTTATACATCAGATTCCAAATATGAACTTTTTTCTTTCATCTCTAGCTCCTTTTGAATCAACCCAAATAGAAGTAAGTATTCTTCTTTAATTACAGAGAAAACTCTGAGATGTTGATGGGTTGAGAATAGTTTGACCTGAGTCCTGTCTTGGTCTTTCTTCATATATCTTGATTGGGCTTGTGCCCAAAGCTTGCCTACTGCTCACTTCATCTTCTCTTTACTGACTGTTTACTTTTGGGACCAGAACAGTTTAAAAATTGGGCATTCTAGGCTATTCCTGAGCCACTGGCATTGTCTGACTTCTGTTTCCTTCCAGTATTATGATTATCCTTTGAGCTCTGTCAAGTAAGAATTATTTTACCCTAGAGATTTTAAGGCATGAAGGAGAAGGAAATAGACAATTTTAGAGGTTTTGCCCTATTTTCTGCATGGAATCTTTTTTTAAGATAATCTTTATATCAGATCATCTGTCATTTTCAAGTTACCACTTCCAGACTTTTAAATACCATAGGATGTATATGATATAAAACTAGCTATACTAGCCATTCACTTTGCTCTCTGATTGCAGTGTTAGTGAATATGAACCACGGGGGTATAGAAACAAGAACTTTTAAAAAAATATATTTTATTGGAGTATAGTTCCTTTACAGTGTTTTGTTAGCTTCTGTTGTGTAGTAAAGTGAATCAGTTATACACATACATATTCACTCTTTTTTTGACTTCTAGACGTCTGTATTTTTTTAATTGAAGGAAAATTGCTTTACAATGCTGTGTTGGTTTCTGAATCAGTCATAATTATATATATACACATGTCCCCTCCCTCCTGAACTTCCCCCTCCCCCCTCCTCCCCCTCCTAGGTTATCACAAAGCAGGGTTCAGCTCCCTGCATCCTACAGCAAATTTCCGAGGGTTATCTGTTTTGCATATGGTAATGTATGTGTTTTAATACTCCTCTCTCAGTTTGCCCCACCCTCTCCCTCCACAGCTATGTCAACAAATCTGTTCTCTACGTCTTCATCTCTATTGCTACACTACAAGGTTCATCCGTACCATTTTTCTAGATTCCATATATATGTGTTAATATATAATATTAATGTTTCTCTTTCTTACTTCATTCTGAATAACAGGCTCTTAAGTTCATCCACCTCCCTACAGCTGACTCAAATTTGTTCCTCTGTGTGGCTGAATAATATTCCATTGTATACATGTACCATATCTATATCCACTCATCTGTCAGTGGACATATTGACTCTTTTTAAAATTTCCTCCCCATTTAGGAGACCACAGAGCATTGAATAGAGTTCCTTGTGCTATATGCAGTAGGTTCTCATTATCTGTTTTTTACATAGTAGTGTATATATATCAACCCTAATCTCCCAATTTGTCCCCCACCTTGATAGCCATAAATTTGTTCTCTACATCTGTGACTCTATTTCTGCTTTGCAAATAAGTTCATCTGTACAGTTTTTCTAGATTCAACATATAATTAATACTAAATGATATTTGTTTTTCTCTTTCTGACTTACTTCACTCTGAATGACAGTTTCTAAGTCCATCCTCATCCCTGCAAATGGCACTATTTTTTTTTTTATGGCCAAGTAAGATTCCATTGTATATATGTACCACACTGTCTTTATTTCTCTGATAAACATTTAAGTTGCTTCCATGTCCTAGCTATTGTAAACAGTGCTGCAGGGAACACTGAGGTGCATGCATCCTTTCAAATTCTGGTTTTTTGATTCAGTTTTGTTTTTTGATATTGAGCTGCATGAGTTGTTTGTATATTTTGGAAATTAGTTCCTTGTCACTTGCTTTATTTACAAATATTTTCTACCCTCCTGAGGGTTGCCTTTTCATTTTGTTCATGGCTTCCTTTGCTGTGAAAACAAAAAGCGCTTTAAAAAAAAACCAAAACATTTTATTTTGTATTGAGGTATAGATGATTAACAAACAATGTTGTGATGGTTTCAGGTGAATAGCGAAGGGACTCAGCCGTACATAGACATGTATCCATTTTCCCCCAAACTCCCCTCCCATCCAGGCTGCCACATAACATTGAGCAGAGTTCATGTGCTATACATGCTATACAATAAGTCCTGGTTGGTTATTCATTTTAAATGTAGCAGTGTGTACACACTCATACCAAACTTCCTGACTATCCTTTCCTCCAATCTTTCCTCCCAGGCAACCACAAGTTCATTCCCAAAGTCTCAAAGTCTGTTTCTATTTTGAAAGTAAGTTCATTTAAATCATTTCTTTTTAGATTCCACATATTAGGGATGCCATATGATGTTTCTCCTTCTCTGTCTGACTTACTTCACTAAATATGACACTCTCAAGGTCCATTCATGTTGCTGTTAATGACATTATTTCATTGTTTTTAGTGACTGGGTAATATTCCATTGTATATATGTACCATATCTTCTTTATCCATTCCTCTGTCAATGTACATTTAGGTTGATTCTATGCCTTGTAATATGCCTTGGCTATTATAAACAGCACTGCAATGAATATTGGGGTGCATGTATCTTTTCAGATCATGTTTTTGTCCAGATATATGCCCAAGAGTGGGACTGCAGGGTCACATTGTAGGTCTATTTTTATTTTTTAAGGAATCTCCATACTGTTCTCCATAGTGGCTGTACCAATTTACATTACTACCATCAGTGCAGGAAAGCTCCATTCTCAACACACCCTCTCAAGCATTTATTTGTGGATATTTTTTGGACAGCCATTCTTGCTGTTGTGAGTGACATCTCATTGTAGTTTTGATTTCCATTTCTCTAATAATGAGTGATGTTGAACATCTTTTCATGTGCCTATTGGCTATCTGCATGTCTTCTTTGGAGAAATGTCTATTTAAGTCTTCTGCCCACTTTTTGAGTGGGTTGTTTGTTTTGATACTGTTAAGCTTCATGAGCTGTTATGTAAATTTTGGAGACTAATCTCTTATCAGTCACATCATTTGTAAATATTTTCTCCCAGTCTGTGGGTTGTCTTTTTGTTTATTGTTTCTTTTGCTATGTAAAAGCTTTTGAGTTTAAGTAGGTCCCATTGTTTATTTTTCTTATTTCCATTACTAGCCAGTGAATCAAAAGAGAACTTGCTATGATTTATGTCAGAGAGTGTTCTGCCTGTATTTCCCTCTAAGAGTTTTATAGTATCTAGCCTTACATTTAGATCTTTAATTCATTTTGAGTTTATTTTTGTGTACAGAGTTAGGAAGCATTCTAATTTCATTCTTTTATAATACATGCGGCTGTCAAGTTTTCCCAGCACCATTCATTGAAAAGATTGTCTTTTCTCTGTTGTATATTCTTGCCTCCTTTGTCACAGATTAGGGGGTCATAGGTGTATGGGTTTATCTCTGGACGTTCTCTCCTGTTTCATTGATTTATATTTCTGTTTTTGTGCCAGTACCATACTATTTTGATAACTGTAGCTTTGTAGTATAGTCTGAAGTCAGGGAACCTGATTCCTCCAGCTCCAATTTTTCCCTCAAGATTGCTTTGGCTCTTTGGGGTCTTCCATACATATTTTGTTCTAACTCTGTGAAAAATACCATTGGTAATTTGATAGGAATTGCATTAAATCTGTAGATTGCCTTGTGCAATAGAATAATTTTCACAATATTGATTCTTTCAATCCAGTGACATGGTTTATGTTTCCATCTGTTTGAGTCATCTTTGTCTTCTTTCATCACTTGCTTAGTTTTCCAAGTACATTTCTTTTACTTCCTTAGGTAGGTTTATTCCTAGGTATGTTACGCTTTTTGACACATGGAATATGGGATTGTCTCCTTAATTTCTCTTTTGATCTTTCATTGCTAGTGTTCAGGAATGCAAAATGTTTCCATACCTTTATTTTGTTTCTTGAAATTTAATCAGATTTGTTGATGAGCTCTAGTAGTTTTCTTGTGGCATCATTATAATTTTTTATGTATAGTATCATGTCATCTGCAAACAGTGACAGTTTTACTTCTTTTCCAGTTTGGATTCCTTTTATTTCTTATCTGATTGCTGTAGGTAGGACTTTCAAAACTTTGTTGAATTATAGCATCAAGAGTGTACATCCTTGTCTTGTTCCTGATCTTAGAGGAAATACTTTTAGTTTTTCACCATTGAGAATGATGCTTGCTCTGGGTTTATCTTATATGGCTTTTATTATATTAAGGTAGGTTCCCTCTGTGTCCACTTTCTGGAGAGATTTTATCATAAACGAGTGTTGAATTTTGTCAAAAGCTTTTCATGTCTCTATTGAGATAATCATATGTTTTTTAATCTTTAATTTGTTAATATGGTGTATCACATTGATTGATTGGCATATATTGAAAAATCTTTGCATCCATGGGATAAATCCCACTCAATCATGGTGTATGATCTGTTTAACATTGTTGGATTCTGTTTGTAGTATTTTGTTAAGGATTTTTGCATCTATGTTCATCAGTGATATGGGCCTGTAGTTTTCTGTTTTGTGTGATCTCTTTGTCTGTTCTTGGTATCGGGCTGATAGTAACCTCATAGAATGGCCCTGGGAATGTTCCTTCCTCTGAAATTTGTTAGAAGAGTTTGAAAAGGATGGTTATTAGTTCTTTTATAAATGTTTGATAAAATTCAGCTGTGAAAAGAGCTGGTCCTGCACTTTGTTTTAGATGATTCAATTGTTAGATGAGAAAACTAAGACTTACAGAAAAATGGTTTGGCCATATTTGGGCCAAGTTTATATCAATGGTAAATTATGGAATCCATATTATCTCATAGTACTTAAATCTGGTATTTAACCACTTTCTCATCCCACCTGGGATTTAGTTGCAAAGTAAGCGTGGCAGATATTCTTTCCCATATAGTTTATGATTCGGGGGATATTACACTTTTGCCTTCATTTTAGTATTTTCCATTTTTAAAATATGCAACAGTGGATTATATTCAAGCTCCTAGAGATCTGATACTACATTATTCTCTGGCATCAAACACCTCATAGAGTCCATGCTTCAAAAAACTTCAGAAAGTAGTAAAGACCTAATCCTCTATTCATAGATTCTTAACATTTCCTACATGTAAATTTGAAAACATTAGATGACTGGAAACTCTTAAGCATGTTCAGTTCTGACTCAGCTGGTGAAAAATAGCATGCCAAGATAATCTTCATCAGCACAGCCGCGTGCTGCTAATTTAAGTGACCACAAGGGAGGTTGGGTCATTCTGACTCTAGCTACAAGCTGCCTGTGATACAAGGTTGCCCAGGCACTGGGGTCAGTGGAACCCAGGAAGGACATACTGGGGACACTCTCTCAGCAGTCAGGTTCTGTGAAGACCTACTGGAAACTTTGGAAACCAACTTTCAATGTTTAGCAGAAGTGGGAGCCCTGGGAGCAGAATTTCTAGAGGTTACTGTCCAAAACACCTATCCATGCACATACTCATTCTGTCGCAACCTAAGCAAAGATAGGGGGTCAGAAGGCAACACAGTAGCATAGTACCCCACCCAAAAGAAAACTCTTTCTCAGGGGAAGTAATACCCAGTCATTCTGAATTCCCCAGTCATCTGAGCTACCTTGGAGACAGCAGGAATCAGACTGCTTCAGTCTCTTCCTCTTCATTCTACTTTAAACAGATTTCATGTTCTTATTGCTGAGCTCACAGATTAACTGGTTCATAGTCTCAGTCCCAGAAAAGTTATACAAAATCTTCTCTCAGTACCATCTTAGTGAACATGCACCAACAGAGTATAAAAGAACACAAACTTCAGATTCAGGTAGCCCTGAGTTCAAACCCACTTACCCCCTGCTTACTAGAAGCATATTACTTAATTTCTCTCAGCCTTAGTTTCTTAAACTGCATAAGTGGGGACATGAAAATCTACCTCAGAGTTGAGGACTATATAAGAACACCTTTATAGTGCAGGATATTACATATAGTTGACCTGATAAGAAAGTTAGATCTCTTTCCCCTTCTACTTCAATGTACTGGTAAATGGGTTTAGGATTCCCACAGTATTTTTAGCTCTGCTATTTTCCAGCCGTTGAAAAAAAATGGAAAGCCAAGAAAACTCTTAGTGTATGTTCATTACTATCCTTTGTTAAGAATTCTGATGATGCGGACATCCCCAAATGTATTCCTGCTCCTGCAGTGTCACTGACTCTCTGTGAGATTTACCCTCCAAGCACTGGCATTTCAACTTAGAGCAAGTAGGAGAGACAGTGCCACAGCTCCAGTGTGTGTACATATTAAATTGGATGGTTACCATTTCACATCAACTTGCATGGGAATGAAAACAGAATTACTTTACTCTGAGCCAAGATTTCCCAATGGCTATGGTGACAGTTCTCCCAAGAGGACCCTAAAGGGCAGGTATATTTTGTTTTCAAATGCTCTAATATGCAGTCAGTTTCTTGGCCACCAGCAAAGGTCAGGACTGTTGACAATGGGCCCTCTGATCTGTAGTCAGGCCAAGAGGCAAAGATACCCAGGGACACGGCCAGGGGAGCAGCCCTGGTCAGCCCTAGTCACTCAAATGTCTTTCCATGGAACCTTATCTGAATCTCACACCAGTGGGAAGCTGCCTGGGGGTAAAACACTCTGTACTTTCCAGAGAACTTTCCCACGAATGAGTGATGTCATTAGAATTGAAGGGAGCCTATGAAAGCAAAACTTTACAAGGACAGAGCAAGACGGAGGGAGGCCAGACACCAGATTTCACAAGATTTGCTCCATAAATGCCATAAGCACTGCCTATTATCCTAAATAAAAATAAACTGTATGCAACAGGCCCAAAAGCTTTTGTAAAAGCCAGTCTGGGAAAGACCCATTTCAAAATTTTATTTCCATCCTTTATCCCTTTTGCTCAAAAGAAAAGCTTGTATTCAATCCTCTTAGTTTTTTCATTGGCCATTACAGTCCTTCTATTTTTCTCAAATGGTAGCACTGCATGGGCACCTGGCCTTGTACACCAGGCTAGGGAGAGACCAGGATGATAAAAGGAATGTCCATCTAACAGGAGGTGGTCCAGAGAGTAGGAGGTCTCGGCGTGTGCCAGGCTTCACCTGCAGCTTGGCAGTCTTAGGATCAGGGTCCCAACCTCACACGAGCCGCCTTCACTGAGTTCCACAACGATCACAGTGTAAGAGAAAGGGAGTTAAAAATATTTCATCCTACTCTTAACTGGGCCTTTGTATAAACTCTAGGTCAGCCAAATAAGAACACCTGGCAGGAATACCATACTATTGAGGGGCATATGTGTGTGTGTGTGTGTTTGGGTGTGTATGTGTGTGTACGTGTGTGTGTATGTGTGTATGTGTGCATGTGTGTGTATGTATGTGTATCTGCGTGTATGTGTATATATGTGTGTATATCTGTGTGTATGTGTGTGTGTGTGTCTGTGTCTGTGTATGTGTATATGTGTGTGTGCATGTGTGTGTTTGTGTGTATGTGTGTGTGTTTGTGTATGTGTGTGTGAGCATGTGTGCGTGTGCATGTGTGTGCATGCATGTGTGCATGTGTGTATGTATGTGTGTGTGCATGTGTGTATGTGTGTGTGCATGTGTGTGTCTGTGTGTATATATGTGTGTGTATCTGTGTGTACGTGTGTGTATGTGTATGTGTGTGTGTTTGTGTGTGTATGTGTGTATATGTGTGTGTGTTTGTGTGTGTGCATGTGTGTGTATGTGTGCATGTGTATGACTGTGTGTGTGTGTGCATGTGTGTGTGTATGTGTGTGTGCATTTGTGCATGTGCATGTGTATGTGTGTGCATGTTTGTGTGTGCGTGTGTGTTTGTGCATGTTTGTGTGTGCATATGTGTGCATGTGTGTGTGCATGTTTGTGTGTGTGTGCATATGTGTGTGTGTGTGTTTTGTGTCTGAAGACTTGGTGTTGTGGGTATGCGTTGCAGACAAATGTAAACTTTCTTTTTTCTCTCTCAAGTTGCATTCCAAAGAGAGTGAGCATCCAGTGCAGGGAAAGCATATTAGGCAGATTCGCTCCATGGGGGTTAGTGAAAGTGGGGGTCTCTACTGAATGACCATGAACAATGTACAGGTGATGACTCTCATTTCTCCCTTCGCACATTTGAAAATAAGATAGTGCTGATTCATGTCAATGTATGACAAAAACCACTACAATAGTGTAAAGTAATTAGCCTCCAACTAATAAAAATAAATGAAAAAAAAAAAGAAAATAAGATAACGAAAATGACAGTTTTCAAGGGCCACTCTTTTTTTTTCCCTTTCAAATTTAGGCCCCAAACTGCATTTTTAAGCCATTTTATTGAGGCGTTACTCACATACCATAAAATTGGTATGTGAACTATACAATTCAGTGTTTTTTTTCCCTAAATTTACTATGTTGTGCAACCATTACCCTGATCCAGTTTTAGAATGTTTCATTACCACAGTAAGATCCTTCATGCCCATATAGAGGTAATCTCCATTTCCACCTTCAGCCCCAAATAACTGCTAACATACATTCTGACTGCACAGATTTGTCTTTTCTCAATATTTAACAAGGACCAATTTTAGCATAAAAATGTCATGAATTCTCTATATGATAGTAATTATACTTGTTATACATAATATTAGGGATACACCATGGAGTCTATAGGATTTATGAGTTTTGTTTTATTCATTACACAATCTCTACAGACATGTACAGTCTATGCATGTGAGATGTTTTTGGTCTTCATTGCTTTGTGCATATATGAATTTGTGTGCCTTTTAAAACAACTCATAACACTTCTGCCAACAGTAACCCTGACCTATATGTTAGGGATTTCTGGGAGAAAATTTCACGCAGTGGTACTCAGAATTAGCACCATGAACCTTGAGATTGTTGTTGTTCAGTCGCTAAGCTGTGTCCAACTCTTTACAACCCCATGGGCTGCAGCATGCCAGGTTTCCCTGTCCTTCACTATCTCCTGGAGTTTGCTTAAACTCATGTTCATTGAGTCAGTGATGCCATCCAACCATCCCATCTTCTGTCACCCTATTCTCTTCCAGCCCTCAATCTTTCCCATCATCAGGGTCCTTTCTAATGAGTCAGCTCTTCACATCAGGTGGCCAAAGTGTTGGAGCTTCAGCATCAGTCCTTCCAATGAATACTCAGGGTTGATTTCCTTTAGGATTGACTGGTTTGATCTCCTTGCAATCCAAAGGACTCTCCTGATGCTTCTCCAGCACTGCAGTTCAAAAGGATCAGTTCTTCAGCACTCAGCCTTCTTTATGATCCAACTCTCACATCTGTGCATGACTACTGAAAAAACCGTAGTTTTGACTATGCTGATCTTTGTTGGCAAAGTGATGTGTCTGATTTTTAATATATTGACCAGTTTTGTCATAGCTTTTCTTCCAAGAAGCATGTGTCTTTTAATTTCATGGTTGCTGACATCATATGCAGTGATTTTGAAGCCCAAGAAAATAAATTCTGCCACTGTTTCTATTTTTCTCCATTTATTGCCATGGAGTAATGGGACTGGATGTTATGATCTTAGTTTTTTGAATGTTGAGTTTTAAGCCAGCTTTTTCACTCTCCTCTTTTATCAAGAGGCTTTTTGGTTGGTTCCTCTTTGCTTTCTGTCACTTAGGGTGGTATCATCTGCATATCTGAGGTTGTTGATGTTTCTCCCAGAAATCTTGATTCCAGCTTGTGAGTCATTCAGTCCAGCATTTCACATGATGCACTCTGCATATAAGTTAAATAAGAGAGTAAAATATACTGTCTTGACATACTCCTTTTCAAATTTTAAACTAGTCTGTTGTTCATGTCCGGTTCTAACTGTTGCTTCTTGACCTGCATACAGGTCTCTCAGGTGGTCTAGTATCCCCATTGCTTTAAGAATTTTTCACAGTTTGTTGTGATCCACACAGTTAAAGTTTAGCATAGTCAATGAAGCAGAAGTAAATGTTTTTCTGGAATTCTTTTTGCTTTATCTATGATCCAGCAGATGTTGGCAATTTTATAACTGGTTCCTCTGCCTTTTCTAAATCTAGCTTGTACATCTGGAATTTCTTAGTTCATGTACTGTTTATGCCTAGCTAGAAGGATTCTGAGCATTATCTTGCTAGCATGTGAAATTAGTGTAGTTGTACAATAGTTTGAACATTCTTAGGCATTGCCCTTCTTTGCACTTCACTTATAATAAAAACTTAAAAAGTCCTTCAGTTAGTTGATCATAACACAGTACTGAGGAGGCAAACTTCAGCTCTTATTCTCATCCATGGTCCCAGTATGTCACCTTGTAGGCCCCTAGAATCAATTCAAATCCATGGAAACCATTAGGAACAGAGACGAAGGTCTGTAGAACAGAGGCATGTGCCAGGACCTCCCTGCCCAAAGAATGACATGTTTTTATTAAAATGTTGTTAAATTTTATTTTATTAAAATGTTGTTCCTGAACTAACTTTACTGTGTGTTATAAAAAAGCATCATTTAATTGCCATGTCATGGGTACCGCATGAGCAGCAAAATAAATTTAAGACCCATTGGTATTTTTAGAAAAGGCAGATGAAATGCTAACTCAATTTACAAGGCAGATCTTTCATGTGACTATAGAAGAATTTTAGTATCTGTTGGGAATAGTGCATATTCTGGCTATGAAATCATGGTGCTCGGCATTTATGCACGATGCCAGCTGGAACACCATCGAGGCTCCTTAGCACACAGACCTCACATCCTGCCTCTTCCCAGGAAGGAAACATAAGTTATGTATGACTGTTTATATTCTGCTTTATTCCAGAAAAGGATTTAAATCTATACAACACTTTATATGGTTCAGCCACATTTTCTGACACATCATCCAGAAATGCTGATCTCATTGGTGACCATATTTGATAACCTTTGTTTAACTCGGTACCTATAAATCCAGTGTTTTGTGCACAGGGAGAAAAGAGCTTATTTTGGTTCAGTTATTTACAAGCAAGAAATTATGTGGTATTTTCTGCCCCCCTCTCCCCTCCTCTGCCCTCTGAAGCCCAGGGGGCTCTTTGGCATGGTCCTCCATAAATTTCAAGCTATTATTAGGTTATCCCTGTTTAAGAAAAAACATGTGAGTTGAGATAACAAGCAGGGCTTGCTGTCATTCCAAACTAAAAGGATCCCCACTGGGGTCCACAAATGGGCCCAGCAGAGGACTAATTATGCCTTTTCATTCCTGAGTTACAGTTGCAAAAGAAAAGTCACTGTAAATGTGCACAAAGATTGTGAAAATGCCATTCTCTGAAGGATTCTAGGCATGGTGATGCTTCAGAGGGTTGAAATATGGCAAACCAGAGCCCCTAAACTAACCCACTGTGGTTTGCCCGCCCCTTTGGTGGTGACGGGGGGTATGTATATACCCTGCTTTTGCTCCAGGCTTATCAGAAATAGCATTTGGGCTTTTTTATCTTTTTGTATCTTGTCCATAATTTTCCTTAAAAGTACATGCATATAATTATTTTTAGCCCCTTATAGTTTCTTTGTATCTTGTTACTTGAGGAGATGTTTGTCCAGATGCAAGCACAGCCGCAAAGGTCTCAGGTCCCAGCCTGTGTTATTATGACCGGAAGTGAAGTGAAAGTCGGTCGGTCATGTCCTACTCTTTGCGACCCCATGGACTATGCAGACCATGGAACTCTCCAGGCCAGAATACTTGGAGTGGGTGGCCATTCCCTTATCCAGGGGATCTTCCCAACCCAGGGATCGAACTGAGGTCTCTCACATTGCAGGCAGATTCTTTATCAGCTGAGCCACAAGGGAAGCCTTGAATATTCAAGGGAATACTTGAATATTATGACTGGAATAGTCAATAAATGATCCACACCAAGGTATCAATGATTAATGATTTCATGAGGGCAGAGCATTGCATTGAACACAAAACAGTAATACACTTGGATAGCTTCATTGTTCAGAAGGTATATTTGTGTAATTATCTCTTTGATATCCCAGCAGCCTTGGGAGTTGGGCAGTCTCGTTATGTGAGGTTCAGAGCATGGGGTAAAATGTCACAAGAACAGGATTTGATCAAGGATCCTAGGAACAAGACTGCAGCATGAAGACCTGGGCATGGGCATCACAGAATGTGGTTCTAAACCCTCCTTCTGCATTCACAGCTCATCGCCCTAGAGCACTTCAGTTTCCTCCCCTGAAAAAAATAGTAGGGCTGATGGTACTCCTCCCAGCCACTTCCCACCTCTGAATTGTTGGGAAGAACAAGTAGTGTAACATCTGTGGCAGTGCTTTAAAAATTGTAAGATGTTGTACAACTAAGAGCTATTTATCAAAAGACATTTATTAAGTACTAAGCTGTGCTGGTGCCTGAGAGAGACAAGGACAAAACATGACATAAGAGCTCAGCCTTATCACATATTCCTAGCAGCTTAGAGAGAGCCCTACCCCTTATTCTCTGGTCTTCGCATTACAGATGACATCTCTAGTAAGAAGCCAAGTACAAATGATGATAGACCTGGGCCGACAACTCTTCCTAGACATCTCAAGGGTACAAATCTCTTAACAAGCTTGTGAAAAGTATTTGTCAGGTCCAGTGAATATGCAAAGCAATTCTGTGGGTTGAAGTCAATAAAATCAACTGTTAGTAAATAAAATATGTTGCTGTGACAGAAGATACAAAATTAAAAGAGGATTTTGGCCTTGCTCTACCATCCTTCATTGCTTGACAGGAGGGATTGGAAGGAAACCAATACAGACATTATCTCTTCCGGGCTGGCCCTCGGAATACTTTTATAGTGGGTGAAATTTGTTTTTTAGAATTCTTATTTCACTATATGGACTGTCCTGAGCACTTTCTTGTGTATGGGCCCTAGGTCAGCCCCTGATAGGCGGGAAATACCCTGTTCATCTCTTCCATACCCCTTCCTCACCCTTTACATATAGCTGATTTGCGTATAATATGTGTGATGACTTCCATCTAAGGGTTTGAGTACCATATCCATGACTACTGAAAGAACCAGAAAAAAAATCAACCATCTATCCCTTCCCAGATAGACTCCATTGTTTAGATGAGACAATGTTTTAATATATATTTAAGAGCCTTTTAATAACATAAGTACTAAATACATTCTTTCTAAATATAATCAGTTCAGTTCAGTTGCTCAGTCGTGTCTGACTCTCTACGACCCCATGAACTGCAGCACGCCAAGTCTCTCTGTCCATCACCAACTCCCGGAGACCACCCAAACCCATGTCTATTGAGTCAGTGATGTCATCCAACCATCTCATCCTCTTTTCGTCCCCTTCTCCTCTTGCCCTCAATCTTTCCCAGCATCAGGGTCTTTACAAATGAGTCAGCTCTTTGCATCAGGTGACCACAGTATTGAAGTTTCAGCTTCCACATCAGTCCTTCCAATGAACACCCAGGACTGATCTCCTTTAGGATGGACTGGTTGGATCTCCTTGCAGTCCAAGGGACTCTCCAACATCACAGTTCAAAATCATCAATACTTAGGCACTTAGTCCAACTCTCACATCCATACATGACCACTGGAAAAACCATAGCCTTGACTAGACAGACTTTTGTTGGCAAAGTAATGTCTCTGCTTTTTTCTAGGTTGGTCATAACTTTCCTTCCAAGGAGTAAGTGTCTTTTAGTTTCATGACTGCAATCATCATCTGAAGTGATTTTGGAACCCAGAAAAATAAAGTCAGCCACTGTTTCCACTGTTTCCCTATCTATTTGCCATGAAGTGATGGGACCGGATGCCATGATCTTAGTTTTCTGATTGTTGAGCTTTAAGCCAACTTTTTCACTCTCCTCCTTTACTTTCATCAAGAGGCTCTTTAGTTCCTCTTCACTTTCTGCCATAAGGGTGGTATCATCTGCATATCTGAGGTTATTGGTATTTCTCCCAGCAATCCTGATTCCAGCTTGTGCTCCCTCCAGCCCAGCATTTCTCACGATGTACTCTGCATATAAGTTAAATAAGCAGAGTGACAATATACAGCCTTGATGTACTCCTTTTCCTATTTGGAAACAGTCTGCTGTTCCATGTCCAGTTCTAACTGTTGCTTCCTGACCTGCATTACAGATTTCTTAAGAGGCAGGTCAGGTGGTCTGGTATTCCCATCTCTTTCAGAATTTTCCACAGTTTATTGTGATCCACACAGTCAAAGGCTTTGGCATAGTCAATAAAGCAGAAATAGATGTTTTTCTGGAACTCTCTTGGTTTTTCGATGATCCAGCGGATGTTGGCAATTTGATCTCTGGTTCCTCTGCCTTTTCTAAAACCAGCTTGAACATATGGAAGTTCCTGGTTCACGTATTTCTAAAGCCTGACTTGGAGAATTTTGAGCATTACTTAACTATCATGTGAGATGAGTGCAATTGTGCAGCAGTTTGAGCATTCTTTGGGATTGCATTTCTTTGGGATTGGAATGAAAACTGACCTTTCCCAGTCCTGTGGCCACTGCTGAATTTTCCAAATTTGCTGGCATATTGAGTGCAGCACTTTCACAGCATCATCTTTTAGGATTTGAAATGGCTCAACTGGAATTCCATCACCTCCACTAGCTTTGTTTGTAGTGATGCTTCCTAAGGCCCACTTGACTTCACATTCCAGGATGTCTGGCTCTAGGTGAGTGATCACACCATCATGATTATCTGGGTCATGAAGATCTTTTTTGTACAGTTCTGTATATTCTTGCCACCTCTTCTTATTATCTTCTGCTTCTGTTAGGTCCCTACCATTTCTGTCCTTTACTGAGCCCATCTTCGCATGAAATTTTCCCTTGGTATCTCTGATTTTCTTGAAGCGATCTCTAGTCTTTCCCATTCTATAGTTTTCCTCTATTTCTTTGCATTGATCGCTGAGGAAGGCTTTCTTATCTCTCCTCGCTATTCTTTGGAACTCTGCATTCAAATGAGTATATCTTTCCTTTTCTCCTTTGCTTTTCGCTTCCCTTCTTCTCACAGCTATTTGTAAAGCCTAATAGGAAATATTAAGAAGCAAAAAATGCAAAAGAAGTATAATCCCAACATTCATTTGCATTCTTATATCTGTCTTTCAAGTTTTAGTATGTTACATTTATTTTTCATTTGTCATTTTAGAGTATTAAACCAAAGAATCTGAAGTTAGGTTTCTATACACAGGAAGATTATTTTATCTTACATACTGTTCCCCTCTTGAAGGGGTCAAGGATGTATGTGGTAAGAGTGGGACCAAAGACCATGGTGACAGGCTTCTCTATTCCTTCTCAGCTAAATAACTGTACTGAATGAAATTGGTCTCACAGTCATCAGAAACTTCCTTTCGAGGCCATGTTAGTTTTTCCGTTTATATCACAAAGTGGGGTATATGTTTACCAAATTTGAAAGGACAGAGAGCAAATGGTAGAAGACATAAATCATTCATAGCCTTACCACCTAGAGATAAATGCTGTTAACACTGAAATGAGTATTTATACATACACTAGTTGTGCATACTGAAATTTACATTGTTTTGTTTTTTCTCATGAAAATTGATTATTTTATGTCATTTATTTTTTATTGGGTACCTCAAAAGCTATATAAGCATAATTGCTATATTTAATTGAAATATTACATGCTAAATGTGATAGAAGGTGTCTAGAGCTAGTTTCAACCTTCATCTCTCTGTCTCCATATGGCCAATGATTAGGACAAACATCTCTTCACAAATATTTGACAGGATGCCATTGACAAGGTATTGTGTTACGAGTTATAGTATCTATTGATTAAATGACTATGATTCAGGCCATTTAATACAGTAATCCTTCTTTCAGTCAGTCATTTGTTTAAAAAAAAACATGTGCCAGGTATTATACCAAGTACTGGACATATGGAAAGTAAAAGCAGTCTCTACTCCAATAAGCTTGCAGTTCTGACATAAATAAAGGTGTACCACAAAGTAGAAAATGACACAGAATAGGACGTATGTTTCAGAGGTTCAGAAAAGGGATCTCTTGCTTCCATTGTGTGTCTAGGAAGGTCTGTGGAGAGCTAGACTTTGACTTAGGTCCTAAAGGATGAGTAGAATTTGGACATGTGATACTGGATATGAGAAAGTGAGTGGAATATAAATTATCGAAACAGAGAGAGTGGAATAAAAGGGACCACTGAATGGTTTGGTATGCTTAGAACAAGAGGGTTCATGGAAGATAATATTAAGAAGACAAATGTGTATATGTTTGTTTTGTTTTGGGTTTTTTTTAGTAATGAAGTTTCATCATTTTTTAGTAATCTTATTTCAGTTTCCTTTAATCTTATTTAATTATGTTACCCAATTATTTTGTCTTTTATTTAAGTATAAATGATTTGCAATATATTAATTTCAGGTTTACAGCATAGTGACTCAGTATTTTTACAGATTATATTTTATTATTACAAGATACTGGCTGTATTTCTATGCTATATGATATATTGTTGTTGCTCATCTATTTTATACATAGTAGTGTGTATCTTAATACTATATCCCTAATTTGCCTTTTCCTCTCCCCAGTGGTAATGACTGGTTTGTTTTTTTTATCTGTGCGTCTGTTTTTGTTTTGCATACATACTTATATGTGTTATTTTTTAGATTCCATGTATAAGTGATACCATACAGTATTTCTTTTTCTGACTTACTAAGTGTAATATTCTCTAGATTTATCCATGTTGCTGCACTTGGCAGAATTTCATTCTTTTCCATGGCTAATATCCCATTGCATGTGTGTGTACATACATTCCATTTTCTTAATCCAGTCATCTGTTGATGGATACTGGGTTACTTCCATGTCTTAACTACTGTAAATAGTGCTACTATGAACATTGAGATTCATGTATCTTTATCTTTTTTAATTAGTTTGTTTTAATTTCTTCAGATGAACAGTGTTCTGCCTATTTTCTCTTCTAGAAGTTTTATGGTTTCAGGTTCAGAAGAAAAAATAGGCAGAACACTTTTTGATGTAAATCATAACATCTTTTCTTTTTCTTTTTTTTTTTTTGGATCTGTCTTTGTATATCCATTTGAATTTATTTTTGTATATGGCATAAGGAAATATTCTTATCTCATTCTTTTACATGTAACTGTCCAGTTATTCCAGTGTCACTTGTTGAAGAGACTTTTTCCATAGTATATATTCTTACCTTCTTTTTCATAGATTGACCAGAATTGACCACAGGTGGATGGGTTTATTTCTGCACTGTCTGTTCTATTGATCCATGCGTATGTTTTGATTACTTTGGCTTTGTAATATAGTGTGAGTCCTGAAGCATGATGTCTTCAGCTTTGTTCTTTTTTTTTTCAAGATTGTCTTGGCAATTCCGGGTCTTTAGTGGAACCATGTGAATTTTAGGATTATTTGTCCTAGTTCCATGAAAAATGTCATAGATATTTTGATAACAGATTACATTAAATCTGTAGATTGCTTTGAGTATGAACATTTAAAAAAAAGATTCTTACAATCCAAGAACACAGGGTATCTTTCCATTTCTTTGTATCATCTTCAGTTTCCTTCATCAGTGTTTTATAGTTTTCAGAGCATAGGTCTTTCACCTCTTTGGTGAAGTTTATCCTAGGCATGTTATTATTTTTTATTCAATTTTAAACAGAATTTTTTTTTACTTTCTCTTTCTGATAGTTCATTATTAGTGTACAGAAAAGCAACAGATTTCTATATATTAATCTTGAATCCTGCAACTTTGCTAAATTCATTTACTGAACCCAATAGGTTTGGAGTAGAGAGTTTAGCATTTTCTATATAAAAAATCATGTCATTTGCAAATAGTTATAGTTTTATTTCTTTCCTTCCAATTTGAAAGCTTCTTATTTCTTTTTGTCTCATTGCTGTGGCTAGGACTTTGCATACTGTGTTAAATAGATGTGATGAGAGTGGGCATCCTTGTCTTTTTCCTGAGTTTAAGGACAAGCTTTCAGGTTTTCATTGATGAGTATGATGCTAGGTGTGGGTATGTCATAAATGAGATTGTTGAGAAAGTGAAGTGAAAGCATCAGTCGCACCGTCATGTCCAACTCTGTGGGACCCCATGGAAATAAGAAATAGGAAAAGTTGCCTTATTGTTCAGGGTGGAAACCATGAAATTCAGGTTGTTGCAGCAGTCTTAGTGGGGAAGAAGTACTATCTGATTACAGGGATGGGTAGGCAGGGCTCTGTCCAAAGGCTGCATAGGAAGGGGACACACCACCTCGCCCCTACAAGAAAGTGGAGGAAGTCTTAGTTCATCCCCCAGCCCTGCAGGAGAGGGACACACACTTTTGGAGACAGAGATGAAGGACTGAGTTCCTCCTGCAGACCCCCAGCTGCAGTGCCCACTGGGGGACGGGTGGCTGCAGAGGGTTTTCTAGGTGTTCTGTGTCCAACTCTTTTGCAACCCCATGGGCTGCAGCCCACCTGGCTCCTCTGTCCATGGAATTCTCCAGGCAAGAATACTGGGTAGTGATAGTGGGTAGTGATTCCCTTCTCCAGGGAACCTTCCTGACTCAGGGATTGAACCTGGGTCTCCTGCATTGCAGACAGATTCTTTACCATCTGAGCCACCAGGGAAGCCCTATTATGTTGAGAAATATTCTCTATACCAACTTTGATTAGAGTTTTTCATCATAAATGGGTGTTATATTCTGTCAAGTGTGTTTTTGGCATCTATTGAGATAATCATGATTCTTATCCTTCTTTTTGTTAATGTGGTATGTCACATTGATTGATTTGCTAATGATGAACCATCCTTATTTCACCAGAATAAATCCAACTTGATCAGAATGTATCATTCTCTTTATGTATTGTTGCATTCAGGTTACTAAAATTGTCTTGATTTTTGCATATATATTCATCAAATATATTGGCCTGTAATTTTCTTTCTTTGTACTGTCTTTATCTGACATTGATATCAGGGTAGTGGTAGCCTTATAGAATGGATTTAGAAGTGTTTTTTCCTCTTCAACTTTTTGGAATAGCTTGAGAAGAATTATTTCTTTTTTATATGTTTGGTAGAATTCCCCAGTGAAGCCATCTGGTGTTGGACTTTTGTTTCCTAGGATATTTGTTAATTAAAAATTCAGTTTGACTACTAGTGATCAGTCTGTTCAAATTGTGTGTTTCTTCTTGATACAGTCTTGGCAAGTTGTCTGTGTCTAGAAATTTGTCCATTTCTTCTAGGTTGTTCAGTTTATTGGCATATAACTTTTCATACTATTCTCTTATTTTTTTGTATGTCTGTGGTATCAGTTTTTTAAAAATTTTTATTGGCATATATTGACTTACAATGTTATGTTAGGTTCCGGTGCTCAGCAAGGTGGATCAGCTGTGCGTATATGCATACCCATATATTAATACATAGAACCTTTTCTGTCCGCTCACTTTCAGTCTGTGTGTCTGTAGCCCAGAAGAAGTCTCTTTTTTATAGTCAGCCACTCTATGTCTTTTAATTGGAGAATTTACCCATTAACTTTTAAAATAATCATTTATAAGTATGCATTTACTAACATTTTAATAGTTGTTTTCTGGTTGCTTTTATAGTTATTCTCTGTTCTTTTGTTTTCTTCTGGTTGACTTTTTTTTTATTGTGTTTGTGTTCCTTTATTTTTAGTTTTTGGTATATCTATTGTAGGTTTTTGACTTGTGGTTATATGTGGTTCATATATGTTGACCTGTAATTACATTTACTTGTTTTAAACTTATAGTCATTTAAGTCCAAACATATTCCAAGAGATCTACATTTTCTGCTTCCCTCCTCCCACATTTTGTTTTTATTATCATAGTTTACATCTTTATGCTTATCACTTAGCAGTTTATTGTAGCCATAGTTGCTTTTACAATTTTTTTACTTTTAATCTAGGTCCTGATTTATTTAAGTGGTTGATCCTCGTATCTTACTTATATTTGCCTTTCCTAGTGGGATTTTCCCTTTCCTATAGATTCTTAACTTCTTTTCTATTTAGAGAAGATCCTTCAGCATTTCTTTTATGGTATGTTTAGTATTGATGAATTATTATCTTAGTTTTCGCTTATCTGAGAAGTTTTTTATCTCTCCTTCTAGTCTAAATTATAATCTTGGTGGATAGAATATTCTAGGTTGCAGGTTTTTCCCTTTCAGCACTTTGAATATATCATGCCACTCTCTTCTGGCCTGCAAAATTTCTGCAGACCAGTCAGTTGATAGCCTTGTGGGGAATTCCCTTGTATATGATTCTTTTGCTATCTTTTGAATTCTCTAATTTTTGCCATTTTAATTACAATATGTCTTAGTGTGAAGCAGTTTGGAATCCTCTGTGCATTCTGTACCTGAATCTAATTTCTTCTTCAGGTTTGGAGGTTCTCAGCCATAATTTCCTCAAATACATTTTCAATTCCCTTTTCTCTCCTCCTTTTGGAATTCATATAATGAAAATGTCAGAACCCTTACTATTATGCCAGATATTAAATTGATTTCATTTTTTAAAAAATTTCTTTCTGCTCTCCTGATTGTGTGATTTCCATAATTCTATCTTTCAGGTCACTTGCGTATTCTTCTGTATCACTTAGTATGTTATTCGTGTTTCTGGTTTATTTATTTCAGCTATTATTCGTTTCTGAATGGGTCTCATTTATATTTGCTAGTTCCTTGCCAGAAAAATATTTCAGTTATTTTCCTTAATTCAGTTAGTTAATAATTTTATCAACAATTTTTGACATAGCTGTGTCTAGTTCAATTTATTACCAGTGTTTTGCATTCTTTAGTTGATAAATTGTTTATTTCTGTTTTATTTTTTCAGAGGTGTTCTCTTGCTCTTTCAATTTTGAATAGTTCCACCCTTCACTTTGCTTAACTTTCTCTGCCTCTGTGAATTTAAACAGTTATTGTGGCCTTGAAGTGGTGTTCTTATGTGGGAGGATCCCTATACAGACTGCATGTACCTAAAGCCTTTGGTGGGAGAACTGGATTTTATGTATATACTTGTCTCATGTTTCCTCAGGGTGTGCGGGCATCACCTTAGTAGGCAGTAAGGCTGGAGATGGGGTGGAGGGCTAGAGCTGGTGTCAGATGTGAAGCAGGACTTCCTGTCTGCTCAGTGGCCATCACTGCCTGGTTAGGGTCAATGTCAGGGTCAGGTCTAGCAACCAAGTTGCTAGAGAAGCAGCCCCGGGGGTCAGGCTCAGGCTGACTCCTTTCCCTTTAAGTATCTGTTTCTCCCTCTCTCTGTCCCAGGACCATTGCCCCAGAGGGCTGTGCTGAAGCATGCGGGGCCTGTACGTAGACAGAGAGGTCCGATGCACAGCCTGCATGGGCATCTGCTGCTTCACTCAGATGCAGCCTTGGGTGTGAATCCCCTTTGTTTCCCACGGTCGATCCCTGCCACCTGCCTCCGCACCCCACCCCTATTGTAGAACTACTCCTGTAGTCTGGCAAGGACCTGCGTGGCCTCAGCACATATCGGTAGGTTAGCTGCGGTAGAGGGGCAGCTCTCGGTGATCTGGGTGGTTCCTGGCGTGCTGCTGCCCACCTGCGGCCCCTCCTCATAATGGGTCACCTCTGTGACCGTGGTCTGGTCTTCCCCTCTTTCCTGGTTGCCCCAGATCCAGTACTGCACTGTGGTATGAAGTAAGCAGGGCCAGATCATTTGTTCAGTTCAGACTGGGAAATGGAATGAGGCAGTCATTGGCAATCTAGTAGCCTCCAGGGGAGACCTCTCTCTGCCCTACTTCAAGAGCTACTCAGCACATGTGCAGTGTCCAGGCTTCTCCAGCCTTTCCATCTGACCCAGTTCCTCCAGCCAGGCAAAGGGGCCTCTCTCCTCCGCATAGATCCCCAGAGTCTGGGATGCCCAGTCTGTGGCTTGACCTACTCACTCCACAGGTCCACTCTTGTCATCTCCCTTTTCCTCTGAGTCCCTTTCTAAGGGCCCAGGTCTAGAACCAGTCACTTTTCTTCTGTCCCTACCAGAGTATGTATATGTCTTTCTTACAGCCTTGGTTGTAAAGGGGCTCTTCTGCCAGTTTCCAGTTCATTTTAAGTGAGAATTATTCATTTGGGGAAAGTGAGTTCCGTGTCCTCTTATTCCATCTTGATCTCCTATGTTTCAAAATTTAAAATTATAGGATATGTTAATAAATTCCACAAAAATGTATATACAAAGACAAATATTTACCCACCACTTTTTAATGGACTCATACTAGACATTGTTACATAACCTGCTTTTTCTCTTAGTGGTGCATCACGAAAATTTTTGTTAGTGTATCATTACATCATGATTTTAACAATTACACAATATTATGTTATATGAAATTGCAATTTATTTTATTGAAACTGCAAGCAATTCAGTTGTTTCTAATTTGTCTCTAACATAAAATCTCTGCTCCAAACATCCCCATAAGTAAACTTTCACATTTGTAAAGTCAATTCCAAATTCCCAGAAGTAGAATCGCTTGAACAAAGATTTTATGGATTTTTAACTTTTGATTGACACATGCCATTTTGTACTATGTGATTCACAGGAATGAGTTACTGAGGGAAATGTTCCACCAAGTCAAAGCAAGAGGAATCAGAACTGGGACAATTATCAGAACTTTTTAGATTCCCCTTAGGTCTCACCTGCTGCCTCCAGGGCTGGGTTGAAGTTGTGTGCACTGACCTTTATTGCTTATTGAGGTGCCTCTCTTTGCCTGGGTTGGGAAGATCCCCTGGAGAAGGGATCCACTACCCACTCCAGTATTCTGGCCTAGAGAATTCCATGGACTGTGTAGTCCATGGGGTCACAAAGAGTCAGACACGACCAAGTGACTTTCACTTTCCATTTGCCTACTTTGAATAGTTTTTCGTGTTCTCCTGAGCTTATAATACACAAAGCAACCTCTTCAAAAAGAGAATTTCTCTGTGGAATAAATAGCTCGGTAGACACCCACAGGGTAAAGACACAGGTTGCTGCCATCAGTGTATTGTCTAGAGCCACAGACAGAATCACACCAGTAGCCACCTTACAGGGAGTTTCCTTTGTGACTCATTGAGGCTACCTGGAGGTGAGAGCAAGGATTTCTGTTTTCATCTTTTCCCAGGTTTTTTGTTTTTTTTTTTTTTAGATACTTCTCAGCTATATCTAGCTCTAGTGATACTTGGGGGAACTTGAGCTTTACCATCTCTAAAGTAGGACTTGAGAAGAGGAGGGAGAGGATTTGAGAAGACTCAATAAGAGATGGATTTTCCCAAAATAGAACAAAGCACAGAACAAAGAACCAGGTTTCAAATGCAAGGAAGGTTGAGAGGGAGAAGCAAACTGGGAGACACTATTTTGTGCAGGGCAGTTCGGAACTGTTTTTGAGGCAAGAAGGGTATTTCAGGTATATCTTTCTCTTAACAAACTAACATGGCTTAGGAAAGTGACAGTTTATTCAGCTTTTTTGTTTTAGTCCCAGATCTGCCCTTCTCTTTTTTCTTTGGAAAATGTTGCTTCACTAAGTCTTACCTTTTTTTTTTTTACCCTCAAGGACATGGTGTCACTAAAGGCTTATTATGAGAGTAAGAGAATTATGACTCAAAATATCAAAAAATTTAATTATTTAACATAGATTCATTCAAACCCATTTTTATGTACTTTTATAGACAGTGTAAATGTAATGCTGGGAGAAGCCAGGAATATAAGGAGTGAAAAAATACGTTTTATCAGTCATTGACCTCTCAAAATGATCAGCTGTTTTAACATTATGTAGTTACAATCATAGTTGAACATAGTTGTTTCTGTACATTTTCTTTGAACTCTCTGTCCATGTTCAAGTTTAAAGTATGTCAGTTGTCTAGTCCTTATCAACCCACCCCCTCCCCCCCGGACTTGTGGTTAAGAACATACACTCCAGCTAGAGTCACACCTCTTTGGTCTGAATCCTAGCTTCACCTCTTGTTACTGGCTATGTAACTTTGGTCAAATGTCTTCTACTCTGGGCTTCAGTTTTCTCATCTGTTAAATGGGGATAATAATAGTACCCACATTAAAGGGTTTTCTGTGGATTAAATGAGGATCTATGTATGTATAGTGCCTCACCTAGGAAGCCACATAAATGTTAGTAGTTTTCCTTATCTCTTCTATCATTTCTGAACATCAAGGACAGAACCACATTTTCCTATAATCCTACATAAGATCTATTAACCATAAATCACCTTGCTGAAGGAAACCATAATAAAAGATTTTAATAAAAAAATTAGAAAAGATTTTAATATCATCAATATATCCTTTGTTATCACCAGAACAAAGATTTCAAAAATATAACAACACTTAGCATTTGTTATACCTACCAATTTCCAGACACCACATTAAGCCTTTTTGCATCACTTCTTTTGTTCATCTTCTCAGCCATATAAACTGAGGACTTGTATTTTCCCATCTTTACAGGTGAGGTTTTAGAGGCTTAGAGAAGTTATGCTGAGGTCACATGGCCAGTGCATGGCAAGTGGAAGTAAAGTAAGTAAGTAGAGTAAGCAGGTCTTACTTAAGTTTGGGGTTTTCCTGGTGCCTCAAATGGTAAAGAATCTGCCTGAAATGGGGGAGACAGGGGTTCAATCCCTGGCTCGGAAGATCTCCTGGAGAAGGGAATGGAAACCCACTCCAGTATTCTTGCCTGGAGAATTCCATGGACACAAGAGCCTGGTGGGCTACAGTCCACAGGGTCACAAAGACTCAGACATGACTAACACTTTCACTTATTTAAGTTTAGGCTCCTTACTACCATAATTAGATATATCATGCTGACCAGAGTTACTAGGACTGGTATTCTTCAGTAGCAATAGTCGTTATCCAGAGTAACACAGACTCAGGTGACCAAATTGGCCACTCACAATGGCCTCAGCTTACTAAGTAGCTCCATGCTAAGTGGAACCATTATCTCACGTGCACCAACTGGAAACTGTCAGATATCATGTTCATCATCCAGCTGCTGGTTGACCAGAGCAAGGAGATTTCCTTTAAATCAACCAACCTTGTAACCCCTTACTTGATCAGGCACACATTGGAATGGGCACCACTATAATCTGCATCAGCCTTTTTATCTGGGTAAGCAAACAAGCAGAACTCTCAGGGTACCCAGCATACATAATCTGATCCACTCCAGAACCATATTAATGCAGATCTCAAGAGACAGCCAGGTTGGAACAGAACTTCTTTGCCCTACAACCAGCTAGTTGGTTCAGGGTTCTTCTCAGGACTGAGAGCAAGAGGGACAGCAAGTGACCGAGAAATTCAAGAGCCCCATCTCAGGTAAACCAAGAGTTCTTTGGAAGCTTCAGAATGCTTCCATTAACATCAAGAATTAGAATCAGAGACTTTAGAAAATTTTAGCAAATGCCATGAAGCTAGGAGCTTGAAGAAGGAAGGGGAACCTTGAACATTCCACTCTTGAACATTCATGAACATTGTTCTGAAAAATAATGCTATTATGGAAGTATAAGATGTCCCAGTATGTTTGAGTGGAGTGTTTACCATCTCCTTTTGAGAACATGTATCAACTTACAGTTTGGAAAGCAAATCAAATAGTACTGCCTTATGTTCCCTGAAGAATAAACACCTTATTTTTCTGTTTTAATTGGAATTAATCTTTCTTTGAACTTGAAATATACCAGGATTTCAGATACATCATACGAAGACTAAGTTCCAGGGGTAACCCTGCAAAGTGCAAACGTTGAAGTTGACAATATCAAAGTGAAAACTAATTTATTCAATAACAAAATGTTGATTTTTAAAATTTTTATTTTATATTGGAGTATAGTTGATTAACATTGTTTCAGGTGTACAGCAAAGGGATTCACTTATGTATTTACCTATTCTTTTTCAAATTCTTTTCCCATTTAGGTTATTACAGAATATTGAGCCGAGTCCCAAATGCTATATAGTAGGTCCTTGTTGGTTATCTAGCATTGTGTATCTGTCAGTCCCAAACTGCCAAATATCCCTCCCTGCCACCCTTCCCCTTTGGTAACCATAGGTATGTTTTCTGTTTTGTAAATAAGTTCATTTGTATCTTTTTTTTTTTTTTTTTTTTAGATTCTGAAATCAAGCAATATGTATGACATTTGTCTATCTCTGACTGACTTCATTTAGTATGATAATCTCCAGGTCCATCCATCTTGCTGCTAGTGGCATTAAGTCATTCTTTTAGTGGCTGAGTAATATTCCATTGTATGTATATGCTACATCTTCTTTATCTGTTCCTCCATCAATGGACTTTTAGTTTGCTTCTGTTTCTTGGCTGTTGTAAATAGTGCTGCAGTGTACACTGGGGTGCATGTATCCTTTTTTTTTTATTTTTTTGGGGGGGATACATGGATCCTTTTGAACCATGGCCTTCTCTGCATATATGCCCAGGGGTGGGATTGCTAGATCATTTGGTAGCTCTATATTTACTTTTTTAAGGAATCTCCATATGTTTCTCCATAGTGGCTTACCAATTTACATTCCCACCAATAGGGTGGAAGTGTTCCCTTTTCTACAAACTCCTGCCAGCATTTTTTGGTTTGTAGACGTTTTGATGATGACCGTTCTGTCTGGTGTAAAGTGATATCTCAATGTGCTTTTGATTTGCATTTCTCTAATAATTAGCCATGTTGAGGATCTTTTCATGTGCCTTTTAGCCACCTGTATGTCTTCTTTGGATAAATGTCTATTTAGATCTTCTGCCCATTCTTTGGTTGGGTTGTTTGGGTTTTTTTTTTTTTTTTTTTTTTATATTGAGCTGCATGAGCTGTTTATAAATTTTCAATATTAATCCCACGTCAGTTACATCATTTGCAAATATTTTCTTCCATTATGTGGGCTTTTCACTTTGCTTATGGTTATCATGACTGTGCAAAAGCTTTTAAATTTAATTAGGTCCCATTTATTTTTGTTTTTGTTTCCATTACTCTGGGAGATAGTTTGAAGAATTATTGCTGTGATTTATGTCAAAGAGTGTTTTGCTTATGTTTTCGTCTAGAAGTTTTATAGCATCCAATCTTACATTTAGATCTTTAATTCATTTTGAGTTTATTTTTGTATATAGTGGTAAAGAATGATCTAATTTCAGTTTTGTACATGTGGCTGCCCAGTTTTCTCAACATCATTTATTGAAGGGACTGTCTTTCTACATTACATAATCTTATCTCCTTTGACATAGATTAATTGACCACAGTTGCATGGGTTTATTTCTGGGCTTTCTATACTTGTTTTTTGTGTGTGTGCTAGTACCATACTGTATTGATTACTGTAGATTTGTAGCATAGTCTGAAGTCAGGGAACTTGATTCCTCCATTTTTCTTAAGATTGCTTTGGTTTTAGGGTCTTTTGTGTCCCCATCAGATTTTAAGACGTTTTGTTCTAGTTCCATGAAAATAAATGCTATTGGTAATTTGATAGGGATTTCTATGTAGATTACCTTGGGTAATATCATCTTTCACAATATTGATTCTTCTAATATAAGAACATATCTTTCCATCTGTGTCATCTTTAATTTCTTTCATCAGCATCTGATAGTTTTTGGAGTACAAGCATTTTTCATCCTTAGGTAGGTTTGTTTCTAGACATTTTATTCTTTTTGATGTTATGGTAAATGGGACTGTTTAATTTCCTTTTCTGATCTTTTGTTGTTAGTGTATAGGAATGCTAGAGATTTCTGTACTTTAATTGTGTATCCTCCAACTTCATCTATTTATTGATGAGCTTCAGTAGTATTCTGGTGGCATCTTTAGGATTTTCTATGCATAGTATCATTTCATCTGCCAACAGTGAAGGTCTTCCTTCTTTTCTAATTTGGATTCTCTTTATTTTTCTTCTCTGATTGCCATGGCTAGGACTTCCAAAACTATGTTGAATAAAACTGCAAGAGTGCACATCCTGATCTTGTTTCTAATCTTAGAGGAAATGCTTTCAGCTTTTTACCATTATGATATTAGTTGTATGTTTGTCATATATGACCTTTATTATGTTGAAGTACATTCCTCATGTGCCCAATTTCTGGAAAGTTTTTATCACAAATGAGTGTTGGATTTTGTCAAAAGCTTTTTCTGTATCTATTGATATGACCATATGGTTTTTATATTTCAATTTGTTGATGGGGTTGTTCACACTAGTTAATTTGTGGATATTGAAAAAATCTTTGCATCTCTGGGATAAATCTCATTTGATCATGGTATATGATCTGCCTAATGTTTTGTTGGATTTGATTTGCTAGTATTTTGTTTAGGATTTTTTGTATCTATGTTCATCAGTGATATTAGCCTGAATTTTTTTTTCATTTATCTTTATTAGTTGGAGGCTAATTACTTTACAATATTGTAGTGGTTTTTGTCATACATTGACATGAATCAGCCATGGATTTACATGTATTCCCCATCCTGATCCCCCCCCTACCTCCCTCTCTTTTTTTGTGGTATCTTCATCTGGTTTCAGTATCAGAGTGATGGTGACATCATAGAATGAGTTTGGAAGTGCTCCTTCCTCTGCAGTTTTTTGGAAGGGTATCAAAGGTTATGTGTTAACTCTGCTCTAAATATTTGATAGAATTTGCCTGTGAAGACATCTGGTCCTGGACTTTTGTTTGTTGGAAATTTTTTAATCAGTTTCAATTTTAGCGCTCATAATTAGTCTGTTCATATTTTCTATTTCTTCCTGGTTCAGTCTTGGGAGATTGTACCTAAGAATTTTTTTTCATTTATTGGTGTATTGTTTCTTGTACGTCGCATGATCCTTTGTATTGATGTGGCTTCCACTGTAACTTCTTTTTCATTTCTAATTTTATTGGCTTGAGCCCTCTCCCTTTTTTCTTGGTGATTTTGGCTAAAAGGTTTATCAATTTTGTTCATCTTCTTAGAGGACCAGCTTTTAGTTTCTTTGATCTTTGCTATTGTTTGTCTTTATTTCTGCTCTGATGTTTATGATTTCTTTCCTTCTTTCTCTAGTTGCTTTAGGTTTAAGGATAGATTTGAGACTCTTCTTTAGAAACAAGAACTTTAGAACTGAATTCAGGAAACAGAACTTCTAACCATTATTCATGTTTTTGCTGGAATCAACTTCTGGACTTAGCCATGATTTTCTTGCCTGTAAAATAGGCATAATCATGACAATTTAAGGAGCTGATAAGAGGATTAAGTAATATGGATTTCAGAGCACTTTGTAAACTGAAAGTTAGTATAAGATGCAGGAAATTATTATTTACACTGAAATCAACTTGCAAAATGTCAAAAGGAATAGAAACCATCAGAAAATGAGAATGGAAACGTTTATGACCAGAAAGGGTTTTTTTTTTTTTTTTTTTTTTTTAGTTTATCATGTAGTTCCCCTGTGTGCGAGGCATAAATAATATTTCTATATTATATATTATCTTTTGTCTCATTTAGGTTATATCATTCAGTGATTTGAAGTGATTTTGCCTACCCCCAAGCTGGGTATAACTGAGTTTTGTCTGTCTGGAGGCCAGGACCACGTCAGGGGGTTTAGCAGGCAGCTATCTGCTGCTGAGTAGGAGTGTGTGCCTACCATGTTGGGTGTCTGGCCTGAGGTGTCCTAGAATGGGATCCTGTTGAGTGGGGCCAGGTCTTGGAGAGAGATGGTGGCCTGCCCTGAGGGCTCTCCCCAGGACTGCTACTGCCAGTGTCTGCTCCCTAGTGAGCCACAGCCGCCTCTGCCTCCACTGAAGGAGACCTCCAGTCCTAGCAGGGAGGCCTGGCCCAGGCTCTTATGAAACCACTGCTTTTTTCACTGGTTCCTGGTGCACATAGACCTTGTGTGCACCCTCCAAGAGTGGAGTTTCTTCTTCCCCTAGTCCTGTGGAAGTCCTGAGATCAAACACTGCTGGCCTTCAAAGCCAGACCTTCTGGAGGCTCCACCGCTGTTGCGAGACCATCAGTCTGGGAGGCCTGATGTGGGACTCCGAACTTTCACTCCTGTGGGAGAACTTCTGTGATACAATTATTTTCCAGTCTTTGGCTCGCACCGCCCCCCATCCCCCGCAGTGGGCATGGGACTTGATTTTATCACAACCGTGCCCTCCTACCATCATAATAATGGACTTCCTTCTTTGTCTTCGGATGTAGGGTATCTTTTTTGTTAGGGGGCAGCATTTTTTTGTTGATAGTTTTTCATCTGTTGTGATTTTGGCGTTTTCCTAAGAAGAGGTGAGCTCACATCCTTCTTCCTCCGCCATCTTGTCTCCATCCTGAATCCCCACAATGTCGATTTTGTTGACCTATGTGTTAGAGCTATTCATGTGTCTTCTCACTAATACAGGGAAGGTACCACTGTCCTTACACAGAGGGTGAATCGAGGGCCCTGTGTAGTTGGTTAGTGGGTCTCAGTCTGGTTGGAGAGCTTTAACGAATGTCAGTGCTCAGGCTGCGTTCTAGACCAAGGAAACAGAAACCCAGAGCAGAGCTCGCAATCTGGTATTTTTCCGAAGCCACCCTGGTGATAAAAATGAGTAGAAGCAGGTGTTCTGACCTGCCAGCATGAATCCTCTGGAGCTTTTGACTTACCTCTTTTCTTCTAAGAGTAGGTCAGTGTCATTGTCTCCATTTCTTTTTCAGGGACAAATTTTTACAGGTAGACATTTTAAGTGCTTTTCCCTTTTTCAGTTTTTATAGCTCCTCTAACTGGTCATTAATCAATCAAGCATCAGTAATTCCCTGATCTCTTAAACTTCACTTGGGTGCCAAACAAGGTTTCTTTTCATATGAGCCAGTGAAGTGAGTTTGTGTATGTAAGTAAGAAGTTTGGGTTTCATATTTACTGACGTAAATAAATATTACAAAGACAAAATCTTGTTTAAAGCCCTTAGTGACAGAGGAACTAGTACATAAGTAAAATTTCCATTTGAATTCTCAAAGAGTGAAACAAAAAGTGCGTAGAAGAGAGGAAAGAATAGAGAGGAATATATGTGTTGTTTAAACAAGGATGTCTTTCAGTCATCAGTAAAATTAGGCCCATAAACCAGATCTCTGGTGTCTTTTTATGACTTAGAAAGTGAAAGTCACTCAGTCAAGTCTGATTCTTTGCAATCCTATGGACTAGAGCCCTCCAGGCTTCTCTGTCCATGGAATTCTCCAGGCAAGAATACTGGAGTGGATTGTCATTCCTTTCACCAGGGAATCTTCTTGACCAAGGGATTGAACCTGGGTCTCCTGCATTGCAGGGGGATTCTTCACCACCTGAACCACAAAGGCAGCCCTTTTATGACTTACGTTATATAGAATTTTCAAATAAAAATCTCTGATTTTAAGAATAATTTTATGTTCTACCACATTTTTAAATACCTAGGACCGTAAAGTTAATATGTCTTTAAGGGGTGTTATAACTCCCCAGAAGTTTAGAATCATTACAGTAACTCAGAATTCTGGACCACTTATGGATTCTCTTGGGATCTGGCTCTGTTGTATTATAAAAATAATTACTAATATTGAGCACTCATTAAGTACTAGGTCTTGTTCTTGTTCATGTTAACTCATTTCCCTCAAAATCATATAAAGTAGGTAAATTTCTTACCTGGCAAGTGAAACAGCCAGAATTCAACTAATTTTAAGTAAATTTCCCTCACTCCTTGGCCTTTCATAGTTACCATGCTTGAATTGGGTTTTTTTTTTAAAAAAAAAAAAAGCACAGCACAGCTAGAGGGTGGGGGACTTCATGGCCAAGCTGCCCCAGCACCTCCATCAAACTCGCCCAAGCATTTATAAAAATGCATATTCCTGTGTCTTTTTCTCAGAGAGTCTGATTAATTGGGTGGAGGGTAGAGCCCCAAATCTTGCAAAAACCAAAACAAGGAACTCCCAGTATTTTCAGTGCACACTTGATTGACATTATGCACAGTATCTAAAACAGTCCTCCCTGCCACCAGTTATTCCATGGCTGTGCTCATATAAATAGTCACTTACATGATTTGAAGTCAATAACCATACCAACATTTCGTACCTATTTTTAACAGCTCAGTGACTCTGTGCTGTGTGGTTTAACTTCACAAATACTGGCACACTTTCATCACTGGCAAAATCTTCAGGTCTAGACATCACTTTGAATATTTCATCTAGGTCATTTATTCTTTTAAAAGGAGATATTGTCATCATTAGTCAAGTTTAAGGGTAGACATGTATAGACTCCTACAAAAAAGAAAAATCCCACCAAAATCATTTATCTGAATTTAGTATTGTGATATATTCTATGTACCACCCAACAGTAAAGTTAGGAAACCAGAATCCGTGAGTGCACACAGATAGAAGAGCCTAGAATGTCCCCTTGATGAGACTTCTGTCACTACTACGAGGAAGCTCTGAGCCCCTCACGTTGTCAATAATTCACAGGTGCTGGGAGACAGCAACCCTGCCTCCATAAACAGGCTGGACTTCAGTCAAAATTACTGTCAGCATCAGTTCCTGAGCACAGACCACTTGAGAGTTGAACAGCTGACCCCCAGCATATGCTAAGCAGTCAAGGCAAAGATTAATCATTTCTGGGTGGAGCTATACATAACAGAAACCCTTCCTGTGATCTGCAGGGTTCTAAGAACTATCCCTTTTACAGCAGAAATGTTTAAGGCTTAGTCGTAGGTAGCGATAAAGTTTGAGAAATTCAGTTTGAAAAATCATTTTTGGAGGAAAGGGGAGTGTGTTGACATAGTCCTGCATATTGACCAAGCAACTTGGCAAAGGCCAGATGCAGAGAACAAGCATGTCCTGACTCTGTAATGTGTGGTTTAATTCCAGCCACACTGCCTCCCAAACATATCTTTCCTGTTAGTGATTCACAGTTACAGGGACCGAGGAGGCAGGATCAAAAGTCTATAACTCTACAATTAACTTTAAATGTAGTAGAATTCAAGGTGAGAATTAGAAATAAAATTTCCTATTATGTAGGTATAGTTATAAACACATATATAATTATCAACAATTAGTTTGTAGCAATCACAATGGATATCTGATTCATATAGGTATGTATTTAGCAGTCTAAGTTCTGAATATGCCTGTACTGTGGCAACAATTCTTGTTTGGATGTCACCCCGGGGAATGGCACTTGCATGGATTTTGCCTTGTTCAGCCACAAACAGGTCTTGGGCTTGGCATTCAGGGCCAGGCTTGGCAGGACCTCATCTGCAGTCTGTGATCTGTCACTCTGTATGCTAAGCAGTGGTCAGAGAAGGTGGTTTGGGAAGATTCCATCACACTTCATTTGGAAAACAGAGTTGTCTCTGTTGAAGTTCAAGCTAATAGTCTGGATTTACATGTGTTTCTACAATTTTCCTATACAGCTTTTGAATTGCAAAACAAATATTTGATGTATAATTCAAGTAAGTAAAACCTACCTGGCTCAGAGGCCCAAACATGTTTTATTTATGTGATAAGCTAATCACTTGGGTTGCTAACTTTCAGAGGCATTTATAAACAGGAACTTATTATTATTAGGACTCTCCTGCACTATTCACATTAATGGGCTATTGGGAAAAAATGACTTGAGCGAGAAGAAATCCCTGCAGACCCAGGAGGGCCCAGTAAAATCTTTGATTTTGGGCCTCATTCACTTCTGGCACAGCAGAAGTGCTGTCCAGAAAGGGCAGGGTTTGATTGGAGATGGGACACCCAGGAAGCCTGGAGTGCCACATACTATGTGCCAAGGGAGTTAAGCAGGCCTAGGATACCAGATCCCCATCCCTACAGCATGGCGGTGGGGGGAGTGGGAAGAGAGGAAGGGGAAGGCCCCGCATCACTAGCTGCCACCAGCAGGCATGTCAGCACAGAATACCATCTCAGCAGCAGCTGAGCTGTGGTTGCCTCCCACCTTGGACTCTGTTCATTTACATTCCTTGTTCAGCTGTCTGTCCTTGAAAATTAAAAGCCAAGTGACTTTTTTTTTTTTTTTTTTTTGAGGCTGCTGCTGTGGCAGGTCCTAATAACTCTTAATAATGAACTGCAAGAGACGAAGATTTGTCTCACTTGGCTTTTGCTCACCTGCCTCCATGGTGATCCTGATCAGGCTGCAGTCTGTGATCTCAAGTGTAACATGTAGCACCGGTCCCTCAGGACAGGATCGCCAGTTGCCTGCACCTCCTGCTTAGTTCTCACCAATACAGGAAGGGGCACTCTGCAGAAACCTGTCTCAGGTTTTCTGAGTGGAAGGAACGGGGCAGCCTGAAAGGGATTGAGGAGAGGAAAATGTGAGCCTTCCTAGGAGGGGAAGTGAGGTGTAGGCTGAGAATGGGCTCTGAAATCGAACAGACTTGGTTTCAGAATCCTTGCTCTATTGACAGACACCCTGTCCAATAGGCAGACTATCACAACATCACTGTTTCCCAGATTGTAAAAATGGAAGAATAACATCTACTCCACAAAGGGTTAGATTGAGGGTTCAGTGAAAATATCCATGTAACTATGGCTGATTCACATTGTTATAGGGCAGAAACCAGCACGACATTATAAAGCAATTATCCTCCAGTTAAAACCTAAAAACATATCTATGTGATATGGGTAGCACAGAGGAAGAAGTTTGCCTCTCTATAAAACATAGGTCAGACCCTATCTGTGGGTCCATCCTACAGACCCTCAAGCTTAACCTTTCAGAAAGAAAGAGACACTGCAGATTCAGTAGCCCCTGAGAAGCCTAAATAACCTCTGTCCCGTGGTAAAGCACAAGAATCTACAGGTTTATGTAACAAACGTGCTTTATGTATCATCCCCATTGGAGCTTGGGCTTCCCCGGTGGCACTAGTGATAAAGGACCCACCTGCCATTGCAGGAGATGTAAGAGATGTGGGTTTGATCCCCGGGTTGGGAAGATCTGCTGGAGGATGGCCTGGCAGCCCACTCCAGTATTCCTGTCTGGAGAATCCCATGGTCAGAGGAGCCTGGCGGGCTACAGTCCATAGGGTCGCAAAGAATGGGACATGACTGAGCAACTTAGCACACACGCAGTTGGAGGTGGCAACAGAGTGGAGAAAGCCATCCAGATATCACACATCTCTCTACACATATGCTTAGACCATGATACCTTGGAGTAGTAGCATACCTGCCATTGCTGGCTTTGCAAATGTGAGTGCAATCTGACAGTTATTAATATTTATTCTAAACTGACTGTGCAACATATTTTGCAAAGGCAGCTGAAAGGACTTTGATATCAGTAACTCAGTGATCGTATAAAAAGGAAGTTGAATATCTTACAGGTCCTGTTACATTATTAATAAAGGGAGCTATTTGAGATCCGTCCTCACCTTACCTTTTAATAAACAGACCTGGGCAGCTCCATTCATGTTGTCTTCCCTAAACAACAAAAATAACTACCCTTGCTTTGTACCAGAAACATAAGCATTTTACATTTAATAGCTCAATTTAACAAAAGCACTCTGAAGTGAGCATTACTATCCTCATTTCACAGATTAGGAAATTGAATCTCTAAAAATTAAGTAACTGCCTGGGGCCACATACTCACTGGCAAAGGAAGAATTTGAAACCCTCTGGCTTAAATGAGCACTAAACCCTTGTGTTCTGTTCACCAAGTCTAAGTCAGTTTTGTCCTACTCCTTGTAGAGAAAGGAAATGTGTGAATTCCCTAGCCTCAGAGAAAAGACGCACTCAGGATTATTGCTGAACAGAGCTTTGAGGCCGCCCATTAGGACACCAGGCATAAGGAAAGTTGAAATAATACAGTGAACAAGCATTTGCCTGAAGGCAGAAGGCCTAGGTCAGGCCTTAATGTGGCTTCTCCCTTGCTGTGTGATTTTGCACCCATTTACTTATCCTCTCTGAGCCCAGTATCCTCACCTCTAAAGTTTACTACGCTCATAGAATTGTTACCATCAACAAAGAACTGTGGTATCTGTGGGAAAAAGAGCTTGACCAAAGTCACCTATAACTCACCCACCACCAAGCCCTCGAGTCCTGTTACGCAGGGATCCTCTTGTTCTGACTACACAGTTGGGACTTGAGAGGACAAAGCTCTGTCCAGGTCTCGGGGTTTCCACCGAAGGCTTGATTCCAGAGTACCCTGCTGAAGCTTCCAGCATTCCACAGACCTCTGTAAGTGGCTGATTGTTCATTGTCTTTTTCTTCTTCCTCCTCAGACACGTTTGCAAGCAAAGTGGCAGCCACCCAGGATCAGTATGCGGATGCATCCATAGGTAACGTCACAGGCAGCAACGCGGTGAACGTCTTCCTGGGCATCGGTGTGGCCTGGTCCATCGCTGCCATCTACCACGCAGCCAACGGGGAACAGTTCAAAGTGTCCCCTGGCACGCTAGCTTTTTCTGTCACTCTCTTCACCATTTTTGCTTTCATCAATGTGGGGGTGCTGCTGTATCGGCGGAGGCCAGAAATTGGAGGTGAGCTGGGTGGGCCCCGGACTGCCAAGCTCCTCACATCCTGCCTCTTTGTGCTCCTGTGGCTCTTGTACATTTTCTTCTCCTCCCTGGAGGCCTACTGCCACATAAAAGGCTTCTAAAGGAACAATCAGATGTAGTAAATTTATATATATATACATATATATATACATAAAATTATGTATAATGAACAGAGGAAACTGGCATTTGTCATATCCACCCACCTGCTGATGGAATCCAGCTTCAAGAGCAGACTCTGTACTAGGGCCGGAGTGAGAAGGCATCACCTCCCATCCCCAGGGGCATCGTCTTGTTGAACCAGGCATGGAGGCAGGGCCGTCTTTGCAGCTCAGCCCAGAAGGGCTGTGTTCTCCCCGGGTTCATAAATCCTTAAGTCTTTGATTTGTTTTCTGTTTTTGCTTGTTTGGGGTCGGGGTTGGGAGGTGGTTGATGTTAGGGTTTGGTTTTGTTTTTGCAGGGGGAGGATCAGGGTTTGTGCTTCTCTTGTGGGAGGTGATGTCCAATCTCAATGGTAAAAATGGAAATCAGGAAGATGACTCTCCCTTTGCCCAAAAACTTTAAAAATTATTTTGGAGTAAGAAAGGAAACGGGCACTGAAGAAGAAAGAAGCATGTCTTCACTATATTACTAAATTTCATGCTTATCTCTGGAGCGGGAGCAGAGGTGAAGCTCCCTCCAAGAAGAAACTTGGGAGCTGGAATGGAGCCAAGAAGAGTTGTGGTTCTAGATACAGTCTGATATTTAAAGATGCTAGGCTTGGCACCCTTGTTCAACAGGTACAAAAACAACATGCCTAGATTCCCAGGAACATACAAAGTCCTTTCTTATCTCTTTGGCGCTGGACTGTGATTAGCAAGGCCCTGATTCTGATGTTCCACACCCACTGATTCCCCAGCCCTCCCATCCCAAACCGCTTCTCCTCCCCTTTACCCCTCATATAAACAGGAAGAATAACTCCATTCAAAATGCACATCATTCTTTTCCATTTGCATCAGTCTGTGTGTCCCATGTTGCTATTGCCTGGGATTGTCCATCAGTTCTGTTCTCCAGGGCATCAATGGCCTGCACACTCCTGTTCCAGTCATGACGGAACATTTGCTCCTCTTTCATGTGCCTGTTTGGGAATGTTGTTGTGATACCTGTTACACAGTGCATGGATGAAAAACAAATACAACAAAACAAAGCGTATCTGTATATAGTAGAGTATAGCATATACTGTTCTCCCATTTGGCGACATTGATTGGACATTGAAGACATAAGTGAGTTTTCTTTTCACCTGAGTTGTAACTTTTGTGTTATTGAGTTTGGTTAGGGATAAAAGGAGAAAATGGCTTATTGTTCATGGATCTGCACGTTCATTTCTAAGAAACAAGAACCGTTATGTGGGAGTTAAAGCTATTGAGAGGACAGTGGGCACGCGACAAAGTATCTTCAAGGAAAATTAGCCATGTGGTGCACATCAAAGCCTTGAAAACTCACCTGTTGGCTCAGGAAGGCCAAGGAGAAGGGCCGTGTGGAGAAGGGGATACGTTAGATGTGCCTGGGCTCTGAAAGCCTCCGTTCCTGGAACACCCCTGCCCCCAAAGTATTTATTTCACATCTGCTCTGTCTGGCACAGATGGTAGATAGTGCTGGTTTGTTCATTTTATTTTTTTATGTAAAAGGCTATTCAGAGCCCCATTTTTTTCACCGTCCAGACCCCTCTGATAGTATCTGCAGTTCCTGAGGAGAAAAGAAGCCACGGTGAGCCACAGGCCTTTCAAAGTGTGTCTTCTCTACATAGGGCTAAGGAGGACGTGATTAAATGAGATGATTAGCGCCTCTCTGGGAGGTTTTTAACCCTGGAAATGGAATGGCTCTATTTCATAATATCAAAGAGTGTGATAAACCCAATGTTCCAAAGCTGTGAGTCCACAAATGAGGAAAAATGGAATGACTTAGGTCCCCTCTCAGACATTTCTCTATCCATAAAGAATCCCAGGCCGGAGACACTCCTAAGCCCTCTCTGTTGATTCAGAGATACTTAACTGATAATAATTTTCATTTCTTATTTTCTCTTCATCCCCTTAGCAATCACAATCATTCATCATTTAATAAACACTGGGTGAATGAATAAGTAAATGCTGAGTACCCACTCAATCTGCCTAGTACTATGCTAGCACTTGGGGACTAAACATGGACCAGACAGCCCAGATCCCTATCCTGAGGGGGTTCACAGTTAATCCCTGAGTAACAGTTAACAGCCAATTTGATCTTACAAGAAAAACACAATTGCTGAAACTCTCTTGCCTAGATGTCTAAGATTTTCTTGAACGGAGAGAATGTAAGGCGCAGGGTAGGAACAGCCGTCTGTGTATCCTGAGCCAATCTTGAAGATTCAATCTTGAATCTTGTACATCTTTCCATTTTAAACCAAGTAAGGCAATCCTGCTGATGACCCAACTGTCTGAGAAATCTCAATTAATCCCAGTTTTTATCTTCAGCTGATCTTTGTTGGACAGCAGTACTTTTCCATGCCCCCTGCAGCTATACTTTCTCACATCTCCTGGAGCCTCAGCCCTGACCTGTCATGGCCCAATGCACTGGTGGCATAGTCCTAACCCATTTTTTTCTGAAGATTTATTTAATGAAAAACTAGCCTAGAAACACCAAGTAAATAGTCAAGGGATATGAGTTGTTTAAACATTAGAAAGACTTTGCACTCCGTTCTAGCTATATTTGGAATGTTAATAATCCCATAGCAAATTTTCACAGAGGATGGTAAGAAATCTTGACTGTTGGTCAATTTCAATTTCAAAGCTTTTTGGTTTGTTTGCTTTTAAATTTTCATGTTATAGGGAAAGTATGATTCTGGTTGTTCAGGGTTGTTTTAGTGATTATAGTCATGTACAATTATTTCATTTTGTTTGATTATTTTATTTTGTGAGTATTGTGCACAGCTTGGGGGGGGGAGGTGCACTAATTGTGCTGTTCCTTATAGATGGTACACATTATTGACACAGACAAATAAAGTATCTAATGGTTTCTGATTTAATCACTAGTGATCCAGCATATTCTGTATGGAATGTTTTCTCTCTCCTCATTGTCATCTATATCATCTTGTTTTCATGTTTTGAAGAAATAAAGACCCAAAAGGTATTACTGTGCCATTGGTATCTCATCCAAAAGAAAGAAAATAGATGCCCAGTCATCACCTGACAAATGTCAACCCTTGGTCATGCATTGTCTGCTTTTAATGTCCCAAGGGAACACAGTGTCTGACGGCTGAGATAAATGATACCTTATTCATCTAATTGTCTTTAAACTTTTCTTTAGAATTCCTTGTTATATTCATATATGGTCATGCATGAAACACTTTCCTATGTGAAGGTAATTTTCTTGGATCAACAATGAGTATGTATCCTGGGACCCAATCTTTGGTTTAACACAAAATAAGCAGCCAACATTTACTACTATAACAGTAGAAGGGATAATTCAATAACCAGACTAGCCTTGACTGTTGAGCAACTATTCAGCAAGATGCTGTGGCCCAATGATTCTAACCTCTTATAAGCTAATTCTGTTCTTTCAAAGGTTCCAGTTCAAGCCTTGTACCAGTGGAGAGTTCATGGACCTTTGCTTTTACCGTTCATGGCATAAGCACACTAAGTTTCTCCTTATAATTTTTTCTTGAAAAGCCTCCTGTCTGTCTCCAATTCTGAAGCTATTCTGATAGGTGACTGTCATCCTATTAGATTTCCTAATATATACCTTCCCTCCAGTGGCCTCGCTGTTAATAAAAAGATCACCGTACACATAGTTTTATCCACAGGGGCTTGATTCATTATTGATGGCACAGCCCTGCTCCTAACCTGTCAAAGTGAGATTCACCACTTTGTGCTGCATACACCTGAGAATGTTGTGGAAGCAATCAGAAAAACAACAAACATCCTCGAATAGATGACGAAGTCCTGCATTCTCTAATGGTGACAAAACTTCACTTTCTCAATAATGTAAATCAGCTCCTTTAAGAGTTCCTTCAGTGTTTCCTGACTCAAGAAATGAAATCTCTCTTGATTATGGTTTCCTCTGGTAGTGGGCAGTTATATCCAGAGCAAGTCTTGGGTATAGTTTCACAACTTCAAGAATATTTGGTCATTTCATAATCAACCATGTACAACGCTGGATCTTACCCTAATCTCCAAATGACACTTGGTTTTTGTTTGTAGTCATCATTTCAGTTGGCCAAGAGTAGTAAAATTGAGCATTTCAACTGATAAACAAGGATATTACATAGACAAGACCTACAGAATCATATTTATCTTACAAAGGAAGAAAGGTGCTGTTATGAGTGGATTCATTAGCTTTCTTTCAGTTCTACTTACAGTTTTAGTAGTGGATTGCATTTCAGTTCTTCTTTTCAACCATTATGTTCCTATCACTTCTAATCATATTCATTGTCTTCCATCAATGTGTATCAAGTGTCAGTTGGCCCTGCTGGTATTGCACCTGCAAAGACAGCATAGTAAGGGGAAACAATTGTAAGAGATTTTTTTTAGAGCTTAATCAGGCCACAGTTAATCATCTCCCCAAAGAGAGAATGTCATACTTATAGAAGGAGCAACCACTAAATGGTGGGACTCCCAAAGGAGAGAGTGCTTCAGCTGTCCAGCCAACAAGAAACAGGTGAGTATGAAGCTGTCTGAGTTTTTTCTACCTGTCAAGGTATCTGAAAACATGCATTCAGAGGCTCTTCCAATTTCAGTTTTGTCAAAGGTCTTCTGATTGAATCTCCTATGGAACTTTTAAATCAGTGATCATAGTATAAATTATTTTAATTGCTTGACTTGTAGAACAGAACATTATAACTTTAAAAAAGCAACATAACTTTGTAGTTAGAATTATGACCCATGTCTTTACAGGAAGAATTGCTTGCCCAGAATTGCCTGGTAATCAATACCGTGTTTTATAGATGCTTGACCTGCTCACATTCTTTAGAATCATGCATCCCTAACCTTTTCCAAAGAGCCAGAGAGGTGTCCCTTGGGAATATGCAGCCTTAACCTTTCTTTTCCTAATTCCCAACCTTTGTAACTCTTCCCTGGCTACTCCCATTATATTCATTTCCCTTAGTATTCACTATTACCTTTCAGCAATGTGGAAAACACTCATGCTAAAAATTCTCTGGGCATGTTTTTCTGAAAGTGAATTTGTCATTAGAAAATCAGATACTAATATAATGATGTTTCACCTAGAAAACAGTCATCAGATCTTAGTGTAGTATCTCTATAAATGTTTAGGACAGGATTAGACCCTGAAGTTACACACAGCAGCTGTTCGTTGAATGTGAATGGATCACATTCTTCATGTTTTAGTGCCCATCCACCTAGCCTTCTGTTCTATTGATATATGTAGGTATGGATTGAGGATAAAGACCCTCACATGCATCTCCAAACATCAAGTATGTAAATACAGAAAAACATCAACATTTCATGCCTCCAAGAAATATGAGTGGATCAAGTATTTCTCTGTAGTTGTTATATTCAGGATATGCAAATAGTAGGGAAATTCACATTAGTAACCGAACAGACCGAGAGAAATTGACTAATTTCAATGTTACTGAGTCGATTTTGACAGTTAATGCAGAGCCCAGCACTCCTAATTTGTTGATTGCAGAGACAGATCTACCTAGCCAAATCCAAGAGTATAGAAGGGAATTAATTTACTAGAATGATTATATAGCCCTCTGTACTGGAAATTGCTTATTTGCCTATAAAGACCTGGCCCAGAGATTTTCAGACATTTCCCCTACATTCCCAAGTTGAAATATGCATGTGTGTGCATGCTCAGTGTTGTCCAAGTCTTTGTGATCCCACGTACTGTAGCCCACGAGACTCCTATGTCCATGGCATTTTCCATGTTGAAATAAACCACATTTAATTTATGGAATTTGTTATTAGATCTCTTAACGTCACAAGGTAGAGCAATAAATAAATTCTCCAAGGAGATCCTTCCTAAAAATATGATCCTAGATTTGCACTGAACCATCCTCCTATATGATAATCTCATTTCTCCAAAGTAGAAGGAACAGTTTCCCTTAGATAACAAAATACATAACCACGTTTCACCTAAAAATAAACAATTATATGTATATTTAAGATAAAGCTGATATGGCCCATGGGTCTACTGAGAAAAATAGTTCTCTACCTTCTTATACTCGACACTAAAATTTGTAAAATATTCCAAGGAAGATATCTTAAAAGATTTTCCATTCTCATGATGCTCATATAATTGAAGAATATGGTTAAAATAATGATGTGGTTGAGGATTATCTATGTGCTTGACAAGAACATATTTTATTTTATTTTTTAAATTTTATTTTATTAGTTGGAGGCTAATTACTTCACAACATTTCAGTGGGTTTTGTCATACATTGACATGAATCAGCCATAGAGTTACACGTATTCCCCATCCCGATTCCCCCTCCCACCTCCCTCTCCACCCGACTCCTCTGGGTCCTCCCAGTGCACCAAGATGCTCAACATCACTCATTATTAGAGAAATGCAAAACAAGAACATATTTTAAAAATAATAGAATTAGCCAAAAGAAAATTTGTTAAGATCTCATCCCAAGCTACCCTCGTCTAAGATAGTTGAAAGCCGTTATCCTTTGCAGGTGGCTCAGCAGTAAAGAACTCGCCTGCCAGTGCAGGAGGCATAAGAGATGTGAGTTCAGTCCTTGTGTCAGGAAAATCTCCTGGAGGAGGGCATGGCAACCCACTCCAGGATTCTTGCCTGGAAAATTCCACAGACAGGGGAGCCTGGTGGGCTACAGTCCATGGGGTCACACAGGATGGACAGAGTTGGACACAAAGGGTCGGACATGACTGAGTTGACTTGGTGTCATGCATGCTTTCTACTACTGCTGCTATCCTTGTGGAAGGTGAATATCCAGTTTTCAGAAACCATAGTACAATTAACACTCTCACTCTCAGTTTTTATATGAAAATCAAAGCTGATAATGCATAACTTTTGGCTTTGGCAACCCCCCAAAAAGCATGCTTTTGGCACGCTTTTCTGTATTGCTGAGTTGTTTTGTGTAATGCACTGGACTTACACAGGTGTCTCATAAAATTGCCTTCAGTAATTTCCATCCTCTTTTTTCTAAAGTCATGAGCAAGCTTACAGTCATGTCCGACTATTTGCAACCCCATGGAATAGTCCATGGAATTCTCCAGACAAGAATACTAGAGTGGGTAAGCCATTCCCTTCTCTGGGGGATCTTCCCAACCCAGGGATCAAACCAGGTCTCCCTCATTGCAGGCAGATTCTTTACTGGCTGAGCACCAGGAAAACCCAAGAATACTGAAGTGGGTAGCCTATCCCTTCTCCAGCAGATCTTCCTGACCCAGGAATGGAATCGATGTCTCTTGCATTGCAGGTGGATTCTTAACCAGCAGAGCTACCAGGGAAGCCCTGGCAACCCCCCAAAAAGTATGCTTTTGGCACACTTTTCTGTATTGCTGAGTTATTTTGTGTAATGCACTGGACTTACACAGGTGTTAATAAAAATGCCTCCACTAATTTCCTTCTTTTTTCTAAAGCCATGAAGTTTCTAAATTTCACAACATAGCAACCTGATAATTTCATTTTTAAAAAGCTGATTCCATTTTTATGTTATTTACATTTCAGAATTAATTTGAATATTTAAAATAACCAACACATCAGAAGGGATATTGAACTTAAATCTAGCCTGTACAAACAGTAAAGCTCAAACAGACCTATCAGTATTTAAAAGGTTTTTGAAACACTGACATTTTATGCACAGCAAATTAAGTGCTGTTTTCAATCTTCTTTTTACCGAAAGTTGTCATTTCAACCTGTGTAAAAACAAACCAAAAAAAAATTTTTAAATGCTAGTTTGAAGATTATTTCTATGAGAATCAGATATAGTTTCAGCAGTTAATCTCCTCTATTCCATCTCTTCCCAGAGCATAGAGATACATAAATACAAAATGGATGATATAAATCAAAGACCTCAGATTGTATTTTCAGATGTCTAGATTTGTCCTAAAAGTCCATGTCAGGTTGGCATTCCTTTTTTATCGGATCTCTTTTATAAACAGGAAAAGGGGGCAGAGATGGGAAAGGAAGCATATTCCTGATTTCCTTTTCCTTTTTTGCTAAGGATGTAAATTTAAAGTCATTTGAAAACTGCTTATAACACTATTAATTATATCTTTCCTTCTAAATACATAAGTAGGTTTTTAAATGAAAGAAATTCATTTTTCCTTCCTCATTTGGCAAGCATTTCTGATAGAAACTTTTTTGATCAATTAGGGCCACTTTCTTATTTTTCCAACTACACTGTCTTTTGGGAGGTCTTGAATACAGCTCTTGAAAAAACATCCTCTTATAGGTCAAATCCTGGGGGATTAGAAGGATGCAATTTTATATTTTTCTGGAAACATAGAACTGGGCACACAGCTCCCCATACATTGGTTGATATTTTCTAGAAATGTGTTTTGGCATGTTTGTGTAAAAGGAATGGGACTCCCACCTAATTTTGCCCAAATACCTAATCATCTACTGCCATATAGATTCTCCACTAACTATAGCTTAGCTCAAATGTTCTCAACTAAATCAACCCTCAACTCCCACATACACTAATTGTCTTATCACTAGTATTTGCTGCTAACATCTTACTAACAGGCAAATGCACCCTTTCAACCTGTTGGTATATGAAATTTCTCCAGGGGGAAGGATAAGGGGTAGGTACAAAGTGGCATGATGTCAATGCCAAGTCATTGGAGCCTATTTAACAAACTGTTTCATTATGTCTTAGAATGTGTTTGGGACACTTACTACTAGAAATACTGAGATGACTTTATTGATAGTTCATCAACAACTTTTGTGGTATTGGGTCTAAGCAAAGGACAGCATTATGCAAAAATGTAAAGTTATTTTTATTGTCACAATTTGCAAGAAAATGTCTTTGATATTTAAGTCTAAAACTTTAAGCACAAGTTTTTGCTGCCATTAGTAATCCAATAGGAAATTTGACACCCTGAATCTTGGTAAATGTATGCACGATGCTTAAAATATCCTTGATATTTTCAGATTGTTCTCACAGACTGCATAGATTTACTTTTTTTTTCCTTAAATAAATGACTATCTTTCTCATCAAATGGATTGAGAATCTTCCCAATAAGCACCCGAAGAAACTGTGAGCCTTAGACTGCATCAGTGGCTCTGCTTCAGTATGCCCTTTTCCCACTTCTGACTCTTAATCCCTGTGTACATCTTTCAGAAACAACTGCAGATAGTGAGAGAAAGTTTAAAAAAAAAAAAAAAAAAGAGTTGTCCTCCCTTTCAAAATGGACTAAACCTACTTATCTTTAAAAATGTAACTGTTGCAAATTCTTAGCATTAGACACAAAACCAAGAGAGATGCTTTTAAATCTCAGATATGAAGCAAAGATTGCATTTATGCAAAACTATCAGGAAATTTCTGTTAATCATTGAGACATGCAGTTTACTAACATTACTAACATCAGTACCCAACCACTGCCCTCTGCATCCTGTTCATACAGTATCTAAAGGCAAACAAGATGTAGAGCCAGGAAATAAAGATCACTATTAGTATCATAATCACATCACCATTCAGTTACTAGATGACGTCGGGAAGTGGGCAAAAGAGATGGAATCAATTCTAGTCCTTGAACCAGATCACCACCTTGCTCACCCCTGTGATGGATACGGTGTGTGAACATTAGAACCATGCCAGAAGGATATTTTTCACTTGAGATGAATAATACTTGCAGAGATTCCTTTCTGCTCTGAGCCAGAATATTGTGTTTGACTCAAACCTTTCCAAACAGAATCATGCAGCTCCATCACATACTTGTTGCCTGCTTGGAGAGTGAATCCCTCTTTCCAAACTGGTTGCCATAGAACCAATTTCAGCAACACTAAGTATTGGATCTAGTGATGAGGAGTCTAAACTTTCACTTTTTTTCTTTCCAGCTAATGCACTGACACTCCAGCTTGAAAAATCATGTTGTCAGTAAAATGAAAATAATAATCGCTTTGTCATTGTTTAGAATTAATTCATGTATTTTCCAAACTTGAAGCTTCCATTCACTAAAATGAGATCTGTGGGTTTACCCAAAGACTAGGTTTGTTTTGTAAAGATGCCAAAATTGGTTTGGGTCCCTTTAAAGCAACAGACAAGATAATAACATTTGAAAACAATAAAGGTTCAGCACAGACTGCTGGGTTAGAGGAGGGCTGGGCTTCTGACAGGCTTCTCAGCGTTTTGCTCTTAATCTGTCATGGTTCCCAGTGGAATATTTCCCCATACTCAGTGGGAGGATACTGACACAGCTCCAGACTCTGCCTTTTATTTCCTAATTCTCCCTGGAGAAACAGACCTTCCAGAGCTTGTAATATAAAAGGAAAAAAAAAGGGGGGGGGGGGAGAATGACAGGTGCCTCATTGGTTGATCCAGAAGTTTTGTACAAAAACACAGATCATCTGATCATCTCTATATTAAGACTGTACTTACTAAATGGCTTTTGTTAGTGACTGCAACCCACCCAGAAAACAAGATTTGAGGAAATACTTCCAATCCTTCATCAAAAGTCAAAGATCACTTTGTTGAAAGTATCTTAAATGTCACTTTATCTTCCTACCTAGAACTCATACATCAATAAAGGATTGAAAAATGCAGAGAGTATTTGGACAGTACTCGTGAGTTAAAATTTTATCTGGATGCTGGAGCTTGATAAGGAACTTGATAAATATCAACTGACAAATTACATGAAGAAAAAGAATCAGAAGTTAAACCAAAGATGGCCGCAATTTAGCAAGTCAGTCCTCCAAGATCATTGACTTACTTTATATTCAGTTAAAACTTAAAAAATAATTTATATAGCCAAAGCAGTAGAACAATTTTTAAATCAAATATCAGAGGCAGTTACATTTTTTTCAATCATACAATTCCATAGACTTCAAGCATTTCTTTTGTGCAGAGTATTATACTAGGTAATCTAAGATGACATCAAGAATTTAAGACAATTCCAAGAAAATTAGCACTAGCCCTGAATTTAGTCAGGAAGAGTCCAGTTATGGCACTCTAATTAAATTAATCTTCCTTTTTGGTCTAGAGACATTTCATCAATTTGAAACTGCTAAATGGAACTATTCTGAAATCTATCAAGGAACTTTCCTTTAATAGAAATAGAACTGCTAATTTTCTTAACTCCACATTCTGTCTTTTACCAACGAGATAAATGGATTCAGACTCAACATCTTCAGAGTGTACAATGGACCAAAACCTGTGTGAGCGTGACATAGAGTCTTTTGTTTCAACATTTCTCTTTTTTTTTCCCATTTATTTTTATTAGTTGGAGGCTAATTACTTTACAATATTGTAGTGGTTTTTGCCATACATTGACATGAATCAGCCATGGATTTACATCTGTTCCCCATCCCGATCCCCCCTCCCGCCTCCATTTCAAGTTGGGATAAACTTGTTCCAAAAATGATTTGCCTCCCCATTACTGAAGATTTTTTTCTATTGGGTGTCGATATTAGTTCATCACTGAATTTTCTTAACTCTGCCTGTTGCTCTTTTGACTTTGAGGTGTCTGGCTATATTTGGGGTTACAACCTCAGCTGTCACATTTTAACAGCCAACAAGAGAAGACCTCAGCCCCCATGTCTGAGTACACAATGTTCTCTTTATTTCAACACCAAATAATCACCAAAGAAGTGACCCCAAAGGCTGTCATCTTTTGAAAATTAGAACTTAATTGTTTCAGAGGATTATGAGTCTCAAGCTCTTTGGGGACTTAAATTTCCTCATCATTCAATGGAAAGGCTTCACTTTTAAGTTGGTTTTCCAGAACACATCAAGCACTGGCATGATCCTGGTATCAGTCCAAGGGGTATGGGTTGAAGGTGCTTTGTGCTGGAAACCAGTTGGTCCTCATCACACGCCTCACAATACTTGATTATCAATGTGAGCATCGAGCCAATAAAGCTACATTAAGTCTGGCGGGAATTTAAAGATTTATTTTAAAACAATTCTTTACGCACTGCTGAAAAAATTTCCTTCCCTAAGGGGAGTGAAAAGTTTCTGCCTTTGTGGGATGCCCAACAACAGAAAATTTAACCAGATGGGAATGCCTTCTTCATCACTGACCTTCCTGAGGTTGAATCTGCTAGTCTTCTAAATGTAATTTCTGAGTTCACACAGTTTCCCACAATAATTCCACTTTTGTTTTTCTTTTTTTTTTTTTTTGGACTTAATGACAATCTGTTAGGAGAAAGAGACTGCCAGTAATGACTTTATACCAAAGTGTGTGAATGCAGACAGGATGTACACTGACCAGGAGAAAGATTATTAAAAGATACAAGTATTCTAAAGGAAGATGAAAAAAGAATTGCTTTTGCTGCAAATTCAGCTGTCTTTTAAACACTCCCTTGTTATGGAGAAAAGGACTCCTCAAAAAGATTTTACAGAAAAGACTTAAATCCCATCGCTAGCAATCATCTGATTTGCCACAGCCCAAATGTCTCATTAGCAATCTGGAATTGCACACGGTTAGAGAAAATATAGCAAGAGGATGTAGACATTGCCACGGGGAAAAGAAAGAAGAAGAAAAGAAAAGCAATCATGACAAATTCTGCTTATGTAAACAATGTTTTAGTGGAATATATGTAAGCCTTCTTTTGAAGGATTATCAGTTAGAATGTCATCAGAAATGGCAAAACCATTTCAACATCATAGCAGTAATTTATTCCAGTTTTATTAGCACTGAGGCATAAAGCCAAATTTGTCAGGAGGAGAGGTAAACAAAAACTCCTGGCATTGGAACAGATTAAGTGATCTTGTGAGCCTAGTTGTTGAGAGAGAAAATTCAAAGATAGTATTTTTGTCCTAACTAAGAGCTTCCCTGTTACCTCAGACAGTAAAGAATCTGCCAGCAATGCAGGAGACCTGGGTTTGATCCCTGGGTTGGGAAAATCCCCTGGAGAAGGGAATGGCAACCCACTCCAGTATTCTTGCCTGACAAATCCCATGGACAGAAGAGCCTGGGGTTGCAAAGAGTTGGACACAACTGAGTGATTTAACACACACACAGTTATGTCTGACTTCTACCTAGGGGAAAAATTACTTTTCCTTCTCTCATTATATGTCTTTATATAAAGCTGCTATTCCAGTTGCAGTAGCCATCATATTTTTATATTTATTTCAATTCCCCATGTTGAATTTGACCCCTGTTTCACATTTGATTAGGAAATCCTAAATTGGAAAGGTAAATATTTGTGTCTTTTAGATAACAAATCTGCACCATAGGCGTTTTCGAGACATAACTGCCTCAAGCCATCCTGGTAGCTTGGTTAGTTAGCAGTAGGTGCTTGGTAAGGCAGAGAAACCATAAATAGATGGAACTTGCCTTCTACATAGGAAACGACCCCTTCACACAGACTCATGTCTGTTTTTCCTTAACCCCTTGTGCCAGTCCAGCCTCTTGATCGACCCTGGTCCACATGTCAATCAAAAGAATTGCCATCACTGATTACACGTGTTGACAGCTTGTCAAACAGAATTCTGCATCAATGATACTTCATGGAGTGGCCTTTGGAGTACTTGCTTCTGCTTTACTCTTTTACATAGGTCCCTGCATTTGGTAGGCATATTACTAGAAAAAAGTCAATAAACCTTTGTGTTCAGTGAAGGAACTGTGAACAGAATTAGCTGTTTTCATGTTAATCCTCCTGAGGTCTCAGGAAGAATGTCACCTGTGTGGCAAGAGAGAATTTTAATACTGGAGAAGGAAATGGCAATCCACTCCACTATTCTTGCCTGGAAAATCCCATGGACTGGGGATCCTGGTAGGCTACAGTCCATGGGGTCTCAAAGAGTCGGACACGACTGAGTGACTTCACTCACTCACTAAAATAACACTCCCTGAAGAAAGGTTGTAGGGTTTTCTGCATTTGCCTCTTGGGACTCAAATTTAATGAGGTGTAAACAGCCTTGATCCCTCAGAGGAAGGGCATAGGTTAGGGCACGAGTTTGATTCATATTTTACTTATGGGTTTGCTATATATTCTAATATAGGACTTAAACATCTGAACCTCTCATTTCTCAAGACGTAAACTAGTACCAGTTGAATTCATCCTTTGCCGACATGATAAGGATGCCTCAGAAAAAATCCAACTGACCATCCCATTCCAGATGGAACTGGGAGCTCAGTTAAGGGAGTTTGAATAACTAAAGTGTGTTTTAGAATAAGCTACTACAGTGGCTCTTAACATCTGGTCCATGACAAGGCAGAACCTGTAGCAACTTTGAAATTTGTTAGGTATATAAATTCCCTAAGGTCCCACCTGAGACCCCAACCCAGACCTATAAATCAGAAAACCTGAGAATGGACCCAGCAGTGTGGCTTCTAACAAGCCCTTGGGATAATTCTGATGTATGTTCAAGTTTGAGAACTACAATCTGTGCTCTGAGTGGTCAAGAAAAGTTCATGTCATCCTCTGTTTAACTCTGCTTCCTCACAGGAAAAAAACTTAAAAGTTTAAATGATAGAGTACATTCTGATCTATTTACAGAAATGTCCACCATTCAGATGTAAAATATTCAGTATAATCTGAAGGAAAATTAATCCTTACACATATTCTTTACTGGTGTAACTGAGCTTCAGGCAAGATCTCCTATCAGAAAGATTTCTCATTAACTTTTCTAGTTCTTTTTTAAAAAACCAACAGCTAATCTGCTTTGCCTGACTAACCAGTGTCCAGAGAATGACCTTGGACACCTTTCTCTTAATTGATCAGCTCTAGTCCATTTGCCTTAATACTAAACCATTGTCTAACAGAACTGAGTTATACTTAATGATATGGTCTATTAGTTTGAAGAGTGGGCATGGACTGAGCTAAAATGACTGTGGTTCTAAGTGAATTGGGGTTTTCAAAGATAGTTTCAAAGGTTCACATAGCTCATAAAACCTGGAAACAACAGACAATGTAGACAACAATCCCAAGACCCCTGGGAGCTTTTTTTTAAGGCTCATTTGAATTGGTGCAGAACCAGAGTGAAAGGCCAGCAAGTTGATTTGGCTTATTTAAATGGCTTAGGAAAGGGAGTTTAAGATTGTGGGTTATGTGTGTGTACATATGTGTGTATGCTTCCTTAAATCGAACCTGAAAGTATCACATTGACCGCTACCTAAAACATCCATATGTACATATTTTTGACCGCTTCTTTTGATGCAGAAAAATAAACTCAAAGTAGCCAAAAAGGAACCTAAATTGGAACCTCAACAATGATGTTCTGAAGAAAACGCTAAACTATGTTCCCAGGTCTTCCTTCAAAGAGCCAAACTTGTCAGGTATCTTAGAATGACTTTTTGCTCTTTTTTAGGAATTACTGAAAAAGAATAATTGATTTAGCATAATGCTCTACCTGCTTCTCTAGAAATCTGATTGCTGGTCAAAGTTTGAACATTTGGGTGTCCCATGTTCTGTCTCTGACAGCATTTTCTCATCAGCTCTTTCTCCACTGTGACCTGATCACCACACAGCTCCAGCCAAAGCCCCATACCCCTTCCTCTGTCTCCTGTGCTGTCCATCTCCATCTGCATATTTGGCCTTTCACACGGAGTTAAATGAAAAGACCCTTCTTAGAGTGCCCATCAAATGTCGAGGTGCTTGGTAAGGGGCCTGCCCCTTTGCAGAGGGAGGGACTCCATCAGACTGACCTGAGCCCGCCCAGAGCCTTGACCTCCCTCACAGAGCTTTGTCGCCCACCAGGCAAAACCACAGTGGTGGTTTGGCTTTATCCACAATCCTTGGTTTAAGTTGTTGACTCAAGTCTTGAAATCTTGAATCAAACCTGGATTAAAAATTTCCCTCGGAAAGCTCAAGACAAAAAGTTCTATGTCCTAAGGCCCCCTAACTGGTGCAGTACATTAAAAGGTCTTGACATTAGAAGGAAAGCTGTTTTAATCTCCAGCAGCTTCTGCCTCTCCATGCCATCCATAGTGATGTTCCCAGGACAGTGGTGCAATTCAATACTATTCTAATAAGCCATAAAAATAACTGTTGGCACAGCTGTTATTCCAAGGGGGACTTCCCTAGATCTCACCTATTAATTTTAGCAGGCAGTAGAAAGTTCACACTGAGGACACATTTTGAGCTGCTAGATGAGTGCCAGAAAAGGAACGAGCATCTTGTACCCACTTTATCTGTACAAAACACTGCTCTCTGCCACTGCGAGTGTTCCTGGCATGGCAGCCAGGATGGAAGAACTCAGGTAGGAAACAAATTTAGAATGTCTTTCTCACCTTTGGTTAGAATGGTGATTCATTCCCACTGAATGAGCTTGGTGGATACTTCTGATAGTAAACTGATCTCATAGGTAATCTGTAAAGAAAAGGGAGGCAGATCACTGTGCCAGAAACCCTCTCATCCTAAGAGGCGTTCACAAATTCAATGCACAAGACAGAAAAGGAAAGATCAGCCTGTCCACATCATGTACACACAGTATAAAGGACCCACCACTAATAGCCTCCAAACACAGGCAGGGGGAGAGTGGAAAGAAGACAGACAAAGTGGAGGAGTTTGTGTCTCGAAAAATGAAGTAAGCAATCATAATGTCCCTCTAGTTGATTCTGAAAACAATCGCCTGTCTAAAGCTAATTTTTAAATAACTTCACTGAACTTTGAAATTTCTGAGTAGTGGTATGTCAGTAATACATTTGGCTACTTAACTGAGTCTATCTGTTTTTATTCTTCCATGTCAATGAATGTAACCTCTGAGACTTACCGATTTAAGTACACACACATGCATACCACACACACACATAAACATTATATATTACTCATTTTGTGGGAAATACAGTGTATTATAATTTAAAAAAGATTGCAGTGGATTCTTTCAGTGTGCTTCAGTGATAATATTTTGTTGGAAATAAAGATATTCATATTCTGTCTTTGCTGACCGTATTGTTAAAACTGTGATCTTAAGCAATGCTGTCAGAAATGCCTGTGTAGAATATCTTCTCTAGTATCAATAAGTCAATACACTTTGAATTTAACTTTCAAAAAATGTATGTGCTAAACTTAAATATTTTTATATCTGTGGTGTTTTCCTATTAACCTATAGTTGTGAACAAGTGAGTTTACAACTGATATCATCAAAAAGGGAAATAGCCTACACAAAATGTTAAAAGTGGAGGAAGTTATTTGTAAAGTCTTCTGCCAAAGACCATTTAATGATCTGTAAAATGTAGATTAACTTATTTCATTACAAATGTAATTGCAAGAAATGCTCACCCTCTCATTCTCTATCTTTTGAAAATTAATATTTTGTATTTCTAAGGACCAAGGAAAATATTTTTTAAGCCAATGTAATACACAGACGCCTTGGAAATGAAAGGTACAGTGACTTAGATCAACAGTGTAATGTTAGGTTAGAATTTCAACATCTGATGGTAAATTTATCAGTCTTTCCTATAATTCTTACACTGCACTAAAATACATTTGGGTAATTCAGCTAAATCTTTTCAAATTAAAGCACCAACATTAATGGCAGATCTCACCTGACATGGACGGTATTAAAGCACTCGCTTTCAGGCACCTTGAGTGAATGGAAATTACCATCTAATTTTCCCACCTAACCATCACATGTATGTTAACTCAGAGATCTAACAGCATTGCATAGAAGGCTAACAGACTATGTATACCAAGGATATTAAATTTGTGCAGTTAGTGAGAACTAGCCATTTAAAAATATATTCAAATGTTTTGTAAATAAAATTTTTGATTCCTATAGTTTTGTTCAAACTACTTTTAAAATTATTAGATATTATTTGAATTTTAAAAATGATCTGTTACAAGTTAGATGTTGCTTTATTGACTCTGTGATTCAATGTACACTCAGCCATATTCCTGTGGGGAAACATCAATCTTACTGAGTTTCTTGGCATGAGCCAGATCTTCATAGATTCTTTAAGGACTCTAAATATGAAACAAAAAAAAAAGGAAAACAAAACAAAACAAAAAAAACACACCAAAATTAAATGCTAGTGAAGAAATTAGAAACCTATTGTATAAAATGTATTTTTAAAATCTTAGGATATATGTGATTTACACTGCCTGTAATCTGGTCTGTTTGTGAAATAACCACAACATAATATTTGTTAAGACCCTGAAACACCAAATATTTGTGATGTTTGTATAGCACCATTGTTATGTGATTTCAAATGGCAAGCATCTTTGTTGTAATCATGTGAGCCCACAGAAGAATAAAGTCTTGCTGTTAATGTACAACCAGCTCTCAGAATTCAAATTTCCTGCAGCTTCTGTATCACCAATAAATGAGAATTAATTGTGAAAACAACTTTTAAAGAATTGAGTTTATGATCACTGTGCATTTTCCTAATGAATTAATTAGGAGAGTTTTTCGACAGAATGCTCTCTCTTTCAGTCAGTTAAATACAACTGCTGATTCCAACCATACCATCATTTCAATGGTTTCTGTATTCTTGATCTAACTACCCAAAACTGAAAGCTTGTTGCAAGGTGTGTTCTAACAAATGTACAATAAATGACTTTTCCTGCATGCTGCCTGAGATATACTGTAATTTGAAATGTCTTACCCAGCAAATTATATATTTCACAACCCCAAATTGAACTGTCAATATTTCTTATGTGTATAACTGATGGTATATTAATACCAAAATCAGAAGCGCTGTCTGTCATACATGTATGTTATATGTGACATTTAACTTGCTAAACTGTAATCCATGAAGTGTTCATTGCCTGAATGAGTCAATTCTGTACAAACCATTGTCTTACTGTTTTCCTAATCTTACCATATTTCCTAACACTTAAATATAAATGTTTGTAAATTAGTCATTCATTTTTATTGATTTTTTTTATGTATCTTCAGTGTGACTCCATTAACTAACTCCAACAAAGGAGAATCAAAATGTTTCCCTGTCATAGTTAATTCCAGGCTCAAGAACATTATAGCCATGGCAAAAATTCATTCATCCATCTGACAAATACTTATTATCTATTGTGAATCTGGCTCTATACAAATATTGGGATAATTTTTGAGAATAAAAGTAAGGACTTCTGAACTTTCCCGAAACTATTCTGCAGTGACTTTCATGAAATTAACAAATTATTTTCTTTCTGTTATAGCAATGATAGAAATTAGCCACCGAAGAGTCTTGGATTAAAATAGAGTACATTTGGCTCAGGAAAATGCAACTATCACTTGCAGAAGTATTATCTTAAAGTCGAATTTAAAATTAAACTAAATCTCAGTTTAAGAGATTTGACCCTAATTCTAGAAGAAACATTTAAAAGATACCATCTTAAAATTTGTATGCTTAGTTGCTCAATCGTGTCCAACTCTTTGCAACCCCATGGACTATAACCAACCAGGCTTCTCTGTCCACGGGAATTCTGCAGGCAAGAATACTGAAGTGGGTTGCCATGCCCTCCTCCAGGGGATCGTCCCAACCCAGGAATCAATCCTGCATCTCCCGCGTTGCAGGTTGATTCTTTATCATCTGAGCCACCAGAAAAGCCCAAGAATTCTGGAGTGGGTAGCCTATCCCTTTCTCCAGGGAATCTTCCTGACCCAGGAATCAAACCAGGGTTCCCTGCATTCCAGAGGGATTCTTTACCAGTTAAGCTCCCAGGGAAGCCCCAGAACTGTATACTACATTTTAAAAAATTACTTAAGTTTCATTGCTACACATAAAATGTAGCATCAGATCACATTTCCTAAAATGATACTTCTGTGGGGGATCAAAGAATTCTATAAAAAAGAACATAATGTCTGCTAAAGGATAAATATTTATCCACAGAGTATCACAAAAGAGAATACACCCAGGATGTTTTCTCAGTGATAGATTTCCTTACGTGTATTGTGTTGATCAAAAAATTCATTCAGCTTTTTCTGTAACAGCTTAATGAACTTTTTGACCAACCCAATACCATTTCTGTTTTTTAAAAATGCTTGTACACACACACTTGCAGCCAGATTCATATCTCTCACCACATTCTCATTGCTTTTATTCAAGGAGATGCCCCCATATAACCCTATGGTTCCTGCCATTGGAGCACTTAAGGTAATAAAGTTGATGAGTATATGCCTTGACTTTGGTATCACAAATTAATTTCTGCAGCATTTCTCATTCCTCTGAAGCTGTTGGAAACAACTTCAGTTTGCCATTCACATAGATATTCATTCATTCACTGTAAATATTTGCTAAGTACTGGATTAGATCTTCCAGTGCCCATCTACACATGCCCAACATTGAATAGTGCCCACAAGTGCTGGTTGGTGGTGTCAGAAACTTTGGATTTAGAATGCAGCTTTGTCAGTTTACCTGGTGATTTTGTTAAAATCCCTTCATCATTCTAAACCTCCATTTCTTTCTGTGTAAAATGAGACTAATAGTATCTATTTTTTAGGGTTGCCATAAAGATTAAATGAAACAATCACCATTTATGGAGTGCCTGATACTCATAAGACTGTCAACAAATGGCTGTTGGTATTTATGTGCTGGATAGTATTTATGTCCCTGATAACAGCGACAAAACTTTCTCCTGATCAAACTTGAAGAAGGCTCCTTGGAGACCTCTTCTTGACTAGACCTTGAACTTGGGCTCTGTCCCTGGTCCACTCAGTTCAATTTGGGCCAAAAAAAAAGACTTCAGGGTCAGTTTAGTGAAAATCCTCCCAACCTTTGATACTTTGCTCAAGTTCCCTATCCCTCACTCTTCACAACTTATCACCCTGACCTACCTTCAACAAGATTCCTGTTAAATCAGACTAGCAAAAATTCATCTAGCCTTGATGTTTGCTTTTAGTAATTTTCTATCCACTGACTCCCAATCCTGCTCCTTGGTTATATAGCCCAATTTGTCTTCATTCTATTCAGATTTGAGCTCAGTCTCCTTTCCCTGTTTGAAAAAAGTCTTCCTTACCATATTTAACAAGTGTCTGAATAAATTTTTCTTGAACACCAGCAACATCTATACTGAAAGGTGAAAAAACCAAATGAGCTGAATTCTAACTCCCTTTATCATAGTAGCTTTAGCCAACATTTATCGAGTGCTTGCTATTAACCAGGTAATATACTAAGCACTTGACTTGGAATATATCCCAAATTCTCACAAAAACTTTCTGAAACAAGTATAATTTCTGTCCCTTTTTACACACGAGAACTTGAATCTTAGAGAAATACTTGCCCCACATCACTCACCTATGAAGTGGCAGAATCAGAAATTGAATTCAAATCTGTCTGACTCAGAAGCTTAAGTTTATGATCATTGATAGAGATATCTCTATCTTGAAAGTATCTGCTAGGATTGAGCAGACTCCCAAGATGACTTAAAATAATAACAATGTGTATCAATATATGCAACTCATGCAATCACCATGATTGCTACGTGAGTCCAAAAATTTCATCAAGATTTGATATATAATTCCATAGTAACAGTTCTACAGCATTATTATCCTAGATCTTTTCTCCATGGGACGAGATTATAGACTATCATATCCCTAGAGACTTTAGCTAATATCCCCCAGAGGCAAGAAAAGCACGCAAAGTAAGTTCCCCATGCCTCATCAAAGTCACCTTGGAAACCGCTCATCCAACACCACCTTCACCTTCAGACAACCACAGAGAACAGGTATATGTCTTTCTTGCTATTTTGGCCTGCCTTGTCTGTATACATCTGATCTGGAAACAAAAACCAACCTGAGTTCACTCACAAACTTACAACACAACTCTTCCAACAAAGCAAGTTACAAGATGAACTCTTTCAACAAAGCAAGTTACGAGTGACGTGTGTGTGGCAGATACTCCATGACTGGCAACAACTATCAGTGCAAACCCGGGCTCGAGTGTACCAGGAGTTCTCTTACTGCAAATGATCATTTTGTTTTAAGCTGTCCATAACAACACTTCAATATGTTGAAGCACTATTTTCATCATCTGTGAACAGCTGTGATTCTCCAATTGTGCCTAGTTTCTGGGCTTATTCCAGAAAAACATCTACTTCTGCTTCATTGACTACGCTAAAGCCTTTGTGTGGATCACAACAAACTGAAAAATTCTTAAATACCTGGGAATACCAGTCTACCTTATCTGCCTCCTGAGAAATCTGTATGCAGGTTAAGAAGCAACAGTTAGAACAGAACATGGACTGGTTCCAAATTGGGAAAGCAATACGTTAAGGCTACATATTGTCACCCTGCTTATTTCGCTTAGATGCAGAATACATCATGTGAAATCCCAGGCTGGATGAAGCACAAGCTGGAATTAAGACTGCCAGGAGAAATATCAGTAACCTCAGATATGCAGATGACACCACCCTTATGGCAGAAAGTGAAGAGGAACTAAAGAGCCTCTTGATAAAAGAGGAGAGTGAAAAAGCTGGCTTAAAATTCAATATTCAAGAAACAAAGACCATGGCATCTGGTCCCATCACTTCATGGCAAATAGATGGGGAAACAATGGAAACAGCGACAGACTTTATTTTCTTTGACAAAAATCACTGCATATGGTGACTGCAGCCATGAGATTAAAAAACATTTGCTCCTTGGAAGAAAACCTATGACCAAGCTAGAAAGCATATTAAAAAGCAGAGACATTACTTTGCCAATAAAGGTCTGTATGGTCAAAGCTGTGGTTTCTCCAGTAGTTATATATGGATGTGGGAGCTGGACCATAAAGAAGACTGAGCACCAAAGAATTGATGCTTTTGAACTGTGGTGTTGGAGAAGACTTTTGAGAGACCCTTGGACAGCAAGGAGATCAAAACAGTCAATCATATAGGAAATAAGTCCTGAATATTCATTGGAAGGAGTGATGCTGAAGCCGAAGCTCTAATACTTTGGCCACCTGATGCAAAGAGCTGACTCTTTAGAAAAGACCCTGATGCTGGGAAAGATTGAAGGCAGGAGAAGAAGGGTACGACAGAGGATGACATGGTTGGATGGCATCACTGACTCAATGGACATGAGTTTGAGCAAGCTCAGGAAATTGACGATGAACAGGGAAGCCTGGCGTGCTGCAGTCCTGGAGGTGGCAAAGAATCGACATGACTGAGCAACTGAACTGAAATTATGTGCTTATCAGCTACATACCACATAATCACAGACAGGGAAAGACAATATAAACAGATCCAGAGATTTGTCACCTAACTCTTCATTTTTCTTTTCATTTAGAACCCAGTCATTAAACATGCTTAAGTGCAGATTCCCAGAATCCTACAATTGACATGCTTACGTAGGCAAAACTATTAGTGGCTCTACCTAGGATCTGTGCTCACCCATTCGTTGGCAGATGAAACTTCGCTCCATTTCAAGGAATAACACACTGCAAATAAACAGTTAGTAAAAGGTCACATTCAATCTTCAGTTGGCACCTTAACCAAATCCTTTTTAAGTGACTCTACATCCATATCTCATCCAATGGCTGAAAATGGAATTCCATGATATATTTTCAGAAATTCTGAGATGATAAATCTCTAACATATGAAGGTTATCTATGATGGTCCCAGGCAAATCCCATCTATTGAAAGGAAATCATTTCATGTAAGCAATAAACACTGGCCTTTATTACCAAATATTTGATATTTTAAAGAATTTTTATAGCAATAACAAATTATTAAATAGACTATATGCAACAAAAGATTCATCCTGGGTTCTTGTTCTTGTAATATGTCACTAAAACCAAGGTACAAGTATAATAAGAATCCAGTAACACAAACCAGAATATTTGACAACAGGTCAATCCCTCATCAAACAGCTGTACCTATTCTGACAGCTCTGCTGATTTTGCTTTGTGAAAAGAAAAAATGTTAACAACCTTATTTGGTTACCATGAGAACTAGAAGACAAACAACCAAGCAAGTTTCCTAAAGGAAAAAAAGCATGTGGCCATCTGTTTCAAAATTCTAGCCAGCAAATTCCAAGCATATATAAGTACCAGTCCTAAAGAAGCTAGCACCTAAAGCTGCAAATGGTAAGATTGTCCTTGAGTAATCTGAGGGCAACTCGTGTTTGGCCATAGTGCAATAAAAATGAAACAAAAATCATGGTTCTATTACTGATTACAGAAATCTGTATTTCGTGACTGAAGGTGACATGATGCCTCATCCTTCACACATTCATGAGGATTTCTACTAAGCCACAGTTCCATAAACCCCAAGGGAAAGATTAACTCAAAACTCCTATCTAATCTCCTTCTGTCGATGAATCAGAACATAAGAGTTTTTTTTTTTCCAAACGTCCTTTCCCAAAGGCTTTTCAGTTCAATAGAAACAAATTGCCAAAGTGCCTATGTCTTTCTGAAGATGATGAGAAGCAAAGTCCAGATATCAAAAAACATACAGTTGTCAAGAAAAGATTAACACACACACACACACACACACACAAAATGGCTACAAGAAGAACAAAGACAATATTAGAGCCTTTTAGAATTGATGAAGGATGAAATTAAAAAAAAAAAAAAAACCATAGACAAATGGCAGACCCTTTCAGCTCAGTCAACCAGGCACTTCATTTTTATTTGAATCAGAGAATGCTTGAGATGGAACATCATGTTTTTTAATCAAGGAGGTACTAGTGCTCGACCTGCTGTGACTTTTGAAAAATTGCTGTTCTCACTATAGGGCAAATTCCATGAGTCTAAATGTCACTGTACTTCAATTGCCAAACTTCTAATATTCCTCCAGAAGGGCACTAGAAAGTAAGGGTTAAGAGCATAAATTCTGGACCTCGACTAGTTGGGTTCAAATCCTGACTCTGCTAAGTTAGATATTCATGGTTGTTTTATTTTCTCAGTTATGTCCAACTCTTTGCGACTAAGTGGACTGTAGACCACCAGGCTCCTCTGTCTATGGGATTCTCCCAGCAAGAATACTTGAGTGGGTTGCCATTTCCTTCTCCAAGGGATGTTCCCAACCCAGGGATTGAACTCATGTCTCTTGCATTATAGGCAGATTCTTTACCACTGAGCCACCAGGGACAATTTACCTTATCTATGCCTCAGTCTGCTCACGGGGATTCTCAAGTGGTTCAGTGGTAAGGAATCTGCCTGTCAATGCAGGAGAAACAGGAGATGCAAGTTTGATCCCTGGGTCAGGAAAATACCCTGGAGAAGGAAATAGCAACCCACTGCAGTATTCTTGCCTGGGAAATCCCATGGACAGAAGAACCTGGTGGGCTACAGTCCATGGGGTCACAAAGAGTCAGACACAGCTGAGCACACATACACACACATAGTCTCCTCATAAGAAAAAAGACATGATTATCGCACCTTCCTTGTGGAGTTATTCTAAAGATGAAATGAGTTAAAGTACTCAGAGGGTGCCTGATACAGAAGGATGTTACATACGCTCATTGTAGCCCACAGATAGCTATGATTGGCTGTTTTCTATCTATCCATAGTGAAATATGACTTAGTTCTACTCTGTGTTTAAGGGAGAGAAACAGAAAAGAACAGAAACAACTGACACAATGGGGAAGAGACAAAAGAAAAATACAAAAGTGGTGGCAGGATAATGGACATTGAAAGGAATAATAAAAGGAGGGTGGAAGGAGAAAGGAAGATGGATGGGTTCAAGTATTGATACACTTATTGGTGCCTGCTAAAGTCCAGTCAACCCTTGAACAACACAGGGGCAGAGGTACCCACCCTCCACACAATCAAAAATCTGAGTATGCGTGCATGTGTGCTAAGTCACTTCAGTTTCTCTGCATTCACTGATTCAATCAACCATGGATCATTCACTACTATAGTGTTTACTACCGGGGGGGGGAAGATGTGTAAGTGGACCCGTGCAGTTCAAACCTATGTTGTTTAAGAATTAACTGTAGTCTAGAACTTCTTATATATTTTTATAAAAAATAATAAATCAACAGTTCACCTTTATTAAGTCCCAGCCCTTACTAGGCACTTAGTATATATCATCTCATTCAACCTTCGACAAAAAGAAAAAAAAAAATAACAGTCAGGTATTATTAGCACCATATTTCAAAGGAAAACTTGAGAATTAAAGAGGTTCCTAGTGCATGAGGTTTATATGGCTATTTAATGCAGAGGCAGCAGGAGGACTAGTCTGCATATTCACCCACTGGGCTGCACTCACTCCCACACACACATCAGGACAGGGTTCAGTTCTGGAAAAATCCAAATGTTGAACTGGATGAAAATGTAACAGCTATAAAGAAACCTACTCCTGAAATTTTATCTTCTGTTCTCCTCCTCGCAAATTTTTTGTTAGATTGATAGTCTTATATAACTTTACCAAAAGCAATAACCTCTTACTCCTTCATAGTCTTAGTGAATCTATGGATTCATTATTGTCATTGTACATGTGCATATTGTAGAACCAGGCTTCTGCTATGGTTAAAGTAAAAGTAATTCTTACATGATGGGTCTACTTAAAAAAAAAGTCCCACATTTCAAAATATTAAAAATCAAACTTAACTTTCCCACATGGGAAAAAATGTGAAAAATAGGGAGATTGGGTTTACAACCACCAATACTTATGCTTGATAAACTATTGTATTCCAGAAGACTGAACTGCATCAAGTTTTCTAAGCTGAAATACGTGAAGTTTTCTAAAATGCATACAAATCTTTTTTAGGGAAACCAGCTATTTAATTGCTGATAATTATGTTGAAGTTGATGTTATATCACAGCATGGTCGAAAAATTTCTTGCGGATTCCTTCATGGTTCCTTCAAAATTTTTATAGCAACAAGTCATAACGTGAAAGAGCTTGTTTGTGAACAGTAGTGATCATAAAGTTTATGAAGTACGTTTTGAGAAGAAATTTTACAGAAATCTTTAAAGAGCTGCTGAGAAAGATGTCAAGTCACTAATCATCCATGGAAACTTATACCTTGACCTCTTCATTCCATTGTAATGAGACTGTAGCACTATATCCATGGGAGGCATGAGACAGCAAGTCACTTTTCAATGCTGAGATTAATTTCCTCCCACTGGTAAGATGACAAATGAGCACTTACACACTGTATTTGAGAATCTCTTAGGAATAACATGTATTTAATTGGCAAAGTGCTTTAAGGGTAATTACTTTGCATCAAAGACTGCCTATGAGAATTTAGGATTAAATCTACTATCACTAGGATAGGGCATTTCCTTGGTTACTTATACTTAATAAACTATTGTCTTTATGTAACCTATTAAATAGAATTAAAGATGAATGAGAAGGTTTCAAAATCGATAGAAGACATAATTTACTTTTATTTTCTCGTATGTCAGAATATGGAAATCTTTCTTGACTTCTCCTGGGAGTTAATTTTATTAAGTCGCTATATTTATTCACACAGAAGAGGTTCAGGAAATTAACCCAAAGCCTCAGTAGCCATATGTTTGGCCTAGAGTCGGCACTCATGCATTATATGGATGGATGGGTGACTATATGGGAAGGCCAAAAATAGAATCTAAAGACTGGATGGGACCACTGTGGTAAATCAAGTTACTGAGGAAGATCTCAGCAATTAGTGGTTAGTGGTTTTAACCCTCGTCAGACATCAACAAGCACCAGGGGAACATTTCAGAGAAACACTTGGCTCAGGACCCCCTCATAGGCCAATTAAATTAAAAATTTTACATGTGGGAGTAAGTGGCAGAGTATAGTATAGGTATTTTTCAAATTTTTACCAAAAAGAGTTGTCAGGTTTTACAAATAAAAGATAGTTTTCTCAGTTCAAGTTGAATTTCAGATTTAAAAAATAAGTAAATTTTTGCGTAATTGTGGTCCAGGCAACAGTTGGGATATACTTATACTAGAAAATTATTTATTGTTTTTCTGAAATTCAAATTTAACTAGGAGTCTTTATTAATCTGAAAATCTTATCCCCCAAGATATTCTAGTACAGTATTAAAAACTATTGTGTTCCATTAAGTGAAGCGGGTAGAGTGTGTCATCAAGAAAACAGAAAGCAACAAACTAGGCTGTCCAGGACATCCAACATTTGGCAGTCAACAGCGGGGACACAGACCCAGAAGCAGTGGTCTCTTCTAGAAAGACTGATGAAAACCAAAGTCAATCCTCAGTTTCAAAGAAACTGGGGAATCAGATGAGAAGCCAGGGCAGAAATTCAAGTAAGTTTAAATGAACAAGACAAGGATCCAGCTATTTAGTATGCTATACCTTGGGTTTTCAGGATTAGAACACTGTTGTGTAAATAAAGATAAGAGAATTCACAAAAAGCAAGATCCTTCACAGCAGCACCAAATAATGGATTCAGGACACCTCTGCTAAGGAATGAGTTCATCTCAGAGTCCGAGGTCTGTAATTCTAAGAGAGTTGTGAAGTGACCGTTTCTGTGATTGGAGGCCTTTGGGGTTGAGGGTTCGGCCTTTCATTATGGTGGAATCAGCAAATAAGCCAGTACTCACATCAACAACCCTTGAAAGAGTCTCTATTGACTAGTATTCATGTCAAAGCAATAGCCAGACTAGAAAAGTGTTAAGAAGATAAGCCTTGAGCAAGATAAATGTCAGGTACTATATAGAAGAGTTTCCTTTCGTGAGCTGAAGTTGCCAAAATGAAAGTAGATTTGACAGCAATGGGACTATCAAAGAAAAAGAGATTTAAGAAGGCTTGCTCCCCATTAGAAAAATCCTAAAGTGTTCTGAGGAAAAAACAAAATACTAAAACAACAACAAGAACAGAAAATGTACAAAAAATATCGCTTTTGGAATACCCAGTTTTAAAATACAGATGAGTCTTAAACATCACAGGAATGAATAGCACAGGTCCACTTACATGAGGGTTTTTTAATAGTAAATACCAAAGTACTATATGATCCATGATTGAATGAATTTGTGTATGCAGAAGAACTATGTATGGAAACAAAGGGTTGACTATAAGTTATAAACAGATTTTCAACTATGTGAGGATCAGTGCCCCAGTACCCATGCTGTTCAAGAATCATCTGTATAGAAATAATTGTAACAAGAAATATGTGGGGTCATCTGTCTAGAAACAGCTGTAACAGGAAATATGTATAATACCTTTAAAAACTCCAGTAACTTCTATGTATAAATATAAAAAAGGAGACATTAACAGAAAAATGAATGAGTAGAGAACAACTACTTGCAAAACACACTATCCAAGCTGTGAAAAGCAAAACATAAAAGGCAATAACCACTTCAGGAACTAGAAAAATGCATATTAAAATTACACAGTAATGATAATACATACCCACCAAAATAGCTAAAATTAAAAAGACAGTTAATGTCAAGTGTTGGTAATAACATGAATGATTGAAACTCACACACTATTAGTTCAATCATGTTGGAAAATCATTCAGTATCACCTATTAAGTGTATAAGTATGCATATCCTATGGTCCAGCAATTTCACTCCCTAATACTCAACAGAAATGTGTGCAACATGTACCCAAACTCACATGCATGCATATTAATAGCCCAAACTGGAAAAACTCAATGTTCAACCACAGAATGGTTCCATAGCTTGCACAATATTTATGCAATGAATACAATATAGAAATGAAATTCAAACTACAGTTATTCACAATCATTTGATGAATCTCATAAATATAAGGTGGAATTTAGGAAGCCAGACATTTTTAAAAAAATTACATATGATTTCATTTGTGTAAAGGGCTTCCCTGGTGGCTCAGATGGTAAAGAATCTGCCTGCAATGCAAAAGACTTGGGTTCAATCCCTAGGTTAGGAAGATCCCCTGGAGAAGGGAATGGCTATCCACTCCAGTATTCTTGCCTGGAAAATTCCATGGACAGAGGAGCCTAGTGAGCTACAGTCCATGGGGTTGCAAAGAGTCAGACATGACGGAGCAACTTTCACTCACTGCCTGTAATTAGGGAAATCTGACTCCATATTAGATCTGTTCCTTTTTATTTTAAACTTTGTGCATTGTTGCCTGTGCTTAGTGATGGTGCATCTTTTGTAAAGAAAAGAATGTTGCCTGTAGCATGAAATATACAGGATAGCCTATTCTTAGGGCTCTGACCTGCAGGAGTCCATTCATATAGAGGGAAGAAGATGCAATGCAGAGAATAACATCTGTCTTGTTGGAGATTTACAGGAGCAGTGACCTGACCTATGTGGAAAGCCAGCGGTAAGAACAAAAGATTCCTACACCAAGAAGTTGCAACAACTAAAAATGCCCTTCTCACCTTGTGTTTGAAAGAGCTTTGCTGAAATCCTTCTGGAGTTCGCAGTTTTGAGGGCATGAGCCACCTGTCTCCTTGCACGGCCTTGCAATAAACCTTTCTCGGCTCCAAACTCACGTGTTTCAGTTCGTTTGGCCTCAACGTGCCTCAGGCACACAAACTTGCACTCAGTAACATACCTACCTCACAGGTGTGTGTGATGGAGCGAAGTAACATTCAGGAAAATGCTTCCTTAATAACTATTACCATCAATTTTATTCATCTGTCTCTGAAACAGTTTTCAAAGCCACAAGCTTACTTGTACAATTAGAATGTTATCTGGCAGAGGTCACAGAAGTGCTTGCCTTGCTCGTACAAATAAATCAAGACAAGTACAGCTCATTATTCTCTTATGTTCTGTTAAATCCAATATACAGTATATATAACATTCTTAACTTTCAGACAGAGTAGAGCTTTGAGGATGATGGTCTCACCCCAACACCCAGTGAGTATGACCTCTCAGAAAATGAGGTAGAGGATTCATCCTATTCCTTATATTCACTATTCATCTACCTCTCAGGTTTTTCCAGGGATAGTTAGCAACAGTTTTCAGACTGTTTCAGATTTGAAATGTGACAATTTGTCAGTAGCCAGTGCCCTAGAGGAAGGACTTTTGATGTGTTAATACTGAAGTTAAAAAAAAAAGTGAAAGTGAAGTTGCTCCATCATGTCCAACTCTTTGTGACCCCATGGACTGTAGCCTACCACACTCCTCCGTCCATAGGATTTTCCAGGCAAGAGTACTGGGTGGGTTGCCATTTCCTTCTCCAGAGGATCTTCCCCACCCAGGGATCAAACCCGGATCTCCTGCCTTGTAAGCAGATACTTTACCGTCTGAGCCACCGGAGAAGTCTACTGAAGTAAATAGAAGTGCAACGAATGAGCTGTCTTCCTGCTCTCACTTCAGGTAGAAAGATCCTTCTAAAACTTACTGTCTCTTTCTTTTCGCTTGACTCTCACCAAGAACTATCTTTATGGGTGCCAGTGGTCACTCGTAGGCTTCAGCTGGCTCACTGCAGCCCATATCTACCTCTGTACTAATGACAGGCAGGCCTCCCCAGGTTCATTCCCTGCATGACAGACTATATGGCATCATCACTCTCTGTCCTCTATGGTGGGCAGTTTTAAAAGCTGACTTTCATTAGCTGTCTTCCTTATCTCTCTTGCCATCACAAATATTATGGTAAGGATTTCTCCCCCAAATTATCCCTTAGTAAAGAGGGAGTCACATTATCCACATTCTTAAAATTTCTCCAAATAAAAAGTCACAGCTGTGTGACTTTACTCAGAATAATGAAATATCTTTCGGATGAAACAGGTTCACCTGAAATGCCCACAATCAGTGTTAATTTGATGTGTATCGGGGTAATATGATGGATTAGGTTGGGAACAATAAGGAAATAATAAATCAAATAAGGATGTAGGAATTATTCCTGAGGTATGATCTCATAACTTTGAGTAAACAAGTATTTTAAAGAGCACTTGAAAAATCAACATAATAACATGTTGCAGGCGCAATAAATACATACACACACACACACACAAGAAAGGAAGATCAAGAATACCATCTTTTGAATGAGTATTTGTGACAGGGGATAATAAATGCCAGTGAAAGCATCCTACACAAATTCAAAAAGGACTCTGTCTCATAAACATAGATAGAAATGACAAGGGCATACTATGGAAAACTGTCAGATGATTCAAAAGCGGCTCTATTGAGCATGATGCTTATGCTGAATATTTTATGTGTTTTAAGTAAAGTTATTCATAGAACATGAGGGTAGAAAATACTGTATGACTAATTAATATGCTATAAAATATGCTATTTTCACATGTCTTTATAACTAAATTAAAAATAAATATAATTTGACATTCATTTGCATCCTGAAAAGTTTACTCCTCATAACTGAACTTGTTTGGTGTGCCTGCAATAATTTCTGCTGGGAAAATGGTAGGCACTTTATGTGGAGTCTCCGCATACTTATGCTTGTGTGTTAGTCATTTGGATTCCCTCACCAACTCAGGTAGTCAGAGAGTTAAGAAAATTGAGGCCCCAGGTATCAATGTTATAGCCAAGACTCACACAGGGTTATCAATGGCATGGGTTGGATTAGAACCCAGGTCTCTACATCAGATCTATGCTCATTTCAGTCAGAGAAGAAAATCTCAGCAACATCACAAAGGTAGGAGCAAGTATGGTGGAAGTAGAAAGTACTGGGGACAGTGAATTGAGAAGCTCTATAGGATCACGGGGCTTCCCTGGTAGCTCAGCTGGTAAAGAATCTGCCTGCAATGCAGGAGACCCATGTTCGATTCCTGGGTTGGGAAGATCCCCTGGAGAAGGGATAGGTTACCCATTCCAGTATTCTGGCCTGGAGAATCCAATGGACAGAGGAGCCTGGAGAGCTACAGTCCGTGGGGTCACAGAGTTGGACACAACTGAGCAACTAAGTACAGCATGTGCTATATATAGTTATACATGTTATATATGTCACATATTATATACAAATTTATATATATATATATGGCCTCAGTTTTCTTAACTCTGAATACCTGAGTTGGTGAGGGAATCAAAATGACTAATGCAAACATGAGGAGATACCACATAAGGGGTCTACTATTTTCTCAGAGGAAAGTATTGCGGGCACACAAAACAAGTTCAATTTAAGAAGTAAACATATATATATATATATATGTGTGTGTGTGTGTGTGTGTGTGTGTGTGTGTGTGTGTATGTATAAAACTATATATAGTTATTTTAGGAAAAAATACATATTTAAACTGAAATACATGTTACGGTAAACGTGATTTTGTTTCCTTTTTCTGCGGACTAATTCTTTCTACTCCATAAAATACTGTCAGGGATGTCTGTAATAAAATTGTGTTCTCAGTGACAGGAGAGGTACATGACTTGCTAGGATCCATAAGAGAGTCCCCCCTCTCCTGAACATAGTTACCAATCTACCTGGGTCACATGATTCAAGATGGACTGTAGCAGAGAACAAGTCTAATTCCACATTAGATTGCTTCTTTCACTTTAACCTTTGTATTCTATTGCTTTTCCTGCAAGTTAACCTCTAAAGGGATGTTACCTACAGTTAAAAATATACATAATGTCCCATTTTGGGGAACCCTGCCTCCCATGTGTGAGTGCTAAGCTAGAATACCTTTGTTTAGCCTGCAGGAAACATCCTGACCAGGCCCATCTGTAAATGGCTGCAGGAAAGAAACTAACATAACCCCTTCTGGAGTCTTCTGGCTGGAACCAGGAAATACTTGTAACAACTTACTGCCTTTTTTGCTCCTTACCTCCCCCTCTTTGTTCTATAAAATAAACTAGCATCCAAACCCTGGCAAGATGGTTCTTTGGGACTCTTCTCACCACCTTCTCAGTCTGCTAACTTTCTGAATAAAATTGCCATTCTTTGCCCCAACAGCTCATCTCTCAATTTGTTGGTCTGTCATGTGGTAAGCAGTACAAGCTTGGACTAGTTAACAAGGTCAATCAGGATCCTGTATAGAAAATCTCTTTGTCCTGGGGTTACAGAGTGGAAATAACAAAGACTAGTGTTCCCATTGGCCATGTCTCCTGACCACATGGAGAAAGCTCATCTTTAGTATGTGCGAAGAAGGCCAACACAGAGAGAAACAGGGTCAAAAAATCTAATGAAGGAGAACACCCTGTTTTGAGACCCCTGTTCTGGTTGTTCCTCAGTGTTCCTAGACTTGCCAGTCATATAAGCCACTAAATTTCCCTTTTTAATCAAAATCAACCAACAATGTTAAAAGTATATCAAGGAAAATAAAAGTATATCAAGAAAATAAAACCAGACAACCTTTGACAAAGGAGGCAAGAATATACAATGGGGAAAAGGGGGAAAGACAGTTTCTTCAGCAAGTGGTGTTGGGAAAGCTGGAATATATAAAAGCCACATATAAATCAATGAACAAACCACACTCTCCCACTATACACAGAAATAAACTTTAAAAAATGGGTTAAGGACTTATAAGTATAAGATAAAATACTATAATAACCTTGAAAGAGAACACAGGCAAAATATTCTCTGACCTAAATCATACCAATGTTTCATTACATCAGTCTCCAAGAGCAATAGAAATAAAAGCAAAAATAAACAAATGAGACCTAAATAAGCTTATAAGCTTTTGCACAGCGAAGGAAACCATAAACAAAATGAAAAGACAAAGTACAGACTAGGAGAAAATATTTGCAAAATGTTGAAACTGACAAGGGCTTAATTTCCAAAATGTACAAACAGCTCATACAACTCAATAATGGAAAATCTAACAAATCAATAGAAAACTGAGCAGAAGACCTAAATAGACATTTTTCTAAAGAAGAGATACAGATGGTCAATAGGCACATGAAAAGATGCCCATCATCACAAATTATTAGAGAAATGCAAATCAAATCTGCAATGAAGTACAACTTCACACTGATCAGAATGGCCATCATTAAAAAGTCTACAAGTAATAAATGCTGGAGAGGGTGTGGAGAAAAGAGAACCCTCTTGTACTTTGATGGGAATATAAAGTGGTTCAACCATTATAAAAAACAGTATGGAGGTTCTTCAAAAAACTAAAAATAGAGTTGCCATATGATCCAGCAATCCCACTCCTGGACATATACCCAGACAAAACTGTAATTCAAAAAGATATATGCACCCTTATGTTCATAGAATCACTGTTCACAATAGCAGGACATGGAAACAACCTAAATGACCATCAGCAGATGAATGGGTAAAAAGTGCAGCGCACACACACACACACTGAAATATTACTCGTCATCACACACACACTAAAATATTACTCATCATTAAAAAACATGGATGGGCCTAGAGATTATCACACTAAGCAAAGTCAGAAAGACAAATACTTCATGATATCACTTATATGTGGAATCTAAAATGTGACACAAATGAACAGAGCTATGAAAAAGTAGCAGATTCACAGACATAGAGAACAGACTCATGGTTCCCAAGGGAGAGAGGGAGAGTAGGAAAGGGAAATATTGGGACCCTGGGATTAGCAGATGCAACTATAAGAGAAACAACAAGGTCCTGCTATTTATCACAGGGAACTATATTCAATACTATGTGATAAATCACATGGAAAAGAATATGAGAAACATATATGTGTGTGTGTATATATATATATAATTGATTCACTGTGCTGTACAGTAGACATTAACACAGTAACATTTTATTGAATTACACTTCAATAAAATTTTTTAAAAAGACAAAAGTAGAAATCAACTAGTCATTACCCAGAAATGAAAACACTAGCAACCCAATTGAAAACTGAGCAGAAGATACACTCACGAGTGGAAATACGCTGTTTAACGAAATATTTTTTTATGATATATTGCAAATATACTAGCATAGGATGCTTCACTTCTGTAAATTCTAATACTAACCAGCTGCATAATAAGCCATCTGTTAAAATCCCTGGTTATCAGTTTTTGCATGTGTCAAAGGAAGAATCTGGAAGCAGATTGCTATGATCCAGCAAAGCTGGTGAGCTAAAGTGAAACCTTTGAATGAAGTATTTTAATTGCCAGGTACAACAGTCTGAGCAGCAGACTACAGAGGGCTGCTAAGCCAGAGTCCTTCTCAACTTCACTATTTTTTTCTTGGTGGGGGGGGGGGAGTTGTCTGTTTTGGAGGGACTACTTTTTATTTTTAGCTCTTAGAGCACTGTTGGAAATTGTAAACTGGTCCCCCAAACATAACTTTTCCCCCTAATTTCCTATCATGAACTGAAAACAATTCATTTCTGTTCTTCTTATTCCCGAAATGAGCCTTATTAAATATAAGCCATATGTAACAAGTTGTGACCTTGGCTTCTGAAGAAAAGAAGGTTTGAAAACTCACTACTACTCCGCTTTTGCGGACTTTGGGCTATTCTCTTATTTAAGATCCTCTCCTGGATCCAAGTATAATTGATAGTACCTAACTCCCTGATATAGGGGCCTTCTCTGGTGCTCCAGCAGTAAAGAATCCAGCTGCAATGCAGGAGACATAAGAGATGTGGGTTTGATTCCTGGGTCAGGAATGAGGAAGAAATGGTAACCCATCCAGTATTCTTGCTTGGAGAGTCCCATGGACAGAGGAGCCTAATGGACTACAGTCCATGGGGTCGCAAAGAGTCAGGCATGACTGGGCACACCAGGTGATACACCCTCTGCTTGCTTCCCGTCTAATAACAGCCTGGATCTTTTGATTGTTCTTGCTTTCAGCCTCAGAGCAATCCCAGAGTAAAGGCTTAAGAAAGTTATGGGCCTTTGTCACTCCTGGGAATTTTATCAATAGAAACCTGAGAATGAATTTTCCCCAGAAGGGACTCTTTTCCCTGCAGGGAGGTGACTTTAGTGGCTTTTACCATGTATCTGGCATGTGGTATTTGCTCCTTCTTACAGTAAAAATTCCTCTAGGGGCATGATTTCTAACAGCCCTTACTGGAATTGGTAGATGCTGTCATGTACAATATCAACCTGAGAAGAGCAATTCTGACACAGAACTGGAGGCCATGAACAGAGGAGACCCTGTGTCCCTCTGCCATGGTCTCCCTCCCATCCGTGGGGTGTGGTTTTACTGTCATAGGCTACATTTCCTGATATACATGGCTTCATTTGCGTTAACCTCTAATGCCCCCCTCCCTTCAGTGATGTTCCATTATTATCCTTAGACTAACGGCTTTTAAGGGCTTCCCAGGTGGCACAGTGGTAGAGAATTTGCCTGCCAAGGCAGGAGATGGCAGAGACACAGCTTTGTTCCCTGGGTCAGGAAGATTCCCCTGGAGTAGGAAATGGCAACTCACTCCAGTATTTTTACCTAGACAATTCCAAGGACAGAGGAACCTGGTAGGCTACAGTCCATGAGGTCACAAAGGACAAGACTGATCACACACTAGAAAGGCTTTTAAACATGATTTCTGAGCATTGGTCTCCAGGTCATCGCCCAGATGCCAGGTGTTCCTGAACACTCTGTGACTCCCACTTAGGGGAGGTAAGAAGGGAACCAGTATGGTGAGCATACTCTAAGGGCCCAGACACTCTGCTTTGCATGTGTGTTCACCATTTTACATCATCATTATAATTGTATGGTCTGTAAATATTATCACCTTTCTTACAAACAAACTTTGTCTCAGGGATGTCACTTTCCTCTTTCCTGTCATCATGTCACATAGGATGTGAAAGACCTAGCGCTCTGCTGTGGTTCTTCCCAGATTAGACCAGACCTTTCAAAGAAATCCCTTAAGGAAACAGGAAAACAGAGAAAAGAACTATTTGGGCTTCCTCCCCCCACCCCCCTCCAACTCATTTGTCACAGCTGATGATTCAGTTTGTTTTTGAGTTATTGTGGATACTCTTTCACTTCAGATCTATTGTGAAGAATGGGATCAGTTGAGATGGAGGGGGAAGAGGGGCAGGGAACTGTGGAGTCCTATTTGAGCTTCTAAGTGCTGGTTGATTCTTCTGACCTGTAACACTATTCTGGGGACCACTAGTCAAGTTCCTCTCCTGGGAAATTTAAAGACAAAGCTACTTGTCTGAGCTGAACAACTCTTGGAAGAGAAAGGATGGCTGTAATTTTGTCAGAAGGCCAAATAAATGACCAAGAGGAGAAAGAGAAAAATAGCAGGGCTGGCATACTCGGAGATGACTGGTTAGTCTTAGTCTAACGTAGGCTTGGCTCTATTAGCTGTCAGGTGGAAAGACATATTAAGACACCAGGCAGCAGAGTGGCCCTGTGAAAGTCATTCTTTAAGGGTAAAGTAAAACAGAAGGTTGGTTTTGAATTATTTTTATCATTCCTTGACTCCATAACCCCCACTACACACATATGAACATATCCATGCATGCTCAGTCACTTTAGTCATGCCTGACTCTTTGCAGCCCTATGGAGGACTGCAGCTCAACAGGCTCTTCTGTCCATGGAATTCTCCAAGCAAGAAAACTGGAGTGGGTTGCTGTGCCTTCCCTCCAGGGTATCTTCCTGACCCAGGTATCAAACCATGTCTCTGTCATCTCCTGCATTGGCAGGCAGATTATTTACCACTGAACCAGCAGGGAAGCCCCATGATTCCATATCAACTCTGCTCTATGTAGTAAAAGACATATCTGCAGAACTAGAAAAAGGGCCTGGTTTTTTTGCTTTCAAGAGGTAAAAGGGAGGTTGTCAAGTGCTGTATAATAAATTCAATTTCCCTGCCCTCTAATTCCATGGTTGGCACAGGTGACCTTAATTCCCTACTATCTCCCGGTCTCCCAGTGATGCTCAGTAACGCTGGGATGGCAGCAGCTGACCCCAGACTGTCCCTACTGGCTGAAGTACAACATACTGCACTTTTCACTTGCACCAACATCAAGAGGAAGACTGACCCACAAGGTAATCTATGACAGAGAGGAAGAAGATGATAACAAATTTAGCTAGTGCAAACCGAGTTAATTAGTAAAGGCAGGAGAAACTGCACAGCAGAACTTGAGAGGGAAAAAGAAGAGGGAAAAAAAGGCAGAATTATAAATGAGTTTCACCACAAGAGTGAAGATAACCAAGAATGCTGAGTAAATCAGACCTTGGAGGGGTAATGGCAAGTTAAGTCTTTCACTGGGCAAACTCTGTCCTAGCCATCACACATTCACCTATGGGGATCAGATTTAATGAGAAAAATTAACACACGAATGCAAAAGAGTCATGAGGAGGCAAAGTGCACGCATTCCATCTAGGAGAGTATTCTGGGGAAATGCTTCTTGGAGAAGTTTGAAACAAGATTACATCAAGAGGTTACCTTGCTCTCCAGAAGAGAGTTTCAGAGACCTGTTATTTCTACCATTTCTGGTAGAACTCATGGTAATAATCAGTCCTTTCTACATCTTGGTTAGCTTCACGAATACTGCAACAACCTCAGGGCCAGAAATCAGCTGTGTTATTTAGTCAGTAAGTCGTGTCCAACTCTTTTGAGACCCCATGGACTATGGCCCACCAGCTTCCTCTGCTCATGGGATTTTCCAGGCAACAATACTGGAATGGGTTGCCATTTCCTTCTCCAGGGGATCTTCCCAGCCTGGGATCAAACCCATGTCTCCTGCATTGGCAGGCAGATTCTTTACCACTGAGCCAACAGGGAAGCCCAGAAATCAGCCCTAGGAGAATGTGTCCTACATGGCCTCTTGTCTTTGTCCTGGCGACTGGGCCCTCCTTAGAGTAGGGTTGTAAACCGTCAATGACTAGAATTGGCCAGTGATGATGTGGCCCAGGGACAGCCTCTAGGTCTATGGATTGTTTGAAGACCCTCACAGAGAAAAAGACTGGTTGGAGCTGGAAGGGTTAGTGACTTCTCTCAAGTAAAACAACAGTCTGAGCCTTTGTTTTGATTGGTCCAGGACCATGAATAAGAGCCTTTAATGCATCTGAAGTTTTAGACATGGAATTATGATGAGGCCCATTGTAAATAATAAGGTAAGAACAGACAACTGATATGACTGCACCAGCTGTGGCCAAGACTGGCTTCCAATAGATATCACCCAATTAGTATGAAACACCATGTGAGTGGTTTTCAATGTAGATTTTACTTTTACATTCTCTCTTAACCGTCACAATGACTCCATGAAGTAGATACTATTTATTTTATGGATTAGGAATTTCAGATCAGAGAGGTTGAATAAATTGCCCAAAGTCACACAGCTATCAAATATTAGAGTTAAGATTCAAACTCAGGACTCCAAAGTTAATGCTACTCTCTCTGTTGTATTTTCTGTTAAAAAAAAAAAAATGGCTACACCCTCACTCCTGCAATGCAAGACCCCAAGAGTCCGTAATCAGTATCAGTTCCACTTTATAAGTGGAAGGACGCTGGTTGAGAGTAAGATGGGAGGGGGGATAGTGCAGGGAGTGGCAGGAAGGAAGAAACAGATACTGCAGGGGACAAGTATTGGCCTCACTGAGCTCTGGGTGTTGCCCCAGGACAACTAACTGACACTGAGAAATGACTGCCTTGGTTAACTGAGCCTAGAAGTTGGGGAGCAATGTAGTAATTGGAAGCTACAGAAATCCTATCGAAGATTCTGGAGAAAATTGCTAATTCCCACAAGAAGAAACGCATTGAGGAGGTCTGACCTAGAAAAGAAGAGGAGAGTTGATTGTCTTCCCATAAGAGACCAAGAGAAATTCAGAGACATTCCTAGAGGAAAAAGGAGAACAGAGAATAGGATTGCTATTTTTCCTGAGTGAGTCTGTCATGGTTGATGACTCCCAGTTTGTTCCTGAGTTGAGAGTTGACACTCTTGCTAGCATAGAAAGTCTCATCTCCACACCAGTGACAGTCAGGAACACAGGGGCCTACAGGGGTAAGGATATGTCAGTGATAGAGCAAATGTCAGTCTTCTAGCAATTCACACTACAACGTGGTTAGGCTCCATGGCGTCTCAAGAATTCTAGTAGCAGCTGGAAAAACTGCAAGCTAAAGCAGGAGCCCTGCTCCATGTAGTATGGTTGTGTAGAACCTCAGCATCTCTTTAAGATCTCCCATGGAGCGAGGAGGAGGACTGAGTTATAACGCTCTTATCCATCTCTTAACATTTCATGTGATTGAGTTCCTTACAGAGTTCACCACTGGCAAAAATCACAGTTCAATAGATCATCTCTACAACATCCCAGGAGGTAGGGTAGGAATTATTTTCTTTGTACAGATGAGAAAACAGACTTAGAAAATTTTCCACTTCATGCTCTTTGTCCCTGAAGCAATGTGCTTTCTATGCCACTTACTGCCAGTGGTGGGAGGGAGAAATCTGGTAACTTGGAGTGGGGCTGACCTGAAATGGGTAGCATCTAAACTGTAGCATGAAAAAAAAAAAAAAAAACACAAAAAAGATCAACTAAAGCCTCAAAGATGCACTCTTTGGGGAACAACTCACTTTTATTCTTTCTGCTAGAGCCACAGAAGGACCACACTCTACCTTGCCCTTTGCTCTCTTTTCCCATCTTGATTCCATTTTCTCCTAGAGGTACTATTATGGGTTAGACTGTGTTTCCCCGAAGTTATACTTATGTTCTAACCCCAATACCTCTGCATGTGACCTTATTGGGAAATGTGCATGTGCTCAATCACTTCAGTTGTATCTGACTCTTTTGTGACCCTATGGACTGTAGCCCACCAGGCTCCTCTGTTCTCGGGGATTCTTCAGACAAGAATACTGGAATGGGTTGCCATTTCCTACTCCAGGGGATCTTCTCGACTGAGGGGTCAAACGTGAGTCTCTTGCATTGCAAGCAGATCCTTTACTGTTGAGCCACCACGGAAGCCCATTGGGAAATAGGGTCTTTAATGAGGAAGTTCAGCTAAAATGAGGTCATTAGAGGGGGCCTTAATCCGATATGACGGATGTCCCTATAGAAAGGGGAAATTGGACACAGAGACAAGCCCAGAGGGAAGACAATGTGAAGACACAAAGGGAGACCACCACCCAAGATTGGGGGACTGAGGTGATGCACCTAGAAACCAAGAAACACCCAATGCTACCAGAAGAAAGGCATGGAATTGTTCATGCCACAGAGCCATCAGAAGGAGTATGGCCCTGATGACACCTTGACTCTAGATCTCCAGAACTAAGAGACAATGAGCTCTGTTGTTTAAGAGCCCAGTTTTCCACTTGTTGTTATATAAGCCCAGGTGCCTTCTCCTGCCATAGTTCACCTCCTCTCAGCCTCCCCAGCACCACAACTTTGGATAACTGGGGTCAGATGTCAGACTTCTTATATTCTATGAGACTCAGCAGAGTTTTCCATCCTTTGTATTTTACTGCTCTTGGAGCTTTTTCAGCTCTTCATTTAGATTTCTCATACTTCCCCCTGGATTCTTAGGTCTGTTGACTTGCATTTCAAAATATATTTGCTGCCAACATACTTTGAGCCAGACCTGGCTATATCTGGTTGATCCATCCTTCTTAGCAGACTTAGCACGGAGTATCAAGAATCTATATTGCATTTTATTGACCCTTTCACAGAGACAGTGGTTTGCAAACTTGAGAGTAGCTCAGAATCACCTGGAGGACTAATTCATTAAAGCGTGGACTGCTGGTCCCAACCCCACAGGTCCTGATTCAGCAGGTCTGGAACAAGGTCCCAGATTTTTCCCTTTTAACAAGTTCCTAGGTGGTGTTATTCTGAAGACCATGCTTTGAGAATCACAACTCTGAGATAATCATGCTTGTGGGAGCTGGAGGGGTTAGTGATGCCCTAGGGAAGCTGGAGCAGAGAAGGCAATGGCAACCCAGGTCAGTACTCTTGCCTGGAAAATCCCATGGACGGAGGAGCCTGGTGGGCTGCAGTCCATGGGGTCGTGAAGAGTTGGACACGACTGAGCGACTTCACTTTCACACATTGGAGAAGGACCTGGCAACCCACTCCAGTGTTCTTGCCTGGAGAATCCCAGGGACAGCAAAGCCTGGTGGGCTGCCATCTATGGGGTTGCACAGAGTTGGACATGACTGAAGCGACTTAGCAGCAGCAGAGAAGCTGGAGGAAAAGCAATTCAAGCTGCAGAGCCTCAAACTGTGACGAAATCTAGTGCACATTTCAAATTAATCCCTGTTTGTTGTCTACATTAAAAGTACCAGGACAGATTCTTTGAAACAAGCAGATTTACATCTGGACCCTCACAAAGGGAAATATTTTGCATCTTCCAAGTTAAGCTCAGATGACTAATGGAGCAGTAATTCTTTCACCCTCTCACACCCTTTCGTTCCAGAGTCATAAGAGATTGTTTTGTAATTCCCAATACCTGTTTCTTTTCCATCCATCACAATCATTTTAAGAGTTAAAAAGAGCCACTTAATGCAAACATGCTGAGAAAGCAGTAAGTCAATAAGAAGCAGTGCGCATGGAGGTCAAGGGCGCAAACCTTGGAGTCAGACCTTCTGAGCTGTGATTTCCACCCTGCAATGTGCAAACAACATGAGCCTGGTCACGTCACTCCACCTCTCCATCTCTCAAATGAGGATAACAGGACCACTTCCTCTCAGGGAGCTTATAAGAGTTATAATAAACTCATTCAATCACTGGCATTAGTCAACTTTCAATAAAGTTTGGGTATTGCTAGTTTCATCTCAATATTTCCCATGAACATCTTATCATGAATTCCTTTAGCAGATAAATCACCTGCCAATGAGTAGAGCCTGAGTTACAAAAATACAGAGAATTATGTTAGGAGCTAGTGTGGTTGGACTACTATTGTAGGAGAGCAGAGCATATAAGGAGCACAGAGGAGGAGGACACCAGAGGAAGGTAAATGTGTGGGTGACGCAGGAGACACAGTAAAGGTTAGACTCTGATGTCACAAGGTTGCACAATGTGCTTATGACTGGAAGTGAGGGATCCTCTTATTTATGAATTAGACTAAACAACCCTGGTACTCATTTGTTTATGATTTCCCTTTCTGGAATTGAAGATCAATCTGCATTAACTAAATCCAAAAGTTTTCAGATTTCTTTCCCTCCAAACAACATTTAGATGAGTTAAGTGTAAATGAATATGAAACAGATGGATTAAATTGCCACTTAAGTACACAGGGGGATTAAGAAGCAAATAGAAAAGGCAATTAGCAAAACACATTCTGAGTTCACTGAACCTGAAATACTTGAAAAGGTATTTGCCAGGTGGAACACACCCAAAATGCAGCTGCAGCTCCCCAGACACTAGGCCCTCTGTCACTGGTCTCTGAGAGTCCCCACCTGCCACTCATCTCCCTCTGCCTTCACTAAGAGCCATAGAGACAAGCAGTAAACTTTCATTTTCATCATGAGGACATATTCCAATTATTAGTATTCTTTTAATAATGAAACTGCTCTAAAATTTTTCTTTTGAAAAACTTTTCTGCTTTCAAAACTTCCTTATAATTTTTGCTCCTGAAAAGCACAGAAACAGGAGATCAAGGTGAATAACCATATGAGCTTGAAATCCACTATTACTATATTTATTCATGTAATTGGCGGGTATATCGAGGCAGCTGCAATGTGGAATGAATGAATATGCAAGTACCATGACCTAACTTAGACAATCAGACACCAAGATGAATGACATCCCCCAAGGACACTATACTTTAGACAGGGAACAACACACACACACAAATCTGGATGAGAAGAAAGTAGGGATCACACACAGCTGGACCCAACTGAGCACACGCTCATACAGCCAAAAATGTGGGGTTACAGGAATTTAGCAAGGAGAGTCTAGACAGCAGCAAAATAAAGTAGAAATTATGAAAGAGCCCTGAATTCTCATCTTGGCTTTACCGCTCACTAGCTGTTTCCTTCCGGCAAGACATTCTGGGCCTCAGTCTACCCCCGCCCCGCATGGGTGGTTGGAATAGATTAATTTCCCAGCATTAGCACCCTTTTCATTTTTTGTAAATGAAATTTTAACATAGAATCTCAGTATGTTTAACAGGTCAAAACAGACCTTTTCCAGGAGACATTGGGCTCCACTTACCATGTCATTTAAATCAGACAAAACAGGTATAAACCTCTGGAACAGATGCTTAAAGGTGATGTCAAGTCTAAAAATCTACAGGCCTGCAAAATCACTCCCAGTTGAGGTGGACAAAGACCATGTCTTCAAAGGAGAAGCAGAAAACTGGATAAATACGAAGGACCTCAGAGAAGGAGCACTTCTTTATGGTGCAGGACCCAGCAGAGATGAGCTTGTCCACTTTCATGGAACAGAATGAGTGGGAGGAGCACTGACTTTGAAGTCAGATGGCTGAGTTTAAGTCATCATTGTGCTATGAACAGAGCTGGATGACTACAGACAAATCACTTAATTTCTCTGAACCTGATTTCCACATCTTGAAAGTGGTTTAATAATGTCCACCTTCACAGGGTTACTGTAAGTTTCAAGTGAATAATATAAGTATAGATACACACACACACATACATACACACACACACACTTCTTTATTGTGGTGAAATAAAATTTACCAACTTAACTGTTTTAAGTGTAAAGTTTAGTAGTATTAAGCATATCCATATTGTAGAACAGATCTCCAGAACTTTATCTTACAAAACTGAAAGTATGTTCATTAAAGTTCCACCCACAATCCCTGGGAACTAACATTCTGTTTTGTGTTTCTATGGATTTGACCAGAGATTTCATGTTAAGTGGGAACCATATAGAATATAACTTTTAGTAATAAATTTATTTCAGTTAGCCTAATGTTTTCAAGGTCATCTGTATTGTAGGGTCCAATAGAACTTCCTTTCCTTTTAGGGGTGAATAATATTCTGTTGTAGATATAAAGCACATTTGGCTATCCAACCATCTGCTGATGGACATTTGGTTCATTTCTATCTCTTGGCTACTGTGAATAGTGCTAAGTTAACAGTATACAGTTAGGCCTTGAATGGCACAGGTTTGAACTATGATGGTCCACTTTTATACACATTTCTTCAATAGTAAATACTACAGTACTATTCAATATGTGGTCGATTGAATATGTGGATATGGAACCACAGATACACATGGCTGACTATAAGTTACATATGCATTTTCAACTCTGCAGAGTCATGGTCTCCAACCCCTGCATGTTCAAGAGTCAACTGTGTTTCAACAAACCTGATTCTCTGTAAATATTGGCTTTTTTTTTTTACATTTTTGTTTTTAAGCAAAAATTAGTATGCCTTGTCATTCATATTTCATGAATTTTGCTGTTCTAGCCACACACACTTCCTATTCTTTTTGTATAGAATAACACTTATTTATTAGCAATAGGTCAGGGTAAAGATATAATGAGTGGCTCATAATAAAATAAATGACCTAATTCACCCAGCTGAATTTTGAACCCATAACACTGATATAACTATACAATGATTCAATTGAGTTTAACAGTCATTGTCTTCTATTTCAAAATTGCCTTCTCCTGAATTAAGGCAGGAGTAAGAATCAGAAAGATCATCTCCAATTTTCATTAAAGTACTCTTGGATTCCTTACTTTGTCCACCTGTTTCCCCCCCCCCCCCATTTTTCCACCAGAGAAAGTCCAAACAAGCTTGTATGCATCTTGGAACCAGACAGATTCCATCCCTGAATTTTCTGCATTTCTATTTTGTGAGTTGAGGGAAACATTCCAAAAATGAACCTAAAATCACCTTCATGTCCTTGATGTGATTTAAAACATTCCGGAGTATCTGAAGAACTATGGATGGAAGTTCATGACGTTGCACAGGAGGCAGTGACCAAAACCATCCCAGAGAAAAAGAAATGCAAGAAGACAAAGTGGTTGTCTGAGGAGGCCTTACAAACAGCTGAGAAAAGAAGTAAAGCAAAAGGTGAAGGAGAAAGAGAAAGACATACTCTACTGAACGCAGAGTTCAGAACAGCAAGGAGAGATGAGAAGGACTTCCTAAATGAACAGTGCAAAGAAATAGAGGAAAACAATGGAATAGAAAAGACTGGACATCTCTTCAAGAAACTGGAGAAATCAAGGGAACATTTCATGCAAAGATGGATACAATAAAGGATGGAAATGGTAAGGATGAAGCAAAAGAGATTAATGAGAGATGGAAAGAAGAACTATACAAAAAAAGGTCTTACTGACCTGGATAACCATGATGGTGTGGCCACTCACCTACAGTCAGACATCTGGAGTGTGAAGTCAAGTGGGCCTTAGGAAACATTACTACGAAAAGTTAGTGAAGGTGGTGGGATTCCAGCCAAGCTATGTAAAATTCTAAAAGATGATGTTAAATAGTTGCATGTAATATCCCAGCAAAATTGGAAAACTCAGCAGTGGCCACAAGACTGGAAAAGTTCAGTTTTTATTTCAATCCCCAAAAAGGGTAATGCCAAGGAATGTTTGAACTACTGTACAATTGCACTCATTTTACATACTAGCAAAGTCATGCTCAAAATCCTTCAAGCTAAGCTTCCACAGTACACAAATCAAGAACTTTCAGCTGTAAAGCTAGATTTAGAAAAGGGAAAGGAACCAAAGATCAAATTGCCAATAATCACAATCATGGAGAAATCAAGGGAATTTCAAAAAAAATCCAATTTTGCTTCATTGACTAGGCTAAAGCCTCTGACTGTGTGTATCACAACAAACTGGAAAATGCTGAAAGAGATGGCCATAGCAGACCACCTTACCTGCCTCCTGAAAAACCGATATGCAAGTCAAGAAGCAACATTTAGAACCAGACACAGGATGACTGTTCAAAATTGGGAAAGTAGTATGAGAAGGTTGTATATTGTCACCCTGCTTATTTAACTTATATGAAGAGTACATCATGTGAAATGCCAGGCTAGCTGAATCACAATCTGGAATCAAGATTGCCAGGATAAATATAAAAAACCTCAGATATGTAGATGATGCAACCCTAATGACAGAAAGCAAAGAGGAACTAAAGATTCTCTTGATGAGGGTGAAAGAGGAGAGTGGAAAAGCTGGCTTAAAACTCAATAATCAAAAAACTAAGATCACGGCATCTGGTCCCATCACTTCCTGGCAAATACAAAGGGAAAAAGTGAAAGCAGTGACAGATTTCATTTTCTTGGGCTCCAAAATCTCTGAGTAGGGTGACTGAAGCCATGAAACTAAAAGACACTTGCTCCTTGGAATGAAAGCTATGACCAACCTAGATAGCATATTAATAAGTTTTTCCAGTATTCATGTACAGATGTGAGAGTTGAACCATAAAGAAGGCTGAGTGCCAAAGAATTCATGCTTTTGAACTGTGGTGCTGAATATTACTTTTGAGAGTCCCTTGGACTGCAAGGAGATCAAATCAGTAAATCCTAAAGGAAATCAATCCTGAATCTTCAGTGGAAGGACTGATGCTGAATTTGAAGCTCCAATACTTTGGCTACCTGATGTGAAGAGTGGACTCACTGGAAAAAGACTTGATGCTGGTGGCAGAGGGTGAGATGGGCAGATAGCATCACCAACTCAATGGACATGAATTTGAGCAAACTCCAGGAGACAGTGGAGGACAGAAGAGCCTGGCATGCTGCAGTCCATGGGGTTGAAAAGAGTCAGACATGACTTTGTGACTGAACAGCAACAGAAGTATTCCAGATGAAATTCTGCCTCCAAAGTAAAAAGTGGTCATCCACTGATAATAATACTGTCAACAGCAACTGAGACATAATTATTTTAGTGATCACGTGTAAGATTATCTGCCTAGCACTCCTTTTTTGCTCTTTTTATCGTAATGCCCTCCTCACCTTGATATGATGAGTTGAAATTTTTCATCACACTTGGAACTTTTCAGCCAATTGCTTCAGACAGTTTGCTGCCCCTCTTCTCCTAAGATTCCAATTTTAAGTGTTTGACCACTGGGAATTATTCCATAATTATTCCAATAATTCCATTATTCCATAGGTCATGGACACTGTGTTCACATTTACAACAGGACATTAAAATCCTTCTTTGCTGATTTTATCACCTCTATATCTGCTTGTTCTCACTGATTTCCCTCTTGATTATGGGTCACATTTTCCTGTTTCTTCACCTAATGATTTATGACTGGATGCTGGACACAGTGAATGTTACATGGTTAGTTCCTAGATTCTGTTTTCTTTTTTTAAAGAGTGCTAGTCTTAGTTTACCTGTGGATCATCAAATCCTTTTGAGGCTTCCTATAAAACTTAGTAAGAATGGGTTTTTAAGTAGGCTCTGGGAATTATTCAGCTTCTAGCTCCCTGGTAATTCATTATTTTCCCAGATGCTCTTTCTTTGCCTGGCCTGTAGGGATTCACTGCAATGTGGACAGGTTAGTAATTATCCAAGGAATTGAAGAAATCCCTATGCAGACGTCTATGCACTTTCTCTGGATATTTTCTTTCCCCTTAGTATTCTGTGCCATAAATTATAGCTACCTTAATCCCTCAAACTCTAATCTCTGAGGCTACAAAGCTCAGCAATTCTACCTGAGTTTTCTCTCCCTGTGCAGAGTCCAGAATTTGCCTACAGGTAGGAAGCTGGGTTAATCATATTGCTCACCTTCATTTTCTCTTCTGCAGATTCACAGTCCTCTGCTGTCTATTGTTAAATTTGGGAGAACAGTTGTTTTCAGAATTTTTTATAGTGAGAAGGCTAATCGGGTACCAGTTATTTTGTCATGACAAGAAGATAAAAAGTTGATTTTAAAAAGAGATGCAATTTTTGAGATCCTGTTATGAACCATTGGTTTTACATACATAATCTCTATTCTTTACAATCATTTCTGAAAGGTTGGTAGTTTATTTTCATTTTATGGACAAAAGATCAGAGGTTCTAAGAGGTAATGTCATTTGCCTGAGATTGTATAGCCAATAAATGAGCTCTGATTCCAAAGACAATTTGAAGCAATTGGTATAACATTCCATTTTTATTTCTACAGCTACACTAGTTTTATTATTCTATTTTTCTTCCTTCTAGAATCCTTACCCACCGATATTGTAAAATGATGCCTTCTTAAATGGAGAAAAACCACAATCCTGCAGTTATGTTAAAGGACAAACAAATTTGTCAAGAACAAATTTCCTACAGTTTAAATTTTACTCAATAGTGTTTTAAAACACTTCTTTTATTTTAAAACCAATATATATTATAAGTTTATATGTAACATATTTTTATATGCATGTAATGAATATTATGGAATAGAATGAATAGTCAACTTGAGTATTTAAGATAATGTTAAAGACGTTAGAGGAATGTTGTTTTCTCCAGGAGGTTGCTTTGGATTATTCACTCAGAATCCCAGAAGTATAGCTTCACTTTTTTCTATTAGGGGCATGCATGAAAATTTTTTGACACACACCAGCCTGAGGATACATGTAGCACATAAAGACTGAAGGGAGGAGAAGAATGCAGGCAAGAAAGTTTCAAAACAAAAGGCTATCCCTCTTCTATCACAGAATGGAGTAGTGTTGCCTCTCACAATACTTTCTGCTCTCTAGTTTTATTTTATACCACAAAATACCCTGACTGCCTTTATGAAGGAACATTTTATCTCCCTTCTTCTCTTTACTGCAGTGGCTTTCAAATTTACAGTCTCTAAGACTGACTCAGGCAACTTTTTGACCATCTAGCTCCCAGTCCCTACTTCTTTTTTTTTTCCTTTGAGTTTTTTTTTTACTTTTTTTTATTTTTTTCATTTATTTTTATTTGTTGGAGGCTAATTACTTTACAATATTGTAGTGGTTTTTGCCATACACTGACATGAATCAGCCATGGATTTACATGTGTTCCCCATCCCGATCCCCCCTCCCGCCTCCCTCCCCATCCCATCCCTCTGGGTCTTCCCAGTGCACCAGCCCTGAGACAGCCCCTACTTCTTCAAGATCTGATTCTGTGTTCTCAAGAAGAGCTCAGAAATCTGCATGCCCATCAAGTTACAGGTAATTCTGATGGTCCTTGGAGTATGCAAAGAACAATAACTCTGGGATGCATCACAGGTGCTGTCCTGGACTCTTCCCCAAATCTGGAGGATATAAAACCTGTCCATACTTCTTATCGGGTCTCCCTGGTGACTCCCATGGTAAAGAATCTGCCTGCAGTGCAGAACAGAATGTCATCCCTGGGTGGGGAAGATCCCCTGTAGAAAGAAATGGCAACCCACTCCAGTATTGTTGCTTAAGGAATCCCATGGACAGAGGAGCCTGGGGGACTACAGTCTTTTCTTATTGGTGGGCAATTAGCTATAGGAAAATAATACCAACTGTTGAATAGAAATCTATTTGTTATATTTTCAAACCTCATCATTTTAGTTGACCAAGCAAAAATCAATCCATAAATACTACAAAACTTCACCAAATGGCTCATGAACTGGGATCTTAGACTATAAAATAAGAACAACACATTCCCTAAATTCAAGCAGCTCATGTGCTAGTCTAAAAGACAGATGTGTGAGCAGTTAAATTACAATGTAAATCTGATAAGTACTATTCTCAAGGTAGGAAGTGGGGTAATGGTATATAAAACAACGAAAGGCTGGAGAACACTGTAAAAGCTGCATTTAGTCCGTGACTTTTGAAGGATAAGAATGCATTTTCAACCACACAAGGGGGAAAGAATGCATACAAAATATCTAATCCGACCCTTTGGTCATTTCCATAGAAGAGCCAGAAGTTCAGTGTGGCAGAGAACGGGGTGATGAGATAACGGGAGAAAAGCACGCCACTCAAACTATGACAGGTGGGTCTGTCCAAGAGCTAAAGATGAAGGCATTTGTGGCAAGAAGTGAAAGGTACCAAGGATAAAGTACAAGGGGACTCTTTAAATCCAGTCAAGATGCAGCCCAGGGCATCCTCTATGCCTCTGCGGAGCCAGAGAGTTGTTTAAATGCTCAGAAAATTGTGCCCAGATGTTTTGACATGAGGACCTCATTTCCCAGGAAGTCAATTAGACACATTTGTTGCTTATCCACGGAGTTCTGGTCTCTGCCAGATTATTCTGCACTCCAGGGGAATGTGTTGTTCAACCCTGTCGTGTCTCCCCAGTGTAATTGTCATGTATATGTCTGCAACTAATTGATGCTTGCTTGCTTTTTAATAATTAGTCAGGTGGTGGTAATAAAAACCGAACCAAAAAAAAAACCTAGGCTGAGTTTCATTTAATGACTGTTTGGGTAATGAAAAGTAACAGCAGAAGAATCCAAGCACAACCTGCTTTGACCTCGTGTACTGAAATGGAGGAGGGCTGGCGGGGGTGAGGTCCACCTGACTTTCCCTGGGCCATGTCTCCTGCCTGCCGAGTGTGAGGGGTGGGGTGAGGAAGGGAGGCCAGCTGTGAGCTGAGCCCATTCCAGTTCCCTGGAGAAAGACAGAGAGTAGTCAGTCATCAGGGGAGCAGACAGATCTGTCTTAAAAGGGTCCCTTCTCATCTGCTTCACCCTTTTTGCCCTCCTGATACTTCCCTCAAAATATTTTCTTGTAGCCCCCTTTTGCCAAGCTTCCCACTGAAGCCCACAGCCCAAGGCCTGTCCAACCAAGAGCACGTCTGGGTACCACTTTGATCTACCATGTCCAACAGGAGATGCTAATATCCTCTAGCAAAATGTATGACAGACAGTTCTAACAATGGCCAGGAAACCTCTGGAATAAAAGCTTAGATCACTTCATTAAACAAAGAAACCAAAACAGTTGAAGTGTGGACAAGAGGCAAAGAGAGTAAAGACTGAGTACTATCAGAAGAAATTCATTAATACCAGCTACACCCTTGTGGGCTTCCCAGGGGGCACCAGTGGTAAAGAACCCACCTGCCAATGCAGGAGACATGAGATTTGAGTTCAATCCCTGGGTCAGGAAGGTCCCCTGGAGGGCATGATAACCCACTCCAGTATTCTTGCCTGGAGAACTCCATGGACAGAGGAGCCTGGCGGGCTACAGTCCACAGGGTCACAAAGCGTCAGACATGACTGAAACAATTTAGCACGCATAGCACACACACCCTTGCAAGGAGTTTGGAAATAATTATTCTAGCTTCTCTATGTATTCTTCTTGCTGTTTTCTATTTACCACTCAAGCCTAGAGCTCTCAACACCAGTCTCTCTTATTCTGCTGACCTTGAGGTCTGCACTTAAAAGTCTTACGTGTGTGTTAGTCACTCAGTTTTGTCCGACTCTTTGCAAACCCATGGACCAAAGCCCACCAGGCTCCTCTCTCCATGGAATTCTCCAGGCAAGAATACTGGAGTGGGTTGCCATTTCTTTCTCCAGGGGATCTTCCCAACCCAAAGATCGAACCCAGGTCTCCTGCACTGCAGGCAGATGCCTTACCATCTGAGCTATCAGGGAAGCCCAAAAGTCTTATAGGCATCTCTTCAACTTCACATGTCTAAAAACAGATTCTTTTTCTGCCCCAATTCCTCTATCTCAGTAAATGGCAACTTAGAATTTTCCATTTGCTCTGCTCCAAAACCATGACATCATTCTTTATTTCTCTCCTTCTCTCACAGTTCACATTTAATTCATTAGCAAATACAGTTGGCATCCCTCCTCCTATTGGAGTCCAGAGTTTGATGATTTCTCATCACCTCCATCACTGTCTCCTTGGTTCAAGCTACCATCATCTCTCCAAGAACCAGTCATTCTGTCGGCAGCCCTCTAAGAGTCTCCTGCATTCAGGCTAACAGATAACATTTATTGAGCTTTCATTAAGTGGTAGCACTGTTCTAAGTATTTCAAAAGTGTGAACTCACTTGACCCTCATAACAACTTCATGAAGTCACACTGGGTTTATCTCCAAGTCTCCAAATGAGGAACCTGAGGCATGAGGTGGTAATTGTCCTAAGTTCTCAGACCTGCCGTGGTTACTCTCTGTCTTAAGACCTGATTGGCTGCCTCCTCCTCTGATGCTGGGCCCCAGTGTTCTTTCAGTAAGTTGTTACTAGTAAAGATAACTTCATGTTGCTTGTATCCAAATAACTGTTGTATGCTGGTTTCACCCATCAGAATGTCTTTCCCCATGTTTTATTTTTTACCTTGAGAATGGAATTTTGATAAGTTTTCAGAACCAATAGTGGACTGTGCCTGAGACCTCAGAGGAAAAAATTACATTTTCATAGAAGACTCCTAAGTATACAATCTCTTAAGCCTAGGGGAAATAACATTAATCACAAAATTCCTGGTGCCATCATAGATTCATGAGATGGAGCTTTTTTTTGGGGGGGGGGGGGGCGGTGTCGGGAGTAGGATCTACTCGTAGATGATTCCCTGAAGTCACATCTCATCACTGATCCCTATCTGTGGCAAAAAACTTTCATGTTTAGCCTGAAGCCTCAAGGAAATATTCAGCTCCTCTACTGCTCTGATACTCAAATTTTTCTGAAAACTTATCTGCTGGTAAAGTTCCATGATATTTTTAGAAAGGATTTAGAATGTAAGGTTAAGATATTTGGGAAACTAATGAAAATATAAAGAAAAATAATCCTATCATCCCTCACTATTTTTTTCCTATTTTTCTTTTTCCAGTCTCCTTCCCTCCCTACACCCTAAACCCTGTCATTTCCAAGAAGCTAAAAGAAGTTCTATATATCACACTCAGGAGACTTTTCTGGTTGCTATTCTCTGAAATGCTCCAAAGATAATGGGGAGATGTACATTAAGTAGAGATGTTGATTTGTTAAATGTAGCAAATAATTTCCTCCCATAAGAAAAATATTAAAATTGCCTTTAGAGCCAATTTCTCTAGAGCTGTTTTCACATAGTTTAACAAAAGAACAAATTTGCCAACTGCCAATGAAACCAACAGTAAAGATGAAACCCTTGGGAAATGATTTAATCTAAACCACATTCAAAATGGATAGATCTATCAAATACACGTTTCCAAAAACAGTTTTCCAACCACATACGAAGGAATGGAAGGTGCTTTATGTTAGGAATCACTGGACAAATGCAAGATTCTTCCAGATCTGATTATGTCCAAGGTCAGAATAGCCAGTACTAGCAGATGATGTACAAGGAATCAGTCTTGGTTACTAATAGAAAACAGACATCATGCTCCTAACAACTATGTCCATCTCAGCTTATCTTGTACTCTATAAACTGCCAAAATGAGAATTCAGAAATCAAATACAGAGAAGGAGAAACAACAAGAGGCATACACAGTCCTTATGAAATACATTAATTGGGTAGAGGGTGTCCATTATTCATACTGATGAATACATGCTACATTCATCTTTTCATTCAACATTCTGTTATATGTGCTGGGGAAACCACAATAAATGAGAGTCTCCACTTTGATGCTAGTGTGGAATACAGGCACTACAGATGTTTTTAAAGGTGTGAAAAGTACTATGAAAAGTGCAGCAGAGGGAGTTTCAGAAGCACATAATGGGTAAAATTATCTGGAATTCAGATTAGGCTGGTGTGAAGAAGGGACAATTAGTACTGAACATGAAGAATGAACAAGAATTAAAGTAGAAGAGCATTGTAGGAAAGAACATGTTTACACTTCTGGGGAGAGAGAAAATAAAAGATGCCCGTAGGCAGTCAAGCGATCACATGGAAGCAGGTTGCATGGGGTTGGAGAGGTGAGCAGAGCCAAAAGGTTGTGTAAACAAGGTTTGGATTTAATTTTAGGAGCAAGCATATGCTTTTGAAGGCATTTAAGCTATAACAACAGGAGGAGTAATATAATTAGACTTATAGTTTTCAAAGAATATTCTGTACATAGACTAGAGGCTGGATTTGAGAAAGACAAGGAAGAATAACTTCATTCACTAAATATATATTGTACAAACTACTGATGACAATATTTGCCTAGGCACTACAGATATGGCAGCAAATGAAAAAACAAAAAAAAGATAAATAATAGGAACATCAAAAAGGAGATTAACATGATAGTCCAATTGGGAAGTAAGGGTGCATGGATTAGGATGCTGACCATAAGAAGATCTGAGAGGTTTTTGAGACCTTTCACATGATTTAGTGATAATGCAGTACTAGAAGTGAACAGTGAGAAAGAGGACTAATGGAACTCCAAGTCTTTGTCTTGAGCTACTAATAAATATACAATATAAAAAATAAACTTGAGGGGCAAGCAAGTTCATGAAGTGTATCAATAAATTCAGTCTTGAACATCTTTCCAAAAGATTTTAAGGTATATTGAAACATCCAAGTGGAGAAATCAAATAAGCTTTTTACAAATAGGTGGGGCTTGGCTAGGATCAGAGATGGATCTAGGTAGTCAATGAAATCATGGAAGTAGATGAGATGAGCTAGGAAGAGTGTATCAAGTGAAAAATAAAGCACTGTGAAATTCCAACATTTACAGGTTACTTAGAAAAAGAGTTAATAAAAGAATCTGAAAAGGAATAACCAGAGAAACCATGAAAAGTAGAGTTTGAGAAGGAAGAATGGTGGTCACTGTGACAATTGTTTCTGTGAGGTCAAATAAGGACTGAAAATTGTCCATTGTATTTAACAATATGAAAGTCATTGGCAACCTTGATGAAAGCAGTCATAAAGTAGTGGAGAAGGTAAAACCATATTATAATGGGTAGAGGAGTGATTGTGACATTGGAAAATAGAAATAGGAAGAACAGCTCCTTTGTGAAGTATCTGGAAAGGGATAAGAGGGAAAGCAGGAAAATAAGATGTGATTTGATCCAGGTGGGAAAGACTGGGGACTCTTTTCCCAGAAAGGAATACCCAGTGAAAACTGCAACATGAAGGATGCCCAGGGATGGGTGTGCTCAGACACCCTTCCAAAGCTCATCACACCCCAAAAGATTTGGTAAATTGTACTAGTTTCTTACTCTCATCTCTACTACTTACTTTTTATTTTTTCAAATTGAGAGAAATCTGAGAATGTTTAAAAGCTGATGGGAATGAGTCAGTAGATATGGAGAAATTAAAGATCCTGGAATTAGGAAGGATTTAACAAAAAGGTAAGTTCCTGGAAAAATGAAGAAACTGTAGAATTTAAAACAGAGTGTAGGAATCAGACTTTTACAATAGGAGCTTAAATTACAAAAGTGGATAAGCAGGAAAAGATGATTGAAATAGCTGGATTTGTGAACTTGGTAGCACTAAGTTGAGTGAGTTCTTGTCTGATTATGTCTGATTTCTCTGTAAAAGAGGAGCCAGATCTATCACCTTAACTGAAGGAGGATACCCTGGTTTGGAATTCTGAGGACAGTGGGACAGTTTGAAATGGGAAAGTAAACTGAGAGATTGCTGAGTCGCATCACGTACTCATAGAAATGATGACCACGAAGTGAAGACAGTGTCAAGAAACACTCAGTAAATCAGACACAGGCATGTGAGAAAGAGGGTGGTTGGATTCATTCAAGATTTAGGGTTTCCCCAGGAGGGTGTAATTGCAGTGGGAAGTTCTTGGGTTATTAGAAGAGAGAAGTTTGAAATGATAGAATACTGCATATAGGCTAGATAAAAGTGAGAGAAAAGCAGGAGGCAGAGGAATCAATGAATTTGAAGTCCCAGTGTGTGTTCTAAGGGGGGGTCATGAGGACAATTTAGTCAGAGAGCTCCAAGCAATGAGAATAAATTATGGTTTTGGAACAGTTTTGACTGATGACAGGCTCCAGACTGTGGCCAGCCGAGGATAAAACTGAATGAAGGAAGAGGTCCTCAGAGAGAAAGAAACTGAGAGCCCAAAATATGGGATGGATTGTTTATAGAGCACGAAAATCCCCCTGGGCTGGACTTTGAAAGCAGAGGCAAAGCACCCTTGGGATTGAACATTCCATGAGGAGGACTCACTGGGTGGTCAGCAGATAGGAGCAAGAAGGAAACATGAGAGGGTGATGAACCAAAACTCACGTGTCTCCAAGAAGCAAGATCATCATCTCATAGACTTAGGGAATGAAACTCACACCAGGGATCAGTGGCAGGATACAGCAGAATGAGCCCCTGGGGAAAGAGAATCCTCAGGTGGGACCCAGATTTCTGCTACAACCAGGAGGTACAGGGAAAAAGCAAATAAACAGCACAAAGTTATAGGGAAGTTTGTTCATCAGTTAACAGGATTTCTGAGTGCCAGAGGGAAGGGAAGAAGGAGAGAAACTAGAGTGGAGAGTGACACTGGGTGGGGGGCAGGAAGCCCCAAAAATGCTACAGAAAAGGGAAACAAACACAGGGACAAAGAGAGACAAGCGGGGTAGAGGAAGAGTAATGATGTGATGTCCTTGAAATCCTGTCTTTAAGTATCTGTTTACAGTTTACTTAAAAAGATTAGGGGGAATCTGATTTCGTAGTGATACAAAGTATCTGGACTTTCTTTTGGCTTTTTAAAATTGAAGTATAGTTATTTTACAATGTTGTATTAGCATCAAGGGTACAGCAAAGTGATTCAGTTATACAGACACACATTTTTTTCAGATCCTTTTATTGAGCATAGTTCCCTGTGCTATACAGTAGGTCCTTGTTTACTATTTTAAATATCATAGTACATATATGTTTATAAATTAGGAGTTTGGAATTAAAAAGTATCTGTATTTTTAAGATCAAAATATGGGTAGTAATACTTGCATTAAGCACATGGAAGGACAATTTCTGAGATATCAAGTGTCTCTTTTCTTCGCCGACTGAGCAGGCAGCAGACACCAGCGGAGGGACCTCTGTCCGCCTCACCTTACCACCCTCCTGGGGGACTCCTAGATCTCCTGCCCTCCGGTCCTTTACTGTCTCCCTGCCAAGGGACAGTGACATGGCTCATTGGTGAACTCAGCATGTGCTTGGCTTAGTGGCTTCCAAGTCTCCTCCCCTCGCTTCTTCCTGCCCTCAGGATGTGCACATTATCTGTTCTCTGCCAAGGGCAGTGCTCCTGGGAGAACGAGTTAGCAGAGATCTGCTAGGGGCTGAATACGTAAGGCTGACTTACCCAGGAGTGAAGCATTAGGAAGCTCAGGGTGCACACAAAGAAAAGACCATTTTATCGAGTCACCTTCCACAGCAGCAAGGCTAACATTTTAAATCTCCATCCTTCTGCTTCCTGTGTCTCATTTCTCAACTGGCTCCAAACTCAGGATGAAATCAATAGTGTCTTATTGTTGCTATTATAACAAACTACTACAAACTCGGTGACTTAAAACACTGTCAATTTGTCATTTGATGGTTCTGTAGTTTCCAGGTTTCGGGGATGACAGCATGGTCATCCTAAGGGACCACAGATTTTAGGCTGCCTGATCCCCCACTTGCAGGTTCAGTGCCTCTGCCTTGAAAGGGAAGGAAGGGCAGGAGGTAGTGTTAGCTATGCCACCCAAGCCTTCCCACACTCATTTCCAAAAACCTACAACCGCTGTCCAGATTTTGTTAGGTGACCTGGAAATTTAAAGAGAAATTGAAGGGAAACAGGAGACAGAGGATTCCCTCCAAACATACAGGAGGTTTGGGGAGTTTGGAAGGTGGAGAGAAAGGTCATGGAGTTAGGGGGGAATCTTCCACCCACCTGTGACTATGGAGAAAGCAATGACCAAGTGTGTCTCTGGAGGAGCCAGCACTCAGCACCAGGGTTCCAAGACCTAGCAAAGATCTCCCTGCCCCATGGTGATGTAGGGGGCCAGAGAACCATCTGACTCCATGGAATCATCATGCCTTGTACAGTGAAATCAAGGGTCCTTCTCTGATTTTCTGCATCATTTTTAAAGAGACTTGCTCAAGATAAGCACAACTATTATTCTCCTCCTTTCATCTCAGGAAAGTTTCCAATTTTGTCCACAATTTTTTCTCCCCCTCGCCTTCCTCTTCCTCCTCCTTTGATTTTCCTTTGTGACTTTCTAAACCAGACGATTTCTTGGAGAGCATACTACATTATTTGAATTTTAAGTAATGAGTCGTTCATATTCAGTACCTGTGACAATGCCACCTATTGCTCAGTTTTTCTAGCCAAATGAGACACAAGATGCCAACAGGCTGATTCTAAGGTAGATGGATATTATATGTAGACACACAAATGAGACTGGTAGAAATTTAAAAGTATATGTGTTTTTAATATTTTCAGTAAAGACATTGTTATCGGGGGACCCTAGCTAAACTGGGGTGAGTTTATATTTCCTATAAGGAAATCAAGTTAACTAGCCCCATATCTCCAACACTTCTAAGAATTCTGACCTGCTCCTTCTGACACATGGAAAGTCCAGAAGTCCAGAAGGGACTGTCTTCTGGAGGAGGCCTGAGATAAGCAGTGACATGAAGCAAGATGGCTGGCAGAGGGGGAACCAGACCTCACAGAATTCACCTGGGACTCACTGCGGAGGACTGGGGGCTTTGAAATGGAGGAAGGGATTCCTTTGCCTCCTGGTTCAATAAAGCCCCAGGGGGGGCTTCCCTGTAGCTCAGAGAGTAAAGAATCTGCCTGCAGTGCAGGAGTCCAGGGTTCAGGTCTCCGGGTTGGGAAGATCCCCTGGAGGAGGAAATGGCAGCCCACTCCAGTATTACTGCCTGGAGAACTCCATGGACAGAGGAGGAAATGTTCACGGGGTTGCAAAGAGTTCGGCACTTTCATACTTTCAAAAAAGGAACAGCAGATAGTTGATCCAAAGGCATAAGCAGAAACCTTGATACCTTGCATGTAGGGCAAGTAAGATTCCTCCCTGCTTTCTCTGACTGCAGTTCAGGCTCAGCCCCGGGTTTGGGTCAGTGCTGAAGGTGGGACATCTCTGCTGGATGGCTGGCTGCAAGGTTCTGAGTGCACTGTTCAAATTTTTTTCCTTCAAATACTATTTGCTAGACTTTTGCTCCTGAAGATAATTCTGCCATTATTCTTAGCTGATTCAGCAGTCATTTAAAGATACTTGTTTGCTTACTTGTGGCTGCCTAGCAACCTATTTCTATCCCTTCCAATCAGTGTTCCATCTTTCCTTGGGGAGAATCACCCCATTCCGTGGAGCCTTGTGGAAGGGTGATTTCTACCACCGCCTTCCCCAGCAGGCTCCTCCTTTGGAAGCTCATAGGATCTTGACCAGTCCATCGGATGCTTGCTCCTGGGACTCACAATTTTGAGGAACTGAAACCTATGCTGGAGGAAACTGAAAGGTTAAATTGATTAGAAGTTGTAGAAGGGCAGTGGCATTTGGACCCAAGTGGCTTTACAGCATGTTCCCGGCTGAATCTGGCTGCTCTGCCTCCAGGACTGCCTTGGTTTCCTGTCCGATTGCCAGTCTTGGATCTTGAGTCTCCTTTCACTGCAGGGACTCCCTCCCAGTATCCTGCTGGCCAGTGTCCTTCTTGTTAAGAGAGTCTGCTTGCAGTCCGGAACCTGACTATTGTATTTTTATAGAGTTTTTATTCTATAAGTCAAGATAGTCAAGAAACAATATTTAACAATTCCCCTTATGCCATTTGGGCTTTCCCAGTGGCTCAGTGATAAAGAACCTGCCTGCTAACACAAGAGACGTAAGAGACGTGGGTTTGTTTCCTGGGTTGGGAAGATCCTCCTCCAGGGGGGATCTTGGCAACCCACTCCAGTATTCTTGCCTGAAGAACCTCCATGGACAGAAGAGCCTGGTGGGCTATGGTCTGTGGGGTTGCAAAGAGTTGGACACAACTGAAATGATTGAGCATGCACACCACACGCACTTATGACAGTAAAAAGTTGAGCTGGGAAGTGGATGGGTACAGAAGGAAATACAAACAGTACAGATCACTTAGAACTTGTTCTTCTCACTATTTCTGTCAAGAGTACAATCAACTTCAAGCGCAGATGGGAACAAATGGCTGTATTGAGGAGGAATGATAAGATAGGAAAACCAGGCTGCCTCCTAGCATTCTTCTGTGTTGGTGACATCATTATTTACGAGGAAATACTAAGAATTCCTAGACCTCCAAACACAGAAATCTCTAGACTGAATCACAAAATTATATTCCAATGCAAAATATATTATTTCTATAATACTGTGTTAGTCGCTCAGTCATGTCTGACTCTGAGACCCTAAGGACTGTATCTTGCCAGGCTCCTCTGTCCATGAAATTCTCCAGGCAAGAATACTGGAGCGGGTTGCCCCCTTCTCCAGGGCATCTTCCCAATGCAGAGATTGAACCCAGGTCTCCAGAATTGCAAGCAGGTTCTTCACCGCCTGAGCCACCAGGGAAGCCCAAAATATTGGATTGGGTTGCCATGCCCTCCTCTAGGTATCTTCCCAACCCAGGGATCGAACCTGAGTCTCTTATCTTCTTTGGCAGGTGGGTTCTATGCCACTAGAGCCACCTAGGAAGCCACACTACTAACTGTTAGAAAGCTCAGATACTCATACATAATCAACTATTTAGTATCAGAATTCCGAGGAATTAACAGTGGTACAGAATACTTTAAAAGTGCAATGGAAAGAAAAAAAAAATTTGAAAGAGACACCTAAAGGAACTGGTATTAAGGCCTTACTAGGCCCTACACAGTGAGTCCAATCGATCTGTCTTCTCTTCTTTCACACTAGTAAGTAGGACTGTGTTTACTCATAAAATGTTAACTTTAATTAATACCTTTTATTTAAAGAAAAGTACTCTTAAAGCTTGGGAAAATGCAACTTAAAGTGACAGGTATGATATCAGCCAACAAAAGGTCCACAGAGAAGAAGTCAGGAAACAGATTCAGTTGATATATTCTAGAGAAGACACATTTCCTGGAAGTGATTTAAAAAAAGAGTCATTTGCCAAGTTAAATAACATGACGATTATAGGTTTTCAATTAAGCCACCACAACCAACCACATAGATTAAAAGTGAAATGTCATATCCATCAAAGTAATGGCATTGGTTTATTAGTTCCAAAAGTATGATGTGAAAAACTAAACAACTCTTTACTAAGTGCAAAAAGGTGAAATGAACATGCGAATGACTGCCAATGCTAAGGAATTTTCATCAATTAAATGGTAATAGGGGCTGCTCAGTTATCCCATTCAAAGCCCCATTTCTACACAATTCTGGGAACTTAGAGCTCACATCACTTAATAATGTAACATTCGCTTGTATTTTTGGTTTTAAAAATGAAATTCTTGTCTGGTGTCAAATGTGAATGAAGTTATATGAGTGGTACATTAAGTGTCTGCTATAAAAGAACTCTAAAACACAGGAAGATCCTAAAAAGCAAGGCCTAAGGAATCTAAGTTTATGACATTGGAACAATTTAGCATGAGCAGTAATTCAAGCAAGTTTCTTTCATTTTGAGTTTTTCCAGTATGTTATCTATTTTTACCCCCACACTTCAAAATGGGTGTGTGTGTGGGGGGGTGAAATATAAGTATACATATCTTGAGGCCTGGCAAAAGACTTAATTTTATCCTCTCTCCTGCACCTGCTCATCTATATCCATGTGCATTAGAATTGACTTATATGTTGAATTAGAAACATTAATCTATTTGAGAGGTTATCTATCAACAAAAGATACGTCTAGAAACATAAAATAGAACAGAGAGGCAGTGTCTGCTGTCAAAGGAAAATGCACTGCCTTGTCTGAGCCCTCCAGTTCATCCCTCTGCTTTTTATGTCAGAAGGGAATAGCCATGTCAATGAGAATAGCCTCATTCTTAGAGGTCCTGGGGGTGCAGCTAATACTCACCAAAATGTCCCATTCCCTCCTCCCCAACCCCATGCTCACTATCAGCTCACTTTGCTTCTGGGTCTTGCTGCCAAATGAGCAGAAAACCTTCAGAAAGAGAAATTGGCCTCTGGCAGCAAAATGCCTGGTGCCCCAAGCTGGAGGTAGATGGTAGTGGTGTTCAGCAGTGGACCTGCATGGACTCCACCCTTTGGCCACATCCCTGCATCCCCACCAGAGCTGCCACTTGTTGGCCCCAGCAGGTGGAAACGTCTGAGCCCACAGCCTTGGCTGGTGGCAAGGTAGGTCCTTGATGTTAAATCAAAGGAAAGGCAGGAGAGGCAGCTTGTTGAGTGAAGAGTTAGCAAAGATTACAGACTGGCAGCTGCCAAAACCAAAATCCTAACCTCTTCAATTTGTCTCAATAGGAAGGGAAATTGCCAAGGTCTTGAAAAGCAACTATGTCTTAATTCCCCTAGAAATGCTCTGTATGGAGATTTCTAACTATGTATCTATAGCAGTCACCAATACTATCACTTGTTAGCCACACTCATCTCAACATGGGTTTAAATGCAGACCCTTATGTAACTGTATCATATCCCTCACTGGAGTAGAAATTATGTGGAGATATTTTTTTTTAATGTAATCTCTTTTATAATGATGATCACTCTCCAGATGCATCTGGGGTTCAGTCCTTAAGATGGCATGCTTATTCACTTTTACAATGATGTTCTTTTGGGTAGAAATCTCCTGGTAAGGTTGAATCATAAATATTTTCTTGATTTGTTTCAAATTATGCTAATTTAGATTGCTTAAGGAAAAAAAATGCTTTTATTTCTAAGTATCTTCCTTTGCTTCAAAATGAATTAAGGCAGCAAGGTAAAATAAATTAGAACCAAATACTGGAAAGATGTCAATCAAAACAAGAAGTAAAATGAAAAATGAATACAAAAGGGTGTAACATAGAGTCAGGAGTGAGGCTGATTCGATTGCATTCTCCTTAAATAGCCTGTGCCATTTAGCACAGCTGCATGCCCTTCCACCTACTCATTCTAATAATTAATTATTTAGTGTCTATGTACCAGACACTCTCCATGGAACGTTCCATCCTTAGCTTTCAGAGCAATGTCCTCTTATGATAGAACTCCTCTCTGTTCTCTTAATTGGCCCCTAATCCTTCTGCCATTTCTCAAAGGCCACAGGATGTTTTCACCTTAACATCCTGGGGATTCCACAAACTTACAAAACTGCCCCATGTTGACCAGCCTGAAATCCCACAACTCTAGAAGACAATGAGTCTCCTTCACTTTACTAAGGTCCCCACCAAACTGCCAGTCACCTAGACATTAAACTACAGAAGCATTTTGTTTCATCCCTCACCAACCTCTCTCCTCACCTCCCCATCACCTGACAACAAGCGCAAAGGGAGATGGAGAGAATCAAGGATGCACTGCTGTGTGCACTCACATGAAAGAGGCAAGATAGGCCTCTGCTTAGAGAAAGGTGGGTTAGAGGAAAAACAAATCAGATTTAGGGAGGAAAAAAGGAGGCTATTATGGGGATAATAGAGACATAATCATGTCTGCAAAAGATTAAAATATTTATAAAATAGTGCTACCCGCAAATTCATGGCAACAAAGGTGAGAAGCTAGGTTTGTACATTGGATTACTTCCCTCAGTAAATAAACATATATTGACTCAAGGAATAACTTTCTCAATGCTATTACTTTAGATGAATAATTGATTCTGACTATACAGAAAGAACCCAGCATTGAAATTCCTTGGGAGTACTTATATGCTTATATTAATAATTTTGTTTTGGCTTTTAAACATCTTCAAACACCATACTTGTCATCACAAAATGGTTGCTTTTTGAAGATTTCTTTTGTGCCAGACAGTATTCTAAGTTCTTCATATTGGTTGTCACTCTGTACCGTAAGATGTTATTGTGAATATGAAGGAACTGAAGTTTAATAAGATTAAGTATTTTCTTTAAGGTCAAATAGTTAGAATGTGGTAGGGCATGGAATGGAACCTAGCAAGTCTGATACCAGATTTGGGCACACTAACTAGATCACTGCTTGACCATTAATTTAGGATATGTGATAGTTACAAAACAACCTCCAAATCTTAGTGGCCTAAAACAACAAGAGTTTCTTTCCCAAATAGACCTGAAAGTCTAAGTCACTCAAGCCTTCTCTGGGGCAATTGCTCCAGGAGGTGACTCCATAGTCCTGGTTGCTTCCATTTTGCAGCTCTGCCATCTGACCACATTGTTGCTGCAGCTGCCATGACAGAGAGCTGGAGAGCTGCACGCCAGCCTGGACATCATTCAACCTGGAAGTGATATCTGTCATTTTTGCTCATGGCTCAGAGTCATCACATAGTCACATCCTTACTTCAAGGGGAGCTAGAGAACATCACCCAGAGTTCCTAAGAGGAGAAGAATGACATGGGATTTGGTGTCTCAACCATAATGCTCTCAACCACTCAGCTTGGAAATTCTTGAAGAGGCTGTTTTATATGCAATATGTAACTTTATTCAATAGAATACCTTTTAGGAAGAGCACTGTCTGTATCTAGAAGAACTACATCCTCAAAGGAATTTTATAGAATGTATGGCTATAAAATGCTGCAGTCCAGGGGGTCACAAAAGATGCCTCTTAGTGACTGAAGAACAACCAGGCTCCAAGAGCATGATGGAGTTCCACAAGGTCATTAGCAGGTTTAATGAAATGAATAGCAGGGAAATTTGTTTTTCTTCTTAGAATGATCACAAAAGAGAGTATACTTAACAAGAAATCAGAGTAAGCTCCAGCCTAAAGAGCCAGTGGAGCCTATTCCTGCTGTAAGAGAAATCTTTTCTTGTTCTACTCTCAATGTCTTTGAGAGACACCGGAAAAGAAAATATAGCATGAAGCTAAAGGGTAATGTGATCTCTCCCCGGGACCCCAGTCTTTAGTAAAACTGACCAAAGGACATATTCAGAATAAGTCAATATTTTTGTGTGTGGAAAATGGTAAAGGAGCAAAAGGGCATATTTGGGCTGATGTAACCAGCAACAAAGGTCCATCTAGGACCCGAGCGTTCTGCACACCAAGAAAATGCGCTTCCTAAGGGACTGGGTGGAGAGCATGGGGGGTAAAAACCACCTGCTGCTCATAAAACTAAATCAGAAGAAAATATCTAGGAAGAAAAAACAGATAGTAAGAAGGCGGAGGAAAACATAAAGACAGATGAACCATGAAGTGAGGAAAGTGATCTAGAAATTGACAATGATGGTGTGATTGAACCAGACACTGATGCACCTCAAGAAATGGGAGATGAAACTGTAGAGATAACTGAGGAGATGATGGATCAGGCAAATGATAAAAAGTGGCTGCCATTGATGCCCTAAATGATGGTGAACTACAGAAAGCCACTGACTTGTTCACAGATGCCATCAAGCTAAATCCTCGTTTGGCTGTTCTGTATGTCAAGAGAGCCAGTGTCTTCATCAAATTACAGAAGCCAAATGCTGCCATCTGAGACTGTGACAGAGCTATTGAAATAAATCCTGATTCAGCTCAGCCATACAAGTGGTGAGGGAAAGTACACAGACTTCTGGGCCATTGGAAAGAAGCTGCCCATGATCTTGCCCTTGCCTGGAAGCTGGATTATGATGAAGATGCTAGTGCAATACTGAAGGAAGTCCAACCAAGGGCCCAGAAAATTGCTGAACATCGGAGAAAGTATGAGCGAAAACGTGAAGAGCATGAGATCAAAGAAAGAATAGAAAGGGTTAAGAAGGCTCGGGAGTAACATGAGAGAACCCAGAGGGAGGAAGAAGCCAGAAGACAATCAGGATCTCAGTATGGCTCTTTTCCAGGTGGCTTTCCTGGGGGAATGCCTGGTAATTTTCCTGGAGGAATGCCTGGAATGGGAAGGGTAATGCCTGGAATGGTGGGAATGCCTGGGCTCAATGAAATTCTTAATGATCCAGAGGTCCTTGCAGCCATGCATGATCCAGAAGTAATGGTGGCCTTCCAGGATGTGGCCCAGAATGTGGCAAATATGTCAAAATATCAGAGCAACCCAAAGGTTATGAAAATTGTCAGCCAAATTTGGAGGTCAAGCATAGTGCCCTTCTGACAAAGCCCTGCTGGAGGAAAAGCAACTTAGATCACCTAGTGGATGTTCTAACAATACAAACCAGTGTACCTCTGACCTTCTCATGAGGAAAGCTGGGGTGCTTTAAAGATAATGCCTATCCCTTTGCCCCAAATGCAGCTGAAAACATTTTACAGTGGTCTGCCATTAGGGTATTCATTCAGATAAAGTTTTTCTACTAGAAATTAAAAACTTTAAGCAATTTTTAAACCTTAAAAAATAAATCAAAGCTACGGTTTTTTCAGTAGTCATGTATGGATGTGAGAGTTAGACTATAAAGAAAGCTGAGCACTGAAGAATTGATGCTTTTGAACTATGGTGTTGGAGAAGACTCTTGAGAGTCCCTTGGACTGCAAGGAGATCCAACCAGTCCATCCTAAAGGAAATCAGCCCTGAATATTCATTGTAAGGACTGATGCTAAAGCTGAAACTCCAATATTTTGGCCAACTGATGCGAAGAACTGACTCATTGGAAAAGACCCTGATGCTGGGAAAGATTGAAGGCAGGAGGAAAAGGGGACAATAGAGGATGAGATGGTTGGATGGCATCACTGACTCGATGGACATGAGTTTGAGTAAACAGTTGACCATAGACAGGGAGGCCTGGCATGCTGCAGTCCATGGGGTCACAAAGAGTCAGACACGACTGAGCACCTGACCTGAACTGAACCAGCATCACATATAGTAGATTCAACTCAGGAACCAGAAGTCAAGGAGGCCACAGGAGAGTGATCTCCTGGGAATCAATAGAAATCTGGAATTTAAATCTTTGATTTGTTTTATTTCTTTCTTAATCAAACTAAAGCTAACTGTGAGCCCACATCCATAGGACTGATGAGATAATTCACGTCAGTCATTTCTGCCCACTCGCTCCACCTTATGGTTTTGGGAAAGTCCCAGAATACTATGCAAACCAAACAGCAGGGAGCTCCGTCAGGTTATCTGTAATCATTGTCGGTCTGCATTGGTCGGCAGCTCTGTCCCCAGATGTCACTACCCTTGCACGCTTGCGGCCCTCCAAAGGACAAATCTGTTTCTTCTGTGCCTTAGAGTCCCTGAGCCTAAGGTCCTGTCTTCCTAGGAGAGTTGCTTTTCTAGCAACCCTTCAATCTTGGGTTGAATCTCTTTCTTCTTTCTTGCTACTGTCAGGGTTCTAAAGACTGGATGTTTTTACTCCCTCAAAATTCACATGTTAAATCCTAACCCCTAATGAGATGGTATTAGGAAGAGGGGGCAATTAGGTCATAAGGATGGAACCCTCATGAATGGGATTAGTGTTTCCTTATGAAAGACCCTACCCAAGAGAATGCTCTGCTCTCTGTCATTGAGAATACAAGTTGGTAGTCTGCAATCCAGAAAAGGAACCTCACCAGAATCCAACTGTTCTGAAACCTGATCTTGGACCTCAAGGTTTCAGAACTAGTGATAAACAACTTGTTGTTGTTTATAAACCACCCAGTCTATGGTATACCATTTAGCAGCCCAGACTAACCTTCTGGGGCTCCCTGATTTCCTCTCTTCCTCCAGAACACCCAGAATAATATCTGCAACATTCCTACAAAGTAAAATTTCAAACAAAACAAAGCAACACCTCCCATAGACATACATAGAATACACATAAACAATTAAAAAAAAAACAATTTTTGGTAGGAAATACACTAGGATGATGACAGTAGTCATCTCTGAGAAGTGAGATTATGGAATCTTATTTTCTCTATTTTCCAAAACTTCTGTGGAGAATACATGCAACTGTTACAATAAATCAACAACACTTCCCTAGTCTGAGGTGAGCGTCAGGGCAAAATGTTTCCAACCTGCTGACAGCTCCCACCTGGAGCTCCTGACTTTTTTTCAGCCTCTCAAGCCTGCTCAGCCTTGTCAGCACTAGAAAGTTCTGAGGAATTTATGACCCTAGGGCCAATCCCCAACTGATGGGGGCTGGAAGCCAGTAAACGTCTCAACTCCCCTTCCTCCAGCAGGACATCTGCCTCTTGTCCTACAAAGCACCTCAGAGAGCCCCGGTGACCCAGACTGGGATGTGCTTGTCAACACACTTTACACTGGCTTTCCTCCATTCCATCTCACTTTCTCCAGTTCCTCAGCTGTGCTCCCTGGGATCACTTCACAGGTAAACCACTCCTGACTGAATCTTCCTTGGAAAGGAACGTGAACCAAGACAGAGGGAAAGTCAGTATTTCACAATGTCGCACTTGTTCACATCTGTCTATCATGCAGTGGGCCCTACTGAGAGCTCCAATGAACCAGGTGAAGAGAAATCCTACAAACAGGACCCTGTGGCTTATGAGGCATCGACATTCATCCTTATCTCTGTTCCTCTACATCACCTAGTATAGAATTTTACCCACATTACTCTATTAAATGCTTGTGGAATTCTCTAATGGAAACTTGAATTCTTCTTTCAATGAGCCAACACTAGCATGGATTCAAAACCAGACTTTTAAATCTCTATTTGCAGCACAACCAAAGGATGCTCCTTAAAGGGCACAGTTTGCTCCTTGAAGGGCTGTTGCTGCTGCTGCTAAGTCGTTTCAGCCGTGTCCGACTCTGTGAGACCCCGTGGACAGCAGCCCACCAGGCTCCTCTGTCCACAGGATTCTCCAGGCAAGAATGCTGGAGTGGGTTGCCATTTCCTTCTTCCCCTTAAAGGGCACAGGTCTTTTTTTATATATAATTCATCACAGTGCCCAGAAGCACATGTCTGAAGTCAATGATGTGATTTTGTAAATCAATTCAAGTGGGTGCCATTTCAATGATGGTCAATAGTGTACATTAAAAGAAATGTCACTTCCCCTTTCCATTTCCTCTAGAATCATCACATCCTTTGCCACAATGGTTTCCTTTCTCCACAATGGTTAGTTACGCTCAGAGAGTAAATACTGGCTGACTGGCATTCTCTTATATCAGCTCTCCGTGAGTCACTGCATCCACAATTTGCTGGTATCATGAGAATTTCTATTTAAGATGATGAGACAGAAGCACTAATTGCATAATCCTTGAAGGCTGTCATCAAAGAAAATAATGAATTGTTTGCTTAATTGTATTACTCTTAAAAAATTGGCAGTCTGTCTGTGGGCAACTAGTACCTCTCAGTTAACCAGTTTATTAATAGTAAGATCTCACATGTGCTGAACAAGCTGAGGTCCACAAGAATTCATCAACTACATCGCCAAAGGCATTGACTGCCATGCCTGACACTGTTGATAGTCTGTCCCTCTGCCCCATGATTAGTGTATAGCTCAAGTCTTTTACCTTGTCATCCTGAAAGCAAGGATGGAGGCGGAACAGAGGAGAGAGGAGTCCATAATAGCTTGAACTTCAGAATCAGATACAAGCCTGTAATCTTTGTTTATACATTTACACTACTTCATTATGACCTAGTAGATATCTGACAAATAAGCATGATTTTCATGACCTTTTAAAATACCCAAGAAAGGGTCTCAAGTACTTGGTGGCAATGAAAACTTTCAGAAAATGTTCCTCATTCCTCACTGCATTTGAAGCCTGGGATTAATTTAGGACTGATCGCACCCAAGGAAAAGTCAGCAAAGTTACTCTTTTCATCTGGAGTCCTCAGTTTCCCCACTCAGTCCCCTTCACTCTTCCTCCTGAGCGCTCAGACTCCATCAAATGGCAAAGTGTCAATCACAGATATTGGACTTGACACCATAGACCTCTTCTTCATCTGGAATATAGATCAGAATTCAATCTTGCTGTGAGTCATTTTTAGATGAAAACAGAGATTCATGTTCCATTTGTGTTTGTGTTTGGACTGGAGACAATATTGGAGAAGGACTGGAGGTGAAAGAGTGACAAAGAAGGTTGTTGGGCTCTTACCGAAAAGGCTCATTTTGGACATATGTTCTCCTAGATTCTCCTCTCTTTCTTCCTGTTCCTATCATTACCTCCACAGTCTCCTAGTCTTTCTTCCTCTATCTCTACTTCAAATGTGAGCAAAAAGAGATTTAAGGTATTTTCTGTTTTGTATTTACATTTAAGGATGAACCTACTTATTATGTACCATGCACCATTTATGATATTTTCTTATATAATACCTTAGTGCCTCTGTTTACATTCAAACTCATTTTTCCTTCCTCTAAATTTAGTGTTATTTTCTCTACCCAAAATTATTCAGAGGAAGGTAGTCAAAGTTAACTAGAAAAAATGCCCTTGTACTTCCTTTGCCCAGTTACCCAGTTTTAGGTCAAACTCAAAGGTGACTATGAATTCAAGTAGCCCAAAACGTATACAAGCATATCATCTTCAATGAGCAAGAAATGGTTGAGAGGAAAGAACAGCTGACCCTTGAGCAACATGGGTTGGAGCACAGGTCCATTTACATGAAAAATTTTTTCAATAAATACATATGACTCTACACGATCTGAGGTTGGTTAAATCCACAGAGGCAGAACACAGATACAGAAGGCTGACATCTTTGTACCCATGATGGGTTCTGGAACCAATCCCTCACGAGTACAGAAGGACAGCTCTACTATTACACCTGAGATTGGCACCCACACGCACTGTGCTTAGTCGCTCAGTTGTGTCTGATTCTTTGCGACCCCATGGACTGTAGCCCTCCAGGCTCCTCTGTCCATGGGGATTCTCCATGCAAGAATACTGGAGTGGGTTGCATGCCCTCCTCCAGGGGATCTTCCCAACCCAGGGATCTAATCCAGGTCTCCCACATTGCAGGCAGATTCTTTACCATCTGAGCTAACAGGGAAGCCCCAAAAGAATACTAACACTCTTCAAAAACTTATGAAGTAGACATTGAGGCAGACACCTGCAACCCTTTCTCGACCCTGAGAATGGCTTTAGCAAACATTATGAAATTAGCTTGAGGACATCACGGCATGTTGTTCATGGGCTCATACCTAAAAGGCTCATTTTGGACACATGTTCTCCCATATTCTCTTCTCTTTCTTCCTGCTCCTATCATTACCTCCATATTCTCCTAGTCTTATTTCCTCTATCTCTATTTCAAATGTAAGAGAAAAGAGATTTAAGGTATTTTCTGTTTTGTATTCACATTTAAGGATGAACCTATTTATTATTTACTATGTATTAGTTAAAAAACAAAATGATAATAACGTACCCACATAAGGCACCTAGAATGACAGAATGGCTAAATTTGGGGTGGTGGGAGGGTTAGTTAGCTTACTTGGTTCCATTGTCCACTAGTTAAACTTTCTAAGTCTCCATTTTCTTACCAATTACACAATAATTCTAGGCCATTGGTAAAGGATTACATGAAATAACGCATATAAAACATTTAGCACAATCCTAAAACATAATAAATTACCCATAAAAGAAGTTTATTCTGGGCACAGTTATTTCTTTTTTTTTTTAAATTAATGTTCTCATCTCAATTTTCACTTTGTATAGTTTCTATTTAAAATGAATAGCCTTCATTCCTTCATAATTTGCTTGTGGTCTCTGTGTGTTATCAATTAGAATCTCAGCTATTCTGGGAAACAAGGTCTAATTCACCATGGGAGGTGCTACTTTCATTGATAGTAATTATGCTAACAGCAGTGGCCACTCCTGAACCTTAACTATAGCTGTCTTCAAAGGCAGTGACTGACTAGTTTCCTGCAGCCAATGGCATATTGATTATACACCTTCCTGCCTCACTCACCCTTGCTGTCAGCATGGTATTTATGAGCCAATACCCCTTGGCATCCTCACTCAGCTAAGCCAGCCTGAAATGTGCCCAGCTCCAGCTCAATTTGAGAAATCAGAGGGTAATGAGAAAATAGGGAGTGAGTTGATAAAACAAGCTGGGATGATCGAAAGTCTGACATGATTCATGTCTAAAGATCAGTGAAGGTGCGTGAGTAGAATGTAGCGAAGACAGAGAAGGAAAACAATTTTCTCTGTTATATTGTACTTCTAGAACTATCTCCACAATCCCAAAGGAAATAAGCGAAACTTGCCAGTGAGCATTTGATGAAGTCAAATTTGGAGTTTGCTCATCATTCATTTAAATATTTACTAAGTACCAACTGTGGAACAGGCTCTCTGAGATGCTGTGAAATAAGACTTAACAAAAGCAAAAATCTATACTAGCAGAGAGTTGAAGTGGGCTGCCTGCTAGCATTTGACCAATTTTGCTCATCTCTTCCAGTCCTGTGGATCTGAAATTTTCATGAGTTAAAAAGAAGTCAACAGATTTTCACTTCTCTTATGCTGATTTTTTGAGCAAGAAGCTCTTGAAGGAGCCACACTTGTGAATTAAAAGAAGTTAGAAGAGCTAGGGAGGGAAACATGTATAGAGGTGAGGAAAAGGACTTTCAAAAAACGAGAAGGCACACAGAAGCAAGCCCACTGGAGCTAGAAAGTGTATTGATAATATTAAGTGTAGGAAAGAGAGTGAAGCCCTTTGAAACCATTTCCAATGTTCAACATCCATGCTGGTGTTACTAAAGCTGAAGAAATTAAGGTTAATTTAGCACTTTTCCTAAGCTAAAACTCATTTAAAAGCCAGTGAGCATCATGATATCATGTGGCACAACTATTAAAACTTCCCTTAATGAAAGCAGCAGACCTTGGTCCTCAGGTCAGACACTTAATTTTAGAACCTAGAAACAAGAGTAATGCAAGTCTGTCCTCTGATTCTCCATAGAATCGAGGAGAAAGATACATGTTGACAGTGGACTAATTCTTAATATCTAGAGGTTTCACACATAAAAGACTACTTAGGAATTTAAAGATCAGATGACCTTATAAGCAGTGTCAAGAGAATGATATTTAGTGAATATGAGTTACTTTTCCTACTTATTACCACATCAAATAGTAACTGATGTCAGAAATTTTGGTCAAATAATTTGAAAATCCAATAATTTATAACTTTTCCCTTTAACTCCCAGATTCCACCCCCAAATTGTGTTAACTTTCAGGGCAACAGATAACTCCCTTTATGTCAATTATTATTTTTAGATTATATTTTTATATTGATTTGGATGGTTACTTAATTGGCCTCTTTTCCCTCCACAAAGCTATAAGTGGCCAGGAGAGCAGAGACCAAGTCATATTTTTTACTAATTACTGAATCACCAGCACCTAGTACATAGTAGGACCTCAATTAATATTTGCTAATCAAACGAACTTCCAACCTTTAAGATTGCAGACTTGGTTATATTCCAAACACAATATTATGATAGACAAAGCTGGTGTGAATGAATTACGAGGAACTGGGGAAAGGGAAACAGAATGAGATTATTTATGATAAGTAGTGAATTGTGCTGTGGGAAAGGCCAATTCAGAATTCCAGGAAAGGGTAGGCACAGACCCATGGGAACCAGATGTGCTGATGTCAACTTCTTCAGTTTTTGGGCTGATATTATTAATACTCACTGTCATCATTATCATTATTATTATTTGCAGCTATTCCTGTGCTGGGCATGTTACATATATTATTCCTAATCACCGATAAACCTGCTTATGTGTGATTATCCTCATTTTACAACTGAAGAGACAAAGGCTTCCAGAGTTAAGCAGAAAAGCCAGAAATCAAACTCAACTATCATCCAGGTGTACTGCACTTCCTCCCCAAACACTGGCTCAGGAATCACATTTTTTTCCTACTAGATGTCTTCCTCAAAATTTGCCATCTTAGATTTCTCAGCAAACAGTTTGCCTCTCCACCTGACTTGGTTTGACACTACTGGTTGCCATTAGATTCAGCCTGTTTTTTTCAAAGAAAATGTTTTCTTTTCTGTGACATAGTAGTTTCTTAGAGAGTCCTATTCTGACAACTCTGGCTGTTCTAGCCAAAAAGTAAACAAAACAACCCTGAGAAGAATACCCTATGGTAGAGGCCTGAAATCATTCCTGTTTTGTCTTGCAGGAGAGCGCCAGCTTGAGGATATCACTCACTTCCCACAGGATAGCCATACAGTATGACAGAAGGGGTCCTTTGGTTAAAGCATCCTTTAAAAAGCATAATTCTTTTTTCCTCAATGGTTCAATAAAGGAAAGTGCCAAGTCAATCACATTTATGTTGTACCTTCCCACCGCTAAGCATCTTTATTTGCATATTAGAAATCTTACAAATATTTAGTGAATCTAACTGGTTTTTAATAGATCATCTATTCTAGGGAGGAAGGAAGATCGAGTCTGAAGATGACAACAAAGACTTAAGGGATAGATCTAATCAGATTTGATGGCAAGTAACCAGTGGAAATTGGAATAGGAAATGGCCACCCAATCCAATATTCTTGCCTGGGAAATTCCATGCACAGAGACTCCTGGCAGGCTACAGTCCCTGGGGTCACAAAAGAGTTAGACACGAACGAGGACACATGCATCCTGGGTTGAGTAACACTAGTGGAAATGAGTGGAATTATAAAAAAAGTGTGTGGTTCTAACTAGTGCGTGTCGTAGACCTTAGTGAACACTGACCTACAATGCCAAAACCTAAAAGACCATCAGAGCAGGCTTAGAGAGACTAGAATTAAATTTAGTGTGAATTTTCTTTCCTCTCATCTATAGCTGACTGTGGAAAAATGGATGATGTTTTTCAGTGACCCACATTTACATGAAATTTCGGGTCCCCTATGGATGGCTAGGACAGAAAATTTTGGAAATTATGCTGGGTTCAATGAGAACAGCATATGTCAACTAGTTTACTCTCACTGATTGTCAAGAGTAATTTTCTCCTCTCTTTTTTGGATCACGGTATCTGGCATGTTAAAAAAAAAAAAAAAACTAGCTATACACCTCCCATTTTCCATCCAACTTTGAAGTGTTTGGTCCTTTGCCAAAATACAGATAAATGTAATAAGTTAATGATCTGAAGGAGAAAATCATCTTTTGGGCAATGTTTCAAATTAAAATTACTCCCCACATTAGGGAAATTCAATTTATGAAATTCTAAGATTTCAACCAAAATCTGTGTATAAATTATCGATCAGAAGAAGGATTCAGGGTTTATTTAAATTACTAGAAGAATCTGTTCCATTTCACAAGATCCTCTGAAGGCTTACTTTAAATGGTGCATTAGTGCATTGAAAATATGGGATAGGATTTAATGGCACAGATGAAATTAATATAGTGTCCCCAGGCTCTCTCCTTAGGATACTCAACCTCTGGATTCCATTCAACAAGTTTACAAGCCGGGCTCAGTTCTGGTAAATACTGGAAGTGTGGGAAGATGGTGCAGGATCTGTGTGTCACCTCACCTCCCCGGGACACAAAAATACATGATTTTCTTCTGCTTTAAGTGGTCTTGGGTCCCAAGGCCAGCAACTAAATTTAAAAGAAGCTCTAGATGAATTTCCCTTATTTTTTTTTTTTTAATAAACTAGAAGGAGCATTCACTGATGTGAAAGCAGAACTTAATTAAAACTGAAGAGCAGATGAGCTGGAACTGAAGAGCGAGGAAATGCCGTTAAAACCAAAGCTGTCTTCCTCCTCAAACCCTCGACCCCCAGGCACACAGAATGAGCAGCCAAGTACAGAAGGGATATCACTGCCCTGATAAGATAAAAGTAATCATGCTAGTACTCATACCCTGAACAATTATTATAATAATTCCAAAGCATTCATTACATTAAACTGTATTGCTGATGACATTGCAGTAATGACTACTGAAATAAATATTAATTATGAACAATTATCATAATATAGTCAAAATTCCTTCCCCCACCCGCCAATAACTAGATGTTCTCTCAAATGGCAAGACCGAGAAGACGTGTATTTAGGAGTTTGGAAAGACTTTTGAGGAGAAGATAAGGTGACCCCTTGTTTATCACATGTAGTGCTGATTATGAATCCACTTTCTCCTCAATACCTGGCTCCTGAGATAATTTCCTGTGTTTTCTTCCTTCCTCATCTACCCTCCCAATAAATGCTCATCCCCAAAAAGTGCCCATCTGGTCACTGTTGCCTGTAACCTGAAAAAGCACAGTCAACTCACCTGGCTAATTCCACATCTGCCTCACCACTCAAGTCTTACCCCTACTGGTTTAAGAGATTTCAAGAAGGGAAGAGATAAATCCACTTGCCACCTTCTCTCCATTCTTGCATATCATTCAACAACATAAAGCTTCAGAGAAAATAAAAAACATTTTATCTCATCATGAAGAGATTAGGAATCTTTAATCTCTGCTGCTGCTGCTGCTAAGTCACTTCAGTCGTGTCCAACTGTGTGTGATCCCATAGACAGCAGCCCACCAGGCTCCCCTGTCCCTGGGATTCTCCAGGCAAGAACACTGGAGTGGGTTGCCATTTCCTTCTCCGATGTGTGAAAGTGAAAAGTGAAAGTGAAGTCTCTCAGTCGTGTCCGACTCTTAGCGACCCCATGGACCGCAGCCTACCAGGCTCCTCCATCCATGGGATTTTCCAGGCAAGAGTACTGGAGTGGGGTGCCATTGCCTTCTCCACTTTAATCTCTACTTTCAGCTAAATCCCATAATACATTATAATCTTGGCTAAAAAAGTCAGCAGTTACTCAGTGTTCTAACAAATCACCTTCTAGGTGCAGACCCAGCCCAACAAGACAGCTCTGCATGCAGTTAGTTCAGTTTCAAATGTATTCTACTTGAAACCCTGTCTGACTTATCTCTCTAGTGTCTGAAACTCTGTACCCCTATATTTAAGATGTATCTCTCATAAGCATATAGTTGGGGTTTGGTGGTTTTTTTTTTTTTAATCTTGTCTGATGATCTTTATCTCTTTGGAATATTTTACCTTGTTTATTTCAAATGTAACGACTCATGTATTTGAGTTTAAACTACCACATTACCACTTACTTCCTGTTGGTCCCATCTGCTCTGCATTTCTCTCTCTCTACCATGGTTTTATTCAGATTTACTGAATTTATTCTTCATCATCTATTTTCATCTAGATTATGTTGTTTTCTTGGTACCAGTTCTGCTTAGGACATATATCTTTGGTCTGAAGGTCTTTTGTCACCTCTGGGAAATTCTGTCCAGTTATATCTTCAAATATCATTTCTGTTATATTCCCTTTCAGTTTTTGTTTTTTTTTTTTAATATTAAACAATTATTTTAAAGTTCAGGTCTAATTAACTCCACTATCTGGATCCTCTATGGATCTGGTTCCTTTGTCTCTTGTTTCTTTTGGTCTGTGATGACAAATTTATTTCCTCATATGAAAAATGCAGGTAAAATTTGAGGCTCTACAATATGGTATCTTCCTTCGAAGTGGTTTTAAATTTGCTGCTAAATCTAGACAAAGGACATCACAATTTTAGATCACCACAACTCGATCAGGGTTTGACATAATACAAAACCTATTTCCAGGAGAGGATGTGGAGAAAAGGGAACTTTCCTACACTGTTGGTGGAAATGTAAATTGGTATAACCACTTTGGAGACTAGTATGGAGGTTCCCTATAAAATGAAGTATAGAACTACCATACGATTCAGAAATCCCAATCCTGGGCATATATCTGGAGAAAACCATAATTCAAAAAGTTTCATACACCCCAGTGTTCATTGCAGCACCCTATTTACAACAGCCAAGACATAGCAGCAACTTAAATGTCCATCAACAGAGGAATGGATAAAGAATAGTTGGTACATATATATACTAGAATATTTCTCAGCCACAAAAAAGAACTAAATAATGCCATTTGCAGCAACATGGATGGACAGGGTGATTATCATGCTAAGTGAAGTATCTCAGACAGAGAAAGACAAGTATCATATGATATCACCTACATGTAGGATCTTTAAAAAAATGATACAAATAAATTTATATTTACAAAACAGAAACAAACTCACAGACATAGAAAACAATCTTAAGGTTACCAAAGGGATGGGGGAGAGGGATAAATTAGGAATTGGAAGTAACATATACACACTATTATATGTAAAATAGATAACTAACAAGGACCTACTATAGAGCACATGGAACTCTGTTCAATATTTTTTAACAACCTATGGGGGGAAGAATCTGAAAAACAATAGAGACAAATTTATATATGTGTATACACACACACACATATATGTATATAACTGATTCACTTTGCAGTATTGGAGAAACTAATACAAAATTATAAATCAACTGTATCCAATAAAAATTGACCAAAAAAAAAAATCTATTTCCAGTTTACTCTTAATCCTAGGTAATGCCTTTAGGATCCCAATACAAAAATCTGAGGGGTTTAGCAGAGTTCCCTCTCTGATGAACCCTTCACTCTGGTGTTTATCTCACCTGTAAGCCTCTAAAAACTCTGCTTAATATTCTCAGCCTTTGAATCACCTCTTCACTGGAAAACAGCCCCAAAGGCCCAGCTCATCCCTTCAGATTCTTCTCCCAGATCTTTGATCCATAAACTGTCACTGTTGCTACTTTGTTAAAGCCTTAGAAGAGATGTTTTTCATATTTGATCCAACTTTTCCGTTATTCCCAGTTGGAAGATTGGCCTGAACCATCTAAACTCACCATTATCAGAAGTAGACATCTCATGACCTAAAATCTAACCATTAGAAGGTTCTCTTTGGCTGAAGACTTTGCTTCTACTTAAAATCTAAACACTGAATAAGAGTACTTCAAGTCTCTTCACTCATTTACACTTTCAAGGAAATAAGTATTTTTATTATGTCCTAGATTGGGGGTGAAAAACACAAAAGGAAATAGTGGGTGCCGTAAGTTTAGCTCGCGGGAAGAATTTTCAGAGTCTTGCATATACAGATAGCAGGGATAAACTGACAATGTAGTTTATCTACATTAATCTATATTCACATATTTTTGATCCTAGGGTTTTTTGGATGCCATTTAAATGGTTCTTGACTGTTCAAGTTCCTCACTGGAAAGATCAGTGTAAGGATATTAATCCATCCATCTGTGGCTGCCAATGGCAAGGCCAATCATCCTTGGTACTGTTTGCCCTTAGCACAAAAAATCTGCTCAGCCTTAGCCTGATAAGCAACTCAGATGTCTTCCCTCAGGAAAGCACAGGCTACTAATTATGAAATGATTCTCTTGATATTTCATAAAGTTTATGCTCCCAGCCAATGGCAGAGATGATCATTTATTATTCTGAACTATTTTTTTATGTGCAAATCACTAAGGTAGTTGACAGAAAGGATAAAAAAAAAGCTGAATCTCAATCCCATCCCTTCATTACATAACTCTAGTTATATAACTGTGATTTTAAGAGTTTTATTGAAGTGACTTACAATAAAGAACCACACATTGAAAGAAGTCAAGGCATAAACAATTAATAAATCTATGAACAAATCTCTACCCCTGTTCTCAAGGAGTTTATGATCCAGAACTAACTCAGCTTACCGTGGAGTTAATTAGGATGGGATTGCCTTTGAATGGAAGGTCATTCAGAATCTTTGGCGCATAGAAGGATGCTCTTGCAATGTGGACACTGTGAGTTACCTGCCGAACAGCCAGTGTTCTTCCTCTTTTTCTTAATAGAGCCTCAGTTTTATATTTATCCTCCCCACCCATAGTCAGGAAAAAGGAAGCCAGCCACCCCTCCCTCCCCAACATCTGCAGGGGAGGGTATGGTTGATCTAAATTAATCCTCTTCCAGGGCCGGTAATTAGGGCAACAGTAGGCACATGCCCCAGCTCCCTGCCAGCAGGGCGTGGTGCGACCCAGACAACAGACAGGAGTGGTGAGAGCTGGGAAGATCTTCCTGGGAATCTGCAGGGAAGAAGGTGCGCTCCTCACCTGATTCCTGGAGGGGCGGCTGCCAAGGCAGTCCAGAGCGCGTGGGCAGAACTTAGAAATTTGGTGCAACTTAGACTTCCCTGGTGGCTCAGATGGTAAAGCGTCTGCCTACAAGGCGGGAGACATGGGCTCAATCCCTGAGTCGGGAAGATCTGGAGAAGGAAATGGCAACCCACTCCAGTATTCTTGCCTGGAAAAGCCCATGGGCAGAGGAGCCTGGTAGGTTACAGTCCATGTGATCACAAAGAGTCAGATGCAACTTCACTTTACTTTTTCTTTCTTTAGGCACTTGACCCAGTGCTGGTCATTGAGATGTGAAAGCAAGTCTAAACTGCTCCAAAAACAAAGCCAATCCCCAGGTCAGGAAGATCCCCTGGAGGAAGAAATGGCAACCCACTTCAGTATTCTTGCCTGGAAAATTCCATGGACAGAGGAGCCTGGTAGGCTACAGTCCATGGGGTCACAAAGAGCTGGACACGACTGAGCACACACACACACACACACACACACAAGACAGAGCCATAGAAAGAGACCTGCTGTCTTCTCCCTCCAGATGTTTCTGTGTTTAATGATGACACCCAGAACTGCAACAAGGCTGAGGATGAAGCCAATGTGAAGAATGACAGACTCTAGAGATGGCAAGAACATGGCCCTTTGATAACATCATTAAGCCGGTGAGGCTGAAAGTGTAAGAAATTAATTTTAGACATGATTTTCAAGAAGGAGAGAATGTAGGGATATTGCCACATCTTTTGCCTACCTTACTCTGCATGTGTTCACACAGGCAAGAACCATATGGAAGTCATCGGGGTTGGGAGATAATCTTTAGTCACATAGTCTCCTCTTAGTGACTTTGTCCTCATTTGATAAGACATAGGAATTGGACAAATCACAATACAAATGACAGCATCATTCCTGACAAGGGCAAACTAAAGTGTTGGGCTGGAACTATGGACAGAAATGAGCTTCCTAATCTCTCTCTGTTGTATGTGGCACACAACTGAAGCTTTCCTCCTCCCCTGGAGGGCCAGGACCTACCTAGAAAACACATCAGAGTTGTGAGCAAAGAAGTGCTGCTGAAAAAGTTCTTTCCAAGAGACACCTTGGCAAGGTTGAGCCCTTCACGCTCAATTGCTTCATCTGTCACACTCCCCACTCATATCCCCCATCTCCCTCCAGACATACAATAAGGGTTTACAAGAGGCCCTTCCATTTATTCCTTCCATTCTTCTCCATGTTGCAACAGTAGGGTACTAGTTCTTTCCTCTCCATGGAAACTGCATAAGGGGGACAGCTCCTCCACTGTAACAGGGGCAGAAGCTGTGTTCAACAGAAGAGCACTTCTTATTTACCTGGTTTAGATTCCAACCTTAGCAGCATGTAAAACAAGTTAGTTGAGATTTTTAAGGAGATGTAATATATAGAGCTACATACATACATATACACGTGTGTATCTGTGTATATATGTATGCATATATATATAAATATATATGCATTTATTTATTTATATATATATATATGCTATTTTGTGGTAAGGAATCAAAACTTCTTGGTTAATCTAAAAATTTACTTACTGGAGATTAACATTTTTATTAAAGAAAACTCTGATGGAGTCAGATTACTTGTGTGCCTTGTGAAAAGTGATGAAATTTGTTTGCTTCATCACTCCTTTTCATTACTAGCTCATCTCTTAAGGGTTTTCCCTTTGTATATCCAACTATACAATACACAGACAAAAATTTATTCAATTATTATTTACTGTAATGTAGTAACAGTTTCTTCAAGATTTTACTTGAATCTCAAAATTGTACTTGCATCTCACCACTAACCGAAGCATGAAGAGAATAGGAATGCCTTGAGATGTGCTCAGGCCAAGTAGGGGGAAACTCAGATTAAAGCCATCAATTTTAAACACCTTGGTCAGTCTCATCTCCATGAGTAAGAATACTCAGAAACTGCTCAAAATGTGAAGGCTCAGTCAAAAAGATATCAGCTGCACTCTTCAATTTATGGAGCTCGGAGCCTCATCACATTCAATCCACTATCAAAGGAATGAGTCACTGAGCTCAGGTAAGGGTTTAGCAACTCAAAGTTCTATTGGTTAAAAAAAAATATTTAAGACCCACTACAGTTTCCCAACCAAACAAAATAAATCTCCCCTAGGAGGGTAGGTGCAAAATCGATATGAAGGGAGAGCAATTGATGGCAGGGAACTGCTATCTGGAAAATATTCGGAAGTTATATTTGCATGGCCAGCTATCCTTGGCCATCTGAGGCTGACCAGAAACTAACAGACGGAACTCTCCAGAGCTGAGAACTCTCAGTCACACAAGCTATATTTGGTGTTTTCTCACATGAACCTCTAGTAGAGAGGAAGAAAAGAAATAACACTGACCTGAGCTAAGGTTTAATGTATGCATTCAAATAGCACATTTTCCAATTCCCACTCTTCTTTTGAAATGAAACTTTTTTTTTAAAATTTTTTATTTTTCAGTGGGTTTTGTCATACATTGATATGAATCAGCCATAGAGTTACACGTATTCCCCATCCCGGTCCCCCATCCCACCTCCCTCTCCACCCGATTCCTCTGGGTCTTCCCAGCCCACCAGGCCCAAGCACTTGACTCATGCATCCCACCTGGGCTGGTGGTCTGTTTCACCACAGATATTATACATGCTGTTCTTTGGAAACATCCCACCCTCACCTTCTCCTGAAATGAAACTTTTAAAAATGAAAAATTCACCCCCCAAATTAGGAGAATAATACATGGACCATCTGTGCTGTCCCCAACTAACTTGGGAAATAAAATATTATAAACACATTTGAAGCCTTTCTTATTTGCATGACCTTGCATCGCCCAACAGTGAAATATTCTCCTGGATTTTCCACTTATCGTTCTCTTGCATGACACCTTCTACCACATGTCTGTAATCCATAAACAATATACAGTATTTTAATGGTTTTAAAATTATATAAATAGCACCCTAGTGTGAATATCACTTCTGCAACTTGTATTTTTTTTCTCTTGACATTATGTTTTCCAAATTGAAAATTTTTGAGCAGAGCCATGACAACATTTTTCATCTTGTTTTGACTTAGACCATCACAGTCTTGAGAAATCAGGTAAATGAATAATAACTGAAGTACAGTTGGCCCTTCATACCTACAGTTTCTACATCCACAGATTCAACCAACCACAGATTGAAAATAATTGAAAAAGCATTCCATAAACTTCCAAAAAGCAAAACTTAAAACTTTCACAGTTGGGCTTGTTTCGGCAGCACATATACTAAAATTGGAACGATACAGGGAAGATTAGCATGGCCCCTGCACAAGGATGACACGCAAATTCGTGAAGCGTTCCATATTTAAAGAAAAAAAAAAAATTCCACAGTTGTACTGGCAACTGTTTACATAGCACTGACATTGCATTAGGTATTACTGGTACCCTAGAGATAATTTAAAGACTATAGGAGCATGTGCAGAGGATTCATGAAAATTCTACACCATTTTACAACAGGGTCTTGAGTATCCAGATTTTGGTATCCACCTGGGGGTTCCAAGAACCAGTGCCCCCATGGATGCCAAGGCATGATGGCAAATCACTCTGAGACCCCGCCAAGTTTGTTACTATATCCACCTATAATAAGCTAGTATCAACAATCATCAACTGGGAAAAATTATTATTTCTCATTCTTTACTGTTCTTTATCGCTCATTTCATAAATACTACCCTACCATCCCACAGTCCTCTGTTCTTTCTAAAGCCACTATCCCTCCAAGACAGAGAAGTATGTAGACACCAAAATATGGTATGGTAGGAAGCAATAGATAAAATGAATTCATCATGCTTGATTGTAGAAGAATGGGAGTCAGTTTTGAAGAGTTATGATAGGCTGGGAATGAAAAGAGATTGAGTCCCCAAGCCAATAAAAAACATCTCCAGTATATTCCCAGTCCCAGTTGATAAGTCCCCCTGAAGTGTGAGACCCATGGAGGCATAGAGTATGTTTCTACTTCTCTGTATTGCAGTGTGTGGCATATGCTCTGCATGAAACAAATTCACAATGAATATTTCTTGAGAAATTTGATGATGGTGGTGAAGTTGACTGGGATAAAAAAAAGTACAACATTAACACAAAGCCAGGCATTTAAATAATCAAAATTACTGATCTGTTGCATTTTTAGGTAAGCTCTCCTAATCCTTTCTCGTGTTTCCAACACAAACAAGCATCCTTTTTCATGTTCTTTCGATCTCATTAGCAAAAAAATAGGAAACCTGCCACCTTTGAATACCAATTATCTTCATACTTTTATACCTGAGGCTAAATATATCATCAATGAGCTTTAACCTTATCAGCTAGAGCCCTGTACCACTGTGCTGACAGGAGGGCCAGCAGGTTCCCAGGGGTATTCTGTCAGAGCTACAAATCAAGATCTTCTTCAAACAACTATCCTGCTTCATCCAGGCCAAGGAAGGAAAAACGAGCTTGTATGTCAGAAAGTTAATAGATTACTTCACAATAAGAAATATAGCTGCCACAGGGAACAGAATATGCCAGTTTCCAAGACTGGCTTCCTCTTTCTCATGCAGTTCTGAAGGTTTGCTGATGACATTTATTTTCAGAAGGTCACCATTGTGTGTGCCTCTCTGCTGAGTTGCAAGAGGCCCTGTTCCTCTCAGCCAGAGGGAAAATCCTGCTTGACCTTGACCAAGCTTAGCTTTCTCAGAGGTCTGTTTTACACTCAGTGGGTTTCTACTAATAAGTGGAAGTGTGAATCTCTGCTTCAGTCCTCTTTAAGTCCTTCTTTGTCTTTCTATCAGTCCTTCTTATTCTTAAAAATACTGTCCTGGTCCCTAAAGCAAACCTCATAAGGGCTCTGAGCAAATGTGTATGTAAGAGTTAAGCTTAGTAGCGTTCTTTCTATGTGCAAAGAGTCCTAACTGGATCTCCTGAATCCAATCTATACCTATATTCATTTAAAGGGAAATTAAAATATTACTATCTCATAAAAGAGGGACATCTCTTCAAGTAAGCTGTTATACAGTAGACCATCAGCAAAGCTCTCAACCCTAAAATTGCATATTAAATCATAAACTGAACTGATAAAGATATAGGTGAGGAAATAATATACATGCTGAAAAAAACTTAAGATGACATTAGTTCTCTATGATATTTTTACTAACAGTTTACAATATCAGAATATGTGAGCAGAAAAAACATTTAATCATTTTTTAATCACAAATTTCACAATGGTGCTTAAATTGACTTAGTCAAAATAACCAAATTACCACTGAAAATTTTATCAGGACATGAAAACATCTGAATTAAGCAATTATTTAGAAACTATTGATATGGTCATAATTTCTAATAATAGCAAAACACTGAAGCTATCATATGAAGGTCAAGTATATTCCAACTTCAACTAGTCCCTTTCCAACAACAAGCTTAACAGATTTTTCATAATGCACAGTCCTTAACTATTTATGGATTTTATTTAAACTCAAAACCCAAAAAAGAGAGCTGGGATCTAGTCAGATCATTTTTTAACAGGTCCACAAACTACAGATTTTATATCCATTTCAATAATTTGAGCAATACCAAAGAAATTCTTAGCAAAGGAGTTAGAGCAATTAAAAGTTTTGGCTGATGTGAAACAGCAAACTCTCAATAACTCCCTCATGAATTTAATAAAACCTGGGTAAATATAAACCAAAATTCTTTGATACAACATCCAAAGGTTTAAGATGGACTTGTGTTTCCAGAAAAAGGCATTATTTTCAATGTTGGAGAATCTCCCCTTTCTAACTTCAAGGCCAGAATAAGATCTTGAGCATTGGCCTTAGAGGACATGTGTCCAGTGGCTATTCTCATGCCAAATGCCGAGAGCCAGGCCACTATTAGGGCGAGGTGGGGTGGAAACAGGAGACAAAGCAGATTTAAACATTGTCTGTTCCTTGTGCAGTGCATGTAAAAAAGGGGCTAGGACAGATAATAACTTATATGCAGAGTACATTATGAGAAATGCCGGGCTGGATGAATCACACGCTGGAATCAAGATTGCAGGGAGAAATATCAATAACCTCACATACACAGATGACACCACCCTTACGGCAGAAAGCAAAGAACTAAAGAGCCTCTTGATGAAAGTGAAAGAGGAGAGTGAAAAAGTTGGCTTAAAACTCAACATTAAAAAAAGGAAGATCATGGCATCTGGTCCATTCACTTCATGGCAAACAATGGAGAAACAATGGAAATAGTGACAGACTTTATTTTCTTGGGCTCCGAAATCACTGCAGATGGTGATTGCAGCTATGAAATTAAAAGATGCTTGCTTCTTGGGAAAAAGAAAAAAGCTATGACCAATCTAGTTCACTTCAGTTCAGTTCACTCAGTTGTGTCCAACTCTGCGACCCCATGGACTGCAGCACGCCAGGCTTCCATCCATCACCTACTACTGGAGCTTGCTCAAACCCATGTCCATTGTGTCAGTGATGCCATACAACCATCTCATCCTCTGTCGTCCCCTTCTCCTCCTGCCTTCAGTCTTTCCCAGCATCAGGGTTTTTTCAAATGAGTCAGTTCTTTGCATCAGGTGGCCAAAGTATTGGAGTTTCAGCATCAGTCCTTCCAATGACTATTCAGGACTGATCTCCTTTAGGATTGACTGGTTGGATCTCCTTGCAGTCCAAGGGACTCTCAAGAGTCTTCTCCAACACCACAGTTCAAAAGCATCAATTCTTCAGCTCTCAGTTTTCTTTATAGTCCAACTCTCACATCCATACATGACTCCTGGAAAAACCATAGCTTTGATAGACAGGCCTTTGTTGGCAAAGTAATGTCTCTGCTTTTTAATATGCTGTCTAGGTTGGTCATAGCTTTTCTTCCAAGGAACAAGCGTCTTTAAATTTCATAGCTGCAATCACCATCTGCAGTGATTTTGGAGCCCAAAAAAGTAAAGTCTCTCACTGTTTCCATTGCTTGCCCATCTATTTGCCATGAATGATGGGACCAGATGCCACGATCTTACTTTTCTGAATGTTGAGATTTAAGCCAACTTTTCCATTCTCTTCCATTCTCTCTTTTACTGCAAGAGGCTCTTTAGTTCTTCTTCACTTTCTGCCATAAGGGTGGTGTCATCTGCATATCTAAGGTTATTGCTATTTCTTCCGGCAATCTTGATTCCAGTTTGTGATTCATCCAGCCTGGCATTTCTCATAATGTACTCTGCATATAAGTTAAATAAGCAACGTGACAATATACAACCTTTAGGTACTCTTTTCCCAAGTTGGAACCAGTCTGTTCCACGGCCAGTTCTAACTGTTTCTTCTTGACCTGCACACAGATTTTTCAGGAGGTAGGTCAGACTTAAATTGAAGAAAGTAGGGAAAAACCATTAGATCATTCATGTATGACCTAAATCAAAGCCCTTAAAATTATACAGAGGAAATGTCAAATAGATTTAAGGGATTATATCTGATAGACAGAGTGCCTGAAAAACTATGGATGGAGGTTCATGACACTGTATAGTGATCAAGACCATACCCAAGAAAAAGAAGTGCAAAAAGGCAAAATGGTTGTCTGAGGCCTTACAAATAGCTGTGAAAAGAAGAGAAGTGAAACGCAAATGAGAAAAAGAAAAATGTACCCATTTAAATGCAGAGTTCCAAAGAATAGCAAGGAGAGATAAGAAAACCTTCCTCAGTGATCAGTGCAAGAAATCGAGGAAAACAATAGAATGGGAAAGACTAGAGATCTCTTCAGGAAAATTGGAGATACCAAGGGAACATTTCATGCAAAGATGGGCACAATAAAGGACAGAAATGGTAGGGACCTAACAGAAGCAGAAGATATTAAAAAGAGGCAGCAATAATACACAGAAGAACTGTACAAAAAAGATCTTCATGACCCAGATAACCATGATGGTGTGATCACTCACCTAGAGCCAGACATCCTGGAATGACCAACCTAGACAGCATATTAAAAAGCAGAAACCTTTACTTAGCCAGCAAAGTTCCATCTAGTCAAAGCTTTGGTTTTCCCAGTAGTCATGTATGGGTGTACGAGTTGGACTATAAAGAAAGCTGAGCGCAGAAGAATTGGTGCTTTTGAACTGTGGTGTTGGAGAAGACCCTTGAGAGTCCCTTGGACTGCAAGGAGATCCAACCAGTCAATCCTAAAGGAAGCCAGTCCTGAATATTCATTGGGAGGACTGACGCTGAAGCTAAAACTCCAATACTTTGGCCACCTGATGCAAAGAACCAACTCATTGGAAAAGACCCTGATGCTGAGAAAGATTGAAGGCAGGAAGAGAAGGGGGTGGCAGAGGATGAGATGGTTGTATGGCATCGCTGACACAATGGACATGGGTTTGAGCAAGCTCCAGGAGTTGGTGATGGACAGGGAAACCTGGCGTGCTGCAGTCCATGGTGTTGCAAAGACTTGGACAGGCTGAGCGACTGAACTGGAACCAGGGGACAGCTAACTTGATGTCCATTGCATCAAGCCAGCAGGAGAAATACCACATATTATGATACATGAAATATATTTTTAATAATACTTGTGATAACCTTTATCTCTTGTGCTCAGTCACTTCAGTCGTGTCTGACTCTGTGACCCCATGAAACATAGCCCACCAGGCTCCTCTGTCCATGGGATTTTCCAGGTAAGAATACTGGAGTGGGTTGCCATTTACTCCTCCAGGGGATCTTTCCCATCCAGGGATCAAACATGCCTATCCTGCTTCTCCTCCATTGCAGACAGATTCTTTACCAATAAGCAACCGGGAATAGTTAGCATCTAATTAGAAGCCAGCAACTAAGTTTTTCCCACCCAGCCTAGTAGCTACACCTAAAGAACACCAAAAACTTTTCCTACACCATGTGGGCAGGATACAGAACACAGATCCAGATCCATCCTGGATTTTCTGCCACTTACAAGCCTTCTGGTTATGAACCATGCATGAACCTCTCTAAGCCAGTTTCTTCTTAATAGGCTATGACCAGATTGCAAGAAAAGATGAGACAGAGATGAGCTATAATCATCACTTCATGTAACTCTATGAGGCCTTTCTTGTCTTACAACAGAGTACAGTGGAAGGAACACAGGCTCGGAGTTGAGAGTTACCGATTTGAGTTGGAGAGTTAGCAGACTGTTTGCTAACTAGTGCCATGTTACATAGGAATAGTAGCTAGCATCTCTAGGCTTTACTTTTCCCCATCTGTAAAATGGGGATAATGATACCTTCACCTCACTTTTTAAGAGACGTCCTCACACAGCTTTTCAAGGGCAGAGACCAACACTTATAGGTACTCAGTAAGGGAGGTAATAGCAGTGGTTGTTGCTATTATTATTATTGTTACTGTGCTGGTTGATTGATCTGGAGAGGCTGTGGGACAAACTAAGAAACAAAGTGGAGAAGGAAGGAAGACAGAAGTGGAGCTGCCTTGACAGAAAGAGACTGGTGGTGTGTGAGGGGAGAAGAAATAGGTTAAGAAAATTAGGAGAGAAATCTTTAAAAAGTCAGAGTGGGAAGTTCCTTCTGAGAGAAGGTCAGTAACCACATGAAAATAGGTTGAGGGGAGGAGAAACAGAACCCATGGGGGTGGTGATGGTGCAGCCATTCTAATAAAAACTTCAAAAAGACACATGAGAATCAAAAGCTTCCCTGGCAAATGGGACCACTGTGATTGGTATGAGTCAAGAGATTCCTTGTAAGAAATGCGCCATCATGACAGCTAATCAAAAGTTGCTATGGTAAGCATCCAAAGAGAATGGCTTTGACTACACTTAAAGAATATAACAAATACATACAAATCCTATCAGGTGTTCGCTTTCCTACTATACCCTAGTTTAAGTGAGAAAGGGTAACAATTCCAGCACAGTACTGAATACAAAACCCTGTGGAGAGGGAACACCAAGATTCCACCTGCCTTCAGGACTTTAAGTAAAAAAAAAAAATAATAGGCCCTCTTTATTCAGAAGACACTATGCTATTTCAGGGGAAATTTCTGAGAGGGAATTTGTTACTACACAAGTCACTCCTGTGTAACCACAACTAACCAATTGGTTCACCCAAAGAAATCAAGGACTTTTTTTTAATATAAATATCACACTGGAATCCCCAGTTTCCAGGACACAGTGGAAAGGCCTTCCAGTTCCATCTCATGAAGGAACAGCTGAAGGTGCCTCACAAGAGGCCCCACCCCATCCTCAATGATGTAGATTCTTCACCTCACCTCCGCCTTTACCCAAGGTATGCAGATACCTAGTTACACACTCTCTATCAACCAGGAAACTGAAGCTTGTTCACCATAGAAAGCAGGGAAACTTGGTGACCTCAGCTTCTGAGAACTCAGAAGACTTGATATTAAAAGGGCTTCCTGCTTCTCCCTCTTTGCTGAGGGGGAGAAAAAGTGAAGAATTTCTTGAAACACTGGGGAATCTCTTCAGCTATACAAGTATAGCGTGTGCCTTCCTTGCAAAAACATGTCAATCTGGAACAAGATGACCAGGACAAATCCCAAGATAGGTGAGGTGAGTAACACAGCTTAGATATGGATGGAAACAATGAGTGAAGGAATCTGGAGAGAAGAGCAAAGAGAAGCAACCCAATGGTCATTGTGGAGGACAACCAGGGTGGTATAAAGGGGATGGAAGTGTGGTACCCAAGGAGCTCCGGACAGGAGCCTGCTAAGGGTGGAAGTGCCCTCAGGGGCATGGAACCAGCAGCAGAGAATGCAGTGGGTGCAAGAGAGACAATAAAACATTGTTTCCATAATCCCAGTTGATACCTTCATTATGCCTGCTTCTGGGAGGAGCCACCACAAAGCTGTTTGCTTTCTTTATTTGACAGGGTGCAGAGAGCTGCTGCTGGCCAGATTTTACACAAAACCATGATTTCTGAGGCCAAAATGCTTGCTGGTGAAAAAATATATTCCTAGGATTTGAGTGGCTTCCTTCGAACAAAGGATAAAAGATGTAGGATTTATTCCTGCACATCAGCTTTCCAACTGTTTTCATCAATGCATATTCCCCCAAAGTATACACAGGACAGAGTTCACTGAGAGAATGATACTCATTTTGTCATTTCCAATAGGTCTCAAAATACTAAATTTACATTAAAGGAAAAATCCCTTTCAAGTCTTGTGAAAGAAAAAGGCTCACAAGACCAAAAAGATGGAGGTGAACTCAAAAGTCCTCTTATTCTATCTTCAAGCTGCTTGGGTTACTAACAGTTTATATACTTGTCACTGACCCTTTTGCAGACTTGAGCAGTCAAGATCTTTTACTGAATTATCATTCTTTAATAAAATACAATTCTTCAGGCAGATTTACCCATGCCTAAGAAAATATATTCAGTGTTAAAAATTAAATGAAACAAATGTTTACAGTGCTATATAATTTAGCATTTGAACTGGGGTAAAAAGAGGGGACTAAAGTGGTCATATTCCCCCAACACCATGTCCAGACAAGCCTAAAAGCATCCAACTTGTCTGTTACCGGTTCTGATAAACCAGCAGGAAGACCTCTAAGTACTGGCAGCAATGAATGAGCGGAAACAAGTGACACATATTCAGGATTTGTCTCTTTCCCTACTCCACTGAATTCACAACCCAAGATAAAGATAAATGAGAAGAGGGAAAGAATAGAATAGCAGAAAGACTAATCCCAGGAAAACAGAAAAGTGAGGTTTATTCAGTGGTAGACAAAGTCTTCCTTAAATACCTAAATGTCCCACCCATTGCCAGGTATCCATGACATTAGCCAACAGAATTACTGTATAATCTACTGGAGGGGAAAAGAAGAAGCTCCCACATATGGACCAGAAAGCCTCCATTGCATGATACTGGCTCTCTACTTTCCACTATGGAAAGATAAACCACAGTGTATCTTTGTATACTTTGGTGATACAGGCAATTCATGATAGTCAGACCATCCTGGAATGAGGTCCAGGTAGTGCCAGTAAAGCAGCTATTGAACAAATATTCCTGATGTCTGATTCTTGGAAGGATACTTTAAACAAAACAAAAATTATATTTTGTTGTATAATAAAACATGGCACATGTAACAAAATGGTTTTGCCCTTCTAATAAAAGTCAGAACCTTACTTTAGATGAAAGGGGTGGCGAATACCCCTCACAACTGGGGTTTATCAGTTTAAAAGATTCATTTTGCTTTGCTTTGTATAACTTTCCCTCACCAATGTCTGAAATCTGTATGGGACTGTATTCCTCAGGGGGAACATATGCCAAATATTGTTTGTTTTAAACATGGCTGGTAATCAATAACATAATAGGTCCTTCCACTTATTTCACTTAAAGCTCATATGTCTTCACTCCCTCCTTTCTACACTTTGGGGGTTGAGATAGCCAAGTGTGTAACTTGAAAACCCTACTGACATGGTGATGATATCCACATGGAGGACTTGCATATGTAGGGCCAAGCAGATAGGGTGGCAGTCTATACTAAGTACTGGTTCCCAAAATTGAGAGATTGAGTCATCCCTGGAGAAGGGAATTGCTAAGATTCAACACATGATTCAGAAGTGGTTTGCAAACACACTGCTGGTGAAGAACTGAGCAGACAAGTTAAGATCAGAATAGCCTGCCAGTTTGAACAAAGTTTTAAAGGAATTCTTCGTCCAGTAACCCATCTGAAGAAACGTGGTGTTAAAGAAGTCAAGTAGTCCACAAAGAAGATTTTGAATGTATCCGTTTGGAAGACACTTTCCAGTTTAACACCATACCTTCTCTGTTGTAGAATGAGCCTGGTTCATCATCCATTCAGTTCAGTTGCTCTAAAATTTGGATATAATATTTCTAAGGACAATATGCTTATCTTGGTTCTGACTCCATGATTTTCAAGCAATTTATGATCATTTATTTGCTGTACAAGTAGGATGACCTCAAGAAGAAGATGCCCTCGATACTGAACACAGTATTCCAAATCTGGAAAGACATTCACCCCACTGTAAATCACTCTGAAAGCTTCCTGGTTTATCATGTGTTTCTTGGGGGTTTAGGATGTGTCAACACCTAAGGGCCGCAGGCGCTCTGGGAAATTCGAACCCAGAAAGTTTTCGATTGCCCTTAAACCATAGAATCTCCACCAAGGAATGTCTAGTGAGGCTTTAACTGAGCTAACACCAACTTCATTTAGCAGCAGCTTTTTTTTTTTTTTTTTTCTTTTTAAAGCAGAAAGGACACAATGCTCCCCCTGCCTGAGGGCTGTTTGGTCCCCCTCCAAAAGCACTGCATTCTCTCAACAGATCATTCAAATACATCCTCCCTGCACCATCATGAAGATGTTTTGTTCTGGTGAAGAGTGGTTAACGCGGATGTTAGAACAACCCAGAGTCATTTTTATTGTGAAGACTGGATGTGTAATTCAAACTTGCGAATTCAATAACTTCTCATTCTAGCACCCAAAGGAAATGTGTCTAGTCGAGCTCATTGTAATCAAATGCCCTCCAGCACGCTGAAAACCCATTTAGAAGGAACAAGACACTCCAGACGCTTGCTGCACCACCGGGGCCGGGCGCACAAGGGAGACTGCAGGCCCTCGGAAATGGGAAATCACATAATTTCTTTATGAAAAAAATTCATTATCTTTTTATTTACCTCACTGGGATGCTCTGAAGTATCAGCCATACTAGTCAACTTTTCCCCTTTCCCAGGGAGCCCTAAATCCGTCATAAAATATATCTTTCCCAGTGATGTACCTAAAATACATCTTTGAATGAATACATGTCTAGATGGGTAAAGTTGCATTGTTTTTTAGGGTAGATGAGGCTTAAAACTTGGCTTGGACTTAAGGTGTGGAGAGCAGTAATTTAGGAAATAGGCTTGAAAAGACTGTTGAACTTAAAAGAAAAAAAAATTATAGCTGGCACTTGCCATGTGTCAGACACTCCCTTACTGGGAGCGTCTGACATGTTTGTAATCCTCCCAATAAGCCTGCAAGATAGTTATTATCCGTCTTTTACTAATGGAGAATTTGAGAGATAGGCAGTAACATTCCCAAGGTTACACAGCCAGACAGCCAGAGAGACAAATCTGTCTGATGTCCAAAGACTTTTCCTTGAAATACACTGGAGCAATTCTCAGAATTAGTTCTGGATCAATGATTAAACAGTCAACCTCTCTCTGCCTCCATTTTTTCCTTCTATAAAATAAAGGTAATATATGAAGTAATTCCAAGTTTCCTTCTTACTTTAAATCTTATGACACTATGTGAATTCTACACTGCCCAATACACAACGCAGCAGCATTTTCCTAGGATTTGTAGAAGGCTTCAAAGTGCTAAAGCACAAAAATCTTGTTTATAATCTACTGGCTAAACACTATGCTAGCAGTTACCTTCAATAGGCAATTACCAAAATTGAACCTGGAAGACAGCAAATGGTTTTAGTTCTTCCTAAAAGGTTCAGTGTAGTCAACAGAAAACAAACAAACATATTCACCTTAATGGATCTAATTATGATCTTCCCAGGTGACTCAGCTGTAAACAATCCGCCTGCCAACATAGGAGACAAGGGTTCAATCCCTGGGTTAGGAAGATCCCCTCAAGAAGGAAATGGCAACCCACTCCAGTATTCTTGCCTGGGAAATCCCATGGACAGAGGAGCCTGGCAGGCTATGGTCCATGGGTTCGCAAAGCGTCGGACATGACTTAGTGACTGAACAACAGCAGCAATTATTACAGGGTGATCTTTGAGGACTGGGCCTGCAGATGACCTTAGCAGCCACAATTCCAATGGTGTATTTCAGGTGCTTTTGACTCAGTTTGTCTTTCAATAATACCTGCTGCTTATGTAGATATGAATATCTGAGAGCTGAAATACTGTAGCTGACATTCTTTGCAAAATTCCAGCTTTGAAGAATTCTGTCCATTGTAAGATCCCTTATTAGTATTAGGGATTTAAAATTAGGTAAAATGGTTTTGTTGTAAGTGAGAACTATTTCTGGGTATGTAGCAAATTAACGTCAAACTCAGGTGTCAGTTCTGTTCTGCCAGGAACAGACTGTGTGACAGAGAGTTAAATAAAGAGCTGACACACCTCTTCTGAACCTCAACTCCTTACTGGTAAATGTATGTAATAATATTCACCTTACAAGGTGAAACAACAACCTTCCTGTGAAACAACAGGAAGTGGGATACAGAAACAACCTCCTAACTGGTGTCTCTGCTTCTATCCCAGCCCCCACAGACTTTTCTCAGAACAGCAACTAAAGAGATTATAGAAACAGAAGTGAAAGAACTGCTCTTTCACTCACAGTAAAAGCCAAAGGCCCTTATGTAAGGCCCTCCAGGATCCGTACCTTCTCCCCACCCCTTCATCCCCTAGTTCTCTGCCCTTATCTCTGGTCAGCCTACCTCTTGAATAGTGTGGCGGCCACACTGCCCTCCTCGCAGGTGTTGGAGTGTACCAGGCATGCTGCTGCCTCAGGACCTTTGCACCTGAAGCTCCCTCTGCCTGCAATCCTCCTTCCCCAGATGTGCACAACTTGTTCCCTCATTCCTGCGGGTCTCTGCTGTCAGAGCACCTTCTCAGTACAATCTTCCTTGGCATCCTTTCCAAAATGATCATTTCTCTGCTCCCAAGTCCTCTCTCCCTCCTCTTCTATTTATTTTAACTTTAGTATTTATTACCATATAACAGAGTGTAGATTTTACCTATTTGTCTTGTTTTTTAGCTGTTTTGCCTTCTAGAGTCTAAGCTGCCAAGACACAGATCTTTGATTGGCTTTCCCAAACTGGCTATGAAACCAGTTTTCAGAGTTGTGCCTGGCATGTTAGTATTCACTAAGCTGTTTGGATAAAGAAAAAGAAAGAAAGAAGTCTTTTTAAGGCAGTATGTAGCAAAAAGCTGGAAAAATATGTCAATAGATAAGCAGATAAATAAATTGCGGTATGACACACACACAAATACAATTTAGAAGTGAAAAATGACGGCAACTGTGAAAAATATACATGATTCTTAGAAATATAACTTGAGTAAATAAAGCAAGCTGCAGAAAACCTTAATACACAGCATAATGCCAAAGCCCAATTATAAGGAAAATAAAACAGTACCTTGTTAGGAATATATGCATATATGATAAAAACTAAACATATATATATATGTATATACATGTAAATGGAATTTATATATATATACATATAAATGAAAAAAAAAATATATATATATATACACACACACATACATATAAATGGAATTAATTTGCTTGCCAGGAAATTAATTTGCTTTTCATATAATGTATATATATGTATACATACATACATATATGTATGGAATTAATTTGCTTGCCAGAAATCCCTGAACACTACCTTCCTGTAACAGTCACATATATAAATTGGGTAACCACACAAAGAAATAGACTATATAATTTAAATATATTACATAAATATAGTGAAGTAATAAAATAAAATAGAAATGTGATGCACAACTGTTTCAGGTTAACAGTTATTTCAAGAGAGATAATTAAAGTGTTAAAGGGTATCATCAACATTTCTTCTTTCCTTCCTTCTCCTTTCCTTTCACCTTCCTTTCTCTTTGAAAGAGAGAGAGAGAGAGAAAGGGAGAGAGATGCAATAGTGTGAAAGTATTAAGTCTTCCCAAATTAAGCTATAATTTCCATGTAATTAGAAAAAAACTCCAACAGAATTTGAAAGAATCTGAAAAGCATATAATCCTGAAATGCATATGAAAAAGCAAATGGCCAAGAATAGGTATGAAATATAAAGAAGAATAGGAACAAGAACAAGGAAGGCTTGATGTCTGACCAGATACTACAGAAATGCCCCCTTAACCTTGGGGGATTTGACACAAAAACCCCTGGTAGATGCCTGAAACTGCATAGTACTAAACCCTACATACACTATATTTTTCCCATGCATATCTATGATAAAGTTTAATTTATTAATTAGGCAAGAAGCAGATTAACAACAATAATAAAAGAGAATTATAATATATGGTAATAAAAGTTATGTGAATGTGGTCTCTCTCTCCCCCAAAATATCTTATTGTACTCTACTCTCCCTGCTTGTGATGATGTAAATCAGATGATAAAATGCCTAGGTGATAAGATAAAGAGAGGTGAACCAAATGAGCATTGTGATATAGCATTAGGCTATTATTGACTTGCTGACAATGAGTCAGAAGGAGAATCATCATGTTACCTATGAACTATTTCTGGAATTTTCCACTTAATATTTTCATACCATGATTGACTGTGGGTAACTAAAACTGCAGAAAGTGAAACTTCAGATAACAGGGGTAGAGGTGGGTAAGAGGATATTTACAGCATAGTGGTTAATTGCACAAACTCTGGAGTCAGACTTCATTAATTTGAATCTGTTTTGCAATGTGCCGCCTACGGTTGTGTTTTTTCACATGATTCTTGTTTAGATAAAATGACATCATACATAAAGTCCTTCCAATTTGTCTGACAAGTAATAAGTGCTTTGTAAGTGTTAGATATTATTGAAGCAATAAATTGGCAAAAGACATAATTAGACAATTCGCTGAAGTAGAAACTTTACAGTATCCAATAAACATGGAAAATTGTGTCAACCTGTAAGCAGTCTATAATGGACATTCCCACATAAGGACACTATTTCAAGACCACGGTTGGTAATTGTTGTAGGTAAATTCATAGAGATAGAGTAGTTAAGCAAAATGAAAAGGCAGAGGAACTGCTCTCGATTGAAAGTACAAGAGAAAAGCACTTAAAAAATAGTGAAGTATAAATAATTTACCAGATAAAGAATTCAAAATGTTAGCAAATGAATGCTCACTGAATTAAGGGGAAAAACAGATGAACACAGTGAGAATTTTAACAAGGAACTAGAAAATATGAAAAAATTATAAATGAAGAATTTTATAAGTAAAATAAAAAACACACTAGAAGGAATGAATAGTAGACTAAGTGATACAGAAAGTATATAAAATAGAGGCCAAAAAAAAATAGAGAAGATCAATGAAACCAAGAGCAGTTGTGTTTTTTTTTCAAGATGAATAAAATGGTTAGACCAAGTTCACCAAGAAGAAAGGAGAATGAATCCAAATAAACAAAGTAAAATATTAAAGAGGAGAAATAACAGCCAATATCTCAGAGATACAAAAACATCATAAGAGAATACTGCAACACGCCAACAAAATACGCAACACAGAAGAAATGGACAAATTTCCAGAAATGAACAAGACTGAATCAGGAAGAAACAGATAATTTGAACAGATTGACCACTAAAAGTGAAATTGAATTTGTAATAGAAAAAGTCCCAGGAAAGAAAAATACAGAACTGGACGGCCTCACAGGGGAATTTTACCAAACATATAAAGAATACCTAGTCTCCATTCCAAAACACTGAAACGGGCAGAACATTCTCCAAAATTCATTCAACAAGATCACTATTACCCTGATATCAAAACCAGACAATAACACTATAGAAAATAGACCCAATATTTCTGATGAACACTGATGAAAAGTTCTCAACAAAATATTAGCAAACCAAATCCAACAACACATAAAAAGGATCATACATCATGATCAGGAAGGATTTATTCCATGGTAACAAGGATGGTTCAACATACACAAAAATCAAAGTGACACACCGTATTAACAAAAGGAGAGATGAAATCCACATGATCACCTCAACAGATGCAAAAACAGCATCTGACAAAATTCATCATCCACTCAGAATAAAAACTCTCAAAGTTACTATATAGTGGGGACATACCTCAACTTACTATTTAGGACAAATTTAGAGTTAACATTACACTCAAATGGTGAATAGCTGAAAGCCTTTCTATTAAATTTAGGAATGAGACAAGGATGCCCACTTGCATTGCTTCTATTTAACACAGTATTTCAAAATCCTAAGCATGGTAATCAGACAAGAAATAAAAGCTATTCAATTTTAAGGTAAGAAATAAAACTTTTACTGTTTGCAGATGACATGATACTCTATATCAGTTCAGTTCAGTTGCTCAGTCGTGTCTGACTCTTTGTGACCCCATGAATCACAGCACACCAGGCCTCCCTGTCCATCACCAACTCCTGGAGTTTACTCAAACTCATGTACATCGAGTCGGTGATGCCATTCAGCCATCTCATCCTCTGTCGTCCCCTTCTCCTCCTGCCTCCAAACCCTCCCAGCATCAGGATCTTTTCCAATGAGTCACCTCTTCGCATGAGGTGGCCAAAGTATTGGAGTTTCAACTTCAGCATCAGTCCTTCCAATGAACACCCAGGACTGATCTCCTTTAGGGTGGACTGGTTGGATCTCCTTGCAGTCCTAGGGACTCTCCAGAGTTTTCTCCAACACCACAGTTCAAACACATAAATTTTTCAGCATTCAGCTTTCTTCACCGTCCAACTCTCATATCCATACATGACCACTGGATACAACATAGCCTTAATAGACGGACCTTTGTTGGCAAAGTAATGTCTCTGCTTTTTAATATGCTATCTAGGTTGGTCAGAACTTTCCTTGTAAGGAGTAAGCATCTTTTAATTTCATGGCTGCAATCACCATCTTTAGTGATTTTGGAGCCCAGAAAAATAAAGTCTCACACTGTTTCCACTGTTTCTCCATCTATTTCCCATGAGGTGATGGGACCAGATGCCATGATCTTAATTTTCTGAATGTTGAGCTTTAAGCCAACTTTTTCACTCTCCCCCTTCACTATTATCAAGAGGCTTTTTAGTTCCTCTTCACTTTCTGCCATAAGGGTGGTGTCATCTGCATATCTGAGGTTATTGATATTTGTCCTGGCAATCTTGATTCCAGCTTGTGCTTCTTCCAGCCCAGCATTTCTCATGATGTACTCTGCATATTAGTTAAATAAGCAGGGTGACAATATACAGCCTTGACGTACTCCTTTTCCTATTTGGAACCAGTCTGTTGTTCCATGTCCAGTTCTAACTGTTGCTTCCTGACCTGCATAAGGTTTCTCAAGAGGCAGGTCAGGTGGTCTGGTATTCCCATCCCTTTCAGAACTTTCCACAGTTTATTGTGATCCATACAGTCGAAGGCTTTTGCATAGTCAATAAAGCAGAAATAGATGTTTTTCTGGAAATCTCCTGCTTTTTTGATGACCCAGCGAATATTGGCAATTTGATCTCTGGTTCCTCTGCCTTTTTTAAAACCAGCTTGAACATCTGGAAGTTCCCGGTTCACGTATTGTTGAAGGCTGGCTTGGAAAATTTTGAGCATTACTTTACCAGCGTGTGAGATGAGTGCAATCATGCATTAGCTTGAGCTTTCTTTGGCATTGCCTTTCTTTGGGAGTGGAATGAAAACTGACCTTTTCCAGTCCTGTGGCCACTGCTGAGTTTTCCAAATTGCTGGCATATTGACTGCAGCACTTTGACAGCATCATCTTTCAGGATTTGAAATAGTTCAACTGGAATTCCATCACCTCCACTAGCTTTGTTCCTAGTGATGCTTTCTAAGGCCCACTTGACTTCACATTCCAGGGTGTCTGGCTCTAGGTGAGTGGTCACACCATCGGGATTATCTGGGTCATGAAGATCTTTTTTGTACAGTACTTCTGTGTATTCTTGCCACCTCTTCTTAATATCTTCCGCTTCTGTTAGGTCCCTACCATTTCTGTCCTTTATTGTGCCCATCTTTGTATGAAGTGTTCCCTTGGTATCTCTAATTTTCTTGAAGAGATCTCTAGTCTTTCCCATTCTGTTGTTTTCCTCATTTCTTTGCAGCGATCACTGAGGAAGGCTTTCTTATCTCTCCTTGCTATTCTTTGGAACTCTGCAGTCAAATGGAAACATCTTTCCTTTTGTTCTTTGCTTTTCACCTCTTTTCTCTTCACAGCTATTTGTAAGGCCTCCTCAGATAACCATTTTGCCTTTTTGCATTTCTTTTCCATGGGGATGGTCTTGATCCCTGTCTCCTGTACAATGTCATGAACCTCTGTCCATAGTTCATCAGGCACTCTGTCTATCAGATCTAAATACTCTATATAGAGAACCCTAAAGTCTCCACTCAAACCTATTAGAATAATTTAATTCAGAAAGATTGCAAGATACAAGATGCATATACAGAAATATGTTGCTTTTCTGTTCCCCAACAATATCAGGAAGAGAAAGTTAAAAAAAAAAAAAAATGTTTAAAATTGCATCAAAGAAACAAAATATCTAGAAATAAACTTAACCAAAGAGATAAAAGACCTATACTCTGAAAACTATAAAACACTGATGAAGGAAATTGAAGATGATTCAAAGATGGTTCAAAAAAATTCCAAGATAACTCATATTCTTGAATTGAAAGTATCAGTATTATTAAAATGGCCATACTACCCAAAGCAACATACGGATTTAATGCAGTCCTTACCAAAATACCCCTTACAGAATTAGAATAATCCTAAAATTTACATGGAACAACAAAAGACCATGAATTACCAAAACAATGCTGAGGAAAAAAATGATGCTGGAGTTATAACCCTTCCAGACTTCAGCCTATACTATCAATACAAAGCTTCAGCAATCCAAACAGTATGGTATTGGCATAAAAACAGATATATAGACCAACGAAGCAGAAGAGGGAGCCTAGAAATAAAAGCATGCACCTTCAGTCAATTAATCTATGACAAAGAAGGCAAGAATATAAAATGGAGAAAGACGATCTTCTCAATAAGGTGTTGGGAAATCTTGACAACTACATGTAAAATAATTTAGAACATTCCCTCACACCATATACAAAGTAAACTCAAAATGTTTTAAAGACCTAAATGTAAGATTTGGAACAATAAAACTCCTAGAACTTAAGCAAAAAGAAATAATAAGAAATAATATTTAAGGCAAAAATAATAATAATAATAATATCAAAAGTAAACAAATGGGCCTAACTAAACTTAAAAACTTTTGCACAGCAAAGAAATCAATCAATAAAATAAAAAGACAACCTATAGAACTGGAGAAAATATCTGTAAATGATATGGCAGACAAGGGGTTAATATACCAAATATATAGATAGCTCATACCAAAAAAATCAAATAAATAGATGGTTAACAGGCACATGAAAAGATGTTCATCATTGCTAATTATTACAGAAATGTAAATAAAAACCACAGTGAGGTATCATCTTACCCTGGTCAAAATGGCTACCATCAGAAAGACACAAATAACAAATGTTGACTAAGATGTGGACCAACCTAGACAGTATATTAAAAAGCAGAGACACTACTTTACCAACCAAGGTATGTCTAGTCAAAGCTATGGTTTTTCCTGTAGTTATGTATGGATTTGAGAGTTGAACTATAAAGATAGCTGAGAGCCAAAGAATTGATGCTTTTGAACTGTGGTATTGCAGAAGACTCTTGAGAGTCCCTTGGACTGCAAGAAGAAACAACCAGTCAATCCTAAAGGAAATCAGTCCTGAGTATTCATTGGAAGGAGTGATGCTGAAACTGAAATTCCAATACTTTGGCCACCTGATGCAAAGAATCAAATCACTGGAAAAGACCCTGATGCTGGGAAAGATTGAATGCGGGAGAAGGGGAGACAGAGGATGAGATGGTAGGATGGCATCACTGACGTGATGGACATGAGCTTGAGTAGGCTCCGGGCATTGGTGATGGGCAGGGAGGCCTGGCGTGCTGCAGTCCATGTGGTGGCAAAGAGTTGGACATGACTGAGCAACTGAACTGAAGATGTGGAGAAAAGGAAACCCTTGTAGATTGTTAGTGGAAATAAAAATTGGTGCAGTCTCTAAAGGAAACAGTACAGTAGAGTCTTTAAAAGCTAAAAATAGAACTGCCACATGATCCAGAAATTCCACTCCTGGATATATATTTCAAAAGATGAAAACATTAATTCAAAAAGCTACACTCCTCCGATGTTGACAGCAGCATTATTTACGATAGTCAAGACAAGAAAGCAAGTCAAGTGCCTATTAACAGATGACTGGATTAATTACTAAGATGTGGTGTATGCATGTGTGTCGATATATCAATATATATACTACTGAATATTACTCGACCATAAAAATGATGAGATTCTACTGCTTCTAAGAATGTTTTATTATACTTAATGAAATAAGTCAGACAGAGAAAGACAAACACTGTATGATATCACTTATATGTGGAACCTAAGAAATAATACAATTGAATGTATATGTATATAGAAACAGATTCACAGAAAATAATGTTATGGTTGCCAAAGGGGAGACAAAAGTGGGGAGGGACAAATTAACAGATACAAATACTACATTTAAAATTGATAAGCAATAAGGCATACATTGTCACCCTGCTTATTTAACTTATATGCAGAGTACATCATGAGAAATGCTGGGCTGGAAGAAGCACAAGCTGGAATCAAGATTGCCAGGACAAATATCAATAACCTCAGATATGCAGATGACACCACCCTTATGGCAGAAAGTGAAGAGGAACTAAAAAGCCTCTTGATAATAGTGAAGGAGGAGAGTGAAAAAGTTGGCTTAAAGCTCAACATTCAGAAAATTAAGATCATGGCATCTGGTCCCATCACTTCATGAGAAATAGATGGAGAAACAGTGGATACAGTGTGAGACTTTATTTTTCTGGGCTCCAAAATCACTGCAGATGGTGACTGCAGCCATGAAATTAAAAGATGCTTACTCCTTACAAGGAAAGTTCTGACCAACCTAGATAGCATATTAAAAAGCAGAGACATTACTTTGCCAACAAAGGTCCGTCTAGTCAAGGCTATGTTGTATCCAGTAGTCATGTATGGATGTGAGAGTTGGATGGTGAAGAAAGCTGAGCACCAAAGAATTGATGCTTTTGAAATGTGGTGTTGGAGAAGACTCTGGAGAGTCCCTTGGACTCAAGGAGATCCAACCAGTCCACCCTAAAGGAGATCAGTCCTGGGTGTTCATTGGAAGGACTGCTGCTGAAGTTAAAACTCCAATACTTTGGCTATCTCATGCGAAGAGTTGACTCATTGGAAAAGACCGTAATGCTGGGAAGGATTGGGGGCAAGAGGACAAGGGGATGACAGAGGATGAGATGGCTGGATGGCATCACTGACACAATGGGCATGGTTTTGGGTTGACTCCGGGAGTTGGTGATGGACAGGCAGGTCTGGTGTGCTGCGATTCATGGGGTTGCAAAGAGTCGGACATGACTGAACGACTGAAATGAACTGAAGGCTTACATAATAGCACAGAAAATATTACCCATTATCTTGTCATAGCCTACAATGCAGTATAATCTGCAAAAAATACTAAATTACCATGCTGTGCACCTCAAACTAACATAGTATTGTAAATCAACCACTTCAGTTTTTAATAAAAGGTTGAAGAGGATGAAGCATTCCAAATTCATTCTATAAGACCACCATTACCCCAACAGAAACCAAGCAAAAACAGAAAACTGCAGGCCAATATCCTTGATGAACATAGGTGCAAAAACTCTTGATAAAATACTAGCAAACCAGCAAAATATTTAACAGACTCACATACCAAAATCAACAGGTACTTATTCCAGGATGCAGAGATGGCTCAGTATTCACAAAACAATTAATGCTTTGATTCACCACATTACAAAAGGAAGGATAAAAATCAGATGATTATCTCAACAAGTGCAGGAAAAAGCATCCATTTACAATAAGATATTTATAATAAGAAAAAATGCTCAATGATGTAAATACAGAGGAATGTACCTCAACATAATAAAACCATAACAGGCCCACAGCTAACATCTTAATGGTGAGAAATATAAGATTGTCTTCTAATACCAAGACAAGAATGCCCTCTAACCACTTTTATTCAACATAGTATTGGAATTCAAAGTCAGAACATTAAATAAGAAAAAGAAATAGAGGCCACCTAAATTGAAAAGAGAGAGATAAAGTTATCACTATTTGCAGGTGATATGATATATAGAGAAAACTCTATAGACTCTATCTAAGAGCTGTTAATAGTAATAAATTTAGCAAAGTGGCAGGATACAAAAGTCAATATACAAAAGTCTATTGCATTTCCAAACACTAATAATGACCTAACATGGAAAGAAATTAAGGAAATCTCATTGACAATTGCATCAAAAGGAACATCCAGTGATAAATTTAACCAAGGAGGTGAAAGGTATATACACTGAAATCTATAAGACATTAATGAAAGAAACTGAAGAAGACACAAATGAATGGAAAGATATTACACACACATGAATTAGAAGAATATTGTTAAAATGTCCATCCTACCCAAAGCGATCCCTATGAAAATTCCAATGACATTTTTCACAAAAATAAAACAATCTTAAAATTTGTATGGAACCATAAAAGACCCCAACCAACCAAAAGAATCCTGGGACAAAGGAAAAGGTCAAGGTTATCAAAAGAGTATATAGTCTTGCATAAAATCTAACACATAGGTCAACAGAACAGAATAGAAACACAGAAATAAATCTGCAGATATATAGTCAATTAATTTACAACAAAAGATAAAAGAATATACAATAGGGTAAGGATGGTCTCTTTAATAAATGATGTTGGGAAAACTGGATAGCAATATGCCCAAGAATGAACCTGTACCTTTATCTTATACCATACAAAAATTAACTCAAAATAGAGTAAAGACTTGAGTGTAATCAATAGATGCAGAGAAAGCCTTTGACAAAATTCAACACCCATTTATGATTAAAACTCTCCAGAAAGCAGGAATAGAAGGAACATATCTCAACATAATAAAAGCTATATATGACAAACCCACAGCAAGCATTACCCTCAATGGTGAAAAATTGAAAGCGTTTCCCCTGAAATCAGGAACAAGACAAGGGTGCCCACTCTCACCACTACTATTCAACATAGTTTTGGGAGTTTTGGCCACAGCAATCAGAGCAGAAAAAGTAGTAAAAGGAATCCAGATAGGAAAAGAAGAAGTGAAACTCTCGCTGTTTGCAAATGACATGATCCTCTACATAGAAAACCCTAAAGACTCTACCAGAAAATTACTAGAGCTAATCAACGAATATAGTAAAGTTGCAGGATATAAAATTAACACACAGAAATCCCTTGCATTCCTATACACTAACAATGAGAAAACAGAAAGAGAAATTAAGGAAACAATACCATTCACCATTGCAACCAAAAGAATAAAATACTTAGGAGTATATCTACCTAAAGAAACAAAAGACCTATACATAGAAAACTATAAAACAATGATGCAAGAAATCAAAGAGGACACAAACAGATGGAGAAATATACCCTGTTCATGGATTGGAAGAATCAATGTTGTCAAAATGCCTATTCTACCCAAAGCAATCTACAGATTCAATGCAATCCCTATCAAGCTACCAATGGTATTTTTCACAGAACTAGAACAAATAATTTCTCAATTTGTATGGAAATACAAAAAACCACAAATAGCCAAAGTAATCTTGAGAAAGAAGAATGGAACTGGAGGAATCAACCTGCCTGACTTCAGGCTATACGACAAAGCCACAGTCATCAAGACAGTATGGTACTGGCACAAAGACAGAAATATAGATCAATGGAACAAAATAGAAAGCCCAGAGATAAATCCACGCACCTATGGACACCTTATCTTCGACAGAGGAGGCAAGGATATACAATGGAAAAAAGACAACCTCTTTAACAAGTGGTGCTGGGAAAATTGGTCAACCACTTGTAAAGGAATGAAACTAGAACACTTTCTAACACCATACACAAAAATAAACTCAAAATGGGTTAAAGATCTAAATGTAAGACCAGAAACTATAAAACTCCTAGAGGAGAACATAGGCAAAACACTCTCCGACATGAATCACAGCAGGATCCTCTATGACCCACCACCCAGAATATTGGAAATAAAAGCAAAAATAAACAAATGGGACCTAATGAAACTTAAAAGCTTTTGCACAACAAAGGAAACTCTAAGCAAGCTGAAAAGACTGCCCTCAGAATGGGAGAAAATAATAGCAAACGAAGCAACAGACAAAGGATTAATCTCAAAAATATACAAGCAACTCCTACAGTTCAATTCCAGAAAAATAAATGACCCAATCAAAAAATGGGCCAAAGAACTAAACAGACATTTCTCTAAAGAAGACATACAGATGGCTAACAAACACATGAAAAGATGCTCAACATCACTCATCATCAGAGAAATGCAAATCAAAACCACAATGAGGTACCATTACACGCCAATCAGGATGGCTGCTATCCAAAAGTCTACAAGCAATAAATGCTGGAGAGGGTGTGGAGAAAAGGGAACCCTCTTACACTGTTGGGAATGCAAACTAGTACAGCCACTATGGAGAACAGTGTGGAGATTCCTTAAAAAACTGGAAATAGAACTGCCATATGACCCAGCAATACCACTTCTGGGCATACACACCAAGGAAACCAGATCAGAAAGAGACACGTGCACCCCAATGTTCATCGCAGCACTGTTTATAATAGCCAGGACATGGAAGCAACCTAGATGCCCATCAGCAGATGAATGGATAAGGAAGCTGTGGTACATATACACCATGGAATATTACTCAGCCATTAAAAAGAATTCATTTGAATCAGTTCTAAAGAGATGGATGAAACTGGAGCCCATTATACAAAGTGAAGTAAGCCAGAAAAATAAAGAACATTACAGCATACTAAAATATATATATGGAATTTAGAAAGATGGTAACGATAACCCTATATGCAAAACAGAAAAAGTAACACAGATGTACAGAACAGACTTTTGGACTCTGTGGGAGAAGGCGAGGGTGAGATGTTTCGAGAGAACAGCATTGAAACATGTATATTGTCTATGGTGAAACAGATCACCAGCCCGGGTTGGATGCATGAGACAAGTGCTTGGGCCTGGTGCACTGGTAAGACCCAGAGGGATTGGGTAGAGAGGGAGGTGGGAGGGGGAATTGGGATGGGGAATACATGTAAATCCATGGCTGATTCATGTCAATGTATGACAAAACCCACTATAGTATTGTAATTAGCCTCCAACTAATAAAAATAAATGAAAAAAAAAAAAGACTTGAGTGTAAGATTTGCCTGAAAAGATGCTCAACATTGCTCATTACTAGGGAAATGCAAATCAAAGCCACAATGAGATATCACCTCACACTGGTCAGAATGGCCATCATCAAAAAGTCTACAAGCAATAAATGCTGGAGAGTGTGTGGGGAAAAGGGAATGTTCTTGCACTGTTGGTGGAAATGTAAATGGATATAGCCACTATGTAAGATGGTATGGAGATTCCTTAAAAAACTAGGAATGAAACCACCATATGACCCAGCAGTCTCTCTCCTAGGCATATACCCTGAGGAAACCAGGGTTGAAAAAGACACATGTATCTCATTGTTCATTGCAGCACTATTTACAATAGCTAGAACGTGGAAGCAACATAGATGTCCATTGATTGATGAATTGATAAAGAAGTTGGTACATATACACAATGGAATATTACTCAGCCATAAAAATAAACTCCTTTGAGTCAGTTCTGATGAGGTGGATGAACCTAGAACCTATTATACAAAGTGAAGTGAGTCAGAAAGAAACAGATAAATATCATATTCTAATGCACATATACATAATCTAGAAAAATGGTACTGAATAATTTATTTATAGAGCAGCAATTGAGAAACACACATAGAGAATAGATTTATGGACAAAGGGAGATGGGAGGGGAGGGTGAGATGTATCAAAACAGTAACATGGAAACTTACATTACCATATGTAAAATAGACAGCCAATGGGAATTTGCTGTGTGGCTCAGGAAGCTCAAGCAGGGTCTCTGTATCAACCTAGAGGGATGGGTGAGAAGGAAGATGGGAGGGAGGTTCAAAAGGAAGGGGATATATATATATACCTATGGCTAATTCATGTTGAGGTTTGACAAAAAACAACAAAATTTTGTAAAGCAATTATCCTTCAATAAAAAAAAATAAATTAAAAAAAAAAGAGTTGAATGTAAGATTTGAAAGCATAAAACTCCTAGAAGAAAATACATGTGGTAAGCTCCTTGACATCATTCTTGGTGATGATTTCTTTTTAAAATCTGACACCAAAACCCAAGGCAACAAAAGCATAAATAAACACTTAGGGGTGCATCAGACTAAGAAGCTTCTATACAGCAAAGTAAACCACAAATAAAAAGAAAAGACAATCTATTGAATGTGATAAAACATTTGTAATTTATATACCTGATAAAAGGCTAATATCCAAAATATATTAAAAGTTCATAGAACTCAATAACAAGAAACATTAACAATGCAATTTTTAAGTTGGCAGTTCTAAATACCTCTTTTGCCAAAGAAGATATACAGATGGCCTTCAGGTACATAAATAGATACTATCACTAATAAGGAAATAAAAGTCAACATCTGTTAGCATGGCTATTATCAAAAAGACAAACAACAAGTGTCCATCAGAATGTGGAGAATAGGAAATCCTTGTGCATTATTGATAAAAATGTATATCAGTGCAGCCACCATAAAAAACAATAAGGAGTTTCCTCACAAATTACAAAATATACCTATCATATGATCCAGCAATTTCACTCCTGGACATTTGTCTAAAGAAAACAAAGGACTAGCTCAAAAAGACATATCCATCACCGTATTGATTTTAGCATACTTATAATAGTTAAGATATAGAAACAACCTAAGTGTCCATCAATGGACAAATGGATAAAAGAAACTAATACACACACATGCATACACACGCATACACACACACACTCACACATACACAATGGAGTATTATTATTCAGCCATAATAAAGAATGGAATCTTTCCACTTGGACAGTAGGAATAGATTTTGAGGGTGCTGTTCTGTGCTTAGTCACTCATTCACGTCCAACTCTTTTTGACCCATGTACTGTAGCCTGCCAGCCTTACCTTCCATAGGAATTCTCCAGGCAAGAATACTGGAGTGGGTTGTCCGCCTCCATTTGAGGGTATTAAGCAACAGGAAATAAGTCAGCCAGAGAAAAGACAAATGCCATATTATCTCACTAATACATGTAATCTAAAAAAAACTACAGAACAATAACAAACACCCCATGCAAACTCACAGATACAAGCTGTATCTTGAGATGGGAGTGGGCAAAATGAGTAAAGGGGATCAAAAGGTACAGACTTCTCATTATTAAAAAAGTCAAGGGGATATAATAGGCAACATAATAACTATAGTTAATGATACTATATTGCATATTTAAAAGTTGCTAAGGGTAATTTTGTTTTTTAGATTGGCAAGCAGGATCTTAGATCCCCAGCCAGGGATCAAACCTGTGTACCCTGCAGTGGAAGTGCAGAGTTTTAATCAGTGGACTGCCAAGGAAGTCCCAACAAAAGGTTAATCTTAAACGTTCTCATCACAAGAAAAAAATTATAACTTAACGGAATGTAGTGATGGATATTAATTAGACTTATTGTGATGATCATTTTGTAATATATGCAAATACCATTCATTATGTTGTGCACCTGAAACTAATATTTTATATATCAACTATACCTCAAAGAAAAATTTAGTAAAAGTATAAAAATATATTAGGGATGAATAAACACCAAATTTAGAATAGAGATTACTTTTGAAGGAAGGAAGCAATAAAGGAAAGATATTGAGGGAGCATCAAGTATTTCTAATGTGTAACTTCACTAAAATGTATGAAGCAAATTAGCAAGATATAACAATTTACCAAGCTTAGTAAGGGGATATTTTATTATTGTCCAGTCACCCAGTCATGTCTGACTCTTTGTGACCCCATAGACTGCAACATACCAGACCTCCCTGTCCTTCATTATCTCCCAGAGTTTGCTCAAACTCCTGTCCACTGAGTCAATGATGCCATCCAACCATCTCATCCTCTGTAGTGCCCTTCTCCTCCTGTCCTCAACCTTTCCCAACATCTGGATCTTTTCCAATGAATCAGCTCTTCACATTAGGTAGCCAAAATATTGGAGCTTCAGCTTCAATTTCAGTCCTTCCAATGAATATTCAGGGTTGATTTCCTTTTCTTTAGGACTGACTATACTTTCTGGTGGCTCAGACAGTAAAGAATCTGCTTGCATTGCAGGAGACATGGGTTTGAACCCTGGGTTGGGAAGATCCCCTGGAGAAGGAAACAGCAGCCCACTCCAGTTCTTTTGCTGGAGAATTCCATGGACAAAGGAGCCTGATGGGCTACAGTCCATGAGTTCGCAGAGTCGGACATGACTGAGTGACAAACACTTTCACCCTCCCTCCATACTTTCTATTAATATGTGCCTGAAATATTTCATAATTAAAAAAATCTGAGTGTTAGGGTATATTGCTGAATATTACATTCAGAATCATTCCTTTAAAATAAATAAAGCAGAAAGAGTATGTATCTATACATGTCAATGTATTAGTGAAGGAAGATGCAGACAGACTGCTGACTGTGACTACCTCTGGAGTAAGAAATGGAAAGGGGAAGGAAGCAAAGAGAAGTTCCATGTTTTGTTCAGTATGCTTCTGTGGTTTGAATCTTTGAGAATGTTCTACTTGAGTCATAAAAAAGAGAAAACACTGGAATTAAACCCAGAGGAACACTCAAAGGCAAACCCCAAAGAACACAGAGGTTAGACCTCAATTCTGTAGAGAAGCCAGAATCTTTCTTGAAGGAAATGTCTCCCTTCCTTAGTAGCAGTGAATTCATTTAAGAGTGGCTTAGAAGCACTAAAGCAGATGAGGCATTACTGGGGGAAAATTATTACCAGGGTTGTCCTGAAGCTACATTCACTCAGCAGAAGGAGCCCAAGTTTTTAGGATGGCACAGTGATCATAACCATCCTATTTATTTGTGCAGGACAAATGTTTCTAAGTCAAGGAGTATTCACAAAATAGAACCATCTCGAGTTTTATAGATTAAATGGCAAGACAGTGCTGGGAGGGGAAGGGCTTCAAGAAGTTGGTCTTCGGATCTCCAAAGATGAGGAAGCCCATTCTCATTAATCACGGTGAAACCAGAGCTCAGCAATAGAAGCAGTTGGCTTTAGAAAGAGCTGTTTTCCAGGAGTCATTTATTTATTTGATGTTATGTCAGTGATAAATCATGCCAGCTATGATTAAGCCAAGTTCATTCAGATGCACACTGCTGTGTCCTGGAACAGCTAAGACCAAAGCCCTCCATCTTTGTCAGGAACTCCAAACTATTTGGGCAACTCAACAATGCATCTCTGTGGCAACTAGTGCTCAAAATGTAAATTGTGCTTATCAGGGTACCTAAAAGCAACGTGAAGGAGGTGTGAGGTGGTGTGAAGGAGCAATAAACTTTGCAGAATCATGTCAGAGAATATCAAGGTCAGGAGGCTTGTCCTTCTTTGTTTCTGGAAATTCAAATAGTTGAAACAACACATAATAACAATATCTGACATTTCTTGTGGACTAATCCTGTGGCCATAAGGAAACTGGGTGCTATTCATATCCCACTTCTTTAACTATCACAACCTCATGCAGGCTAATGTGTCACCAGGACAAGCCCTCTGAGCCTTCTGCCCACAGCAGACCTGGGTATTAGCAGGCTGGTCATGGTGCAAGTTGAAATGGAGTCCAGTTGTGGCATATCCTTTGGGAAAATCATTTTATTTATCTGAGTTCCAGATTCCTCTCCTTTATTCTCATTAACGATAAAATGAAATAATGATTATAGCAAGTTTTTGAAAAGTGCTTAGCTACTGATTGCTGTAAAACCTAAACAGTAATGAGGGGGAAAGTATTCCAACATTCAGCACACATACATACACATACATACACACACACACACACACACACACACACACACACAGATGTCTGTCCTCAATTTCACAGGTATCATATCACCTCTTTTTTAAGAGGTGATATCAGGCTCCTCCGTCCATGGGATTTTTCAGGCAAGAGTACTGGAGTGAATTGCCATTTCCTTCTCCCAGATATCTTCCCAACCCAGGGATCAAACCCGGGTCTCCTGCATTGCAGGCAGATGCTTTACTGTCTGAGCCACTAGGGAAGCAATATCAAAACAATGCACAGACTAAAAAAGAGACTAGTACTCAAGTCTTCAAAATACAGCATTACCTACAAATACATACCATTCCCTGTATCACACTGCCCATCTTGCATCATACTGCCAATAACCACTCCTCTCGTGTGTGTGTGTATGTGTGAGCACTCAGTCCCTCAGTCATGTCCAACTCTCCTATTTCCCTTCCTACCATGCAAACACTAGCCAGATCTCTTCATGTTGGTGACCAATTTCTTTTGGTCCATTCTTGGAGATGTAATAATGTAGTTTCCATCTAAAGATGGCAAATCATTATACTGCCAACAAAAATTAGTGTTTTTCTATTGCTTTGGATTATTCAAATAAAATAATGCCTTGCTCTTGTTTATATATATATATAATATGCCTTAAATTCTCTTTAACCACTAACCTTAATTATTTTTATGTATTTATTGGCACAGACACACACAACATACATAAAATTTTATATGTGTCACATAAATGGTGCTACACTATACAAATTCTGTAACTTGCTTTTCTGCAACAATATGTCTAAACTTCTAGTAATGTTAAAACTGATGTACTATTTACATAGACTTGTTCTATGGAACTTGATGGGATCTAATGTATCCTATTATTACTTGGAAAAAGTGAGGACATTTTCCATTTCCAGTTGAGAGGAGAGAGGAACAGAAAGACACAACTGCTGGGCTGGTTTCAGGCACATCAGGTGTTCTGGTCCTTGGTTGAATGATTCACACTTGATGTCTTATTTATAAGTGACAGTGTCAGGAAATCAGGCAAATCAGGATAGCAGAGACAGTAATAGCTCCAGAGCTTCAAAAACTAGAAGTAGATTTTTTTAACAGGAGGGACCAGAAAAGAATTTTCACTTCAAATCCCTCCATTTACCAGCAAGAAATCTGAGACTAAGAAATATTATCAATTTATACAAGGTAATAGCCCAAGTTTCCTGGCTTTGCTTCTGTATTGGGTTTTCTTTTTTCCTACTTCTGCAAATCTGTCTCAAAGACCTCAGGAATAATCAATAAACTAGTCCATATTTAAAAAATTTAAAAAAAAACCCTTGCAGCTCACCAGCTATAAAAGCTGCCATATTTGATTTGTTTTTGAGCTGGGAAATGACAGTAAAAATTAATTGATATTTAATCAATCAACAGTGATAATGACAGATTGCTTTCAGACTTTTCTAAAGGCCTAAAAAGTCAATATTTGCTCTAGTAGGGCAACCACAGGACTTCCATAGGCCACAAATAATACCCGTGGTGAGAATTAAATTTAATTAAGTGATGCATTTACTTATCACAGTGCATGGTACATCAATGCTTCCTACTAGTAAGCATTTTTATCCAAAGTCACCCTCTTTGCTGAAGACTGTCTCATTGCTCTAAAATGGAAGAAACAGAGGACCACTGAGTCCTGCTCACCAGCACCCTAGCCCAAGTCAACTTTCCAATCAATTCTTATTTTATTTTATTCAGAGAGGGGTGGTGATGATGTTTGGGTCAATTCCAAAAGAAAAAAAAAACCAAAACCCCTATTTAATTAGGAAAAGTGTCTTCCCATTATGGAAGCCAGCACTTTTCCTACCTGGCATCTCTGCTCAGTTATGAGTGAAAATGGTTTCTAATTATCCTCCCAGGCCCCCTCTAAGTCTTTAGACAACTACCATGTGCCAGCTGGCAGTGAGCACCGAAGTTAAGAGACTCTTCTCAGGTTTTGCACATTTGCTGTATTAACAAGTTTATCCATTTGATTTTTTCCAAGACCTTCTTTCTAAATGAAAAGTAAACATGCCATTGTCCTTGGATAAGCGCCTCTTTGACCTTCTCTCTTAGGATTATGAGAAGCAGATGCTGTGTGGTTAAAATCTGGACCTGGGGAAACCCATCAGTGTTCTAATCATATGTGTGTAAACCAGATGTCGGCCAAGGAATCCTGGCCTCTTGAATGTAGATAAAATCAGCTCAATCCTTGTTCCATACATAGTGCAAGTCCAAAACATATGCCCTCCCTCCAAACTTTCTTACACATTCTTGGGCAGCCGCATTGCTCATGATCACCTCTGCTCTGGGCTCCTATTTCTCATAGGCTTGTTTTCTCCACTCAGCACTGAACGTCCCCAAATGTCAAACTTAGCTTTGCAAGCAATTTCCAAATCAATCAATCAAACACAACCCCAAAGCAAGAACGGTCACAACTCGGTGAACTTCAGATCTGAGGAGAGACAGAAGAGGCTATGGCATCTCAGTTTTTATGCATTCTTGTTATTACGAGATGCCTTTAGGTCATCTCACCATGGGGAATTTCCACTGGCTGCTCTTGAGACCAGCTTTACCCCATCTTTCTGACTTCATTTTTCTTGTCCAAACTATTTCATCTCTCTTCTTCACAGAACTCCAAATTCCTCTCCTTCAGCTATGCGAAGCCATTCAACCCTTCCAAGATAAAGACTTTGCTCCCAGACAGCAAAAGTCCATCTTCGCTTACCTTCACTTACCAAACCCAGCAAGCTCCTCAGCAAGGCCATACAAGCTCTAATTAGAAAGCAGTTGTCACCGCTAATGGAAGTTTTTCATTTGGGGGTAGGTGGGATGATGTTGGGGATGGGACCAGAGGACAGCATTGGTCATCCTGGTTTTTTTTACCTGCTCGAGTTGTGTGCTCAGATGCACAACCATTTGCAGTCATCTTGAATGGAACCAAGTTGTAAGGAATTGACATCTTGCATGTGTTCATGCTCAGTCATGTCTGACTCTGCGAGCCCATGGACTGCAGCCTGCCAGGCTTCTCTGTTCACAGGATTTTCTAGGCAAGAATATTGGAGTGGGTGCCATTTCCTTGTTCAGGGGATCTTCCCCACCCAGGGGTTGAACCTGTGTCTTCTGCATTAGCAGGTGGATTCTTTACCATTGAGTCACCTGGGAAGCCAGAAATTGACACCATGGGGAGAAACATTTAAGACATAGGAAAGAAAGAGCAACTAAAATTATAGGAAGAGAAAAGAATGTAAAAAAGAAGTGATGAAATAAAGTGAAAAAGAATGAGAAACAAAAGCGGTAGCTAAAAGAAGAAGAAGAGGCTGATTTTATGACAAATGGAAAGAAGAGGAAGGAAAAATGTGAAAGAAGGGAGAATTGAAGGGGGCAGTAACAAGATGGGGAGGGTAGAGAAGAGATGTCACTCTGCCCACATCTTCTCCTGGCTCCATCATTCTTTTGAGGTCACCCAACCTGTAGGTCTCAGCAGTGTGGTCTTACAAAGCAGAGCATGAGGCTTGAGCTCTGGTCCAAGCTCTAATGAGTGTCTGTAAGCCGGTCCTTTACCCTCTCTGGTCTGGCTGATGCATTTCTAAAAGACAGTCATTAAACTCAGTCCCTTCCAGGGACCAGTTTCAATGTTTCCATGAAACAGGTTAGTTAACTCCATAATCTCCTACCCCACTGCACCCTTAGTTGCTCCCTGTTTTACCCCTGTCCCCTTCCCCCCTCCTCCTTGATCTGGGCATAGTGAGCCATAAGCCTGAAAGCTCTCACTGAGTCAGCTGTCCATCTACTGTCCAGATAGCTTCTGGCTATCCAGCAGCAGCCCAAAGACCGTCAGGAGGAGACACAATGTTCAAATGCATCATTTTAACCATGATTGCAATCACTTTTAAGTATCATGTAAAATCACATGGTATCAAAATAAACTGGTTTTTAAGGTTTAGTAACTGGTATTACTGTTTCAAGATTTACTATTACTGTTTAAACTAAAAGGCCAAAATGCTATGTGATTACATACAGATTTATCAGCCTTGTTAAACACCCATCAAGTCCCAGAGTGTGCAGACCTCTACTATACACCACGGGAGATTGCAGAATCAAAGGTAAGGTAGGTTAGGGAGTCAGGGGCACCTGAATCGAGGAAAAGGAGGGTTGCAAGTAGGGAACTGGGCTACATGACTCTACCCCCAAAGCACACCAGCTTATAACAGTCTTTAGCAAAATTCCTAACTTCTCAAAGTCCTCTCCCCACAGCCTTTCAGGGGAAAACAATTAGAGAATTAGAGCACCTAATTCACCAGTGCTATTAATAGCTAGAAGATAGTCTTTCTAAAGCAATACTAATAAAGCTCTACAAATGAGTCGCTAAGTATATCATTCATATCATGGAATGGGCTAAAGAGAAATACAGATATTTGTGAGCAAAGATACCTTTTCTGTACCTCTGAAATTATACTACACAGACTACATGTTTTTCCATGTGTACACCAGGTTGCATTTTTAAATTTAAAAAAAAAAATGTTTTGCCATGTGCTGATACTAAAATGGTTTAAAAAATGAGGAAAGAAAGGCTGGGAGATTTTTTTTTAAAAAGGAGGGGGTAAGAAACCAATGAAGACTATTAGGGCTGGGTAATCTTACTGTTATACTTGGAGTGGGCCTTATTTATACAGAGCAAGCCTGGCTGTAGCAGATTAAGTGCCTGAGAATTAGGTCAGAGAATTGGCCAGCACTCACAGTTTTGAGGGTTTTAGTGGAAACCCTGAGAGAAGTTTTCCATGGTCAAATCTGTTTGGGAAATGCCGTATTCTAGACCCTTGTCTTTGAGAGTCACAGTACCTATTAAAGACCATAAGGTTTCTTATAGGAAAAAAAAATTCTCCCAGTAAAGCTCAGCCTTGTCCAAACCCATTTGGCTACAGAACCCTTTTTTCACATAATGCCTACTAGATCTGGTATTTCAGAAACACACATTGAGAACAACTGACCCAGCATCATTCAGATGTTCATAATTAACCTCGTCTCTGTCATAGGAAGATGAAGCCTAAGAGCCATATAGCCTTAAAAATAAAATTCCCCTAGACTGGTGTTCACAGATGAAAGGCAAGTTGGGGGAGGGGGGTTCAATTTTACCAGGTGGAATAAGATGCAGATTGACTAAAAAGCACTGAGATACTTATCACTGCATGAGGCTTCTCATGGGCTGTTGCTCTGGACATATGAAAGACCACATGATCTTGAGCTACCTTTGCATGACGTGGTGTAGCCATGGATAGCCATTTTTCCCTCTTAATTCTTCAGTGAAGTCATCTCAGTTTGTTAATAATGCAAAAGTGTGCTGTCTTGCTTGTAAATCACAAAACTAAAGATTTTACAACTACATGTAGGTAACTAACACCAGTACATGGAGTACTAGGGTACACATTGTTCTACGAGAACCGGTAAGTACAACCTTGAACAAGGCCATACCACCAACTAACTGCTGTCTGACCTCACCCAGATGACTTAATACTTGGCCATGACTGCCTCACTTTGTGAAATGAGAGCATAGGACTTGATTCCAGTCAGAAATCCCAGTCAGCTCTAACAGAACAAGAGACAAAAGATTAGTTAAATATTCTGGTGTAGAGTCAGAACAACCTAAACCCAGCTCCATCATTTACTGTCTGCATGCTTGGATCAATTATGGAACTTCTTTTGACTTTGGGATAATAATAATTATCCCCAATTATCCACTAATAGCTGACCTAATACATGAGGCTTTAATATAGTTAGTTACATTAAAAATATTTATAGTCGGGATCTATAAGTATTGCTATTACAATGATCATTAGTTTCCTATGCCACTGAAATCTGGGCATCTAGGTAACAGACTGGGCCCCCAAAAAGGGCCAGATTGGGCCATAAGTCTACAGACACACATAGAATAGCTTGATCGTGCTAGTCTACACTATGTGTTAGAAATGCCTACTGCTTCCACATATAGGAAATAAACGTATGGTTACCAAAGGGCAGAGCAGGGAGGGGGATATAGAACTGGCATTTGAGATTAAAATGCACACACTACTATATATAAAATAGATAACCAACAAGGATCTACTGCATAACACAGAGAACTATATTCAATATCTTGTAAAAAAAAAAACCAAAAACTTATAGTGGAAGAGAATGCAAAAAAAGGATATTTTATATATATATCCTATATGCACATTATATATATATCCTATATTACACATATGCATAATGGAATCACTTTGCTGTACACCTAAAACTAATACAACATTGTAAATCAACTATATTTCAATAAAAGTATATTTTAAAAAGAAATGCCTACTGCTGAGTCATTTGCTGAGAGCTTGAAATGAGTCAGCACCCCAGTTGGCCCTCCACATCCTCAGGTTCCACATCCAAAGACATGAGTGGCTGACTGTATGAGGCCACTTTGTATAACGAACTTGAACTTCCATGGATTTTGGTATCCACGGGGGTCCTGGAAGCATCTCACTTGGATAAGGAGAGACAACTTAACTTAAATCAGATACTGTTGATGCTCTGCTTAAAAGCCACTAAAGGACTTCCCTGGTGGTCCAATGATTAAGAATCCACCTGCCAATGTAGGGGACATGGGTTCAATTGGTTCCTGCTGGGAAATGCCTTGAGGCAACTAAGCCTCTGCACCACACTGCTGAGCCCCGGCACCTGGAGCCCAGGAACTGCAACAAGAGAAGCCACCACAAGGAGAAGCCCTTTCACCCCAAAGAAGAGTAGCCCTTGCTCATGGCTACTATAGAAAGCCCATGTGCAGCAACAAAGACCCACTGCAGACAGGGGAAAAAAAATCATTAAAGGCTACTGGTTTCATTCTATATCAAGAGTAAAATACCAAATGCCTACAGGTCCTGGTACCAACTGGCACCAGATTATCTCTCCTCCTCAGTCACTTCTCCAACCACACTGCTCTACTATCAAGATTGTTCTCCAGCTGCTGCTCCTGTCTGGGTGGCATTTGCCCTCCTTCTTCGATGGTTTGATTTTTTCTCATCTTTCAGATCTCAGTTGAAGTATTACTTCTTCAGAGAGACTTCCCCAACCACACCATTGAAAGCAGCTCCCAATTTCCTCCACTTGCTGCACCAAAACCCATATCCGTTATGTTAGCACTCTGTGATCAATTCATTTGTTGATTTATTTGGGTCCAGCTGCACTATCTCAGGGCCCATCTTAACAATAACAAGTTATGCAAGCAGAGAGGAAAGTTAGTCTGAAATTTTAGTCCTGATCTTTTGGGTCCAGTGTCCTCTACTCCTCAATCACAGTTTCTATATCTATTAATTAAGAACCCCTCCCCCCAAAAAAGAATCTTACTGGTGCAGCTAAACTTAGATATTCCTCATTAGTCCAAGGAGGAGGTAGATCCAGGCCATACAACATGACCTACCATTGTGGGCATGATTGGACAGAAACCCCAAAATATGTCTGAACAATGTTCAAGGCCCATAGAGCACAATAGATGGATTAAGTTCTGAGTAAAATCTAGAAAATTTCCCCGTTCAAAACCCACTCAGCATCTCCTTCATTTCCTCCTCCTCCTTTCCCGTAGGGCACCGCTGACCCTCAAAATATCCTTTCCTAAGCAACTATGACCACATCCTCCTCTCTGAGAGCACCCACATTAAAGCCTGTATCTCACTTCACTGTGATTTTTTGTTAAGTCCATCTCCCATAATGAGATGGAGCACCTCACATCTGTAAGCACCTCACACAGTGCCTACTTAGTATGTGATGTTCAACAACTCTTTACTAAATGAAGAAATCAATGTATGAATGAACTGATTAATCAAAAGTTAACAGGTGACTATGACAGATGACATATTCAATTTCAGATGACATATTCATCCCGAGCAGTGTTGGGTCAGATGTTAAAGGTATTGATCTATACATAGTCAAGGATGTAGAAAGAGAGGTCATCTGTGTACCCCAGTGACTGGCCCATAGTCAACCTCAGTAACCTGTAATTGTAATGATAATATGATGATGATGCCAGCACTCAGGGATGAGGTACATAAAACATTTCTCCCTTCTGATGGAAAGGTGACAATTGTTCAGCACCTTCCTTCATCTTCTCTTCTCTCCACATACTTTTAAAGGTCACTCTCTAAAAAGACCATTTTGTCCTGGTTCTGTGGGAGGATAATTAAAGGGAAGTTATCTGCATTTCAGAGGATGCTTTACACTAAACTGAAATTAAACTCAGTGAAATAATTCCATTTTTGCCACAAACATCTTGAAGCTCTTTGGGTCTCCAGTAGGAGAGGGTAATCCAGTTTTTATCATTTGCTTTGCTCGAATACAGCTGCTTCCTTTTGCTGAAACAGCTGGAATATATCTTGTTTCCAAAGTTTTGCTTCAAAACTTGGCTTTCCCTCTTTTTTTCCAGGCCTGGTGTAAATAAGGACATAAGCTGAGAATGAAAACATAAACCAAGAACAGCCATTTAAGGAGTTAGAAAATCTGTTTTCCTTATAAGCAATGATGGGACTCCAATCCATCACCAGTTTCCCAGGAATGTTAAAATGTGAGATGGGAGAGCAATTACAGATAGTCTGCAGAAAGCAACCTGTGTCTAAAAGGATGGAGTTTTAGAGAAACAGTTCTGTAAAAACTAATTGTGTATGTTTCTCAGAATGACCACCTTAATAATTTGAGCAATGTGAATGAAGACTGTTGAAACATCACCCCATGTCCAATAACCTTGGAAACAGGCTAAGCATGTTGCTCATTGACAAACGGATATAGCTTTGTTGAACCTCAATCACTGACTTTACAAATTAAGAATATTTTTGGGAGCTCTGGGGAGTGTTTGATAAAAGAAAAAAGCAATTGCTTTCCACATATTAACAATAATGATGGTGATTCCATAATATTAATAACAAATATCATTATTGATAATTTGATAGCTTACAATTATAGACTATGGATCTCAATCTCAACTCTGCCACTTACTATTCATGTGACATATAAGTTATTTGATTGCTCTCTACTCCAGTTGACTCACTTGAAGTATGAAGTTAATAGCATCTACCTTATAGGAATGGGCAAGGGTTCAATCAATAGGGCATGGTATAGAATAAGGGCTCTGTAAATATTAGCTGTTATTACTGAGTTCTTACTATGGATCTCAAGTTACTTGGACCCTGAAGTCTCTGTTCCTCATCCTTGTTCTAATCTGCCTCCTGGGTGATGGTTGGTAGATGGGGTGGGTGAGGAGGGTGGATGGATGGAAGACAGAGCAAATGAAAGCATTAACAGAGAGACAACCTTTTAACAGTTCACTCTGTGACTCATATCACAAGACAGACACATAAACCACAACATTTCTAGAGAGGAATCATGGAACAAATCTCACTGTATACTCTGTATTTCTTTCAAACCATAATATTTTCAATCAGGGAAAATCTGAGTAAAATCAATTTAACAAAGGTTTATTGAACAGTTGAATGAACCAAGGATAAATCTTGGGTTGAAAGGGCAGGAAAGTGGCAGAAAGTAACAGAGAAGAGGTAGAACTTGTAGAAGGCAAGCTGATGGTGGTTGGGGTGGGGGCCAGTGGGTAGATGGGGTTACCAATGGAGTGAAGGGCATCTCAGTTAGCCCTTTTCTGTCCTCTTTTGACATACACAGAGGCAGAAACTGGGTAAGCCCCTGTTTACAGTCAGGTTCTGGGAGAAGTCAGCTCTGAAGTGAAATTTAATGTGCAGGGAATTTATTAGAAAGCGTCTTCAGGATCAACTCTGGTGGAAGATGGGAAAAGGGGGAAGGGAGAAGTTGAGCCATGAAGCAAGATCTGTGGCCTCAGCTGATCTCATGAGGGGCTTTGGAGCTACATTAGCTATGAGATTTACCTCTGATGAGCCAAGTGAGCCAGGCCTTTGCACACCTGCCTGGATCCATCACCATATGTGGGATGGGGGCAAGCAGGCTTTCTGCAACTGATGCAATCCCTGAAGAATCTGACAGCACTGCCAGAAGCTGGGACAACAGTCCTGAAAAGAAGGAAGCTGGCCCTCACAGCCCCCAGGTCAGAGTTTTTCCACCTGTAGTCAATCAGCCACCTACCTCAGCATCACCTAAAAGGGGCAGATTCCTGGGTTCCTACTGCTACCTATTGAATCGGAGTCTCCAGGGGTAAGGTCTGAGAGTATGCATTATAATAAGCTCCACAAATGAACCTGGTTCACAATGCTGACCAAGAATAGCAACATGTATGAGTTTAAAGAAAAGCGTGTTGGCAAATAAAGTAGGAACTTGAAAAAGAAAATTTCCAAATCCTACTACTAATCCATGTTCAATGCAATTGACAAAGTAAATTCTTGCCTAAAATTAATTTCCTACAGCCCCCTCAGTGGCTCCTGTAAGAGGATTTTCCTCTGTGAGCATGGATGTGTTCTTGTTGTTTGGCCATCCATCTTGTATGTCTGTCCACAGATGCCCAAGAGGAGCACAGGGCTTCCAACACATCAACCAGAGGCTGGCAGGCCTGGTGCTGCAAATGCTGATTCATTGTACCAACACAGTCTACGGGCTCATTTGTATCTCTTCCATGGAATTCCTGTCACTTCTGAAGGGTCCATCAGTTCAGTTCAGTCACTCAGTCATGTCTGACTCTTTGTGACCCCATGGACTGCAGCACGCCAGGCTTCCATGTCCATCACCAACTCCTGGAGCTTGCTCAAACTCATGTCCATCGAGTTGGTGGTGCCATCCAACCATCTCATCTTCCGTCTCCCCTTTCTCCTCCTGCCTTCAATCTTTCCAGCATCAGGGTCTTTTCCAATGAGTTGGTTATTCGCATCAGGTAGGGCCAAAGTATTGGAGTTTCAGCTTCAGTATCAGTCCTTCCAATGAATATTCAGGACTGATTTCGTTTACGATTGACTGCTTTGATCTCCTTGCAGTCCAAGGGATCCTCAAGAGTCTTATCCAACACCAGAGTTAAAAAGCACTAATTTTTCAGTGCTCAGCTTTCTTTATAGTCCGACTCTCACATCCATACGTGACTACTGACAAAAAAAATAGCTTTGACTAGAGGGACTTTGTTGGCAAAGTAATGTTTCTGCTTTTTAATATGCTGTCTAGGTTGGTCATAGCTTTTCTTCCAAGCAACAAGAGTCTTTTAATATCATGGCTGTAGTTGCCATCTGCAGTGATTTTGGATCCCAAGAAAATAAAGTCTCTCACTGTTTCGTTTGTTTCCCCATCTATTTGCCATGAAGTGATGGGACCGGATGCCATGATCTTAGTTCTTTGAATGTTGAGTTTTAAGGCAGCTCTTTCACTCTCCTCTTTCACTTTCATCAAGAGGCTCTTTAGTTCTTTGCTTTCTGCCATAAGGGTGGTGTCATCTGCATACCTGAGGTTATTGATATTTCTCCCGGCAATCTTGATTCCAGTTTATGCTTCATCCAGCCTTGCATTTTGCATAAAGAGTCCATATGTCAATAGTATAACCCAGTTAAATCACTGCCTTGTATAAGGAAGCTTTGGGAAGTTGTTAAATAAACTTCCAACTCCACACCCCCTGAGGAATATATTTGGAGCACAATTTAATCTCTGTCTCCAAATCTCCACTTTTCTACATGTAGTTTTTCATTTGAAACCCATCCTCTGAGCACTGCCCTGTTTACCCCTTTTTCTGCCTTCCTTCTATTAAGGTCTGGGGCTAGCAATGATATCACTCTAAAGACCTTAAGCCTAAACTAACTAGACAAAATTAAATATATGGAAAACATCAAAGTTTTCTTTCTGAAAAAGTAAATATTCATATTTGTCCACATACATTATGAGACAAAAAAGCTCACATGCTTTGATTCCATAATTCACTTCTTGGAAGTAACCTAAAAAGTAATAATAAATGTGGAAAAAGCTCAAAGGTATTCATCATAGGATGACCTCTAAAAGTGACACAAATGGAAAAAAGCTAAATATATGCTACAAAAAGAATAACTTAGTATACATTACATGACGGAGCTATTAAAATGTTTAGGAATGTTTTGACTAACAAAGCAAAGTGACTCCATTTACTGTTGAGTGAGAAGTGCAGGATACATAGCAGTTCGCACTAAAAAAATTCAAACATTAAAACTGCTTATTGAAAAAGACACTAAAATGTTAATAGTAATGTGTCTAGGTGATGGAAATGAATAATTTTCTTTGAAGTATTTTAATGTTACACTCTAAGTTTATAATTTTCAAAGAAACATATAAAACTTAAACCCTCGAGTTTGTTAAGTCTCTCTATATATATATTAACATAGAAGTCCATTAAAATGTGGATTCCTAAATATGAGGACAGTGTGTGCTTCCTAGAAATATTCTGTTATATAGGAACTGTATCATAGAAGGGATAATTTGTTATTATAGGTATAATCAATCCATAGACTTGGGTAAGGTTATGTGTTTTTTCAACTATGTTTTCAGAAGAGTTATTTGTTGATAGTCCCCAAAGAAACTGCCCTTCCTGGTGATAGGATCACTGCTACAAACAGTCACCTCTGGAGAGGGATCTATAGTTGCCTGCACTGAGCATGTGACATTGACAGGTTGCTTTGCTTTGTGAAGTTGGCTGTCTCTATAGGAGCCTCAGGTATAATTTCTGGTAATTCTGTATGAGTTATCCTTCTTTGCTTGTCCTTTTAAGGAAACGAGACACTGATTACAGAATAGCAAATTCACTTACATAAAAATTGCAAGCAAAATTAAAAAGATAAAAGTTTTCAAATCAAATAAGCTGGGGAAACATGTGTCAGAAATATGATAAATAGTGTCCTTTTATTAAAGGACAAATCAAAAAGAAAAATGACACAAAAGCAAATAGCCAGTAGAAATACATTAAATAAGTAAAGTTAACATTCAAGAACATAAAATAAGTAATTTTAAACATAATCTTCAGTGCTGGCAAGTGTACAGTGTAAGAGACGCTCATACACAGATGACAGGCGTGTGATTGACACAATTCTTCTAGAGGTCTGCAAGGCTACATGCATCAGGAACCTTTAAAATAGCTATGCTCTTACACAATCTTTCCTTTTCTAGGGATATATTCTAAGAAGATGAGTGGAAATTTTTCTGGTTATTTATCATTGTGTAACACATCTTCCAAAATTTAGTTGCTTGAAACAACAGCAGCCCACATTTAGCTCACAGATGTATGAATTGGGCAGGGTTCTGCAAGGAAGGCTCATCTCTGATCCGTGCAGCATCACCCAGAGCAGAGAAGGCAATGAGAGCTGTGTCTATCGCTGTTAATTTGGGGCCAGTTGGGAGCCTGGATAGACTGAGGTCCTCACTTCTTCTCCACATGGGTCACTCCCTCTGCTACTTCGACTTCCTCACATCATGGAGGTTGGGTTCCAAGAGGGACAAGGTGGCTTCTCCTAGTTCCTTAAGGCTTAGGCCCAGAAATTGGCCTAGTGTCCTTTCCAACCAAGATTTAAAGGGAGGGACATAGAGCCCACCTCTACTTTGAAAGATTATTTTAAAAATTTAGGAGCTATGTTTTAAAACTGCAACAGAAAGGAATACAAATGTACATTATGTCTATCAAAGCCTTAGACATATTAACTAATGAAAATATGAATACTCAATGTTAGGGGTTATGATATATTTAACCAATAGGATATTATATAATCATTAAAGATTATGTTTATGAAAATTATGTCTCAAATGTCAAGGAAAAAGCTTATATTAGATTTTTAAGATGTACAAAATCTGCATTTATTGCTTATTGCTAAGTTGTGTCCAACTCTTTGTGGCCCCATGGACTGTAGTTAAATATGTAAAATGTACTGAGTTGGGATACACTATGATAAACTAAAGCTTAATTCTGTAGAGAAAATAAGATGTCTATACCAATATCCTGTGATAAGAAATGATAAAAATCATTACAGAAAGACAGAGAAGTCATCACAGTACTTGAGATGAGAAACAGGTTATTTTCACTGGAGGTACCAGGGGAGTCTACATAAAGGAGATGATATTAACTATTCATTGTTGTTGATGTTTAGTCGGTAAATTGTGTCCAACTCTTTTGCAGACCCCATGGACTGTAGTCTGCCAGTCTCCTCTGTCCACGGAATTTCCCAAGCAAGAATACTGGAGTAGATTGCCATTTCCTACTCCAGGGTATCTTACTGACCCAGCAATCAAAACCTAGTCTCCTGCATTGGCAAGTGGATTCTTTACCAATGAGTCATCGAGGAAACCCAGTCTGCATATATTTGTGTAAAAAAAGCAATAGTTCTTTGTATCTGTAAATTATCATTGGTTTTCGTCTTGTGCTTTCTTTCTTTATATTCTTCTAGTATTTCCCAAACATCCCATAAGGGGCATATGGTTTACTCACTAAGTTGTGTCCAACTCTTGTGACCTCATGGACTGTAGCCTTCCAGGCTCCTCTGTCTATGGAATTCTCCAGGCAAGAATACTGCAGTGGGTTGCCATTTCATCCTCCAGGGGATCTTCCCAATCCAGGAGTATAAGGGGCATACTTACTTTAATTATTATAAAATATAACTGTTGGATTTAATAAATGGGAAACAATCCCATAAACATAATAGTTTTTAATGTGGTCTGTTGGCCAGTCCTGGACCTTGGACTGGAACAGTTTAGACTTTGCCTTAACCCCGCCTTTAATGGGCACCCTCACCCAACTTTGCTGGGACTTCTGCCTTCCATGCTGCCTGACTGTGTCATCCAACCATCTCATCCTCTGTCACCTCCTTTCTCTTTCTGCCCTCAATCTTTTCCAGCAGCAGAGTCTTTTCCAATGAGTCAGCTGTTTGTATTAGGTGGCCAAAGTGATTGGAACTTCAGCATCAGTCCTTCCAGTGAATATTCAGGGTTGATTTCCTTTAGGATTGACCAGTTTGATCTTCTTGCTGTCCTATGTCTTCTCCAGCACCACAATTCGAAACCATCAGTTTTTCAGCACTCAACCTTCTTTATCGTCCAGCATTCTTGTCTGGAGAAGCCCATGAACAACTGGCCTTGTTCTACCATCATTATGGTACTTAATCCTTTTATCTACAGGCCATTCCCCTCTTCTCAACAACTCAGATTAGATGTGGTTTCCCTGACCCAACTCCACTTACAGCTATGCTTATGCTATGTCCTTTCTGTCAGCTCCTAAGGGACTCTATGTTGACTCCTATTTTTGTACATCATATTTGTAGAATTATCTGCTGATTGTTCATCTGAACAATAAAACCCACACATTTATTAGTTCCCTGAAGACAGAAATTGTCTTGACCACTGTATTTGGGCTTCTATGATGGCTCAGATGGTAAAGAATCTCCCAGCAGTGCAGGAGATCTGGGTTCAATCCCTGGGTCATGAAGATCCCCTGGAAAAGGGAATGGCTACCCACTTCAGTATTCTTGCCTGGAGAATTCCCTGGACAGAGGAGTCTGGCGGGCTACAGTCCATGGAGTCGTAAAGAGTTGAACACAGCTGAGCGACGAACACTTTCCCTTTCACTGTATTTGTAGTAGGCACTGGCTTCCTCCAAAGCCATTTGCAGTGCCCCCCTGCCCCTGGCCACATCTCACAATAAACATTAAAAAGTCAAATATTTGTATTGTCAGTCTTCCTTATAGTAAGCAGTTATGGTCCATGAGACAAAATTTGCTGTGAGGATTTTATTAAAAAAGCAATAGTCTTCTTTCCTTTCCCTGACTTTCCTACCTTAAGTACCATCATAATAGCTGGAGGACAGTGGTCATCCTGTCACCACAAGAAAAAAGCAAGGCAATTTCTGGGATATCAACAAGCTTCTAAATCCAATAGCAGCATTATTGCCTAAGAATGATAAAGACCTATCTATTTAAACCAGCAAACTAAGACCCAGGCCAAATCTGGCCCACTTCCTCCTGTTGTAAAGAAAGAGTCATAAAAGGGTTATTCACTTAACATATTGTCTATGACTGAATTACATAGGTGCAATAAAGACCGCGTGGAAAAGCCTTAAATATTTACTATCTGGCCCTTTACAGAAAATTTGTTGACCCCTGGTTTAACCACCTGTTGGTCACGGTTCCTGCTGGTTATATACAGCCAAGTGACTTTTTGATAAATGTCATATCCCCAATACCTAACATAAATGGGTGTCCAAGGAATGAATGGGTCATTAATTTGAGGTCACTGACAATATCTCCACTAAAAAAAAATCTCCTCCAGTGCCAAGCAGCACCTGTCATCATGGATTCTCAATAAATGTATATAAATTTTCATTTAGATGTGGAAACAGAAAAAATAACTTTCAAAAAAATTAGAGAAAAATTTAAATACTGAACTGTGTGAGCCTAAGGGTAACAGTTTTGAAAATGTCAGGCTATATGTGTGAGCTAGTGCAGTAAAATTAATTTTCATGGTGCAGCTGGGAATTTTAACAATTTTATTCCCTTTTCTTGGTGGAATTACATTCTAATAACTCACACAGTATTTGACTAATAGGGGCTTTTAGAGGTATATTAATCTTAATCCAGGATGTTTTAGAAAAACATCTTCCAGTCCCAAGGATTTGACAAGGACTCTGGAAGCTTAAAACACTAGTTGTTTAACTGAGCAGAACTTACAGAAGAGGAGTTGGCTGGAAGGGCATTCCAGATGGGAGGTGGAAGCATAAGAATAAAGTACAAAGGTACTTATTTGCCCCTTATGGGAATTAGCATAAGGATACAGCACAAAGGTAGAAAAGACTGTGGCAAACATAATACGGAGCGATATTTAGTTTCTCCATTGATTCTGGAATGTTATTTTTCTTTTAAATAGAAACAAATATTGAATTCAGGATAATAATGGGGCCTCTCATTTCATAAATAAAAGTATTCATGGTCTCATAACTAGCGGTCTTGTCTTCTGAAGTAATCAGTGATTTTAAATCATAATGAACAAAGTACTACACTTTTACCTTAGGTCCATCTGTATGTTGAGCTATTTCAAATCCTAAAAGATGATGCTGTGAAAGTGCTGCACTCAATATGTCAGCAAACTTGGAAAACTCGGCAGTGGCCACAGGACTGGGAAAGATCAGTTTTCATTCCAATCCCTAAGAAAGGCAATGCCAAAGAATGCTCAAACTACCACACAATTGCACTCATCTCACACACTAGTAAAGTAATGCTCAAAATTCTCCAAGCCAGGCTTTAGCAATACATGAACCGTTAACCTCCAGATATTCAAGCTGGTTTTAGAAAAGGCAGAGGAACCAGAAATCAAATTGCCAACATCTGCTGGATCATTGAAAAAGCAAGAGAGTTCCAGAAAAACATCTATTTCTGCTTTATTGACTATGCCAAAGCTTTTAACTGTGTGGATCACAATAAACTGGAAAATTCTGAAAGAGATGGGAATCCTAGACCACCTGACTTGCCTCTTGAGAAATCTGTATGCAAGTCAGGAAGCAACAGTTACAACTGGACATGGAACAACAGATTGGTTCAATATAGGAAAAGGAATACGTCAAGGCTGTATATTGTCACCCTGCTTATCTAACTTATATGCAGAGTACATCATGTGAAATGCGGGGCTGGAGGAAGCACAAGCTGGAATCAAGACTACTGGGAGAAATATCAATAACCTCAGATATGCAGATGACACCACCCTTATGGCAGAAAGTGAAGAAGAACTAAAGAGCTTCTTGATGAAAGTGAAAAAAGGAGAGTGAAAAAGTTGGCTTAAAGCTCAACATTCAGAAAATTAAGATCATGGCATCTGGTCCCATCACTTCATGGCAAATAGATGGGGAAACAGTGAAAACACCAGCTGACTTTATTTTGGGGGGCTTCAAAATCACTGCAGACGGTGACTGCAGCCATGAAATTAAAAGATGCTTACTCCTTGGAAGGAAAGTTATGACCAACCTAAACAGCATATTAAAAAGCAGAAACATTACTTTGTCAACAAAGGTCTGTCTGGTCAAGGCTATGGTTTTTCCAGTGGTCAAGTATGGATGTGAGAGTTGGACGGTGAAGAAGGCTGAGAACCGAAGAATTGACGCCTTTGAACTGTGGTGTTGGAGAAGACTCTGGAGAGTCCCTTGGACTGCAAGGAGATCCAACCAGTTCATACTAAAGGAGATCAGTCCTGGGTGTTCACTGGAAGGACTGATGTTGAAGCTGAAACTCCAATATTTTGGCCACCTGATGAGAAGAGCTGACTCATTGGAAAAGACCCTGATGCTGGGAAAGATTGAAGGCAGGAGGAGAAGGGGATGACAGAAGATGAGATGGTTGGATGGCATCACTGACTCAATGGATGTGAGTTTGTGTCAACTCCGGGAGTTGGTGATGGACAGGGAGGCCTGGCGTGCTCTGGTTCATGGGGTTGCAAAGAGTCGGACGCGACTGAGCGACTGAAATGAACTGATCTGCAAATAGGACAGTTTACTAAAATAATCTCTGTTCAGTCTCTTGTGTTTAAACATTCAGGTGAGTCCATCAATAGTCCAAACCTCTTTTGCATTTTAAAGTGATTTATGTCATAAAGAGAACATGTTCAAATAAACAGTATACTTTTGATAACACCTCTTCTGCCTATACCAAAAACACTGAAAATCCAGTCAGTATTAAAGATTTTGTAAACACTGTGCCAATCCTTACCAAGTATTGCCCACAAAGCTGCCAGAAATCTGAAAATCTGAGCTAAGAATCTCCCAACTCCCAGTGAAGGAAGTAAATGAAAAGTACCTTTTTTTTTTTTTTAGGAATATAGTAGTTTCATTGAAGGAAAAAGAGCAATTGAGTTGAACTGAGGCAAAATCAAAACATAATAAAAAATCGTAATGGATCCACCAAAAGTTGAAATAACTAAATGAGTCAGGGGACTAAGGTAGGGACACTTGAGTGTATTAAGAGATGAAAAGGAAGGATGAGGAGCAGGCATATAAAACCCACTTACTGTGCTTCTACAGTCTTGAGCTTGACTTAAACCCCACCCTTTCTTGGTCAGTTGGAGCCCAAGGGAAGGCAAAAGACTCAGTGAGTTTATTTCTCTAATACTTAGTATCCTTAACTCATTAGAGGGCTCACTTATAGGATTTCTGCCTCCCTCTCTTAACATCATTCTCTTTTCTTGAAAGAATTTCATTCAAACAGTGTACACAGCTTTGGCCAATAGAAAGTTTTTAGAAGTATATTGAGCCATGGTGATTCAGAAGATTCTCAAAGGATTTCTGATCCTAACGATTTGATAAGGAACCCATTTCACCTAAAGACTGACACCTTGGAGTGTGACAAAGTGCTTTGCCCTAGAGATATCTTGTTTTTTGCCTTCACTTTTTCTTCTACTTCCTCAGGGTAGGTAGAGAGATGAAAAGAACATTATACAAAAATCAAGACCTGAATTCTGGCCAACGGTCTTCCACAAAGTAGCCTATGGTTTCAGTCAAGTTACTCAACCTTTCTGTGTCATAATTACGTCTTTTGTGAAATAACAGTTCATGGTTCTGAAATCCTTACCATCAACATGAGTCCTGAGGATAACCCCAGACCTTGTAGTGATCATTGTTCTGGATTGTAACTGTTCTAGCATCACTCTAAGCTCCCATGGAAATTATTTTAAAGGCAGTACATTTGGGAAGATGGCAGAATGTAGCAGAAAGCATGTGTATTTTGGAGTCAGATACCTAAGCTGACAGAAGAAAAAGAGCAGCTCTTACATAAATACAATTTTTGTTACTTTGCGCTGGTTCCTCAACCTCTTTGAGCCAACATTACAAGGGTATAGGGACAACTACATAAAGGAACATATAAAACATATGGCAAGAAAGTGTTCTAGTTTCATTCTTTTACAAGTGGTTGACCAGTTTTCCCAGCACCACTTGTTAAAGAGATTGTCTTTTTTCCATTGTATATCCTTGCCTCCTTTGTCAAAGATGAGGTGTCCATAGGTTCGTGGATTTATCTCTGGGCTTTCTATTCTATTCCATTGATCCATATTTCTGTCTTTGTGCCAGTACCATACTGTCTTGATGACTGTGGCTTTGTAGTAGAGTCTGAAGTCAGGCAGGGTGATTCCTCCAGTTCCATTCTTCTTTCTCAAGATTACTTTGGCTATTCGAGGTTTTTTGTATTTCCATACAAATTGTGAAATTATTTGTTCTAGTTCTGTGAAAAATACCGTTGGTAACTTGATAGGGATTGCATTGAATCTATAGATTGCTTTGGGTAGAATAGCCATTTTGATAATATTGATTCTTCCAATCCATGAGCACGGTATGTTTCTCCATCTGTTTGTGTCCTCTTTGATTTCTTTCATCAGTGTTTTATAGTTTTCTATGTATAGGTCTTTTGTTTCTTTAGGTAGATATACGCCTAAGTATTTTATTCTTTTTGTTGCAATGGTGAATGGTATTGTTTCCTTAATTCCTCTTTCTGTTTTTTCATTGTTAGTGTATAGGAATGCAAGGGATTTCTGTGTGTTAATTTTATATCCTGCAACTTTACTATATTCATTGATTAGCTCTAGTAATTTTCTGGAAGAGTCTTTAGGGTTTTCTATGTAGAGGATCATGTCATCTGCAAACAGCGAGAGTTTCACTTCTTCTTTTCCTATCTGGATTCCTTTTATGTCTTTTTCTGCTCTGATTGCTGTGGCCAAAACTTCCAACACTATGTTGAATAGTAGTGGTGAGAGTGGGCATCCTTGTCTTGTTCCTGATTTCAGAGGAAATGCTTTCAATTTTTCACCATTGAGGGTGATGCTTGCTGTGGGTTTGTCATATATAGCTTTTATTATGTTGAGGTATGTTCCTTCTATTCCTGCTTTCTGGAGAGTTTTAATCATAAATGAGTGTTGAATTTTGTCAAAGGCTTTCTCTGCATCTATTGAGATAATCATATGGTTTTTATCTTTCAATTTGTTAATGTGGTGTATTACGTTGATTGATTTGCGGATATTAAAGAATCCTTGCATTCCTGGGATAAAGCCCACTTGGTCATGGTGTATGATTTTTTTAATATGTTGTTGGATTCTGTTTGCTAGAATTTTGTTAAGGATTTTTGCATCTATGTTCATCAGTGATATTGGCCTGTAGTTTTCTTTTTTTGTGGCATCTTTGTCTGGTTTTGGAATTAGGGTGATGGTGGCCTCATAGAATGAGTTTGGAAGTTTACCTTCTTCTGCAATTTTCTGGAAGAGTTTGAGTAAGATAGGTGTTAGCTCTTCTCTAAATTTTTGGTAGAATTCAGCTGTGAAGCCATCTGGTCCTGGGCTTTTGTTTGCTGGAAGATTTCTGATTACAGTTTCGATTTCCTTGCTTGTGATTCAGAAACTATAAAACTCCTAGAGGAGAACATAGGCAAAACACTCTCCGACATAAATCACAGCAAGATCTTCTATGACCCACCTCCCAGAATATTGGAAATAAAAGCAAAAATAAACAAATGGGACCTAATGAAAATTAAAAGCTTTTGCACAACAAAGGAAACTATAAGTAAGGTGAAAAGACAGCCCTCAGATTGGGAGAAAATAATAACAAATGAGGAAACAGACAAAGGATTAATCTCAAAAATATACAAGCAACTCCTGAAGCTCAATTCCAGAAAAATAAACGACCCAATCAAAAAATGGGCCAAAGAACTAAACAGACATTTCTCCAAAGAAGACATACAGATGGCTAACAAACACATGAAAAGATGCTCAACATCACTCATCATCAGAGAAATGCAAATCAAAACCACAATGAGGTACCATTACACGCCAGTCAGGATGGCTGCTATCCAAAAGTCTACAAGCAATAAATGCTGGAGAGGGTGTGGAGAAAAGGGAACCCTCTTGCACTGTTGGTGGGAATGCAAACTAGTACAGCCACTATGGAAAACAGTGTGGAGATTTCTTAAAAAACTGGAAATAGAACTGCCATATGACCCAGCAATACCACTTCTAGGCATACACACTGAGGAATCCAGATCTGAAAGAGACACGTGCACCCCAATGTTCATTGCAGCACTGTTTATAATAGCCAGGACATGGAAGCAACCCAGATGCCCATCAGCAGATGAATGGATAAGGAAGCTGTGGTACATATACACCATGGAATATTACTCAGCCGTTAAAAAGAATTCATTTGAATCAGTTCTAATGAGATGGATGATACTGGAGCCCATTATACAGAGTGAAGTAAGCCAGAAAGATAAAGATCATTACAGTATACTAACACATATATACGGAATTTAGATAGATGGTGGCGATAACCCTATATGCAAAACAGAAAAAGAGACACAGAAGTACAGAACAGACTTTTGAACTCTGGGGGAGAACGTGAGGGTGGGATGTTTTGAAAGAACAGCATGTATATTATCTATGGTGAAACGGACCACCAGCCCAGGTGGGATACATGAGTCAGGTGCTCGGGCCTGGTGCACTGGGAGGACCCTGAGGAGTCGGGTGGGGAGGGAGGTGGGAGGGGGGATCGGGATGGGGAATACGTGTAACTCTATGGCTGATTCATGTCAATGTATGACAAAACCCACTGAAATGTTGTAAAGTGATTGGCCTCCAACTAATAAAATAATATTTAAAAAAAAAAAAAAAAAGAGTGTATGGCAGGGTCATTATTGAAAACATTTTGCATTTGGCAGTGGTGTTAGAAAATAAAAAAAAAAAAAAAAAAACATATGGCAAGGGGCCTGAAGATTTTAAGTACTCGATTAATGTTAGTTCCACACCCACTTTCCGCCCCTGCCCTGCCCCCAGTGGTTCAAGATAAGGAAGAGATGAAAAAGACAGGCAAGATTACAAAGGATTTAACTGAGAGTAATTAGGAGTAGAGTGAATAAAATAGATGTGGAAATTTAGTAGAATAAAATAATTTGAAGGTAGAGAGAGTTCAGTTTTAGGAGTATCAGTTTGAGATGAAAGTTAAATAGCCTAGAGAAAGTAAAAGTCCAGAAGGCAATTGAGAATGTAGGAAAGCTTATGAGAAAAATAAGAGGAGATAAAAAATTTGAGTATCACTCATCATTAATCCTCTAGAGGTAAGTTTTTCAAGTGTTGATTGCAAGTCATTTTAAGAAATACATTTGATATTTCTAACTAGTACTTACTAGTGTATATGTGTGGGCTTCCCTAGTAGCTCAGTTGGTAAAGAATTCACCTGCAATGTAGGAGACCCTGGTTCAATTCCTGGGCAGGGAAGATCCACTACCCAGAGAAAGGATAGGCTATTCACTCAGTATTCTTGGGCTTCCTTGGTGGTTCAGCTGGTAAAGAATCTGCCTGCAAAGTGGGAGACCTGGGTTTGATTCCTGGGTTGGGAAGATCCCCCTGGAGATGGGAACAGCTACCCACTCCAGCAGAATTCCATGGACTCTATAGTCCATGGAGTCGCAGAGAGTCAGACACAACTGAGCGACTTTCACTTCACAAAGTGTATGTGTATGTGTGCACATGCACATGAATGTATATAGGCATGCAATAAATTCTCCATTTAAAAGTTTGTAACCTTAAACCATGATACAGTAAGGTTTTTTCTATTGCTTTCTAGTCTATTCTACTCTTTTTCTGTTTCATTAAGTAAAAAAGGAATAATGGCAGCAACTCTAAATTGATTCCATAGCCAAGTAATGTCGACAACCTACAGTTTGAATGACACTCCTTTGGAGGAAATAGAGACATAATTTGTAACTGTTATCCACATAAAGAACTCAATAATGACCTTCCAGCTTTCTCCACAGAATGAGAAAGATAGAGCATTGCATGTGTCTGATAATTTATTGGTTGATGTAACAGTGTGCCCTTGAACAATAACTGACAAGAATAAAAGCTTTTAACGGTTTTAAACTGTGTCCATATGGATTTGGACCTTTGATCTCCTCACCAAGCCTGGTAAGAATTCACATCGGTTCATTTGATTGGCAAAGAAACTAAGGTTTCAGAGTCACACAGCTGTGAGTGAGTCCAGTTTTCCTGAATCTATAGGTCATGCTCTTCACAAGTAAACCTGCATAACTATTCTTTTCAAAGCAACAAAAACACATTGATAAACTACAGACAAAATATTCTTACTCAAATAAATTCCTACTGCTGTTCAATATGGCAATCATTTCACAGGCTTCACCCAAAACACAGTGCAACATGAACTTGAATCTCCCTCCAAGAGTGTCCCCAAGTTGATGGACTGTTTCCATCAGTGTCACATCAAGATTCTACGCATCTATCCTGTGCCTACAACTAGGCTTCAGTGTTCTGCTGCTTCCACATAACAAGATGAGAGAGGATCATATTTGAGATTATTACCCTTGTCTCTCTGATGAGTGGTTTCTATTAAACCAAGTCCTTAGCTAGTTTCAATAAAAGAAGAGGTAATTTCCTGATATTGGATCTTTTTATGACTTTCTGTAAATGACTCGGTGGGGGCAAAAATGCTTTTTCTCACAAATCTTTGTTCTGTAACAATTTTCTACCTGATGAAAAAATTAAAACAAGGAACATTATATAGTTTGCTTAGACCTCTTTGATCTCTGCTTTCTCCTTTTATATGCTTTGAATAAAATTGAGCTAAATCACCAAATAATCAACTTTTCAAATGGTTTCCCTCTTGAAATTTTCCTCCTTCAAGACCCAGTCTAAGTGCATCCTCCTTGCAAAGATTTCTCTGGTCATAATTAATAACTTTTAATGCCCCACAGCAAAGTCTATGCCTCTCTATTTTAACCTTATCATTCTGTTTCTACTATTTAAAATTTTCTCATTTAAAATTATTTAAATCTCATTATAAAAATTGTATATTAATATGTTGATTATATTTTTTTGTTTATAGCCAAACTCCTTCAAAATTCTAGGTATCATTTATGATTTGATCTCCATGTCTTATGCATAGAAGGTCTTCAATAGTGACTATAGTGACATTGAATAATCTGTAAGTTAGAAATCAATGTAGTTTTGCAGTATTCTTCCCTGGTATTAATCAATATAACAGTTCTTATACTAATACTGTTTCTTCTCAGGGAAAGAAAATCATAACTCAAACCAAGGATGGGGGAAGGTCTCAATGGAATATGAAGGAAGTAGGAAAGACAGAGTCAATCGTGGGGAATCGCTGTCATTCAACAGCTGAGAAGGTGAATGGGAACTGAAAAGAGAAAAAAGGCAGAAATGAATAAAAATATAAAATTATGAGATAAGAATTGGACAGAATAGCCCCACATGATTGCAAATCTAGTAAGTACCCTATATACACACAGTGCTTATCCAGTTGAACAAAATGGGTGATCTTCTGTCTTACAGATAAGGAAACTGAGACCCAGAGAAGTAAGGAGTTTGCCAAGATTACATTCAATAAGTATCTGAATCAGGATTTAAATTTGGCTCTGTCTGATGCAAATTTTGGTCTGTCTGATGAACATACTGGTTCCAAATTGGGAAAGGAATATGTCAATACTGTATATTGTTACCCTGCTTATTTAACTTATATGCAGAGTACATCATGTGAAATGCCGGGATGGATGAAGCACAGCTAGAATCAAGATTGCTGGGAGAAATATCAATAACCTCAGGTATGCAGATGACACCACCCTTATGGCAGAAAGTGAAGAACTAAAGAGCCTCTTGATGAAAATGAAAGAGGAGAATGAAAAAGTTGGTTTAAAACTCAACATTCAGAAAACTAAGATCGTGGCATCTGGTCCCATCACTTTATGGCAAATAGAGAAACAGTGAGAGAATTTATTTTCTTGGGATCCAAAATCACTACAGATGGTGACTGCAGCCTTGAAATTAAAAGACTCTTGCTTCTTGGATGAAAACTTATGACCAACCTAGACAGCTTATTAAAAAGGAGAGACATTACTTTTCCAACAAAGGTCCATCTAGTAAAAGCTATGACTTTTCCAGTAGTCATGTATGAATGTGAAAGTTGGACTATAAAGAAAGTTGAGTGCCAAAGAATTGATACTTTTGAACTGTGGTGTTGGAGAAGACTCTTGAGAGTCCCTTGGACTGCAAGAAGATCTAACCAGTCCATCCTAAAGGAAATCAGTCCTGAATGTTCATTGGAAGGACTGATGCTGAAGCTGAAACTCCAATACTTTGGCCACCTGATACGAAGAACTGACTCATTGGAAAAGATCCTGATGCTGGGAAAGATTGAAGGCAGAAGGAGAAGGGGATGACAGAGGATGTGATAGTTGGATGGCATCACCACCTCGATGGACATGAGTTTGAGCAAGCTCTAGGTGTTGGTGATGGACTGGAAGGCCTGGCGTGCTGCAGTCCATGGGGTTGCAAAGAGTAGGACATGACTGAGTGACTGAAATGAACTGATGCAAATCTTTTTTCCCCACTCATGACTGCTTGTCTAAAATGTTATATATATATTTATGTATATATATATATATATATATATATATATATATATTTGCTATCCCACTTGATACAATATATAAACATAGTGATAGCCATAAGGTATTAGAATTCCCACCTCTCAGATTTTATTACTTCTGCCTTTGTCTTGCTATTTCCCCAGGTAACATATGCTACAAATTGTAATATTAAGACTAGTTCTATTTGCCTTTCAACAGGTGTTTGATCATAATATCCTGGACAGTGGAGATATCCCTTTCTATCAAAGAACTGTCAGAGCTACTAACCTTTAACCACATGTTCTAATGTGGAAACAGCAGAACTGAGGGCCCCAAAGGGATAGAAAGCCTTGTTTGCAGGTAACTGAAGTCACACATTCCATCAGTTCTAAGGGGAAGTCATTGGGGTTTTGCATCTAGAAATCTAAAATCTCTTCTTCCTCATTTGCACTGATTTTAAGAGTTAGAAGATCTATCTATGAAATGTTTAACACAGTAACAATAGAATCAGTCCCTTAAAAGGCAATTGACTAAATTGTGCTAACCCTTGCCCTGGAGACCTTGGCTCCTAATTTAAAGCTAAATCTATCCTTGACCAAATATAACAATAATCAAAGTCACAGAAACAGGGAATAGAAGTGATTTCCAGGGGTTTGTGGGAAGAAAAAATTGGGGGTTGCTATTCAGTAAGTATAAAGTGTAATTTCTAGAGATTTGTTTTGCAACAGATAGCCACAAATAGTAACACTATATTGTGAACATAAAGCTTTGTTAAGAGGGCAGATCTCCCATTGGGTGTTTTTATTGTTAGCGAGGGAGGAGCAGGGAGAGGGGACATATTGTGGAGGGGACAGGGAGAAAGAAATGAAATTCCACTGGTGGTTTCCAGAGAGAAGTGGGAGGGGGGTTTTAAGTAAAATAGGTGAAGCGGATTAGGAGGTACAGACATCCACTTATAAGATGAATAAATCATGGGTATGTAATGTAAAGCATAAGGAATATTGCCAATACTATAATAATTTTATACGGTGACAGTTACTAGACTTATCATGGTGATCATCTCATAAAGTTATTCAGATGTCAAATCACAATGCTATATACTTGAAACATATATTATTGTAGTCAGCTATACTTTTCAAAACAGAAAAAAAAAACTCAGTCAGGGTTCAGGATACGAATTTTACACCAAACCTGTCATTAGCTCCTGATTTAACCTTCCTATATTTAACTACACAAATGAGCTAATACAGATATCTCTTCCTATTTCTTTCTTACCTATATGATGGGCACTATATCACAGATACTTTCTGTACTTTTTCACTTAACTAATATATCCTGGAAAAATCAGGTCATATCAGTTCATAGAGAGCTTTCTCTTTCTTTTGGCAACTGCACAGGATTCCATTTGTAGGTGGCTTAGTCACTTTGTTACAGATGGGTAGTTAGATTTTTTCCATTTGTATTTTCCAATTACCAATGATAAATCTTGTGCATTTATAATTTTCATATTGCTGGGGATGCATCTTTACGGAAGATTACAAGAAGTGAGATTGCAAGATCAAAAGTTGAGGAATTTAGTAGTAATTGCCAAATAACCCTTAGAAACGGTTGTAAACTTTGTATTTCAAGTGGTATTGAGAGTAACTGTCCCCTCACAGCCTTGCCAACAGAGTACATTGTCAATACTTTTTTTCACAATCTTAAGGGTGAAAAATGGCATATCAGTGGTTTTATTAATTTGCATTTCTTTGATTACACATGGCAAATTTCATATATCTAAGAGCCATTTTACATGTTAATCTGAATTATATGATACTGTCCTTTTCCCATTTTTCTGTTGGATTTTGGCCCTTTGCTCCTTGATGTTTACAGTTTCTTTATATATAAAGGAATATTTGGCTTTAGTCTGTAGTATATGCCGCAAATATTTTCTCCTAGTTTTTCAGATATTTTTTTTAAACATGCAAAAACATTTTATTTTATGTAGTCAGAGTTATCAGTCTTTTATTGCCTATAGATTTTGAGGTGTAATTAGACTTTTTCTTCTCCAAGAGAAATTTACTCAAGTTTTCTTACAGTTCTACATAGTTTTGTGTTTACATTTAGATCTTTGATGCATTTTAAGTTAAAGATATATTTGCTGTATAGTGTAAAGTACAAATCTAATTTTTTTCTTTTTCCAAGTGGTAAGTAGGCTATTCAAGCTTCCTTTATTAAAAAGTCTATCTTTGCCTTTTATCATATAGTGAATTTCCATATAAAGTTTGGCCTGATACTGAGTTTCTCTGTGATTCTACTAGTGTATTTGTCTATTTACACTTTAGCATCTCCTTCTTTTAATTACAGAGGCTTAATGTTAATGTCTGATAGGTTTGGCCCACTCTCATAATTTTTCTTTTTCAGTGTTTTTCTTTTATTCTTTACATTTGGTTATTCTTTACATTCAGTTTTTTAATAAAAATTTCAGCATCAGTTTATAATGTTCCATAAAAAGCTTATTTATATCTTATCAATTAACAGGAAGAATTGATATCTTTCTAATGATGTGTTTGAGTTATTTGTATCTCTCATTCTCTTCAGTTTGTCAAATGTAATATATCATGTGCAGATATAGTTTTATTTCTTTGTTTATTCTTATACTTTGATATCTTGCATCTAACTCATTGATTAATGCCTCTAGTAAAACAATGAAATTAATGAATGTATTGCCATCCATGCTATCCATTCCTTATCTTGGAACTACCTCTAGAGTTTCCTCATTAAGAAAATGGTTTTGGGATTTATATATATATATTATCATGTTAATAAAGTAGGCCTCAAGCCCTCAATTCATTTTTTTAATGCTTTTATCAGTTAATTTTGAATTTCCTCAATGGCTTTATCAACATCTATGGAGATGGTGGCTTGGATGGTAAAGAATCTGCCTACACATAGAAAGAACATACCTCAACATAATAAAAGCCATATATGATAACCCACAGCAAACATTATCCTCAATGGTGAAAAATTGAAAGCATTTCCCTTAAAATCAGGAAAGACAAGGGTGCCCACTCTCATCACTACTATTCAATATAGTTTTGGAAGATTTAGCCACAGCAATCAGAGAAGAAAAAGAAATAAAAGGAATCCAGACTGGAAAAGAAGAAGTAAAACTCTCACTGTTTGCAGATGACATGATCCTGTACATAGATAACCCTAAAGACTCTGCCAGAAAATTACTAGAGCTAATCAATGAATACAGTACAGTTGCAGAATACAAAATTAATACACAGCAATCCCTTGCATTCCTATACACTAACAATGAGAAAACAGAAAGAGAAATTAAGGAAACAATTCCATTCACCATTGTGATAAAACAAATAAAATACTTAGGAATAAATCTACCTAAAGAAACAAAAGACCTATATATAGAAAACTATAAAACACTGATGAAAGAAATCAAAGATGACACAAATAGATGGAGAAATATGCCATGTTCATGTATTGGAAGAATCAATATAGTGAAAATGAGTATAGTACCCAAAGCAATCTATAGATTCAATGCAATCCCTATCAAGCTACTGTTGGGGTCCTTTAATGGACCAGAACCTGGTGGTCTGGAGTCGATGACAGGAAAGTGAAAGAGAGAGCCGGAGGGAGAGGGAGAGAGAGAGAGAGAGAAAGACAGACAGACAGACAGACAAGGGAACCCAAGCTCTGATGCAGCAAGGGTATTTTATTAGCAGAAATATAGGCTTATATATTTTTAGTAAGATGATTACTCAGCTATTACACAGGATGAAATTTTATCAATAGTCACAACATGGATAGACTAATACATACAAGGTTACTGACACAGAAAAGAGTCACTGAAGGGAGTTACTGAAAGTAATCCAAGCAGATAACATTTCTCATGATTTCAGTCCTGAGAGCTGCATGCAGCTTTACTCATTCCTGGAATAGGAACTGATAATGAACAGAGAATCCTTGAGAAATGGCACACAAAGGAAGAAAAATGCAACATACTGGATTCCTTAAAGTTAAATGTCCCCTGACAAGCTACCAATCGTATTTTTCAGAGAACTAGAACAAATAATTTCACAATTTGTATGGAAATACAAAAATCCTCGAATAACCAAAGCAATCTTGAGAAAGAAGAATGGAACTGGAGGAATCAACCTGCTTGACTTCAGACTATACTGCAAACATACAGTCACCAAGACAGTATGGTACTGGCACAAAGACAGAAATATAGATCAATGGAAGAAGGTAGAAAGCCCAGAGATAAATCCATGCACCTATGGACACCTTATCTTTGACACAGGAGGCAAGAATGTACAATGGAGAAAAGACAATCTCTTTAACAAGTGGTGCTGGGAAAACTGGTCAACCACTCATAAAAGAATGAAACTAGAACACTTTCTAACACCATACACAAAAATAAACTCAAAATGGATTAGAGATCTAAATGTAAGACCAGAAACTATAAAACTCCCAGAGGAAAATATAGGCAAACCACTCTCTGACATAAATCACAGCAGGATCCTCTATGACCCACCTCCCAGAGTAATGGAAATAAAAGCAAAAATAAACAAATGGGACCTAATTAAACTTAAAAGCTTCTGCACAACAAAGGAAACCATAAGTAAGGTGAAAAGACAGCCTTCACAAAGGGAGAAAATAGAAAATGAAGCAACTGACAAAGAATTAATCTCAAAGATATACAAGCAGCTCATGCAGCTCAATTCCAGAAAAATAAATGACCCAATCAAAAAATGAGCCAAAGAACTAAACAGAAATTTCTCCAAAGAAGACATGAAGATGGCTAAAAAAAACACTTGAGAAGTTGCTCAACATCACTCATTATCAGAGAAATGCAAATCAAAACCACAATGAGGTACCATTTCACATGGGTCAGAATGGCTGCTATCAAGAAGTCTACAAACAATAAATGCTGGAGAGGGTGCGGAGAAAAGGGAACCTTCTTACACTGTTGGTGGGAATGTAAACTAGTACAGCCACTCTGGAGAACAGTGTGAAGATTCCTTAAAAAACTGGAAATAGAACTGTCTTATGACCCAGCAATCCCACTGCTGGGCATACACACCAAGGAAACCAGAATTGAAAGAGACACATGTACCCCAATGTTCATTGCAGCACTGTTTACAATAGTCAGGACATGGAAGCAACCTAGATATCCATCAGCAGATGAATGGATAAGAAAGCTGTGGTATACATATACAAAATAGAATATTACTCAGCTAGTAAAAAGAAAGCATTTGAATCAGTTCTAATGAGGTGGATGAAACTGGAGCCTATTATTCAGAGTGAAGTCAGAAAGAAAAACATCAATACAGTATATTAAGGCATATATATGGAATTCAGAAAGATGGTAATGATGACCCTATATGCGAGACAGCAAAAGAGACACAGATATAAAGAACAAACTTTTGGACTCTGTGGGAGAAGGCAAGGGTAGGATGATTTGAGAGGATAGCATTGGAACATGTATATTACCATATGTGAAATAGATCACCAGTCCAAGTTCGATGCATGAAACAGGGCACTCAAAGCCAGTGCACTGGGACAACACTGAGAGATGGGATAGGGAGCGAGGTGTGAGGGGGGTTCAGGATGAGGGGCTCATGTACACCCAAGGCTGATTCATGTCAATGTGTGGCAAAAATAATTACAATATTATAAAGTAATTAGCCTCCAATTAAAATAAATTAATAAAAAATTTTAAAAATCCATCTGCAATGCAGGAGACCTGGGTTTGATTCCCGGGTTGGGAAGATCCCCTGGAGGAGGACATGGCAGCCCACACCAGTATTCTTGCCTGGAGAATTCCCATGGACAAAGGAGCCTGGAAGATAATCACATGATTTCCCCCTTAGAGTTATCAGTATGGGATATTAATAAATCTACTATTACCATGAAATAAGTTTCACTTGGTCATAGTGTATTTTTTCTTAATGTGCTGTTGAACTCCATTTGTTATTATTCTTGCATCAATATTCATAAATAATATGGTTCTGCTATTGTAATTTGATAGTATATTTAGCAGAATTAAGCATCAATATTCTATTTGCTTCATGAAGAAGCTGGGAAACTTTTCATCTTTGTTTTCAAAGCTCTGGAACAACTCACACAGCATTGAGACTATTGCTTTTTGAAGACATACTAGAATTCCTCTGCAAAACCATCTGTGCCTGGTCCTATTTTTGTGGGATACTTCCTTATCTCTCATTATTTCTACTATAGACATTGATCTGTTTATACATTAATGCCAATTGGGTCAATTTTCATAATCTATATTTTCCTTAAACGGTATCCAGTTCATCTAAATTTTTTAATTTGCATCTAGGTCTGTACTCTATTAGTAGTTGTATATTTTCTTCCATTTCGATGGTTATGTCCCCCTTGTCAATTATTATTTTGTACTTATGTGATTTCTGTCTTTTTCTTGATCAAGTTAGCTAGTTTTGTTGACTTTTTAAAAAAAAATACAATTTTGGATTTATTGATTAGACCTACTTATTTGCTAATCTTTACCTCACTGACTTCTGCTTTATCCTTATGATTGTCTTCCTTGTGTTTTATTTGTTTTCCTCTCACTAGCTTTTTGAGCTAAAAATTTATTTTCAGAATTTCATTTTTACTGTAAGTATTTAGTCCTATGAATTTTTCTTTGATGACTGCTTAAAATGTATGCCACAAATTCTACTACATAGAGAGCTTTTTCTCAATTTTTCATTTTATAATTTCATTTTGTATTTCCTTTTTCACTAAGGAGTTGTTTAGTTAAAAGTTTTAAATGTCAAGAAGAGAATTTCTCTTTTTGTTAGTAATTTCTAGTTTTATTGCTTGTGATCGTGGAGTTTCACTTGTAATATTTCTACTTTATGAAACTTAGTAATTTGTTAGCGCTGACTTGTACTGGTTTATGAAATTCAATTGTCTTTATCTCTTCTCAACTCTGTTCAGTGGCATTACATTGGTAACTTCAAATGGGCTATAAGAGGATTTACATCAGAGAAATTAGCAAATGGCACCACAGTTTTTTCTTCTAGAGAGCTGCTTGTTAAATATTTACCATCACACCACTGAATTTACTGTGTGAATGTTATCTGTAGGGTATCATACAATCAAATTGAATGATTATAGCATGAACTTGAAAAGAAAATGTCTTCTCTATCATCAGGGTACAGAGTTATACCTATTCATAAGGTCTTCCACATCAATTGTTTCTAGGTCTTTCATCTCTATTTTTGTTTACTTTGTCTTCCAGTATTAACATCGGTGTATGAATGTCTCTTATTACTGTGGTTACCTCTGTCCCTTTGTAGCTCCTATAGTTTATTTTTATGAAGGTAGTTGCTATATTATTTGATACATAAATTTTCATAAGGATACATCTACACTGTGAGTTGTGACTTTCCCATCAGAAAGTATCCTTCTTAGATCTCAAAGAGATAATTCATACAGTGATGTTTATAGCAGCATTATTCAAAATATCTAAATGCAACCCAAGAGTCTATTAATGGAAGAATGGCTACATAAAATGTGGCATATGGAATATTATCTGACCTTAAAAAGAAAGGAAATTCTGACATATTCCACAACATAAAAGTTGAGGATATTATGCTAAGTGAAGTAAGCCAGACACACAAAAAACAAATACTGCTTGGTTTCACTTATGAGATACCTCGGGGCTTCCCTGGTAGCTCATGTGGTAAAGAATCCACCTGCAGTGCAGGAGATTTGATTCCTGGGTCAGGAAGATTTTTTTGGAGAAGGGATAGGCTTCCCACTCCAGCGTTCTTGGGGTTTCCTAGTGGCTTAGATGGTAAAGAATCTGCCTGTGGTGCAGGAGATCTGGGTTCAATTCCTGAGTTAGGAAGATCCCCTGGAGGAGGGCATGGCAACCCCCTCTAGTATTCTGGCCTAGAGAATCTCCATGGACAGCGGAGCCTGGCAGGCTACAGTCCATCGGATTTCAAAGAGTCAGGCATGACTGAGTGACCAAGCACAGCACAGCATGAGATACCTAGAGGAGTCAAAGTCATAGAAACAGAAAGTAGGACGGTGGCTGCCAGGGGTTGAGAAGGGCTGGGAGGATGGGAAGTTATAGTTTAATAGGTATAGAGTTTGCTAAATGAAAAAGTTCTGGAGAAAGAAAGTAGTGATGGTTATAAAACAAAGTCAGGATACTTAGTACCACTGATTTGTACACTTAAATATGGTTAAGATGATAAATTTTATGTTCTATGTACCCTACCACAGTACAAAAAAATGGGGAAGAAAGTGTCCTTCTTTGACACATTTATGCTTTGGGGTTTAAATTCTATTTTATCTAATATCAAGATTATTACCCCTACCTTCCTTATTTTTCTATGTGCCTGTCATGCCTTAGTTCATTCATTTGTTTTCAGCCTTTCAAAATTACTTACTTTCAGCTATAGCTCCTATATACACTTCATGTTTTGTGAGTCACACTGAGTATCTTTTTCTTTTAGTATATAAGATAAACCTATTCATATTTATTGATATAACTGATAATGCTTGATCTCAACCACGGCAAACTTTTATAATTACTTGTATTTTGCTATATTTGCTACTTTTATTTTTCTATGATATGCATTGTTTGTTTTTTAAACAACTTTTGGTATTAGAAAATATTTGTATTTTTGTACTGGTGATTATAATGGTTCTTATGTGTCTGTAATTCTTCTAATCTCCTGGGTTGATTGGATTTTGCCTTTGATGATCTGGTTTACCAGTTTTTGTTACCATGCTTTACCTCCTACCTCCTGCTAATACAAATAGCAATAAGCTTAGTTAATTTTTCTTCTTCCCTGTCCCTTTTCCTCCCACTTTTCAGTCACGTTATTTCTACTATGTCATAACATTTGTGCTTTTGCTACCCTCATCTCCACCTTTTTAAAAAATTCTTATGTTGATATTTACATACTGAAAAATTTCATCTGAGTTTCAGGTTCAGCAAAATCCTTTGGCTGAAATTTCCTCCATCATTTCTTAGGGAGGGATGAAATTTATCCTCTACAACTGACAAAATTAATGCAATAATGAATAAATCCTCAACTTTTTCTGCTATGTAAATGTTATTCAAAAACTACGTTGTTGTTATTTTATTTTCCTTAAGCAAAATTAGTAGCAAAATACCACTACGTCTCTCATTTCCACCCACCGCTGCCAGGAAAAAAAAAATCTTAAGTCCATAGTAATATCTGTTTCGCATTGAGTAACACATTTGAAAATATTATCATTAAAAGCAACAAAAACATACCACACATCCAAAAAAAAAAAAAAAAAAGCCTTTCCAAATACCTTTTAATAACATTCCCACTAGAATATTTAGATATAACCACTATTTAATTGAATCTCTGCTAAAACGTATAACCTTAATTGCGTTATTCAATGCTGGCATCATCCCCAGTCAATCACAGTTCTGTTTATTCATTTGATGTCTTAACACTTAGTTGAATCATCTAATGAAAACATCCCAAGAAAAAGAGTGGTATAATTATGTAAGTATGTGGAACAGAACAATTATAAAGCAAGAGCCATTAGCGTTCAGTCAGGTTAGAGAGTTAATCAGCATATGCATATATCTTAAGGTGCAGGCATCAGTTGCCTTTACTATCTGTCTTATTGGTTTTTCATTCTGCATGTTTATTAATTTAACTAGATGCCATAGAATGTTTTCCTTACTTAGGTGTTAATGCTCATATACATGTATACAGTAATTCCAGCTCAGAGATGCCCAGGAGCCTTGGAAACCTAAGTGGAGTATAATTACAGGGCCCTGGGACATCAACAGGGAAGAAATAGGGAAGTCTGTGTGGAGTGAGACCTTTTGTGTGCATGGTAGGCAGAAGGTCTACAACTAAATTCCTAAGTGGGCCTTCAACAGGCACACTGGTTCATCAGGAAAACCCCCAGCATTTAACTGTAAGTGAAAATGTCAAGTAATTGTAGAAGTCCTTTTTGCAGTCTGACTCCATTAGTCTGATGGGAAACCTTTGAGAGAGAGCAATTTCTCTGAACTTATTTTCTTGGTAGCCTTTTGCATCCTGCCTTTTCCTCCTCACCATCCTCTCACATGGCAACTATAAATATCTCTTCCTTGAACACACTTAGTTAGGTACTTGACAGCTTGACTCAGTTCTCAAGAAGACATGATTTTGATTCAGTTCAGTTCAGTCACTCAGTCGTGTCCGACTCTTTGCGACCCCATGAACCGCAGCATGCCAGGCCTCCCTGTCCATCACCAGCTCCCAGAGTTTACCCAAACCCATGTCCATTGAATCAGTGATGCCATCCAACCGTCTCATCCTCTGTTGTATCCTTCTCCTCCTGCCTTCAATCTTTCCCAGCATCAGGGTCTTTTCCAGTGAGTCAACTCTTCGCATCAGGTGGTCAAAGAATTGGAGTTTCAACTTCAACATCAGTCCTTCCAATGAACACCCAGGACTGATCTCCTTTAGGATGGACTGGTTGGATCTCCCTGCAGTCCAAGGGGCTCTCAAGAGTCTTCTCCAACACCACAGTTCAAAAGCATCAATTCTTCTGCACTCAGCTTTCTTTCTAGTCCAACTCTCACATCCATACATGACCACTGAAAAAACCATAGCCTTGATAGACCTTTCTTGGCACAAGATGTCTCTGCTTTTTAATATACTGTCTAAGTTGGTCATAACTTTCCTTCCAAGGAGTAAGCATCTTTTAATTTCATGGCTGCAGTCACCGTCTGCTGTGATTTTGGAGCCCCCCAAAATAAAGTCAGCCACTGTTTCCCCATCTATTTGCCATGAAGTGATGGGAACAGATGTCATGATCTTAGTTTTCTGAATGTTGGGCTTTAAGCCAACTTTTTCACTCTCCTCTTCCACTTTGATCAAGAGGCTCTTTAGTTCTTCTTCACTTTCTGCCCTAAGGGTGATGTCATCTGCATATCTGAGGTTATTGATATTTCTCCTGGCAACCTTGATTCCAGCTTGTGCTTCTTCCAGCCCAGAGTTTCTCATGATGTACTCTGCATATAAGTTAAATAAGTAGGGTGACAATATACAGCTTTGACGTACTCCTTTTCCTATTTGGAACCAGTCTATTGTACCATGTCCAGTTCTAACTGTGGCTTCCTGACCTGCATTACAGACTTCTCAAGAGGCAGGTCAGGTGGTCTGGTATTCCCATCTCTTTCAGAATTTTCCACAGTTTATTGTGATCCACACAGTCAAAGGCTTTGATATAGTCAATAAAGCAGAAATAGATGTTTTTCTGGAACTCTCTTGCTTTTTCAATGATCCAGCAGATGTTGGCAATTTGATCTCTGGTTCCTCTGCCTTTTCTAAAACCAGCTTGAACATCTGGAGGCTCATGGTTCACATATTCCTGAAGCCTGACTTGGAGAAATTTAAACATTACTTTATTAGCATGTGAGATGAGTGCAGTTGGGCAGTAATTTGAGCATTCTTTGGCATTGCTTTTCTTTGGGAGTAGAATGAAAACTGATCTTTCCCAGTCCTGTGGCCACTGCTGAGCTTTCCAAATTTGCTGACATATTGAGTGCAGCACTTTCACAGTATCATCTTTCAGGATTTGAAATAGCTCAACTAGAATTCCAGCACCTCCACTAGCTTTGTTCATAGTGATGCTTCCTAAGGCCCACTTCACATTCCAGGATGTCTGACTCTAGGTGAGTGACCACACCATCGTGATTATCTGGGTCATGAAGATCTTTTTTGTACAGTTCTTCTGTGTATTCTTGCGACCTCTTCTTAATATCTTCTGCTTATGTTAGGTCCGTACCATTTCTGTCCTTTATTGAGCCCATCTGTGCATGAAATGTTACCTTGGTATCTCTGATTTTCTTGAAGAGATCTGTAGTATTTCCCATTCTATAGTTTTCCTTTATTTCTTTGCAATGATCACTGAGGAAAACTTTATCTCTCCTTGCTATTCTTTGGAACTCTGCATTCAAATGGGTATATCTTTCCTTTTCTCTTTTGCTTTTCGCTTCTCTTCTTTTCAAAGCTATTTGTAAGGCCTGCTCAGACAGCCATTTTGCTTTTTTGCATTTCTTTTTCTTGGGGATGGTCTTGATCCCTGTCTCCTGTACAATGTCATGAACCTCCATTCATAGTTCATCAGGCATTCTGTCTATCAGATCTAGTCCCTTAAGTCTTTTTCTCACTTCCACTGTATAGTCAATAAGGGATTTGATTTAGGTCATACCTGGTCTAGTGGTTTTCTCCACTTTCTTCAATTTCAGTCTGAATTTGGCATAAGGAGTTCATGACCTGAGCCACAGTCAGCTCCCAATCTTGTTTGTGCTGACTGTATAGAGCTTCTCCATCTTTGGCTGCAAAGAACATAACCAATCTGATTTCGGTGTTGACCATCTGGTGATGCCCATGTGTAGAGTCTTCTCTTGTGTTGTTGGAAAAGGGTGTTGCTATGACCAGTGCATTCTCTTGGCAGAACTCTATTAGCCTTTGCCCTGCTTCATTTGGTACTCCAAGGCCAAATTTGCCTGTTACTCCAGGTGTTTCTTGACTTCCTACTTTTGCATTCCAGTGCCCTATAATGAAAAGGACATCTTTTTTGGGGTGTTAGTTCTAGAAGGTCTTGTAGGCCTTCATAGAACTGTTCAACTTCAGCTTCTTCAGCATTACTGGAGTGTTACGTGTTTTGATTCTTGTGTGCCTAAATCACTTTCTTCAAAATATCACATTTCTCTAGAGTATACCACTTGAATCAAGCGAAGGCAAGGGAAATTTCATGAAGTTTGATAGAATTAAAATTCTCTTTGGGAGAAAGCAAAAAAAAATCTGGACACTACAGAATATTATCCTACAATGAAAGGGACTAGATGAGTAGTCTCAGGGACAGAATGTGTCAGAACATGTTCTTCGGTAGAGGCATCAGAACCTGAGATGTGTGTCACCCAGGCAGGTTAATTGTTAATCCGTTCACTCTAGGTGCCCTAATATAAGAAAATGAAAACCTTAAAAGCAGAACACATCACTTGCTTTTATACCCCAAGAATTTTAAGGAATTATGTGTGTGAACTTAAGTCTTGATGAGGGGGTTAGTACACAAAGGGAACATAAATGACTCATTCTCAATGACTCACTCTCATTCCCTCTTTTAAAAGATTTTTAAAATAGCATGTAATTTCAAAGGTTCAAATTATGTGATCAATTCTTCTATGACATGTGTTAAGAAATCCTTCAGCAATTAAAAATTTCCTACGAGGAAGGGTATGACATCAATCTGCTAGTATCTTTTTTATATCGATGTATCATTTTGCAAAAATAGCTCAAATCTCTTTAGATAATTATTCTCAAAGTTTTCAAATAGTATGATTTTCAGCCTTCTCTAGTCTAGCCAAAGAAAGGCCAATGAGCACCTACAGTGAAAATGATGAGTGAAAATGACTCACCAGGAAAAAGGTACAATGTAGTGAAAAGGACTGAATTTAGGACAAAACAGGCAGGCATATGACACACAATGACAGAGGTTTTTGCCAAAAACAAACAGGTTGAAAAGATAACTAGAGGCCTGAGGTTTCCTGGACATTACACTTAGATAAATCTGTCATGATGTGATTTTTACCATCAATTTCACAGACCTATGCACCAGACACTCAGACATGTACATATTCTTACTGACAGGGTCAAAATAATGAAATTCACACTGAGACTCATATACAAACCAAAAGGTTCCCAGTGGGGGTGTGGTAGCCATGGAGATTCTAGAAAGAACTTGCAAGACAGAAACTGGTACAGCCACTATGGAGAACAATATGGAGGTTCCTTAAAAAAATGAAAAATAAAACTACCATGTGCCCCAGCAACCTCTGAGCATAAACTTGGAGAAAACCATAATTCCAAAAGACACATCACCCCAATGTTCAGCACTATTACAATAGCCAGCACATGGAAGCAACCTAAGTGTCCGTCAACAGAGGGATAGATAGAGAAGATGTGATACATATATACAGTGGAGTATTACTCAGCCACAAATCTCTTTTACTTCACTTTCCTGGCATCCACTTTCCAAGGGACTTGACTGTCCAGAGTAACCATCACTTTCCTGTCACTAGATCATTGTATCTACATGAGACTGCCCTTGTCTTGTTGCCAAAATAACAGAATAGTCGGTAATCAAAAACCTGTTGAGTCTAGCAAAGTGATAAGGTGGTTTCCTTGAACTCTACCCTCCAGTAGTTCTGACGTGCTTGCAGTTCCCTCAAATTCGCCATGAAATTTTCTCCTTCTTCCCTGAGTTTTCCTGGTTTGCTGCTCTTTACACTCCAGGATCAGATTAGATATCTGTTCTTCTAGGAAGCCTTCTCTGACCTGAGCTCATTCATAGATTTGGAGTCATGTTTTGTTTCAAAAGGATTATATACATGTCCCTTTGGCACCAATTAGACTATATAATCCAAAATTTCATGGCTGTTTATCTCACTAGTCTACTATCTTGTGAGCAGAGACTATGTGCTTTAACCTCCAGTACTAAGCACAGCTCTTGGTAACTAGAGCTCAATAAATGCGTAACCCATAGTGAATAACAGAAAATCACAGGGCACCATATTCATCTTCTTTGATCTAAACCAAGCTTATTTTTAAAATTCATTTCACCAAAGATTTTATTCTGGCTTCTTTTCTTGAACTGAAGTTTGCTGATAGTTTCATTGCTGTTGCTTTTTTAATGTCAGCTAACCTTTTCTTGATCACCCTCAAGTTTTTCTTTTTGCATTTGCTTTCTGTTTTTGTCTGTTATGTTGGTTTGGGAGTTGATCTCTGTTACATGATTTGTGTGGGAAACTATATTCCAGGTTCCCAAAAGTTTTATATATTCTATAGGGTTTTAATAACAGATTCTGCCTTTACAAAACCAACTAAACAGCTATACATGTTAATGCCAGGCTACCATGATGAGGTTGTGAAGAGTGAGCAAGGAAATGTTCCTTCCCTGGAGATGGTATGAACATGTTTATAAGCTAAAAATTTAAAAAAAAGAGAAAAAGAAGAAGGACAAGGTGGCAGAGTCAGGATACTTCTATGTTTGTCCTCAAGATGTCAGTCTGTTAATTAAACTAATTCAAATAACCATGCTTGAGATGTATTAAGAGTTTTAATAAATCAGGTAAGGCTCTGGATTAAGCAATTCATATATAGTATTTAATTATTCCTAGTAGCTCAGAGTTTCCCTGATGGCTCAGCTGGTAAAGAATTCACCTGCATGGGAATGCAAACTAGTACAGCCACTATGGAGAACAGTGTGGAGATTCCTTAAAAAACTGGAAATAGAACTGCCCTATGACCCAGCAATCCCACTCCTGGGCATACACACTGAGGAAACCAGATCTGAAAGAGACACGTGCACCCCAATGTTCATCACAGCACTGTTTATAATAGCCAGGACATGGAAGCAACCTAGATGCCCATCAGCAGACGAATGGATAAGGAAGCTGTGGTACATATACACCATGGAATATTACTCAGCCGTTAAAAAGAATTCATTTGAATCAGTTCTAATGAGATGGATGAAACTGGAACCCATTATACAGAGTGAAGTAAGCCAGAAAGATAAAGAACATTACAGCATACTAACACATATATATGGAATTTAGAAAAATGGTAATGATAACCCTATATGCAAAACAGAAAAAGAGACACAGATGTACAGAACAGACTTTTGGACTCTGTGGGAGAAGGTGAGGGTGGGATGTTTTGAGAGAACAGTATCAAAACATGTATATTACCTAGGGTGAAACAAATCACCAGCCCAGGTTGGATGCATGAGACAAGTGCTCAGGGCTGGTGCACTGGGAAGACCCAGAGGGGTTGGGTGGAGAGGGAGGTGGGAGGGGGCATCGGGATGGGGAATACATGTAAATCCATGGCTGATTCATGTCAATGTATGGCAAAAACCACTACAATATTGTAAAGTAATTAGCCTCCAACTAATAAAAATAAATGGAAAAAAAAAAAAAGAATTCACCTGCAATGTGGGAGACCTGGGTTTGATCCCTGGGTAGGAAAGATACCCTAGAGAAGGAAATGGCTACCTACTCCAGTATTCTGGCCTGGAGAATTCCATGGACTGTAGAGTCCATAGGGTCTCAAAGAACTGAGTGACTTTCACTTCAGTGGCTCAGATGGTAGAGTCCGCCTGCAATGCGGGAGACCCGGGTTTAATCCCTGGGCCGGGAAGATACCCTGGAGAAGGGAAGGCAACCCATACCAGTATTCTTGCCTGGAAGATCCCATGGACAGAGGAGCCTGGCGGGCTACAGTCCATGGGATCACAGAGAGTCAGACATGACTGAGCAACTATCACTCACTCAGCTACTATGAGACAGGTATTATCACCCCCATTTTATAGAACAGGAGACTGAGACTTAGAAATATGAAGTCATTGTCCAGGGTGGAAGAGCTAGCCAGCGATGGAGACAGAATTTGACAAGACAAAGACTGGCTCCAGCCGTTCCTCGGTGAAGCATGGCTTCCTGTCCAACCCCATTAAGCTGTCAGGAAGAGTGATTACCCACAGACATGGCAGATAGGTTTTAACTCATGCCAGCTCTGATATATTTGTGATTATTTTGATAAAGATTCCAATGCTCCATCAGAGCTCAGAGAAAAAGAATGCTGTTCTCACTTAGCAATATCTGCCTTTGGTGAGAAAGTGGAAGAGGGACTATTTGCTATGTATTTGCCAACCCTGGAATAGTGAATTCTCTGGAGAGTGTCTATCTTTTTAATACGCCAGTTAGAGTTATAAGGGGAAAAATAACATTGACAATTGCTGACACTCCTGATTTATTTTTTAATGGAAAGACACCCATCTGTGATATAAAACTTAAAAATGGAATTCAAGCTGCTAAATTGTTCTGAAATCTGTATTGGGAAAGGTTAACCTCAACTACCACTGCCTCCAACATTCTATAACTTTTTTAAATGATAAAAGAAGTGATAATCCAGCAGCAGGGACAAAATGAAGTGGTATGCTTCCCTCGCACCACCACCCCCCCAAAAAAAACCCAAAAACAAACAAAACTTTCTTATAACTGTCAACCAACCGCCAGGAGCTTCATGAGTCAGATTAATAAATCTCAGCTCACCATTGACCCAGGGAAATATACAGGAAAATCACATCTGTCTAAATATATCCAACCATTTCCCATCACCAGACCAGCAACGGCCATGACCCAAGTCATTCTCATTGCTCACCTGGGTGACTAATATCCCTCTACATGGCTTCATGGTTTCTATAATACCTTTGTCCTCTGAAGATTTTAGCACAGGTGCCAGACCAATTCTCTTAAAGCATAAGTCAGATCCAGTCGCTCATTCCTTTGTTCAAAACCATCCAACATCCCACACTCCTCAGAGTAAAAGCCAAAGTCCATACAGTGGCCCCCGAGGCACTAAGCTGCCTTTTATTCCCCTTCCCATCTGCATCTCACTTCTGTCCCCTGCCTCCCAACTCTAATGACACTAGCCTTTGCTATTATGTAAACATTTAAACATGCCAGGCTTGCTCCATCTCAAAGCTAGTACTTGTGGTTCTCTCTGCCTGGAATGTTCTTCCCAGGTCTCCCTACAAACTCACTCTCTCACCTCCCTGTCTTTGCTCCAACATCTTCTTATCAATAAGGTTTTTCTACTTAAAACTGCAACCCCATATTCTCTACCATATCTGCCTTCTCTGCTTTTTACAAAATACTTTTTCTATTCAGAAAAATTCCCTCCCATCCCCCTCCACATCCCACTCCTCTATGTCATCACAGAGCACTGAACTGAATTCCCTTACAACCATCCTAGACATCACATATTCACTTTTTGTTGACTTGCTCCTTCTCTCCACCCCCACTAAACTGTAAACTTCCTGAGGGCAGGGACATCTTCTGTTTTGTTTTCTGCTGTCTTCCCAGGAGAAATTGTGGCTGCCACATAGTATGAATGAATGAAGTATCTAGACCTACACATTCCGTTTCCTGGAAAACAAAGGAAAAGAAAGTAAAATAAAAATTCCAAACTTTTTTTTTTAAACAGTGAACCCAGAAGGTAGACAGATTCCTAAATGTGGCTTTATGTGGGAACCTGAGTTTATTTCTTTTTTTTATTGGAGTATGATTGGTTTACAATGTTGTGTTAGTTTCTGCTCTACAATGCAGTGAGTCATGTGAGTACGCATATATCCCCTCCCTCTCGAACCACCCTCCCACCTCCCAGACTCCCTCCGGTGCCTCGCCCCATCCCACTCCTCTAGGTCATCACAGAGCACTGAGTTGAAGTCCCTGAGCTATGCAGCAGCTTCCCACTAGTTATCATATTTCACACACGGCAGTGTATGTATATGTCAGTCCTACTCTCCCAATTTGTCTCATCCTCCCCCTTCCCTGCTGGGCCCACATACCCATTCTCTATGTCTGTGCCTCTATTTCTGCCCTGCAAATAGGTTCATCTGTACCATTTTTCTAGAGGACTGTTACTTAATAAAGATGCCAATTTCCAGGGGTCTTAGTCCCCAAGGCTTCACACTACAGTGCTCAGTTCAGAGTGACCACAAGAGCATTTTTTGTCCTCACTCCTGTGTAGCCAGAACTATTGAATCATAATATGCCTTGTACCACCACCAACCCAGGTGTTTCTTGCGCACTTGAAAGTCTGAGAAGCATGACCCTGAGTGATGAGTTTCCAGCAAAGGGCTCTGAGGCCTTATCAATGGAAGTAGAAGTCAGTCTTTGGACTCCAGGAAACCTGTGTGTTGTTTGTTCTTAGACAACAGAGCTTTTAAAAAAAAAAAAAAATGTTGACCTCAACTGCCAGGGTTCCATTTCTAAGTCCTGCATCAGCCACATGTGAAATCTCCTAAATTTAAAAAAAATAAATCTTGGCTCAGTGTCCCATGCTGCCTTAATTCACATGCCATGGCCAGCATGCATCTCAGCTTAGCCAAGAAAGCATCACACAAAGAAAGTAATGCCAGAATACATTGAAAGCCCACTGATTGATCACGTTTCCCTCTTGGGACCCCTGAGTCATCTGTTTAGGTGGAGAGAAATATAGGCCCTCCCTCCCATCAAGGATCTTTTGAGTTTCAGATGGGATGGTATTTGTGAAAGTCCTCTGAAAAGATAATAGTGCTGCATAAGATGAGGAATTATCTAAGCATTAGTATTTTACTTGCCATTTCCTAACACATGCTTGGTTCATGCTTAATGAGATGGATTCATGCCATATCACGATTAGCAGTTGAGGCCCAACTGTTGTTTATTCTTGTGCCAGAAGCCATAGCAGCTAAGATAGGACATCTTCCAATCAGATGGTTTTGGTCCTAATTATTTTGCACAGCACCCACACAGCAATACACTTTCCCTTGCCACTGACAGTATTATAAGAAATAACTACCCTTCCTTCTTGAATCATCAAATCATTAGAACCGAGTCTCTCCCCACCCCTTGCCTAGAGTTCTCATCCTCTTTCTGTGCTTCAACCACCCTGTCCCTGACAAATCTTCCATCACATTAAGGAGCAACTAGCCTTGTCCTCGCCAAGAAGGAAACTTCTCACCCATGGGAGCAAACAGCTGCTGTCCTTGAATCAACATGCAAGCTAAAACATCTCATAAATCTGCATTCCTATCAATAACATCTTCTATTTGCCCTGGGTATTTGGATATCATTCCCAACTCTTCAGCTCTTGCTCATTCCTCTCTGACCTCATAGTTGTCCTCTGAATTCACAGGAGTTATCCACCAGCAATTCCACTATCTCTCCAGGCCTCTACACTATATTGTCGACCAGAACCAAAGTGCCTGGGCCTGGCCCCTCTGAGTTACTTGATCCCAAGGCCATTCAAGAGCTAGTACTGGGTACCAACATGCTGGTCCTTCTCATGAAACAGCTCACTCTGCTTGCACCATTATCTGGGTGCCATTTCCATCTACAACCCCATGGTTGTTCTATGGGACACTCTCCAACAGCTCCCATAAGTTCTTTTATTTTAAAAGATGAACTTATCCAATGAAGTATAGTGAACATATTAGAGAAGCTCATGAGTCATAAACAGCTCAGTATATATTCAGAGTGAGCACATGTGTATGATTTCCATTCAGATCAAGAAATAGAACATTTCCAGTATCTCAGAAGCCCCTTCATGCCATTTGCTAGTCATTAAAATTCCCAAGATAAAATACTAGCTACTCCCAGTCATCATCCACCTCCCAACAAACAACCATTCCCTTGGCTTTTAATACCATAGGTTCATTTTGCCTACTTTTGAGCTTTACCTATGGATTCATGCAGGATGGATTCTTTTCTGCCTGCCTTTTTCTACTAAACAGGTCTGTAAGAGTCATCTGTGTTGTTGCATGCAGCAGTTGTTTCTTTATTACCATAAAATATTATAGGTTATGAATATACCACTTTTATGTATGTTATGAATATACCTACTTTTGATGAATATTTGGCTATTTCCAGCTTTATTCTGTTACAAGTAGCATTGCTATAAACATCTTTATTTATACATGTCTTTTGGTGAACATAATGTACACATTTCCTGTTGAGTATATAACTGGTTGAGAGGATGTATACACCTTCACTGTCAGTACATGTGACAGTTTTCCAAAGCTATTGTGCCAGTTTACATTCCCATCAATAGTATTTGTGAATCCCAGTTACTCTACATCTTTGCAAACATCCGGTAATATCTTTTACATTTTAGCCATTCCAATTATTGTGATTTAAAGTGACCTTTCATGACTGATGATTTCAGAGGTCTTTTCATGTGTTTATTTGCATTTTAGATATTTGCTTTTGTGCCTGTTCAAATACTTTGCCCATTTTTCTGTTCACACATCTTTTTCTTATTGCCATATGGGGTAAAAATATTTATATTTGTAGGTAGTAGAAATGTCATCTCCCACTCTGCAATTTGCCTTATCACTCTCTAGTGTCTGTTGATAGAGAGACATTCCTAACAGAGTTCAGAAATCAAAATTTTTCCCTTTTGGTTAGTGCTTTCTATGTGTCCAAAAATCCCAGCAAGTGATCGTCTGCCTCTAATTGATGCACATTGTCCCGACTATGGCATCTGTTGATACGAAAGTCACTCAAAATAGTCGACCTTTAAGAGTCATACAAATGGCAAAATTTCTCAGGTTTTCTCTAAAATTGACTTTTCTCAAAGGTCAGCCAAGGGCTGGCCTAGACCTTTGAGTCATCCACATACTGCTGATATAAGATTTATTGACATTGGCTTGAGAAATCCAGTCCCAAAACATCCCCAGTGAATGAAGCAAATACCTGTTTTAAAAAACACCTACGTCATAATCACTTATCAATTTGTTAAATAAAGACAGAAAGTATTGTATTTAATTATATTGCCTTGTAAAAAAAATATATATATATATTGATCAGCATTAGACTGTGAGGACCTTTATACCCCAGAGACAATTTAGGGCCATTGTGTTGAATCCTCATCACAGAGAAGATAATATTATATCTTTTACAGGTGAGGAATTTGAAGTACAACTGTAAGAATTTAGATAATACTTGAAAGCCCACAGAACACAGCTACATGTTAGTCTACATGGTGGAGGCTCCTACTTAGCCACAAATCCCGGAGACGCAATGGCACCCCACTAACATTGTTAAGCAGTCAGTAAATCTTGGCTATTGTTGTTGCTGTTATTGCAAGTCCTTCATTTTTCGGTGGTAAAAAAGGCCCACAGAGATAAAGCACCCAGTTCTCAACTCACATGGCTATCTTGTTGCAGAATTAAGATTAAACCCTATATAATCATATTCTCGGCCAATAGATCCTTTTTCTTAAACAGTCTGTCAGCATTGCCTGCTGGAAATAGTTTCTGAGGATATTTACAGGAGAAATGGATTCATAAACACAATAGTTGGGGGGGCAGCACATGACTTCATATTTTCATTTTTATCACTCTATAAATACTGTGTTTATAATGATTTGATCTTTTTGTTGCTGAAACAACATCCTATTTTTCAAAAAGATAATTTTACTTCAAATATGAATGTTACCTTCTCCACAAAAATGATATGGTGAGTATTTCAGTTAATTTTTGTTGGGTAACAAACTATCACATAATGTGGTAATGTAGACCAGCAAACATTTTCTTTTTTTTCCCTCAGGAATCTAAGGGTCCGCAGTTTAGGCTGTGCTTCCCTGAGTGATTCTGATCTCAGTTGGACTCATTCACACTTTTGTGCTCAACTACAGGTCAGCTACCCAGCTCTGCTCCTGGGGGTTGAACCTTAGCTGCTGGGTTGATGGAGTCTCTGGGTCATGTAGCTCTCATTTTCCAATAGTCAGCCTGGGCTTATTTGAATGGTGATTCCAAGAGAGCAAATGAAAGTATGAAAAGTCTCTTGGGACCTACACTCAGAGCAAACCACTTGTGCTACATTCTATTGGCCAAAGCAAGTCACAAGGTGTTGGAAGTGGTCGTAGAGACGATGTGCCTGCTGGTTGACCCGGACAAGTGGAGGCTCCTCATCTGTTAATAATGATAATTAAAAAATGCTTTTGTGATTCAACACTCTGCTTTTTAAAAATAGAAATCTATACCTCAGAGATCATTCCCAATATATGTTGAAAGATAAACAATTCATTCTTGGTGTTAGAATAACCTGTTCTCGGAATGGAGGTCCCACTATTCCCAAACTAGCAGCCACTTCGAGGACTAGGATGCACCGGTGAGAAAGTAAGGTGTGGCTGAGACCATCCAGACTATATACATGAGTGAACCCAGTTAAGGCCTCCACATCAACTTTTAGGATTCTAACAGCCAGGTGGGGAAATCTACTCATCTTGCAGCTGCCCCAGACAAGCCACAAGCCACATCTTACAGCTGCCCCCGACAACCCATATAAGTTCTCTTGTTCATTAAACCTTAGAGCTACCAGTCTGGAGGGGTCTGCCTCTTTCTTCCGTCTTTCCTTGCCCTTGGTCCATGAAGGCCAATTTGCAAACCAACACAAGCCCAGCCCAGATTCAAGGAGTGAGGAGGTAGACTCTACCTTTCAATGGAAGATATTGCAAAGTCACACTGCCAAAGTCAGATACAGTGAGGGAAACAGTTGTGGCTGCTTTTGAAAAACTTTATGACATTGAATATATGTAAGTGTCATATAAATATGTGAATTCTATCCTTGTGTGGATTAGAATTCCTGCTTTCTTTTAGCAGAATAAAGCTTTCTCTGTAGTCATTAAAATAAAGACTTATATTTTATATATTTTCCTATCATATGAGCAAATATTTTAAAATTATAATACCCAAGGTTGGCAAACTAGGGAGGAACTATGCATTATCATATGTATATGGAAAGTGCATACTTTTTAAATCAGGAATCTCAGGATGAAGTGATGTTTTAAAAATGTGGATTTCACAAAGATACCCTCCCCTCACCAGCTATTTAATGAAGCTTTTTTTTTTAAATACTGAAACACTGAAAAAGTTGAGATCTAACACTAAATTGGTTAAACACACTATGATATAACCATATAATGAAATACTATAAAGTCATTCAAATGAATATGTAGTCAAATATTAAATGATATGGAAAGGTGGTCACAACATATTAAGAACAAAATGACTATATATGGTGTTATTTGCATTTTTGAATTATAACTATTTTCTAAAGATATTACAATTGTATTTTCATTTTTTTACAATCAAATGGATAGATGCCCTTTGACAATAAACTTATCAGTCCTTTTACCTGCTGCAAATGTTGCATTTAGAAAAAACTACATCTACCTTCAGTGGTAGGCTATTATCACAGAACTTACAAATCTCATGAACTGTAACACATTGTTTAAACTTGAAGCTGTGTCATGAGTCATGAACCATGCTTGCCAGTCATTTTCTGTTTTACTACTCCAGTAACCGGTATAGGCAGCACAGTTTATTTGGAATGGAAGTCATAAAATGTTGTTAATAGGTCCAGCTTTGCCACATTCCAGTTGAATGACTTGAAAAAAATCCTTTTTGTTTCATTTTCCCATCTGTATAATGAGGATACAACTGACCAAACTTCTTGAGAGCAAAAACTGACCAGGTCTAATTCAACTTTGTGTCCTCAGCCATGGCTGGGGATACTATATGCCCTCCAATAGTGCACCTGCCTACTTCACGGAGGGGTTTGGGGAGTCATGGAGGGTGCATCACTCTATTAGGAAGGTTTCCATAAGGAGGGAAGAAGAATCAGACACCACTTATGCACCATGTCAAGTCCTCTCATATTCACCTATGGCAGGGCATTTGGCCACTTGTTCTAACCTCAGTGACTGCAGTATACCAGCTCTATGGGAAATCTGTCCAATCTCACTTGGGACAACCCAACAGCATCTTACCACACACCCATATCAAGGAAGACTGAGACACTATAGGACGCACACACATGCAACACAAAAGTACATAAGAATTAGCACTTAAGGTGATACTCTGACCAGTGGACAAAGTCTTTTCCCTTCCTCCCCAAAAGAGACCATCCCGAGAAATGGCCGTTTATATGGCCAGTGAAACTTGGGTAGTGCATCATCATGTTAGATCACCCACCTTCCTTGCTTCACTTCCCCTTTCCCTCACTCCTACTTCCTAGGATTTCAGGCCCCCACAGGAAGGGCCTTGAAGGGCAGTGGTTAATGAAATCCTGGTGGACAGAACTGTGAGCAGTATACCTTACATTCACTTTGTATGGAGAGATCGCCTAAGGTATAGGTATACAAGGAATCCAGGCAGTTGATTGGTTGGTTTGTCAGGGGCCCGAAAGGAACAGATTAGAAGACTGGGGAGAAAGAGTTCTATGAAAGACATAAAATGATGGACATTTTTGAGCATGGGCTCAAAGCGTGCAAGGTTATGCCTCGCACCCTCAGAGAACGTGAGTGTCCTCCAGAGAGCACCGGCCATAGAGGAGATTCTCAAAGACCAAATGGATAGGAATGACTTGTCCTGCATAAGACAGGCTGTCTCCTCGACTACCCCAAGGTGGCATGATGAGCCCATAAACAGAGAAATCATGGTGTAGGAATGGAGGCTACAAAAGGACCCCTCAGCACGTACTCATTTTCAGCAAGACTGACCCAGTTCTACTGCTGCTGAACACACAAGCTGCAGAAGGAAAAATTAATGCTGAGCCCTCATATGGCACCATGCTGGAGGGGACCAGCCAACTGTTTGATGGCAAGTTAATTATATCCATTCCACCTTAGAGGAGATGGCAATTTATCATAACCAGAATCCATGTCTACTCTGTATATATGCTTTCCTTCCTTGCCACAGAGCAGTATTATCCTCTGAAGACATGCAATGTCTGTTCTCCCGGCATGCATCCCATATAACATGGCCTCGGACCAAAGGACCAATTTCTTACTAAGAACATTCAACAACAGGTACATGAACACATGATCAACTGCTCATTACCCAAAAGCAGTCAAGCTAACAAAATGCTGAATAGGCTGCAAAAGGCTCAGTTCTTTAGCAATGTTGAAGATAGCCCTAGTGTGTTGAGACCTTCTTATCTAAAATGTGATATACATATTTGACCAATAGCACTCTGTTCTCAATAATGTAAAATATGAGAATCCAAAGGGTAAAAGTAGGTTTGGCCCCTTTCATCATCACTTCTGGTGACCCGTTGTGGAATTTGTATTTCCCATACTATTTCCTAATTTGGGATAGGGGTAGGAAGAAAGTGAGCAGTGTGAGGAATAAATTTTTCCATCTGGTAACACATAATGGTTCCAGTGAATTCTCCACTGTAATACCAAAGGCTTCCTTATGTTACCAGACAAAGAAGAGAATCATCCTATTGGTAAGGGCAATCAACCCTGCCTGCCATGAGGAGCTGGGATAGCTGCCATACAATGGATGAAGGGAAGAGGAGGAGAGGATTCCCTGGAACCTTTGGTGCTTCTCAATCAATAATAACAGTAAACAGACAACAGTAGCCATCACAGCCTGACATAAATAAGGCATAGAAAACCGGAGGGATGAAAGTTTGAGTCATCTTACTGGGTAAGCACATTAGATCTGCTCAGGTGTTGGCCACAGGTAGGAGAAATCTAAAAGAGATGGTGGAGGAGGGAGATGATACATTATTAATTAGCAACTGTCATCTGCATCATTAACCATCTTGTCCAAGTTTTTGCAGAGTTTGAGCTGCCCATTGCCTTGGAAGGTCCTCTAACTGGGTTTGTGCCCTCCCCTCCCAGATAGGCCATCATTTCATAGTATAGGAGCCAAATATGATGTCTGTTCTCAACCCTGCACCATGTACTTCTTGTCTCCTGCCCAGGGGTTCCTGTTGTTACTATGATGGAACATGCTGCAGACCCACATAGGCACATCCAAGGTGTTCAGAGGAATTAACACCCAGGAAGTTAACTTTTGACCAAGGGCAGGCAGGAGCCAGTGGATAAATTCTTCTCACCTCCTCCCTTGGACAGACTTTTCACAGACCAGTCATCTACACAGTCTCTAAGAAGATGATCCAGCAAGATGAGCAGCGGATCTTGACACCAAGTGGTGGTGGGCTCAATAATGTACCTTTGTATTGGCCTTCCCTCCTTTCTTAACTCATTTCCATCTTCCCTCCTGTTCCTTGGGATTATACTCCCTAATAAGGTAGCACAGAAGCCTCTGCCTCGGGATTTGATTTCAGTGAAGACCAGGAAAAGACAGAAAGTAATGGGCAAGCACAGCTGTGATGTTTGCACCAGAGGAGAAACCTCTGAGGCAGACAGCAAGGCATCTAGAAGTGCGAGGACACAGTCCACTCTTCCCAGAAATATGAGTCTTCATGAACTTCCCAGGGACCTGGGTTCAATGCCAGGATTAAGGCAAAGACTAGCCCTGTAGTCAACAAATGGTTAAATATTCCCAAACTCCCTTCTTCATCAACCTTAGAACCTATCTTTCCTGTTCTGATGGTGTTGACCCCATCTTCATTCCCAAGGATGGTCATGATATCAGGCATGGCCTATCAAAAGCTCCCCATCCCTACTACCATGATTGTTTCAAGGATTAGTCTCTGATTAGAACCAAGCCAGTCAGGATCTCCTCTGTGATCTTTCTACCAGTTCTATAAGGGAAAAAAAATAAAGCTCTCTTTTTACTGGGACACTCAGACTGGGAGGATGTGAGTCTTGAGATTCTAGTGGCCTTCACTCATGTCACATGGAATATGCCCAGTAATACAAGCAAAAGGAAAAAAGCAGAGCAGCAAATAGACGTTTATTATTGATGCCACTGCCATAGGTCCAGGTGGGACTACCAAGAGATAAGCATACGTTAGTTTCTAGGAAAGTAGTCAGGGATGTTTATGACCACGACACTGTCACAATGAGGCGAGCCCTTATTAGCGTCCCTGGTGGCCCGGACAGTAAAGAATCCGCCTGCAATGTGGGGGACCTGGGTTCAGTCCCTGGGTTGGGAAGATCCCCTGGAGGAGGGCATGGCAACCCATTCCAGTATTCTTGCCTAGAGAATTCCATGGACAGAGGAGCCTGGCGGGCTACAGTCCATGGGGTCACAAAGAGTCGGACACAACTGAACGACTAAGCACACAGCATGGGTGAGATTTGAAGGCTGTCAAAATGCCATCAAAGCTAGTGTAAGCATAACAATCTAAAAGTTAGAGCTAGCTTCACACATGTCTGGATCTGGGGTTCCACACATTGTGACCATGACTACCTCTATTCCTCTGTTTTCAGCTCTAAATTCTACTTTTTTGTGGGGGGGCTTCACTATTGGGCAGCATTCGTGTGCAGAACAGTCATGGCCTTGAGGATCAGGGTGATTATGGTAACTGCAATAACAGGCGGAGGTTACAGTCAGTGAGCAGGCAGCAGGAGAGGGAGCACAGAGTCGGGGAGCAACACCTCCATCTCACAGCCAGAAGAATATATGCTCCCTCCTTCCTGGATTTGGTGATGATTGTAAGGTAAACAGAGGCAGAAATCAAAGTTAGAGTCCTAGGGGTCCCCTGGAAGGGAGCTAGGGAGAAAAATGTTGCTTTTGATTGGCACATTTTTCCTCTGTGGTTCCACCTTTGTCTACTATAAAGCATCAACCACATCAAATGTTAAGCAGATAACATCTGACAGACACAAGACCATATTTCCTCTTCTCCTTACCACAGTAACATTCCCCTGCACACCATTTGGATTTATCACTCTTGCCCAGAATTCTAACAGCTGAGTCATGAGAAACCACAAACTGAGAAACAATTTGATTTTTTTTTTAATTTTTTAAGTTAACATAAGCATCAAACTGTAAAACCTGAGCATATATGAAATTTAGTTTTGCAATTAAACAAAATTCCCAGCAAAGTCAATTTCATACCTCCTAAGACATACATAGGTAACATTCTTATGATGTCCAGGAGTGGTTTGAAGAAATGACTTGTTGCATTTTTCATAAAGTCAAAGCAAACTTTATGAAAAATGAGTCGGTTGTAGAGACAGGAAAGAAAGCAAATGATCCCCTTAATCCTCTCCCATCAAGAAGTAATTCTGGGAGGAGCTAATCAGTGCCCAAAGGACCCCAACCCTTGCCAGGAATGTAAACTTCCCACCCTGCTCCTAGCAACCAGGGCCAAGACAGTGGTCAGCTGGTGGCTTGTAAAGCAGCCGGAGCTTCACTTGCCCTGTGATGAATCCAAGAGATTCCAAAGCACCTTCCTGTTTCTTTTAAAGCACACACAGCATTAGACAAAAGGATTTTGAAGGCAAGAAACTTCACATCCAAGATGTCTACTACAGCAATTTTGCCAAAATCAGGGGTTTCCTGTCTTTAATTTCTTTTGCTTTCTATAAAATTTTAGGCATACAATGAACTCAAAGAAGAAAGGATGAAGGGTTGAGCTGTGATCCTTCCAGAAAAACAAAAACAAATGAAGCAAGATAAATGAAGCTAATGTGTGTATGCGTGCTCCATTGTGTCCGACTCTTTGTGACCCCATGGACCGTAGCCCACCAGGCTTCTCTGTCCATGGAACTTTTCAGGTAAGAATACTGGAGTGGGATGCCATTTGCTACTTCAGTGAATCTTCCAACCCAAGGATCAAACTTACATCGCTTGTGTATCCTGCATTGGCAGGTGGGTCCAAATGAACTAATACTAATAGTTATTTGGAAGGAAATATATAATAAAATAACTGATACTTTCCAGAAAAGCAGACAGTAAAAATCTAAAATTCAAATCCAAACATCTGATCCCCTTCCATACCTCTTACCACTCCACTACCATGTCCCTACCTGGAAAGGCGCTCTGATACCTGCTGCTGCTGCCAAGTCGCTTCAGTCGTGTCGGACTCTTAGCAACCCCATGAACTGTAGCCTACCAGGCTCCTCCATCCATGGGATTCTCCAGGCAAGAGTACTGGAGTGGGATGCCATTTCCTTCTCCCCTGATACCTGAGGGCAATAAAATGTTGAGCAGGAGAGGGCCCCTGCCTGTCTATAATCAGGGAAGCAGAGGGTATGAGAGAGTGATGAGAAAAGCCCCTAACCCAGGCTCTGGGGGTTAGAGAAGCTTCCTGCAGAGAATGGCATCTTTGCCAAAAGCTAAAAGTCAAGTTTGCACAATGTGGAGAATAGTGTTCCAGAAGAGGAATAACATACATTAAGCCTGGAGAGGATACTATCACTGAAAGATGTTCAGGTGAGTTCATCTGAGGGATGGATATAGGTAGAGAGCAGAAAATGAGGAAGAGATGAAAATGGGGGGAAAGAGGCAAGAACAAAATCACGCAGGGTTTTAAGTCATATTTGGGTGTTTGCAATTTATCTTAAGAAAAATAAGACATTGAGGAGATTTAAATGAGGGAGGGACCTATATGTAAGTATTTGAGAATCTTTGCAATCCCAGGATCTAGTATGGTGCCCAATTCTTAACAAGTGTTTAATAAATGTAGGGGGGTGAGGAGGTATGGCAAGTATAGAAGAGAAGACTAACCAATAAAAAGATGGGTTTTATAGGCTGTTATAAAGTATTTATAAACACACTCATAATTTTAAGTGTATGCTATAAAACATTAGATCACAGTCACAAAAGCCATCACAATGTTTAAGATGTTAATATTACATCCTAAATATTAAAAACAAAACCTAAGTTATGTCATGAATGTTTCCTCATTGCATAAATTCAATAATTAAATGCTAACACCAAGAGAATAGGTGGCAAGTGTTCTGGAACCTGAGGCAGGGAAAGATGATTGCATAACTGTAACAAGTATGGGCTCTGGTTTATTCTACCTGCATTCAAAGCCTAAGTCTTAACAAGATCCCCAGATATGGAACACTGGCCAAGGTACATTTCTGTACCTCAGTTTCCTTGTTTGAGAAATGAAGTCAATTACCTCCATAGTTTATTGTAGGAATCAGGCTACATATTACCTATAAAGCAACCACACCATGTCTGACAGGGTGACAACTTAGTCACCATTCACTCCCCGCATAGGTGAGAAAGGAAGGCTTTAATGCACAACATTATGAAGACTTTAGAGACAGTATGGAATTCTAAAGGGTTGGAGGATGCTGAATAAAGTTTAGAAAGGAGAGTGCCAGAGAATCCTAACCTACTCTGAAATTTTATCTAGAATTAGGCCCACCGCCTTTCTTTAGAATTTAGAATTGAGATGTTCTCATTCATTTTACGTACTTCATTCATTCATTCCACAAGCATTTCTTCAATACCTACATGCCAGGCACTGCACTAAGAAGTTTGAGAGTTGACAATGAAATAAGAGATCAGAAACAAAAACAAAAAAGAAGAAAGGGAACCAGTATGTGAAGTACTGTCACAAAGAAAATTTATGCCTACAGGAAAGAAATGGAGAGATTTAGGCTGGGGTTCATCAGACATTTTGTGAAAAGTGACCTTCTTTTGCTTTCCTAAGCCTAGAGATGAAGTGCTAACAATAAAGGCTCTGAGCAGATTAATCACACTGCCAAGCAGAGGAAACGGTGTGGTCTAGATACATAGCAGATACACATAAGTATAACCAGCACGTCCTGATGGACTGATTAAAGTCTCAGGGTTAGCAGAGCTTGTGTGGACTTCCTGAAGAATCTTCAAAAATTAAGAATTAAGGGAAGTAGAGAGAACACATAGGAAGTTTTACGTATTTTTTTATGTTAAGGCCAACAATAAAGGCCAAGGAAAAGAGGGGTGGTAACAGTACCTGCTCATGAGATGAAGGTATAGACGAGAAAGGAGCAGCAGCAGCAGCTTCTTCAAAGGTACTAGAGAACTTAAAATCGAGTGTGGAGGATTTAGGAGTAGTGAATGGGAGGAGACTAGACACAAAAAGGAACAACAACAACAACAAATACATCTTTTGGGATGTCATTAAAAAGAAAAGGGAAAGAAAAGTCATTAAGAATTGTAATTCACATATGTTGTTCAATAAGGGTTTAGATGAACAAAGCAGAACAGTAAAGCCTATCTTGTATTAAAAAGGAGGGATGAAAACTACAAAGTAATTTATCAGTGTAACCAGCATGACCTGTCTCTCTCAGGTATCCCCATTCCCCAAATGACATTATCTGAGATCCTTATTCCATTTGACTGGATAAATCATCCCCAAGTATTCCAGACTCTCTGGGAAATGCTTCACACTCTTCAAATCCACCTCAATTGTCCCCTGGCTTCAGGCTTCTACTGTGGACCATCACTTGTATAATCTCCTGCCACCTCATCGGATGCTCCCAACAGGCCACTCGTCTCCTTTAGACTGCTTTGTCTAAAGCCTGGGTACAGGTGCTTCCTCAAGTCTCAGTTAAAAGAAGTCAAACAAACAAGATTTTGTTGCTGTTTCGAGGATAATAGAGGGGTTGAAAAAATAAAAAGCAGTAAAATTGAAACCACTTTTATTAGATATGGTGCCCACCAAACCTATAAGGGGCTTCCTGGTGGCTCAGATGGTAAAGAATCTGCCTGCATTGTGGAAGACCAGGGTTCAATCCCTGGGTTGGGAAGATCTCCTGGAGAAGGGAATGGCAACCCACTTCAGTATTCTTGCCTGAAGAATCCCATGGACAGAGGAGCCTGGTGGGCTACAGCCCATGGGATCACAAAGAGTTGGACACAACTGAGTGACTACACTTTTCAAACCTATAAACTAAGACCTCTCCCATCTAGAGCATCTTTTAGGAACCTGCTTATGAACCACACATATACCCTAGTGGAATGTCTTTAACATATCCTGGTTTTCAATAAAATAGGTTCCTAATCCCAAGGCCCAGAAAAACAAAGGAGTTTATTTCTCACTTCCTAGTGCTTATTCAACACATTGGGCCAGCCTCCCCTTTTCAAGGGAAAAACTCCAAGGTCAGGCCTTGCTCTATGGCTTTCCTTTGAGTGAGTTCATAAATATTCAAGAGCTTGCGCAGATTCCCAAGTCTGGATGTCCACTTTTCTAAAAAGTTCCCTGTGTTGTACAATATATCCTTGTTGTTCATCTAGCTTATACGTATTAGTACGTGTCTCTTAATCCCATCTGCCATCTTGTTCCTCCCCAGTGGTAAGCATGAGTTTGTGTTCAGTGTCTGTGAGTCACTTTCTGTCCTGTTGTATATATTAATTTTATTTCTAGATTTCTGGATATTGACTCTTTAACTCAAGATTCAGGACCTTGGTCTGGTTTGTGCTGAACTGCATCAGACTAAGGACACATGAGGTAAAGATCATATCTGCACATGTTTCCAGCCGTGACAGGTCTCAGCTTCTTCTCTGCTATCAGCAACTGCTTAAATACACAAAAACTAGACTACCCTGATATACAGAAATCCGAAAGTATGCATAGTGAGTCAAGTTGCTCAGGTATGTCTGACTCTTTGTGACCCCATGGACTGTAGCCCACCAGGCTCCTCCATCCATGGAATTTTCTAGGCAAGAGTACTGGAGTAGGTTGCCATTGCCTTCTCCAGGGGATCTTCCTGATCTAGGGATCGAACACAGGTCTCCCGCATTGAGGGCAGACATTTTACCACTTAATCCACCACAGGAAAAACCATATTCTAGGAAAAAGAATCCCAAGATGCAATTCTGTCTGTTGTAAAGACACACACTGTAAATTATAAAATCAAACATCTTATTCTGAGGGGGCCAAGAAGCCACAACCCTTTTGAAGTCCAGGAAGAAAATTTTATCCTGTGTTCAGCTCAAGGCCCACATGATGGAGACTAATGGTGTTCAGAATAAAGAATGATCACAAACCTCTGATTAAGTAGCTGCTCTTCTTTAAGTTCTTAAAATTAGCAATTTTTTCAGCCTCTACCCACCGCATTGTTAGGATTGCCACCCAAGACATTAATATATAAACAATTTTATATTTGTGAAGTTTTTTTTTTAATACTGGTGCATTAATAGTATATCTATATATTAAATTTTATTTTTCATAATTTTAAAAAGTCGTGAAAGCCAAATACATGCAAAGGGCTTAGATCAGTATAATGTATCACTTCAACAACTATAAAAGAGGTCAGTCTTTGCAAAGCTTGTGACAAAATAATTTAGAGATAACAATGAAGATCTTGAATACCACAAAGAGAGGGGTATGTCCTCAAATTTTCATATCCTGAATTATATCCTTAGTTCATTTTGAAAACTCATCGCCATATATCCCTTGCCAGAGATCTTAGAAACCATTCATCTCTTGGAACCCTTAACTGCTTTTGTTCTTTGGTTGTCTGAGAGTCACTAATTGATCAGTTGCTTCTCAAACTGCATGTCCCTTACAGCTAAAGTCCTCCTATAGAAATTGTATATGTAAATCTCCCATAAATGTGAATATCAACCTTGGGCTTCCAATTGAACATAATATAAGCATACATTTATTTTCACTTCTCCCAACTCCACCAAGATTACAGTGAACTCAGTTCAAAAGCAGGGCAAATTTCTTAAGCTTAGGAATTCCTTGGAGGTACCAAGTGCCTTTGAGGTCATGGGAACTCAGTGAAAACCCACATGTTGAATATGAAATCTCTAGTTCTTTTCCCAATATAACTCCTAAAAGGCAAAGTAGTCCGGTATATGCCCCTCAGACAGAAGGTTGGAGAATTATCCCTAGGAAAAACTAAAACTAGACACCTAAATATATTGACATTTTGTACCCACAATGAAATGTCTTAGTTACACTTTGAGTCACAAAAGTGGGCAAACCCCACAATCATATGAGATTTCCCAAAGAGCATTTAAAAGCCCCACTTCAAAACGTACAGCCAAGGACCACCACATATTTAAGAAATACCTCTAAAATGAAGACGGAATACAAAACAACAGGGAAAAAAAAAGATCTAAGTAAGAGTCAGAGATAACGCAGAGAAGAGAAGAATATATGAAAAGAACTATTAACTATCATGCTCCAAGAGAAGACTTTTGGAAACACTACAAGAATGAGGTAATTTAAGGTGATATCAGCACCACAGAGACACAAAACCACCCTCATTTTTGTCCCCTTCCAACTACCACCCCTATTTTTCAGCATTCATCCATGGACAAAAGTGTCTGAGTCCAGCGCCATATACCAGGGGACCTAGGAAGTCTCACCTTCCCATAAATCAGGTAACAGGTAGACAGACTTCAGTCTCAGCTGTGGACTTTGCAGTAGCCCATGACCTGATTCCAGACCCTCTCAGCCACAGTCCATGAGTCCCTGGCAAACACTGTCTCAAACACTCACCCAGGGACTTCCCTGGATGTCCAGTGGTTAAGACTCCACACTCCCAATGCAAGGGGCCTGGGTTCAATCCCTGGTGAGGGAACTAGATCCCACGTGCTGCAACTGAGAATCCTTAAGCCCCAACAAGGGCCCGCATGCTGCAACTAAGACCAGGTGCAGTCAAATAAATACATACATAAGTTAAGTATTTTGTAAAAAATAAAAATAAAAAACAAAAACCACTCACTCATGGATGAGAGGTTCTGTGTGGAAATCCAAGTTTCCAGAGAAGTTCCAGCACACTAGTGAAGCAAAAAAAAAAAAAATCAATTTGGATGCATTGAAGTGGGTCAGAAGAACAATTTGACTTTACTTCCATCACCTCTCCTCCAAGATGGCACAGGTAAGGGTCAAGAGATCTTCTCTTGCTTGTGATTTCTCCTGCACAAGAAAGAGAATGTGTGAGTGAGCAACAGGGTTCTCCAGCTATGCGGGATGCTGCCAAAGAGGTTAATTTCTCTCATACATCCTGAGTAATGATTGTGAGCTACGTGACTGGGATAGAAGTCACATAGTGACTTAAGTGGAGGGGATAGAAGAGACTGGGAGAGTGGCAGATATATCTCTAGGGGAGAATTGAAAGGAATTAACTCCAACAGAAACTCTATCCTGTCCATGAGCTGCTGGGAATGTCTCACCCACAGATCTCCCCAGGTGGCCCACAGGCACCCTACAGAACTCTGCATGCCTCATCCATACACCCTGTCATCCTGTGACTGGCTACTTGTGCACGCTCCCAACAGTGACAGCAAGAACTATATTTGGCAGGCATCCAGTGAGCATGCACAAAAATCCAGTCCAAATATACAAGACACAGAGAGCCCATAGACTTAAACTTCATCTCTGGGAAAACACAAGAGGTTGCCACCCACTCAAACTAGTGTGTTGCAGAATCTGGAAAAGTCATACAAGTTTAAGAATTCTGCAACAAGCAGCAGAAAGCATGGACCAGGTTACCCACAGAAGGACTGAGATTCAGAATCTCTAGCAAAACTAATGGAAGTCATCTCTCTCCAGAAAGCAGTTGTTAAAAAGATAGAGGAGGTGACTGTTACTTCAAACATATATAGCAATGCAAAACTTAAAGGAACATGAAAAATCAAAGTAACATGAAACCAAAGGATCACAGTTTTTCAGTGATCAAACCCAGAGACATAGAGACCAGTGACGTAGCCATTAACAATTAAAAATAGCTGTTTTTAAGAAACTCAATGAACTACAAGAAAATACAGAGGCAATTTAACAAAATCAAGAAAGCTATATATGAACAGAACAAGTAAAATCATTAAAAAGTGCCAAACTGAAATTCTAGGGCTGAAGAATAAATAAATTCAACAGAAACTATCAAGCAGAAAAAAAGTCTGTGTTATGGAAGACAAGAACTTTGAAATTATCCAGTCAGAAGATAATAAAGAAAAACATGATAAGGAGTGAAGAAACCTATGTTACCTATGGATTACCATCAAAACTCACAATGTTTTTAATTATTGTAGTTCCCAAGAGAGGAGTGAGATGAGAGCAGAAAGTTTATTTAAAGAAATGATGTGGTGTATTACATTGATTAATTTGCGGACATTAAGAATCCTTACATTCCTGGGATGAAGCCCACTTGGTCATGCTGTATGATTTTTTTTTAATATGTTGTTGGATTCTGTTTGCTAAAATTTTGTCAAGGATTTTTGCATCTATGTTCATGATATTGGCCTGTAGTTTTCTTTCTTTTTTTTTTTGTGGCATCTTTGTCTGGTTTTGGAATTAGGGTGATGGTATATATATATATATAAACCATATGATTATCTCAATAGATGCAGAGAAAGCCTTTGATAAAATTCAGCACTCATTTATGATTAAAACTCTCCAGAAAGCAGGAATAGAAGGAACATACCTCAACATAATAAAAGCTACATGTGACAAACCCACAGCAAGCATCACCCTCAATGGTGAAAAATTGAAAGCATTTCCCCTGAAATCAGGAACAAGACAAGGGTGCCCACTCTCACCACTACTATTCAACATAGTGTTGGAAGTTTTGGCCACAGCAATCAGAGCAGAAAAAGAGTAAAAGGAATCCAGATAGGAAAAGAAGAAGTGAAACTCTCGCTGTTTGCAGATGACATGATCCTCTACATAGAAAACCCTAAAGACTCTTCCAGATTATTATTAGAGCTAATCAATGAATATAGTAAAGTTGCAGGATATAAAATTAACACACAGAAATCCCTTGCATTCCTATACACTAACAATGAAAAAACAGAAAGAGAAATTAAGGAAACAATACCATTCACCATTGCAACAAAAAGAATAAAATACTTTGGAGTATATCTATCTAAAGAAACAAAAGACCTATACATAGAAAAATATAAAACACTGATGAAAGAAATCAAAGAGGACACAAACAGTTGGAGAAACATACCGTGTTCATGGATTGGAAGAATCAATATTGTCAAAATGGCTATTCTACCTAAAGCAATCTATAGATTCAATGCAATCCCTATCAAGCTACCAACGGTATTTTTCACAGAACTAGAACAAATAATTTCACAATTTGTATGGAAATACAAAAATCCTCGAATAGTCAAAGTAAGCTTGAGAAAGAAGAATGGAACTGGAGGAATCAACCTGCCTGACTTCAGACTATACTACAAAGCCATAGTCATCAAGACAGTATGGTACTGGCACAAAGACAGAAATATAGATCAATGGAACAGAATAGAAAGCCCAGAGATAAATCCATGAACATATGGACAACTTATCTTCAACAAAGGAGGCAAGGATATACAATGGAAAAAAGACAGCCTCTTTAACAAGTGGTGCTGGGAAAACTGGTCAACCACTTGTAAAAGAATGAAACTAGAACACTTTCTAACACCATACACAAAAATAAACTCAAAATGGATTAGAGATCTAAATGTAAGACCAGAAACTATAAAACTCCTAGAGGAGAACATAGGCAAAACACTCTCCTGCATAAATCACAGCAGGATCCTCTATGACCCACCACCCAGAATATTCGAAATAAAAGCAAAAATAAAAAAAAAAAAAAAGCAAAAATAAACAAATGGGACCTAATGAAACTTAAAAGCTTTTGCACAACAAAGGAAACTATAAGTAAGGTGAAAAGACAGCCCTCAGTTTGGGAGAAAATAATAGCAAATGAAGCAACAGACAAAGGATTAATCTCAAAAATATACAAGCAACTCCTACAGCTCAATTCCAGAAAAATAAATGACCCAATCAAAAAATGAGCCAAAGAACTAAACAGACATTTCTCCAAAGAAGACATACAGATGGCTAACAAACACATGAAAAGATGCTCAACATCACTCATTATCAGAGAAATGCAAATCAAAACCACAATGAGGTACCATTACACGCCAGTCAGAATGGCTGCTATCCAAAAGTCTACAAACAATAAATGCTGGAGAGAGTGTGGAGAAAAGGGAACCCTCTTACACTGTTGGTGGGAATGCAAACTAGTACAGCCACTATGGAGAACAGTGTGGAGATTTTTTTTAAAACTGGAAATAGAACTGCCATATGACCCAGCAATACCACTTCTGGGCATACACACCGAGGAAACCAGATCGGAAAGAGACACGTGCACCCCAATGTTCATCGCAGCACTGTTTATAATAGCCAGGACATGGAAGCAACCTAGATGCCCATCAGCAGACGAATGGATAAGGAAGCTGTGGTACATATACACCATGGAATATTACTCAGCCATTAAAAAGAATTCATTTGAATCAGTTCTAATGAGATGGATGAAACTGGAGTCCATTATACAGAGTGAAGTAAGCCAGAGAGATAAAGAACATTACAGCATACTAAAATATATATATGGAATTTAGAAAGATGGTAACGATAACCCTATATGCAAAACAGAGAAAGAGACACAGAAGTACAGAACAGAACTCTGTGGGAGAAGGTAAGGGTGGGATGTTTCGAAAGAACAGCATGTATATTATCTATGGTGAAACAGATCACCAGCCCAGGTGGGATGCATGAGACAAGTGCTCGGGCCTGGTGGGCTGGGAAGACCCAGAGGAATCGGGTGGAGAGGGAGGTGGGATGGGGGATCGGGATGGGGAATACGTATAACTCTATGGCTGACTCATATCAGTGTATGACAAAACCCACTGAAATGCTGTGAAGTAATTAGCCTCCAACTAATAAAAAAAAAAAAAGAAAGAAAGAAATGATGACAGAGAAAATCTGGAGAAAGATTTGGACATCCAAGTTAACCTGATAGATCATCGAATAAAAAATCAACATAAAGAGACACTCTCCAAGAAACATTACAATAAAAATGTCAAAGATCAAAAGCAAAAAGAGTCTTAAAGTAGCAAGAGAAATAAAGCATGTAACTTAGGAAAAGCCCAATAAGGCTATAAGCAGATTTCTCAGCAGAAACCTTAGAGGTCAAAGGAGAATGGGATGGTATATATATTCAAAGTGCTGAAAGAAAAAAAAAACTGCCAAATAAGAATATTTTACCTAGCAAAGATTTCTTTCATAAATGAGGAACATTTGCTCTAGGACAAACAAAAGCTAAGAGTGTTCACCACCACCTCCAAGCTAAAAGATCTGAAGGGAGAAATAGACAACAATACAAGAGTAGCAGGGAATTGAATCTTCCACTTGCAACAATGAATAGATCAATCTTACATTAAAAAAAAACAAAAAAGTTTTGGACTTGAACCATACTTTAGACCAAAAGGACCTAACCAACATATATGAAATTTTCCATTCAACAGCAGCAGAATACACTTTACTTAAGCACACACAGAACATTCTCCAGGATAGTTCATATGATAGGTCACAAAGTAAATCTTAGTAAAATTAAGAAGATTGAAATCATAGCAAGTATCTTTTCCCACCACAATGACATGAAACCGAATATCAACAAACAAGAAAGCTGGAAAACTCACAAACATAAAGTTGCTCATACTCCTGAACAACTAATGGGTCAAAGAAGAAAACAGATATTAACAATATCTTGAAACAATTGAAAATGGAAATACAACATACAAACACCTATAAGACATCACAAAGGCAGTTCTAACAGATAAGTTTATAGTGATAAGTGCCTATACTAGGGGAAAAGATCTCAAGCAACCTAATTTTACATCTCAAATAAATATAAAACCAAGAACAAACTAAGTCTAATGTTAGCAAAAGGAAGGAAATGAACATTAGAGCAGAGATAATTGAAATAGACACCAGGAAAAATTAGTAGAAGAGATCCATAAAACTAAGAACTCCTTTCTTGAAAAAATACACAAAGATGACAAATCTTTAGCTGGAAAAACTGGGAAAGATCAAATAAATAAAATCAGAAGAGACTTTGCCACTGATATCATACAAATAGAAAGGATCATAAAGAAACATTATGAACAACTGTATGTCACCAAATTGGAAAGCCTAGAAGAAATGGATACATTCCTAGAAACGTACAACCTACCAACACTAAATCATAAATACAAAACTTGAACAGACCAATAATGAATAAGGAGACTAAATCAGTAATTTAAAACTTTCCAGCAAAGAAAAGTACAGGATCAGATGGTTTCATTGGTGAATTCTACCAAATATTTAAAGAATTATCACCAATCCTTGAGGCATCAGTTCACACTTATTAAGATGGCTGTCATCTGAAGGACAAGAAATAGACATTGGTGAGGGTGTGGAGAAAAGGTTGTAAGAATATACATCAGTATAGCCATTACAGAAAACAGTGTAAAGTTTCCCCAAGAAATTAAAAATCATCTATGATCCAGCAATCCCAGTCCTGGGCATATAGCCAAAGGAAATAAAAGCAGGATCTTGAAGAGATATCTGCACTCCATACTCATGCACCACTATTCACAAGAGCCAGGGTATGGAGACCTCCTAAGTGTCCATCAAGAAATCAACAGAGTATTATCCAGCCTTGAGAAAAAAGGAAATCTTTCCTTTTGCAACAACATGGATTGACCTTGAGTACATACACTAGTAAATCAATCAGAACAAATACTATATGATCTTGTTTATATGTGGAGTTCATAAACGCTAAACTCATAAAAAACAGAGTGGTTGTCACCAGGTGCTAGGGATGGCAAGGAAAAAAAAATAGGAGAGATTATCAAAGGGTACAATGTCCAGCTGTAAGATGATTCATTTCTGGGAATCTAATGTACAGCATGGTGAATATAGTGATTATAGTTTATAATATGGTATTATATACTTGAAATGTTCTTACCATCAAAAAGGAAGGCTAATTATGTGATGTGATGGAGATGTTAGCTAATACTAGTCATTTTGCAATATATAAGTATCAACTCAATATGGTAAATTTCTTAAACTTTTACAATGTTATATATCAAATGTATCTCAAATAAAACTGGTAAAAAAATCACAATGGCAAAAGTTATTATCAGTAAAAGTTGATATGCATTTAAAAATGTAGTAGATCTAATTGTGAAATATTCCAAGGGAATATTTTAGAAAAGTAAAAATAAAGCATTTTGAAGTGCTTTAAAAACTAAAGCAGAACAGTATGGAACAGTTTGTGATAAGTAAAAATACTATATCTATATATCTATATATATATATACACATGCACACACACACATGTATATATGCATATATATTGTGATATATATGTCTCAGAAGACAACAGTTGAACAAATCTCCCAGGGAAGCAAGTAGTAGCAGTAGTTTTGGGGTCTAAGCCACTTGGAATGCAGCTACACTAGCTGCTCCTACTGGAGCTATGCCACATCTGGCCCTACTCTGGAACTGAGCTTCCAGGGCACCATATAAATCTGCTGCTGCAGCCAAGTCGCTTCAGTCGTGTCCGACTCTGTGCCACCCCATAGACGGCAGCCCACCAGGCTCCGCCATCCCTGGGATTCTCCAGGCAAGAACACTGGAGTAGACTGCCATTTCCTTCTCCAATGCATGAAAGTGAAAAGTGAAAGTGAAGTCGCTCAGTCATGTCCGACTCTTCGCGACCGCATGGACTGCAGCCCACCAGGCTCCTCCGCCCACGGGATTTTCCAGGCAAGAGTACTGGAGTGGGGTGCCATGGCCTTCTCCGGCCATATAAATCTAGTCCCTCCTAAACGGTCTGAAGCCGACAGAGGCTTGCAAGCTTTTGTTCCTTCCTCCTTTCACACAGTGCCAAAGCATTCTCATCAATCAGACCATTTACTTCATTAGATAGATAGTCGGAATACAGGATGCCAAATATCTCCATATTCAATTTAAATCATATAGACATTGCCCTGAAGCAGGGAGGTGGGAAAACCCTCAGAAATGTCTTACTTACTGTGTAACATGTACCACAAAGGAAGGGGGTATTTCCCCCCTGCATTTCCTGCTTCCCCAGTCAGTTCCAAAGAAATGATTAAAACGTAGGAAAATATGAGCCTTTGTCACCCATCACCATTGAGTAATAATCACTTCAGTCATGAAGGAGTCTGCTCTGATAAGGAAGCACACTGCCTGGAAAATGTAATGTTTCATATTCATGCATCTGTGCTCTTGCAAATGCTTTCTTGGCACCATCGTATTTTGTATGATTAATTTTCCACTAGATTTACAAAGGAATAAAAGTCCTTCTTTATAGAAGTTTGATTTGTATTTTCTAAGTAACTCCTGACACCAAATGCTGAAATTATGCCTTAGCTTTCTGCAGGGGAAAAAAAAAATGTTATTTTCTCCAGCTAGACATTTTTAGTTGGAGATTATCTTTTCTAACATAACTCTAAGTTTTATCGTTTTGTTGCGTTTTTTTTAGCAAAAGCACATACTAGATAGGCCTTATAATATACTGAGTCTTCAGGTCTATTATAGCCCTCCTAAACTTCCATGTAGAAAAAAACAGAGTAAAACTCAGGGTCCCAGTTCTCCAATCCAGGCCATACAGAGCAAGCTACTGCACAGCCCTCAGAGTGCAAGAGTGTACACGGGAGAGCTCAGTAAGAGAAGAGCATGACGCTGCCCTAGGCTTGACACCCGTTCTCAGAATGCAGAGTCATCCCTCTCTTCTGAATTTAAGTTAGGAAAAGCGATAGAAGGGCTTCCCTGCTGGCTCAGACAGTTAAAGAATCTGCCTGCATTGCAGGAGACCTGAGTTCGATCCCTGGGTTGGGGAGAGCCCCTGGAAGAGGTCATGACTACCCACTCCAGTATTCTTGCTTGGGAAATCCCATGGACAGAGGAGTCTGGCGGGCTACAGTCCATGGGGTCACAATGAGTTAGACATGACTGAGCAACTAGACTCACAAAGTGTGTGTGTCTATCACACACAAAGTGATAGAAATTTCAACGTCCTATGTCAAATGAAGAACCAGAAAGCAAGCTATTCATCAAGGGCCATGCTGTACATCATAGATGTACATCATGCATGTATACCAGGAGGCACTATATTTGGAGACAGCTTTTATAGACAGTAAACAGTATAGAACAACAATAACAGCAACAACAGCTTCCCCTCACATCCCCCTAATCCTTCCTTCCCTCAGCAAACACACATGCTCCCACAAAATTTGATTCATTACATTTATGACAGGCCCAAGAACTTATGTCTCTAAAAGCCTCCAGTGATGATCAGAGTGGGCAGGGCCCCCCAACCTCTGGGATCTAAGGCCTGATGACCTGAGGTAGAGCTGATGAAAAATAATAGAAATAAAGTGTACAACAAATATAATGCAATAGAATCATCCTGAGACCATTCCGTACTCCAGCCTGTGGAAAAATTATCTTCCACCAAACCAGTCCCTGGTGCCAAGAAAGGTTGGGGCCCACTGAGCGAAGGACCACCTTTCTAAGTCAACCTTTAAGTCTCTTCCAGAGCTTTGGTAGATAGAAAATATAGCCATGCTCTCCAGGAGCTCGAAATATAGTTAGAACAGAGCAATATAGGTGTTACAAGAGCTATATCAGTGTAATAAATGTTCTAGGAATACAAAGATTTCAGAAGCTCCTCTCTGGAGGAGGAGGACCCCAAGATAAGTGCCCAAAAACGTGTAGGATGTGCAAAGGCAAGAGAGATGGAAGAGGCCACTCATGGAGAGAGACACAAAAAGAGCACTGGTGTGTGCTGCGGCGTGCCCAGTAACACCAGCAGATGGGTACTGGCCATGAGCAGCGCCAGTCTGGTCTTGAGACAACAGCTCTCCCCTCTGGAGAGCTTTCACCCAGGCTGGTTTACCTTATGAGCCCTGAAGCGGAAAGAAGAGTCCTCAGCCTACTATATCAATGTAGGCAGCCTGGGGTATCTTTCAAGACCCAACTCAAATCTAGCCTCATTTCATAAAACCTTCTCAAGTCAACCTAAATCTCTTATCTTTTTCTCCTCTGAGCCCAGCTAGACATGAATTAAGAGCACTTAATCCAGTTCCCTGGATTCCATCCACACAACACATCCTGAAAGGCTCTGCTGCTTGCCCCGTGCCACAGGGAGAAGGGTCAAGTGAAGGAGACCGCTGGTCTCTTGCTGAGAACCCAGTGTTCCCTGCAGTGGTTGCCTAGGGAAGTTGGGGGGCTAAGGGCTGATGAGGCATGGAATTTTCTTCTGGAGTGAGAAAGATATTCTAAAATTGATTCTGGAGACAACTGTGCAATTCTGTCCAAGAGCCACTTAATTGTACACTTGAAATGGGTGAATTATATGGCATGAGTAATCTCAAGAAAGCTGTTAATAAAAATTAGGGTCTTCCCTATTTTTAAGATTTCCACTTCCAGAAAGATGGAGTAGACATATTTTACCCTATTCCTCCTGCTAAGTATAACTAAAATCCATGGCCATGGCATATATAAACAACACAATGAAAATCTGATAAGTAGAGAGAAGACATTTAAGAACACTATAGATAATTCAATATTCTGAAAAGTTATTCAAGTAACCCACAGCAAGGGAGAAAAAAAGGAATATAAAAAAAGAAAACAAAAATTAAGATGGTACATTTAAACCCTAAAATATGTAAGAAGTTACAGTAAACATAATGCTAAGAAGGAAATTTATAGCACTAAATGATCATGTTAGAAAAGAGAAATCTTAAATCAACAGTCTAAGCTCTTGTCAAGAACCTAAAAAAGAACAAGATAAAGCAAGCAGAAGGAAGGAAATAACAAAAATCAATTTAAAGTAAGAAAACAAAAAAGTTAATGGGAGAAAAAAACTAGTTCTATGAAAAGATCAATATTATTGTCAAACCTCAAGCAAGACTGACAAAACGGAAAACATGAATTATCAATAACAGTAATAAAACATATGATATCACTATAGTCCCCACAGACTTCAAAAGGATAATAAGGGAATGCTAGGAATATCCCTGCAAGCATAAATTCAACAAATTAAGTAAAATGGACCAACTCCTCAAAAACAATCACAATTTATCCAACACGAAATACAAAACTTGAATCAGCCCATAACTATTAAAGATATTAACTTATAATTTTGGAACTCCCAAAAGAGAAGTTGCCAGACCAAGATGGTGTCACTGGACAATTCTATCAAACATTTAAAGAATAGTTAATATCAATTCTACATAATCCTGTCCAGAAAATAGAATAGGAAAGAGTAATTCCCAGTTCACTTTATGAAGAGAGTTTTGCCCTGATACAAAAACCAAACAATATTTTAAAAACCATAAATATTCTTAAATATAGATACAAAAAGTCCTTAACAAAATAACACATATCATCCAGCAACACATGAGAATTATATATCAATTACACCCTAATTTTTAAATTTTTATTTAAAAAAAGGAATTATACACATGACAGGCCAGGGTTTATTTAGAGATGCAAGATGGGTTCAATATTTGATAGTCGAACAATGTAACTCATTATATTATTAATAGTCCAAAAAAAAAAATCCCTGATCCTACCAATTAATATGAAATTCACATTCAATAAAATTCGACACCCATTCATGATTTAAAAAAAAAAAGTAAAAATTCTCAGTAAGGAGAGAAAAATTCTTCAACTTCATCAACGGACTCTACCAAAACCCACAGTTAACAGACTTACTGGTGAATGAATGACTGCTTTCTAAGTTCAGGAGCAAGCCAAGGATGTTTGTCCCCACTGCTTTTTATCTATAACTGTACTGGAAGTTCTAGCCAGTGTAATAAAGTAAAATAAACAAATAAAGGCACACAGGTTGGAAAGGAAGACATAAATCAACTCTAGTTGCAGATAATATGATTGTCTCTGTGAAAACAATCTCCAAACAACTACAAAACAAAAACTTTCTCAAACTATTTGAATCTGCAAAGTCACAGAATACAAGATAAACATACAAAATTGCATTCCTATATACTAGAAATGAACACTTGGGACAATGAAAGTTAAAAAGCAAGAGCATTTAGTGTTGTTCAAGAGCATAAATCAAACAAAAATAGAAGGTGCTATTCTAATAGACTGAACTGGAAATAAGTTAGATGTCCTTCAACAACTGAATTGTTAAACTATGGTATACCTATACTATGGCATACTGCTCAGTAATAAAAAGGAATAAACTATTCAAACAACTAGATAAATATCCGCATTCTTGTGTCTCCTGCACTGGTAGGCGGGTTCTTTACCACTATGATAACTGGGAAGCTAAGAGCAAACTCTAGAGAGCAGAGATGTTTCTGCCTACTTAGGGACCAGGATGCTTTCATGTGTGAGGTGAATGTGATAACCACTACACTGCAAAGTTTACATACTAATTCTATTTAGATACCATTGTTGAAATGACACAATCACAGAAAAGTTAAAGAGCTCAGAGGTGGCCTGGAATTAGGTACAAGGCAGAAAAAGGAAGGAAATGGATATAGCTATAAAAAGGCAACATGAAACATCCTTGTGGTGACGGAAAAGTTCTGTATATTGACTGTATCAATGTCAGTATCTCAGTCAGGATGTGTTGTAGTTTGGCAAGATACTCCCAAAAGGGTAAACTAGGTGAAGCATAAATGGGATCTCTGCATTATTCCTTACAATTGCATGAAAAGCTACAATCTGGGTGAAGAATAAAATTTTCATTTAAAAAGAAGGTGGCAAGCTTCATGAAATAACATGAATAAAATTTTGAACAACAAACATTTTCTAAATCTAAGTATCTTGTTCTAGATACTCATCCACCCCTCCAGCCTGATTATTCTGTAGGCCTACTAGGAGCAGCCTGGTGGGTAAAGGGTAAGGAAGGTCACACACTTGGAAATCATCACTGAGCCTTGGAAGTCACTCGATCAACTTTAAGTTAGAAAAAATGCATCTCCCCCCCGCCCCCCACAACCCAGCTTCTGCTCCACAGCCAAATAGGAAGGAGATTTGATATCTCAAAGACTTTATCCTATCTAGGAAAAAAAGCATGAGGACAGCAATCCCCACAGACTTCTAACCAAGATTAGCAAGATGACATCTGTGACAAGAACTAAAGTTCTCAAGAGACTTATTAAATGAGGAATTGAGGTCTGTAGTGGCCATGATTGCAGTTTGAAGCAAAGGGAAGGTAATTCACACTAGAGATTTCCCTCATGCCTACAGTTTGCAAATGGAAAAGTAAAATAGGAATTGAGATACAAAGGTGAGAACGAGAGATTTTAGTCCCAAATTGCCTGGCTGTCTTGGGGCTTGAGGCAACCACCCCCTCCATCCCCACCACCCACAGGCACATGACCTCCAGATTTCCTTTCCGGATGTATGTTGCCAGTAACACAGCAGAATCCAATTTCGATCATGTGGTATCTCCTGTCATATCAAATTGTCTCATCAAATCATTTTCTATATAGTAAATTTAGCAATACTCTGCATTTCACACACAGCTTTCTCAAGTTGAAGAATTTGTCATTCCAATGCTAACACTGCCCTCGAGTGGCTGGAACAGGCAGTTAGCCGGGCAGAGCTGAACTTAACCTGTTTGCTCAGCTTTCTTTGTCCTATTGATAGCACTCTCCTCAACCAAAGCAGCTTCACAAGCTAACGATTTCTTTTTGCTAAAAACCAGTTCATCCTATGATATCATGCACAAGCACATTAGAACAGTATTTGCAACTAGTTAGCTACTATGACTATGTTTAAGCCTCACTGGTGATTTAGTCGCTAAGTCGTGTCTGACTCCTGCAGCCCCACAGACTGTAGCCCGCCAGGCTCCTCTGTCCATGGGATTCTCCAGGCAAGAATACTGGACTGGGTTGCAATTTCCTTCTCCAGGGGATCTTCCTAACCCAGGAATCAAACCCAGGTCTCCCCTTCATTGCAGGCAGATTCTTAGTAGTATGTAAATTTATCCCACATTTTAAAGATTTGATAGGATTCTCCTTAAGTATTCTTCATAAATGTATAATATCAATGTTACGATATTAAAACATTTGCCCACAACTCTAATAATACTTATGGTATAAGATTAATATTTGGTTTCCTTTGCCATTTAAGGAAGAAAGCATGACTCTGCCTCTTTAGAAGACAAGATGTTGGGGAGTTGTATATAGGACACATGGTTTGAAGGATCCAAGATATAAGTTTAGATCCATCCCTGCTACTGGCTAAGTATCTCGGTCAAATCACTTGATTTTATGATGCCTTGGTTGCCCCTGCTATAAAAATGGAAATAAAAATAGTGCCTGGCTCACAAACAAAGTGGGAGAAACTTAGAATTCCTGGCATAGAATAGCTTCTTCAGAAATCAAGTCTATTATGAGGTATAAATTTGTGTCAGTTACACAAATGTAACTGACAAATGAAAATGTCAAAGAAACTCAAGTTATACAGGAAAAGTCATTAGGAAGAATTAAACAAAATAATTTCCTTTCCAATCTAACAACCAAGATAGGAACATAAGCTCCTATCTCTAAATTTTTTAGTAATTCCTTGAAATAATAGCATTTACTGTATGATATCCAGTGTTTTCAATACTTTACATTAGACATTTGATCCTACAAATATCCTACCAGAAAATCAGCAACAGAGAGATCAAGGTCCCACAGCTTATCTGAGGCTCCATGGGCTTTTGAACCAAGACACTTAACTGCACCCTTCTACCACTGTGTGGGATCACCTCCCTTAGGCAAGCCCAGGCATGTATAAGGGATTGTCAACCTGAGATTTGTGTTATCACTGATGGCTTACTCTCAACAAGACTGAAGATCACGCTGACTGATTTTAGAGAATAGAGAAGTGAGCCACCACCCAAGAAGCAAAATATACATTTCTAATAAGAAATCCTCCCTACCCACTCATTTTATTTGCTTGCCATGCATAAACCAGAAAAATGAATAAGCAAAATGTTTTCACTTGTTCAGCATTTTATGATATATGGTTTCTTCCAACTCCTGAAGACTATTTTCATCCTTACAACAATGCTGACATAGGAAAGTGTAATCCCCCATGTTAGACATCCAAGGCCAAGATGGGTCAGTAGTAAATCACCCAAGATCGCAGAACCAATAAATGTCAGAGCTGTGAGCCATAAACCCCATTCTTCACTGCCAATCACATTTTCCCCCTACAAGGTCTCTGTAAATAAGGTCTCTAGAAAATCCTGTTCCCAAGTAGATCTCAAAGCCTATTTTCAACAACACCAGCAGTGGAAAACCCAGTCCTTATTAGGGGGAAAATGGAAGAAGCTGGAGGTTGATCAGGCCAGGTAATTCTGAAGGAGCCATTGTTGCCTTTTCCTGTTTCCCAGGTCAGCTGTGCTTCCTCCAAGCCATGAAGATTAGGGCAGGGATGGCAGGTGGAAATGAATCCTCACACCTATCTTTAAATCCATCAACAGAGAGAAACAGATCATCTGCCAGCTCTCAGGATGCATCGCTGCACCAGGAGGACACACATCCAATTTTGCCTTCCAATCAGGGGGCAATGAAATTGGTTGTGTATATTGTTATTTCAGAACTTCCAGTGAAAGCTGAAGATGATGAAGAGGCCTTTCCGAAAATTATCACATCAGACCTTTAGTGGTTCATCCTACCCAAGTGTTCCTTTAGGCCCACATCTATATATTCAAGCTCCATCTATCACATCCTAATATCTTATCTTCAAAAGATATTTTAGATGTTAAGTTGGAAGGATGCAGTCCCTTGAAATGGCTATTCTCCGTCCTGAGAAATCTATCAACTATTCATGTTTACAGTCTTCACTAAAAATGAAGCCATACCTATTGCCTATTTTATTGAAGGGGGAAAACCCCTCTAAAGAAAGAATTGGCCGTCTGTGTCCCAGCTACTATGATGTCTTATGGTGGAGGCGTGAAGCCTCAGTGGCCTTTCAATGCAAGAGGCAAAGTCACCCTCAAGCATACAGCGACAACGAAGACTACACTTTCCAGAGTTGCCTGGCAAATTATCTTGTCCCCCACTAAAAGGAAAACAAATCCCTACAGATACATGCAGCTGCAAGCAATTACTCAAATCTCCATTAAACACTCACTAAATAGACTAACTCAAAGGACCTGATGTCTACACCTGTGTGAGCAGAGTAAACAAGTTATAAGGGGAAAGGGCAACATCTACATTAAAAAACAAAACAGAACACCTGTCTATAAAAACCTGTAAATGGTCATTTTCAGAACACCACTATTAACTAATCAAGGCACCCAATTACTCTTCTCGTTAGTAAGTGGCCTGCGTTACTCCAAGAATTAACAACCTATGGCTTCTGTTGCTAAATATTGTCAGTCTCCTGCTACATAAAATACAAGTCTCATGCTACTCTTTAAAAATGGCAAAAAAATTAACAATTTGAGAGAGACTATAAAGTCCAGGAATACCTGCCATCTTCCACCCAGGGACTGAAAAATATGTACTTAAAGGTTTCACAAAGCAACAAAAAATGTCAAGGGCATGAATGTGGAATATTGAGTTGGCCAAAAAGTTCATTTGGGTTTTTCCATAACATCTTATGGGGCTTTCCTGGTGGCTCAGATGGTAAAGAATCTGCATGCAATGCAGAAGACCCAGGTTCGATCCTTGGGTTAGGAAGATCTCCTGAGGAAGGGAACAGCAACCCACTCCAGTACTCTTGCCTAGAGAATTCCAAGGACAGAGGAGCGTGATGGGCTATAGTCCATGGGGTCACAAAGAATCAGACATGACTGAGTGACTAAGAACAGCATGTGACATCTTATGGGAAAATTCAAATGAGTGTCTTGGCTAACCCAATACAAAATACTACCCATTCTGGACATGACCTAGGACCCAGCATTGTGCTAGGAACATTTCATTGGTTATTTTATTTTCACCACAAATACACAGTGTTGCTAGTATCATTTTCAATGTTCAGAGAGAAGAAGTAACCTGTCCTTGTTTCCACAGCTTGTGAATAATCAAACAGCAAATGGAATCCTCTTACTCCAAAGCCCACAGTCTTAATCACTCAGCTGGTCTACATAAGGGGCTGAGTGTTTAATAGATGGAATCCCAAATTTAGCTAACATGTTGAAATCAACTGAAGAATTGTTTTTCAACACTAATATGTGGATTCAACCCCCAGGAAATGAGTAAATAGATTTCAAGTCTGTTCTGGACTTTGGGATTTTTTTCTAAAATTTCCCAGGTTAACTCTCTTGTGTTCTCGAAATTACTGGAATGATATAACTAGTGGGGCTTCTGCATTCCTTTTCTCTTTATATAATGTTCTGGAAATGGGAGCAGTTTAGCAAGGACTTAAGAGAGTTGGTTTGGGATCATTTGAATCTGGGTTTGAAACTCAGCTCCATCACTTCCTGCCTTTGCAATTAGGGCAAAGTTAATCTTGCTAAACCTTGCTTGTCTTGCCTATAAACTGGAAACTCAGTTGACTGTCATTACTTAAGGGCTTGACATGGTGCTGACAAGCAGGAAAAATTCCAAAAACTTCACTACTGTTATTATACCATCATCTTTGAAATATTGCTTAACTTTTTAGTTTAGTGAGTTTTTTAAAATCAAGATGGAAATCATGCATAAAATAACACTATCAATGTTGTTAACCATTCTGGTGATTACCCACTGGTGTTTGTGAGATATAGTCACTTCTCACCTCATTTAATACCCATCACATCTCTGGCACTATTATTATATATTATATGTGAAAATAAAGTCCAGGAATACTGTCTCTTTCCTAATTTCATACAGTTCCTAAGGGGCAGAACCAAAATTTCAAATTGACTGTCAAGGTGGTTCAGGTTCAAGTAACACTGAATACAAACTGAAAGTGGTATTTTTGCAGAAACATATCAAAAAGCATGTAGGAGTTTTTCTTCAGTGTAGAATCAACAACTTAAGGTTATCTTTTGAACTGCCTGTAGAGTTAGCTTTTAAATACAAGATAAAATCACTCTTTGTTGTTCTTTTATATGCTGTGAAGTGTGACCCAGCTTGATCATTCAATCCACGGTGCTTACTTTTAAATATTTCTTTGAGTATGGATTTGTTTTCAAACAATGGACAATAGAGTTTTCCATCAATGAGCATGTTCAAAGAGACTTGCCTCAGATTCTGCAGGTAGTTTCAGAAAAGGAATTTCAAACTGATGAAGCTATAACAGCATTCTACCAAAATGACCAGAAAAGTTTGAACCTCTTTGGATGGACAAGGTCTGGTTTGTTTTTCATTCAAGTTTCCTCATTTTACTGCAGCAGCTTATATATGTCTAGACTTATTTCTGAGGCACAAATGAGACATCAGGAAATCTCCAATGACTAAGATTGTTACAGGAAAAAAAATCAAATTTTATTTTCACTTTGGATTCCAGTTGGTCCCTTTTCTTCAGCTGGGAGTCATGTTTCCCCTGATGCACACAGATGAAATCACCTGACCTCATTTTCCTTTGATTTCATAGAAATGGCCTCTATAAAGTTATCCTGGAGGTTTATTAATTTCTCACAGTAATTCCTTTACATTTTAATAGCTCCCCCTAAAGTTATATATTTCTATCAAACCCATAACCTTTATGCCATTGAGGATATTCTTTAAAATTCCTGAAAACTCATTTCAGAATCTTAGCCCTGCTCGGTAACAACCTAGAGAGGTGGGATGGGGAGGGAGGTGGGAGGGGACATGGAAAACCTATGGCTGATTCATGTGAATGCTCGGTAGAAACCAATGGAACTCTATAAAATTATCCTTCGATTAAAAGTAAATTTTAAAAGGAAAAGAAAAGAATCTTATTCATAAGTAAATATGTATAAAATACAGATAAGGAAAAATTAAGGACCAATATAGGCAGCAAATGGACATTAAGTCCAAAGACTATGATAACTAGAAGGGGTACTAAAGATCATTCAGTCCAACTCACCCACCCCTATCCATGAGTTAAACTGAGGCTAAGAAGTGTCAAAGAACTTGTCTACAGCCTCTCAACTAGCAGAGTGGGGACTATAACTTCTAAAATGTTTCTTCTGACTCTTAGGGTAGGGTCCCACATCAATGTCTGCATTGCTTCAAGCAATAATAAGATAGCTTCTTCAGGTAGAACAGGTTTAAAAAACATGATCACTGTGGACACAGCGTGGGGAGGAGTGTGTGGGTCAAACTGGGAGAGTAGACTGACTTATATACACTACCATGTATAAAACAGATAGGTAGTTGGAACTTGTTATAACGCACAGGAAGCTCATCTCGGTACTCTGTGATGACTTCGAGGGGTGGTTGGAGGTGGGAGAGTGAGGTTTAAGAGAGAGTGGATATATGTATACACATAGCTGATTCACTTCATTGTACAGCAGAAAGTAACACAACATTGTAAATCAATTACACTCTAACAAAAAAAATTATTTAAAAAATAAGAAATAAAAAATAAAAACATGGTCATAATGAGATACTAGAAGGATGAAGGAAGAAACACTAATGTTAAGTCCAGAACAGTTAAACTCCAAGAACTAGAGAATCAAGTTTCCTCTGGCTTACAAAGGGACTTGGAGACCATCTGATCCTCACTTACTTTACATGTAAGTAATCTTCGTGCAGAAGAGTCGACATAACTAAAAAGTAACAGCAATAGTTAACACATATTGACTTTTGCTCTAAATCGATCACTTTCCTAAGCCACTGATATGCACATTCTCAAATGCCTCCGCAGGTAGGTCCTATTAGCAGTTCTGTTTGTAAAAGGGGAAATGGAGCAAAGGAATGTCATTACCAAGTTCACACGGCTGTTGTGGTAGGCGGCCTTCTGAAATGGCCCCCAGGGATCCCTGCCTCTGGTACTCATATTTACTAGTGACTGACTGACAGAACACAGCTAAAGTGCAGGAGTGTCATTTCTGAGATTTGGCTACAAAAGACTGACTGGACTTGATCTTCTCCCTTCAGCTCTAGCTTGCTCGCTCCAACGAGGCCAGATGAACAACACAAGAGGAGAGGCCCACAGGGCATGGGGCTGAGGGTGACTTCTGGCCCAGAGCCAGCAGTAACCTGAGCCCCTCCATCCAACAGCCCACAAAGGACTGAATCCTACCAGTAACCAGGGCATTGAGTTTAGAATTAGCAGCTAATGTACCCTCAGCAATATCTGGAGATGGCCACAACCTACGCCAACACCTTGATTGTAGCTGGTGAAGATCCAACTAAGCTGCACCAGGATTCCTGATACACAGAAACCAAGGAATAATACTGTTTTAAGACACTAAGATTTGGGATAATTTGTTATGCAGCAATTTGATCAATGATACATTTACAAAATTGGAATCTCAGGATTTAAGCTCAAAGGCAACTGACATATCCTGTTTCTTAGCTTATAGAATAACATCACATGGATAGTCTATGGAAGATCATAATCAATCTCAAGTATCACAGCTAATTCATGTCTTCATTCATTAATTAATTTTAAAAAGATTACTGAGCCTCTACTAGAGATAAGCAACTCCCTAGATTCTGTGATATAAACATTTATGATACAAGGTTTCTGATCTTATAATATGTACTTTCTATTAGCAAGGAAAAACATGCAAATAAGTAAACATTTTTAAAGTTACCACTGAAATTCAAATTATACATATTTATTTTTCTGGTGATATATGCAGTTTTGTATTTTAATGTAGATATGCACTGAGCATCTAATTCATACTCTTAAAATAAGGGTTATTTTTTTAGTAGCACAGGGATTAACCCTATTTCACACATAAACAATGTTATTTAGTATAAAAACCATTACCCACACCTGTCTCTTCATTCAACCTAAGCACACTAGTATTTTAAATAATGCTTCCTGAAATTAATATAGGAAGCAGACATACAGCAGATAGGGTTTTATAAAAAGAACCTATACGGAAAGAACATGAGATATTTAGAAGTAAAACACAAATTAGAAAATAAGGACATTTTTAGGGAAATAAAAGGCAGGGGTGACATTAAACTTGACAGAAAAGAGCAGATAGAATTATCGGTTGCTGGCTGTAGCTAACCCATGTTCTGACTTTTTCCCCTGCTTTCCTCTTAGGTACAAATGAGGAGAGTTTGCTCTAAAATGATAATCCATGGCTTATTTGAAAATGAATCTGACTTAATTAGCAGAGGATGACAGAGAGGATAATGGCCCTAAATGATGACTTTCGGTTCCTAATGGTTTTCAAGAGAATTTGTCTCAGTTTGGTTGATGAGACTGACAGGCTATGACGTTAAAGTAGTGACAGAATAAAAAAATGATGTGTTTTTCCCTCGAGCCATTGGATAAAGAGCTGGAGATATAAATTTTTCATGGATTAACATTTTAATATCCATAAATATTTCTTTCTGCCTCAGACAGCTTAAGGAGTCTTTCCTTTTCTCATCTTTTCCAAAAATATTAGTTTTGGCTTACTTTTTGGTTTTACGTTTTTATTTTCTTTAGCTGCACTAATGCTGTGTTCCACCCTAATGATTCTTTTGTGAGAAATAAAGCGGTAATTTTTCTTTTTTTTTGTAATTCTCTAAAGTTGAAAGAACTTCATATACACTAAATTAGCCACACCCTCATCATTCTTGCCAGACTGTAACAGGTAAGTATTTTCAATGGAACTATCCACCAAAACATGAAGACTCCATTGGAGTTTGAGTTACTCAGCTTAGGATTACTCAGCTTATGCTGCCAGAACGAAACATCACAGTTGTTTCATTGGCATTGTAACATTAGTTGGTGCAAGTAAAAGATATTTCCTATGGTTCTGGAGGCTAGAAGTTCAAGATAGTGGTGCCAGCAGGGTCGGGCTCTGGTAAGGGCTCCCTTGCTGGGTTGCAGATGGCTGCCTGCTCCCCGTGTCTTCACACGGCAGAGAGAGAGAGCAGCTGTAGTCTCCTCCTCCTCCTCAAAAAACCAATCCATCCATTCACGAAACTCTACCCTCCCCTAAACTTAGTTGCCTCCAAATACCATTACATTGGTGGTTAGAGCTTCAATATATGAACTTGGGAAGAAACACAAACATTCCCTTTATAATACTGCCTAATATTGTTGATTTAGGGCACTAGGGCTGATGAGCTCATAGTAGACTGAGGTGCTCTGCTCAGCCTATGGGGCTGTAGTCATGAGCAGCTAAAGAGAGACAGTCATGCCAAGCTGAACTATCTATGATGCACACACACAACTAACAGAACCAGCTGTGTAATGGAACAGGAATGCTAAGCAAGTATAATGAATACATAGAATTTAACGCAACATAAGCCAAATTAGTGTTGAACACAAAGTAGGGCTAAACTCAACAATGTTAAAAGTTTTAAAAGCTGGATGTGAAAATTATTACATTGAAGTGAAAACTCAGTAGAATGAATTAACAGCAGAATGGACTAAATTAAATCACAGATTAGAGAGCTGAAAGATTCCTGGGAGAGTTCCTCAACCCAAACATCAGGAAGGACATAGGTGGGGAAAACATAAAGATGAAAGATACGAAGAACATAAGAAGGCGTGTCCACAAAAGAAATATTATGTGAAAAATATGACTGATGAGTTCCAGAACTAAAGACAGACCTGAGCACTCAGGAAGATTTCAGACTACAGGGAATTTTGAGAAGACAGAAATATAACTGAGGCTCTTTACTAACTAAAAACAAAACAAAAAAAAAAATTCAAGACAAAGGCTTCTGTAGGGGCTGAGGGAAGCCAATCTCCTTCCCCAAATCCTGAAATTAAAGTCTGATTTCTCAGTTGCATTGGATCCATGAATACCAAGTGCTAATATCTTCAAACTGCTGAAAAGATCATTGTGGTGGTGATGATTTGGTCACTAAGTCATGTCTGACTCTTGCAACCCCATGGACTGTAACCCACCAGACTCCTCTGTTCATGGGATTTTCCAGGCAAGAATATTGGAGTGGATTGCCATTTCCTTCTCCAAGGGATCTTCCCGACCCAGAAATCTAACCCAGGTCTCCAGCATTGCAGGCAGATTCTTTACTGACTGAGCTATGAGGGAAGCCCATTAACCCTAGAATAGGGTTAATGAAAAGATCATTAACCCTAGAATATTATATCCTATTATGCTAATATTCAAAAACAAAGACACAATCCTATTTCAGACTTGTGAGATGTCACCAAAAAAGGAAAAATACCAACACTGAAGCCATTTGAAAGATATCCTACAGGAAGACAAGAACTGAGTGCAGAAGGAAACAAAGAGATGGGAAGTAAGCAAAAATAAACAAATTCAGAAATTTTTTAGTTTAAATAAAGAGGAACAGGATGAAGAGGAAGGAAGATGGAAGGCAAAGAGGAAGAAATGGGGATACAGGTGAGGACAATCAAAAGGGACAACAGGAAAAAATATACTCAATCTTAGAGGGGGAAATGAAACTTAAAATGCTAACAAAAGAATTAGGGAATGGAGGTGGAGATGAACAGACACAGGCAGATGAGCGTGTGCTCTAGTACTCCCCTTGTGCTGTTTGGAGCCACATTTTGTAACCTGATAGGGGAATAGCTATAAATATGGCTTTCAATAATTTAGGAGTAACCAGCATAATAAAAATTAAAGCCCAGCTTTCAAGTCTATCCAGAAAAAGAATTGTTTTTAAAGAAAAAGCATAGCAAATAGGAAACACTGAGCTAATTCTCAGATATTTTTGTCTTTGAGATTGTACAGTAAACCACATTAATAAATTTTCTGACTGTTGAATCACTCTTCTCTTGAGAAACTATATTTAATCAAATGCATTAAAAAGTTTTTAGATTATCTGTGAACTATATTAAGATTCTTATATCTAGGCTCATCAATGAAATGACCCTATAATTTTATTTTTTTGTGTTGTCTGATCTGCATATCAGAGATAATCTATCCCTGTATGATTCAAGCTGCTTTCCTTCCCCATCGCCCTTTTTGTATACTGTGTTCTGGAAGCACAGCAAAGTCAACTTATGCTTTGAATAACCTATAAAACCCTTTGTGCCTGGCACATGATGTGAAGGGGGTGGGTTCTTGCTATTTTAACATCTTTAATGGCTAACAAGGCCTCAAGGCTCTTTTCAGTCTGGCCTATTTACATCTCCAGATAGATCATCTTTTTCTTACAATCTGTGGTCCAGGCAAGCAAGCCTACTTGCAGTCATCTCAATGTTACTTCTTCCCCTCCCTCTTCTTTTGCATGTGTTCTTTCTTCTGCCTGGAATCACCCATGACACTACTTACCAATCCCCACTTGTTTTTTAAAACCTCTGCCTGGGCATTTCCCCTCCTGAACACTTCCTCAACACTCCCTCTAAGGCAGGTTTGCCCTCCTAAACACACCTTCAGCCTTTTTGGCACCAGGGACCAGCTTCATGGAAGACAGTTTTCCACAGATAGGTGCAGGTGGGTAACAGTTTCAGGATAATTTGAGCACATTACATTTGTTGTGTACTTTATTTCTATTTTTATTATATCAGCTCCACCTCAGATCATCAGGCAGTAGATCCTGGAGGTTGGGGACCCCTGTTCTAAGGGACTTAACACCAGGGTCTTGTTCACTGGATGAAGTCAACTTTCACAAACACCCATGTTCCATTTACATATGTCCTGGCTTCATAACTGACATATTTTCATGGTCCTCTTAGGTCAAGATCACAGTGTGGGACACATGTTCCTGCCACAGCACTCTGGGTCTCTCCTTTTTTTGGAGCCACACTGACCTCAAGACAGAGGAGAATTTACCAGGCCTCAGCAACCTGAGGACTCTAAAAGGGGAATTTTTAAATAACTAACCTAAGAAACAGGTAGTATTTTTCAACTTGCCAGAATCCTTTTACAAGGCCATGAACTTACCAAGATATACAATCTACCTGAGAGAAAGACTCAAGGCATGCTTGGGTCACCCATCCTTCATTAGTTCAAGCCCTTTGTTTGACCCCACCACAACCCCACACCCTTGTGATCACAATTCTTCTCACATTGCACTGAGTGTGCCTCCAGCTTAGAAGTGGGTTAGAGAAAACCAAGAGGCCCCTGACAGACTGAACACTATTCTAAGGAACCATTTACATTATTGAATCAGACTATGTCTAAAGTGGATTAAGAAGAAGTTAGGGACTTTAAAAAAAATGATGACATTAATCACAGACTAATTCTTTGTCTACCTTGCATATCTGAGTTGTACGAGTTAAATTATTTGACCTAGTTATATGCAGAGGCAGATGGAAAGAATCTGGTCTTTCCTCAGAATTCAGCACAACTTTTAGCTAGGGGAATTAGATGAACATTTCAAGCCAGGAGACTGTCATTTAGAAAATTTAGAAAAGCCAGACCTGGAATCCAAGACGAGGTTAAGTCCCAGCCACACTCTACAAATTCAGTACCTTGGGCTAGTGATTTTAGTACTCTGCTTGCTATCTCTACATAAAATAAGCATTCCTATCTAGCTCACAGGGATCCCTACCATGAAAGGGGTAAAATGAGATATCTCTTATGAAAGTGACTTGTAAACAAAGAATTACACAGACCTATTATTCAGTAAGCAAAGAATTGTTGGCTGGCCTTAAAAAGGGCTGCAGTATTTCATGCCTGGCTTGTACCTTTTGTATATTAAGTACAAGAGATAATTTTCTAGATGACAGTCTCCTGGCTTGAAACATTCATCTAACTCCCCTAGCTAAAAATTGTGCTGACTTCTTAGAGGAAGGACCAGAATTTTTCCATCTGCCTATACATAAAATAGGGTCAAAAAGTTTAACTCAAACAACTCAGATGTGCAAGGTGGACAAATAATTAGTCTGATTAATGTCATCTTTCTGCCAGGTTTCTAACTTAACTCACTTTAGACATAATTTGATTCAATAATGTAACTGGTTTCTTACAATCATGTTCAGTTTCTCTAGAAAAGGATGCTCAGGATCCCAGCTTGCCTCTGCATGCCGCAGCCTCTCTCTCTAACTTGGCATCAAGGTGTGTGGAAGAGTCGAGTGTTTGAGTCCCTAGGGACATTGTGGGTGCCCCCAGACTCTGCTGGCCTTCCTTGTTGAAGCTGGTGTAACTCAGGCTCGTTCTTCTGATTCAGATGGTACTCCCGTGCTGACTCACCATAGTCCCGTTCTATGGGCTGCCGGTCAGGAGCTACTCACCACCACTTCCGGGGTCAAGGGTCACCGCCGCGCTATCAGCCCCCAAACGGCCCACTGACGTGCAGTCCAGACACTTCCTGACAGAGGCATTAGGGCAACTCACTGTTGGCTTCTCTGTGCTGAGCCAAGGGGCGATTTCCCACGGCCGCACTCCAGAGAAAGAGTGGGGAGCCTTTTTGTCTGGCATTAGCCTCGCTTACCCCACACGTTTCTCTTCAAGCCTAAACCTGGAGAAGGAAAAATGGGCAGCACACATCTTACCATCTCCCTTCTCCCTTTTTTCTGTATTCCCCGTACACTTTTTAATAAGACAGCGGATAGAGGAGGTAGCCTCTTCATTTTCCTGCATCCAGTCCTTCCTGCACCCAGACCAGAGGAGCTGGCTGCCATGAACAAACAGCTTCCTCACCCTGGGCAGAACTGCTTATTTGTTGATCCATCCAGTCTTAGGTATTGATATAAAGGGGAAATGAGGGAATCAAAACATTTCTCAAGACCCTATTTTAAATATCAAAATCTGAGGAAGTCCTTGCTCTTTCCCTTAGCAACCCTTTTGTAATATGTCTGTTCTTCAGCCCTTCAGGCCAACATGTCTGCCTGCGGGAGGCTGAGCCTGTAACCAGAAAGGGAGAAAAGGAAAGCAAAGTAATACTTTTTAAAGATATTACCCCTGTGACAGACAGGGGGATACACTGCGGTGACATACAATGTTTTCATGGAAGGATGAGCAGTGGAATTCAGACATAGACCTCCATCTGGAAGACCCACGCCCAGAGGCCTCTTGAGATCTTAGAACAAGGGATTCCCTGGTATTCAGGGAGCCTGGAAGATGCAGCCTAGAGAGGGTCCAAGTTTTCCGAGTGGTCAATCCTAGTATCAGTCTATGGCCAATATCCCAAAATACTCCTGCTGGTGATGGAGAGGAAGCAGTTGACTATGGCTAGCCTGACCCGTCATCTGCAGGGAGCAGGGCCACAAACCCAGACGTTCACAGGCAGTAGACCGAGAACACACATGTCTGAAGCAGTGGGCTATAGGGACTTTAGAGAGTGGGTGGGGCCTCCATGGCACCGCAGAGTAGAGACTTTTTAAAAAACGTTTTAAACATGGTTTCCTTCCCCACCCCATCCCCCCCTGCTAGAGCATTTAAGCCCAAATATATCCTGTAACCCAGATTTTGCATCTTTGGAATTTATATACAATTAAAATAATCCTAAATGATTGGTGTCCTCAGAGTAGAGAGGGGGTTGGCAGCACTGAGAAAGTAAGTAAAGCATCTCAAAAACACAAGTGAGGAGTTAGAAACTCACTAGCTACACTTCATGTAAAGAATCTGCCTGCCAATGCAGGAGACACAGAGAAGGAACGCAGTTTCAATCCCTGGTTTGGGAAGGTCCCCTGGAATAGGAAGGGAACCCACTTGAGTATTCCCACCTGGAAAATTCCATGGACAGAGGAACCTGATGGGCTACAGTCCATGAGGGGTTGCAAAGAGTCAGCATGCAGACTTCACATTCAACTTGAATGACACTTTAAACTTTATTTCATCTACATTGATGGTGAAGAGGGTGTAGGTTGTATTAGTGGGGGATTTATTGAGTTGGCCAAAAAGTTCATTCAGGTTTCCATACAATGTTACAAAAAAAAAACCTGAATGAACTTTTTGGGCAACCCAATATTTCTATCATAATTGAGCTTTAAAAAGTATACTAAGTCAGGAGTCACAAATCCAAATGGCCACAGGGCTCATGTAGAAGGATCACTGTGTGCAGCAGGGGGCAAGCTATAGGATTGGGGGGCTGTGACAACCTGGGGAGGCCTATCTGCCTGCACACATGCAAATGCAATGTTTTAATATAGTCTTGAGGGACAAAAAACATCTGCTGTGTCTCTGGGGTCAGCAGGACCCTTCTTGGGACCTCTGGTGTATGTGAACAACTCATGTATCTCCTGAAGAGATGGAACTGGTTTCTATTTCATAGAACAAGATTATGTTGGAATTAAATATCCCCTTGGTAAGAGCACATGTGTGTCTGTGTTCCCAACACAAAACACAGGTCTATGACCCTTGAAGGGATTCTCTGTGAAAAAGTTCAGTGAGAAGACCATGAAGATACAAATGTCACAGGTTTCAAACCTTTCTCCTTAAAAAGAGGCCTGAGACGCTCATTCCTTCTGCTTCTTCTCATTACTTTAGGGTAACCTGAGTCAGAGAAAGCCATGTGTTAGAGGGAGGGAGTATGTGGAGAAAAGATAAATATTAGGAGAAAGCCCAGGTTTCTTGTATTAGTCCTGCCAGCTCTCCCTCACTTTACAACATTCAGTCTTTTTATAATAACCGAAATCAGTCAAGTTTGCCTGCAGATGTATTTCCCTGTGCTTGTCTAGTGCTTTTAAGTCATGGGATTATTTTCCATCCTTCAGGAGTTAGAAGATCTCAGAGACCCCAGAGGCATTTGAGCCAACTTTCTGCCTGGGCTGAACAGAGGGGCCCTTCCCAGACCTCACCGTGCTCCCTGTTCACCACACCCCCATCACTCCCTTCTGTTGCCCCATCAGGGAGCTTGACTTTTAACATTATCTTGTGCTCTGCTGTGTTTTTAGATTCCCGATTACTCATGCTTGCTGCCTGGCACCATGGAGAGCAGAGTCCATAATCACTCTAGAGTTTCCTTCCCACTTCCCCTCACCTACTGCCCCTCAACCCCAGGTTGTAGTCAGGATCAGCGCCACCCCCTCATGCTCAACATTTTGCTGCTGGACTCAAGGGTATGGCAAAGAGAGCAAGATGCAGAGCGAGCATCCACAGAAGTGTCTGCCTGGTAGGGAGTAGCTGCTTCAGAGGAGTAATCATAACTCAGGTAATCCTGACTCTACGACGTGGCCTGAGACAGGCCAGGCTCTGGACAGCCGCTGGCCCAATTCAGGAGATTTAGAATTCCTAAATTGACTTGTTCCAATAGTTACCACACATGAATTTCCTCTTTGTGAAAAAGAGCACACAGATCTTACTGACACATAATAGTCGTGTTTTCTCCCTTTTATCCTTATCTCAGAAGAGAAAACAGGGGCTTCCCTGGTGGGCCAGCGGTTAAGAATCCACCTTTTAGTGCAGCAGACCAGGTCCAATCCCTGGTTGGGGAAAAAGATCTCACGTGCTGAAAGCCCCTGAGCCCGAGTGCCACAACTCCTGAGCCTGTGCACCACGACTAGAGAGTCCACGGGCGGCAATGAAAAATACCCTCATGACGCAACAAAGACTCTGCATGCTGCAACCAAGATCCAACACTGTCAAATAACTGATTTAAAAAAGAAAGCAAATACCAATAAACCTGATGATTATTGGAAGGGTGTGAACAAGCTGTGCTTGAGATCAAAATGAAATTTCCCTGCTCTTCTAAGTTGACCACTTTGTTTTCTGTCTATGTGTGTGAAGGTATAGACCCTACCAAAATCTTGTCAAATAAGATCTCCTCAAAAACCTACACTTCTAGCTTCACCACTTGCAGTGATTCATCCTTCTTTTGAAAACATCTGTGTACTCGGCAAGCATCTGACTGCCCTGGATGTTTAGCCTGGGATTCAAGGTGTATCTACGCCATGGACCATCTGAAGATCTCATAGCTTGATGGCTTCTCTTCTTCCTCCCAAGCAAAGACCAATCCTAAGAAGGTAAAAAAGGTCACTTTTGAAAAACAGGCACCATGTGTTCTGGGAAAACAAACATGGGGTTGGAGGTGGCAGGCAGGGAAAAGGGACAGAATTATGACCAAATGCCATTCAGAATATTTTTTAAATACTTCCTAGCATAGTTGTCCTTCTTGATAAATGTTCTTTCCCTGCAGCCCTTCCATTTTTGCCCTAGAGAAGAGGAGGCCAAGTACTACCTGGGGCAGAAGGACATGTAGGGGCATTCCCTGTCGGTCGAGAAGGAGAAACAGGAAGTCCTTACTGTGAGGGGAAAGTAGTTGCAAGGCAGCCTGTGAGCAGTCAGATTAAGTTTAGCTGGAGCAACAGGGAGTAACTTTCAAAACCCAGTTGTCTGCCAGGTGCCAGGAGAAGGCATGTCCAGGCACCAATTTTGTCAGTAATATAATAAGGATAAAATGTTTTATCTTTTTAAACTCTTGTATCATTTTTAATATGTTATAAATAGAAAACAGCTAAGAGGGGTGCTGTTTATTAATTCCTTCTAAAACCCCCAGTACGTATCAGGAGACTTTATGCAGAATATTAGCAATTCTCCCAAAGGGCAGCTTTGATTAAATTCTAACATCTTAAACAATCATAGGGATAAAATGGACTGTTGAACCTGGTTAAGGATCATTGTCAGCCTTCCATGGGAGATGGAAAGGAGCGAAATGAAACCACACTGTTACACAAAGGTAAGATTGAAAAGGACTCCGAGGGATGAAGCAATGGAAAAAAAAATTTCTTGGCTCAATAACTAAGATGTTCTTGAAGGAATTCAATGTTATTAAAGCAAATTCAGACTTCTGTTCTTTCTCCCAAGTCTGAGGGTATGAAAGACAACATTTATGAGAAAGAATAGGCATGCATAACCATCAGAATATTATATAGCACAAGAATCAAAAATCACAAGGCAAGCCTTGGACACTCATGATGTTAACATTGGAACAGACGGAATTAAGAGGTGAAGCATTATTATTTCTATAAAGAGGTGGCAGAACAGATGCTGGTGTTCTGGAACAGCTACTCCATTTCCTGTGCCAGAAACCCTGCACGTAACAGGACAAACTATGAAAGAGCCAAGGAGAAGGGCATCATTAAGATCAAAAGGAGACATGAACAAACCTGAAGCCATGAACAAACCTGAAGCTGTACACTTCCTGTCCCTTCTGCTCCCAGAGTGAGATCCATAGACAAAGCCTTGACCACCTCTTGCCAGTGAACCATGGATTCAGTGACCTCTTCTCCAAACCAACTTTTAGGTCAAAAGAGATTTTTTTTCCTTCACCAACTCCTTGGGCCTCTATCAGTATCCCATTGAATTGGAGGATATAGACAAGATAATGGATTCTTGAAGCCCTGTATGCTTCAAGATTTGAATCTTATTTCTTTTTTCATTAAGTGCAAGCCATCTCTCCTACGCCTTCCAAGTAAACCTACTCTTCTTTATTTGTTCATGTCACTCTTGCCTCTGGGATTCTGCATCACAGCCCACCCTGGAATCATATTCTCAATCTGGCCTATATCCCAGTCACTCATCCCTTGGTCCCACTCCCACCCTCAATTCACTAGGCTTTATACTATGTTTTTCAAAAAGCTATCACTATCCATAATTTTTCACCATAAACTATTGGAAAAGAAGTTGCTCTTTTAGAATTCCCTCTGCCTAAATATGCAAATTCTAGGAGTTTGTTTATTTGCAAGATTTTTTATATATATGCAAGCAAGAGGGTAAATGCAGTTTGTGCACGTGAGGATGTTTGGATCATTCTTTTACTAGATTAGAGGCTCCTAGAGGGTAAGAAGAGATCTTGTCTGTGACATGTTACCTATCTCCCAAGACAGGTTATTAATGCTTTTAATAATGAAGATGAAATTCCCCACTGGTTTCGTCCTCAAGACAAGAAAAAAGGGCAGGGTATGGGGAGAGACTGCTTGGTGCTTATTAGGCTTGCTATTATCAGAAACAAAACCAGAAAATAACAAATGTTGGTGAAGATGTGGAGAAAAGTGAGCCCTACTATTAGAAGAAATGTAAAATGGTGCAACACCTAGGGAAAACAGCATGGAAATTCCTCAAGAAATTTAAAATACAACTACCATATAATCCAGCAATCCCACTTCTCAGCATACGCCCAAAAGAATTGAAAGCAGGATCTCAAAGAGACATATGCACACCCATGTTTGTTATAGCATTATTAATAGACAAGAGGTGGAAGCAAATCAAATGTCCATCAACAGGTCAACAGATTAACAAACAAGATGTGACATATACGTAGAATGGGATATTATTTACCCTTACAGAAGAAGGGAATTCTGTCCCACGCTGCAGTATGCATGAACCTTGAGGCCATTATGCTAAGTGAAAGAAACCAGTCACAAAAAGACTATATGATTCTGCTTATAAGGGATCTAAAGTTGAACCCCATTTTTACCATTTTCTCACTATCTGATTCTAAGAAAATTAAGCTCTCTATACCTTCATCTTCTTATCTATGAAATGGGTGTAATACCACTATGTACACATCATGGTATTGTTGTGGGGCTTAAATGAGTCGATACACATAAATGCCTAGACCCACACTTGTTATCTAAGAAGTGTTCTGTCAGTGTTAATTTAGGAAACTCTCATTTCCTAATAATCACCAGAATGGTTAAAACTGGTTTGGTTTGCATCTTACCACAGCATGACCTGAGTCTTCCCTGATTGCTCGGAATTTAAAGAATCTGCCTGCAATGCAGGAGACCCCGGTTCAATCCCTGGGTCAGGAAAAATCTGCTGGAGAAGGGAAAGGCTTTCCACTCCAGTATTCTGGCTGAGGGAATCCTATGAACTGTATAGTCCACAGGGTTGCAAAGAGTCAGACACGACTGAGTGACTTTCACACCATGACCTGACCTCTATACGATGAAATTTACTTATTCAAAAATGTCAAAACCACATATCCCCTTCAGAGTTTGTGCTTAGTTGCTTAGTCATGTCCAACTCTTTGGGACCCCATGGACTCTAGCCCGCCAGGCTTCTCTGTCCTTGGGATTCTCTGGCAAGAATGCTAGAGTGGGTCGCCATTATCCTCCTCCAGGGAATCTTCCCAACCCAGGGATTGAACTCAGGTCTCCCACATTGCAGGTGGATTCTTTACCACCTAAGTCACCAGAGAAACCCCAAGAATACTGGAGTGTAGCCCATCCCCTCTCCAGGGGATCTTCCCAAGCCAGAAAACAAACCAGGGTCTCCTGCATGACAGGCAGATTCTTTACCGGCTGAGCTACCAGGGAAGCCCCCTTCAGAGTTTGGTAAGGATTAAATAAGATGATCCACATAAAACATTGTGTGGGGGACCTGGTCCATAGTAACCAATCAGCTTTTGTTTGAGTTTTCATACAGTCAATCAACAACTTTTAAAGGCATTCTTCTTAAGTCACATGAGAAAAAGAGTGCAAGACTCCATCTCTTGTTCTCATACTTATTCCTTTTTACTGAATAAAGATACACTTATGACCATGATATAGGAGAAAGGCCAGTAGAGTGGACATAGCATGGGCAGAGTGCCAAGGAGGGGAAGAAACTCAGGAAGAGACCTCGTGGAGGGGTGGCATCTAAACTGAACTTTCAAGAATGGGCAAGAGTGTCTTTTGGAATTACTATTTCCTCTGGGTATGTGGGTATATAGTAGTGGGATTACTGGATCATATGGTAGTTCTGCTTTTAGTTTAAGGAAACTATAATGTAAAAAGACACATACACCCCAATATTCATTGCAGCATTATTTACAGTAGCCAGGACATGAAGCAACCTATTTGTCATTGACAGAGGAATGAATAAGGAAGATGTGGTACATATACACAATGGATTATTAGTCATAAAAAGGAATGAAATTGGGTCATTTGTAGAGATGTGCATGGACCTAGAGTCTGTCATACAGAGTGAAGTCAGAAAGAAAGAAATACTGTATATTAACACACATATGTGGAATCTAAAAATATAGTACAGATGAACATATTTGTAGGGCAGAAATAGAGATGCAGATATAGGGAACGGATGTGTGCACTTGGAGGAGGCAGGGAGGTGGGATGAATCGGGAGGCTGGGATTGACATATGTGCACAGCCATGTGTAGAACAGATAGCTAGCAGGAAGCTGCCATATAACACAGGGAACTCAGCTCAGTGCTGTGATGACCTAGGTGGGGTGGGACTCTTGTTGCTATTCAGTCACTAAGTCATGTCCGACTCTTTGTAATCCCATGGACGGCAGCATATCAGGCTTCCCTATCTTTCACTATCTCCCCAAGTATTCTCAAACTCATGTCATTGAGTCTGTGAGGCCATCCAACCATCTCATCCTCTGTCACCCTGTTTTCCTCTTGCCCTCAAGTCTTTCCCAGCATCAGGGTCTTACCCAATGAGTCAACTCTTCTCATCAGGATGGGTGGGATGGGGAGTAGGATACGGGGAGAAGTCTGAGACGGAAGGGACAAGTGTATACATTTAGCTAATTCACTTTGTTGCATAGCAGAAACTAACAACAGCACTGTAAAGCAGCTATACCCCAATTAAAAAAAAAAAAAAAATGGACAAGACTTTAACAGGGAGGAATAGTGGGACTGGAGGTATAGCTTCATTTCCCGAGTGAGGAAATTGCACCTGAGTGTAGAATTCACTTGCTCCAGGGGCCCCAGTGAGCAGGTTGGCAGGATCCCGACCTGAACCCAGTCTGGGTGGCTCACAACCCACACTCTCACCCACCGATTCCTCCAAGAGTCTTTACACCTTCCTCTTTCAGGCTAAGATTTAGGGAATAAAATTTTTCAACATTAGATAATTCAAATTAATCTAGAAAAAAACTTTCTGGCCCAGTTAATGTCCTCCCTCCCACAGCTATGAGCCCTCTAGCTGGCCTGTCTTTACCTGACATACATGAGTGTCCATCACACCTGAACCCTAGGAGGCCCCAAGGAGTTAAATTTAAAATCACATTGCATTCTGGGGAACAAGAGGCCTGCAGCTTTGATCTTGTCCCTGTCTCCACATTGCAGATGTGGATAGAGCTGCTCCTTATGGAGAGGGTCAAGCCTCTCAGTAGGGCTGCAAGGGTGACAGGATGGCACTAACTTTGATGCTGGGAGATTTATTTCATCTTGAGTTTTTCCTCCCCAAGTAGAGATGGTGATATTTACTATATATTCCTCACACAGTGACCACAGCCCAGGCTAATAAATGTTTCTATTTATCTCAGGGAGGCACTGAAACCTTTAAGGAAAAACAATTTGGAGCTCTATGATATTTATTGGGTGCTCATGATCCAGTGGGGACCCACTGGTCACCAATGGCAGCAACGTTTCAGAAACAAGCTCGCTATAAACCAAATAAACTATCCAGGGTAATGGTCTGTCCTCTGTGGCCCACCAGGAGTCACAGTCATCTATCTTCCATTGATTCCAGTTTTCTTCTCAGAGTCTTTTTCAAGTTATAGGTCACAGAAGACCTTGACTGACACCAGATGTGATTAGATTTGCCAGAAATTAAGAATTCAGAGATGGTGCAATAGATTATGCCAGAGCTACATCTTACAGAGAAGATGGAAAACCAAGACGAAGAAAGCTAGTGGGGACATATCTGCAAGGCTTACTCCCTCCACACCATCTGTTAGTATCAGCAACTCCCACTGATGGACATTTCCGAGGGGTCAGTCACCATGGCCACCTGCTTTAAATGCCTGTTACTCCACACAGAAACCCTGGAAAATCTGTAGTACTGCTTATACTTTACAGTTAAAGAAATGGAAGCTGAGAGGAGTTAGGAAATTTGTTCAAGGTCACACAGCTAGCAAATGGCAGAACTGACATTTGAAAACAGCTCTATCTAATCTCAGATCTCCTGCCAACCTTCTCCCACACGCCCCAATCCTGTGACTAGTGTCCTGGAGACCCAACCACTCTGGAAGCAGGAAAGGAAGGGGATAGAAGTCGGTGATTATAGTTGAGTACGCATCTCCTAGGCCTCGACTGTTATACCAAAGTTGATCATCAGAACACATATGGCTCAAGTTCATGACTCAACCATTACTGGAACAAGAAGAGGTTTTAGTAGAAGACAGACCCAAGGTCCATCCAGCCACAAATTATGGAGCTTCTCAGAGCTTTTCTCAATTCTCTTCCAGAAAAGTGGAGCTCACACCACCCGGTTCATAAGGTCGTTATGAAACTGAGTTGCTTAACATACATTAAATCATCTAGAAAGTAGTAAATGCCTGAGCAATGCTAATCCTCCCAACCCCTCCTCACAGCCCCATGATTCGATTCTTCTGTCTCCCAGTTTCATGAGATGAGCATACGGCCCAACAGAATGAGCTGAGTCAACCAAAAGTGTAACCTTGCCATGGCCTGGGTTTCTCTTTCACAGTTTCTTTTTCTGAAACTTTATAACTGACTGAAAAAAAAATGTTTTGAATAAAAACCTACCCTTTGCCAATCTATTCCCTTTATGTCACTCCCTTTTCTATATAAACCTCACACGTGGGAAACAAAATGTACTTGATAATATGCTTTCAAATATAATTTCCTTCCTTCCATCTTCCCTGTGGGCACAGCTCCCAGAAAAAGTCTTCATACCTCATTAAAAAAAAAATCACTGACTTTATGAAGAGTTTAGTTCTGGCTAGTCTTTCTCAGTCCTGAAAGATCTGGCTGTTGTAGATTTTCCCTCATAAATACCCTAAAGGAGAATAACAATAGAAAAAACAAACCTCCACAGGAAGGCTATAAATCTAATTACTGTTTAAGGCATTATGTTTATGACTTGCCACCCTTGATAAACAAAGATGCAACTTTAATACATGTGATAAAGAAATGCTAATTATGTGATGTGAATCAGATATTAGCTAATGGTAGGATGGTCACTGTTTTGTAATATATATAAATATATCAAATCAACATTCTGTACACCTTAAGATTAAAAAGTCATATGTCAATTATATTTCAATAAAGCTGGGGGAAAAAACAATACATGTGACCCAATAGTTACAACCAAACGCTTTGAATTACACTGTCCAACACAACAAAATCCATTTTGATTTGTATGAGATTGTGGTTTATTTTGGTATTTTTGTTACTTTGAAATCCCTCTCACACTCTCATGCTTCTAGCCAGTCCTACCATCCTTTTAACAATACAACTTTATAGTACCCCATGGATGCCTGGAAAGAATTTTAGTACGTGGAAGGCAGATGCCATGTAATTCATTCTGGTTCTTGGTTCAGGGCCTTGCACATAATGGATGCTCAGTAAGTATTTAAAGTCAGTTGAACTGCATCTTATTCATCTTTCAGATGTCAAATAGAGCCTAAACAATTACCAGGTATCTAGGCCAGACTTTATATCCTTGGTTATTTTATTGAGCTGGTGGATTGTTAACTTTAAGGCAAGCATGGTACTTTACATGGGAGAGCACATTGTATAGTAAAACATTCCCAGGATATTCAATTAACTGGGAATGAATTTGAACATCCCATGTAATGAACAGTTAGTGAGCTGGAGAAAGCAACTTGGGTCCTACTTCACAACTCTTGTGGAAAACAAATAATTGGTGTTAATTCTTGCAGCAGAAAGATCAAGGAAGGATTCACTTATGTGAAAGTATCATTTCACATGTTGATAAGGACCTAAGGTTCTTCCAGTTTGTAAAAAGGCTCTGATTTTGTGACTATTGTGAAGTAGGACACTTCAGTAGCATAAAAAATGACCTAGATTTAAAGTGAGAAATTTATGAGGTTGAGACACCCTGATCTAGATTAAGCTCTGCCACTTGCTACTTGTGTGACCTTGACTAAGTGACTTTCCTTAACTGTGATAGGGAACATGGAATTCCTTCCCTATGTAGCTTGTAAGTTCTGTGAAGACCCAGTATGGTAATAAGGAAGTATTTGATAAACTAAGTATATAAATATGCTGTAAGTATTAAAGCATATTTAAGAAAACAAATAAGAATCCTGGGAGAAATAACAATAACCTCAGATATGCAGATGACACCACCCTTATGGCAGAAAGTGAAGAGGAACTAAAAAGCCTCTTGATGAACGTGAAAGAGGAGAGTGAAAAAGTTGGCTTAAAGCTTAACATTCAGAAAACTAGGATCATGGCATCTGGTCTCATCACCTCATGGGAAATAGATGGGGAGACAGTGGGAAAAGTGTCAGACTTCATTTTTTTGGCTCCAAAATCACTGCAGATGGTGACTGCAGCCATGAAAATAAAAGACGCTTACTCCTTGGAAGGAAAGTTATGACCAACCTAGATAGCATATTAAAAAGCAGAGTCATTACTTTGCCAATAAAGGTCCATCTGGTCAAGGCTATGGTTTTTCCAGTGGTCATGTATGAATGTGAGAGTTGGACTGTGAAGAAAGCTGTGCGCCGAAAAATTGATGCTTTTGAACTGTGGTGTTGGAGAAGACTCTTGAGAGTCCCTTGGACTGCAAGGAGATCCAACCAGTCCATCCTAAAGGAGATCAGTCCTGGGTGTTCATTGGAGGATCTGATGTTGAAGCTGAAACTCTAGAACTTTGGCCACCTCATGAGAAGGGTTGACTCATTGGAAAAGATCCTGATGCTGGGAGGGATTGGGGGCAGGAGGAGGAGGGGAAGACCAAGGATTAGATGGCTGGATGGCATCACCAACTCGATGGGCATGGGTTTGGGTAGACTCCGGGAGTTGGTGATGGACAGGGAGGCCTGCGTGCTGCGATTCATGGGGTCACAAAGAGTTGGACACGACTGAGCGACTGAACTGAACTGAAGAAAATAAAAAGTTCCTGAGTCATGAGTGCACAAGCCTCAGCCAGCCAGTGCACCTCAAAACAAGCAGCCCCAAGGGGTCAGGTGAAGGACATAGCTTCAAACACAGCCCTCTAGCAAGAAGGCCAGTTTTCCCTAGGAGCCCAGGTTTACCTCATAGCAGGTCTTAATCCCCAAGGCTATTCTAGACCAAATGGAATCCCTCAGAAAGCATTTGGGAGATGCCTGGGGGAGCTTCTAGGGAAGGGTACCTGGTTCTCACACTGTTGGCCTCCATCAGACCCCAAGGTGGTGACCAGCTAGCTTACCCTGAGGTAGACTTCCAACTAGAGACAACCCGGAAAATCAAATTGGTTTCCACTCCAGTGGCAGTTCCTTAAATACAGAAACATTTAAAGACTGAAAATAATTTGTCAAAGACATTCTACTAAAAGGTAGTGATCTCAAACCTTGGAGTTTAGGGATTAGTCATGAATCCAGGCACAGCACAAATCCTTATGGAAACAGGGGCAAAGCAGTGCAGAAAAGCAGTTAGTATCAAAACATAAGGTGGCCAATTCTTTTTAGCTGATGAAAACTCTGGCAGAAAAGTAGTTTTAAATGTTTTTCTTCTTTCTAGGCAGTCCTTGGAGATGAAATTATCTAGAACTGTCTTCACAAATTATATGCTTACTTGATTGGAAGAGGTAGAAGGGAGAATATAGGTACACCTCAAAGTCCAAATGTTTAATTTATTGTAAATCCTAGAAATTTAGGATATTTAGTGACATGCCTCCAAAGCTAAGGAACTGTACATGAAATTCTAAGATTTTTCTTTGAGGTTTGTCATTAGTATTACTTCAGTCAACATGCATCAGTCTCTTCTAATTTAATAAAACAGAGTAAACCTCTACAGTTATACTCAAAATAGACATTAAAATAAGAATCAAGATGTGCGGATACAAATCTTAAAGAACTTAACATGGGAAAGAACAAAGCATAAATCATAGATATGTGTCACTTTTTTGGTCACTTTAAGTAAGTTGTCTTCAGTGGGAAGTTCAGAGTTAAGGAAAGATTTCTAAATATATATGGCCATGAATTATAAAACATGAGGATGGGAGTATTTTTATAAATCCTTGGAAACAAAATGTTAGTGATTGTGGTACAGTACTATTGGCCCTAGTTTAAAAAAAAAAAAAATTCCTATCAGAAAACTTACTAAAAAAAACCTGAGAATGAAAAATCCCTGATTCTTCCTACACTCTGCCTATAAAAACACTCTAAATCCTAGCTTTATTGAAATGTGCTTATTTCTTTCTCCTTAAGTGATCCCTGGATTTGGAGCCATAATAAAAGATCAATGACTTATGGGTTCTTCTCAACCACCCAATTGCAAAGCACTTTGTTAAGGGTGCTCAAAGACACATCAGATCTCATGAGGTTCCTGTCATCACTTTACTGGAATGCTTAAACTTTCAGTTTTATTGAGGAAAATATGAGGGAAAATGGAAAATATGATCATAAGAGATTAATGTGTTTAATACACCATAAGATATTTTATAAAGCAGAATATGATTACTTATTCTGTACACAGGGTCAACTAAGATTTATTAAAGAAATTAAGAGTGAATGGAAAAGAGCCAGGGAGACATCACTGAGAGAGGGATCAGAATTTTTTCAAAGATTAATAGGATTGTGATAGAATAAATAGGGAAGGAACTTCATTATGCCAAACAAAATGCAAAAGTGAGGGAAAAAATGGAGGACTAAGGGCTGAACAGTTTGATCGGACCAGAGGGTAAAGTTAAGCCACCATAAGGAAGACTGGGGGGAAAAAAATGTTGTGAAGGACCTGAAAGCTAAATTTTAATTTGCTATTTAAAAAAAGAATGAAGGGAGAGAGAAGGAAAACCCTCTTGATGACCCAGCCCTGACTCCAATGGCATAATTAAAACTTATTTTAATGAGACTAATTTAATAGTAAAACATGTAGGAAAGGAAAGGGCCAATAGCCACATGGATCAAAGCCAAAAACAAGGTATCCAGCAGTTCTTCCAAAGTTCAGTTTCTTTAGCTATCCAAAGCTATGTTTACTAAGAATGACATAATACCAACTTTGATTTATTTACTAAAAGACTGTTCATATAAAAATATCTGTCAATTATTTAAGTATGTTTTCTGCATGCCAATCAATATTATTAAAAATGAATCCTCCTCATGTGGATTCTACCACTCCAGTTGAAAGATGGTTCAATGAAAAACATGGATGATAGATTATCATGAAGTCTTGATTCAATTATAATGGCTAAATGATAGAAATATTGTTCAAATCATGAAGCCCAAAAGTTCTATTGGTTCCTACACATCAGAAGGATTGTGCTAATTTCTGGGGACCAAATTTTTAGAACGACATTAGTTAATGTACCAGAATTGTCCAGAGTAGGCAACCAAGTTGGTAAAGAATCTGAATATAAAGCCAAACAATGGAAGGAGCAATTTAGATTCCTTACAAATCTACTTACTGCCAAATTTAGACTTAAATTGAAGAAAGTGGGGGAAACTACTAGACCATTCAGGTATGGCCTAAATCAAATCCCTTATGATTATACAGTGGAAGTGAGAAATAGATTTAAGGGACTAGATCTGATAGAGTGCCTGATGAAATATTGACAGAAGTTTGTGACATTGTACAGGAGACAGGGATCAAGACCATCCCCAAGAAAAAGAAATGCAAAAAAGCAAAATGGCTGTCTGAGGAGGCCAAATAGTTGTGAAAAGAAGAGAAGCCAAAAGCAAAGGAGAAAAGGAAAGATACACCCATTTGAATGCAGAGTTCCAAAGAATAGCAAGGAGAGATAGGAAAGCTTTTATCAGTGATCAATGCAAAGAAATAGAGGAAAACAATAGAATGGGAAAGACTAGAGATCTCTTCAAGAAAATTAGAGATACCAAGGGAACATTTCATGCAAAGATGGGCTCAATAAAGGACAGAAATGGTACAAACCTAAGAGAAGCAGAAGATTTTAAGACGAGGTGGCAAGAATACTCAGAAGAAGTATACAAAAAAGATCTTCACAACCCAGATAATCACAATGGTGTGATCACTCACCTAGAGCCAGACATACTGGAATGTGAAGTCAAGTGAGCCTTAGGAAGCATCACTATGAGCAAAGCTAGTAGAGGTGACGGAATTCCAGTGGAACTATTTCAAATCCTAAAAGATAATGCTGTGAAAGTGCTGCATTCAATATATCAGCAAATTTGGAAAACTTGGCAGTGGCCACAGGACTGGGAAAGATCAGTTTTCATTCTACTCCCAAAGAAAAGCAATGCCAAAGAATGCTCAAACTACCACACAACTGCACTCATCTCACACGCTAGTAAAGTAATGCTCAAAATTCTCCAAACCAGGCTTCAGCTATACATGAACTATGAACTTCCAGATAGATGTTCAAGCTGGTTTTAGAAAAGGCAGAGGAACCAGAGATCAAATTGCCAGCATCCGCTGGATCATTGAAAATGCAAGAGAGTTCCAGAAAAAACATCTATTTCTGCTTTATTGACTATGCCAAAACCTTTGACTGTGTGGATCACAATAAACTGTGGAAAATTCTTAAGAGATGAGAATACTAGACCACCCGACCTGCCTCTTGAGAAATCTGTATGCAGGTCAGGAAGCAACAGGTAGAAATGGACATGAAACAACAGACTGGTTCCAAATAGGAAAAGGAGTACGTCAAGGCTATATGTTGTCACCCTGCTTATATAACTTTTATGCAGAGTACATCATGAGAAATGCTGGGCTGGAAGAATCACAAGCTGGAATCAAGATTGCTGGGAGAAATATAAATAACCTCAGAAATGCAGATGACATCACCCTTATGGCAGAAAGTGAAGAAATAAAGAGCCTCTTGATGAAAGTGAAAGAGGATAGTGAAAAGCTTGGCTTAAAGCCCAACATTCAGAAAACTAAGATCATGGCATCCAGTCCCATCACTTCATGACAAATAGATGGGGAAACAGTGGAAGACTTTATTTTTAGGGGTTCCAAAATCATTGCAGATGGTGATTGCAGCCATGAAATTAAAAGAAGCTTACTCCATGAAAGGAAAGTTATGACCAATCTAGACAGCATATTAAAAAGCAGAGACATTACTTTGTCAACAAAGGTCTGTCTAGTCAAGGCTATGGTTTTTCCAGTGGTCATGTATGGATGTGAGAGTTGGACTATACAGAAAGCTAAGTGCTGAAGTATTGATGCTTTTGAACTGTGGTGTTGGAGAAGACTCTTGAGAGTCCCTTGGACTGCAAGGAGATCCAGCCAGTCCCTCCTAAAGGAGATCAGTCCTGGGTGTTCATTGGAAGGACTGATGCTGAAGCTGAAACTCCAGTACTTTGGCCACCTGATGCGAAGAACGGACTCGTTGGAAAAGACCCTGATGCTGGCAAAGATTGAGGGCAGGTGGAGAAGGGGACAGCAGAGGATGAGATGGTTGGATGGCATCACTGACTCAGTGAACATGGGTTTGGGTAAACTCCAGGAGTTGGTGATGGACAGGGAGGACTGGCGTGCTGCGACTCATGGGGTCACAAAGAGTCAGACACGACTGAGTGACTGAGCTGAACAAATCTACATGCCCCATCTATTATATAATATGTAAAATACAAGAAAATACAAAAATGAGGAAAATGAGAAGCACAGAAACTTTCACCAAGAGTTAAAGAACCATTCTGAATAAAAAGCACTAGTCTGTGCTACTCTGGATATAGATCATAAGCAGTAGGTTGAAAATACAGTGGAGTAACTTTGGACGTATATAAGAAAGTTCAGGCAACCAAATATAATCATTTGACAATAGAACAGAACTCTTCAGCATATACTGACCTTTCTAACACCAGAAGTTTAAATCAGAAGCCAAACCACCATCTGTCAAGGAGGCTGTGGGAGTCAGTCTTTAATGCAAAATCTAGGATTTAATTCAACCCTTACATCTCCATTCTAGAATATTCTCCTCTCCTGAGAATCACTTTGTTTGTCTACCAGGAACTGAAGCCTATTCCAGGTAGCTCAAACCAAAGGAAAGCTTTACTAGAAGGAACTAAGGGTGTCTCAGAAATCCAAAAGGCAAGAAAAGTAGTTAGGCCATAGAAGAGACTGGAAGAAAGGACAGAAGATGGTCAGGATCCAAGAACTCTGCTTTTCAGTCTCTCCCTCTCCACCTCTCCTTCTTCCCTTCCCCTTTCTCCATTTTTTATACCTTTTGATTTATATACATATATGTGTGCATACATAAACATGTGTGTGTGTGTGTATATATATATTAACATTCAGACAGCAGCAATACCTCCCATCTATGTGAGAGCCTCATTTGAATATTCAGAACAACTGTAGAGGTCAGGTGAGTGTATTACTATCTTCATTTAATTTTGAGTCAGTTTTACAATCTATGAAATGAAATCTACAAGTCTTACATTAATGGTCTAACTGGGCCTACATCCAGGATTTCCCAAGTCTTCTCAACTGCTCCTGTCACACAATGTGCTGCCTCCTTCAACCAAATTTATTTTTTAATAAGTTAGTAAACTCAAATAAGAATTACTTCACAACCCGATGAGTAACAACTGCCTCTTACATATTTTTTCACAACATGTTGCTTTCAATTACTACATTAACTTGAACTTGGCCTTGAAAATATTCAAAGAATGTTACAGACAAGGACAGATACATAACTGCAGTTCCTTTTGCCTGGGACACTCCTTGCCCCTCTCCCCAGCATACATCTCTTTGCATTTCCCCCAGTAGGATATAAGCTCCATGAAGAAGTGCCTAGAATAGCCCTTGATGCAGTGTAGATGCATGATAAACATTTGTTGAATGAATAAATAAACCCATCTCTCTGTTGCAGAGTCTGTGGCCCTCCAGGATATCTGGATCCCCTTACAATGAAAGGAATAACTTTCTTGGAGTCTTTGCTTGATTTTGCTTTGGAGAAACTGTATTGAAAGCTTAATACAACTTAGAACAAGAGAAGTAGGTGGGATAATTTTCTAAGAACAGTAAGGTCTCCTCTGAAACCTGCCTAATCCAATAGAAAAAAATGAAGGAGAGAACTGAAATAACAGACCCACATTAAAAACAGTAGACATAGACTTATTAATGCTTTGGTTGAGATACTGAAAGGGGATAAAATAGTGATGAGTGGAGCTACTTGGAGAAGACTGAGAATGTGGGTTCCCAGCACCCAGAGCAAAAGGAGAATTGCCATGGGACAGAAAAGGGCAGTTCATCTTCCCTCTAATTACATTGAGAACCCGACTTCTTGCAAGTGAAGAAAAGTCAAATTCAAGGCCACTACAGAGTCCAGAGTACTGGTTTCAAGTACAGCTTTGAGCATAGTTCAAGTAGTGTGATCAGGACCAAATTTCTTTCCTTCCACCTCTCTGCCTTCTTCTATCTTGGTTCTATCTTCAGTTGCCTTTCACTCTGGGGCTGTAAGAGATTGCAGTATCTCTAGCCTACATCCTTCCAGCTTCAAGTTTAACAGGAAAGAGCTAATCTGCTTTGGTGACATCAATTACCCATGTCCCAGCATTGAATCTCATTAACTCTGATTGGCCAGGCCTGGGTCAGATACCCATCTCCAACCCAACTACTGTGGCTAGCAGAATGGCATGTGCAGATTGACCCATGCCTAGGTCTCGTGCTCCACTGTTAAAATCAAGTATGGAGCCAACTTCTTTTGAAACACATAGACTAAGAGTGGGGAGAAAGATGGCTCCCCTCAAAGGACTATTAGAGTGTATGTTTCCTAAAAAGGCAAAGTAGATATTAGACTAAAAAACAACTAGTGCTTACTCCATTTTCCAACTAAGACCAAGTGTGTCTTATCCTAGTTGGCCAAGAGTATGCTTTAGGATTCTGCTTTTCAGAATTCCTCAAAAAAATCAGAGGTGGTATAAATTTGGGAGACAAGTGTAAATTAACATCTGGCTCCAGCTTATATTTGCTATGTGAACTAAAGCAAGATATTTAACCTCACTGGTCAATTTCTTATTTATAATATAGTGATAATTTTTCCCCATAGAATTATTAGGACTTGAGTAAAATATGTATCTCTATTTCTTAGCTCAATGGCTGTCTAGTAAATCCCAAAAAGGATAGCTACAATGATGATATTAATCACGATGGTATCTGGAACTATATCACTGCTAGTAGAACTTAGTTACTAGCCTATTTCTCTATTCCACTACACTCAGCATACTCAAGAAGGCATAGTTCGCCCAAAGAAGGTGCTGTGGCCACCCTAGCCCACGTGTTCTACCTTTCTTTGATCTACCATCTCAGGTCTATGAAACTAAGATTTCATTAGTCTTCTTTTTTTTTTTTTTTACACCTTAATGTATGTTAGGGCTTTCCTGGTGGCTCAGCTGGCAAAGAATCTGCCTGCAATGCAGGACACCTGGATTTGATTCCTGGATTCAGAGGATCCCCTGGAGAAAGGAATGGCTACCAATTCCAGTATTCTGGCCTGGAGAATTCCATGGACTCTATAGTCCGTGGGGTCATAAAGAGTTGGACACCACTGAGAGACTTTCACTTTACTTCACTATATGTTAAAGCAAAAATAGGGCCTCCCTAGTGACTCAGACAATAAAGAATCTGTCTGCAATGCAGAAGACCCAAATTCTATTCCTGGGTCAGGAAGATCCCCTGGAAAAGGGAATAGCTACCCACTCCAGGATTCTTTCCTAGAGAATTCATGAAGAGTGGAGCCTGTTGGGCTAGAATCCATGGGGTTGCAAAGAGTTGCACATGACTGAGTGACTAGGCGCACACACAATGCAAAAATTTTTTATCTTTTCCACAAAAGGTTAACTAGCTCTACCTTTTAAAAAGGCAAAACTCTATCAGTGAAAAAGAAAAATATCAAATCCCTTTGGAAAGCTGACCAAACACTGAAAGCCCTGTTTAAAACAAGCACATTTTGCCCCCCAGTCACACTCTCTGCCTCTGTAATTTTGGCATACTCTACAAAACCCCCTTTTCTTGGGCAACTGAAACATTCAGTTTATCACCCCCTGTTGCTAGGACTTAATGAAGCGGGTTCATTGACAGAAATAGGCAAATTTTCTTAATATTTCTCAGCATCTTCCCTGCGTCAAGCAAAATGGAGCTTTCATCTTAAATATTAAAACCTCGTATTTCTGCTTTTCTTTGAATACGCTGCCTAAACTACAGGCTCTCAATGACACTGGGAAGGACTTACTTGGACCATTAGATGGAAGGCAATATTTCTCTGTACATTTTAGCAGTCTGTGTTTCTAATGCTTTCTCTATGTCCTTTCTTTGCCTTTCACTATGACTAGCAAATCCTCAGAAGGCCTCTTGGCACTATCCGTAATTCAGCTTGTCCTCATTCAATTTGATTCTACTTTAGAATAAGTAATAGCTCATTATGGTCACTTTTGTCACACTGTGAGTATCCCTGACATCAGAGGAGAAATTCAGTTTTATCGTTTGGGTCACAATCTGAAGTATTCTTAGTACATGTTTTTTGTGTTTTTTTGGTATTAAAAATTTCATAAGAGTTTAACATCTCTTTTCATAGGACATTTTTTAAAGTCTAGTTTTCTAACATCTCTACAAGGAGGTAGATTGGGGACCATTAGGCCACTCAAATGATGTTACACCCTTCAGATTTACTTTAGGAAATGTTAGAGGGCAAGAAGAATTTTGTATTAGAGAGTATGTAGTCTCAGGAGAAAACTTTAAACTATAACTCCTTGATAACATTCAAAATACTTCTTCTTCATCATGCAGCTATGAGAGCACCACAGGCAAAAGTTTAAAAAAACAGAACGTCAATGAAACTAATAGCAGTTCATCACATGTTGTCATGAGGTGGCTAAAACCAGCACACATTCTCTGCTAGTTAAAAAAAAAAAAAAAAAAAAGAATCCTTGCATGAGATATTCATTTTGTTAAACCTATCTACATAACGACTGCAAAAACAATGATTCTGATATTTTTTTCTCTTTAAAATAAATAAAACTTCTAGAAGAAAACACTTCCAGGCTACATTCTCCTGGACTAATGAAGCCAGAACAGAGCATTTTTTTCCCCATGATTGTCATGAAAATGAAATTTCTCAAGTTAAGTCTTTCTAACCAGGCAATCTGACAACACTAACACCCTTGTTCTTCAACAACAGCTTGTTTCCCTAGAAGACATCTGCTTAAGATATTAAGAAGTGTTCTGTTTAAAAATCAAAATCCTATTTATGAACCTTGATTTTCTCCCACTCAAATTTTACCTTTGCTTTCAAAAGACAAAGATACACTTTTATTTCTCGGGATTTTTATATCATCTTCCTTTCAGACTTACAGTCGCTATTTTTCTATGAACTTCTTAAGATTACAGTGCTTGCTGGAATTTGAAGGAAACCAAAGTCTTGGGATATTATACAAGGCTTTATGTCAGAGAACATGCCACCACCCCACCTGAGAGAGTTCCAGGTGAGCGAGAGGATGGTGGTAAAGTCAATAACTACACGAGACTTCCCTGCTCCATCCCATAATTTGTGCTAGCTTTCTTATGAGTTCTTCCTTGCTTGCTCCATCCTTATGGAGCTTACAGACAGAAAAGAAGTTCCTTCATTCATGTTTCTCTGGGCCCTGGCAGTCACTCAGCTAGTCTTGGCTATGCATGTCATTCAAGATCAGACACTGGGTTCTCCTCCCTCTTGGGCTCAGCCTGACATCTAGAGCTCTTCTTCTGAAAGAGGGTCCAATGACTCAACCTGATTCCCTTTCCTCTTGAGTCATCACTGCATTTTTTATTCCTTGGGTTTGCTGCTACCCCCACCATCAAGTTAGCTGAATGATGCTGAATGTATCAACTCTCTGCTTCTTAGCAGATACCAATGATATCATTTTTCATTTAATGGTCTTAAAGAAAATCACTAAGGAGAAAACAAAGTCATCAACATGGAGATGTTATTGAGTTACTAACAAAGCAAGTGGCAGGCCATTTATACTCCAGCCCACCTGTTTTACTACTGGGGTGGAATGAAAAATCCATCCCCATGGGTCTGAAGAGTGAACGTAACCAGCCTTTCAGGGGCTCACCAGATCAGATGACTCCCAGTTCTCCTGGCCCCTAACACCCAAGGACAGGAACCCTTGGAGCATCTACTCAGAGGGCAAGACTCCACCAATACCCAGAAGTGAGAAAGTCAGATGGGGTCAGAAGACAGGGCCTCTGCTCTGTGAGATCTGGGTCACCCCTGTAGGATACATCCTCTGATGAGGCCCATTTTGAAGAGAACTCTGGTTCTTCAAGAAGTGAACTTTGCCAAGGTCACACAGCTAATAAATGAACTCCAACCCCCCTTCCCGCCACCCTGCAATCTGCCTGACTCTGAAACTTTTGACCCCTCTGCTCACAAGGGGTAAGTTTCCATGTGAAACTTTCCACGACCCTCCAGGGCAATTCTTTTTTGCCTCCCCTCTATCCTAAAGAATTTTTAACGGTTGTGTCAATGCATGCATGCTAAATTGCTCTCGTTGTGTCTGATTCTTAGCAACCCTATAGACTATAGCCTGCCAGGCTCTTCTGTCCATGGAATTCTCCAGGAGAGAATACTGCAGTGGGTTGCCATTTCTTTTAGCAATGGATCGTCCCAACCCAGGGATCAAACACAAGTCTTATGTCTCCTGCATTCACAGGTGGGTTCTTTACCACTAGCACCACTTGGTGCAAATAGAAACAAGAGGCTGTGTTCCCTCTGCCTTTCTCACTAGCAGCTTCAGGTCCCAGATGTAAATATGCATCTTGTGGGAGAGGCGGAACCAGTTTTAACTGCCTGGGGAACCAGCCTGGGTTCAGGGTTGGAGACAGGCCTGCACCATGGGATGGGGGACAGATCAAGGCACATCCCTCCCACTTTCCAAGGAGAGGGTCCTGAAAGCAAAGAGAGGCTTTAGAGGAGAGGACATTGATGGGGACTCACAGCACAGGAGAAGCTGGGAGGAAGGACTGGGGACACCACAACAGAGAAAAGTTGTCACACAGAGAGGGGAGCAATTTTCTGTGACTGTCGCGAACTGGAAACCATAAAGAATGACTGCTAAAGCTTTAGGAAGCCTTGTGGGTGGAAGCCTCTGTAAAATATCTAAGCGTACTAAGTCATTTCAGTCGTGTCCAACTCTGCGTGATCCTATGGAATGTAGCCCGCCAGGCTCCTCTACCCATGGCTTCTCCAGGCAAGAATAACTGGAGTGGGTTGCCATGCCCTCCTCCAGGGGATCTTCCCTAAAATATCTATACCACCCTTCTCAAAAACATGTGGTTTTAACAACAACAAAAATATTCAAGTCTTCTTAAATTAGTTTGTTCTTTTGTTCCTGGGCCACATTAGACTTGGGGATTTATTTAAGTTACACAGAAAACAAACCTGACCACCATTGCTACTTCTTTGAAAACAACTAGAAACCTCTGATATGATTCATCCTACCCATGAGTGCTGCTGCTAACTGTAACTCCAGTAGACACTGGCTCCTTTTTAAGTCAAAAGAAATTTTTAAAAACACAAAACCTGATAAATTGGGCATTAGAGGTTTGTTTGTTTGTTTTTTAAGCAATCCAGGAGAAAAGGAAAATCCTAGTAAAACATAATCAGCTCCCTGGAGAGCAGAAAATAAACCATAAATACAATGACTAGATGGCTTGCATTCAAAGTGATAAAAATATAGTTTGATTGTGGGGACTCAGCAGGGATGTGGGTTTCCCTAATAAGTATCTTGTTTCCAGGTGAGCATTTGAGACCCTAGAAGACTCTGGGAGCATGTACATATATTCAGAGGTCATTAGTCATCGTTTAGTGGACCATTATGCCAATTCCTCACCTTAGTGAAGTCTCTAGTTGAGAGTCCATTAAATTATATTTGCTCTTCAGAGACTGACTTCCTGATCTACAAGGCAGAGTAATGAAATAGCGATACTCATATCAGGAGATGAAACTAAGGAGTCAGCTAAGCAGGAAATAATTCACCTGGTAAATACTCAGAAAAAAAAAAATGCTAAAATGTTGGAAGCAACAATCTTAATGCCAAGTTAACTCCCAAGCTGCTGAAAATATGACTCACTTTGTTAACAAAAGTGGGTTTTTTAGACTCTTCAGGAAGCTATTACCTGAAATAGAGGCTGGTTCTGGGAATACAAGGCTCAGGGAATATTTTCTTCCTTGAACTAGAATACAAGCTGCTCCAATAAAAGTGGATCCTCCAGCAGACAAGGAACTCCTACAACTTTTTACCCAGATCTACCATCACTAAGAGTAACAGTAAATTATATACTGTCATGAGATATTCAGGATCCTAAAGAACAAGGAATCCCAGTGCCTTCATTTTTTCCATTCTTTTTAATTAAGGTAAATTTCAAATAAAATACAATGACTCTATTTTTAAATATACAATTCAGTGGCGTTTAGAACACTCACAATGTTTTGCGACCATCACATCTAGTTCCAAGACACTTTCATCACTCACTCCAGAAGAAAACCTTGTACCCACTTAACAGTCACTTCCCATTTCCCCTCCCCCCAATCCCTGGCAACCAGTAGTCTGCTTTCTCTGCAGACTTAACTATTCTGGGTATATCATGTGAGTTAAATCATATAAATATGCAATATTTGGTCCCTGGCTGCTTCTACATAGCGAAAGATTTTTGAGATGCACCTATGTGGTATCACTTATTAGTACTTCATTATTTTTCACAGCTGAGTAATATTCCATTGTATGGATAGATCACATTTTGTTTATCCGTTCATCAGTTGATGGACATTTGAGTTGTTTTTACCTTTTGGCTCTCATGAATGCTGCTGCTATGGCTGGGGCTCTTACTAATATAAATAGTTTCTTCCTATAAAGCACCTTAAAACCCTCAACAGGTTGCATACAATACCTCATTGGATCCTCTAATAAGATCCTCCCGATTCATTTCTCAGATACAAAATACTTGCTCCAAAAGGTATATTCTAAGCAACCCACTAGACCATTATTAAGTGGCAGGACCCAGGTCCTTTGACTGTTAGTAGAGAGCTCTGTACTCCACACTTGTAGACCTCTGGTCCTTAACTCGATCTTGTTTTCATCTGGAACCAGTTTTCCTTGGGAAGGTAAGGCCATGCAAATTCATACTCCAAACTCTATTCAAAACTGTGGCTAGATGCAGTTCTTAGAAAGTTGATATTGGATTTTCTCTTTATAGTCTGGGATCTGATACAGTGTCTCTCTAGCACAGAGCTAGCACCAAAAGTTCTGGAGGGAGCAGAAAGAAAGGGATGGGGATAAAAAGGAAGAAGGAAGAACGATACGCACCAGGCAGATGCACAGTATTATGGTTGGGAGGATATTTGTTCCTGTGGTTTCCTGAGATTTTTCCCCCTTTACACACAGTGGGGACACCAGTCAGGGGAGCTTTGGAGCAAGTCCAGACTATAAGCAAAATCAGTGGTAGAAAGTGCTGGGGTCAAACCCCCAGTCTGCAAATTTCCTGCCATGACATCAGGCCTTTTTCTCATTCCTGTTTTAAAACAATTTGATTATCGAAAATACAAGCCAATATGAAAACTAATAACAAGAGTCATAGCAAAAAATACTTCCTAAAGGGCATTAATTCCATCATCTCACTGCCAAGGTTATATTACCCACAGCATGCTCTGTGTCCAGGAGAAATCATGGCTCTGGGTACACTGTTCTTCTAGCCAAGTCAATCCTAGATTTATAATCCTACACAAAAAGTACAGAGTTTCTAGGATACTGGACAGGTCCCAGAAGACGGATTCTGATCCTTGAAGCACTCTAGAATCATAAAATCTCAGAAACCTGTCCAAGTAATATTCCCAATCTGTATGCCATTGCAATACATATTAAAAAATTATCCTCCTACACTGTGTTGGGTTAAGTGGCTAGCTGCTCACAGCTGGGAGTAATGAGTCTGGGCCTGCTAGCTGAGAGGGAAGGGAAACTTTTCTTTTTAAACAGAAGCAAACAAAACCCCAGTCAACCAAATCAGCAACTGATCCCAGAATATTACCTTACAGTAAGAATTTAGTGCTTAAAATTTTCTTCCCTTTTTCTTGTTGACCTTTCACATTAGCATTATATAATCCTTATAGTGTCTCTTAGAAGTAGGTGGTATTATTCCCATTACGTATATGGGGAGACGGAAGCTAAGAGTAACTGATTTATCCAGCTGACAAGTATCAGATCTACTGCTCTAAACCAGGCCTGATTAAATTTGTTGTTCATGACACAATTTGTTCCCAAACTTGGATATACAGCAGAATGAGGAAAGCTTGCTAAGAAACAGATTCCTAAAGATGGACCCATGGGATCTGTGTTTCTGATAAGCCCCTGGTTGCAGCCAGTCTTGGGCCCACCTTCAGGAAGCATTGCCGCACTGACATCCCACCACACTGGTCCAGAGAGCTTCAATCTGACCAAGTGTTCACCATTGCCCAGTAGTTCCCAGTGACTTGGCCTGACCAAGCTTTCATCAGGCCTCTCTCCTCCTCACAAGCCTCTGAACTTTGACCCCAAGCCCGAGCAAGAACTTTCAATAAAATGCATGTCTGTCATGCTCCCTGGGCGTGCCCCAACCCGTGTCTGTCTGCCCTCTGGTCACTTACCTCATTTCCCCTCAAAATCCTCCTAGCCCTGCTTTCCCCTGCCTGTAAAAGAAAAGGCTTTTCCTGTCTGGTTTTGAGATGCTTGTAGATCCTGAGATCTGAGTGTGCACCCTCTTGCAACAGCCTTTTTGAATAAAGTCACTGCTTACTCAAGTCCAGGTTTGTTTTTTTATTGACAAAGCCCTCAGTTACTGACTAGGCCTCAAGTTTCACAGAGGTTTCTCCACAAGGGGAAAAAATTGCACATTATTTTGGGTTCTTTTGTGTAGACAGCAAACTGGCTGGGAGTTTGACCCCCTGGCCTGCTTTGGGGTACCATCTCAGGCTGACATATGTTAGTACCCACTGTGGACCTTTCTGACCTGAGCTTCAGAACTCAATCCCTGGCGTTTGAATATCAAGCCCTATGGGCACCCTAAGATAACAGACTTGGTATTTTCTCCAGTTTTTTTCCTTCACAACTTGAGGATAAAAGGTATCTGCCATGAAGTATTTCTCTCTGGAGACGCACCAGCATGCTTGTGAGCATCCTCCAGAAACGCTTTGCAGAGTTGTCAAGGCTCCTCCTGTCAAAGGCATCTTGAAAACTGACTATTTTCCTCTAAGGAGCTGCCTCCCTAGGCTTTTCTCCACTCAAGATGGAGATGTACACTTTATATAAACTATGACTAAGCAGAATCTAAACAGTGTCAGGCTGCCCCCGCATGCCTGCATGTCCCAGCTGAACACTTGGCCTTGGCTTTGCAGAACTCTTGCCAGTAAATTACCCAGATTCCCAAGATGCAGATTATGGGAAGACAAGAGTGCCAAATAATGAAATTAAAAGATCTTTTCTCTAAATGTAGAATCTCTTTCCACCTGAATTAGAAAGCATTAGGCTGTTTCTAGTCTGATGCTTGGGATGATTTCATTTGAGAGTTGTTTCTATAAATAATTACACGATTATGCTCTGTTACACAATTCTATGATGTTGCCAACTTTGTCTTTCAAGCAACAGAAGTCAACACAATCAACATTTGTTTTTTTCTTAAAATTATGACAATCAGAAGCAATGCTGCGTATGCAGTGCTACCGAGACAGTTCTAAAGCTTTCCAAGAGGCAGTGCTTTGTCTTCTCTACTCCCCTAGAGACTCAAAATAAAAGGTGACCAATAGGTTAGCAGGGGCTTCCCTGAGGGCTCAGATGGTAAAGAATCTGCCTGCAATGCAGAAGACCCAGGTTTGATCCCTGGGTCGGGAAGATCCTCTGCAGAAGGGACTGGCTATCTGATCCAGTATTCTTGCCTGGAGAATTCCACGAACAGAGAAACCTGGTAGGCTACAGTCCATGGGTTCACAAAATGTCAGATGCGAGTGAAAAACTAACAAACACAATAGGTCAACAAGCAGCAGCGCGTATTGGAAGAAAAACCTTGGAGGGAAAACAGCCAAGTTTCAATACCAGTTCCCCACCTGACTAAGGCAAGTTCCGTCTTAGGCAAGTCAACCACTTTGAGTCCAAAGTTTGTTAATCTGTAAAAGCAGGCATGAATAGCATACAACCCAGCCTACCTCATTTGGTTGAGAAAATGAAGCAATTTGAAAGCACTTTAAAAACAGTAAAGTATTTTAGAAAAGCAAAGCAATAAACAAAGTGCCATCATTAAAACCTTCAACCCATCCCAGCACGGCTACTAGGTACCCTTTATTTTACACCTAGAGAGAAAAGAGAACAATTCTCACCCTTGTAATATATCTTGAAACCTTCATGAATGACTTTCCCTTGTAATATATCCTGAAATCTTCATGAATGACTTTGTCCAAAAAACTGACTGACTGTACAGGTAAATGGTGGCATGTTAACAAAGAGCATAATGTATGCAAATCTGCCTAAGATAAATCTTAGGTAATATATACACTCGATTTAAGTACAACAGAACTCCACTAAGGCCTCATTTGAATTCTTTCAGGAATTAAGCAATCAATTTACATAACTCAGTAGAAATGGTTGTATACATAAAGGTGCAGAATTTTGTCTTTGAAATGGACAAGAAACTTGAAATATTTTTCCAAACAAATCTTTTCATAATCTCTCAAATACATTCTGTGTTCTCATGTTGGACCTGCCATGGAGAATTACTGTATTTCCATCATTTTGGAGAGAAGGAAACGGAAGCCCAAAATGAACATATCAGTCAAAAAGACCTTTTAAGTATCTGTAATGTTTCTCCAGCACTGAGCCTGGAAAAGATGTTGAAAATTCAGTTTCTGCCTTGTGTGAGTTTACCTTGTGAGGGGCAGGAGTCTCCATGGCCTGAGGCGCCAACCGAAGAGCTTGCATAAGACTGAATTCAGAATTAAGGCTTCAGAAGTAACTGTCACCACAAACATTCCAAAACAGAGCTAAGACCCAGTGTGCCTGGGGCCCTCTTCCACCAAATCTCACTCACCTTTAGCGGTGCTAGAAGTGCAACCTTGGGACCAGCAGCAGAGAGAGCAGAGCGTTGTTAGAACTGCACTGTTCTCCAGACCCACGCCAGACGGCTAAAAAGCTTTGAGGGTGGGTGGGGCCCAGCTATGGTTTATCAAGTCCTCCAGGTGATTCTGATGCACAATTAAGTGTGAGCATCTCTGCTCACTTCACGGTATAGCAGAAAAAGAATGACATTTCTGGTTTTAGGATGCTGCCCCTAGTGCCTGAAGTGGTCCTGGGTTCAGTGCATACTCCCTTCATGTGCCACTTTTTATCATTTTTATCATTAGGAAAAATTTAAGTCATGTTGAAATCGTGGATAACGCATTAGTCAAATCCACTTCACCTGCCTTCACTAATCAAGGTCGTTTTTAAGACTTGCAATTCCTCCAAGCTGCCCATAGCCTACACAATAAGATGTTTGCCTGAGTTGTTTTCCAGAAACTTAGAGTCAACTGTTGTCTAGTTGGAACTGATCTGGTTAAGACTGGATGGGACCACCGACTCCTCCAACTGGGCATGCATATCTAAACTGCGACCTTTTGATGTCAGAGGGTAGAAAACTCCACCCTCAAATGGTGCTAAGCTCCTCCATTTTTTAAAGTGCAGAGACCTACAGCTTAGTTAGGTGTCAGCAAAAGGAACATTATTGCACCTTTTTCCAGTCACCTTTCTCCACCTCCACATGCCCCAAATGGCCCTGCTTCTTTAATCTTTATCCCATAAATATCCCTGCCCCTTGTCTTTGTGGAGCATCTGAAACTGCTTCTCCTGTCTCCTCACTTGACTCCGTTGAGAATAAGATTTGCTCTATTGCACTGCACAACTCCAGGGCTGTGTTTTACACAGTATAACCTGAGTTATATAACACTGCAGTTTTGACCACAGTTCACATTTTTATGAATATCTTCCAAATACATATATCCTCCAAATTGAATCAATGGTACATATCCTTTTAGAAACTGTTTTTTCAATGAAAGATATAATCATGAATACTTTGTCTTTAATATTTCTAATCACCCTTCTCATAATGACAGCACAGTAGCCCTCTTATGAATAATTACGTTATGTGTTAGTCACTCAGTCATGTCTGACTCTTTGCAACCCCATGAATTGCAGCACGCCAGGCCTCCCTGTCCATCACCAACTCCCGGAGATTACTCAAACTCATTCCCATCGAGTCGGTGATGCCATCCAGCCATCTCATCCTCTGTCATCCCCTTCTCCTCCTGCACCCAATCCCTCCCAGCATCAGGGTCTTTTCCAATGAGTCAGCTCTTCACATGAGGTAGCCAAAGTATTGGAGTTTCAGCTTCAGCATCAGTCCTTCCAATGAACACCCAGGACTGATCTCCTTTAGGATGGACTGGTTGGATCTCCTTGCAGTCCAAGGGACTCTCAAGAGTCTTCCCCAACATCATAGTTCAAAAGCATCAATTTTTCGGTGCTCAGCTTTCTTCACAGTCCAACTCTCACATCCATACATTACCACTGGAAAAACCATAGCCTTGACCAGACAAGTCTGGTCAAAGTCTGTTGGCAGACAAGTCTGTTGGCAAAGTAATGAGTCTGCTTTTTAATATTCTATCTAGGTTGGTCAGAACTTTCCTTCCAAGGAGCAAGCGTCTTTTAATTTCGTGGCTGCAGTCACCATCTGCAATGATTTTGGAGCCCCCAAAAATAAAGTCTGACACTGTTTCCACTGTCTCCCCACCTATTTCCCATGAGGTGATGGGACCAGATGCCATGATCTTAGTTTTCTGAATGTTGAGCTTTAAGCCAACTTTTTCACTCTCCTCTTTTACTTTCATCAAGAGGCTTTTTAGTTCCTCTTAACCTGTTTATGCCTGCGCAATTAAATATGTTAAGCTTTATCTTTATCATAGGAGCATCTAGCTCAACATCAAATCAATGAGAAAACACATGGATTGGTCTGCATGTTGCTGTGTTAAAGTGAACTGAGATCCTCTGACAGTTCTAGTTTTAATATTCTTAAGAACCTCCATACTGTTTTCCATACCAGTTACACCATTTTATATTCCCACCAACAGTGCACAAGGGTTTCAATTTCTCCACCTCCTCAATAAAACTAGTTATACAGCAATCCCACTCTGGTTATATATCCAAAAGAATTAAAAGCAAGATCTCAAAGAGATATTTTCACACCCATGTTTACAACAGCATCTTTCACAAGAGTCAAGAGGTAGAAGAAACTGAAATGTCCATTGACAGATGAATGGATTAATAAGATGTGGAATATACATGAAATGGAATGTTATTCAGCCTCAAAAAGGAAGGAAATCCCATCACACACTACAATATGGATGAACGTTGAGGACATTAGACTAAGGGAAATAATCCAGTCACAAAAAGACAACTACAATATTATTCCACTTATGAAGGATCTAAGGTAGTCAAATCGATAGAAACAGAAAGTAGAATGATGGCTATCAGGACTGCAGGGAAGAAAGAAAGAACAGTTTTTTAATGGGTAGAGAGCTTCAATTTGACAAGATGAGAAAGTTCTGGAGATGTTTTGCAACAATGTGAATACACTTAATACTACTGAACTGAACACTTAGCAACAGTTGGGATGATAAATTTTATGTTATGATTTTTTTAGCACAGGGAAAAAGAGAAAGAAAAAAGTGCACTCAGCTTCATGTCTAAGTACTACCTACTGGGTCTAATGTTCTGTGTGCTCACTCATAAAACCTGCATCTAAAAGAGTCAAGGAGTTTCCCAGGTATCACTAGTGGTAAAGAACCCACCTGCCAATTCAGGAGACATAAGAGACATGGGTTCGATCCCTGGAGGAGAGCATAGCAACTCACTCCAGTGTTCTTGCCTGGAGAATCCCATGAACAGAGGAGCCTGGTGGGCTGCAGTCCATGGGGTCACAGAGTCGGATACGACTGAAACAACTTAGCCCAGAATAGCATAAAAGAGTCAAACTCAGAGAAGCAGAGAGTCTGGTGGTTGCCAAGAGCCAGGAGGGATAGAGACATGGAGAGCTGCTGTTTGATGGGGGTCATGCTTCAGTCAGGCAAGATGAATAAATTCTAGAGACCTGCTGTTCCACACCATGCAACACTGTGTGTTCAGTCTTGTCCTGCTCTTTGCAATCCCACAGACCATCGTAGCCCACCAGGCTCCCCGGTCCATGGCATTCTCCAGGCAAGAATACTGGAGTGGGTTGCCGTTTCCTTCTCCTACCCTGTATTGGAACTTAAAATTTTGCTGAAGCACATGGAGAATTTTCCCCCATGTTCCTGATGCTCTTTGCTCAGTGAAGTTCAGCTCCTTTCCAGCATCTGGAATCCTTCAGTGGCTTCCCTTCTCCCAGGGCTGAGCAGACCTCTGATCAATGTGCATCTTATGGAAGCAAAGCCACTCTGGAGGGAACCGTGTTCCTGTGTGCTCAGCACTGCAGGAGATAAACCTCAGCCTTCCAAGAAGCCAGTTCATAACAGGAGGCCTGACAGGCATTTCAGAACCCGGGAGCACTTGGATTATGAGCTCCGGGCCCGCCCGGGGCAGGGAGCGAAAACCCACAGGTTGGTCCAGCACAGCCAGGCCCCTGGTGGCAGCGCTGCAGCCATTGGGCTGAAAGCTGCAGAGCCTGCTGTAATGTACCATCTGGGGAGGAAATTAATCACACGATAGAGCTGAATAGAGCTCACCTCTCTGGTTCCCGCATGTCTATGGGGTCGTTAGTCTGCTCACATGGGCTGGAGGGAATCCTGGTTTCTCCTTCCTCCAGGTTATCACCAGATCTACCGTGTTTTCCTTTTCTCCAATTAAGGCAGCTGCTGAAATATACATGGAGGGAAGCAGCACCAGTCTAGGGAAGATGGTGGCTGAGAAGTGTCTGGAGGTAAACATCACCTTGGCTTCTGCCTCTCCACTGATTCCTCAGTGTCCTGGCCTGTACACAGGTGAGCTTGGCCACTGTCCTTATCTCTCACCTGTGGGCTCTTAGGCTGAGCCTGCAAGTCCTATCACTGATGAACTTGCCCCCACCGCACTCCACTTCTACCTGCAGCCTTTTTAGGGACAAGTCCTGACATAATGGGGCATTAATTATGTCAGAATTTTAGAAAAGATATGTGGGCCGTGTTTCACCCCTTGAAATGGTCTCTTCCCACTATCCCCTCCTTTTCTATCCACGTGAGTACTATTTACCCTTCATCCTCCTTTCAAGTCATATCAAGCCCCCCTCAGCCAGTCACTTAGCTCTCTCTGACCATCCAGTCCACAGCCTACAGTGGATTCTCCCTTCCCAAGTCCCCTGGAACCCTCATTGTCCCTCTTGATCCTTGGGTGCTTAAATTTACTTGTATTATCCTTCAATTTTCCATGTGTATGTCTCATCTCTACCACTAAACTATAAACTCCTTAAAATCAGAGATTGTAAGAAATATCCCCATGCATTCCCTGCAATGCCTCCCATCACAGCATTTATCCTAAGAAAATTACCATAGGCACTTATGATCAGTAAGTGGCAACCAATATGTCAACACTACTAACCACTCCAAAAGTTTCTTTTCTCCCAACAGAGCCCAAAAGAGCAGTGATAGTCTGTCTCTTCCCTCACTTATCACTGTCCTCTGCTTCCTAGTTCTCTGCATCCCAGGACCCAAAGCCCTGGCTCTTCTTTAGTTGTCCAGAAACTCTGGAGATTGCTGGACCAAGAAAGAAACTCCAATTTCTTCAGAAGCAAGCACACCGTCCTCCAAAGTTCTCAAAATCCAAACACTGTATTCTAAACTGAAATGAGTAAAGATGGTGGAATTCCAGAAGAATGGGGAATCACTGACCAGGAAAGAAGCCCCCTCAGTAACAGAGGAGACATCAGTGTGAATGGTGGGGCTCAGTGGCAGGCAGAGGAGATGGTAGGGTTCGGGGCAGGAAGAGAGGGCTTCTCTGCTATTGTCTCCAGTGACCCACCTTAGGGATCAGTCCCTGTCTCCTCACTGATGTCTGCCATTTATTTAAAAATAGACAAAGCCTTTTGTTCTTCAATCAGAGATCATGTTCAAAATCCAAATATTCCCAGTGTTTAAACTGACATTAAGACGTAAATGGTTTGTGTCAGATCCTTTACTTAATATAGGCTGTGATGGCAAAACAATAAAAGGAGACTCACTGAATGAAGAAAGAGAATAGAAAAAAAGCAAAAGTCTCCCTTTGGGGCCAACAATGAATTTTATCTCTCTCTTTTTTTTTTTTAGTCCTGATCACATCTGCTCTAGAATAATAATAAATCAACAGAATCAAACATCGCAATTTACTCTTATAGAACGTAGTCTACAAAATACCTTCATTTCCATTGTCTAAATCGTTTTTCAGAACAACTCTGTGACTTAGACATAGTTCCCACTTGACTGGTAAATAAAACCAGTCTCTTGGAGGCAAAGTAAGTACCTTAAGATACCACAGGTCGAATCAGGTCTCTAAGCTTAGCCCCATGTCCATGTATTCAGCAAATAATGATGAAGGACCTACTCCAGATCAGACTGTGCCAGGGGCTGGGAATAAAATGATAGGAAAAACCCACACAGACTGTCCTTAGGGAACTTGAAGCTAATTAAGGGGACAAGTGCTTGACTAATAACAGAAGTAAATGTAGCATCACAGATGTGCTAAGAGGTATGGTGGTGATAATAGGAGAAGTGACCTACAGCCAGCCTATGCATTCCAGAAATTCTAAGAATGTCAGTCTGGCAGCAGCAGAGAGTGAGACTGTGGACAGTTTAGGGAGGTAAGTGGGAGCTAGATTGTGTAGCATCTGATTTGCAGTGGTTTCAGGGCTTCCCTGGTGGCTAAGATGATAAAGAATCTGCCTGCAAGGAGGGAGACTAAGGTTTGATCTCTGGGTCGGGAAGATTCCCTGGAGAAGTAAATGGCAACCCACTCTAGTTAGTATTCTTGCTTGGGAAATCCCATGGACAGAGGAGCCTGACGGGCTACCCACCCCCACCCCACCCCGAACCATGGAGTCATAAGAGTCAGCACAACTTAGTGACTAAACAATAACAACTCAACAATAACTGCTAAGTCCATGGTCTTTCTGCTAAGAATACTTGATGGCACTAACATGTTTCAAGCAAAAGGATGATTCTGAGAAGTCTTCATAACTGAAAAGATTTGTTGTGGACAAAGCTATCATGTGCCCACTTGAAAACATGTCCAACTGAACTGAACATGTCCAACTGCAGTGGGAAGCCACAGCCCTGCCCCTTGCCACAGCCAAACAGATCTGAGTGCTCTGCACTTGACTTAAGCCATTACACCTTCCTCTTTCCATCCAACCAAGCATCTCTAGAGAGTCCCTCCATGTAAGGTTCCATTCCAATGATGTCTCAGACTCAGCCTCTGCTCTAGGAGAAGAGCCATGCAGATGGATAGCTTGAGAACAAGGTAGGGAGTGTGACCACCTCCTGATAAAGAGAAAGGAAATAATCACAGAATGACTGAGCTGCAGTCTTTTCTCCAGATTGTGAACATTTGGTTTCCATTGTTTTCTGACATGTATTATTGCAGAGAAGTCAGAGGCCATGCTGATTCATTGTTTTATGCAACCTCTCTTTTCGCTTTTCAGACTTATGTAAACTTTATTCCTGTATCTTTTCAATTCAAAATTTGACTCTGAATCAGGGTCACTTTTGGTGATCGCTGAAACAGAGATTGCTTTCAATCAGTCTATATGAATCTTTTTTCAACTTAGGAAAGTTTTCTTTAAGTTTAAATATAGTTAGTTAGTGCTTCTATCTGGAATGTTTTGGTACATCTTTGGGATCATATAAATGATTAAATTGGTTCTCTGTTCTCTTATATATGTATGTATAAACATATATCTTTACATACACATGTATATATGGATATCCAAGTATATATCATCTGATATGCATGTGTATAGAATAACATCTTATCTTTCATCTTTATTATCTCTTTGTACTTTTCCTCTTAATTCTGAGCTACTCTGCTTTCCACACCATTGATTTGATATCTGTAATGTCCATTCTTCATGTTACTGCCACTAATAAGAATTTAAATTCTGCTTCATTAAACATTTTTTTCATCTTATTACATCAGCTGCCCTGATGACATCTCTGGTTGTTCTCTCCTTAGTTTTCTGCTTTTGTTGTGCAGATGCTATATCTTCTACATTTTTATTGAGGCAGCTAAAGAATTATTAAATTTTTTCTGTGTCCTTCCAGTAAATAATTTTGATAAATCTACTCCTCCTATGAATTTTCAGGATGATATACCATCTCACTTATTTTGCAGAAAGTTCTATCTCATAGGAAATATATTCCTATGGTTTTTGTCTTATTTTTTATTAAAACTCAAATGAGCAGCTATCTATCCAGGCCTGCATTTCCCAATAAATAAGGAGTTTGAAATGTCCTTGACCCAATTCTCTGTTCCATCTGGACCTTATTGAAAATACCTTCTCAAGTCCATAGGTTGTTTTGTGCAGCTCAGACCAATTTCCAGTCATGAATGGACTTTTCCTCACGAGCAGCTCTGCCAGGCTTCAGTGGCATTTTCCCTACTCTGACTGGCTGCTTCCCTGGCGAGCTGAACAGATGGAGTGAATAAAAACCTCTCTCAAAGCCTGCCTTCAGCCCATTATTCACGGAGTCAGCCCCAAGGAGGGGATCATGAACCCCAAGAGTTTCTCGCCCCCACTACTCTCTGCCCACGGAGGCTCCAATCTTTCAGTGGAAGGTTCACAATGAAAGCAAGAAAGGAGATTATATTGCGGTGACATTAAATTATTAACACATCAGCCAGGCGCTAATGGAGATGGTTACCTGGTTTTCCAGTTGATACCAATCTTGCATTTTACATTCTGGTAGCCCAGTGGAGTGGTCACAAAGGTGCTCAGCACCTACTCTTAGGAAGGAAGACAATCTTAACTGATTTCTAAGCACAAGTGGGCTGCTGATTATGTTTTTCAATCCCATTCTTCAGCTGTGCAGTTGGTGGAAATTTCTCTCAAGTTTGAGCAATGGGCTGTCAGTCATATTCCCCATATTTTTCAGCGTCTTCTGGGACGTTTTATTCAGAAGACAAGAGAGATTATGTAGGGACCATTTGAACCCCACTCAACACATGTTTTTAACAGAGGTTTCTCTCTAATGTCAGGACTCAACTGCAGGAATTAACTCCAAAGCTAAGAAAGAGCAGGGTAGGGAAAATGCAGACTAGAAAAATGCAATCCACTCCCCCCTGGGTCTGCACATCTCATCCTCTATCGAATGGAGAAATTATGACGCAAGAAGATGCCCTCAAGAGCACCTGGCTAGGATCTATGAGTGAAAACTGAAATAAAAGCAAATATAAATGCTCAGGTTCAAGTGTGAGCTAAGATCTCAAGACCCTGAGGTCTAGCTCTGTTCCTGTCTGGCTGTGGGACGATGGGAAAACTCCTTGGCTCTAAAGCCTTGGGGGCACTCATTTATTTTAAAAAGTCTCTACTTTCAGTGAGAGGTTCTCAAGTAGAAGCGATGTTGCTGATAAGACAGTACCATCCACATGATGAGCATGGAGGCAGGTAAAGACAAGCCCAAGATCTCTGCCCAAGGTGCCACCCGGGTCTAAAATCCTGTGTTTTAATGAAAACTGCATTCGGCAAATGAGAAGTAAGCTCTGGGTGATATTTGGTCCTATCTCTGGAAGGCCCATGGCTTCCCTAAACTGCCAGGAAGTGCTCTTGCCAAGGTCTCTGGAATGGCCTAGCCCAAGGTTGCTTTAGGGCTGGTGTCTGCTTTCCAAAGTGGAAAAGTTCTTTACATTGCCAAACCAGCTGTGCTGGATTCAAACAATGACAAGTGATGAATGTAAAACCCATGAAACCAAAGCAGGCATACAGTGGCTTAGGCAAATGTGTATTGCACACGCTGGAGTTACCTGATTTTTTTCCTTTCTTTCCAGCTGAGTGGGAAGGTGAGAGAAAATCTAGAGTTCTTGTATGGTATTTCCACCTGAAAGGGGAATGGTGCCCACTAATGATGCCTTTACTGTGTCTCCTAGTTCTATAAGTCACGCACAGGGCTACCTCACAGGGCTGTGCATTCATACAGACTATAACATGAATGACATTCTCCAGACTATATACTGCACATCCAAGACAACCATACACAACTCTTGTACATACACATGTGAATGTATTTGTATGTACATAGCCAATATATGGAGAAGGCAGTGGCAGCCCACTCCAGTGTTCTTGCCTGGAAAATTCTGAGGATGGGGGACCCTGGTAGGCTGCCGTCTATGGGGTCACACAGAGTTGGATATGACTGAAGCGACTTAGCAGCAGCCAATATATACACATATTTGTACAACTGTGCCAAACATATACATACAAACCAAGGTATTATACATATATATATAGACACGCACAGTACCAAACACAAATACACCTATCTAAATACTAATGCATGCATGAAAATACATCACATGTATAATACATATATAGCTAACACATACACATTTCATACACATATATGTGGAACATATATATGGACACACCAACATATACACATACACGTATCCATATGTGTTGTGTGTGTGTGTGTTATGTGTGTGTGTTTAGTCGCTCAGTTGTGTCTGACTCTTTTTGACTGTAAGGAATGCAGTCTACCAGGCTCCTCTATCCATGAGATTTTCCCAGCAACAATACTGGAGAGAGTTGCCATTACTTCCTCCTGGGGATCGTCTTGACTCAAGGATCAAATCTGCATCTCCTGTGTCTCCTGTGTCGGCAGACAGATTTTTCACCACTGAATCACCAGGGAAGCACACATATCCATATACAGACGCTAAACATATACACAAATACCCAGGCACATGTACACACAGTATAAGCAATAATATACCCATATGTAAGGGTGATGCATACATCCAAATACATAATACAGCATATAAATAATACAAATGTATCTAACATACGTATGTTCACATACATGCAAGTGTATGTGTGTGCATCCATACATATGCACACATGCATATGCTCAAACATGTACACTCACATCACATATACAAACATATACAAAGTTATGCCTCTGTACATGTATATATACACACTGATTTCATGATAAATTATAATTAATCAATGAGAACAAGAGTAACTTTAGCAATTACTTTTTATGTGCCAGGCACCTTTCTAAATGATTCACATGTGTTAACTCATTTAAACCTCAAGAAATTCAATGAGATCTTAATTTTAGCCCCATTTTACATGAACCAACTGCAGCAAAGGAATTTTTAGTAATTTGGTCATAAAGTAAGGATTGGAACCATGATTTGAATAGGATCCATATTCAAAAGCTATATGAAAGCTAGTTATATCTACGGTATTGGGAAACATTTCTCTGTGAGAGAATTATGTCCCTTAGTAATAAATGGCATGTGGTAGTGTCTATAAGGCCACAAAGTTGGACTGCAATGGCCTTTCACTAGCCCTTTGAAAAGTTTCATTCCTTTCCTGATGCCTTCTCTGTGTGCATATCCTCCCTTACCATTCTACCTCTATCCTCCTAAACACACACACACACACGCACACTCATTTTGGCAGTCTTTCAGATCTTCTTTATATATTCACACATATGTGTAGTTCTTTATTATTATATCTAACATTTATAGAGTGCCTAATATATAAGAAGATGCTGTGCATGCGTGCGTGCTAAGTTGCTTCAGTCATGTCTGACTCTTTGCAACCCAAAGGACTGTAGCCCGCCAGGCTCCTCTGTCCATGGGATTCTCCCGGCAAGAATACTGGAGTGGGTAGCCATGTCCTCCTGCAAGGGTCTTCCAGACCCAGGATCAAACTTGCGTCTCCTGCGTCTAATGCATTGAAGGCAAATTCTTTACTCGCTGAATCACTGGGGAAGCCCCAGAAGATGCTATATTTCTATACTGCTTAGTTATCACAGCATTCCTGAGAGGTATTTAGTATTTCTCCTATTTTAGAAGAAACTAAAGTACAGAGAGAAAGCAATTTGTTCAAGCACTCACAACTAGTAAATAGCAGAGCAGAAGTGAAAACCAGGTGTTCTGACTCCACAGCTCATGCTCCTTCCCTGCACCACCCTGCTTCTCTTTCTTTTCATCCCATAAAAATTCCTACCATTTCCATGCACAGATCACAGAAACTATGAAGGATGAGATCTAGTGAGCCAAAAGGTTTTAAGATTTTTTAAATAAAATTGCTGGATTCAGGTCCAAATATTGATTTTTAAAAAAATCACAGTGGCCATGTTAGGGAAAAAGAAGTTTCACACAGCCAACTGAATGCTTAAAAAATTACTGAAGATCTGGGCTCTGAGCGGAGCCTGGCTTCCAAACACCATGGCAAAATGGGCCGCCCCTGGAACTTCTACCTCTGTTCCAGGCAGGGACCTGGAATGAGGATGGTGCTGTTCTGCTGCTGGCTTCCAGGTCCCACTGGGCCCACGGTGATCTGCGCACCAGGGGCCGCTTTAGGACAGTTGGCCCTGGAGCAAAGCCTCACCTGCTGAGCTCTCATGAGCAAAACAGATGCCTCCGGCACACCACTGTTCTACCCTCGGAGCTGATGGTTGAATTTAAGTCTCCTTGAAGTACATCCAACTGATGAAACACAAACCATATCCAAATCCCTACTGCAAGGAAGGCTGAGAAAGCAAGTTGATAGTTTTCCAGCTGCAGTACAACAAGGCAGACAAGAACATTGAAATGGTTGTTGAGAGGCACAGTGCCCATCCCATCCTTTTTAACAGAAAGGAAGTGAATCTCTAAAGAAGTATTTGAAAGTGTACATAGTCAAGTGAGAACACCTCTCGGTCATCCAGCGAATAGCCCATAAAGGAAAGTACCTGCTCTGTCCAAACGCAAAGTCAGTCCTTGGTGCTAAACAACCGACTTTGTCCTGGGAACTTTGTCATATTTCCCTGGTGACAAGGAAGACCCTCGAAGTTTGCTACCCATTAGAGGTATGACCAGAGCAAGCGATGATGGGCCGACTTGCTCCCAGTCTCAAACGCTGAGAGGCTCTTTCCCAAGCCTGAGGTGGGTACAGACGGTGCTAAGTTGCCCCTCAGCGGGCTGTGAGAGGTAAAGCACTTCCCGAGAGCTGTCCTGTTCTGGCCTCTCACCACCTGGACCCTGCCCAACCCTTCGTATTTCCATCTGGCACACCAAGGACTTGGCAGGGAGAGAGGCCAACCCGGTCCAACCCAGGCAAAATGAAACACTTCCCTGTCCCAATGCTGAAGCCAAAAAATTAAAAGACTTGCAGTGATTCCCTTTTTCCAAAATCACCTTGATTTTAATCAGTCTGTCTCTGCCTGCCTTCATGTCAGATGGGCTGCTAACCAGATGTGACGAAGTTGATGCAGCAAAACATCTGAATGCAAGGATGAATTGTTTTTAGAGTAGCAGGAATCCAATAGAGCTGTACAGCCATTGTGGATATAGGTTCCAATATGTTCCTGTATTACCAAGACCTTGAGTTTTCTAAAACTGTATTAGACTTAGGGACACCCCCAGCCATTCTCAAAATATCTGCTAGTAACTACCAACTTCAACCTTATGGTTTCAAGTTCTTCTCTTATAACCACGAAAATTTTTTCTTATTATATTAGTGGCAAATAAGACAGTTCAAGCTATAGCCTCCCAGCCGAAGGCACTAAATTCTTTAGCCAGGGTAGAATTAGATAACTAAATTGCTTTTTAAAAGGCATAAAATAAAAATTAATTTTTTAAGGGAAAAAAAATTTTTTAATATCTTCCATGGACCAGATACCGTTTTAGGCAGTCTACATCTTACTTGATAAATTTTCACACTAAATCTATCAAACAATTCTCACTCTCTCCATTTTTCACTGTTTGCTTCAGGGACACAACTACTATGCTGTGGAGATGGGCTTTGCACCTAAATCTCTGATTCTATAACCCTTGGGGCTCCCAGTAATATGTGGGTATTTCTCAGTCCTTTTTAAATGTGTCCTACCCCCAAAACTCTGCTGGGCATTCCCTTTGGTAGTTTATATTACAAAAATATTAAGCACTCTTTTTACTTTCCAAATATGAATTATTATATTTTGTTATTAAATATAGAACTGTTGTATGATCATATTTATTCTTTCAAAGTGCACATACATCCACAGGTTATAATGATACACCATTTCCCTCACCATTGCCATTGTGCCTTAAAAGGGTTAAAATAACATCAACCAAAGAAAAATAACTGAAAAGAGACTGGGTGGAATTAATAAAAAATGTAGAGTCATGCAGTTGATAGATAAAATCACCTTAGAGTAAGATATTCCAAAATCAAGTTGGATCTTTTAGAAGTTGGCATTTTCATTTACATATTTGCGATATCCTACATACTTCAAATTGTTGTAGAATTAGAATTAGAAATTATATGCTATGCAAAATGATTTATAAGTTGAAAGACTGTACAAAAGAAGATAAAGTGTTCTTTTTGGATACTAGGACATTTATTACTAAATTGACCTTTATGACTTGAATAAACAAATACTCATATTAGAAAGGAGGTGCTTTCTTAGGTACAAGTGAGTATGATACTCTGAAAGAAATTTGTGTCAGACTTGTGTTTGACTCAGACATAAATTTCTAGAGAACAGAAATTTTTGTTTTGTTTCATCTTTACCCTGGACCCAGGATGTATGGCCTAGTGAAAGAAAGAGGACATATTTTGGAGTCAGAAATCCTGGATCTGACCCCAGTTGCTCCACACACTAACTGAGCAACATTAAAAGACTTGCTATCTCTGAACCTCATTTCCTCATCTTAAAAGTTACACATTTTTCTGCATCAAAGACTTATGGTAAAAATCGACCAAGTATATGAGAGTTCTATATATGCATACTAATTATTTTATTATATTCAATATATCAGCATCCCTGAATTGACCACGCACCAGAGAAAGCACCAAGTTATTCTGAATAAAGTTAATTTTTAGTTTTTTTTAAAAAGGGTTATTTCTAAAGGAAGAAAAAAATCTAACCTACCATATCAAGTATGTTTTTTGATGAAGATCAAACCTTTAAGTTCCCCCACCTTCTTTCCTGAAATATTAAGATGAAGTTCTTGTATCACTTTAGTTTCTTTTTTTGGACATTTACATCCCAGTACTATTTACTGAGCAAAGATATAATTTTCTTGATATCACAGTTAGCCCCGTTTAGCCAGATCAGTAAAGCGCTGGCTCTCCACAGCGCCACCTGGTGGATTAGGAAGCATCTGCACACCACTCTTCTACAATCAGAGCGGTAATGGTTTCTCTATGTTTCTGCTTTCTAAAAGGTACACTACACATAGAGGTATATTAAAGTGAGAAATCTGATTTTATCTATCTACTTACTATCTATTAAAATGTAAAGAAAATAATTTACTTTTTCTTTTAAAAAATATTTAAAGAAAATACTTTTAACAAACCCTGCACTCAGAATATGAGAAGAGCACGCTTCTAAAAGCATTTAAAATACTTTTTATACATAAATCCAAGGATATCTGTGAGAAGATTAATATCAGCATTTGTCAAGAGCAAAATGCTTTAGCAAGTATTTTCCCCCCAAGTGGTAAAAGTTATATCCTTAGTCACTAATAAAACACAAAATATGTTTTAGAAAGTGACAAAAAATATAGGGAAAATGCATATAACTTGATGGGGGGATGAATACTGATACAAAAAAAATTTTTGAGTAGTTATGAAGTGTCGAGGATAAAAGCACTCACACAAACACAGACACACACAGACATAACTTCTAGTGGTGATATGTACTTTTTCTGGGGCTACAAATACAACTGACATTTTCGTTTATTTACACTGAAGAGGTGGTAGATTAAAGGGGACGATGTTGTGATAGCTCTGGGTAATTTGGCAATACCTGCCCTGGGATGATTCTTTTTAATTAAAAACAGATAACAGATTCATGACAGTCCCTGGAAAACTATCAAGCAGTATCCTAGGGAACAGATGCCCACCAAACTTCATTCTTTTGCTAACATAAGCACTCAAAGATAGAATTTTTATTCTCTTCTAATGGCTTTTAAGCCCAAAATATTTCAAACATATGGAAAAGTATAAAGAATAATGAGCCCATGTGAGCCCACATGAACAAATGTTGACATATTTCCCAATGTGTGTCAAATAGTGTTTAGTTTCTTTCTTTTGTTTTAAGGAACAAAATGTTGCAGAAATTACTGAAGTCTTCTATTAACTCCTCTCCAATCCCACTTCCTTTCTTTCTACCCAGAAGTAATCACAATCTTGAGATTACTATGATTCATTTCTATGTATGTTCTAATAATAAGACATGCTGGAATTAATACTGACAATTCTGAAATAACATAAAAGTACCTGGTGAGAATAGTCAAAGATAGAATGTATTGGTTTTGCTTTTTTGTTTTACTTTACAGCCCACATAAACCTGCTTAAAATCTACCCCAGTATTGGGAAAAATCAACTTTCAGAATAGAGACAAGTCAGTGTCTGTTAACAGTGGTGATATTCTTTTTAGCTTGGGATAATATTTTTTTCTTCAGGCACAGCAATTTTAGCCAAGAGACTCAATACTGCCTAAATTCTTTTGTTCTAAAAACTTTCTTTGCAATATTTCCCCCATCTCTTACATAGTATTCATTATCCAGAATGTTCCGGCTCATATTAGCAGCTTCCACCATTAACCAATGGAACTTTAAAAATGATAGATACCAGCATGACAAATCAGTCGGCAGCCCTTTGCTGATAGTAGTAACTCGATGACACACTCAGGCTGCAGCCCCCTATCTTTGGAGCTGTACTTCCTGAAGACTCTATAGTTTTAGAGCTATTTTCATCACCTCTATAGTTTTATCAAATGAATTGCAAAATCTCTCTTCATTTCCTTTTCTGAGATAACTTTTGAAAGCACTATAATAGAATAAGCTTTTAAAACTTTTTTTTTTTTTGCTTTTAAAACTTATATTGCCTCTTGTTCAGTTTTTTTTTTTTCCCCCCACCATGAGCTGAGCAAGAATTTTGAAATCTGATCTTCCAGGCTAGAGATATGAAATATGTAACATACCTAAACAGAACTCCTGAGGGGTGCTGATCATCTGGTCTTGCCTTCAGCAGGAACCAGTGTCTTGCCTGCTATTAAACTCCTCATGTATTTATGCATAATAATACCAAGATGGAATATCTTTACCTTTAGGACTTTATGGAGACAAAAGGAATTTTCAGGATGACTGAATTCACATTTGCTAGAAAATTTTATAAACAACTTACCATATATATTTATATGTAACAGTCCATGGGGTTTAGCAACTATAATAAACTTTGACAGCCAGGGCTAAGGGAGCAGTTGTGGTGGTCTTTAAGCTCTTTATTCTTTCCGTGGATGGTCTGAAATCTGAGCCCTTCTTGCTCACACAGATCATTTGTGGGCTTGTATCATTTTCCCTAGGAGACGGCAATATGTTGCCGCTGTTCCTCTCTGCCTCCACATCAAGAGCCTGATATCTGCAGAGCAGCTCACTGCAGTTCTGAGTTTCCTCTGAGCATGGTACCATTGGAGGGGGAGTGGAAGCAGTGCCTTCGTAGTAATGGAGCTACAAATGGATCCTATATTTGCACTGTACTATGATCCTTTCTGTGCGACATTAATAGTCTTCAACCTCTTCATAAAAGTAACTTATGAATGTCCAGAGCATTATGATTGAAGTACCTTCATGCCCAGTCATTGGATGGAAGATGTCTTTTGACTGTCATGAGGAACCATCAGAAATGACCGTCTGCTTTCTAATCTTGGCCACAAAGATGAGCTGAAAATCATCAATACTATTATTTTAAGAGAAATTTCATAGCTCTCTCTAGCTACAAGAAAAGGGTAGCCACAAGAAATGGAGATTCACTGGCTGAAATAATAGAAAAGAAAACAGAGACATTATGGTCCAATCCTATCTTTCGATTCTACCTCTCTCACAAACCCTGAATCTCTCACCCTACCAATTAATGTCTTCTTTTCTGAACTCCTGCTGCATTTAATCTCTGCTATACATTGTCATGTGGCTATACCCTAAACCATATACTCTGACTTTGGTTCATAACTTAGTCTTGACTTTGCAATCTATTTGTGAAAACAGGTACTCCCCAATACACACAAGTCCCTCTCAGCATTTATGCTGTATCTAGGCACATGTCACATGCTCCACAAATACTCCTATTGATAACAGAGCACTCATGATTTGCTAAGGACATGACTCACTAGGATATACTTGGTATATCAGCCTTCCCAAAATAAAAGCTAACATGCCACAAAACCAGAGCCATTGCCAAGCCCATCTTCTTGAAATGGAGTAGGTATAAGATGAAAGTTGGAGATTAACCAGCAGACTGTGTTTCTGAGCTCACTGCTGGTTAAGACCTGCTCTGCAACTGTTAGTACTGGTATAAGTTAGTACTGGTCTAAGTGCAGGACAGGTCTGCCCGGTACCAATGTCAGAGTGGATATCACATCATCATTGTCAATCTTCCCATTAAAATGCCAACATCTTGCCTCATCCTTGCTTTCCCTCAAGTTATCCATGAGCTAATCAGGAGTCTGCATTGGGGTGGATATTCGAAGCAGGGCACCTAGTGTTCTTCTTTGGCGTGAAAAAGAGCTGACTGTAGATATTTTCTCTCTTTCACAGATTATTTTGCAACTGCCTAATAAGAAATGTGTTGTGGGGCCAGTTGTGATTAAAGTGCTGTTAGATCTGTGACCCTAACAGAGAGGAAAAGAGACCTGTGTGGTCAGCTATGCCTATGAAGCATGAAATGAAAGCCAGGTTATTTTTTCCACATAACCCTAGAGCAAAAATAAACCAACCAAATACTGGTTCTAAGTCCGAAAGCCAAGGTCATTTTTATATAGAATCCCCCTCTTCAGTGAATCTATATCTCCTTCTATCTATAACTAAACCCTTCGATTGTCCAAGTAACATCTATTTAAGATTAAACCAGGACACAGACTCCAACACAACAATTACACTTTGATTTATTCAGCCAGTCCTGCAGACAATGCTTGGTACATTTATAAAGTCACTCATGAATCTGATATAATCCTAAGCCCCTAAGATGTTTGATCCACATATTTAAAATGATACTATTCATTTGACACAGAAGTATTGGCCAAAAATGGGAATTGTCTGGAGTCACTATATTAATTCACTTAAAACTGTAGTCTATAAAGAAAAGGCCCTTGTTTGTATTGTTCAGTTTTATCCTCAGGGCCTAGAAGAGTGAGTATCATAAGAGGCATTAATTTGGTAACTGTTAAATGTTACATGAACTCATGCAATTTAATTTCATTTTTCATGTATTCATGGTTTCTTTGTCCACCTCACTTACCTTTTCCTATATCTGAGTCCTCCCTGAAAGATCACTGGTCATATCTAGGCCCACACTTCAATGCTTTGACTCTATAATGAACACAGGAGTTTGGAACTTCGTGCTAGAATTCAAAAGGAGGCTATTATTTGGTAGTAGTGATTAAAGGTGTTTCTTATGGCCCTAAAAACAAGCTATATTGGCGCCCTCCAAATGGCATCACAGTCTTTCCACCTAAAAGTTCACTTAAACAAGTGGTGAACAAAGCAAATCCTAGCAAAACAACGAGGACACAAGAAAAGAAACCCAGAAAAACAAGTCTGCCATGAGACTATCACACAAACTTTCCCTGGTTAGTCCCAGAGACTTTCAGAATAAGGGGTGTGGAAGTGAGGGAAGAAGTAAAAGATGAGGGAAGGGAGAGTTTGCCAACAATCTTGGCTATGCAGCTTCAGACTTAATTGAAATGGAAATTTTAGGATTAAAAACCCCTTGAGCATCTTTGAGACAAGAGAAAGGGCACTGAAGCACATTTAAATCATCTTTCCCTTGAAAAACAAATCAAAAAGTTGAGACATTTTTATGCCACATAATGGAAAGTCAAGTTTCAACCTTGCAGAAGAATAGGTGATTCTAAATTTGAAAATAGAGTTTGGGAATTAATGGTACCATTAACATTTAAAATGCTGTTTTGAGCACATGTACTAGAAAATTATAACAATGTGAAGCTCCTGTATTTAACAGCTCACTGCTTCTATATAATTTGCTCTCAGAGCCAACATGACAAATTAAAGAAGGGATGCATCGGTCCTTTGTCATTATGACATACACAAACAATAGGCTTTTTCCAATAGCCCCTGTATGACCTTAATAATAACTGTAGTCTTCCCTCAGTTTTCCTCCCATGCTACTTCCTCCTATGTCTTCTAAAACAGAGACCACAACAGTACTTAGATACAGAAACTTTCAGAGATATGCACATTTTTTTCTCATTGAAGTACATGACAAGACACTGCAATTTCAATCTGTTTCCATTAATTCATTTGGAGTTATACCTTTGAATCTCAGGGGCAATCAAATCCTACCTATAATGGGTTACTAATATTTAGATATAAGGGAAATATCAAATGTAAACAGAACTCTCAAATCTCACAATGATAGTAAAATTTAAAAGAAAGTCAATGTATGACAAAACCAATACAATATTGTAAAGTAAAATAATAATTTTTAAAAAATAAAAGAAAGCATGAATACCTATAGTTTTCTAATATTTTAGCTTTGAATTTTCATCAACAGTAGAATCACTGAGGCAGTGAAAAGGGTATGTGCCTACCTCATAGGCATTTTTCCTTTTCCCTTTGTGGCTCTAAGAATATGTTTGGTCAAGCAGCAAAAAGATGCAAATGTGATCATGGCTCTATACCTAATAGTGGTGTGGCTTTGAGCAAGAATTTCTTGGAGCTTTGGTTCTCCAGTTATAATTCTATCTCAGACTTTTCCTTGAGTTGCAGATAGGTAAATGCAACTGCCTTTCTGACATCTCCACCTTGACAATCCCAAGCACCTCAATTTAAGAAGAAACTAATCTGTGATCCAAACCAGGAACTTGGTTCTCTTCCGTCATTCCCCACTCATCCACCTGAGCCAGACAGGGTGCCTGACATCACCCTCTGCTTTGATGTCCAATCTATTACCAGGTTTTGTTAAATTTATGCCTTTCATTTCTGCCCACCTCTGCCCATCTCCAGCAAAGTTCAAGCTACTTTCTCTCTCATCAGGATTACTGCAAGTCGTCTTCACTGGTCTACTTCCATTTAGTTTTGTTCCTCTAATCATTTGTCCATCTAATCTGTATTTTTTTAAGTGCAAATTTTATGACGCTGCCCTTTTCCTTAAAATACTTCAGTGACTTAGTCTAGCTGTTGAAAATGCAGCAATGTTCTCTGAACTCTTCTCTCGGTTGCTAGCCCCGCACACCACAGGACCTTTGCACATGCTTTTACCCTGCCTGTCATACTTCTGTCCTCCAGCCAATATCTAATCTTTCATCAGACCTCATCTCAAGTCTTACTCAGAGGAGCTTCTCTTGCCTTCATATTATATCAATTCTCTTTATAATACATGCTCATAGTATTCTTACAGTTGTAATTTTCCATCTGTTTCATGACAATTTGAATATTGCCAGCTTTTCCTTTAGACTAGAAGCTCCACAAGGGTAGAAACAAAATCTCACTTTTCTCACACAGCATATGCACAATAGTTACTTGTTGAGCAATTGAATGCATCAAAAAAATTAATTAACTAATTAATTTATTTATTTATAGGGCTTCCCTGGTGGCTCAGGTGTAAAGAAACTGCCTACAGTGCAGGAGACCAGGGTTTGATCCCTGGATAGGAAAGATCCCCTGGAGAAGGGAATGGCAACCCACTCCAGCATTATTGCCTGGAGAATTCCATGGACAGAGAAGCCCAGTGGGCTACTGTCTATGAGATCACAAAGAGTCAGACATGACGGAGTGACTAGAATTCCTACTAATAAAGTTATAAAATTAATAAAGCTCTGACCACTGAAAACCTATGTTTATTATTTAACTTCTCTGTGCAAATGCTTTAAAATGAAGCAAAGTTGCATAACTACAAACCCAAAGTTGGCCTATTGTCTGATTTCACTGCTAGCATAAATAAATGAGTCTTGAAAAAAATTCCTAAATATCTAACGCTTGATAAGAAAGCAAACCCTCTATCAAGGCACTATAGGAAAGGTACAGAGGAAGGGAACATTTTGATGAAGAAGTTGAAAACAGGGAAGAAAGACTGATCCAGAGAAATGCTAACAAAGAGAACAGCCTAGATAAAAAATATCTGAGTGGGAAGGGGCTAGAGGAACACAGTATGGAGTGCATAAGAAGCATGAGCCACAGAAGGAGAAAAAGAAATAGGAAGTTATGAAATAACAGATCTGAGTCATGTATCACCATGAACAACTTTACCTCCCACAAGATCTGATTGGGCAGGTGCCCTATAAAATAGTTCAGGTCTAAAAGTTGAATTTTTTTTTTTTTCGCTTGGGACAGCAGTTTTACTGAAGTGTTTTCATCTTTGGAAGCCTGAAAGATATTAGAGCAATGAATGTCTCCTGCCAACAGTGTGCTATTTTGTTGGCTGGGCTTGAGGCAAAACAGTTTGATTTTGGCTGTAAATGAGAGTTTCTTGATTACCTGCATTAAAACCCTCTCTGCAGGCTCTATGAACAGATTCTGGGGAAGGCCAGCCTCAGAGGTGCTTCAGGAGATCCCAGGAGAATCTAAAACACATACACACGCAGAAGCCTCTTAAGCACATGCAGAGGTAATGCCTACAGGACTTTTTCACTCAAGTAGAAAGAAGAAAGAACCGTATGTCACTCTTTATAGGAATAAGCACTTTTTGTGGAAAACCCTCTTTCTGAATGCTGCATCCACACAGCCAAAAATCTAACGGACTCTATAACTGACTCAAGAGCCCGCTCTTTACATCTCCAGTATTTTAGGGGATAATTGCTATTCTTCTTCCTTGGTGACTAGTACAATAAACCCCCAAATTTGTGGCCTTCCCACAAGTCTTGAGCTCTTAAGCTGACAACAGGGACTTATCCCTTTCTCAAGAGAGTTCCCAGCCTGGCAGGTAGACTGATCAGCAGAGTCAGCCCATACCTTAGCCACTGCCTCCAGCCTGCGTGGATCCTGGCCTCTTGCTGAGAGGTGGTGTTTCAGAACCCCAGGAGGGTTCTGCTGAGCCCTCTCTTAACAGTTATGTCGTCCTAGACATAACTCTTGAAGGGAACTTGGTCTGGATCTCTTAGCATTGGATTAGGAACCCTAGCCATGTCCCTCAAGTCTTTGGAGTTTGAGGGAAGACACAGGTGTGAACTTTCCCTTAGCTCCTGGTGGTTTCCATATCAAGAGAGCCTCCCCTAGTAGTTCAGAAAAGAACCCATAATTGCCTCCTGGCAAATTCAAACTCAGGTATTTGGGGAGATTAGCCCCAAATCTCTCCCATATGTTCTTCCAACAAAGCATTGGGATGCATTTGAGAATTCGGATCAGGAAAAAACCTGAGTTTCCTAATACTGTCCTTCTAGCTAGTTTCCAAAGATATAGATAGATTTAAGATGAAAATCATGCCTGCCCGAACACATACCATGAAGGAAACATTATCTCAGAAAAAGAAGAGCAGAAAAAACAGGAAAAATATAAACTACTTTTAGTACCCAGATGAATCTCTGGCAAGGTATCATGTTTAGTTTTCAGTATCTAACTAATTTTCATCAGTGGTAAAAATCAAAATACGGATGTAAAGTGCATCTTCAGAATATAGAGTTGCCTCTATTCTCAAGTAACCCATCAAACCTTTCCAGTGACTGAGGACAATATATGTGTCAGGTTTAAGGCAACTGGAAGAGTTGCTTAATAAAAAACCCACTTACAAAATAATGGGAAATTTAACCATACAAAATAAACTAAAGAGAACTGGTATATATTCAGTAACTTCTGAGCTTAATGATTAATACAGATTTTATATCCAGTCAAATTTACATTGAGAGGAGAAGCTATTTTTATTTCATGACAGCGTGACCTGAGTCATGAGAAGACAACAATAGGAACGGAGAGCAGAGGGGAGGCTGACAGACCTAATACTGAGAAGCAAGGTATCATCCCTATCATTTAGCTTTTCATACCTTCAAAACCATCCTAAAGTCTTCTAAAGTTGAAAAATGTTCCCCCAAACTGGAAATAACATACTGATGGTTTCTCTTGCAATCCTACACTTACAACTTTTGACTACATAAACTATGTATGAACATCACACCCAGTTTAGGATGTAATTCACATAACTATGGTTCCTTAAGCCTACATTATGATATGAGAGATAAATCACTGTAGAATTTTAAAAAATATTTTTCCTAGTATCAAACAATGATGAGAATTTTCCTGGTGGTCCAATGGTTAAGATTTTGCCTTCAAACCAGGGCATAAGTTTCCGTCCCTGGTCAGGGAGCTAAGATCTCACATGCCTCATGGTCAAAAATCCCAAACATAAAAGAAAACAGAAGCAATATTGTAATAAATTCAATAAAGGCTTTAAAAAATGGGCAACACTAAAAAAAGAAAAAACAATGACACTGAGAAGCATATGAAATGACTGTTCAAACTGGAGAAAGTTTCATTACCTCATCCTCCATGTTTCTGCTCTGAATTAAGAAAATCCTTAAAAAGTCAAAATAGTAACTGTGTACTTAACAGATTCTTTAGCAGCCTCTGACCATGTGAGTATAATTCTTTCCGGTAGTTCCTACAGTAGAAAGAGAATCAAGTTGTTAAGAAATTAAATGACCCTACCTACCCAGTCCATGGAATTGCACATATAGATGATGGATACAGGACACAATTCCTCACAAAAAATTAGTCAGTCACATCCTGATGGTAGCTCAGCCTGTTGGCCCCATGGCTCCAGGACAGAAGGATCAGATACTAGTTAAAAATAATGTCAAATTTAAATTTTTCCACTGATGCAGAAGAGGATCTTTTGTCTAAGAGGGAGAGAAAATCATCACACTCAAAATAAAAATTCACATTTATCTCATCCCCCGAGTCCCCACCCCTCATGATATTTGCCCTTTGACCACAATTCTCCTTAGTTGTTTCTGGAAGTTTATAGACTGTCTGAAGCCTGTATGTCATATGCACCCACTTCTGGCTCCTTTGGGGTCACCTTATTCTCTACACACAGGGTGCTATTCAGATATTTCCCTTTTGCCTGGGCACCTGCAGCAAGTCCTTATTGCCTGGGCACCTGCAGCAAGTCCTTATTGCCTGGGCACCTGCAGCAAGACCCTGAGGTATTGGGACTTCAGCCATAATCCTTTAATTGGGTAATTGTCTTCAGTCTTCTCTGCTTTTCCTCTGTCCTTTCTCAAAAATGTACACATTCATTTTCCTACACATCCACCATAATATTTACGTCAACAGCAGTCAAGCATAAGCAAACGTGGATTCTTTACAGTGAACGTGTGAAACACGGACAGCAATACAAAACAGGGACAGCAAGTACAAGACAGGCTTCCCCCTCGTGATCCTGTGGTCGACCTCAGTGGGTGCTGTAAGTAACAAGTGTGAAGGAAGACCTCTGTGTAAGAAACCACGAGGGGATGCTGTGCTCCCCCCACTCTTTTTATGGAAAAATTAAAGGAAAATATTAACAGAAGAGAGTAAAGAGCTTAAGGGTACCTACATTTCAAAGCCCTATTGACTCAAAAATCTGGCTACATTTCTTTTTTTTTTTTTTTTTTTTTAGCTATTTTTTTTCCAGTGGGTTTTGTCATACATTGATATGAATCAGCCATAGAGTTACACGTATTCCCCATCTTGATCCCCCCTCCCACCTCCCTCTCCACCCAATTCCTCTGGGTCTTCCCAGTGCACCAGGCCCGAGCACTTGACTCATGCATCCCACCTGGGCTGGTGATCTGTTTCACCATAGATAATATACATGCTGGTCTTTCGAAACATCCCACCCTCACCTTCTCCCACAGAGTTCAAAAGTCTGTTCTGTACTTCTGTGTCTCTTTTTCTGTTTTTCATATAGGGTTATCATTACCATCTTTCTAAATTCCACATATATGTGTTAGTATGCTGTAATGTTCTTTATCTTTCTGGCTTACTTCACTCTGTATAATGGGCTCCAGTTTCATCCATCTCATTAGAACTGATTCAAATGAATTCTTTTTAATGGCTGAGTAATATTAAATGGTGTATATGTACCACAGCTTCCTTATCCATTCATCTGCTGATGGGCATCTAGGTTGCTTCCATGTCCTGGCTATTATAAACAGGGCTGTGATGAACATTGGGGTGCACATGTCTCTTTCAGATCTGGTTTCCTCGGTGTGTATGCCCAGAAGTGGGATTGCTGGGTCATATGGCAGTTCTATTTCCAGTTTTTTAAGAAATCTCCACACTGTTTTCCATAGTGGCGGTACTAGTTTGCATCCCCACCAACAGTGTAAGAGGGTTCCCTTTTATCCACACCCTCTCCAGCATTTATTGCTTGTAGACTTTTGGATAGCAGCCATCCTGACTGGCGTGTAATGGTACCTCATTGTGGTTTTGATTTGCATTTCTCTGATAATGAGTGATGTTGAGCATCTTTTCATGTGTTTGTTAGCCATCTGTATGTCTTCTTTGGAGAAATGTCTGTTTAGTTCTTTGGCCCGGATGCCCACTCTCACCACTGCTATTCAACATAGTGTTGGAAGTTTTGGCCACAGCAATCAGAGCAGAAAAAGAAGTAAGAGGAATCCAGATAGAAAAAGAAGAAGTGAAACTATCACTGTTTGCAGATGACATGATCCTCTACATAGAAAACCCTAAAGACTCTTCCAGAAAATTACTAGAGCTAATCAATGAATATAGTAAAGTTGCAGGATATAAAATTAACACACAGAAATCCCTTGAATTCCTATATACTAACAATGAAAAAACAGAAAGAGAAATTAAGGAAACAATACCATTCACCATTGCAACAAAAAGAATAAAATACTTAGGAGTATATCTACTTAAAGAAACGAAAGACCTATACATAGAAAACTATAAAACACTGATGACAGAAATCAAAGAGGACACAAACAGATGGAGAAACATACCGTGTTCGTGGATTGGAAGAATCAATATTGTCAAAATGGCTATTCTACCCAAAGCAATCTATAGATTCAATGCAATCCCTATCAAGCTACCAACAGTATTTTTCACAGAACTAGAACAAATAATTTCACAATTTGTATGGAAATACAAAAAACCTCGAATAGCCAAAGTAATCTTGAGAAAGAAGAATGGAACTGGAGGAATCAACCTGCCTGACTTCAGACTCTACTACAAAGCCACAGTCATCAAGACAGTATGGTACTGGCACAAAGACAGAAATATAGATCAATGGAACAGAATAGAAAGCCCAGAGATAAATTCACGAACCTATGGACACCTTATCTTTGACAAAGGAGGCAAGGATATACAATGGAAAAAAGACAACCTCTTTAACAGGTGGTGCTTGGAAAACTGGTCAACCACTTGTAAAAGAATGAAACTAGAACACTTTCTAACACCATACACAAAAATAAACTCAAAATGGATTAAAGATCTAAATGTAAGACCAGAAACTATAAAACTCCTAGAGGAGAACATAGGCAAAACACTCTCCGACATAAATCACAGCAAGATCCTCTATGACCCACCTCCCAGAATACTGGAAATAAAAGCAAAAATAAACAAATGGGACCTAATGAAACTTAAAAGCTTTTGCACAACAAAGGAAACTATAAGTAAGGTGAAAAGACAGCCATCAGATTGGGAGAAAATAATAGCAAGTGAAGAAACAGACAAAGGATTAATCTCAAAAATATACCGGCTACATTTCTACCACATTTACTGAAAAGCCCAAATTTATTTGATGTTGTCACTACAGATGGGTCAAATTACTTGGATTATAACTTTAAGGGACTGATGTTTTACAGTTTGGGGGAGTCACCAAAAATGGCCCTTCTCAGCAACTATAGTCATCACCACACTGTGTATTACATCCCAGAACTTACTGAAACTGAAACTGTGTATCCTTTGACCACCTTCACCCATTCCCTCCACCCAAAACCTCCAACCCCACCCTGCCACAACCACCAATCTCCTCTCTGTTTAAAATATACTTGCTATATCCTTTTGCTTTAAATGTTTCTGTAGCCCCATATACAAGGTATATCTCTTGTAAACAGCATACATACAGGTGAATTTTTTTTAATTGAGCTGAACAACCTTTATCTTCTAGTGTATTTAATCCAGTTACATTTGCTATGATTACTGATATATTTGAGTTTAAATCTACCAATTACTATTGTAGATTTTTTTGGTCCTATCTGTTCCACATTTCTTTTTTCTCATCTTTTGGCCTTATTTTGTATTAAGTACTATTTTGTTATTCTATTTTTCCCTTTATTGGCTTCCCAGCTAGATAATATATTTTTTACTATCTTTGTAACGGTAACCATAGAAATTCCACATGCACTCTTGTTTTGTTAAAATATAATTTAAATTTACAGTTTTATCAATTGATGAACAATGCAAGGATCTTTGGACATATTAATGTGATTTACCCCTTTTGTACTATTGTTGTCACATATTTTAATTATCTCTGTATTTTAAGCCCCACAGGTTCTTACTGCCTTGGTAGCTCTCTGATGTGCATGAATACACACACATACACACACTCACATACTCAGCTTTTCTGGCTTTTTTTTTTTTTTCTAGTGGAAGAATTGGTCAGTAACCAGCTAGCCTGTTATTGTTGGATTGGGAAATCCAAGTAACTCTATCTTAAATGCAATAAGTAAACAATGATTTGTCTTCTAATGTTTCTAAATATCACATTTGCTAGATCCTTAAGATACAGTCATAGATTTTATATTGTCATTAGCAGTTGACTATGCTTCCTTTTTTGACTGTGTGGATCACAATAAACTGTGGAAAATTCTGAAAGAGATGGGTATACCAGACCACCTGACCTGCCTCTTGAGAAACTTGTATGCAGGTCAGGAAGCAACAGTTAGAACTGGACATGGAACAACAGACTAGTTCCAAAAGGAAAACGAGTACGTCAAGGCTGTATATTGTCACCCTGCTTATTTAACTTATATGAAGAGTACATCATGCAAAATGGCAGGCTGGAAGAAGCACAAGCTGGAATCAAGATTGCCGGGAGAAATATCAATAACGTCAGATATGCAGATAACACCACCCTTATGGCAGAGAGTGAAGAGGAACTAAAAAGCCTCAGGATGAAAGTGAAAGAGGAGAGTGAAAAAGTTGGCTTAAAGCTTAACATTCAGAAAACTAAGATCATGGCATCTGGTCCCATCACCTCATGGGAAATAGATGGGGAAACAGTGGAAGCAGTGTCAGACTTTATTTTTTGGGGGGGCTCCAAAATCACTGCAGATGGTGACTGCAGACATGAAATTAAAAGATGCTTACTCCTTAGAAGGAAAGTTACGACCAACCTAGATAGCATATTAAAAAGCAAAACCATTACTTTGTCAACAAAGGTCCGTCTAGTCAAGGCTATGGTTTCTCCAGTGGTCATGTATGGACTTGAGAGTTGGACTATGAAGAAAGCTGAGTACCGAAAAATTGATGCTTTTGAACTGTGGTGTTGGAGAAGACTCTTGAGAGTCCCTTGGACTGCAAGGAGATTCAACCAGTCCATCCTAAAGGAGATCAGTCCTGGGTGTTCATTGGAAGGACTGATCCTGAGACTGAAACTCCAATACTTTGGCCACCTGATGCGAAGAGTTGACTCATTGGAAAAGGCCCTGATGCTGGGAGGGATTGGGGGCAGGAGGAGAAGGGGACGACAGAGGATGAGATGGCTGGATGGCATCGCCGACTCGATGGGCATGAATTTGGGTAACATCCGGGAGTTTGATGGATAGGGAGGCCTGGCATGCTGCGAGTCATGGGGTCGCAAAGAGTCAGACATGACTGAGTGACTGAACTGAACTGACGCTTCCTTTATTTAATTCAAGGGTTGGAGAAGTATAGCCAAGTCAGACCTGTTTCCTATTTCTCTGTATAGTTTTATTGGAAAACAGCCATACCCATTTACATATTGCATATGGCTGCATGCACACTGCAGAGACCATATGGCACACAAATCCAAAAATATTTATCATCTGACCCTTTACAACCAAAGCTATGGTTTTTCCAGTAGTCGTGTATGGATGTGAGAGTTGAACTATAAAGAAAGCTGAGTGCTGAAGAATTGATGCTTCTGAACTGTGGCATTGGAGAAGACTCTTGAGAGTCCCTCAGACTACAAGGAGATCCAACCAGTCCCTCCTTAAGGAAATCAGTCCTGAATATTCATTGGAAGGACTGATGTTGAAGCTGAAACTCCAATACTTTGGCCACCTGATATGAAGAACTGACTCGTTGAAAAAGACCCTGATGCTGGGAAAGATTGAAGGCAGGAGGAGAAGGGGATGACAGAAGATGAAATGGTTGTATAGCATCACTGACTCAATGGACATGAGTTTGTGTAAGCTCCAGGAGTTGGTGATGGACAGGGAAGCCTGGCATGCTACAACCATGGGGTCACAAAGAGTCAGACACGACTGAGCAACTGAACTGAACTGATCCTTTACAGAAAAAGTTTGCTAGTCCTCTGATTTAATTTCCATTTTTAAAATCAAGACTTTTACTGATATTCTAATCTCGTTGCTTCCACTATCTGTATTTCAACCTATTCTAGAGATTACTGATAGATTACTGATAGATTAATATTCTAAAACTCAGCTCTAATCACATTAATAATCATACAGTATTCTGCCTTATATGAGTTATCTGTATGTAATTACTTTCTTACTAAAATATTTATAGTACTCCTTTCTTGACTGCAGTATTTGTCCTTCATATTCTAAAATTCTTTTTTGACTAAACTACACATGATAGGTAATCAATATTTATTCATGAATAACAAGTTTATTCATTGTTAGAATACATAAAATCTTCTTTTTCACTCTACCGTTTCAACATTAATGATAGGCATCTGAAATGATACATATTATTTTCAACTCATTACACTGCAATTTCACTTGAGAATAATTCACCACCACCTCCACTGAGCTGCTTGCCTTTCTGCCATGCATCATCCCTCACAGAACCCAGCTTTATCCTTCTGTCCCAGTCTCTTGCTCCCACCGGCCAATTCAATTTGGAGCCCTCTTAATCAATTAAAGGTTCCTCTTTCTAACCACATTCTTCTCAGTGCTTATGAGATATCTTGTTTCTTTGCCTTGTCCTTTGGCTCAGAAGTCAAGATTTAGTAGATAAATCCTCTCTGCTAAACTATATTAAGAGTCAACCAGCTCACTTTCCCACCCTACCTTCTAGTGTAAAGCCATAGAGTTTAAGTAGAAGCATAAATGAATATAAAACCTGAATGACCTTTCCTTTACTTTCCTTTATCGCCCAGAGATTCAAATCTCTTACAGATTACTCCTCTAGGTGACTCAGCAAATGCAGAGAAGTTTTAGGGTAAGCAGGACAAACTGCAAGGCTACAGTACACATCAAAACTTCATCTGAAAGGGCCTCCAACCAACTCTTTATACAGCACTTTGCTTATCACTGGGACATATTTAACTCAGAGTTTTGCATAAACTGTCCTTTAGAACATGGGTCTTCCTTGAAATGTTTATCAGGTTGTATAAAAATGACTTCCTTAGTGAGAATTATAATAAGTTATAAATAAAACAGGTTTTTTCCACTGCCAGTTTCTTAGAGCCTTCACTATTCTAATGGGCACTCTGGACCTCAGAGGGAGGGGTACACAGCAAATTACCTTTTCATTCACCTCAGTCTTGGAGATAAGCTATTAGCATCTTGATGGACCACTGGTATTAACTCTGAGTACAGTTTGTAAATGCTGATAGAACTCTCAACTCCAGCTAGGGCACTAAAGAAGATGCTTAATACCTAGTTGAACTATCTTCCTCTTATTATTGCTTTCTATTGAAATACTGCTGTACTGTCAATTTGAACTCAGCATTCCCATGAAAGCTGAATATCTTACAGCACAGTAGTCCCTAAGATATCTGCCAAAGAGCTTGCCTGGGGAGCTATGAGGAGTAACATATCTCTTGATGGTGACAATTCTAATCGGATAAATCCAAAGTTAAACAGCCACAGCAATGAGAAAAACCTAGCTTGGAGTCTTTATACCTCTCTATATTTTTCTTTCATTTAATCTTGTATGTTCAGCTTGAAATCACTTTAAATGACTTCATTTACCACTTCAGGGTCAAGAAGGAGAAAAAATTACAATTCTACACCCTCATCCCTCACTTTATATTTATTTGCCTCTCCCCAACCTTTCCCTTATCTGTTTTTTCCTTAAAAGAAAATAAATAATCCTGCCTGGTTTGCTATATGTTTCCTTTCCTTTTCTGGGTAAGATTATTAAATCAGTTGGGTATTGGTTTATCACTTGGACCAGCTTTTTGTAGAAGCAATTTTTTCAAATATATTTCTCATCTCCAACACACTGAGGGAGACGTGCATGATTAGTTTATCAACAGATGCACACTGCAGCTTCCTCTGATAATGGAACCATAGAAAACATGTTTAAGAGCCATCACATCAGTCCTGAAGCCATTATGAGGGCCCTCATATCAGAGAAGCCTAGTAGGGATACTGGTAAGGAATGAATGACAGAGGAAAGTTATTGGTCACTAAACTATTTCATGTTCTGCTGAATTTTTCAAAAATCACTTCCAAGTCTGTTATTTTACTACCAGTGTTAGAAATGGCTTTGTCTCAAACTTGAAGTGTTCTTGTAAAGAGATTGTCCCCCTGCAAAACTAGTAAGAGATAAAATTGCATCGACACACACATTTCTCCTATCTCTTCTCCTTTCCTAGACTGTATCCCTTCTAACATGGGATGAAAAGGGAAGCCTGAATATGATTATTCAGGCAGAACTGTATCACTCAATTCCCAGTGAGCCACTCAGCTAACTCCTAGGTATGTATTCTAGAAAACCAGTTTAACAAAATATTACTATGTGTAACAAGTAGTTGATGTAATATTTATAGCAGAAAATAAGAGGATATGACATAAATAAATTTATGAGGGAAATGTTCAATAATTTGTCTACAACAAAATTTTACAGCATTTAAAAATGTAGATAGAGAAATATTGTATATGTTAAATAGAGAAGAAAAATATATGTCTTAAACTCTAAACGAATCATGCTCACATATGGATACACTGAGAAAAGCAAATTAATGCACCAGGTATTTTTTACCTTATAAAAATTTACATCAGAAAGCATCTCATCATCCTCACATTTCCTTTGCATCATAATTAAGGTTGCCTTTAGCCAATAAAAATACAGTAGACTAGGCAAATTTTAATTTCATATTTAAGACAACTAATATTTAGTATAGTTAGTGTAAAATATAATTAATATAATAGTTTAACTTTTTAACATAGTATGCAAGCAATTTTAAGACATATTTATACACCTCAAATTTTATTTTTTAACTGAAAATTCAAATTTAACTGGATATCCTGTGTTCTATCAGGCAACTCTGGCTTCTTTCAACATAACAAGTCAAATGGAGAACTGGAAAAGAAGTTAGTGTTTGCGAGGAAAAGATTATTTAAACTTGAGTGGTCAGTCTTCTTCTTATGCATGTCCCAAAAGAGAAAGGCTAGGTCAGACTTGGTTTGTCACTATTAATGTGTAATTTCCCAAAGTGGGTAGAGATTCACACCAGTTTCTGCAATGACCAGCTCATCCCAGGATGCCTTTGAATTAAATAGCAGTCCTTAGTACAGCCAGACATGGTGAACCATTTCTACAAATATGGCACAAACCACAGAAATTTCATGCAGAAATTAAAATTTCAACCCCTTTTCTCTGATGGGGAGTAAAAGGCACTTAGACTTTCTGGCCTCCTCTTTATGACAAAAGTCCAAATGGAGAAAATAAAATATAAAATGCTTCCATCATGTCAACCTTGCAAATTAGTGTACCTGTATGCAAACAAGCTTTTTATAGCAATTCTATTAGCATCTTGCTAATAGTAGGTAGACACATGGGGTCACAAAGAGTCGGACACAACTGAGCGACTGAACTGAACTGAACTGAATAGTAGGTAGAATGGTTTGTGGAAATAAGATTTCAAATTCCCAATATTTTCCTTTACCAACCGTAACAATAGCCTGGCTATCTGAATTTTAAATGAGGAAGTATCATAAAAAAATCTCCTTGAAAGTATAGAAGACAACTATACAGAGCAGCCAGTAAAATGCCTCATTTTACAAAAGAAAATGGAAGTGCTGGCAGGTTAAGTAAACTCTTCAAGGTCACATCTACACTGTGGCTTCCCTTTAGGAAGAAAAACTGAAAGTTTTTCATTTTTCTCACCAGTGCGGATAGGTGATTGAGGACCAACCATTGACAATAGCACATTGATTTACTACGACTAGGAGTTTCAAGTAAGCAAAACGCACAAAATAGGGCAATATAGATAATTCTTGACATTTTGCTTTCAGTGCAACTCAAAGATGAATTCAAGGATTATGACTAATAAATATGTATTGATTTCCACTAAGAATATAAAAAATACTTGATTGTGCATTATGTTGATTTCCAAGTCAATAACTTTTCTCCATGGCAGTGTTTAACTCTGCATTCAGGTGACTATGCATTGATGGACACAGAGAGGATTGTGGGGATTCACTGAAATAACCCATTAAACAAATAATTAAAAACAAATCCCATATCCAATTTTTGCTTCCACAAATGAGAGATTTATACACCACTCTTGAAGAAATTGTTAGCTTTAAATTGTGGAGAGTAACAACATGTTATTTTGTGGCCTTTTGTTAACAGCCTGACTATCCACCAAAAGGTAACAGAAGGTACTCGAAGTAATAAAGTTTGCAGGCAAAATTGTAATTCACTATCAGATTAGATGCAAAAGCAGCATTTCTGTAGCAGTTTAAAAGAGCTTTAGAGATTGCTAGCAAGGAACTAGTTTCTTTCCTTACAGCAAATGTTACAGAACAAAATACAACAGTTTTTTCTTCATCAGAGATGAAGCTCCTTGATATAAAAGTAAACAAGATGGACTCATAAAACACTTGTATTTTATTTTATTCAGCTGCCTTACTCTCTTCTTTTCAAGGGAAGGGTGGCATCTTGTGGTACAAACATAACTTGCTTCAATAAGCTTACTTTCCCTGTGAGTAAAACAGTTTGGGAAATGGCATCTGGTTCTGAGCATTTAAATTTCTCCCTGCAGGACCAGCCCTGCTCTTGGCCCTTGGTGGCTGCCATTGCTGTCAGGAGACCAAGGGCAGTGGGTGAAAGGCGCTTGGCTTATTAAACACCATCTGACAGCCGAACCACCAGTGCAAGATGCTTCTGGAACAGTGGCACTCACCCCTCCCCCACCCTATTCTCCTGGGTGGGGCAGGGAACCCTGATTTTTAGATTTCCTGAGATTGTTTTTCTCCTTGCTGACTTAGCCTACATGATTAACCCTTCCTATAATTACAGTCTCAAGCACTTTGCTTCTAAAAGCACTTAGCCTATTTCTGGAGAATGGTAGCTGTGGGTTTACAGCAATTCAGTGTTAGCATTTTAATCACAGTGCAGGGAAGAAGGAAAGCCCCGCGCAGTTGGGACGAGGAGAAAAAGACGCAAAAATGTTCCAAAACAGCTTGTTTCATATTGAACAAAGGCAGGAACTCTGCGATAATAATGACTTTCATGGGAGTTAACTTTAATTGTAAACTTTTGCCTTCACAGATTTTTTTAAATTTATTTATTTTTAATTGAAGGATAAATGCTTTACAATAGTGTGTTGGTGTCTGCCATACACCAACATGAATCAGCCATAGGTATCACATAAGTCCTCTCCCTCTTGAACTGCCGTCCCACCTCCCACACATCCCGCCTCCCAGGTTGTCAGAGAGCACCCTGTCAGTTGAGTCCCCTGAGTCATACGGCAAATTTCCATCAGCTGTCTATTTTACATATGTTAGTATATATGTTTCCATGCTGCTCTCTCCATTCATCCCACCCTCTCCTTCCCCTACTGTGTCCACAAGTCTGTTCTCTTTGTCTGCGTCCCCACTGCTGCCCTGAAAATAGGTTCATCAGTACCATGTTTCTAGGTTCCATATATATGTGTTAATAATATACAATTTTTTTTCTCTACTTTGTATAATAGGCTCTAGGCTCATGCACCTCATTAGAACAAGCTCAGATGCATTTCTTTTTATAGCTGAATAACTGTGTACATGTACCACAATTTCTTTATCCATTCATTTGTCAGTGGATATTTAGGTTGCTTCCATGTCCTAGCTATCACAAATAGTGCTGCAATCAACATTGGAAAAAGAAATGAAGGAAACAATAGTAGAGGTTAATAAAACTAAAAGCTGGTTCTTTTAGAAGATAAACAAAATTGACAAACCATTATACAGAATCATCAAGAGAAAAAGGGAGAAGAATCAAATCAACAAAATTAGAAATGAAAAAGGAGAGGTTACAGCAGACAATGAAGAAATATGAAGGATCATAAGAGACCATAATGAGCAACTATATGCAAATAAAATGGACAATCTGAAAGAAATGGACAGATTTCTAGAAAAGTTCAAACCTTCCAAGACTGAACCAGGAAGAAATGGAAATTATAAACAAGTCAATCACAAGCACTGAAATGGAAACTGTGATCAAAAATCTCCCAAGAAAACAAAAGCCCAGGGTCAGATGACTTCACAGGTGAATTCCATTTAGAGAAGCACTAATACCTATCCTTCTCAAACTCTTCCAAACAATTTCAGAGGAAGGAACACTTCCAAACTCATTCTACAAGGTCACCATCACTCTGATACCAAAACTAGACAAAGTCATCACAAAAAAAAAAAAAAAAGAAAAGAAAATTACAGGCCAATATTATTGATGAATATAGATGCAAAAATCCTCAACAAAATTCTAGCAAACAAAATTCAACAACACATTAAAAAGATCATACACCTTGATCAAGTCAGGTTTATCCTAGGCATGCAAGGATTCTTCAATATATGCAAATCAATCAATGTGATATGTCATTTTAACAAATTGAAAGATAAAAACCATATGACAATCTCAACAGATGCAAAGAAAGCTTTCAACAAAATTCAGCACCCATTTATGATTAAAAAAAAAAAAAAAAACTCTTCCAAAAATGGGCATAGAAGAAACCTACCTCAACATAATAAAGGGCTTCACAGTTTTGACTTGCCTGGAAGGATGTCTTCTTTCACTTGTCAGTGACACTTAGGACTGAGGTCCAACTGTTTTCTCCTCATGCTTAAATCACACCACTGGGTGTGCCAGACACACGTGCACACAGCACAGCCATCCATCCATTCATTTTTTCCATAGCTTGGATCTCAACCTGTCACTTTTGAAGAAGCATCGAAGGTTTGCAAATTTGTTTTAAACCATGTTTACTTGTATTAATAGTTTCTAATTTCTCCCTACTCTTTTTTTTAAATATCTATGGTGCACAATTGTTTCATTAGCACATTGTTCCAATATACATAATATATATGTGGACATGTCCCCATGTTATGAAATTTAATGCCAACATAGGCTGTGTTGATAGATGTATTTTGGAATCCCCCCAGTTATTCAGCACTTAGGTCATTCTTATAAATAACACTTTGTAAATATCCAAGCACACTTCTGATTACTTTCTTGGGAAAGGAATCCTAAAAATATTTCTGAGTAAAACATTATGCATATTTTAAGAGTTTTTAAATATATTACCAAATTAGCCATCTAAAAGACTGTACCAATTTACATTCCACCCAGCAACATTTTCACACAGCAGTTTGAGTTTTACTGCCTATTTAAACTTTGCTATTTTGATAGGTGAAAACTAGTATCTCATAGCTAAAGGAAGAACTTGTATGATTTCTAGCAGACAAAATGTTTATGTTTTCTCTTCATATGAATGCCTTTGTTTTCATTCCTTCAAACTCTTTTCCTATTTTTCTATTAAATTGTATATCTTTTCATATTAATTGGACCAATCTTCTTCTGTACAAAGTCAACTATTTACAATTTAAGTAAAAATTGTCCCCAGTTTTTCAATGTTACCTCAATTCCAATTTTTTAAAATTCTAGTTCAATCTGTTTATCTCTTCAATCTACCAGTAGCCTCTTCTTTTCTTTTTCTAACACATTTTCACTTGCCTAAGAGCTATAGCCTTTATTCCTACCAGAAGTTGACTTTCTTCCTTTATCAGTCTAGCATTTGCAACAGGTCATGTTTCATGTCTGAAAAGAATGGGCTGAGTATTCAATAAATGGTGACAAAACAATTGGATGGCTAAAAGGTTATAAAACTTAGATTCTTACTACAAACAGACATACACAGAGGCATGTACAAATTAGAGGTGAGTTTAGGATAGAAAGATAAATAAATGAAAAGAAAAGAAATAAAGGCTATGAGTCTCATTTAAAAAAAAATTCATGCAAAGTGCAGTAATGAAACACAGATACCAAGGACTTAAATAACAGGCAAGTGGATGATAGCCACATGGATTGGCGAGCCCAAGGGCTTGGCCAAATACACAGCTCTGTGTAAGAGAACCTTCCCACATCTGTGAAGGTTTAGGAGGAGAATCCCCATGATCACTGATCCTGAGTTTCTCATCACTGGCAAGGTGTTAGGGGAGATGCGTGTAATCTCATTTAAAGAACATAAAGTAAAGTAGCAGTTCTTACATGCCTGATTGGAGTCACAGACTCATACCTGACAGATGATAGGTAAGTAGGTAGATAGGTAGATAAAATAATGAAGAAGTCAACATCTAGATTATGGATATTTTAAAACCCCTCCAAAACAATAAAAAGACAGTAAAAATGGGTGAAGTACATAAAAAGAAAGTTCACAGAAAAAATATACAAATGATGAATATACATGTGAAAAGATCTCAGAATAAATACTAGTCAGGGAAATGCAAATTCAAACAACAATTAGATGTTATACTTTCGTCTACAAAATTGCCAAAATCAATAACTTGACAATATCCAATCTTGAGAAAACTGGCAAAAAAACCTCATCTGAGTGGAAATTGGCACAGCCCTTCTGGAAGGCGGTTTGACAGTACTGACTCATGTTTTAAATGTACAAGCTCTTTGTCTCAGAAATCCACAAGCATGTTCCCTAGAAAAATATTTACACTTACACACAATGGTGATGCAAGAAATTTTTCAGCATAATTTTTCAGTTTTATGGGTGAAATTTCAATTAACATCTTTGTAAAATTATTATTTGTACATATGTAAGCATATATTTTATAGAATAGAAGTGGATTTGCTAAACCAAATAAAATTTTTATATCAATGGACTAGTTGCCCACCAAAACATTAGGTATTGTTGACTTCTAACAAACAATGGATAAGTGGATAATATCTCAGTTAAACAATTTGCATTTCCTTAGTTACCAGAGACATTTTTAATTTTTTTGCACTTGAATTTACATACCTTCTCTCTAATAAGTTTTGAGTTTTAGAAACTTATCCTAATGCTATTTAATTTTTTACCATTTTTAAGTTGTAGTGAAACATGTATAACATAAAACTTACTATTGTAACTATTTCTAACTGTACAGTTCAGTAATATTAAGTACATTTATAATGCTAGGCATTCAATCTCCAAAATTGTTTCATCTTGCAAAACTGAAACTCTGCACCCAGTAAACAACAAGCCCCCATTAACTGTCATTCTATTTTCTTTCTCAAATGAATTTGATGACTCTGGGAACCTCACATAAGTGAAATCATATGGTATTTGCCTTTTGTGATTGATTTATTTCAATGCAATTTATTTTTAATGTTGAAAACTGGGGGAAAAAACCTACTTAAGGGCAGAATAATTAGATAAACTATAGTATATCCATATTTTTATAATATTCAATTATTTGTTTTATAAGAGAGATATAGATGTATTGACCAGAGGTAATTATAACTTAGGACAAGATCACCATCTTGGGTGCAGGTGGTAAAAACTGGCAGATTGTTGATATATTCTGAAGTTAGTGCTAATAGTATATACAACTGGGTTAACTATGGGATTTGAGAGAAAAATGGTACTAGTGTTTCTGACCTGTGAAAAGGGAAGATTGGAGAGAGTATTTCCTGAGATTGGAAAGATGATTGGAGGACAGGTTGGGACATGCAGGAATCAAGAGGGGACTTTTGGTCATATTAAATCTAAGATGTATTGTTGACATCTATGGTGCATATGTAACTACAAAAAAACATTCATTTTAGCTCACTGTCTCATGCCTTGAGGTTAGACCAATACACTCTTTAAAAGAATTCAGTAACTTTAACTGCATGGATTAAGATTCTTTTTCAAAGTTAAAAAAAAAAAAAAGTACACCATATGCAATTATAATCTTTTTAGTCAAATATGCATTTTAATATAGTCAAATATACATTGTATAATGGTATTATACAATACTACCACCTGCATAAAATGAGTCAATCATAGTTTAATAAGACTTGGATACAGTGAAACAATTTATAATGTAAAATAGAATTATCACATTTGGTGATTATCAAAACTGCAAATCGAATAAAATGAGAAGTTCCATCTGTTACTCTCTACCTTTCACCCCTACGTGAAGGAAATATAAAAGGGAAGAGCTCCAGGAGCTTCTCCAAATGGCTGCATCAGATGAAAGTTCTCATTTGGCAGGGAATGTGTGTTATTCATTTTTGAATCACCCACAGCGGCTTGTGTGTAGTAGGCGTCCAATTAACATTTGTGGAATTTAATCAAAACCTATTGAGCTGTAAAGAAAAATGCCATGGTCATTATTCAATACATTTGCACAAGCATTTATTATGAAATGTTAAAAAAGATAGCTTAAGTTCTGGCACTTCAATTATCCACAACACAGACAATAACAGAAAATAAGTGAAAAAGAATTAACTACCATAAAACCACCTGTACTATTGAAGTGAAGTCACCTTTAGGCCAGAGAAGAACTTAGAATTACAGGTAAATTAAAATTCATTGGTTTAATAAGAGTAAATTAGAAGCAATAGGAACAGTTATTTTAACTAGGAAATTCAGTTCAGTTCAGTTGCTCAGTCGTGTCTGACTACCACACATCAGGCCTCCCTGTCCATCACCAACTCCTGGAGGTTACTCAAACTCATGTCCATCGAGTCAATGATGCCATCCAACCAACTCACCCTCAGTCATCCCCTTCTCCACCCACCATCACTCTTTCCCAGCATCAGGGTCTTTTCCAGTGAGTCAGTTCTTTGCATCAGGTGGCCAAAGTATTGGAGTTTCAGCTTCAACATCAGCCCTTCCGATGACCATTCAGGACTGATTTCCTTTAGGATGGATTGTTGAATTTCCTTGTAGTCCAAGGGACTGTCAAGAGTCTTCTCCAACACCACAGTTCAAAAGCATCAATTCTTCGGCACTCAGCTTTCTTTATAGTCCAACTCTCACATCCATACATGACAACTGGAAAAACCATAGCCTTGACTAGACAGACCTTTTTTGGCAAAGTAATGCACTTTGCCAAAGTTATTACCAAAGTAATAACTGGTAAATGCACTGGTAAATAACAACAAATGAAAGACTAAAGGATACCAACTATAAAGTAAATAATGTAAATAATATATTGACCACTAGTGGCATTTTTCTCTTACAAAGTATTGTAATTGATGTGCATGATATGAAAAGATTCATTTCCACAAATGTGTTAATAATACATAATTAAATGCTACAGAGATTCAAAGTGAGTAATACATAGACTCAGTTGCCAAAGAACTAAAAATCCCAAGGCAGAGATAAGAAAATCATACAGCTATAAACAAAGGTGGACTATGAGGTTTATACAACACTGAGAATACAAAAGAAAGTGAAATAAGAAAGATGTGATTCAGAGGGTGTGGAAAGAAAGGAACCCTGCTACATTGTGGGTGGTACTGTAAATTGGTATAACCAGTATGGATAATAGTATAGAGATTCCTTAAAACACTAAAAACAGAGCTACCACATGATCCAACAAACCCAATTCTGGGTAAATATTTGAAAAACCTCTAATTTGAAAGGACACGTGCACCCTAATATTCATAGCAGCATTATTTACAATATCCAAGAGATTTACAATATCCAAGTAACCTAAATGTTCATAGGCAGATGAATGGATAAAGAAGATGTGGTACATATATACCATGGGACATTACTCAGCCACTAAAAAGAGTGAAATAATGCCATTTGCAGCAACATGAGTGGAACTAGAGATTATTACACTAAGTGAAGTAAGATAAAGACAAATATCATATGGTATCAGTTATACATGGAATCTGAAAAAAATGTTACAAATGAGCTTATTTATAAAATAGAAATAGACTCATAGACATAGAAAGCAAACTTATAGCCATCAAAGGGAAGAGAGGTGGGGGAAGGATAAATTAGGAATTTGGATTAACATATACACACACTGCTATATATAAATAGTCAACAAGAGCCTACTATATAGCACAGGAAACTATATTCAATATCATTTAATAACTTTATAATGGAAAAGAATCTGAGAGAGAATATATTAATAGATATACATATATACATATAGCTGAATCACATTGTTGTATACCTGAAACTAATACATTATAAATCAACTATAAAAAATTTCAATAGGGGGCGATCCTAATGTGATGGAGGAATAGGACAGGGAGACAGCTTTCTCCCCCACAAATTCATCAAAAGATCATTTGAACACTGAGCAAATACCACAAAACAACTTCTGAACACTGGCAGAGGACACCAGGCACCCAGAAAGGCAGCCCATTGTCTTCGAAAGGAGATAGGACAAAATATAAAAGATAAAAAAAGAGACAAAAGAGTTAGGGATGGAGACATGGAGACCCATCACAGGGAGGGAGTTGTAAAAGAGGAGAAGTTTCCAAACACCAGGAAACCCTCTCACTGGCGGGTCTGTGGGGAGTTGTGGAATCTCAGAGGGCAACATAACCGGAAGGAAAAAATAAATAAATAAAACCCACAGATTACACACCTAACTGCAGCTCCCAGCAGAGAAGTAGCCCAGATGCTCGCGTTCGCCACCAGCAAGTGGGGGCTGAACAGGGAGGCGCAGGCTGCATTGCGTAGGTTAAGGCCTGAATGCCCTGAGGACAATCTGAGGGAGCTACCCACCCAAACTGTGGGATAGCCAGGGAGAGGGGGGGAAAAAATGAGGAAAAGCTCTAACCTAAGGCACTGCCAGGCCCGCTCACAGAACAAAGGACTGAGTGAATACCAGGGGAGAGCTAGCCGACAGTGGGCCGGCCCATCCCCCGCCAGGCAGGGAGGCAGGCGGGTGACAGCCAGAGCCAGAAGGCAAGGGGCAAACTTGGCTTGGCATCCTCTACCAAACAGTGAGCAGGCTCCCAGCTGCTAGCCAAGTCTTCCTGGGATCCTGGACGGCTGACATCCACCAGGAGGGTCACAGCCAGAGATCAGCTCCCCAGAGGAGACACAGCACACCTGAGACGGTGCTCCCGCTGTGCACCCAGGAAACCAAACGGCCAGGACGGGGAGGTGATAAGACGCACCCCCTACCTGGGGAGAGTGCACTCGCCAAGCACCCAGTCGCCGGAGCTGCTCGGGCCTGGGAAGGGCACAAAACCCAGGCCCAACCATCTGTGCCTTTGTGGAAAACCCAAGAACCTGAACCTGAGCAGCCTAGACCTGGGAAGTACACTCAACCCAGGGCCCTCTTTAGACAGTTCCTGCAGAGCAACCTGGAGCCTGAGCAGTGTAGACCAGGAAAGCACACACGCCGTGAGCGGGGATAAACCCAGTGTGCCCCAGACACTGCAAGCGCTCCCCACACACGCCAGTGACGTTTGTTTGCAGTGTTCTTCCCTCCCCGCAGCACAACTGAGCAAGTGAGCCTAAATAAGTGACCACCTTCCCTCCTTGTGTCAGGGCGGAAGGTAGACACTGAAGAGACTTGCAAACAGAGGCGGCCAAAATAAACAAAGAAGAGAGAACCGCTTTAAAAGTGATGGGTGCAACAGATTAAAACCCTGTAGTTAGCATTAACTACATTGGAAGGGACCTATAGACCTTGAGAAGAAGTATAAGCTGGAACAAGGAACTATCTGAAACTGAACTCAACCCACACTGCCCTCAACATCTCCAGAGAAATGCCTAGATATATTTTACTATTATCATTTTTTAAATTTTTTTAATGTTTTTTATTTTTAAGTTATTTAACTCCTTTAATTTTCATTTTTAAAAACTATGATTACCTTGCAAAGAAAAAGACCCTATTTTTAAAGCAAATTTCATTTTTTTTATAACTTTTGCAAGTTTAAAAAAATATATCATATTTTTGAGACTCTAACCTCTACTCTAGATTTTTAATCTTTGCTTTTTGGTATTTGTCATCAATTTTGTACCTTTAAGAATCCAGTTTTCAGTACCCATTTTTACTTAGGAGTGTGATTACTTGCTTGATTGCTCTCTCCCCTTTTGACTCTCCTTTTTCTCACCCAGTTCACCTCTATCTCCTTCCTCCCTCTTTTCTTCTCTATGGAACTCCATGAACCTCTCTGAGTGTTCCAGACTGTGGAGAGCACATAGGGAATTGATAACTGGCTAGATTGCTCTCTCCCCTTTTGATTCCCCCTCTTCTTCTCCTGGTCACATCTATCCCCCTCCTCCCTCTTCTCCTCTTCACATAACTCTGTGAACCTCTCTGGGTGTCCCTCATTGTGGAGAATCTTTTCACCATTAACCTAGATATTTTATCATCAGGGCTGTATGGATGGGAAGTCTTGAGGCTACTTAAGAATAAGACTGAAAACCAGAGGCAGGAGGCTTAAATCCAAAACTTGAGAACACCAGAAAACTCCCGACTCCAGGGAACATTAATCAACAAGAGCTCATCCCAAAGCCTCCATACCTACACTGAAACCAAGCTCCACCCAAGAGCCAACAAGTTTAAGAGCAAGACATACCACCCTGATTCTTCAACAATGCAGGAACAGAACCCTGAGCACAAAAATACAGGCAGCCAAAAGTCACACCAAACCCATAGACACCTCAAAACTCATTACTGGACACTTCATCACGCTCCAGAGAGAAAAGATCCAGCTCCACCCACCAGAACACCGACACAAGCTTCCTTAACCAGGAAACCTTGACAAGCCACTCATCCATCCCCACCCACAGGGAGGAACCTCCACAATAAAGAGGAACCACAAACTTCCAGCATACAGAAAGGCCATCCCAAACACAGCAACCTAAACAAAATGAAAAGGGAGAGAAATATTTAGAAGGTAAAGGAACATGATAAAAGCCCACCAAACCAAACAAAAGAGGAGGAGATAGGGAGTCTACCTGAAAAAAAATTCAGAATAGTGATAGTAAAAATGATCCAAAATCTTGAAAACAAAATGGAGTTATAGACAAATAGTCTGGAGACAAGGATTGAGAAGATGCAAGAAAAGGCTAACAAGGACCTAGAAGAAATAAAAAAGAGTCAATCAATAATGAATAATCAATAACTGCCGGGGTCCAACCTCGGCAGGATCCAGGGGGTACCCTCAGGATGAACGGCGTCGGCGAGAGAGAGAGATGTGAGACTAGCCTTGATAGGGCCAAGTCTGCGAGGGAGAGAGAGAAAGAGAGAGAGAGAGAGAGAGAGAGAGAGAGAGAGGGAATGACCAGACGGGGGTGCAGAGAGTCTGGAAAAGTCTGGCAATGCTTTATTTTTTACCGTGGCTTTTATACCCTACATTAGTACATTTCTAAGGGGAAGATAGTTTAACATTACATCAGCTTGTTCTTCACAAAACCAGGGTGTTTTCTGCATACTTCTTTGTTTATGAGGGTCTTGTACATTATCTTTTGGCCTTGGGGCCTATCAACAGTTTTGCAGGTCAGGTGATTGTAAACCTATTTTCTGTTTCTATGGTGACCTTAACTGAAAGGTAGCAGTCTCATAGGGCAATAGTACAGAGTAGAATTATATTCTTGTTAATACAAAAATTAATCTTTCTGCAAAAGTTGTCAGTTGCGTTTATCTAAGAAGTTTACCCCATACAGACTCTGCGGCTTCAGTTAGGCAGCTTCTACCTAGCACTCCTGGCTGACAATTAACAACCATCTCATTGTTACCACACTAGGGCTAAGTTCTTATTTCCCTAGATCTTTAACTATATTAACAATGGTCTCCACAACACAACCTTAGCACATTAAAGGCAAAAATACAGCAAGCAAAACACAGCAAGTAAAACATAGCAAGCAAATCACAACCCAATAACCACCTATAGAATAATTTTCTTATGTTTTCCAATAGGACTCCTTTACCCCTTAAAAGGGCTCTATATCTATTAGGGCTTTTATATAATCAGGTTCTTTATGTTATTTTATGATTAGGATATTATAAGCAATCATGTATATTAGTACCAAGCGCATAAATGCATTTGGCTAACAAAACTACCAGCAAAGGAGTTTGAATTAAAACACTCCTTTCACCCTAAATAATTTCATAAAATACCACCACCTGGGAAACTTATTGATTAAAATTCTAAATTGATTCTTATTTGGGAAGAGATCGGGGAAGGCCTTCCTGCCTGTGTCAGAGAAATTAGGGAGTAGTCCATTGAGGCAGGCATCAGAAAGACAGATATCATCTTTAAGGTGAGAGCCGGGGGCAGCTTTCCGAAATCCCTGAAAACCTGATCTGCCTTGCCTATCAGGCTTTCTCCTCATGACCTTGTCATGGGTGGGATCTCGTGAGCTGGCCTTTTCAAAAAACCCCTGATAACCTGATTCGCCTTGCCTGTAAGGTTTTCGCCTTGCCCGTAAGGTTTTTCTCCCCTATGGCCTTTCCAAGGGCGGGGTCCCGTGTGTTGGCTCCCTGCAAATAACTGAGATCAAAAGCACTCTGGAGGGAACCAACAGTAGAATAACTGAGGCAGAAGATAGGATAAATGAGGTGGAAGATAGAATGGTGGAAATAAATGAAACAGAGAGGAAATAAGAATTAAAAGAAATGAGGACAACCTCAGAGACCTCTGTGGCAATGTTAAATGCCCCAACATTTGAATCATAGGAGTCCCAGAAGAAGAAGACAGAAATAAAGGCCATGAGAAAATACTCGAGGAGATAATAGTTGAAAACTTCCCTAAAATGGGGAAGGAAATAGCCACCCAAGTCCAAGAAATGCAGAGAGTCCCAAATAACATAAACCCAAGGTGAAACACCCCAAGACACATGTTAATCAAATTAATGAAGATCAAACACAAAGAACAAACATTAAAAGCAACAAGGGAAAAACAATAACTCACAAGGGGATTCCCACAAGGATAACAGCTGATCTTTCAATAGAAACTCTTCAGGCCAGAAGGGAATGGCAGGACATACTTAAAGTGATGAAAGAGAAAAACCTACAACCCAGATTACTGTACCCAGCAAGGATCTCATTCAAATATGAAGGAGAAATCAAAAACTTTACAGACAAGCAAAAGCTCAGAGAATTCAGCACCACCAAACCAGCTCTTCAACAAATGCTAAAGGATCTTCTCTAGACAGGAAACACAGAAAAGGTTTATAAACTCGAACCCAAAACAACAAAGTAAATGGAAATGGGATCATACTTAACAATAATTACCTTAAATGTAGATGGGTCGCATGCCCCAACCAAAAGACAAAGACTGGCTGAATGAATACAAAAACAAGACCCCTATATATGCTGTCTACAAGAGACCCACTTCAAACCTAGGGACAAATACAGACTGAAAGTGAAGGGCTGGGAAAAGATATTTCACTCAAATGGAGACCAAAAGAAAGCAGGAGTCACAATACTCATTTCAGATAAAATAGACTATGAAATAAAGGCTGTGAAAATAGACAAAGAAGATCACTATATAATGATCAAAGGATCAATCCAAGAAGAAGATATAACAATTATAAATATGTATGTACCCAACATAGGCACACCACAATATGTAAGGCAAATGCTAACAGGTATGAAAGGGGAAATTAACAGTAACACAATAATAGGGGGAGAGTTTAATACCCCACTCACACCTATGGATAGATCAACTAAACAGAAAATTAGCATGGACACACAAACTTTAAATGATACAGTGGGCCAGTTAGACCTAATTGATATCTATATGACATTTCACCCTAAAACAATGAATTTCACCATTTTCTCAAGTGCACATGGAACCTTCTCCAGGATAGATCACATCCTGGGCCATAAATCTAGCCTTGGTAAATTCAAAAAAGTTGAAATCATCTCAAGCATCTTTTCTGATCACAATGCAGTAAGATTAGATGTCAACTACAGGGGAAAAAAACTATTAAAAATACAAGCATATGGAGGCTAAACAACACACTTCTGAATAACCAACAAATCACAGAAGAAATCAAAAAAGAAATTAAAATATGCATAGAAATGAATGAAAATGAAAATACAACAACCCCAAACCTATAGGAAACAGTAAAAGCAGTACTAAGGAGAAGGTTCATAGCAATACAAGCCTACCTCAAGAAACAGGAAAAAAAAAAAATCAAATAAATAACCTAACTCTACGCATAAAGCAACTAGAAAAAGAAGAAATGAAGCACCCCAGAGTTAGTAGAAGGAAATAAATCATAAAAATTAGGGCAAAAGAAACAAAGGAGACCATAGCAAAAATCAACATAGCTAAAAGCTGGTCCTTTGAGAAGATAAATAAAATAGACAAACCATTAGCCAGACTCATCAAGAAACAAAGGGAGAAGAATCAAATCAATAAAATTAGAAATGAAAATGGAGAAATCACGACAGACAGCACAGAAATACAAAGGATCATAAGAGACTACTATCAGCAACTATATGCCAATAAAATGGACAACTTGGAAGAAATGGACACATTCTTAGAAAAGTATAACTTTGCAAAACTGAAATAGAATAATAAATAGAAATAGAAAAAAATAGAAAGGAAGAAATAGAAAATTTTAATAGACCCATCACAAGCACAGAAATCAAAACTATAATCAGAAATCTTACAACAAACAACAGCCCAGGACCAGATGGCTTCAGAGCTGAATTCTACCAAAAACTTAGAGAATAGCTAACACCTATCCTACTCAAACTCTTCCAGAAAATTGCAGAGGAAGGTAAACTTCCAAACTCATTCTATGAAGCCACCATCACCCTAATACCAAAACCAGACAAGGATGCCACAAAAGAATAAAACTACAGGCCAATATCACTGATGAACATAGATGAAAAAATTCTTAACAAAATTCTAGCAAACAGAATCCAACAACATATTAAAAAGATCATACATGATGACCAAGTGGGCTTTATCCCAGGGATGCAAGGATTCTTCAATATTTGCAAATCAATCAATGTGATACACCACATTAACAAATTGAAAAATAAAAACCACATGATTATCTCAATAGATGCAGAGAAAGCCTTTGACAAAATCTAACATCCATTTATGATAAAACCCTCCAGAAAGCAGGCATAGAAGGAGCATACCTCATCATGATAAAAGCCATATATTATAAACGCACAGCAAACATTATCCTCAATGGTGAAAAACTGAAAGCATTTCCCCTAAAGTAAGGAAAAAGACAAGGGTGCCCACTCTCACTACTACTATTCAACATAGTTTTGGAAGTTTTAGCCACAGCAATCAGAGAAGACAAAGAAATAAAAGGAATCCAGATTGGAAAAGAAGTAAAACTCTCACTGTTTGCAGACGACATGATCCTCTACATAGAAAACCCTAGAGACTTCCCCAGAAAATTACTAGAGCTAATCAATGAATATAGTAAAGTTTCAGGATATAAAATCAACACACAGAAATCCCTTGCATTCCTATGCACTAACAATGAGAAAACAGAAAGAGAAATTAAGGAAACAATTCCATTCACCATTGCAACGAAAAGAATAAAATACTTAGGAATAAATCTACCTAAAGAAACAAAAGACCTATATATAGAAAACTATAAAACACTGATGAAAGAAATCAAAGATGACACAAATAGATGGAGAAATATATCATGTTCATGGATTGGAAGAATCAATATAGTGAAAATGAGTATACTACCCAAAGCAATCTATAGATTCAATGCAATCCCTATCAAGCTACCAACGGTATTTTTCACAGAACTAGAACAAATAATTTCACAGTTTGTATAGAAATACAAAAAACCTCGAATAGCCAAAGCAATCTTGAGAAAGAAGAATGGAACTGGAGGAATCAACCTGCCTGACTTCAGGCTATACTACAAAGCTACAGTCATCAAGACAGTATGGCACTGGCACAAAGACAGAAATATAGATCAATGGAACAGAATAGAAAGCCCAGAGATAAATCCACGCACCTATGGACACCTTATCTTCGACAAAGGAGGCAAGAATATACAATGGAGAGAAGGCAATCTCTTTAACAAGTGGTGCTGGGAAAACTGGTCAACAACTTGTAAAAGAATGAAACTAGAACATTTTCTAACACTGTACACAAAAATAAACTCAAAATGGATTAAAGATCTAAATGTAAGACCAGAAACTATAAAACTCCTAGAGGAGAACATAGGCAAAACATTCTCTGACTTAAATCACAGCAGGATCCTTTATGACCCACCTCCCAGAGCAATGGAAGTAAAAGCAAAAATAAACAAATGGGACCTAATGAAACTTAAAAGCTTTTGCACAACGAAGGAAATTATAAGCAAGGTGAAAAGATAGCCTTAAGTATGGGAGAAAATAATGGAAAATGAAGAAACAGACAAAGGATTAATCTCAAAAATATACGAGCAACTCCTGCAGCTCAATTCCAGAAAAATAAACGACCCAATTGAAAAATTGGCCAAAGAAATAAACAGACATTTCTCCAAAGAAGACATACAGATGGCTAAAAAAACACATGAAAAGATGCTCAACATCACTCATTATCAGAGAAGTGCAAGTCAAAACCACAATGAGGTACCATCTCACGCCAGTCAGAATGGCTGCTATCCAAAAGTCTACAAACAATAAATGCTGGAGAGGGTGTGGAGAAAAAGGAACCCTCTTACACTGTTGGTGGGAGTGCAAACTAGTACAGCCACTCTGGAGAACAGTGTGGAGATTCCTTAAAAAAACTGGAAATAGAACTGCCATATGACCCAGCAATCCCACTTCTGGGCATACACACCAAGGAAACCAGAATTGAAAGAGACATATATACCTCAACATTCATCATGGCACTGTTCACAATAGCCAGGACATGGAAACAACCTAGATGTCCATCGGCAGATGAATGGATAAGAAAGCATGTGGTACATATACACTATTACTATTACACTGTTACTATTACACTATTACACTATTACACTGACTATTACTCAGCTTTTAAAAAGAATGCATTTGAATCAGTTCTAATGAGGTGGATGAAATATCTACAGTTTCATCTGTAGCCAATTATTCAGAATAAAGTAAGTCAGAAAGAAAAGAACCAATACAGTATATTAATGCATATATATGGAATTTAGAAAGATGGTAATGATGACCTTATGTGCAAGACAGTGAAAGAGACACAGATGTAAAGCACAGACTTTTGGACTCTGTGGGAGAAGGCAAGGGTGGGATGATTTGAGAGAATAGCAGTGTAACATGTATATTATCATATGTGATATTGATCGCCAGTCCAGGTTCGATGCATGAGACAGGGTGCTCAGGGCTGGTGCACTGGGAAGACCCTGAGGGATGGGATGGGGAGGGAGGTGGGAGGTGGGTTCAGCATGGGGAACACATGTACACCCATGGCTGATTCATGTGCATGTATGGCAAAAACCACCACAATACTGTAAAGTAATTAGCCTTCAATTAAAAAAAATAAATTTTTTAAAAATTTCAATAAAAATTTTTTTAAAATAAAAAATTATGAGATTCAGGGAAGGAGGCCAGGGAAAAGGAAAGACTAGGGGGGCTTCCCTGACTGTCCAATGGTTAAGACTGTGTGTTTCCAATGCAGGGGGCATGGGTTTGATCCCTGGTTGGAAAAACTTAAGATCCAATATTCCATGTGGCACAGCTAAAGAAAAAAGAAAGACCAAGGAACTTACCAAGTGAGCCAAAGCATAGAAATAAGTTGGAGATTAATGAGAGACATAAATGGAAAGGTGGGTTGGAGCCATACTATGGAAGGCACACACATCAAGATGAAAAACATTTTAATAAGTAAGGGTGTGTATTTGAGACATAGAAGGATATTAAGCAGATAAATAAGATGATCGGAATTTTGGTAGTGAGAAAATTAACTTAACAATCTTGTATAGACCTTGCTCCTTCAAGTGTGGTTCCCAGACCAGCAGCATCAGCATCTAATCTTAGCTTGTTAGAAATATAGACTCTCAGACTCCACTGCAAACATACAGAATCAGAATCTACGTGGGGACAAGATTCCCCAGGGAACATGCAGCACATTAAAGTCTGAGAAGAACTGGTTTAGAATAGCCTACAAGGGAAAAATTCTGAAAATGGAAAGCCAATTAAGAGTTCATTAATATAAGACAAATTAAAGTTGTAAGAATACAACTATGAAAAGTTTAGAAACCTGAGATACAGAATACGAAACCATTGAAGCAAATTAAAACCAGTCGTACACAAAACAAAAGACAAGTTGAACACAAACAACTACACTTTACAATGGCAGCCTGTGAAAGGAGGAAAGAAACGGAGTTGGGGTTGAGGGTAAAAGAGCATGAGTGTGTAAGCAGACAAACGAGACATGTTCCTTGCAAGGACAATGTGCAATGAACTGAGGGGTGAGATTAACCCAACCCTCTGCACTGGACTCTGAAGTAACAATCATGATAATTAAGAAAGTCCCCAACCCATCATTGTGAGCTTTCAATTATTCTACAAACTTTATGTCATTGTTTTCCACCCTCCTTTGCTTCATCCTCGTCTTCCTAGTCCTTCCTCTCTCTTTCCCTCTCATCCTCCTCCTCCACCATTTCCTTTCTTTACTCTCTTTCTGTTCTTACTTTTTTCTTCCTCTTCCATCTCTTCTTTCCATTCTTTTTCAACTCTTCCTTCTTTTCTTCCAGAATGAAAACTTTTATCATGTATACGTCACAAATTTTACCACAATGATAATAATGATAGCCCTTATTGATTGCTTACTATATGTCAAGCATCATTCCAAGCTCTTTGTATATATATTTATCCTCACACCAAGTATGTACTATTCTTCGGAAAGTGAAGCATGGAGAAGTCAAATAACTTGCCCAAGTTCACAAAGCCAGTAAGGAACAAATAATAAATTCAAACTCCAGGCAATCTGGCATCAGAATCTATGCTATTAGTCACATGCTGCACAGTCTGCTCTGAGATAACTCTCAGAAGTGTTCCAAACCCTAATAAGAATGTCTATTGTAACACAGTTTAAAACAACAAAGAAAATCTGTTCTTAATCTAATGTCCACTAATAGCTGCCCATATGCCCATCTGTTTGTCATATGAACTAGATCTTGCATGTATTTACATGAAGAGACCTAAAGACATAAGTGAAATACATAAAGAACAAAATACTGTGCATAATGTAATTTATTTTGTGTGATTTCCTTTTTAAAAGAAATGTGTGTATGTGTGCATACATATGTACAAAATTGTGAGCAAGTATATCTGCAAAAATATTTGGGGGAAAATTATATCTAGGAATATGTTCACAGTAGTTTAAGTTGGAGAAAAAGTCCGGGGTAGAAAGAAAAAATAATTTACTTTTTATTTTTCATCCTTGGAGTGCTTAAATATTCTAACCACACACTATTTGTTGTTGTTGTTCAGTCACTAACACATGTCCAGTTGTTTGTGACCCTGTGGACTGCAACATGCCAGGCTTCCCTGTCCTTCACTGTTTCCTGGAGTTTGCTCAAACTCATGTACATTGGAGTCAGCATGATGCCATCCAACAATCTCATCCTATATCACCTCCTTCTTCCCCTGCCATCAGTCTTTCCCAGCATCAGGGTCTTTTCCAATGAGTCTGCTCTTCGCATTAGGAGGCCACAGTATTGGAGCTTCAGGTTCAACATCAGTCCTTCCAATGAATATTCAGGGTTGATTTCCTGCCTGAAGCCGTTATGGGGGGGTCCCGCCCATGACGAGGTCATGAAGAAAATACCGGGCAGGCAAGGCCGTCCGAGACCCCATCCATGACGAAGTCACCAGGAAAGAATCTGACAGGCAAGGCCGTCTAGGATAAGGGACACTCCAGGTTGGCCTCAGTCTCTACCCCACCCTGTATCCTCCCCCCTTTTTCTGTTGTTGTTCTTGTTTGTCCTGGTGCAGATTCTTGTGTTGCCTGCCGAGAGCTCTCCTGCTCCTCTTCCACTGAATGAGAACCAACTTAAAACCCCAATTAATAAATCTCCTGGACGCTGCTGCCCTATGAAGGGGCCAGGGATGAAGGAAATGCTTCAATTCAAACAGTTTGCTGGCATTCTAGCTTGTTTGATAATTGTGTGATCTCATTGCACAAAATGCTCTTGATTGTCCTAAACATCCTAAGCACAGTACGCTAACAAAAGAAGCTGTTAAGCATAGGCCCCTTCGCAGGGTGAGAAAAGCTCCACAAATATTATAGCCACATATACACCTAATAGAAAATAGTTTAGATAGAGATTAGCTGGTGACTTCTTGTAGGTAATTAACTTTTAGACTAAGAGCCTGTTTTGTGCCATATCTGCTGTTTCTGCAATCCTTTGCATTTCTGTTCTGTGAAAATGTAATCCTATCTAGTTCCCTTGGAGATGACACCTAGTAGAAAGAAAATAGATTAATCACAAAAAAGACAGGGTCGGCTACTGAAGCTGCTTAAAGTTGCACCAGGTGCAATCCATAAACTGTCAACAGGTCTGAAGGCCAAAAGATATTATACATAGAGATTAACCATAAAAAAGGCCCTAATAGGCACAGAGCCCTTTGGGGGGTGAGGAAGCCCTATTAGAAATACAGAAAATATTGTTTTAAAAGTGGTTATTAGATCAACGTTTGATTAATGTTAATGTGCTGAGGTTGTGCAGTGGAAACTATTGTTAATATAGTTGGAGATTTAGTAAAATAAGAGTTTAGCCCTAGTGTAAAAACAATAAGATAATTGTTAATTTAACCAAGAGTGCTAAACAGGGGTTGCCTCACCAGAGCCGCAGAGTCTTTATGTGTTAAACTTTTTAGATAAATTCAGCTGAGAATTTCTGCAAAGGCTGTCTTTTATGTTAACAGGATTGTATTTCTATTATGTTACAACTTGCTGTACCATGAGACTGCCAATTTTCTGTTTTCTGCTCACCTCAAGGCCAAAAGATAATGTACAAAAAATCTATGGGAAAAGACTCTCATGAACAAAAAATATACAGAGCACACCTGGTTTCGTGAAGGACAAGCTGATATAATGTTAAACTAAGTCTGTATGCTTATCTGCCCCTTAAAAATGTACCAACTTAGGGTATAAAGGCAATGGTGAAAAATAAAACAACTGCCAGACTCTGCCGCACCTTCCTGGTCTGCTCTCTCTCTCTCTCTCTCTCTCTCTCTCTCTATCTCTCTCTCTCTCTCTCTCTCTCTCTCTCATTCGCCAACACCATCCATCCTGAGGGTTCCCCTGGATCCTGCTGGGGCTGGACCCCGGCAATTTCCTTCAGATCGGCTGGTTTGATTTCCTTGCTGTCTAAGGGACTCTCAAGAGTCTTCTCCAGCACCACAGTTCAAAAGCAACAGTTCCTCAGTGCTCAGCCTTCTTTATGGTCCAACTCTCACATCCATACATGGACTACTGGAAAAACCATAGCTTTGACTATACAGACTTTTGTTGGCAAAGTGATGTCTCTGTTCTTTAATACACTGTCTAGGTTTGTCATAGCTTTCCTTCCAAGGAGCAAGTGTCTTCTAATTTCATGGCTCCAGTCACCATCCGAACTGATTTGGGAGCCCAAGAAAATAAAGTCTATCACTCTTTCCATTTCCCCCATCTATTTGCCATGAAGTGAATGGGACCAGATGCCATGATCTTAGTTTTTTGAATGTTGAGTTCTGAGCCAGTTTTTTTCACTCTCCTCTTTCACCTTCATCAAGAGGTTCTTGAGTTAGTCTTCACTTTCTGCCATTAGGGTGGTGTCATCTGCATATCTAAGGTTATTGATATTTCTCCTGGCAATCTTGATTCCAGCTTGTGCTTCATCCAGCCCGGCATCTCGCATGACGTACTCTGCATAGATGATAAATAAGCAGAGTGACAATATACAACCTTGATGTACTCCTTGCCCAATTTTGAACCAGTCTGCTGTTCCATGTCTAGTTCTAACTGTTGCTTCTTGACCTGCATACAGCTTTCTCAGAAGGCAAGTAAGGTGGTCCAGTATTCCCATCTCTTTAAGAATTTTCCACAGTTTGTTGTGATCTATACAGTCTTTAATGTAGTCAGTGAAGCAGAAGTAGATGTTTTTCTAGAATTCTCTTGTTTTTTCTATGATCCAATGGATGTTGGTGTATGTTTGTATGTGTGTATATATATATATATACACACACACACATACATATATAAAGGAAAAGACTACTCCTAAAATAACAAAATGATACATTGAAATTATGAAAAAATCACATCAATAATTATGATAATTCTGCTGTCAAGTTAATCTATAAATCTGAAACAAAGCTACAAGAAAAACAACAACAACAACAACAATATCTTTGGAAGCCAAATAGAAAGTTCTATTGGGCTTCCCAGGTGGCACAGTGGTAAAGAATCTGCTTTCAAATGCAGGAGAGGCAAGAGACACAGGCTCAATCCTGGGTCAGGAAGATCCCCTGGAGTAGGAAATGGCAACCTGCTCCAGTATTCTTGCCTGGAAAATTCCATAGAGGAGCCTGGTAGGCTACAGCCCATGGGGTCACAAAGAGTCAGACACAGCTGAGCACAAGCACAATCTTACTTCTAGGATTTTATCCTACCAAAACCCCCCTACTAACTCCATGATCCATGTTGAAGGACATTTACTGTAGCATCATTTGTAAAAGCAAGCCTGCAAACAACCTAAGTGATCATTAATAGATGAGTTAAATAAATTATTGCATATTTATCCAGTGGTATATTGTGCAAGTGATTAAAAGCAAAGTATTACAAAGCTCTCAAACTATTACTTGTTTTCTTATCAGTTATAATTTTCATTTTAACATGACAGCTCTCTTTCAGACTTATTTATAAAATGTTATTATTTATCACTACTGTGCATACATAAAAAGGGAAATGTAAGTGAAATGAATTTAGGGATTCCTAAAACTTTCTCACACTTGCAGAGTTCAGTTCCCTCTAGGTTCAGAATTATAGAAATCCATATTTTGCTATGAACTGTCATCCTCTGTGCTCCATTATTATCTTCAATATCACCTTCTAAAATGACACATTATCTTATTTGAAGAGGGAATCTTTTACATTTTTTCTAGAAGAAGGTATCAGAAGGCTTTTCAGTTCTTCCAAAGTGATCTTTCCAATGGTCTATTGACTGAAACAGCAAGGCACTGCAGTGGTACACCCTGTGCATTCCCAGACAGTGGTAATGGCACCACAGTTCACTTCAGTTCAGTTCAGTTCACTCAGTCATGTCTGACTCTTTGCAACCCCATGGACTGCACCATGCCAGTCCTCCCTGTCCATCACCAACATCCAGAACTTGCTCAAACTCATGTCCATTGAGTGAGTGACACCATCCAACCATCTCACCCTGTGTCATCCCCTTCTCCTCCTGCCTTCAATCTTGCCCAGCATCAGGGTCTTTTCAAATGAGTCAGTTCTTTGCATCAGGTGGTCAAAGTACTGGAGTTTCAGCTTCAGCATCAGTCCTTCCAAAGAATATTCAGGACTGATTTCCTTGGTTGGATCTCCTTGCAGTCCAAGGGACTCTCAAGAGTCTCCAACACCACAGTTCAAAAGCATCCACTCTTTGGCAGTCAGCTTTCTTTATAGTCCAACTTTCACAACCATACATGACTACTGTAGAAACCATAGCTTTGACTAGTGGACCTGTGTTGGCAAAGTAATGTCTCTGCTTTTTAATATGCTGTCTAGATTGGTCATAACTTTTCTTCCAAGGAGCCTCTTTTAGTTTCATGGCTGCAGTCACCATCTGCAGTGATTTTGGAGCCCAAGAAAACAAAGTATCTCACTGTTTCCATTGTTTCCCCATCTATTTGTCATGAAATGATGGGACCAGATGCCATGATCTTAGTTTTCTGAATGTTGAGCCTTAAGCCAACTGCTATTTATTGATGATGGTTGTCAGATGTCATTGAATACAAACCTCATATTAATTTAGGGCACTAAATATGAAAAATAAGTGCTTTGTTATTGTTGAAATACATAATAAAATGTAAGGAGCAAGATGCAAAACAGTGTATAAAGCAAGCCATCATTTGCTTTAAAGGGGATGAAGAATACATATATATGATTATGGATACATAAAATATCTCTAGAACACACACAAACAGCTGTTGTCTGATGGATGTCTACTGTGCTGCTGAAGATGGGGTAGGAAGGAGAACTTCATTGTAAAGACTTTGTGTCTCTTGAATTTTAAACAATGGAAATGAATTATCAATTTAAAAATACATTTTAAAATTTAAGATTGTAGATTTACTGTTTGAAAAATAAAATTGGAAGTGAGATGTCATTTTATTTTTATTACAAATTAAAGCAAGTTTTCAATGCTAGATAAAAGTGTTTGCAGAAGAAATATTTAATTCATTGCTTCATGCATGCAGTTACTTTCAGAAAAAAGAGACCCAAAGAATCCAATACTACAAGTAATATCTTAATGAAAGTTCAAATCAGTTGATAAGTCACTTCTGGGCTGCCATCTATGTTCTTATTTGTTGAGTCCAAAAAGAAATGTAAAAGCTTTGATACACAAATAAATTAAAAAATGCCATTCCTTGTCCATGCTTTTGGGCTGTATGTATGAATTCAAAAGTGATGATAGTCATTCACTTGGTAATCCACTGAGTGGTCATTATCATGGAACTAGAAAGGCAGAAGTCCTGACAAAATTTCTGGTAAGGATGAAGAATACAATGGGGAATGAACACAGTGCAACACAAACACAGGAGAGTGTCTAACTTATTTTAGGAGCATGTAAGAGAACTTACTCTGAGAGATTACATTCAGAATGAATCCTAAAGGCTCTTAACCCTGAAGTAACCAAACTCATTGGAAGTTGTGCTCAAAATCTGGTCAGAGGTTCACTTCATCCTTGCTCTTAAACTCAACATCATGTAAAAATTTATTAACTTAATAATTCTACCAATTATCTCCTGTATCTCAACCTCTCTTTTCATGCTAGCTCTGCCTCTTGAGAAACCTGTATGCAGGTCAGGAAGCAACAGTTAGAACTGGACATGGAACAACAGACTGGTTCCAAATAGGAAAAGGAGTACGTCAAGGCTGTATATTGTCACCCTGCTTATTTAACTTACATGCAGAGTACATCATGAGAAACGCTGGGTTGAAAGAAGCACAAGCTTGAATCAAGATTGCCAGGAGAAATATCAATAACCTCAGATATGCAGATGACAACACCCTTATGGCAGAAAGTGAAGAAGAACTAAAGAGCCTCTTTATGAAAGTGAAAGAGGAGAGTAAAAAAGTTGGCTTAAAACTCAACATTCAGAAAACTAAGATCATGGCATCCAGTCCCATCACTTCATGGCAAATAGATGGGGAAACAGTGGAAACAGTGGCTGACTTTATTTTTCTGCGTTCCAAAATCACTGCAGATGGTGATTGCAGCCATGAAATTAAAAGACGCTTACTCCTTGGAAGGAAAGTTATTACCAACCTAGACAGTATATTAAAAAAAAGAGACATTACTTTGCCAACAAAAGTCCATCTAGTCAAGGCTATGGTTTTCCAGTGGTCATGTATAGATGTGAGAGTTGGACTATAAAGAAAGCTGAGCGCTGAAAAATTGATGCTTTTGAACTGTGGTGTTGGAGAAGACTCTTGAGAAACCCTTGAACTGCAAGGAGATCCAACCAGTTCATCCTAAAGGAGATCAGTACTGGTTGTTCATTGGAAGGACTGATGTTGAAGCTGAAACTCTAATACTTTGGCCACCTGATGCGAAGAGCTGACTCACTGGAAAAGACCCTGATGCTGGGAAAGATTGAGGGCAGTAGGAGAAGGGGACGACAGAGGATGAGATGGTTGGATGGCATCATCAACTCGATGGACATGGATTTGGGTGGACTCCAGGAGTTGGTGATGGACTAGGAGGCCTGGCATGCTGCAGTTCATGGGGTCGCAAAGAGTTGGACACGACTGAGTGATTGAACTGAATTTTTTTCTCAACATAGAAATAAGCTTTCTAACTATTGTCCTCCTTCTTTCCTTTCCTTTACAACTTTTTAATAAAACATGCTATGTATGCTCTCTCTACTCCCTCATCTCCCATTCATTCTTCCAGCCACCTCACCAGTAATGACTCTTGCCCAAGTGGAAAATGATCTCTTGCCTGGCAAATTTATTTAACACTTTACCATAGCTTACTTTTCTCTATTTCGCCCTCCTTGTATTGTCAAATCTTTCAGTATTGTCCACTGAGTTTATTATAAAGATCCATGCCTATATCATGGCATGTAAGGACACATATCTAGTTTGAGAAAATCTTCATTTCAGGGAAAAAAAAAAAAAAAAAAAAGCCTATAGGAAAATAGATTAAGATGCAGCAGAGAAGTAAAAAACAAAAAAACAAAAAATTCATCTTATTAAATAAGTCAATTGACAAATACAATATAAGAAGCATTTGATAGAAGTAATAGCCTCACCAGTACCTTTATTCCCAAGTAAAGTCATGGTCAGGAGGAAACCAAAGATCCTGATCTCTGTAGGCAAGGAGTTCTCATGGAAAAGAAAGGAATAGCAAACCAGATAATTTGAACCAAGCTCCTCACTGAGAACAACTAAGAAAGCTGAACAAAAACCAAAACCAAAATAAATAGACAAAAGTGAAACAAAAGCCTTACAAAATAATGCAGTATTGCAAGATCATGATTAAAACACAAGAAACGAGAAATGTAAGGTGAGGCCCCCAAAGCTACATACTTTTTCCAAAGACATTTGCTTATGATAGAAAAGAAACTATGAAGTTCATCTGTATTTTGGAAACCTCTTAAATAAAAGGAGACAGAAATCAAGGTCTGGACACTGCCAAGGAATAGGATTCTGATAAATTAAATTCCACTTTAAACTAAAATTATGAAAATCATGCCCTCAGGGTAGATGTTAACCAAAACTAAATCAGCAATAGCAGCAGTAATCTAACCTCCAGTCAGCTGAAGGTCCAGGAATCTCAAGCTTTGAACCAAGTGAAAGTTCTCTCTGGGTAAAGCACCATCGTCCTAGGCATCAAATATTTCTCCAAATATTTTTTAAATACAGTATGCAGCATAGACTAAAAAGTAATCAAACACACAAGGAAACAAACACCCTAAAGAAAAAAATTAAACAATACATAACAGAAATAACTCACAAATATATGATGTATTGAAATTATCAGGCAAAGACTACTAAGAAAAGCAAAACAACAAAAAACAATTGTGCTTATTATGTTGAAATAATTAAAGACCAATATTTAAGTTTAAGATAGAAATTGAAAACTATTTTTTTAAAAAAGACTAAAAGAAAAGCAAGTAAAAGTCTGGAATTTAAATACATAATTCCTAAAATTAAGAACTCAACAGATGGTTTGATTAATATATTAGACACAGACAGAAAAAGACTAGTCAACTAAAAGACAGCCCGAAAGAAACTATCCAGAATATAGCACAGAAAATTCAGAAAAGACATTTAGAGGATATGTCAAGAAGATATAATAAACGTGTTTTTCAGAGACCCAGAAGAAGACAAGAGAATGTGCTGGAAATAATACCTTGAAAAGAGAATAGCTAAGAATACATGAAGACTGATGAAAGATATTAATCCACAGATTCAAGATGACAAATAAATTCTAAGCAGGATACATTGAAAAGAAATTCACATTCATAGACACCATATCAAAAAGGGCAGAAACAGAAGACTAAGAAGTCTTAAAGCCAGAATAAAAAGTGCTCCAAAGGCTCAAAAGTTAGAATTATAGCTGACTTCACAATACTGACAGTGGAAAGCCAGGAAACATTGGACTACCTTCAATGTGTGAGGAGGGTGGAAGAGGGGAGAAGTAAGGGAGAAAATAGCACTCTAGAATTCCATGTTCAGTAAAAATATAATTCAAAATTAAAGTATAATATTTTCAAATTAGGGAAAAAAGGTTTAGTTATCACCAGAAGACTCACATTAAAGGAAATTCTAAAGAACATATTTAATGGAAAAGAAAGATTATCTGAGATGGAAGCTCTGAAATGCAGCAACAAATAAAGGATGAATAAGGTGGTTAAAAAAATGTAAATATGAAATAATATTAAATGTATAATATAAAAATGTCTTATGACTTCTAAAATATTAATAGCAAAAGTTACCTGGACACAATAGCATATCATGGCAGTATAGCAGTTATGGCAGTAATTAATAAAGTTTTCCAAGGTACTTGTATTATCCAGGTGAAAATTTTCATTAACTTAGACTTTCACAAATTATTCCTGAATATTTTTGGTAATTGTAAATACATCTTCTAATTTTGAAGGTAAGCCCTAAAAGAATAAAATATTTAATTTAAAAAATAATAGTTTTATTACAAGATGGAATCATAACTAAACCTAAAAGAAAATAATAAAGAAAAGAAAAAGAAACAAAGAATAAGTAGAACAAATAGAAGACAATAAAATAGTAGATTTAACTACTCTGTAGTTAAGTGGGCAGAATCTCAGAATTAGAAAGCCTTCCTCACCTAGTCACAGGGAGTTTTGAAACAATCACAGGCCTCATTCAAACACAGATAGAGGCAAGCTGCTACATAAACTCTGCAGCCTGGAAAAGCGGGGAGCGGGAGCGGGGGGTGGAATGCATTCTTCCTTAGAGCAACTGTGTTCCATGAGAAAAGAAGAGGAGAATGATCTGGACCCTGCATGCCCACTTCCTGTCCCCAAGTGTACCAGGCAAATAAATCACTTCTCTCCTGAAAGGATGTGTGAGGTGGTAGAGAGAGGTTAAGAATATTGCAATGACTGAATAAAACTAGGGGAAATTCAGGCCATGGTCATAATACTACTTAATTGTTCTAATCTATGTCACTGAGACATATTTGTTTGAGGGGTATAAGAAGGAAAAGTTAGGGAAGGAGAAAATAAGTGTACAAATAAGGCAGTTCTTTAAAAAGTTATAAAATCTATGACAGAGCTAGAGAGACCATCTCAGGTATTTCCAGGAGCTATTAGGACAAAAATGAAGGAGCAGACACAAATGATTAGGAGAGACAGGGAAGAAGAAGTGGTCAATACAAAATTTCAAATAAAATATAATTTCTTCAAGGCTTTACCTTAAAGAATATCAGTGGCACAAAAGGATGCATTTTAAAAGATGCATTTTTCAGCTAAAATTGGAGAGCAGTCTCAGCCAAAGGATTCAAATAGAAAAGATATCATCCCAATCCTTCAATCTTTAAAAATACCCCTAAACTAGCCACCTCAGAAAGATAAAAATATATCCTGCATTTAAAGAATTCCAGAGAAAGATTTTACATGCCATCTCAGTAATTAATTTCAACACTTGACAAAAACTGTTTTTATCAACTAAATTAACTATCATTCAGAATCTTAATAGGAATATCTTTTTAAAAACTAAGTTAATTTAACCTACCCCTTAAACCTAATTATTTTTTCCTCCAGGAAAATAAATATCATACAAGCTCCATAAGGCTGGTGGTAAGACGCTCTGTTGAACTTTCAGGCAAGCCTTCCCACAAGAAGACTTATAAAAGTTGCACGAAAATGAAAAGAACAGAAAGAGCATCAGTCTTCATCATCATTGCCTGACAGACCTGGTGTAGGTGCAGAATTTATAATCCTGAAATGAATTGCTTGACTTTGTGGAAATCAATGATAGTAAAATTCAATTTAAATTTTGTATTAAAATACCATAAATTTTAAGATATGACTTTGCTGTTGTCATAAATCAGCAAGACTGGCAAAAATTACTACACATAGAAATAGAGAATCATCATTCAAGTACGTAAATTATACCCTTGAAGTAGAGTACTGGCCCTTTCAGCCTCATCAAGAAGAGAAAAGTTTAGTGAAGTCTATATACTACAAACATACCATTTTACTCATATCAGCAGTCTTCAGAGGTGGAGATTGATATGGCTAAGTCAAATATATATAATATGCAATGATTAATAAACTTACTAAATTTGGGGAGAAGCAGCAGTATACACTGTCCTTTTTAAACACTGGGCTTTCCCTGTGGCTCAGCTGGTAAAGTATCCTCCTGCAATGCGGGAGACCTGGATTTGATCCCTGGGTTGAGAAGATCCCCTGGAGAAGAGAAAGGCTACCCACTCCAGTATTCTGGCCTGGAGAATTCCATGGACTGTATAGTCCATGGGGTCGCAAAGAGTTGGACATGACTGAGCAACTTTCACGCACATATAACTTGAGAACTGGCAATATTTTACAAAAAAAAAGTACCTTTGTGGCATGACAATGAATTAACCCAGACTGCTAGCTTCCTCTCCTGAACTCAATTTTAAAAAAGCAAATGGAGCCCATTATACAGAGTGAAGTAAGCCAGAAAGATAAAGAACATTACAGCATACTAACACATATATATGGAATTTTAAAAGATGGTAATGATAACCCTATATGCAAAACAGAAAAAGAGACACAGAAGTACAGAACAGACTTTTGAACTCTGTGGGAGAAGGTGAGGGTGGGATGTTTCGAAAGACCAGCATGTATATTATCTATGGTGAAACAGATCACCAGCCCAGGTGGGATGCACGAGACAAGTGCTCGGGCCTGGTGCACTGGGAAGACCCAGAGGAATCGGGAGGAGAGGGAGGTGGGAGGGGGTATCGGGATGGGGAATACGTGTAACTCTATGGCTGATTCATATCAATGTATGACAAAACCCACTGAAATGTTGTGAAGTAATTAGCCTCCAACTAATTTTAAAAAATAAATAAATAAAAAATAAAAAAATTTAAAAAAATAAAAAAGCAAAAACCAAAACAAAGGAAAAACAAGCCAAAAACCAGGGAGGAAGCATATGCATTTTACAAGCTAACATAAAATCCACATGAGCCTCCTGAAGATCTAGAAAGTGGTTATGACCTTAAGTGGAAAGGAAATAAGTCTGCTCAGGAGGTTTACAAACCAGGACACCAGCTTCAGACTCCCCATCCTGGGTCAAGGAATCACAGAAGGATTCAGGGATGAATTAAAATGGAATATATGTGAGATATTATGAATACATTTGAGAAATATGAAGAATAGTGTTATAATCTACATAATATTAATAACATACAATTGACCCTTAAACACACAGCAGGTAGAAGTGCTTACCCTCTATACAGTAAAAAATCTGCATCTAACATTAGTCTTTCCTCCACATCTTCAATTCAGCATCTACAAATTCAACCAACCACAGATCATGCGATATTGCAGCACATATTTATTTTAAAAAATCTTTGTACGAGTGGATCCATGTTGAAACTCATGTTCAAACCCATCTTGTTCAAGGGTCAACTGTAAAAGGAGAGTAAATGTAAGGAGATAAATATTTGAAGAATTAATGACTGATAGTTTCCCATAATTAAAGATGAAAGGCCTTAGATTAAGAAGGCATATAGCATACCAAGGGGCAAATAGAAGAGGAAAAGAAAATCCAAAATCTAGACATCTTTAGAGGAAAACTAAAGGACTTCAAAGTTCAAGAAAAAATTTGGAAAGCTTCTAGTAAGAAAGAGCAATTCAACTACAAAGAATAAAATTCAGGTGATTAGTTGCCTCTACAGCCATAACAGAGACAATGAAAAATGTTTTTAAATTGCTTCAAGACAAAAGCATTGAAGCTAAAATTTTATGCCCAATAGTGTCATTTAAATATAAGAAGGCAATAAGTAAGTATTGCATGCAAAGTCTTAGAAGAAAGCTCAGCATAGCACAAAGACCTGCTATGAAAACACTTTTACAATAAGTACTCCAAAAAAAAGAAAAAACTAAAGTCTGATATAAAGGAAGTTAGGGTGAGTAAATAAGTTTAAAAGGTTTATTTTACCTTTAAAAAGCAAAAGAGCAAAAAGTTAATACCCATAATAACCTGAGCTAAAGGGGGATGATACCAAGTGGACTTTCTTGAGAAAAGAGGGAAGAAGAGGTTGCCATCAGAAGTAAGACACCACTTTACAGATGAGGAAACTGAGGCACAGGGAGGTTAAGAAACCTATGCAAGGACACATAGCCACTAAGATGCAGTTCTAAATTCAGTGCCTGAATTCAAATTCAGGCAGTATGACTCAGAGCTCAACATTCAAGGAGAAAATATAGATGTCGATAAAAATTAAGAACTATGAAAGGGAAAAAAAGAAGCCATAAAAGTAGGTCTTAAGTTTAAGGTAACCACCAGATATATAAAAATTTTAAATGTATACTTAGCATAAGGTATAAATGTCTAACCAGCATAAGAATATTTGGTGTATTGATCAGAAGTAAGGAAACTCAACATTCAGAAAACTAAGATCATGGCATCTGGTCCCATCACCTCGTGGGATATAGATGGGGAGACAGTGGAAACAGTGTCAGACTTTATTTTTCTGGGCTCCAAAATCACTGCAGATGGTGATTGCAGCCATGAAATTAAAAGACGCTTACTCCTTGGAAGGAAAGTTATGACCAACCTAGATAGCATATTAAAAAGCAGAGACATTACTTTGCCAACAAAGGTTCATCTAGTCAAGGCTATGATTTTTCCAGTGGTCATGTATGGATATGAGAGTTGGACTGTGAAGAAAGCTGAAAGCTGAAAAACTGATGCTTTTGAACTGTGGTGTTGGAGAAGACTCTTGAGAGTCCCTTGAACTGCAAGGAGATCCAACTTGTCCATCCTAAAGGAGACCAGTCCTGGGTGTTCATTGGAAGGACTGACGCTGAAGCTGAAACTCCAGTACTTTGGCCACCTGATGCAAAGAGTTGACTCATTGGAAAAGACCCTCGTGCTGGGAGGGATTGGGGGCAGGAGGAGAAAGGGACGACAGAGGATGAGATGGCTGAATGGCATCACCGACTTAATGGACATGTGTTTGAGTAAACTCCGGGAGTTTGTGATGGACAGGGAGGCCTGGCGTGCTCCGATTCATGGGGTCACAAAGAGTTGGACACAACTGAGCGACTGAACTGAACTGAAGGAAAGGACAAATAAATTGACTAAATGAAAGTATGATAGAGATGAGATGAATCAAATGGTTTTAATAACTCTAAATATGACAATAACTAAAATAAATGCACATCATTACATTAATCTAACCAACATAAAACAAACAGGGTGTCAGGTTGGTTTAACAACAAACAAAAAATAAGATTTAAAAATACATTGTCTAGAGACATGCTTAGTACAGAAAAACTGAAAATGAAAGGAAGGAAAAAGATGTAACAGGCAAGTATGAAGCAAAAGAAAGCCAGAGAGGTGGTTTTAACATTAGCTGAAAGTAAATGCCAGGCCAAAAATAGCAGGGAAGAAAATTATATAGAGGTTAAAAGAATATAAATCAAGCAGGTATAATGATTATATCCCTAAGTGCACTTAGTAACATCTCAAATAATAATAGTTCATCTACAGTTAGTGCCTATCAGATTCCAAGCACTGTTCTAAGAGCTTTATATGTATTAACCCATTTAATCCTCAGCAAACCTATGCTGTAAATATTAACCTCCATTTAGCAGAGAAAGGAACTAAGTCACAGAGGGTTAAGAGGCTTGCACAAGGACATGCTCAGACTATGTGACTCAGAGTTCACTTTCTCAACCCCTGTTTTCTGCTACTATTCTAAATTATAAAGTAACAACTGACAAGTTTTTAAGGTGATAAATCAAGAACAAATTATTAATTTACTTGGAAATTTTAACATAGCCTACAGAAAATAATAGATCAGGTAGATAACAAATAAATAAAGTAACAGAACATGGATCAGCAAATTCTGCCTTGCAGGCTGGCAGCCAATTTTTGAAAATAAAAATTTATTGGAACACAGCTACACTCATTTATTTACATATAGTCTATGGTTACTTTTGCATTACAACAGCAGAACTGAGTAGTTATGACAGAGAATGCATGGTCTGCAAAGCCAAAAATATTTACTATCTGTCCTTTAAGGAAAGATTGCCAGCATCTGCTGTAGAAGATTTAAACAACAAAGTTAACAAGAACCAGTGATAAATAGAGCATTTTATACCTAGAGAATATCATCTACACATCTCCCAAACAGTATAGCAAATTCATTACCTTAAAGCTCTAATTCCATCCTCCTTGCACAAAAACACAGATATCCAAAATATAACCCTAATCACAATATTAGATTATAAAACAAACACAAGGACCAGGAAAGTAAGATGAAAATTAATGTCTTCCTTAAGAAAAGGTATTTGAATGGGACAGTCAAAGGCACAGATCTTTAGTGCTAATGTAAATGACAGTAGAAGAAAAGGTGAATGTCTCAATGCAACTGTGAACATTCATCAACAAAGTTAAAATAAGCATTACCCTCAATTTATTGAATCATCCACTGCACATCCCTTGAAGGATAAAAAGTGAGAATAACAGATAAGAGCCTGGGCATTGAGGTCAAGCAGCAAAAATTTCTTTCTCAGCTCTGCCACTGAGCTCTGTGTGTGTTTCAGAAAGTCACTTAACCACTCTGTGCCTCGATTTTCTGATGTGTAAGATGAGACTAGTACCCAATTAAGCACAGTTATTGGGAGTATTAAGTCAGTTCAGTTCAATCCTCAGTCATGTCAGACCCTTTGTGACCCCATGGACTGCAGCACACCAGGCTTCCATGTCCTTCACCAACTCCCGGAGCTTGCTCAAACTCATGTCCATCAAGCTGGTGATGCCATCTAACCATCTCATCCTCTCATCGCCTTCTCCTCCTGCCTTCAATCTTTCCCAGCATCAGGGTCTTTTCAAATCAGTCAGTTCTTCGCATCAGGTGGCCAAAGTATTGGAGTTTCAGCTTCAGCATCAGTCCTTCCAATGAATATTCAGGACTGATTTCCTTTAGGATTGACTGGTTGGATCTCTTTGCAGTCCAAGGGACTCTCAAGAGTCTTCTCCAACACCACAGTTCAAAAGCAGCAATTCTTTGGCACTTAGCTTCCTTTATGGTCCAACTCTCATATCCATACATGACTACAGGAAAAACTATAGCTTTGACTAGATGGACCTTTATTAGCAAAGTAATGTCTCTGCTTTTTAATATGCTGTCTAGGTTGATCATAGCTTTTCTTCCAAGGAGCAAGCATCTTTTAATTTCATGGCTGCAGTCACCCATCTGCAGTGATTTTGGAGCCGCAAAATATAAAGTCTGTCACTGTTTCCATTGTTTCTCCATCTATTTAGGTGGGAAATATTGAGTAATAAGTGAAATGATGTAAATGGAAAGGCCTTAGCATAGCATAGCTCCTAGCACATAGGAAGTTTTCAATCTATTAGTAATTCAGATATCACTCAATTGATCATTGGGAAACTATCACGACTCCAGAAACAATGCACTATGAAATTACTTGCTTTTAAGTTTAAAAAAAAATTTTTTTTCTGTTGTTATCATATGTTGAACCAGTCATGTTTCAGAATATAAGTTTCGGTCTCCTCTTTTCTTTCATTCACTAAGAATAATCCAAGTTTAGAAGCAAGAGCATTGTGGGGAGTGGGCAGGGTAAAAGTCTGATGTATGTACTGATGGGAGAATAGACTCAAAATGTAAGGAAATCCAAGTTTAAAAGCCAATGTTTTGTTCAGTTCTGTGAATATCTCCTAATAATGACTGTTATGAATGATGGTCAAGCCAGATATGTTTCTATTATCAGTATCCGAGAAAACAAGATGTTTTCTAGAAACAAGGTCCTCCCTGATAAAAAATCAATTTTAAGAACAAAAGTCCAAAGGATATTTTCTCTTAAATCTAATTATAACCATGATGCTGTAGGTCAAAAATCTCTATCTCATTATGATGAGGACTGAAAAGAAATAGAAGACAATGTTATCAGACTAACAGAAATAAAGGTTTACCAATATTTAGGTGGATTCATTTCTTATTATACAGTTAATAAAGGCAGAGCAAGAGAAACTGGCAAAACCCATGATTCAGAGATCTGATTTAATAGCAGAACTTGGACCCAGAATATGTCATTAATGATACTTTGGGGGGAAGTTTAACTTTGCATCTCTCTGGACAAATATTTTAATTTGAATGTTAACTTTGTAGAGTTAAAGAAGCCTAAGCTAAAATTGAAGCCAGGACAGCCTCTCAAAGGAGCTCTCTTTGCCCTGCATTGCATCATCAATTACTCCAAACAGGAAGAGGCATAAGCCTACATCTCTGATAGGAAGGTGTCTCCTACTCAGCTGTCCAGCAGGAAAAATAAAACTCTCAGCCACTGACAATCCAGTCTGCTGGCAATCCCAACAGATAAGAGACCTCCATACTTTGGACTTGCAGCTTCTTCCAGTGGTCCCCTTGGTTATCACAGCCCCTCCCCACTCCTCCCTTTTCTCCATAAGAACCTATTTGCTTTCCTCATTCTCTGAATTGCCTATGGTCCACCATAGTTCACATATCCCAAATTGCAGTTCTTCTATTTCAGAATAGGCTTGCTTTTGCTGGCAAAATAACTGTCTATTATATTATTAACAGGTTTCCCTGGTGGTTCAGATGGCAAAGAAACTGCCTGTAATGCAGGATACCTGGGTTTGATCCCTGGGTGGGGAAGATCCCCTGGAGAAGGGAATGGCTACCCACTCCAGTATTCTTGACTGGAGAATTCCATGGACAGAGGAGCCTGGTGGCCTGCAGTCTATGGAATGTCAACGACTCAGAAATGACTGAGCAACTAACACTTTCACTTTCACTTAATATTATTAACATTGACAATTCAAAACACAACCACAACCTCTATAATAAAGGAAGCCTAGGGAGGAAGACTAGAAGACATTCATTGTTTTGGATGAAGTTTCCTGTAAAACAAAGTCTCTTTTGTGGGAAATTTCTAATTGGGAATAGTACCATTTAAATAGGACTATTGGAATTATGGCTGACCTTGTGTACCATGGATTTCATCTGATCTGAGACCCCTTACATAAACTATGGGAATCTCTTAAGTGATTATTGGAAAGTTTTAAATCAATTAAATTTAATTTTTTTTTCTAAAAACTTTTTTTTTCTTAAGCTTTTACATCTTCCTAGAGCAACTCACGGGAGAAGGCAATGGCAATCCACTCCAGTACTCTTGCCTAGAAAATCCCATGGACGGAGGAGCCTGGTAGGCTGCAGTCCATGGGGTGGCTAAGAGTCGGACACAACTAAGCAACTTCACTTTCACTTTTCACTTTCATGCATTGGAGAAGGAAATGGCAACCCACTCCAGTGTTCTTGCCTGGAGAATCCCAGGGATGGGGGAGCCTGGCAGGCTGCTGTCTATGGGGTCACACATAATCGGACACGACTGAAGTGACTTAGCAACAGCAGCAGAGCAACTCACAGTATTATCTCTTCAAGCCTCATCAGTAATTATCACAATTGGTCATTTCTTTTAGACTATTACTGAGAAATATCCCCAAAATAAACTCTGAAAAATTAATAGTTTGAGTTGTGTTTCTGTTCCTGTCAAATGATGGACTGGCTGAATATAAATCTTGTATTTAAATAAATTACACTACCAACTCCAAAGGGAAAAAACAATTGGAATAGATTCATTAACACTCCATCTTACTGATCCTTTTCCTAGGATACATAAGAACAAGATTTTTCTTTGATTTCCAAATATTTTTTATTGAATTAAATCTAACCACACACAAAATACATAGCTGTGTTGATTTTTTAAATCATAGAAACAGCAGCAAGCAATTTGAAATTTTATACAGGTTTTCTTCTGACATTTATTTACTGAGATATTTGTTTTCAATTTCAACAGTAAATAAAGAAAGAGAATAATGTCACACACATCACAAAATCTCATTTCTGTAGGCAATGCTAGTGTTAATGCAATCAAGTGAAATAAACAAGAAAAATCTTATAAAAACTGTATCTGAGTGATGATTAATATTTTTAAAATTTGTTCCTTGGGTTGTATCTTATCACACTTCTGTTTATACTTTATCCAGGATGTAAGATTGGATGATTTGCCTTTGTCAGATGTTGAAGCCTGGGTAAGATAAACAGTTTTCATTTGATGCCATAAAACTTCAGCCTGGAAGGCCATCACAGTAACTCAGGAAGGTAAATAAAACACAGAGCACTCCAACCAACATTTTTTTTTTTCTTCCTCTCACTTCATAAAACCAAACTAGGCTAAAACCATGCAGCCATAAAACATCAACCAGCCCTCAATCACCTCTTTCAAAGGCTTCAGAGACTTCTGTTTGCTCTGCAAAGAAAAAAATTTAATAAGCAAAATCTTATGATTATCAGGTGCCTTAAAAGTGACCATGAGAATCCCCTTACACTGTGTAGTTTGGTTAGAGGTAAAGCCATGTCCCTTTTCCTGGATACTGTATAATAGAACAGCATTCTTGTGCTGTAAAAAAGAGCAACATTGTGCAAAACAAAAATCATTCTCCTTGGTTTTTGGTGTTTTCTCTATTCCCTAGCCATATACCACACTCAAGTTCATTTAAAAAACTTTTCTTTAGAAAAATAAGCTATGGCCTAGCTAGTAAAGAATTTTCCCCACTAGGTTCCCTATAATAACCCTTACATTTAGTTGATAAGAAGTAGATATCAGTAATAGTCAAGCCCTGGTCTACAGAGACCTTGGTATTTTTTTAAATAACTAATTTTCTAAAAATATATTTGCCACATGATCCAGAAATCCCACTCCTGAGCATATGCCCAGACAAAACTATAATTCTGAAAAGATTCATTCACCCCTTTGTTCATAGCAGTACAAGTTACAATAGCCAAAACATGGAAATAGCCTAAATGGTCATTGACAGATGAATGTATAGGATAAAGATGTGGTGTGTGTATATATATATATATGTAAAATATTCCATTGTATATATAGGAATATTATTCAGTTATTAAAAAATGAAATAATGTCATTTGCAGCAACATGGATGGACCTAGAGATTATCATACTCAGGAAAGTCAGTCAGAAAGAGGAAGGCAAATACGATAATGATGTCACTTACATGTGGAATCTAAAATACAACACAAATGATCTCAAGCAGACTTACAAACATAGAGAACAGACTTGTGGTTGCCAAGGGGAAGTGGGGGTGGTGGAGGGAAGGACTGGGATGTTGGGATTAGCAGATGCAAACTGTCATATACAGGATGGATAAACAGCAAGGACCCACTGTATTGCACAGGGAACTATATTCAACATCCTAGGATAAACCATAATGCTAAAGAATATGAAAAGAATATATAAACACATAACTGAGCCACTTTGTTGCACAGCAGAAGTTAGACGCAACATTGTAAAATCAACCATAGGTCAGTAAAATTTTTTAAATGACTTTTTTTACCATTGTCTCAAAAGTAATTTTTACAAACCTTTCTAAATACTTTACATAAAAGTTAGATTTTATCTATATGACTTTTATCAATATATCAAGCAATTAATTGATGTATAATCTGAGGAAGACCCATGCAAGCATGCTGAGTCGCTTCAGTTGTGTCCGACTCTGGACTGTAGCCCGCCAGTCTCCTCTGTCCATGGGATTCTCCAGGCAAGAATACTGGAGTGGGTTGCCACGCCCTCCTCTGAGGTGTCTTCCTGACCCAGGGATCGAACCCACATCTCTTACAGCTCCTAATTGAAGGTGGATTCTCTACTGCTGAGCCACCAGGGAAGCCCAAAGAAGACCCTTCAATTCAGTTCAGTTCAGAAGCTCAGTCCTATCCGACTCTTTGCGACCCCATGAATTGCAGCACGCCAGGCCTCCCTGTCCATCACCAACTCCCGGAGTTTACTCAAACTCATGTCCATCCAGTCAGCGATGCCATTCAGCCATCTCATCCTCTGTCGTCCCCTTGTCCTCCTGCCCCCAATCCCTCCCAGCATCAGGGTCTTTTCCAATGAGTCAGCTCTTCGCATGAGGTGGCCAAAGTACTGGAGTTTCAGCTTCAGCATCAGTCCTTCCAATGAACACCCAGGACTGATCTCCTTCAGGATGGACTGGTTGGATCTCCTTGCAGTTCAAGGGACTCTCGAGAGTGTTCTCCAACATCACAGTCCAGAAGCATCAATTTTCTGGTGCTCAGCTTTCTTCACAGTCCAACTCTCACATCCATACATAACCACTGGAAAAACCATAGCTTTAACTAGACGGTCCTTTATTGACAAAGTGATGTCTCTGCTTTTTAATATGCTGTCTAGATTGGTCATAACTTTCCTTCCAAGGAGTAAGCGTCTTTTAGTTTCATGGCTGCAGTCACCATCTGCAGTGATTTTGGAGCCCAGAAAAATAAAGTCTGACACTGTTTCCACTGTTTCCCCATCTATTTCCCATGAGGTGATGGGACCAGATGCCATGATCTTAGTTTTCTGAATGTTAAGTTTTAAGCCAACTTTTTCACTCTCCTCTTTCACTTTCATCAAGAGGTTTTTTAGTTCCTCTTCACTTTCTGCCATAAGGGTGGTACCATCTGCATATCTGAGGTTACTGATATCTCCCTTAGGAGAGACTAATTCCTAAACCTGTCTCTCTCCCCCTCTTTGCATTTCGGACTGGTGGGGTTTCCCTAGGCATTCACAAAATTGCTCTTATATCAACCAAAGTGAGCTGGCCAGCAGAGAATAACAAGAGTGACACCTGTCACAGGTCAGAAAGAAGGCCCACGACTGACTGCTTCCCTTCCCTATTTTCAAACAGAGCAACATGCCGCCATCAGAATGTCCTTCTATGTCCAATCTTATTCCTTTCATTTGTGGCTAGCAAGTATAGATTTTACTAGTCCTCTGCAGAGTTCACATTGGTTACAGTACATAATCAGAAAATGAATCTAGTACTTAAGGTTAATTTCACTCTCTAAAATGATGCTTTTCTCTGAATATTTAAAGGTATATCATGTCAAAAGTAAAACATTGAGATTTGCCTTCACCTGATTTAAAACTGTAAACCTTCTCTTTCCTGCCCTCCTAGCCCTTCTTCAGCTGTTCTATTTTTTCAGAGCACTTTTCACCTTCAAAGCAACAGTTAGAACTGGACATGGAACAACAGATTGGTTTCAAATCGGAAAAGGAGTACCTCAAGGCTGTATATTATCAGCCCGCTTATTTAACTGATGTGCAAAGTACATCATGTGAAATGCTGAGCTGGATTAAGCACAAGCTGGAATCAAGATTGCTGTCAGAAATATTAATAACCTCACATACGCAGATGACACCATCCTTACGGCAGAAAGCAAGCAACTAAAGATTCTCTTGATAAAAGTGAAAGAGGAGAGTGAAAAAGTTGGCTTAAAACTCAAAATTCAGAAAACTAAAATTATGGTATCTGGTCCCATCACTTCATGGCAAATAGATGGGGAAACAATAGATGGGGAAATAAAGTGACAGACTTTATTTTTCTGAGCTCCAAAATCACTGCAGATGGTGACTGCAGCCATGAAATTAAAAGACGCTTGCTCCTTGGAAGAAAAGCTATGACCACCCTAGACAGCATATTAAAAAGCAGTGACATTACTTTGCCAACAAAGGTCTGTCTAGTCAAAGCTATGGTTTTTCCTGTAGTCAGGCATAGATGTGAGAGTTTGACTATAAATCAAGCTAAGCACTGAAGAATTGATACTTTTGAACTGTGGTGTTGGAAAGACTCTTGAGAGTCCTTTGGACAGCAAGGAGATCCAGCCAGTCAATCCTAAAGGAAATCAGTCCTGAATATTCATTGGAAGGACTGATGCTGAAGCTGAAACTCCAATACTTTGGCCACCTGATGTGAAGAACTGACTCATTTGAAAAGACCCTGATGCTGGGAAAGATTGACGGCAGGAGGAGAAGGGATGACAGAGGATGAAATGGTTGGATGGCATCACCGACTGATGGACATGAGTTTGAGCAAGCTCCCGGAGTTGGTGATGGACAGGGAAGCCTGGTGTGCTGCAGTCTATGGAGTCGCAAAGAGTCAGACATGACTGAGCAACCAAACTGAACTTTCACCTTCTAACACATCACATATCTTACTTATTATAAGATGGCTCCTTTGCATGCCCTCTGCAGCCCCCAGCTGGAATGTAAGCGCCATAGGGGTATTTTTAAGAACAGAGTGATTTGTTTCACTCACTAATGTTTCCCGTATGTTTACCTAAAATTATGCCTGGCAGAGTTTACATTGAGTAAACATTTGTACAATGAATAAATTTTATTTTTTATTTAATACTATTCTACCCTGCTGACATTAATTACTGAAAATATAAAAAAGGTAAATGCAAAATTGAGTAAGAATTATACCCAACCGTGGACTGTTTTTGATAGCCATGTCAGAGAGTGTTTTACAGGAAATATCACAAACCTTTGTAATAACAGTTAGACATTTAGGCAAATGGTTTTAGAGTTTTAGATAGCTTTTCTGAAAAACATTTCATTCTGGGATTTATCTGCATCCTGTTTGGGTATTGTCTATGATAACCTCTGTCTATGATAAGCTCAGGATGCTTTTGTAAGCAGGTAATGACAGAAGAATCCACCTGCAATGCAAGAGACCCTGGTTTGATTGCTGGGTCAGAAAGATCCGCTGGAGAAGGGATAGACTACCCACTCCGGTATTCTTGGGCTTCCCTGGTGGCTCAGATGGTAAAGCATCTGCCTGCAGTGCAGGAGACCTGGGCTCGATCCCTGGCTTGAGAAGATCCCCTGGAGAAGAGAATGGCTACCCACTCCAGTATTCTGGCCTGGAGAATTCCATAGACAGAGCCTGGCAGGCTATATAGTCCATGGGGTCACAAAGAGTCAGACATGACTGAGAGACTTTCACTTCACTTCAATGACAGAAGAGCCACTGTTAGGGAGGTTAAACCATAATGAAATAAGCACCCTCAGAGTTCAACAATGTTATTAAAGACCCAGGTTCTCTCCAACTTTCTGCTTCCCCATTAACTTGGATTTTTTTTTATCATAATGCTTGTTGCCTCATGGTTGCAAGAGGACTGCCAAGGCATAAGGTATCACACCTGCATTCAAGACAGAAAAAATGGAGGAAAATGCCATACCATTGAGTTCTCTCTTATCTGTCTCTTTTATTAGGAAAGCAAAAGAAGTTCTAGAACGTACAGCAGAGATTCATTGGCCAGAACTAAATCACATGGCCAACCACAGAGATTAAAAAGCCAGGAAAAGCAAAGATTTGGCAAAGAACAGGATTGCCTGACAATGGTTTTCTAAAATAGCAAGAGATTTTTTTTAAAGCTAATGCCTAGGCCCCATTTCAAACCAGTTAAATCAGAATCATGGAAGGAAAGCAGGAATCATATTTTTATTTTTTAAAGAATTTCTTTTTTTCATGGCATTCTCTCCTGTTCTGTATTTTGTTTGTTTGTTTTTATATTATAGTTGAACAATATTGTGTTAATTTCACATATACAGCAGTGATTCATTTATACATATGCAGGTATCTTTTTTTTTTTTTTTTTTTTAATAGGTATTTTAAAAGCAACATTGGTGATTGTCATGTGCAGCAAGGATGAGAATCACAGACTGGACCATTAAAGAGTTATTGACAGAATCAACCACATCCATAGCCATTGTGAATGAAATAATCTGGCTTTTGTTTTAAAAAAAAAAAAAGGATTAAGGAAAGGGAATGGGTTGGGAAAGCAAATAGCATCAGTCACATTTGTTAACTTAATGTTGTTATCATACCTCTACTTGAAAGGACTCACTTTGTTGTTCATTCCCTCATTCTTTCAGAAGACATTTATTAAATACCCACTAAATGGAAACGACCCCGATGCTGGGAGGGATTGGGGGCAGGAGGAGAAGGGGACGACAGGGGATGAGATGGCTGGATGGCATCACCGACTCAATGGACATGAGTTTGAGTGGACTCGGGGAGTTGATGATAGACAGGGAGGCCTGGCGTGCTGCGATTCATGGGGTCGCAAAGAGTCGGACACGACTGAGTGACTGAACTGAACTGAACTGAAATGTAAGGCACTGGGGACAAAAGATGATTAAGTTCTTAGAGACTAATGAGGGACATGAATATGTAGGGGAAAAAATCCATTAAAATCCAATACCCCTGACTTCTCTAGTGGTCCAGTGCTTAAGACTGTGTGCTTCCACGGCAGTGGGTGTGAGTTCAATCCCTGGCCAGGGCAAGGAGGGACTCAGGAAAAAAAAAATCCAACGTGCCAAAGTCTGGGGAGAGGAGGAAACCAGAGGCTGCTCAGTTTTACAAGATGAAAAAGTTCTACAGATTAGTTGTATAACAATATGAATATAGTCACTACCGAAATATATATTTAAAAATGGTTAAGATGATAAAATTTTATGTTATGTGGTGTTTACCACAATTTTTCAAATGAAAGCAAAACAAAATGAAAAACAATATGGTGAATCCTAATAGAGGAATAAGGCTAAAGAGCTTATGAGAGAACACAGGATTATTTTTTCACTTTCAAAGCCTTTGAAAGTGAATAATCACCTAATTATCCTTTTCAGTAACCATCTGTCTCTACTCACCAGTTTCATCCTTTATGACCTGATCTTAGGATGACCTGTTTTTGTTCAGTCGCTAAGTTATGTCCAACTCTTTGCAACCTCATGGATTGATTGCAGCACACCAGGCTTCCCTGCCTTTCACTATCTCCTGGAGTTTTCTCAAGTTCATGTCCATTGAGTGGGTGACACTATCTAACCATCTCCTCTGCCACCCTCTTCCCCTTCTCCTTGGGACACTTTCTTGCTTAGAATGTGATCAACAAATTGTAAGGTAAGGGAGTTAGAGAAGGCAAGGTTCAGAAAAAGAGACTGGCACTTTACAGGAACAGATCACCTTTAATGAGGTGAGAAGGGGCAGCTGTCAGATTAGCGAGCTCCTGCACTTATCCAAGAAAAGAGTAAGTATATATAGGCATGTACGTGGAAAATTACTGTCTTAAGGGGGCCTGTTCTTCACCAAGGTTGTTCAGAATAGTTATCTCTTAAATGGCTAGGGCAAGGAATTTTGGAGATAGACCTGAGTCTGGACCAGCTGGGAGCTGGGCGTAATCAACTTTAATATCCATTTTTTTCTTCGGGTGATAGAGTTCTTTGTTTTGCATAGAATGGTGGGGAGGACCTGGAGGGGAGTTTTAACTCCAGGCTATTTTGAGCCATGTAACTTTCCTTCACAAATGGATATAGATTGTGGTCAATTTGGGGTCCACTTTAAGTGTTTAGGCTTATAAACAGGTAAATTTGGATTAAACTTATATCTAGTCAGTCTTTCCTCACTTTTTTCCTTGCATTTGCCCCCATGAGATTTAGCTTATTATCAAGACTTTTGTCTCAAGTTTTTGAATATCTCTTTGACGGCATCTGGGTAGACAGCCAATTCTAATTTGAAGAAGAGCAAGGAATTTCCAAATCAAGTTATCACCTAACACTGTTTTCAATAAGTTATGTATATGAATGTTTTAAATTCTATGTATACCCATTCTGAAGTAGCAAATAGCATTACTTACCATATATGAGCCATACATTTAAAACATATGAGTGCCAAGTTTACCTGCAATTGTTTGGATTATCAGTGGTCTCCAATATTTGCTATAGGGCCCTGTCCTCCAGTTGCCCTCACTGGGCACTCAGTATCAACGTCACCTTCAAGGAAATCAAACTCTCAGAACTGTGACTGCGGTTCTCAGGTCGAAATAAAGAGCCTCAGGGTTTGTAACAGCATTCCCTCCCTCCCCAACACACACATACACTCTTTCACAACTTTAGAAACTTGCTTTTTAAAGAACCCAAGTTCATCATCACATCATTAAATTGGAAGGATGTTTCCAATTTAAAGAGTATGTGTACCCCCAAAGTCTTAAAAAGTCTGGAACATCTGCACAGTAATCTACATACAATATCCACAGCAAACTACATACAATACCAGATAGCAAATTTGAGCAATTCTGATTCATGTGATTAATCCATGTTCAAAGCTAGTACTGTTTTAAATAATAATAATAAAACTACAAGAAAGTGACTATCTAAAAATATAAAATTGAGGATGTTGAGCCCAACCTCTGATTCTAATCCCCATTACTTTATCTGCCCTGGGACACTCCAAAATTACAACACCTACACCTGTCAAGAATAAGAAATAAGCACTTAAGGATTAGACATGGTTTATGTAAAATTTATTGCTTCAGGTAAGAGAGATTCAGACACTTAGGTTTTTCTTATGGACTCTGCTCTGAGTTCTGACTTTTGTTGAATTTACTCAAAAGATATCCACAATCCACATAGAGGGTACCACCCCCTTTCCACATCAAAACACACTACTATATATAAAATAGATAACAAGGACCTACTGCATAGCACAGGGAACAATACTCAATATTTTGTAATAACCTATAAAAAGAATCTTAAAGCTTATATAAAAACTGCACATAAAAAAAAAACACTGCACATATCTGAATCACTTTGTTGTATACCTGAAACTAACACAACATGGTAAATCAACTGTATTTTAATTTAACAAAGACCAACACCATGATAACTTTAAATCCTAAAATACCTGAGGCAAATAACTGTTTCTATTTGTTTTACTGAAAGTTTGGGCTACTTGAGAGGGTCTAACACGGCAATACCAGAAACAAATTTAATTGAGTATTGAAGATCCTTCTTAGAAGTCCTTCAGCAACCACACCACAGGCAGCCTCTCTCTGACTACTTTTCCCCTCTGACCTCATCTTCCCCCACTACTTCCCAAACCTCCTTTCCTTTCCTGAGCTTCCCCCTCACCATATTCCCTACCTCCCCTTGACTTTTTAAGCAGCACAGTTTAATTATTAATATCTCTAGATTTCTCTAGTTGAAGCCTCGCTGAACTCCATCAAGGAATTTTCTTAAAGACTCATGTGTACCTAACATGAATTCTGAAGCTACTTTTAAGATTATTTTTCTCAGCCTGGCTACATTTAGATTTTGAATTTTCTGAGGCAGAAGATCTGTGTCACCTAAGCTGATCAAAGTGACAGAGAAATAGAGCAACATACATATAGTGATTAAAGATACAAATACCTTTATCTATCTGGGATCTAGAAGTTCACGCAGTACCAAATAATTTCCAACATTATGTCCTGTTCCGAAGGTATTTTATGAAAGCCTCAAACGATTGCCTAAGTTAGTGCTACAGATTGCAGCCTTTATTTTGTATCTGTATTGCTTCTCTGTTAAGCCAAGTAATTAATACTGTAATTAAAAATTATAGCATTAAATATAAATAGAATATTCCTAGTTATTAAAATTCCAGGTGGCACTAGTTGTAAAACCTGCCTGCCAAAACAGGAGACATAAGAGACTCAGGCTTGATCCCTGGGTTGGGAACATCCCTTGGAGGAGGAGAGATCAACTCACTGCAGTATCCTTGCTTGGAGAATCCCATGGACACAGGAGCCTGGTGGGCCACAGTCCATAGGGTCGCAAAGAGTCAGACATGATTGAAGCGACTTAGAACAGCACAAAAATTTTTTACAGAAAATTGTTGGAAGACAAGGTTGATTATGTGTGGATATGTATCAGAAAGAATTTTCCAAGAGTGCTAAAAAAAAATCTGTTTTTCAAAGCAGCACAAAATCTCTGTGGGCAGCAAAGAATTATCACCCTTCAACAAAAAGAAAAACAGAAAGATATGAATACATAATAAAGTAAGTTTGCTTGCTACACACTCCACTCTCAACATTTCGTGCCAACAATGGGAGAAAAGTGACTGAATCAAGCCAACATTCTAATAAAATCTCCAGATTCTATTCTGCCAAATACCATTCACATTAAAACAGGGTGTTTTTTCTGTACTTTTGAAGAAATGAAATCTGTCCTTTGGTTGCTTTTGTTTACTTGTAGTTCATGTCTGCTTGAGTTTTAAGGTGATTTTTTTTTTTAATGACCACTGATAAACCAGGCAAAATAAACGGCCATCTACTAGAAAGCAGTAAGAGGAAAAATGAAAGGGGGAAAATATGAAAATATAGGTGTCCTAGGTAGTTTGGGAAATTTCTAGGGCTTTCTTTGGACTAGGAAATAGAAAGAGAGGTAAGAGCAAACCTCTCAAGGAAAACAGTTCACAGTAAACATACACACAAATGCAGCACAAGAAAAGGAATATTAAAACACCAGCCTGAGTAAAGTGAGTATAACTGCAAGAATAAAGTGGTTTTATTTTATCTAGGCAATACAGCCCATTAAAGTAAATTGAAGAAAATTGTAGATTCAGTCATTCTTTCAGTCAGCAAATATATCGAAGAAATAATTTCCAAACTCTTTTCTAACTGGGACACTATAAAGGTCTATCAAACATAAATATGGTTTTATGGGCTCAAAATACATTTAAACAAATAAAATCACATCAAATACCCTAGTGTTTTGAAACATGCATTAAACAGTCGGCATGCCTTTTGGAAAAAAGCACTGAATATACTAGGCTTTATTTGTACATCAAAAGAATTTCATGTACTGCATAACTAGAGAAAGATAATATCTATAAAAGAATTGTCTCTCTAGATCAAGCATGGCAGTTGCATCTTTTGAATTTTGATGCTACACTAAAACTACAGAGATATAAACACTAATGAATAGATAATGCTTTTAAAGGCAGTATTTACATACATAATGCAATAATTTTCTGCTAAATTTTCTTTTTTTGACTGTACATTCAGGATGATTACTGTGTGCATGTAAATGGTTTAAATGATCAGTATATGGCCAAGAGCTTTTTTCCAAAGTGCTTTTGCCATTGCAAACATAAAAATATATTTATTCTTTCACAGCTGCATTGACTTGGTTGGAATGCATGTATCCAGCAGACCTCTGCATCTAAGCTTTTACCACAATGCCACAATTCAACTGAACTCTAAAAATATTTATAAAATTCTACTCTTTGTAAGTTACTACGCTGACCTGTGTGAACAAGAGTTCATCATACCTCCACAGTGCCAAACACCTGCATATCTACCTTAGGGAGGTGGACTTCTGAAGGCAGAGAATGTCCTGACTTGGCAAAAATGCTCAGAAGTTGCTGAGAAGCCACAAATAGGACAAATGCTCACTCAACTTCAGAATAAGTTCATTCATTCAATCTTATCTACAAAGTGCCTACTATATGTCAGGCCCAGTTGCTTTCCTTTCCTTCCCATATGTCATATTTTATATATCATCCTTTATATGTCTCTCTGGGCAATCCAACACCATCACATTGCTTCCCATTAAACTGACAGGTTCTCAAAGGCTGGGACCTTATCATATCAACTGACACATTGCCATGGAATCAATAAATACTTATGAATGAATAAATAAATGATAAAAACATAATTTTATGTAGTAAAGGCAAGGAAAGAGAGTCATAGAAGATGTGGTATTCTAGCTTAGGCTTAAAGAGAAGAAAAGGAAGCAGGTTCTAGACAAAGGGAACAGTATAAGTGAAGACCTGAGAAAGGGAAAAGAGTGGGCATTTGGAGAAAGTTGGCAGTTGAATTGGTTGGTATATAGCTCTGGTTCCCTCCTGGGGAGAAGAGCTTTGGCTCACCACCAACCCCACTCAATTGTACCAGAATACAGGGGATGACATATTGAAGCCTGACGTATTGAAACAACTCCCCACGTCATTCTGAGGAATATTCCTGGTTAAGAAACGTTACTTATAAAGTGTGTAGAAGGGATGATGAGCAAAGGAAAAATAGTAGGCAAAGTTGCAAATTTTCAGGACTTCCCTGGTGGTCCAGTGGTTAGAAATCCATCTGCCAATGCAGGGGACAGGGGTTTGATCTCTAGTCTAGGAAAATCCTATATGCCAAGGAGCAACTGGGCCCATGAGTCACAACTACTGCAGCTCACACTCCTAGAGCCTGTGCTCTGCAAGTAGAAAAGCCACCACAATGAGAACCTGAGCATCACAATGAAGAGTAGCCCCTGCTTGCAGGAACTAGAGAAAGCCTGTGTGCAGCCAAAAATTATTTTTTTTTAATGTTTCAAACAGAACATTCAGTTCAGTTCAGTCACTCAGTTGTGTCCCACTCTTTGTGACCCCATGGACTGCAACACGACAGGCCGCCCTGTCCATCACCAACACCTGGAGTTTACCTAAACTCATGTCCATCGAATTGGTGATGCCATCCAACCATCTCATCCTCTGTCATCCCCTTCTCCTCCTGCCTTCAATCTTTTCCAGCATCAAATTAGTCTTTTCAAATTAGTCAGTTCTTCGCATCAGGTGGCCAAAGTATTGGAGTTTCAGCTTCAGCATCAGTCCTTCCAATGAATATTCAGAACTGATCTCCTTTAGTATGGACTGGTTGTATCTCTTTGCAGTCCAAGGGACTCTCAAGAGTCTTCTCCAATGCCACAGTTCAAAAGCACCAATTCTTCAGCACTCAGCTTTCTTTATAGTCCAACTCTCACACCCATACATGACTACTGGAAAAACCGTAGCTTTGACTAGGTGGACATTTGTTGGCAAAGTAATGTCTCTGCTTTTTAATATGCTGTCTAGGTTGGTCATAACTTTTCTTCCAAGGAGCAAGTGCCTTTAAATTTCATGGCTGCAGTCACCATCTGCAGTGATTTTATTTTGGGAGCCCCCCAAAATAAAGTCTCTGTTTCCACTGTTTCCCCATCTATTTGCCATGAAGTGATAGGACCAGATGCCTTGTCTTAGTTTTCTGAATGTTGAGTTTTAAGCCAACTTCTTTACTTTCCTTTTTCACTTTCATCAAGAGGCTCTTTAGTTCTTCTTCACTTTCTGCCATATGGGTGGTGTCATCTGCATATCTGAGGTTATTAATATTTCTCCCAGCATTCTTGACTCCAGCTTGTGCTTCATCCAGCCCAGCGTTTCTCATGATGTACTCTGCATAGAAGTTAAATAAGCAGGGTGACAGTATGCAGGTTTGGTGTACTCCTTTCCCTGTTTGCAACTAGTCTGTTGTTCCATGTCCAGTTCTAACTGTTGCTTCCTGACCTGCATATAGATTTCTCAAGAGGCACGTCAGGTGGTCTGGTATTCCCATCACTTTCAGAATTTTCCACAGTTCGTGGTGGTCCACACAGTCAAAGGTTTTGGCATAGTCAATAAAGCAGAAATAGATGTTTTACTGGAACTCTCTTGCTTTTTGATGATCCAGCCGATGTTGGAAATTTGATCTCTGGTTCCTCTGCCTTTTCTAAAACCAGCTTGAACATCTGGAGGTTCACGGTTCAAATATTGCTGAAGCCTGGCTTGAAGAATTATGAGCATTACTTTACTAGTGTGTGAGATTAGTGCAATTGTGTGGTAGTTTGAGCATTCTTTGGCATTGCCTTTCTTAGGGACCGGAATGAAAACTAACCTTTTCCAGTCCTGTGACCACTGCTAAATTTTTCAAATTTGCTGGCCTATTGAGTGTAGCACTTTCACAGCATCATCTTTTAGGATTTGAAATAGCCTCAACTGGAATTCCATCACCTCCACTAGCTTTGTTCCTAGTGATGCTTCCTAAGGCCCACTTGATTTTGCATTCCAAAATGTCCGGCTCTAGGTGAGTGATCACACCATCATGATTATCTGGCTTGTGAAGATCTTTTTTGTATAGTTCTTCTGTGTATTCTTGCCACTTCTTCTTAATATCTTCTGCTTCTGTTAGGTCCATACCATTTCTGTCCCTTGTTGTGCCCATCTCTGCATGAAATGTTCCCTTGGTATCTCTAATTTTCTTGAAGAGATCTCTAGACTTACCCATTCTATTGTTTTCCTCTATTTCTTTGCACTGATCACTGAGGAAGGCTTTCTTATCTCTTCTTGCTATTCTTTGAAACTCTGCATTCAAATGGGTCTATCTTTCCTTTCTCCTTTGCCTTTCAATTCTCTTCTATTCACAGCTATTTGTAATGCCTCCTCAGACAACCATTTAGCCTTTTTGCATTTCTTTTCCTTGGGGATGGTCCTGAAACCTGCCTCCTGTACAATGTCACAAACCTCCATCCATAGTTCTTCAGGCACTCGGTTTATCAGAACATTAAACATTAAAAAACTGCAAATTATCAGAGCATAAATTATATGAGTTGATATCAAGAGATAGAGAAATCAGTAGGGGCCAGGTCATGGCAATGCTGCTCAAGACGGAAGAAGAAATAACTCCTCCAGCCTCAGGCTGGCCAGCAATGTATTCTCCTGGATAGAACCACAGCTGAGCCAAGGCTGCAGAGTTTTAAGGACTGAAGTTTGGAAAGCTCATGTAACCTGACTCCATAAGAATTTTCACAATATGTCCTAGAGGACCATAAGCTGGGTAGGGGGCAGGGCAGAGTGGAGGAATATCCACTTACTGAACTTGATATCCTATTGTGAAGAACAGGAGACACACTTGATAGAGATTCACATTTAGTAGTTTCTGTATATCTGATTTATATAACTACAGAGCTAATTTGCCATTTATTAAATAATATGAATTCTAGTCTTCAAGTGATGTATTCATTATCAATTTAAAATTGAGAGTTTAAAAAAACACCTCTTCAAATACTGTTAAGAGAGTCAATCAAATCAGGTGGCCCAGACTGGATAGTTAATTTAGTGCAGAAATGTTACCTGTTTTATGAATATAAAGACATTTTGTTGGAGCATGGAAATATCTGCTCTTGGGCCTAGGAATTCCCAGTTTTGGCCCAATGCTTGCAGAAGACAGAGCCTGGCTCCTTATTTTAGGAGGATAGTGGGGAGGGATGGAGATGAGGGGAGGGAGTTGGTAAGAATGGAACAAAGCTCAGTATGTACAGTATAAATCAAGACTTGGGTTCTAGCCTGAGCTGTGTCCCTTACTCAATGTCCCTGAGCCTCTCTAAGCATCAATTTCCTCTATCTGAAAATACGCAGATGAGTGAGATGATAGTATATCCCCTTTTTAAAAAATATTTCACACCTTTATTTTTAAAAGTTATGTCAGAGATATAGTTTGTTTTAAAGTTATGCTAATGCGTGCGAGCCTGCTAAGTCACTTCAGTCTGTGTCTGACTCTTTGCGATCCCAAGCACTGTAAGATGCCAGGCTCCTCTGTCCATAGGATTCTCTAGGCAAGAACACTGGAGTGGATTGCCATGCCCTCCTCCAGGGGATCTTCCCCACCCAGGGATCAAACCCACCTCTCTTATGTCTCCTGCACTGGCAGGTGGGTTCTTTACAGCCACCTGGGAGGCCCACGCTAATGCCTATCATATTTTTATTGCCTGTTTATATTATTATAGTCAAAGATTAAAAATAAGAGTATACTATTTACACTCTTACTTGCCTTCTTATCCACCTTCCAACTTCTTATCCAAGTTCCCACTTATTGTTTTCTCCAAGGTACAACAAAAGATACCTCTTCCTTTGTTATAGTCATTTAAAGAGTAGCAGTTACAGATGTTATAGGAAAATCACTTTTAAGGCTTCATTTTCCTGCCTTAAAAAATATTCATTTGAAAATATTATTCTTTAATTTTATTTATTTTTCATTTATTTTATACACCAACAATCAATCGGTTGGAATAGGATGTCTCATCATTAGCACAAACCAGTAATCTTATCCCCTATCTCACTACCGGGGAAGAACTGGGGTAAAATCTAATGGATATTTTAAGCAACGCCATCAGTTATTCCCTCCAGTCTTTCACATTTTACGTTGCTTTCCTATAGTCATCATTCATTTCTTTAGCACAGCGAAGTAATGATATCAGAGGCAAAGATGTGCCGTGATAGCATCTGCTAAGGATCTAACAGATGAATGACAGTCTTTATTCTTTCTGAAATGAACTCTGCCACTGTCTATGTACATATAGCCCAGTTGTATATCCCAATCACATCCCTTCCACCTGTGATTCTAAATAATTCCAGATGTCTAATCAACCAGGTTCCAATCAGTTAACCCAGGAGACCCACAGGGCCCCTCCCACCGGGTCAGACCTTCCTGGGACCTTCCGGCCTGGCTCGCCCTTGGCAACACCCGGCCCTTCGGCCCCTGCGCGCCGCCTCCGGGACCTCGGGGCCGCGCTGCGCGCACCAGAGGCCACGTGACCCCGAGCTGCCATGGCGGTGGTTCCCGGAGGTCCCCGCTCCGGGCCTGCAGCGGGCGCCCACTTTTTCTGCACCGCGGGCCGCGGCCTGGAGCCCTTCCTGATGCGGGAGGTGCGGGAGCGGCTGGCTGCAACCCAGGTGAGTCGGCCTCGCAGCGAGCCGGAGCGGGAAGCGGGCGGCCCAGGCCCCGCCCCTGCCCGCGGTCCCTCCCCGCAGGGGTCGGTCCTCGACCCGCGAAAGCGACGCCAACCCGCGCTGTCTGCCCGCGAGCCCAGGCAGGCGACGGCCGGGCCCTCGGAGTGCTGCTGGCAGGTCCTTTACTAACTGCCAGAAAGACCCGCCAGCCCTTTCCCCCTGCACATCTGTCACTGTCACAGCTGAAGTTTTTTTTTTAAAGAGTGACTGATGCGAGTTACTTCCTAGATGCTTTAAAAGAAAAATGTTTGATAGTGCGTATAATTAGAATTAGACCTGTAAGAATTCTTTCTTCAGCTTTTAAATGCAAATATAATCGTCATGCTCAGCTATTTTTGTCAGTTTCCTGACACCGTGTTTATCTTATAGGACTGTTGGGAGGATTCAGTGATAAAGGTTTTGTAAAGTACAGCGTAAATCCGCAGTAAATAGTAGCTAGAAAAATACTCTAGCATGCCTCAGAGAGGGATGTTAGCAGTTGCTGGTATTATTACGCTGTTAATTTCGATGAAATGAAGAGAGTTGTAAACATCAGTTTACGTTCTAGTACATGCTGAGCCTGTTTCTTGAAAACAGGGAAAGGGTGTAATAGAAAAAGGTTCCAGAGTCTTGATGGGATTATATATGACAGTGTGAATGATGTATTTTTGGAAAATGAAAGCTTATTGAAAGAAATTGACCACTCCACTCCGAGGACTCCTGAAGTGTTGAAAGCTCACAAAAGGAGTTTCTGTGATGATGATTGGGGAGAGGAGGATAGAGAGGATCATGAAAAATGACATCAGTCTTATTAGACTTAGACTAACTGCCCTTTGTGGTTTTAGTCACGGAACGTCATAGAGTGTTGAATGTAACTAGTCTAAAAAAGCAACAATATAATAGCAACTGCTGACATGGGTTAAGCATTTAATATGTCAGACACTTAATTTTCACAACAACCCTCTCTTTTGAGATAAGCTCCACATTTAACAAAAATGGAAAATGAAGCACAAGTAAGTCCAATAAAATATTCACGTCATGGAACCAGAAAATGGCAGAGCTGGGATTCAAACCCAAGCTATCTGTGAAATCACGAATGCTATCATGTTCAACCCAGGCAGGCTGGCACCCGGTCCCAGTTCCTTAAACACCACGAAGTCATGACCTGCACTAGTTTTTGTTTTTTGTTTTTTTTTTTAATGTTCACTTAGAGTTCTTGGTGTGAAAAATAGAAGGCTTGACCCAATCCGCGTATGCCTCACTATTAGAAAGCTGGTCCTCTCTGCTTGTTTTCAGGGTTCGCCATTTGCACCTCCATGGTGTAGTTTCGCATGTTCCTCTATTTTCTGTATTTCCTATAAATTGGAGTCCTATAAGTTATAGCTGGCACTTGGTCACGTTCAGGTTTGATTTTTTTCCTCCGGTGTTGGGTCAAGCCTGTTTATAGGTTCCTGGGTATTTTTTAATATTTAATTTATAGCATATAAATATATACGCTAGTATGCAGTGTGTAGCGTTCCTTAAAGAAATGTATTGGGTAAAATTAAGCTTTGTAATTCTGTTTAATGTGTTAAATACTGTTATTATAAAAATAAAAGTAGAAACAGTAATTTTGAAGATAAAATTCACTGTAGTAGAAGTGTCTGCAATGCCAGCGAGCCAGGAGGCCCGGTCAGTTGATTAATCAGCCTTTATAAACCCACATAGCAAAACAGTTAGCCCACATAGTAGCTTTAAGCAGATAGTCACGTTATTTCAGTTATTTCATCCGATGGGATAATTGCATAAGGTTCTCCAAAGATTCTGTGCATTCCCTGTAGATTGGATACTTTTTAAAAAATTAAGTAAAAAATATATTTTTAATTCTCTCTTCTAAAATGAAACACAAAAGCTTACACACCACCTCAGTCCTTCACCTAGCACTTTAAAATCAATTCCCCATCCCCCCACCCCACCAGAAGAAAGAGAGAAAAAAGAAAAAATAAATAAATAAATAAATAAATAAATAAATAAAATCAATTCCAAAATTAAATGGCATCTGTAGAATTAGGAAAACTTTGGTATCTCCTTGTTACTGTACCTTACCTTTTTGCCTTGGCAAAAAAATTATTAGATCTGACTCCCTAAATTTTAAAAGAAAGGCAAAAATACTAACTGCTTAGATATTCTAGCTGACAACAGAGCTGTTTTTTCTTTTAATAAAGGCTGTTATTTCATCTTCTGAAGTGTTAGACATAAAACCAGTTGGTTTTAGACACTTTTAATGATTTAATTCCAAATGGAAAAAGCAGATTGGATATATAAATAAATTTTCAAGTAACAAATACTAGTGTGAAATATTCTAAAATGCCACAGTCCTCCCTAATTATTGTAATTGAATATGATCAGTTACAAACAATAAACTAAAGAAAATGAGTAACAGTAGCTTCAGCAGTGTTTGAAATCATAAACACCAAAACTCATTTTTCTACTAGTTTGAGATACAGTACTTTGCAAAAAGTGAACTATTAAAGCACTTTCATACATGTGATTGATTCTCACAGTGGCTGTTTTACCATTTCATAAACTACTTCTGATTACAAGCTCATTTCTTATAAAAGGAATGTAGGCCTAATGTAAATTTTTTTTAAATAAACAGAATAAACCAGTGTTGGTGTTGATTTCTAGAATGTATTTAACATTTTAAGTGGCTAAACACATACTATTCTTATGATTGAGCACCCCAGTAGATTAAAGGACCTTTTAGGTCCTCTTAATTAACTTGATTTTTCAGTCAAAAAAAATTTTTTGTTCTCCACACCCCCCTCCAATAAAATATTTTTAGAAGTTCTTTATATAAATTGTCTCCCTTGGTACTCAAGTAAATGAGAAAAGATAAGATCTTTGTACTATTAAATAACTAATTTAATGTCTAGACTACTTAGGTTAAAATCACTGGTCTAGATGTTTGTATCAGTTTGTTTATAAGACTTGAATCTTAGAACTATACATTTACAGTAAAATATTTATTTCAGTTCCCCCAGAATCGTAACCTGCTATTTCATGTGATGGCTTAATATCAACTATACTTTTAGATCAAGTAACAAAATTTAAACTTCAAAAAAATTTACCTTTTAAAACTTTGTTTCCAAGTTCTAAGCATTTTGAGGTATATATTCAATTTTAACTTTAGTGGGAAAATGTCACCTTTGTAATGAGAAAGAAGTAAATTGTAAAAACCAGAAGTCCTTGTTTTAGTTACTTCATTGTCCCCTTAAATATTGATTCCTAAACATTCTTTTCATTCCCTACTTCTCGGTCTGTCTTAGGTACATTGCTAGTACCTAAAGTCTTTGGGGGTTTTTTAATTTATTTGTTTTTCCAGCTCTATTTAGATATAATAAACATAATACAACTTCCCCTAGTGGCTCAGATGGTAAAGCATCTGCCTACAATGCGGGAGACCCAAGTTCAGTCCCTGGGTTGGGAAGATCTCCTGGAGAAGGAAATGGCAACCCACTCCAGTATTCTTGCCTGGAAAATCCCATGGACAGAGGAGCTTGGTAGGCTACAGTCCATGGGGTCACAAAGAGTCAGACAGAACTGAGCGACTTCAAACTCACACTCAGACATAATACATAATAGCATTATATAAGTTTAAGGTGATTTGATACATTTATATGTTGCAAAATGATGACCACCCTACCATTAGCTAACACCTCCATCCCATCATGTAATCAGCATTACTTTTTTGATGTGAACATTTAAGATCTACTCTTTTAGCAACTTTCAGCTAGGTAATACAGAATCATTAGCCAAAATCACCATGCTATACATCAGAATCCCAGAACTTGTTAATCTTGTAAGTATAGAAGTATTGGGATTTTAATTGTCATCAACTTAGGGCTTCCCCAGCAGAGATTCTTCTTCATCAAGCTAGCGTGTAACTTTAGAAATTACCATCCTAAAAGCTTAATTAGAACAGGTCAGATCAAACATACCATCCACTTGGAGTTCAAGTTCCCACTGAGTGGGAGCTGCCTATACACATGGAACACCCCTGATTCCATGGTTGCCTCAGTCCTAGGAGATGACTTAAAACCATGTTGGTTAGCTTGTGGCCACTGCTAAAAGGAGAATGCTAGGGTCATCCACATCCATCCTGAACTTGAGAGGGGTGGGCTGACCCAAAAGGTTTAGGATTCCATTGGCATTGAGCATCATGTGCTGTACCTCATTTGACTCTCTCTGAATCAGTGCTCTTTTCATTTTCCTTTCTTCTCTGACTTTGTCCACATATCTATCCTGTCTTCAAAGCCTCTTTCAGCTTGATGCATACTCTTGCTTCTATCCATTGTCTGGTTCCCACAGCCAAGTGGTTCATTATTTCTTCCTCAGTAATCTAATTCTCCCTCCAGCATCACATTCAGCACTCAGTCCTTTATGTCCCGTCCACAGAAATCTTTCTTCCAGCTAATTTAGTGCTGTCATAGTTTTCATCAAAAGTCTATAATGGTGAACCATTACCATCTGGAGTAAAACTGTGACCGTTTTTCAAGCTGGGCTGAGCTACACTACATCCATCTACCTGACACCATCAGTCAGCATCACACAGCAAAGGTTGCCTTGCTGTCTTACAGTTCACTTCAGCCAGGTTGTCACGGCCACGGGGGAGCCTGGTGGGCTGCCGTCTATGGGGTCGCACAGAGTCGGACACGACTGAAGTGACTTAGCAGCAGCATATGCCTATTACATTATTATTCATCTTTAGGATTTATACTGTATGCTTCTTTGTAGACCATGAGGTAGATGTTTAATAAATACTTACTGATTAGGTTAAACTTGGTCTAGACACCTAATTTGTCCTATCCATTTTGCCTTTCCTTTGCCCACTTTTAGTAGTTATGTGAGATTTGATAATTAATCAGTATTTTGTGTTCTTTTTTTTTTTTTAGTAGTGTGCACACACACACTTTCCAAAAGGTAACACAGAAAGATTATGGTCTTGATCACTGACTATGTGACTTCATACAAATTAGTTAACCACTCTAAGCCTCAATTTCCTAATCTGTAAAATGGAGATGATAAAATCTACCTTAGAGGGTTGTTACAGGATGAGGGGGAAAAACATATTCAGAGTGCCTGCTGCTGCTAAATCACTTCAGTCGTGGCCAACTCTGTGCAACCCCATAGACGGCAGCCCACCAGGCTCCGCCGTCCCTGGGATTCTCCAGGCAAGAGCACTGGAGTGGGTTGCCATTTCCTTCTCCAATGCATGAAAGTGAGAAGTGAAAGTGAAGTCGCTCAGTCATGTCCAACTCTTCGCGACCCCACGGACTGCAGCCTACCAGGCTCCTCCGTCCATGGGATTTTCCAGGCAGGAGTACTGGAGTGGGGTGCCATTGCCTTCTCCGATAGATAGTAGATACTTCAGAAATAGGCATTTTTATTATTGTTAGTCTAGATGCTATGTTTTAATGCATTAAGGGGGAGGGAAGGGAAATGATTCTTGCTCTGACATTGAACTGCATTAATATGTATTTTTTCTATCTCTAGGTTGAATACATTTCAGGAAAAGTTTTTTTCACCACCTGTTCTGACTTGAATATGCTGAAACAATTGAAATCTGCAGAAAGGTTATTTTTGCTGATTAAAAAGCAGCTTCCATTTCCTGTTTCTTCTGTAAATAAAGGTAAGTGTATTCCTGTTGCTTTTACCTACATGATATAGTGCACTCCAAAGTCTTTTGGTTGGCAGTTAATATGTAGTCATTTCACATTTTTAAGAATCATTCATACCCCTGAGATCATTAATTAGTTATTTTTCTGTATTTCCTGCATATTATCACCTAATTGTGTCTCTTTTACAAGTTTTGACCAATGTGCTGCCTTCCTTCTGAGATTTTAGCGTCCTAAGTCACGTTTCTTCCTTGAGAATTATGATCAGACACCTTCTCTGAGGCTATATGTGGTTTGTGCATTTATTTAGATTTAGGAGCATGTAATAACCCCAAATGCATTGATTTAAATAATTGGTCAGAACTTAAAAATTTTACCTGATGAGTGATATAATTGGAAAATACTACATAGTAAAATTTCCTGTTTGGGGAACTTTAAATTGATAAAGCATTAGAGTTAAAGAGGGCTTAAGAGATTTCTTGTCCACTCCCTACTTTTATAAATATGCTGCTGAAATAATGTAAAGATATTGACAAAAGCAAAAAAAGAATCAGCTACAGCTGGATAGAACATTGCCTTAAACATTATTTTGATTGCTGCTTGTGCACAAGAAACCATGTCATCACATAGTCTATAATAAACTGTGTCAAGAGCAATTCAAATGGCGAGAAATCAAGATGGGGCAGAAAAATTGTTTTAAAACAAATCCTAAGGTATTATATTGTAAGGTCAGTATAATCTCATCCCAATATTCCACACACTTTTGTCTTTAAAGAACTACAGTAATTGCTGTTTGATCATCTTGATGGCTTTTGTTTATCAAGAAAAGATTACATCTTACTAAGCATGACTGCCAGTTCCTAAATTATGAATGAGTTGTGTATCTGAAATGTTACTTTATGGAAGCTCATTTTATGATCTGTGCTAATATTTTGTGGTCTAAAATAGTCTCAAGATTCAGTTGCTCTGTTTTTAAGCTCTGTTTTGCAATTTACTCTATTTTTTTAAACTTAATTTTTTATAGGCATTACTTTAGAGATCAACTCACATTGTATGTCTCTGTGTATATCGAAGAGATACATATGTTATCATAGGACAAATAATCTTGCTAAAGTAAAGGTAACCTTATAGGAATTTTAAAACAGGTTTGATGTTAAGTATGGAATACATGAATGAACTTTATTCTGCACAATATTCTTAAATTATATAAGTTCCAGATAAAAGGGAAATCAGTATTCATGTAACAATTTAATAATATTTCTTATTTTAAGGAAATAAAGGTAATGGGATTTGAGGGTGTGAATAGCTTCAGTAAAGGATAAACTGAGATTTTACTTATTTAGGAAAAATATTTAATGAACTGCAAAGACTTATAAATGATGATCCTGAAAGTTGGTTGAATGCCATTTCAATTTGGAAGAATTTTCTTGAACTTGATGCAGAAAAGGAAAAACTTTCTCACAAAAATGCTAACCCACTCAAAAGAAAAGTGGGAGAAGATGATATCAGTGCTAAGAAATTGAAAACGGAACAAATCCAAGAGATACAAGAGACTAAGGAATGCCAGCTGGAAAAACAAATAGAAGAAAAAATATTGGAGCAAGGAAATTTTATCACTGAAGGAGAAAAATTTCAAGAAGAACTTCAGAATGATATAACGGAAGCTGCTGATACTCGTAACCAGAGCAACTTAACTTTCAGAGTTTCCTGTCGCTGCAGTGGCGCCATTGCAAAGATCATTACTGCGCAGGTACACTTGCCCCCAGAGTGGGTTCCCATTTTCTAAAAGAATTAATTATTTTTTAGATCAAAATTGAGGTGAAAACCTTTCACAGAATACATAACCAGGCCCAGACAGATCGCTCAGCCTAATCGCACATAACTAAAATCTCTTCTACAAATGCATTTTCCTTCTTAACTTTATCTCAGGTGCTTAAGAGGAATACTGTGCCAGTCTACATAAAGACTTCCTTTTACTTTCTCTCTAAAAGTTTCCTTAAACTCATAGATACTGTTTACATTTGGAAATTCTAATATCATGGCCCTAAGCTTTTTGGCGTTCGGTTCTGTGTTGATCAAGAACCGAACTGGCTCTGCACCAGGTCTTACTTGTGGGATCTTCCCAGGACCCAGACTGAGATACAGAGGTGTACTTAAAAGGAGAGCAGACACCACAAACAGACCCTGCAGAGTTTAGTGATATACAGGGCATAGGTGTGGATCCTTGGGCCCAGTCTTAAAAACAGACAGACTCTTTGGTCTGAATCCAATGCTACTAAACGGGTAATTTTTAAACATACAGGATTGCCATAGCTAAAACAGTTCATCTTTCAGTTTGCATCTATTAACCCAGAATGACCATATTTATCAGGCCACAATCTGGTTATTTCATGTGTCTGAAATTACAAAGAGAGAGATTATACACAAGTAAACGTCAATACTGTAAGATTTGCTGGGGTGGAAGAGGTACAATGCACCCTCATTACCTTGAATAGAAAATGCTTTTGTGTAGTATTTTAATATTGTAACCTTAAATTAACATCAGATAGTATGATTGATTTCCCTGCAAGCTCTGTTAGTTTTTTGCTTACATTTAAACTTAAAATTTTCATTTTTAGTATTCTTATCTTTTTTTTAACCTGTTGCCTTTTCAGGAGGTAGGAAGAGTAATTGGAATTGCTCTTATGAAACAGTTTGGATGGAAAGCAGATTTGAGGAATCCAAATTTGGAGGTAATGAATGTTCATTTTATTTTAATGCTCATAACCTAATTCTTTAAGACAATGCCAACTATTCTTTTTTTTTTAATTGAATTGTAGTTGACATAAAATATTATGATTCATGTGAATTACACAGTGATTCAACATTTGCATACATTATAAAATCATCACAAGTCTAATAGCCATCTGTCTCCATTCAAAGTTATTACAATACAGCTGCAATGTCAACAACTTTTACTGTGCTTTTTAACTTTGCCTTAAAGTTTTAAGTCATGTCTACATGGATTCAGCAGTCTGATTCCTCCTTAGCAACAGAATACTGCAGATTCTTTTGCTAGTAGTTTTCACTGTAAAAATGTCTCATTCACATTGAACTTTTGGAATGGAATTGTTTAGTCGCAGTTAAACTAAACACTAGAGTTGCTCTCTATAATCACTATGCTTCTGCTGCTGCTAAGTCGCTTCAGTCGTGTCCAACTCTGCGACCCCATAGACAGAAGCCCACCAGGCTCCCCTGTCCCTGGGATTCTCCAGGCAAGAACACTGGAGTGGGTTGCCATTTCCTTCTCCAATGCATGAAAGTGAAAAGTGAAAGTGAAGTCGCTTAGTCGTGTCCGACTCTTAATGACCCCATGGACTGCAGCCCACCAGGTTCCTCCATCCATGGGATTTTTCAGGCAAGAGTACTGGAGTGGGGTGCCATTGCCTTCTCCTATAATCACTATAATACATAATAAATGTCTATAATAAGAAAGTCTAGTTAATGTAAAAAATAAAATTGGATAACAAAAAGACCTGTGTTAATAGTGGCTTTGTTAGGCTTGTGGGATTATTTTTCTTTCCCTTTTCTCTATTTTCAAAATTAATTTAATGAGGTTGTGCCATTTTTAATTGGAACAAAGTAAACACATGGGAAAATGAATTCTTAACTATAAAAAATGTTCTTCAATGTTTTTTGAAAACCTTAAGTTTGACCAGTAGTCATTTTTATGATTCATTAATTGGTAGATTATTTTTATGTAGCTTTAAATGGAGTAATTGCCAGTCAAATCAGAAGACTTTGTGTTGTTTTCTATTTTGTTATTTGATATTTTTTGCTTTTAAAAAGTCATGCCAAGTGTGTATCCTTTACTGCTGTTTTGCAAAATACTTTGACGCTGAGAATGTTTTCATATAAGTGTGTCTTCCTTCATCTCCCTGTTTCTAGTTTTCTTATCTTCTGTCTGGTTTCCTCCTCTCATCTCTCCCTGACTCCATCTCACTGTCTCAGAACTATAGTTTTCTCATAGTTTAGCTCACAAACAAATATATCTAATTTAATTCCTATCATCCATTTAATGCAAGTAGTAGCTATTGGTAGAAATAATCAACATGAAACAAAATCGACAACAGAATCACACACAGTAAAATCTGTGTGACCAAAACTGACAGAAGAATCAAATCTTAGCAAGTTTTGTTCTGTATAATTAAAATAGAAAACTTCATATACAAAAAGCTGTACCTGATAACATTTATATATAAAAATATCAGTATATCATAATTTAACTGTTAAATAGAAAAGAATCAATATCAATCAATAGCTTTGCTAACATGAATAAGATAAAAAAATTGGAAAGTTTAGTTTCACTGATCAAAGAATTAAACTAAATGGAATTCATTCCAGATTATTATTTTTTTAGTAAAAGCTTATCAATATTGGAATAATTCTGATTAAACTATATTAAAATACCTTTGGGGTAAAAGCATCAGGAGTCAAATGTTGTTGAGGTCAAAGAGCAGAGTTAGAATATTCCATAAACCTCATCAGGCTAAAGGAGTATGATTCTTTTAAAATTTATGTGGGCTCCTAATTAAATGTGAGGCATTTAAATCCTCATCACGACCTAACATGAGGACTATAGCTAACACTGCTGTGTGGTATAGGAAGGTTGTGAAGAGTAAATCCTAAGAGTCCTCATGGTGAGAACATTTTTTTTTTCCCTTTTTTGCTTTTCTTTTTATCTACATGAGAAGATGGATGTTAGTTGAACCTATTGTGATAATCATTTCACAGTATACATGAATCAAACCTTCATGCTATATACCTTAAACATAGACAATGATGTATGTCAATTATTTCTCAATAAAACTGAGGGGAAAATAACAGAATAAAGATGATAGAAAGGAATAAACCCTTCATATAACGATGCACTTTGTTGTACACCTGAAAGTTGCCCAGCTTGTGGATTAACTGTACCCCAATAAAAATTTAAAAAAGAAAAAAAAGACACTCCCTATAAATAATAGAGAGTGAAAGGTCACTCTTGCTACAGTATATTTGGCTTAAGCAGGTTTTCTGTTAACCATGGTATCAAGTCTTACTTGAGGCTAGAATTAGGGTGGATTTAGGTAGTTGTCTCTAACCTGAAATGCTTAAAAATCTAATCTAATTCAGGTAATTCAAAGGATAGCTGTAAAGAAAAATGATCTTGAGTTCTTCATAATGTGATTCTCAATATAAGTTGTTCACCAAATTGACTTCAGAATTTTTCTATGAGATGTACTTAAAATTACTTTGCCTCTGTTCAATAAAAAATATTATGGAATGTTTTTTCAGATATGAAGAGGCCTTAGAATTTCTTATTAAAATATAGATTGTATAGGTTCAAAATGTATAGCTTTCAAATTGTCACTCATGGGGTAATGAATTACTTGGTCCATTCTAACTTTAGTATTTGTTCTTTCAGATCTTTATACATCTAAGTGACATTTACTCTGTGCTGGGAATTCCTGTGTTCAGGTAGGTATTATTTCTAAGCTTCAGGTTTGTGTCTTAGGAGAGTTTGTAAAACTAAAAACTTTGTGTTTTTATTCATAGTATGAAACACTGATATATCAGAGGGAACTTAAATCAAAGCCTTTTGAGTTCTTTGCTTGAACCAGTAAAGTATTTGCATGGAACTTACTGGATCCTGATTGAACTGGTTAGAGTTGTGAAAGATTTGATCACAATAATTGACTGATTACATGTTTCATACTGAAAATTATTTCTGTTTTTTAATTAAATTATTTTCACAGGCCCACACTTAAATTTTAGTCCATTGGCCTCTTGGATTTTTCATTAAAATAGAAAATACATCACAGTTCTTAAAATTCATCTTGAACATACTTCACATTTTACTGCAGTTTTTTTTTTTTTTTTTCCCCCTGGGAGAGTAATTCCAATTTTTAAAATCTTCTTCAGGTTTTCTCCCTAGTTATGTTGGGTACTATACAATAATAAATGCAGTTGATTCACTTTCTTATTCAGAAATATTGATTGAATGCTTATCATACAGCAGTACTTTCTTAGATGCTTTGGGAAGGAATGGATGGTTGGATGACGGAAATAGTGATTTGCAGTTTCTTGGGAGCATGTAAATATTGTTAGCATCTTCAAAACATTTTATATGCATAGCCATGTTTACATAGTATAGAGTGATTTAGATATCTTTTCTCTAGGTGATTCTAGGTATGGAATATTTTTAAAATCATAAAAAGATCCCATTGACCCTAAGCTCACATTTTTGCATGTGTAAGCCCGAATCAGGATGTAGAAAAGAATGCTTAAGGTCATTGTAACAGTTTTATCACACGGTGCACCATTGCAGTTGATTAGCACAGTGCTGAGGACATTGTGGATGTTCAGGAAATGCTGAATGATTGAGTTCTCGCTGTGTGCTAGTTATAGGGTAGGCCCCACTAGCCTCAAGATTACAAAACTCATGCACCAGTAGTCACTTTAACACACACGAGGTCATCACATGTTTCAAGGCCCTGTTGGCTTCCCTTGGCCCCCACCTACTCCAGTATCCTCCCAACTGTCCCAGACCAAACCTAACCCACTATTTTACATCTACACCTACGAGGTGTCCAGGCTTCCCTACCTCAGTGCCTTTTGGAGTGCCAGGCCCTAACCCCTGCAGATGTAGATGGGGCTACCCTATATATTGTAGATAGGAAATGGCCTAATAAAATGAAGAAATGTATGGAGATATGAAATACAGGGATGGGAGAGGATGCTTAGTTTATATCTGTAAGTTTTGCAGTACTTCCAGGTGAAAGGTGTCCACACACATTTGAAGGTAAAGATCTGGGATTCAGGGGACTGATCTAGGCTAGAGATGGAGATGAGAATGTCTTCAACTTGGTGATAGATGGTGTGTAAGAGAATAAAGAAGAGATTCATATATGAGGACAAGAGGATCAAAAGCCACATTTATTTTTGTATTGGGGTAAAAGCCAGCTAAAACTGCGAATAAACACATTAGCCAGGTTCTGTGAAATTAGAGAATTATTTTTATTTTCAAAGAGTTTATTTCTGACCAGTTCTTTGCCCTGAATAATTTTATTTTACTGATATAATGAGGCCCTTTTGTTGAAGTAATAGATTAGTTTTGTCCAAGCAAAATAAGAATCGGTTCCCTTTTTTCACATATTAATAGAGTTGGCTCCCATAAAATAAAACTCTATTAGCAAAAGTATGCACACAATAATCAAAAATGTCAAAGGTTCTGTATAAATCCCCTATGCGTAGAAAAGGACTTTGTAATGTGTATGGACAAAGACAGTTTTCCATACCAATTCTATTTGTGTGTGTGTGTGTGTGTCTAGAGTGAAAGTAATTTCTCAGTTTTGGTTTTACCTAATGTGTTTTGGGAGTTGGTGATGGACAGGGAGGCCTGGCGTGCTGCGATTCATGGGGTTGCAGAGTCGGACACGACTGAGCAACTAAACTGAACTGATTGTGTTTTGTAGCAAGATAATTGCTGCACTAGGCCTGCTGAAGCAAGATTCATTGATCAAATTATTTTATAATTCTTCTACCCACAAAGTTTATATCCAGATTCCAAATCTCTGGATATAATACTATTTACAGTATGAAATTTTATTTCCTGAAAAACCTTTTTAACATAAACAACCTCTCATAGTTTTATCATGCAGGCTTCTTTATCATAATAGTAAATACACAATTACACTGTTCTATTTAAAAGACATACCTCATCTAATTCTAAGATCTTAAGAAGCTTGCAATAAATACAGACAAAACAAGATAGCTTAAAGAGCAGAAAGAAAGTGATAAAAGGAAATAGGGTTTGGAAAACACCGTGGCTTTGTGTAATGTTGGTAGAAGAGCCCTCTTAGTGGCTTTGAAACAGACCTGGCCACAAAACAACCAAGCATTGATTTTTGAAATCATACATCATGTCTTACCAATAAATTGTATAGATAAAATAGATAAGTGCATTGAAATTTGCAAGGAAATGTTGTTCACTGCACCAGAAACATAGAAATAATATTTTGAAAATCTGTACCAAATCACATATCAGAAACACTGATATTAGCAATAATGGGGTAGAAGATCAAGTATGAAGTGATACATAATGGAGACCAGTGAACTCATTGGGGAGTCCTCTGCTTCAGCATTTCATTCAACAAATTATTTTAGACAATGCAGTGTCAAGCTTTATACCAACTTTAGAGAAAGGTGCAAATGAGCAAAAGGCAAACTTACAAAAGGGACCTTTTAGATACTCTTTAAGGGTTAGCATCCATTCAGCCGTGCCTCCTATGCTGCATCCATACCACAGTGCAGTTTACTTCTCTTGATGACTCTGGATCAGTGAGAAAAGGTCTATTCTACATGGGAAGTCAGGGAAGCATATAAAATTAGAAAGACTTCCCTCATGTGATTAAATTTTTTTAAGTTAAACACATAAGGGTTTAAATTTCAGCTATCTAAAAAATGTTCCATTCTGAAATACCACACTGGCTGGTTAGACAATGTGCTGGTTAGAGAAGGTAATTTTGTGTTAATAAAAAGGTTACATACTCTCTAACTTAGGGCATACTTCAGTGCATGATGTACAGGTATGAATGGGTTAATTATTTTTGTTTGTATCCTGTTAACATACAGTAACATTGGGTGGTGTTTTACTTTAGGGTTCCTTTAGCCTGCAGAGCTTACATCAAGACACCAGGGTTGAGATCTACCATAGCCTGGGCAGTGGCCTCCCTCGCAGAAATCAAGGTAAGGAACCTGTTCTCGTCCCATTTAATTGAATACCAAGGTCCTTTCTGTAATTAATTTACACAGCCTCTTATTGATGGTTGCTTTCTTTTTTCTTTGGTTCTTTTAGCCTTTTTTTTTAATGTTTTTTCTTTTGCTTTTCTTGCCATTATACTTACGAACTGCAGAGATAGGCTTTTGTCAAACTTATGGGAGTATTTTGGCCATGAAAATGCTGAGTCAAAAGATAACTACATTTTATTATTTCTAATTTTTTGTCACAGTCATGTGGCCTGTACAACTTCTACTTCTTAAAATTTAACCAAGATCTTGATCAATTTTTGTAAATGCTCCATGAACATAAGAAAATAATTTTATTTTCTAGTCAAGAGATGGCCTCTGTATCTTTTACTTGCTATTTTACTGTCTGCTCAGTACTGAAAGAGGTATTTTGAAATTTATTAGATTATATTTTTCAAGATTTTGCATTTTTACTCATTGTTACCTCATTCTGTAGTTTGTTCTGTAGTTTGGTTTATACTCATTTATGACTGTTACTGCCTCATGGTAAAGTGTTCCTTTTTGTTGTTATTAAAGTTTTCATTATGTTGATTTGTAAGTTTAAACTTAAATTTCACCATGTCTTATTAGTATTTCCACTCTTTTTTCTTTGCATTTTCCTTTGTAGTTCTTCTTTGTTCTCAACTTTGTTTTCAGTGTATATTTCTTATAAACACAGAACTCTGTCTTTATCCCACAATGATAGGCTTTTTCAGTGAGAGAATTCAGTACAGTATTATGATAGATACACCAGTTATGATAGATTTACTTAGCAACTTCTTGCAGTTTACTCTCTCTATTTTTGCTAGTTTCATCAAGTGAATCATATTGTTTTCCCTGAGGTGAGATTTTACTTTGTGTTCTATTCTATTCATGGCTCCCTCTCTCAGCTCTCTTAATTAAACACATGGGACTTTGACTTTTACTTTAAAACAAGACATCAACTCTTCTTTGCCAGCGCACTGTTTTTACCACCTACACTCTGAACTTCCTCCTCTGTCTGCTCCTCCTTGAGACCTCCAGGCTACTTTTTCTCTTCTTCTGTCCCACCTTTGTTCCTTCCTACAGTGAGACCTTTGAAATATGTTTACCCTCTTCCACTCCCAACTACCAGCTTGAACTAAATTATTTATTATGCATCAGCATTTCCAAGTATATCCCTCCTGTTTTCAGAAGTTCTTATACTGCACTTACATTACACAACCCATCCGTAGTCATTAAGATGCAATATGTGTAACATGTGTTTCTGTATAAACACACAGAAGTATAGTGTGAGGTGCATTGCTTATCACCTTTCTTCTTCACTTTATCTTTCTCCCTTTGAGGTCTCTGCTCTGCTTTATTTGTTGCTTGGATAGTCTTTTCTTGGTACTTTTCTCAAACTTGGTGTTTGAATAATATACTCTCTGGATTCCTATATCTCCTTACACTTCATCCAGTCATCTGGGTATCCCCCTTTGGCTTGGTATGAGATTCTTGAGTTGCAGTCCTTTTCTCTCAGAGGTCTATAGATGCTGTTCCATTATCCTTTCACTTCCAGTGTTTTAGGGGAGCAATTCCTGCCAGTATGATTTTTCTTTTCCTTGATAGCTATCTTGTTCTTTTTGTTTGCAAGCTTATAAGAGTTTTCTTTTTAATCCTCTAATCTCAGGGATATTACTAGATGTACTTGTGTATCTTTTCTATTCAGCCCAGAACTAGGTGAGTCCGACTCCCTGAGTTCCCGTTCCAATTCTACCACTTACAGGCTGGGAAACTTTATGTAAGATACTGAACATCTCTGTGCCTCCGTTTCTCACTTCCAAGATGAAAATAGTCATCTCTTAGGACTATGTGAGGACGAAGTGAATTAGCGTTTATCAAGGGATTAGAACAACACCTAGCATGTAGAAAATATCAAAGTGTTAACTTGCTATGGTAATGTCAGGGAGGGACAGATTACCTCACTATCCCCCCTTGAGTTCTTTTGACTGATCTCATAATTAAATTGACACAAGACAGATTAACAGGAGAAAAAAAAATTTAATTTGTATGCATGAAAGTCTCATAGAAGTGGGACCCCTGAAGTGATGGAAGCAGTCTATTTATATATTATTTTTAGACAAATGCTTGTGAAGATTTAACAAAACAAAGGGGTTTGTTCTTGGGGTAGAAGACTAGTGAAGAAGTAACAGTTTGTTTATCCAGCTTTCTCATGTATACAGCCTTGAATTCCCTAACTCTGGTGATAAAGATGCTTTCTATCCTCCTGGTAGAGGCAAGATACCTTCACTTGGGAGATTAAGTTCCTGCTTTCAGGGGGAGAGAAGTGGGTCAGAGTGTATTTTCTTTTTAATATCATTTATTTTTACCTGCTGTTTCTTAAGTAACTTTTAATTCAAAATGATCAATATGCCATTAAAGCACATTTTGGGGCATCCTGCCCTGGACCGACCTAAACAGTAATAATAATTATAATAACTATTATTTAGGATATATAATAATTATAGATATCATTTTTCTCCTCCAGCTCAGGTACTCTTTCATCCATTATTTACTTATTATTTCCTCAACTATTTTGCTTTAGTGTTTTTTACCTTAAACAACTTCGTTTTTTTTGCTTCTGGAGTTCCTGTGATAAACATGTTAAGCTTCCTTTCTCACATGTTTTCCATCTCTTTATATTTTGCCTGTGTATTTTGAGTTTTCCTTGGACATTATCTTCCAAGGTATAACCAGAGTCACCAAAATGTGCTGCCTTTTAATGAAATGTTTAGTTTTTAAATCATGGATTTTTTTAGCTTTGGAAAATTGTGTATGTGTATGCCTAGAGAATTCCATGGACAGAGGAGCCTGGTGCATTAGAGCAGCATGCATGCAGAGGAGCATTCATGCATTGAGAAGGAAATAGCAACCTGCTCCAGTATTTTTGCCTGGAGAATCTCAGGGTCAGAGGAGCCTGGTGGGCTGCCGTCTATGGGGTTGCACAGAGTCGGACACGACTGACGTGACTTAGCAGCAGCAGCATGCTATATTTGGTAAAGAACTGTCTGCCAATGCAGGAGACGGAACAAACCTGAATTCAATCCCTAAGTTGGGAAGATCCCTTGGAGAAGGGCATGGCAACCCACTTCAGTATTCTTTCCTGGAGAATCCCATGGACAGAGGAGCCTGGAGGGCTACAGTCCATGGGGTCACACAGAGTCTGAGGCAACTTAGCCAGCCTCACATGCTATATTTGATATCTCTAGAGGCTTTAACTTTTTTCACATATTTATCTGTTCCCTCCAGAAGTTTCATCTCACTAGATGTGTATTGTTTGTTCTGCCTATTTTCTGTCTAGCTTTTGAGGGACTTCCTTCCCTTAGATGTGCACAGCACAGTTCTTTTTGAGGGAACACAGTGTGACCCACCATATAAACGATCCCAGTATCCAGCCTTGATCCAGGCGGCCTCTCTTTGGAGCTTAGTACCTAAACCTCTGCACAAGCAGCTCAACCTTGAGTAGGCCAGTGCCATGGAAACTGAAATTTAAGCCTGGGGGTGTTAGGTATTTCTCATGTTCAATGTAAACCATTCTCCGTCATACAGATCATAAAAGCAAGGAAAATCAAGTTCTATGTAAATCTTGGTTATTACTTTAAGCAATTGGAAATACGTCTCTGCTACTGTCTGTGCCCCCAGGTGTCAGGACTAGAAAAGTCCTGCAGTAAAATAAGGACATTGAAAAGTATTTAAGGGCAGATCACCTCATCAGAGAGGGACCGTGGGGAAAAAGAGCATGGCGTTTGGTACATTTTAAGTCCTTAATAAAAATTAGTTCTCATACCGCTATTAATCTTAAAATTGTCATTTAAATCATCATTCTTTTTGTTGTTTTTCTGCCCCTTCATGGGGGGGATCCATATGACACTCTGGTAGAATTTAGCGTCAGGGAGAAGTTTCTGAAGGACATTTTGTTTCTTTTCATCAGGTAGCCCCTGGCTCTGGCTGAACCCCGCTGTCTTCTGAGCACTCTGCCTCCTCTGTAGACAGACCAAGGGACCTCTGGGCCTGGAGCTGGGTAGGTGTCCTGCTTGCACCTCGCTGGCCTGTCTGCCCAGAATCTCTCACTGCCTTAGAAGCACATGCCATCCAGTGATCCTCGTCACCTACAGATCTGCTGTTGTCACTGCCGTACTAGCAAACGCCATTATTCCTGTCCGAAACCCTTATCAACTCAGTGTCTGCGCCGTCTGACCCCTTAGTGCCTTGCTCTGCCTGCCTCTCATGCTCTGCTCTAGTCACATGCTAGAGTTTATCATAGCCAGAAGAGCATACCTTCCCCAAATCTCAAAGATGCTGCTCTTATCCTCCTCCTCCTTCCCACTCACTCCCTCTCGTGCCCCGCCACAGTTGTCAGCGCCGCGAGGCCTCCAGTCACTGGTGGCCCTGTGCTGTGGCTAGGCCAGTTGTGTCTGACTCTTTGCAGCCTCGTGGACTTAGCCTGCCAGGTGCCTATGCCCATGGGACTCTCCAGGCGAGAATACTGGAATGGGTTGCCATGCCCTTCTCCAGGGATCTTCCCAACCCAGGAATTGAATCAGGGTCTCCTGCATTGCAGGCAGATTCTTTAGCAGCTGGGCTACCCAGGAAGCCCAGTAGGTGGCCCTATTCACCACCTTTGAAATGCTGCATTCCCTTGAGCATACTTGTAATTCTCCTGCTTCTTAAGTGACATAAATATTGGCGTCAAAAGAGAACTTTAACATGTTCTCCTCGCGAGGTCTACCAACACATTGGAATTATAATGGATTATAATTACTATAATCATTATAATAAATGAACTGTCCTTGTCTCACTCCATCACTTGTGTGCTGGATTCCATTCCCTCTTGCGTCCTTAAGGACTTTTTTCTCTACCGGGTCATTCCCATCAGCATGTGTACATGCTATAACATCTTGCAACTTAAAAATGAATTGACCTTCTCCTTGAACCCACATGATCCATCAGCTCTCACCCCCTTCTCTGCTTCCCTTTAGAGAAAAACTCAGGACCGGTCATCCCTCCATATTTGGTGTCTACTTCTTCCTTCCCACACTCTCTTGTGTCCCCCTCCCCTCAGGCTCTTCTCACTAGCACTCCACTGAAACCACTCATCTTGCTTATCCTACTAGCACGTGGACACTCATCACTCCTGCTTGTTGGATGTTTCCCCTTTCAGGACCAGTTTAGGTTCTGTGTCAGGGTACTCTACACTCAGTGTACACGGCTGAACCTTCATCTACCAAACATTGGTACTTAGGGGATCACCAGCATCCCCTAGACTTATTTTCTTTTTTATCATCTCTTAAAAACTTGAGTCACGTCAGACCGTTGTCATTTTGTAATATTCCACATTGCTATCCGTCCTGTTGGTTCTTCCTTTAAAATATAATCCGACCACTTCTCCCCACCTCCACCAATGTCACTCTTGATTCAGGCCACCATTATCTCTGCCTGGATTCCCTAACTCACCTCCTTGTAACTCTCTTACTTTTCTGTGGTCCTTTCTCAACGGGGCAGCCAGAAGGATCCCTTTGAAATGCTGCATCATGTTTCTCCTCTGCTCAGAACCCTGCCGTAGTTTCCCATCCTTCAGAGTCGAATCAGAATCCTTGTAACACCTACAAGATCAGACATGATGTGACACCCTCTGTCCCCCAGAAGGGAGAGTCATTAGTATTTTTCCTCCAGATTTCCTGCTCTCCTCTCAGGTACAGAGAGGGTGGCCCCATTCCTAACCTCTTCACGTTGTGTGTGTCACGCGACTGACATGCTTTCGCCAATTAGATGTTGGTGGAAATGATGTACGTCGCTTCCAGATGGCACTTTAAAAGCCAGCGCCTGATTAGCTGTGTTTTCTCTGCCTCTGCTGGTGACCCTTCACTGTTTCACCTTCCGGATAAGAAGCAGAAGCCCCAGGTGTCGTACTGTAGGCTTGTCCCATGAGCTGCACTGTTTCGAGCCTGCAGGACGTGGCGGTTGTAAATCTACACAGCCCGTCCTGGTGGAGCTGCCCGGCCCCCTCTCTGACGGCATCACCACTCCCCCCCCACCCACCGCGCTTTGGCCACATGGTCTCCTGCCTACTCTTTCAACGTGCCGAGCAGACGCCTGCACTGGGGCTTGAACTACCTGAAATTCCTCATAAAGTTTAGAAAGGAATCTTTACCCTGAAATGATTGATGCCTCAAGTTTTAGGCTTCTTGTATAATGCCTGTTATAGTAGATTTAACAGTAGCAAATCAACATTTCTATCTATAGGCTGGTGCAGTTGTTTTAGATCCGATGTGTGGACTTGGAACAATACTTTTGGAAGCTGCTAAGGAATGGCCAGTAAGTTCTAAAGTTTGGTAAACCAAGCAGTGTTTTACTTTAATCGTGTGTTGTGTATACACTTACCAATTATTTACAGGTAGACTGTCTATTTAGGGATTATTATTTTTTAATTATATGAGTTACTATTTAATTGTAGTCAAAGTAGACTATGAAAGGTTAATTAAATTACTGTGTTATTTCTTTAAATACTGTGATAAATTTAGGAAATTATGACAGAATTCCAATAACTAGTCATGACCTACATTATATGAATCCCTCAATTCCTTAGACATTTGAATTGTAAAATATTAATTGTAAAATGTTAAAAATTAATGTTTTAACATTTTACCAAAAACTTCTCAGGTTTTGGTCCTTGAAAGTTATTTTAAAGAAATATCCTAAATTTGTTTTCATCTGAATTAACAAATCTATTAATTTCATTTCTATCACTTGAAAAAATGCAGGTAGATTTTCTTAGCTACATAAAATATGGTTTTATTTGTAATTTGAATTTCTCCCCTCGTAGGATGCGTATTATGTGGGCGCTGATGTCAGTGACTCACAGTTATCGGGTGCATATGACAATCTGAGAGCTGCAGGCCTCAAGGATAAAATTGAGTTACTTAAAGTCTCTGTTATAGGTAAGATATTAAAAATGCAAGCATTTGGGGGAAATAAACGTGTATAAACACATTTAGAATCATAATATAGAACAACACTCACTTTTCATATGTTCATATAAAGGTTGAATTATTTATACCTTGTAATATATCTGTGGGGCCAATACTCAGTTTACTTCCAGTATTATAATTGTAACTTTTTTACTTTTCAAAAGATTTGTTATCCAGAACTGTATTTATGTAGTTTCCCTAAGCATGTAAGTAAAAGCATGTCTTCTTAAGATGTGTTTGTTGCATCTGAACCATTTCTCATATGATAACCAGGAATCATTCAGTATAGGCATAAAATAAACAGAAAAATAATAATAATAGCAATAATAATTTGTTGAGAATCTGTGAATTCTTTGTGATAAACTATATGAAATGTCTTGAATTATCTTACCTTCCACTTGCTTCAGTTGGATAGTATTCCTATGTTATGATGACTAAGGTAACAAGCCATCCCAGTTTGCTACACCAGTACTACTCCCAGTGCTAAAATAGAAATCCTAGGGCAAACCAGGATTCATCACCCTGTGAGGCAAACGAAAGCCATCACTCCCTGTTTACTGATGAGGAGTCAGCAGCAAGAAACATGATGAGCAATCAAGTCTGTGGAGTCCAAAATAATATTTCCCTAACACCCATGGTATTCAGACCAAGAGCAGCCTCACATTCCTCCTTTCTTTCCCTCAGCATGCCTTTCTCCCTTCAAAGTGACCACATGTAATTCTCAGCGAAGAAAATCCTGTTCTCTTGGCACAGTGAGAATAGGTGATAGATAAGTCTCTGTAATCTAGAGAAACAGTATATTGTTAAAAATTTATTCTATTGTAGTAGGAAAGTAGTAGAAATGCATTATTAACAAAATATTAGGATAATTTTTCTATAAGTGCATAATAAAGCAGCCTCAAAGAAGAAATTATATTGTTGGTTGAAGTTTCACAGTTATTTGCTGCCAGTGACTGTCTTTTCAATCTTTCTGTTGAGGTTTTTAATTGGACTCTGTGCAACACAAGTTTCTAGAGGAAGCTGAGGGATGATTAGATTGAAATCAAGTTTTCATATACCCTAAATTAAGAAAGCTTTTTTTTTTGAGATCTTCAAGAAAAATGGAATAGCTTTATCAATTGTTCCAGAGCAATGGTTTTTCAAACCCTTTACAGTCCCCAAAGTGCCTTGGTAGCGTGAGAAAGGAAGTACTAATTTGCCTGTCAGAACATCGCTGCTCTACCAGCTCCACTTTCATCACTTCTCATGGGCATTTCCCATAAGATTTCACTTTAAAAACAAGTGTTTAGTGCTCAACTGTTAATTTAAAAAAAAAGCTTTCTGTTACACCTGGTAGCCAAATAAATCTAGCTTTTTAAAAGATTAGTCTAACTGCCATGTTAAGAACAAACAGTAGAGCAAGGACAGAAACAAAGAGACTAGTTGCAAAACCATTGCAGTAATCCAGGTAAATGGTGGTGGCTTAGGGCAAAGTGGTATTGGTGGAGGTGTTGAAAAGAGGTCAGACAGACAGACATAATATATATATATATATATGTATATACATTGAAGGTAGAGCCAACAGGATTTGTTAGTGGATTAAATGTGAGAAAAAGAACAAGGATGACTAAGCTTTCTGACTTGAACAGCTCGAGGGTGGCATTGCCATTTATTGAGTTGCGGAAAACTGCAAGAGGAGCAAGTTAAGCGTTGGGGGCCTGTTCAGTTCCACATGATGATTAAAACCATTAAGATCGCAAGGTAGCAGTCAACATACAGATCTGGAGTTTAGGGGAGACGGTGCACATCACTAGTCCAAATAACATTTACATCCATGAGATCACCTAGGAAATGAGCACAAATTGAGGAGAGAGAGGCTTCCTCTGAGGATGAGATGCTTAGAGTTCTGGAGGGTGAGAATCTACTAAAGGAACAACCAGGGATGAGAAAGAAAGAGAGAATCTGAGCAAGAACGAGCAGCTGTGTCAGATGCTGCTGGTTGGTGAAGCAAAACTCAGGCTTGACCGGTTCTCTGGAGCAAAACTCAGGCCTAACTGGTTCCATGGAGCAGCAGGAACAAAGGCCAGCCTGCCTCAATGGGATCTGGAGAGAATGGGAAAAGGTAACTTGAAGACAGCTAGTTCTCACCATTCTTTTGGGTAGTTTGGCTGGTAAGGGGAGCAGAAAACTTGGCGTTCTACCAGGTGTGTTGTGGTTCACATCATATTCTGCACAATTCACGAAGCTGCCAGGCTGCCCTGGCATCTGGGAAGTCAGGAAATGTTGAGAAGTGATAGGTTGGGTGTCATGAAATATGTGTGGGAAATAGGGGGTGAGAAGCCCACCTTAGAGAATATGAGTGTTTTTGCTCCAGTGGCTTTATCATATATCATATATCATATGCTATAAATCCCTTTGTTTGGTAACACTGTTCTGTAACAAACCCTTTCAGCAGCAATAAGATTTTAAAAGTGCATATTTAATGAAAAATTATATACTGAGTTTCTATTGCTCAAGAAAGCTGTTGATGAACATACAACTGGAGTAAAATGTTTATTTACTTTTATCATTCACTGTGAGGGCCATGGTGATAGCAGTAACCAAATGAAATAAACTTGTTTATAGAGGCACCTAGCATTTACTTCAAAACTTAGTCATTATTTTAAGGAGACCAAGCCAAAATAGTGTTTATCAGATGCAACAGAAAGAAATGCATTTAACTGTCACTCTGTGAAGCATGACTTTTCATTTAGATCAAATGACCACTCTTCTAAATTAATTTTGTTCATTTTCAATTCCAAATTTTCTTATGTATATAAACAAAATGAAGCTATGGCTATTAATACATTGGCTCCATTAGCAGAAGACCTCTGCAGGAAGTGAAATGTTACCAGTTTTGTATCAGTGTTACCAGATCCTTCAAGAAGAAAACTAGCTAAGTCAATTCCAGTAATGGTTTAGTATTCATCCCCGCTCCCAATTCTGAAAATTTAGGAAATTTTTTTCGTCAGAGATGAAACATCTTTCATTATTGTGAACGCTGCTGTTGATTCAGCTCAGCACTAAACCTGTGTCTGTTTATGCATTGTTTGGTAGACCACAGCATCCTGGTGAAGATTAATGTTCTTATTAAATAAAGAAATCTATGACGCAGAAATGTACTTAGAATTTGACATGGTACCTACATAATTCATAATTACCTCCAAACAAGCTGTGATGTTCTGAATTGAAATAGTAACTTAAGTTATCAAAATAATAGACTTAAAATAAATTTTTAATATACACAGAGTAACTGAACTATAGACTATCTGTAAAGATGGCTGAATGCAAAAAAAGCAGTTCAGCCTGACAGTACATGCTTTTTTGTTTTCCCATCATTTGTTGGGTTTTAAAATGTTTAATCCAAGTTTAAAATGGAAAAAAGACAGTCTCTTTAGCAAATGGTACTGGAAAAGTTGGACAGCTGCGTGTAAATCAATGAAGTTAAAACACATCCTCATACTGTGCACAAAAATAAACTCAAAATGGCTTAAAGACAAACATAACCCTGGAGGTGGGAGAGAGGCTTAAGAGGGATGAGATATATGTATAATTGTGACTGATTCGTAGTATTGTATGGCAGAAACCAACACAACATTGTAAAACAATTATCCTCCAATTAAAAAAAAAAAAGATTTAATACCATAAAACTCCTACCCTAGGAGAGAGCCTCCTATCCTAGGAGAGAGCGTAGGCAAAGCACTCCCCGACGTAAATCGTTATCAATGTTTTCTTAGGTCAGTGTCCCAAGTAGTAGAAATAAAAATAAACAAAGGGACCTAACCAAACTTATAAGCTTTTGTACAGAGAAAAACACACAAAAAGACAACCTACAGAACGAGAGAAATATTTATAAATGATGCATATCCAACAAGTGCTTTATCTCCAAAATGAACAAACAGCTCATACAACTCAACAACAATCACCCAAAAAAAAAAAAAAAACCCAATCCAAGGAAAGAAAAAAAAATGAACAGAATACCTTAATAGACATTTCTCCAGAGGGTAGATGGCCAATAGACACATGAAAAGATGCTCAACATCACTAAGTATTAAAGAAATACAAATCAAAATTACAATTAGGTACCACCTCACACTGGTCAGAATGGCCTTCATTAAAAAGTCTACAAATAGCGTTAGAGAAGATGTGGAGAAAAGGGAACCCTCCTACACCATTGGCGGGAATGTAAGTTGGTGCAGTCACTATGGAAAGCAGTAGGGAGGTTCCTCAGAAAACTAAAAATAGAATTATCATATGGTCCACCAATCCCACTACGGGGCATATATACTCGGACAAAAGTATAATTCAGAGAGATACATGCACCCGAATGTTCATGGCAGCACTATTCACACCAGGCAAAACAAGGAAAGAACCTAAATGTCCATCGACAGATGAATAGGTAAAGAAGATGTGGTATGTGTGTGTGTGTGTGTGTGGGATGAAATACTGCTTAGCCATAAAAAAGATGAAATAATGTCATTTGCAGCAACATGGATGCAACTAGAGATGATCATACTAAGTGAAGTAAGTTAGAAAAAGACAAATAATATCACTTACATGTGGAATCTTAAAATATGGCAGAAATGAACAAAACAGAAAATAACTCTTCTATCCACAAAACAAAAACAGACTCAGACAGGGAGATCAGACTTGTGATTGTCAAGGGAAAGAGATGAAGGAGTAGGACGGACTGGGAGTTTGGAGTTGGTAGATGCAAACTATTACATTTAGAATGGATAAGCAACAAGGTCCTACTGTATGCCACAGGGAGCTGTATTCAATCTCCTGGGATAAACCATAATGGAAAAGAATATAAGCAAAGAACTGTATGTGTATAACTGAGTTACTTTGGTCTACAGCAGAGATCGGCACAACATTGTAAATCAGCTATACTTCAGTTTTCTTAAAAATGTTTAAACTTTTGAAAAATTACTTTGTATATCAGCCAGAGTATCTTATAAATATGCTATAAACTTTTTAAAATAAACTAGTTGCCTAATTGTAGTTGCATTTTTTTCAGAATTCATTGGAAAGCTATAATCAAAGAATTCAACAAATGGAGTGCAAAAAACTTTTAAGTTTTAAAAATTTTTGATAAATTGCAGTCATTAAAAACAAAACTGGCAACAGCACTTTAAAATCATCTCCCAGATGCCAAACTACATTTTGCATATTCAAGACTAATTATAGACTTCTGAATTAGGAATACACGTTGAAATTTCAACTTCATTGAAGTATTTGTATTCTCTATTTTATGAAATCAAAAAGAATAGTATAAATAGAAAAATTTCACCAGCAGCAATCAAGTAAAGAAAAGGCATAATCTAATGCAGTAAACTTCAAAATCTGCCCACGATGGAAACAAAGTTATAGAGCAATAGCCAATGAAATAGTGGCTACTTAGAAGGTTACTAAGGCAAGGTGGAACCCAGAAATATTATGCTCAACCAAGATGTCATTTTACTACAAAGATACTTTCAAATATAACAAGTTCAGGCAACATTTCACTAACAAGCATGTCAGAGGAGGAAAAATTATTAAAAATTAATAAAACCCAGACATTTAAGAGATGAACCAACTGAGGAATAGAGAAAGCCAAAGTGAAATGACTGGACACGAGGACTGAATCAAATATACAACTATTTGAGCAACTGAGACTTACAAGACAGAATGCCATTTATAAACCTAGATGATGGAAAGAATAACAAAGTACAGTGAAAGAAAATATAAAAAAGGGTGTGCTCAGCCTTGTAAAAGTTTACCCAGTCTTTTGTATACGTATATACATGAAATTTATTTTAAAGGCTCTTAAAACTTTTGGGGAGAAAATATCTTAGGGCTATATCCTGGTTTTAAGCAGTTCTTAAACTTATCCCAAGAGGAGGGAGTAAATAGGAGAGTTTTATTCAAAACATACCAGTCTTTTACCTTTTTTTCCATTCTGCAGAGATGATTTTTTTACTTGTTTGTTTTAAGTTATGTTTCTATTTCAGAATTTTATCTCCTTAGTTACAAACTCTTTGTTCACAGGCGATTCAAACATTTAATAATTTAAAAGATTTTACTGTGTGTTGACTCTCATGGGTCAGGTGCTCGTGATTTTAGGAGTTTATGCATCAGCGTCTCTGGACGTGGGGCCAGCAGTTTGCGTTCTACCAGGCCCTTCAGTTGATTCTGATCCACACTAAATATCAAGGTTGGTTGTAGGGCCCAATATTTTGGGCCCTAGTTCCAGGTGATACTGATGATGCTTCTCTGGGGACCGGACATTGAGAACCCCTGCTAAGGGAAAGGCAGTTCGAAAGAGACCCATCTGGAAGTAGCCCCAGTAGGTCTTTGAGGAGCCGTGAGAAGGAATTGCTAAGTTCTGCAGAGCCTCCTGGAAGGATTCTGACCCGCTGGCTCCACCTGGCGGTCATCTCCTTATACACACTAGAGAGGACGTTGTAAATACTAACAGCTGACAATTACAGACTGCTCATTGTGTGCCAGGCGATGTCTGTTGATACTTTCTGCAGGTTCCTCACATGTTAACTTCTGAGATAGGTACTCTTATCCCATTTTACAGATGAGAGAAGTAAAGCAATAATTTCCCGAAGTCGCACAGCTGGTAAGTGGCAGAGCCAAATGCAAGCTGACACCAGAGCCTGCACAAAAGCTCAGATTATTTTCTGTCCTATTACTGGAAGATGGCACTGGTTCTATGTAAAAGATTAGTCTCTTCTGTCTCAGTGATGTTTATTCCTTCATCTTCTAAAACGATTTAAAGCAGTTCGGTAAATTATAATACAGAGTAGAAAAGTTGCAAATGAAAATAGACTAACCAGAAGGGGAAAAAAATCCAAACCTGAAGATGGGCAACTCGTGTTTGTTGTGTGTTTATGTAAGCCAAAGACTTGGGCTCGACCTCAAGAGTAAATTACTGCCTGGTTCCTCATGTATAAACATTTGATAACCATGTTTGCTCATTGTCTTTAGTAGTTTTCAAGTATAGTTACAGTGTTCAAATGGGTGTGTCCTATATGAATGTGTGTGTGTTCAGTTTGCTCAATCATATCTGACTCTTTGCAGTCCCATGGACTGTAGCCCACCAGGCTCTTCTGTCCATGGGATTTCCCAGGCAAGAATACTGGACTGGGTTGTCATTTCCTCCTCCAGAGAATCTTTTAGACCCAGGGATAGAACCCACATCTCTTGTGTCAGCAAGCAGATTGTTTACCACTGAGCCACCTGGGAAGCCCCATTCTATATCAATACCCTAAAACTAAATGAACAAAGAAAGTGATAGTCACTCAGTCGTGTCCGAATCTTTGCCACCCCGTAGACTGTAGCCCACCAGGCTCCTCTGTCCATGGGGTTTCTCTGGGCAAGAATACTGGAGTGGGTTGCCATTCCCTTCTCCAGGGATCTTCCAGACCCAGGTATCATACCCAGGTCTCCCGCATTGCAGGTGAATTCTTTACCTTCTGAGCCACCATGACATTAAAACATGACTTGGAACAAAAGATTTCCTGCCTAGTTCTAACAAAATACTACCCCATTACTTGTCTTTTAACAACCCACTCTTTCTTCTATTAGCAAGTGTTCATTCATTAGACTTTCCCCGATAATAGGATTTTTGTTTTGTTTTTAAATCTCCTGCCAACAAAAATTTGTATTCAGAATAGTAAAGATTATTTAAATTCTATTGTATTTCTATAGAATTAGGTGCTGTCTGAAATTAAAATAATTATTTAAATTTAGATGGTGGTAGAAGTATAAGAAGTACAAAGTGAAAAGTATATTCAGAAAATGTGGAAGTAAAGATTGGGTGTATTACCTTATGTTAATTTCTGAGAATAAAATGTAAAGTTGAGAAAGAAATTTAGATTTGATAATAAAACACTATATTTTGCTTTAGCAATGTCATTTTCTTGATTTTTGATTGTTTAACTTTTTCTCTAGTCTTAGGACTTCAGTGGATGTTCTTAACCTTTGGGGTCGCCATTAAAAATACAATGAAACCTATCGGTCACTTCTCTTAAAAACAAATAGATATACAAATAGATTTTATATATGATCGTGAAAAGAAAAATGAAAGTTATAGGATATAATTTTGTAAAAGGCTTTTCTAGGCATCCTAATATATTTCTTCTTGGATCCAACAATTTTCTTTTCATGTAATATTTTTAAAGAGTTTAACTTTCTGGTTAATTTAAAATTCTGCTTAACTTATGTCACATTTTATTACACTTGAAAAACCACTTTTCAAGAACAGAATACAACAAATGCGCCATCTATTTTTAGTGATTCTGAAAGCCTTCAAGATCTTGTCATTCTTTAGAAACAATGTTAGAAGCCTTAAATTTTATTAGTATGCAAAAATAATCCTGTGTACTTCAATTTTCTCATATTTAGGCTGTAAATGTTTGAACTTACTGTGATAGAATTTTCTCATTTTTGTATTTCAGAATTGCCATTGCCTTCAGAAAGTGTCGATATTATTATTTCTGATATTCCATTTGGAAAAAAGTTTAAGTTAGGAAAAGACATCAAAAGGACTGTGCAGGAGATGGAAAGGTAAGTTGTTAAGTGTATTTCCAAAACCTTTGAGCCATGGGCCTTTTAACCAAAATGTACTGTAGCTCTTCAGTTAAGATTTGATTACATTTTAGTGATTTCCTAGAGTTTTTATAGCTTAATTTTCTAAGGTTTCAAATCAGAAGTTTATATAGTTATAAACTTGATATAGTTATTCTGTGTCATCATACTATAAATTTTATTCAGGAAAAGATAATTTTTCATTATAGCCAAAAATTTGAAAATCTAAAATAGTGACATATATTTCAGTCACTGAGCTAGTTAATTTACATATTTACTTCTAATTCTCGCCCCAGCCTTGCCTCCTATGTGTTAATCCCCCACATTTTACAGGAGAGAAACCAGGACCCAGAAATATTATCCTTCTCAAGATCACAGAGCTACTGAGAACTTACATACGAAACATTCAGTCATATAGAATGGATGCCTTCATTGTTGGTTTGAAATGAAAATGCAGAAGTGCTAGTCATGTAATGTTTCTAAGATCAACCTCAGGGAATATAATGCAGTGAAGTGAAAGTGTTTCTTTGAGAGGTTCAAACAGTGAGACCTGAATATGAATTTTCCTGATCATTTCAGTTGATAAAGGAGAGAACCTAGAACACTCAGAGGAATGAAGGGACATGGATAAGGGGTCAGTTTGTATTAAATTGTCTCAACTGAGTGTCTGATGGTGCAGGACGACATAGTACACGGTCAGGAGCCTGTGCGCAACCCTCTTCCACAGTTACCTGACTTGTAACTCGGACACTCTGAGCTCCTGTATCCCCTTCTGCTTGATGGAGCATTCCCCTCGAGATTTTGCAATGCTGATTTCATATTAACATCATTTCAGAAGCCTCTGAAAAACACTGATACCCATTCTCCACTCCTCCTCACTGAGGCTTTGATTTAATCAGTCCAGGGTGGAACCTGGGCATCCAGTATTTCTTAGTATCCCCCAAGGCGATTCTGGGGTGCCGCCAGGATTACTAACCGCTGCCTTTGTGCCTAGCGAGGTAACTAACCAGTTGTACTATTAAGCTAGCTGGTGGTGAGATACGACTGTCAGAGCATGTTACACTTAATATGAAACTTTCCACCCAACCTGGAACTTTCCGCTAGTGGTGGTGGCTTAGCCTACCTGATGGTCTAGTGCTGTGAATTTTAAACATCTTCACAAGTCATTGGAGGGCAGTCCAATTGCCCTCCATTTCAGTGTCCAAAGGACATTGAAAATGTCCTTTCATTGCTAGTAAAATTAGACCAGCCTGACTTTCTCTCAGTCAATTTTGATTTTTATTCTAAGTAACTGAAAATGAAACTAATAGATATGACCACCCTCACATTGTTTCGGGAAATTTAAATGTTTTCGCGAGAATCAGGAAGACATTCAAGATTTCCCATGTAATTCAGGTGCCTCCCAGAAAGCAAAATGGTACTGATGAACCTATTTGCAAGGAAGGAATGGAGATGAAAATGTAGAGAATGGACTTATGGACACTGTCAGGGAGGGAGAGAGTAGAGTAAATAGAAAAAGTAGTGACAACATATATGCACTATCATGTGTAACATGGATAGCTGGTGAGAAGATGCTCTGTGACACAGGGAGCCCCGTCTGGTGCTCTGTGGTGGGATGGGGAGGGATGGGATGGGGGAAAGGGGGGATAGCTCTAGAGGGAAAGGATGTATATATAATTACAGCTGATTTGAATTGTATGGTAGAAACCAACACAACATTGTAAAAGTTAAAAAAGCAAAAAATTTTAAAAATAAATAAAATTTAGAAAATAAAAATCATGCTTTTGGACATAAGGAACATTCCTGGATCCTATGACCAAGCTTTCTTTGCCACATGCCCTCAGCCTTCATGGTTTGGCCTGTGACTTTTTCTGGTTTGAGGTTTTATACAGGCCACATATTGTAACACAATGGTGAAGAGCATAGTCTCTGGAGTCAGAATACTCAATAGTTCCTCATCTTTAAATAATAGTACCTACTTGATAGCACTGGCCTGAGGAGTCAGTAGATTTAAAGCTCTTAAGACAGTGCTGATTTTCCAGGCCAGAATACTGGAGTGAACAGCTGTTCCCTTCTCCAGGGGATCTTCTCAAGCCAGGGATCAAACCCAGGTCTCCCACATTGCAGGCGGACTCTTTACCAGCTGAGCCACCGGGGAAGCAAGGATAGTGCTAGATGCCTAGAAAGCTCTCAGTAACTGTTAGCTCAGGCCTGATTTTTCAGTGTAGAACACTTCCAGTGCTTTTGAGAAATAGGTGGGGATATATATAAATATATCTAAAGTACATATAACTTTTTTCCCAATGATTTACCAGTAGTTTAGGCTCCAGATATAAAGTGGAAGGGAATGGAGGGCAATTATATTAAAAATAAGAAAAAATACAAAATAGACATGTTTATAATAGGCAATGGAAATATTTGGTCCTGAGTGTTACAGAGCACTGGATTCTTCAAGAAAGAACAGGTAATCAGAATTTTAACTTGTAGGACAGATGATTGCTATGGTGGTGTGAGCACTGCACTCTCAGCTCAATTATTTCATCCTTTAATTTACTTCAGCAATAACAATTTCATGTATGCAAAGGAGAAATACAAAGTATAATATTTGAGCTTTCTTCTCAACCAGATGAGCAAAATTAGAAAGTTAACTTGTTCAGCTTGAAGGAAGAAGTCACTAAAGGCCCAGAAGATTTGAGGTGCATTCATGGAAGAAGCATGATCTCAGTGAAATTTAGAAATTTGCAAAGAATGAAAAAGAAGACCACACCATGTTTTATACATGCAGATATTCAGCAAGTATTTCTTGGGTAATAATGAAGCAAAACACATGTTCAAAAAACAATGAATATACCAGACTGCTTGGAATAGAGATGAGTGGTAGAAGATAAAGGCCTAATGCCATCCAAGTTCAAATAAGTTGGGTGTTTGTGTCATCTACCCCTAGTCTTACAGGTTCACATGTAAAAGAGAAATCTCTTTTATGTTGTTTAATACAGAGCTTCCCCAACTTATTGACCACATAATTCTAGTTGGTTTCTTTTTTATATATATAAGAAATAATCTCTCATACTATCCTAGTGTTTAGAGGAATACAGTTTGGGACATATTGCTTTATAATTTCTGAATAGCTTTCTTAGTAAGAAATTTATGTGTATACGAATGTGGAAAGATGCTTAGAAGGATATTTTATCAAAAATGGTCATCTCTGAGTAGCAGGATTCTGGGTGATTTTTACTTTCTTATTTTCTTCTATTATGTGAAATAAGTTACAGTGAATTAATTGGTGAATGTCCTGTTAGACACCATTCCATGTACACATACACAAATAGATGTTTTCAATTTTATATTAATAGAATCATCCTTAATTTACTACACTGTATAATCTGCTTTCTTTTTTCCACTCAGAAATATCTCATAAATCTTTCTGATTAGTTGTTATAATGTACATAATAATTTTCAGTGGTTGCCACAGTGGTTGCATTATATATATATATCATTATGTAGCCTATAGAACTTAGGGATGGGTATTTAGGTAACGTCCACCATTTCATTTTAATAAAGAATAACATTCTGAGCCATCTTTGCCCAAACAGTTTTTCAAACTGACTATAATGATCAAGTTATTTAAAACCACAGTGCCTCTGTTTCTTCATCTGCAGAATGGATATGGCAACAGAATATACTTCAATTCTAAGGAATAAATGATATACAAAGCATTTAAAACAATATTCATCACATAATACATAATACCTGTGGACTGTAGCCCGCCAGGCCCCTCTGTCCATGGGATTCTCCAGGCAAGAATACTGGAGTCAGTTGCCATGCCTCCTCCAGGAGATCTTCCTGACCCGGGGATCGAACTCGCATCTCTTACATCTCCTGCATTATCAAGCAGGCTCTTTACCACTAGTGCCACCTAGGAAGCCCTTGGTACCAATAAATATTAGCCGTCTTTGCCATTAATTGTCACTATTATTCTACTACTGCCACAGCTTCTGCTCTTATATCTTAGAATAATCTCCTAGATGTGAGATTGCTGGGTCAAAGGTTATGTACATTTCATATCTTTGATACTGTCGAAAAAGTTGTATCGATTTTTGTCTTTAGAAATACTCATTTTTTCCCTAATCTTGCCATCTTGAGAGTGGTAGTCTTTTTATTTTTGTTAATATGGTAGGTAAAAAATTATATCTCATTTATTATATTAATTGTGTTTTTTCCTGTGTGTTCAGAGATACTGTGTTTTTTGTTTCTGTCCCCTGGCGTCCAGCCACACCTGTCATCTCGCCTCCTCCTCTCCCAATAGCAAGAGTTTATCCCCTTGGTTCCTGCCTCCTCAGGAACTGTTCTCTGCCTATTTCCTTCTTACCTTCAACCTGTCCACCTCCTCATTCTGTCCGGACCCAGCTATCCCTTCCCCAGACATTTTTGTGGCCTTTCATACCCACACACTGTACTAGGCAGTGGGGATCTGGCTGTGAACGGGACGGAGTTTTTGCCCATGTGGGGCTGGCACTCTAGTGTGGGAATACAGATCATGAATAAATCTGCAGAATAATTTCAGGTCATGATGGATATGATGAACACTAAAGACGGCATTTTTGCCAGAGAGTGACTAAGAGAACCGCAGTGGCTCCCTTCAATAGATGCTCAGGGAAAGGCCTCTCCAAGGAGGCAATTACTCTGAGACCTGAGTGATGAGAAGCACACGGGGGTGGGTGTCAGTGCCCCAGAAGAGCAGAGCTGGGTGTCCTGGGGCAAGAAGGGAGGTCAGTTTGTGGGACACGCCGTGAGCAAAGGGAAACAGGCAAGTGGGAGTCAAGAGTCTATTTGAAGTTTAATGGTTGAGAGATTCACAGGGATGTACAATTGTGTCTGGTGTGGAAACTCGGAAGGGGAGGTTGGGGGATGATGACAGATTTGGAAATAAGACCTGTCAGGCTGCGATAGTGTGGGCAGAGGAGAGCATAGAATGAAGTGGATGAATCTGTGATGTCGTCTGCAGACAGACTCGTTTAGATTGGCAGACCGTTGAGATGAGGGAAAGCTACTTCAGCCCCTGACCTCTTTGCTGGGTGTGGTGGGGGCAGGGCTTCCTTTAAGTCTTCATCCTCCAGCTGTCACCTGGTTTCTTAACCTCTACAACCAAGTTTCTTCAGAGAAAAGTCTACATTTGCTATCCTCACCTTCCAACCCCCTGCCTTGCCTCTGCAGGCCAGCGCTGGCTCCTGCCCCCAACTAGGAGTGCTGCCCCAGGGTCACTAATATGCTTGTCACTTGTTAGTCCTGTGGCATTTGACACCATTCATTCCCGTCTTGAAACTCTGCTCCTCTGGCTTCCGTGATATCACCATAGTTGAGACCTTCTCCTTGGCTGTTTCATGGGCTCTTCCTTCTCCATCCTTCCTTGAATGTTAAGTCCCTGTTCCTTGACCCCTCTTCTCTCCTCTCTCTCTTCTTCCAGCCTAGGTGATCTCATGCCCCATTATTGTTTTGTGTTTGTTAAGCTCCTTCAGTTGTGTTGGACTCTTTGCGACCCCATGGATTGTAGCCCACCTGGCTCCTCTGTCCATGAGATTTCTCAGGCAAGTGTACTGGAGTGGGTTGCCATTTCCTCCTCCAGGGGATCTTTCCCACCCAGGGATCGAACCTGCCTCTCCTGTCTCCTGCATTGGCAGGCGGGTTCTTTATCACTAGCACCACCTGGCTTTATCTACCATTTATTATGGGAAACTCAAATCTCCACCTCCAACCCTGACAACCTCCAGGCCCTACGCCCAGCTGTCTGTTGGCCCCACGCTCAGCATGTTCCAGACAGAGCTCCTCCATCCCCTCATCCCGCCCGCTCTGGTTCCCCCTCCAGCTGGACTACCTTCAGTACCTCCTCCTCTCCACAACCTCCTGTCTTTGCTCCCTTCCTGCCTCGCACACCCCTTGCTCCAGTCCGCCGGTCCCTCGGCCCAGCTCACTCCTGCTTGCCCGTCACGCCCACTGTAGCTCTTCCCACCCTGAGAGTCTTCCTCACGCTGAGTGCCCAGGTCTGGGTCCCACCCAAGGTGTTTCCGGAGCCCCTCACGCTCGCCTTGATAGTGGCGTTGGCCACACGTGCTCTGTAGCTCTTGCTTGCCTCGCTCTCCCACTGCTCAGTCATCTTTTTAGCAACTCGGGACTGTATGCCATTATCCATCTCTGTTTCCACATAAGTGCTGTGTAGACTTGGGTCAGACGATTGAGAAAGTGAGTCCTCCTCCACAGGCTGACATTTCCGGGTCTTCCCTGTTGCCTTTTCTTTGTATTTGTCCTCACTCCTTCCTGGGGACTTTGTTCTGCTGTTGTTCAGCCTGCTGCCTTTCATGTACTCAGATTCCTCAGGATCCTTTCATTTGCCTTTTCCTTTGTACAATCACTTATTAAACTGTGACTACAAATTACTTTGAGGCTTGCCTTTTAAATAGAGTAAAAATAGATAATTAAAGCAGATTTGTACTAGTGATTTCATAATTACTATAATGAATATGCATTATGGAAGATACTACCTAATTATCAAAATCCTCGCATTTAAATGGCTAAAATTAAATTTCAAATTAAGAACACCAAATATTTTAAACAAAGTGGGATTGTTTGTTGTCTACAAAGAAATACTCATACTAATTACCTTTTTTTTTCTTTTTGGCCCAGAGTGCTTCGTGTTGGTGGGACCATCGTGCTGTTACTCAGCGAAGATCACCACAGGCACCTGAAGGGTGGTGAGGCGAGTAGCGGCCCTGTGGATTCCCAGGGCGGCCGCACAGAGGAACCTGGAGGCGAAGAGCGCTGGACTGGTGCAGAAGAAGCGGCTGTATCAGAGCCAGCGTCATCCTCATCCGCAGCCAGCAGCCAGGAGCGCTTGGACAGGATGCCACCGCTCGGCTCTTTGGTGCCAGTGGACTGCTACAGAGTGAGCCTTGGGAAGACAGACGCACTCATCTCCAAGTATAAGAAGTCATACTCCCCTGGCGATAGCAGGCTTGCTGCTTCTGAGTCCTTACATGTCAGCTGAACAGAGTAGACAAGGCAGTCGTCTCAGGGATCTTAGTGCCAGAGGGTTCCAAGTCAACAGATTCCCCTAAAACAGGGTTGTGGCTCCTGGACGCCTGTTCTTCCATAAGAACTTCCGTCTGACACTCTGAAGAGTGTTTCTGACAGAGGATAATTAACAGATACTTGAACTAAAGGACTCTTAAACTTGCCCTTCTGTCAAAATGGGAACAGGTCTGCTCTGCCCACACTGTTTCTAAGCAGAAGCTTCAGCTTCAAAGCCAAGGTTTTCAGAGGCTCACCGTAAAGTGTATCTCAATCATCACAAATTTGATAATATCTTCACTGTCAGGTTTTTTGAAACAGAAATTTTATTTTTTGATATCAACTTCTTTTGATATTTAACTTGATTTTTCTTGAACCTGTAATTTTATTCTCCATTTGAATGAAAAGAACTTTTATTGGCCAAAAGAATTTTATGTCCCATATTATGTAAAGCATCAGTGGGAATAATAATATGAATTAAACCAATAGGCTCCAACATGATGGAAAGTAAAGTTTTGTTTTTTTCCTAAAAGCATTATCACTTCATTCCTATTTAAATTAAATGCATCCTTTGTGTTCTCTTCTTAAAGAAACAGGAAGTTGATGAAAAATATGATTTTTTTTTTTCCATAGCCTAACATAGCTTCATGGCTGCTTTAGTACCATTTGAGCAATGTTTCCATTTTGGAGAAAATTCTCACCTTGTGAATCCCACCTCTCCAAAATAGAAGCAAAAACTTGTTTTCTGGCTAGGGTGCAACGTGTAACCTCAGCTCAGTTATCAAGGTCCACTGTCAGTGTGGGACGAGTGGGGTACAGGTGATACGTGGGGTTTTTACCCGAGAGCACTTCATAGTGGACCCAGTGGGACAGTAACCTGTCGTGTATTCATACAGTAAATATTCGTTGCAAACCTACTATCTGCCAAGGCACTTTCTCAGCCCTTGGAACTATCAGTAAACCAAGCAAATCCCTGCCCTCATAGGATTTAAATCTAGTGGGGCAGACAGATAAGATATGATAGACATAAGTCATTTATTTGCTAGGTTAAAAGATAACCTAGCAAAGATAACCTAGATAAGTGGAGGGACCTTGCAGGGAGAAAATAAAGCAGAGTAGTGACAGGAACACAGGAGGATGGGGGCACATGTTTTGGATTCTTCTTACAACAGCTCCAGCTTCACTGAAAATGTGAGATTTGAGCAAATATTTAAAGGACATGGAAGAGTGTTCCAGGCATATGGAACAGCCGTTGCAAAGGCCCTGTGGCGAGAGAGTGCCTGGTGTGTTTGAGGAACAGCAGAAAAGCACATGTGGCTGGAGGAGAGTGAATAATGGGGAGAATGAGAGGTTAAAGAGAAAGTGAGGGGCAGGTGAGGGTGGGAGGGGTTGGTGGGTGGGTTAAATCACATAGGACCTTGAAGACTACAGGAAGACTTTGACTCAACAGCAGTGTAGAGTTTTGAACAAGTCACAATCTAACATACCTTGTAGGCTCACTGTGACTACTGTATGGCACATCGATTGTAGGGAGGCAAGGGTGGAAGTAGAGAGGCCAGTTGGGAAGTTTTGCAATAATCCAGGCAAGAGAAGATGGTAGCTTGCCCCAGGATGGTGGCAGCACAGGTAGTAAGAGGCAGCTGGATTCTGGATGTATTTTCGAAGTTAGAACCAGCAGGATCTGCTGATGGAGAAGATGCAGGAATGACCACAAGATATTTGGCCAAGCACCTGGAACAGTGGGAGTTTTCCAGTGAACTGTCCAGGGAACAACAACATGGGAAGAGCAGGCTTGGTATGAGATATCAGAAGTTCAGGTTCAGACTTGCTCGCTTTGAGATATATATTAAACATTCAAGTGGAGGAGCTGAGTAGGCAATTGAATGAATAATCTGCAGTTTAAGCTGAAGGTCTGTTCTGGAGATGGAAATTTGGGAATTTGCAGCATAAAGTTGCCATGAAACTGAATGGGGTCACCAAAGGATGGAGGGGAGGAAAGAAAGGAAGCAGAGCAGGGCTGAGCCCTGGGTTCCTTCAACAGAAGAGGGATCTGCAAGGGAGACTGAGAAGGAACAAGCCGTGAGGCAGGAGGAAAACAAGAGCAGTTGCCTGGAAGACAGATAGAGCATGGTGGAGGGAGTGACCAACTACTAAACACTGCTAACCAGCCTAGAAAGAGAAGGACTGGAAATTGACCATTGGATTTAACAGTGAAGAGGTCATGTGGGACCTTGATAATGGGAGTTTTGGTGTTGCAGAGAAGGAGAAAAACCACACTGGATTGGGCTTCAGAGAAAACAGGAAAAGAACCAGAGGTAGTGTGCATAGGCAACTCCTTCAACTAGTTTTGCTGAAAAGAGAGCAAAAACTGGAGGTAATAGTTGGTAGGGGACATGGTGTTGAAAGAATGATTTTTTTTTAAGATGAGAGAAGTAGCAGCATTTTTTTTATGTTGATGAGACTGTTCCAAGAAAGGTAAAAAACTGATGAGCCAGGAAGAGGGGGCCAAATGGTAGACCGTCCTTGAATAAGGAGGTGGCATACATGGAGGAATAAGCTTTCGATAAGAGCGTGAATGATTTCTCCATGGTTACAAGTGGGAAGAAACATACAGGCATGTCTGCTATAATATGATAAACGTGTTCCTGAACACTTTTTCAGTCCAAAATCCATGCACTAAAAATAACAATTTATGGAAAAATAGGGTTGGGGCAGACCATTCCAAACCTATCCAACTTTGCGAACTGCACGCTAGCAAAAACTGACATAGTTGTTTTTTTTTAAGAGCCTTATATTTCATATAAATAAATCAGAAAATAAAGGACTCCACCTTCCCAAGAAAAGGGCAAGGACAGCCTGCTAGAATTTAGAAAAAGGAAGGATAGAAGCTGCTGTGTCATGCCAACGGGTGGCCATTTCCTTCCCCAGGGGATGTTCCTAACCCAGGGATCAAACGCACATCTCCTGTGTCTCCTGCATTGCAGACAGATTCTTTACCCACTGAGCCATCAGGGAAGCCCCCTCCAAGACAGAACCTGTGGCCAAACCACCAGGACCAGGAAGGAGCGGCGTTACGTCAAGTACCTTATTCTGCAGCTCGTCCATTCAGCTCACCCCATTGGCGTCCTTCCCATTCGGCAGCTTTTATCTGGTGGAACAAAATATTAATGTGCTGGGGAAAAAAATCACTTGTGATCCAACCCAATTTCCATATTACAGTGACATCATCCCCCTACTTAGCAATAATATTTAATGCCTGTCACAGAAACACGCAGCGTAGGAGAACAGACTGTAAGTGGGAGCAGATGCTGGAAGGTGGGCGGATGTGGTGGTGAAAGACTGTGGAAGTCTTCCGACCACTTCCATTTTCTCAGTGAAAAAGCATGTGGTTATTTCCCCAGTTTCTAAGTCTGTGGTTGGAACAGCTTCCCTGTGCAGTGAAAGAATCCACACACTGAGTTCCAAACCAGGGGCTTGAGGTGTTTATTATTGAAGGACTAAGGTTACATACTCCCTAGACTCTCCCTTCCTATCAAAATGACCAAACAGAAGCTACACTGTGGGTCTGTAGGAACTGCAGATCTTGCTACCACCAAGAAGAATGAGGCACAGATGCTCGATGGCACAGATCCCATCACTTGGCATCTGAATGCAACCTGTGTCAGCTTTGGGTCTGCTGCTCTGACTCATTTACTTCTCCTGGAGGCCTGGGTAGGAGACAACTCTCTAGCTGGTCCAGGCACACTGGAAGCAGCTCTGCATTTTGCCCTTAGGACCCAGGAGAGTGAATGATGCCCAGACAGTCTGGGATCAGCCTGGATGCTGTGTGGAGTCTGCCACGGGTCCTAAAAGGGAAAGTGCAACTGCAGCCTCTTGGCTTTTGGAGCAAAGCCAAGCTTTCTTATGCAAGTAGTTATTCTCCTTTTAGAAATAACTCCTGCTGCTAAGGGCTTGACCATAGGATTTTAGGTGACCATGTGCCCTAAACTATCCATCCCGAGACTCGATCCACCAAGTTAAGAGGGCTCAGTCTGACAGCACACCTTCATCAGAGGTCTGTGACATAGACCAGCACTGACTGTATGTGACCGACAGTCCTCATCCGGCGAGGCGCCTCCTGCCTGCCACTCCCCTCCCTCATCATCATGGTCCCACAGGGAATTCCCAATGAGCAGATCACCAAGGAGGAAAAAAATGCCAAATCTGGTTTGTAGATGGCTCTGCCAGTTTAGCTGTTATCTGCTGGCATTTAACGCCCAGAGCATTTCAGCCCCACTTGGGGTCAAGGGATGATGGGGAAAGGAAACATTCCCAGGGAGTACCACTTGAAGTGGTCTGCAATGTCCACTTTAGGTAGAGATGGCCTGGGAGGAGGAGGATGCCCACCATGTCATGGGCAGTGACTACCAGTTTGAAAGGATGGTGAGCAACATGAAAGGAAGTGTAGGAAGAGGAATGTGGATGGACACTCAGGATGGGCCCCCATATGGGAGAATCATTGGGTCTCTATCACTGGAATGGTCAAGAACTCCCACTGTGCATGAGGCTCTTAAGTGTGTGAGCAGCAGATTGCCTGGCCTATGCCTTCCCCATTTTTTACTCAACAGCCTCATGGACAAAGTGGGCATGGTTTCAGACACAGATGAGGCACTGGCCCAACAAGGGCCTCTCACCAAGGCTGATTGCCTACTATCTCTGCTGATGAATTAGCAGCAGCATAATACCACATGGAGGAGGGGAATTAGAGTGGAGACCCTTCCCAGGTCGGAAGGGCAAGAATCTGTCCTCACTAGACTAACTGCTCACTCTGGACTCCAACTCTCCAGACCAGGCGCGCCTTTCGTGGACCTTGTTTCCCTGCAACAATACTTCTCATCAGAGTTCATTTACAGTGCTGGGTGAGACACACCGCTATGAGATCTGTGAGGCCAATGTTCATTGAATTTCTAGTCTTGTACCATCTGCCCCCTCACCTGAAACAGAAGTCCTGATGGCAGGGTGGAGGGGCTACTCGACACTCAATGAGCCAGCACAGAGCAGTCCTTGAGAGGCTGAGATGCTTCCTGGCAGAATGCTATGTGCACTATGAACCAGAGACCAATAGATGGTGCTCTTTCTCCCGAAGTCAGAAAAACGGACTGCGGGGAGGGGTGGAGGGGTGAAAGTGGAAGGCAAGCCTGTTACCATACCCCATTCTAAGCAGGCCTCATAATGGAATCCACTCTCTGGAAGGGTGTCAGCAGAAGGGTCTGGCCTCAGGAGTCAGAAGGCGCAGAGGGCAGCATTCAGGGCCCAAAAGCAATGGTACCAGCTGCGGTGTGGGTACCCAGCAGAGGCTGCAGTGGGTCACTGTGACAGCAGTCCTGGCAGCTGGATGATGCTTCTCGCTGTAGCCACACAAACTAATTTCCTGCCCTCCTGAACACCTTAATATATATATTTTTTTAATGACATCTCTTCTGCTAAACTGCCTAGAGTAGATTCTGTCAGTTGCACCTAGGAACCCTGTCCCACACACCTGCGTTACTGAAGCCCACTCCTGTCCTCCAGGCACTGCCCTCTCCTTCTCGGTGGGGTGCTCCCATCTGTTCTGCATTTCTCCTTTTGCCAGGTGTGCATCTGTCCTTTTGCCACAGGTCTTAATTTTATATAATTTCCATCCTCCCACCCCTTCTCCAAAATTACTTTTAATGTTTTGGCCTCTTAAAGACGTTGAACAATAATACAGTCTTTTTCATTCTATGCCTAAACCTTACTTGAATATTTAGAAGAGGAAAAAGAAACATGCAAAGTTGGACATCTTTGTGTGTGTAACCAAGATGCAGCAAATGGCAGGTAGAAAATGTGTTTCCTCATGGACTTGAATAACAGTTGGTGGACATTCTCAAAGGCAGTGGTTCTAACTATCTACATACTTGGCAGAATTAAATCATGGTTTCAGTGTCTGTTAAAACAGCTTTAATAATCAAATGCACAAAATGATACAGCTTTTAAAAATAAGTTTCCAAAATTTGAGGATATCTTCTAGTGGCAGTATTCTATAGTATTTTCCCCCACCCTTGGCACAGGGTGTGGCCCCCAAGAACAGTTAATATTACTTGAACGAAATTGAACTGGCTCCTGTTGGAAGGGAACAAATAGATGTGTGTGGATCTGAGGACAGTTAATTAAAGAGACACCCAGAAAGCCATGTGAGAGACAGACAGCTGTCTGGGGAGAGGCCTACTTTCTACATAACCTAGAAAACTAAACCTCTTCAGGGATTCTAAATATATTGATTTTTCAAGCGGAGCCGCTCACTTGGATATCGGGTAAATACGAGCGTTCAAGGAGTCATGCAAGAAAGCTTTGAGGCAAAAATTAGGTGAGATGAGGGGCTTCACAGAAAAATCCTGGTAATAAAGAAATCTTGAGTATTTTCATGTTATACAAACACTACATATTTTTACATAGTGTTTATAGCATTTTCAATTCTCTTATTCTTTCACTCATTCATTTGCTCCTTCATTCATTGGACTGCCAAGCATCTCTTGAGTACCTGCTGTGTGTCAGGTTCTGGGATGCTCATTGGTGAAGTGAAAAGGTGGGCAGGGAGCAGGAAGACAGCAGCTAGAGGTCTCCACATATGACAGGACTATCGCTAACCTTCGGACATAGAGGGACAAAATCACCCTCTGCAAGAGTTTGACAGAGAAAGATGGACAGAGTCCAGGATTGAGAGCAAAAAATAATGGATTTGTGGGGAGTTAAAGAAAACTGAACACATGCCTAGGTATGGCTAGCTTCATCTTTTAGTTACATCTTTTAATGACGTCTCTTCTATTAAACTACCTAGAGTAGAATCTGTCAGTTGCAGCTGGGAACCCTGTTCTGCACAGCTGGGTTACTGAAGCCCACTCCTCTCTCCTGGGCACTGCCCTCTCACTCATATAATTTCTGAGAATTTATGATGCTCAAGAGATGCAAGAATTTGAAGTATCATTTTGCATCCAACTGCCACAATCATTTAATACTGTCAGTTTTCATCAAGTTCCTTCAGCAAGTAACGGCCTTCTCAAATGTGTAATAAATGAGAAGAGTTATACCAGGTCCTCTCCTCTTACACATTCCTTCTTACCATTGAGTGGCTTTCCTCCTAGCTGCCCTTCTGTGGCTCCTGCCCCTGATATGTCTACACTATTTATATTGAATTCACCTCGGAAGAGTGGGCATATTAACTATGTGTTCTGCCAGGGGCCCCCAAATGCCCAGTCCTGGACTCCAGGTATTAACATGATTCACTGGGACAGAGGTTTTTTGGTTTTGTTTTTATGTAATTCAGATAGTTCATCTTTCAGTGTCATATCTTTTTGCCTTTTCATACTGTTCATGGGGTTCTCAAGGCAAGAATACTGAAGTGGTTTGCCATTCCCTTCTCCAGTGGCCCATGGTTTGTCAGAACTCTCCACCATGATCTGTCCATCTTGGGTGGCCCTACACAGCATGGCTCCTAGTTTCATTGAGTTAGAAAAGGCTGTGGTCCATGTGATCAATTTGATTAGTTTTCTGTGATTGTGGTTTTCATTCTGTCTGTCCGCTGACAGATAAGGATCAGAGGCTTATGGAAGCTTTCTGTTGGGAGAGACTGACTGAGGGGGGGTGGGGGGAACTGGGTCTTGTTCTGATGGGTGGGGCCATGCTCAGTAAATCTTTTGTCCAATGTTCTGTTGATGGGTGGGACTATGTTCCCTCCCTGTTGTTTGACCTGAGGCCAAACTATGGTGGCCTAAAGGAAATCAGTCCTGAATAGTCATTGAAAGGACTGATGCTAAAGCTGAAACTTCAATACTTTGGCCATTTGATGTGAAGAACTGACTCCTTGGAAAAGACCCTGATGCTGGGAAAGATTGAAGGCAGGAGGAGAAGGGGACAACAGATGATGAGATGGTTGGATGGCATCACCAACTCAACGGACATGAGTTTGAGCAAGCTCCAGGAACTAGTGATGGGCAGGGAAGCCTGGTGTGTTGCAGTTCATGGGATCATAAAGAGTCAGACATGACTGAGTGACTGAACTGAAGTCAGATAGTATGTATGACTCTCTTGATCAAAGCCGTCCAGTGATTTTTCCCATTTTCCTTAGAATAAAGACTGAAGTCTTGATCTGGCCCCGGGTACCCATCTAACTTCATCTCTGACACATCCTCTCTCATTCTGAGCCCTTGCCAACCGGGAATGTGCAAAGTTCTGCCCCATCTCAGGTCTTTGAACTTGCTGGCCCTCTTCCTGGGCATCTCCCCTGATGCCTGCGCTGCTCAGGCTCTCAGTTGAAATGCCCTCTGATGAGCAAGGCCATCCACGGTCTCCTTACCTAAGCCAGCCACCTCAGCCTTCATACCTAGTCTCAGAGCGCTTTTTCCATTTCTCTTTATATGTATGACATGCCTGTCTGTTGGCTGTCTCCCCACCAGTACAGTGGCAGGTCCTTGAAGGCAGTGGCCTTATTGGTTTGCTCACAGTTTCTCTCCTGTCCTGAAGTCAGTCTCTGACACATACTAGGCACTCAATGTAGATTTGCTAAATAAAAAGACCACATGAAGATTCCATTCCACAGTCATCTGCCAACCAAATAACAGAGCCAGAACGGCCTGGTGGACCATGTTCCTGCTAGACCAAGTTCCCCCTCACCCTGAACAAACACATGCACTCCAAAAAAAAAAAAAAGTTCAACTGAAGGGAAATTCCCCCCACCTCCTTTCTTTTCCTTTGTGACATTAGAATGTATGGAATCACGCAGCGCAGAACCAGCTGCTCAATCGCTACTAGGTAAAAGCTTGACATTTTCTGTGACACCCTTCTTGATTATGTAGGCGTATCACAGCCCCACAGGCTGACTGCTTTTAAAAATAATAAAGTTGTACTAAATTTCACTTTAACCCATTGCATTCTTCACTCCTCTGGCTCCCCGCAGTCACTGGTATTTTTTTGGACAAGGTTGTGAAAAGCAGGCATCCATGCATCCGGCCCTGTCCAGCTCCACAAAACTCTTAGCCCCTTAATCCATCTCTCTCCAGCTCACCCTCATTACTCCCTCTTCACCTCAGTTCCCTTGAAAACCATTCCTTACTCCTATGAACACTCTTTGAACTGCTACTTGATTTGGAAAATTCTTTAAGAACTGGCTCGTCCTTTGAATCAATACTGCATTAATCACTTGTGTTATCTCCCCCAGATTACCTTTCACACTTGGTTTAGTTTCCATCCCCCAGTCCACTTTATCTGAGAAATGTGTTGGCACAGTAGTGATTTACTGTAGTCACAGCAGAGGCATATAAAGCAGACACAGACGCCCCATTGACGTGTTTGCAGGAATACAGATACTTACTTTGATCAACCTCAAAATCTACTTAGCTCTTCCATTTAGGGTGTTAGACGCCTCCCCAGAGACTGGCCGAGAGATCTTAGGTTAATACTCAGCCTCAGTTTGCTCTCTTGTCAACAGGGATGACAATGAGGGCCTCCGTGGACCTTCCAAGGCTGCCTGGAGGTTTGGTTTGGTTTGGTTTTGAACTCACCACTCAGTGATCAACCTCTCCAAGAGAAAAGATAAAATGAAGTACTCTCCTTGATTGATTAAAAAAAAAAAAAAGAACCTGGAGGCTATCCTTTTTTGACTCAACATCAGATGGTTTTACTTTACTGTTTGTGTAATTGCCATGCTCTATTTTCAAAGTCAATTTGCATTCAGCTTGGATAAATAAAAGTTTGCAGAAGTATTCAAAGTATTTCAGGGGTTTCTCAAAAGTGTGGTGATTGCCAACATCCCTGGAAATCATATAAGCTCATGGATGTGTCTAGAGGCTCAGGAGAGGTGACTGGTTTTCAATACTGTACATCAAGACAGTCACAAAACAAGGACTAAAATCCATGAGTCTCTGAGACCTGATACTATCTCTAACCATATAGCCTCCTTTCTGAGTAACTGCTCTCATTTAATAATTTTTAAAAAGCCATCAGGAATGCTTTCTCAGAACAAAGGAAGGCAGACCCACCCACTTAAATATTAATCTTTGAGACACTCTGGTGACATGGGAATTTCTCAAAACGTTCAGTGGGGGAAGTGCCAAGAAGGTAATTAAAATTGCTGTCATACCTTTAGGCTGCTGAAGGTCACTCATGTAAGGAGAGGTTCTGTGCTTGTAAAAATAGGTCTGGCATTCTTTAGAGAATTACAAAGTTCAGTGTGTGCTCCGGTTTAGAAATGAAGTAGCTTGATTAAAAACTGCAGAGCAATAACTTCCAAGGGGAACCATAAAAAAATGTGGGGGAGTATGAACGCATCTAGATGTATACAACTTTGAAAAATAAAATCAAATATAGTTAAAAGTGTACTGGCAGTGTTTGTCCTGGGGCTCAGGTAGGTGGTGCGGATGTCTTGTGGAAAAGTGGAAAAAGTAATGACTTTGGAGTCAGCAGGCCAGAATCTAAACCTTAGCTCTGCTATTTGATACCTTAGAGAATGTGATTTAACCACAAGGAGCCTTAGTTTCTCCATTTAGAAAGGAGCTATAGAACCTAAAATGGACTGGAATGGGTGGATTTAACTCAGATGGCCATTATATCTATTACTGTGGGCAAGAAATGGATTAGCCATCATAGTCAACAAAAGAGTCTGAAATGCAGTACTTGGATGCAATCTCAAAAATGACAGAATGATCTCCATTCGTTTCCAAGGCAAACCATTCAATATCACAGTAATCCAAGTCTATGCCCCGACCAGTAATGCTGAAGAAGCTGAAGTTGAACGCTTCTATGAAGACCTACAAGATCTTGTATAACTAACACTCAAAAGAGATGTCCTTTTCATTATAGGGGACTGGAATGCAAAAGTAGGAAGTCAAGAGATACCTGGAGTAACAAGAAAATTTGGCCTTAGAGTTCAAAATGAAACTGGTCAAAGGATAACAGAGTTATGTGCCAAGAGAACACACTGGTCATAGCAAACACCCTCTTCCAATAACACAAAACAAGACTCTACACATGGATATCACCAGATGATCAATACCAAAATCAGACTGATTATATTCTTTGCTGGAAAAGGAAACGGCATCCCACTCCAGTATTCTTGCCTAGAGAATCCCATGGACAGAGGAGCCTGGTGGGTTGCTGTCCATAGGGTCACCCAGAGTCAGACACGACTGCAGCGACTTAGCAGCAGCAGCATATTCTTTGCAGCCAAAGATGGAGAAGCTCTATACAGTCAGCAAAAACAAGACCAAGAGCTTACTCAGATCATGCACTCTTTATTGGCAAATTCAGACTTAAATTGAAGAAAGTAGGGAAAACCACCAGACCATTCAGGTATGACCTAAATCAAATCCCTTATGATTATACAGTGGAAGTGAGAAATAGATTCAAGGGGTTTGATCTGATAGACAGAGTGGCTGAAGAACTACGGATGGAGGTTTGTGACATTGTACAGGAGGCAGGGATCAGAACCATCCCCAAGAAAAAGAAATGCAAAAAGGAAAAATGGTTGTCTGAGGAGGCCTTACAAATAGCTGAGAAAAGAAGAGAAGTGAAAGGCAAAGGAGAAAAGGAAAGATATTCCCATTTGAATGCAGAGTTCCAAAGAATAGTGAGGAGAGATAAGAAAGCCCTCCTCAGTGATCAATGCAAAGAAATAGAGGAAAATGGTAGAATGGGAAAGACTAGAGATCTCTTCAAGAAAATTAGAGATGCCAAGGGAACATTTCATGCAAAGATGGGTACAATAAAGGGCAGAAATGGTATGGACCTAACAGAAGCAGAAGATATTATGAAGAGGTGGCATGAATACACAGAAGAACTGTACAAAAAAGATCATGACCCAGATAACCATGATGGTGTGATCACTCACCTAGAGCCAGACATCCTGGAATGTGAAGTCAAGTGGGCCTTAAGAAGCATCACTACAAACAAAGCTAGTGGAGGTTGTGGACTTCAAGTTTCAAATTCTAAAAGATGATGCTGTGAAAGTGCTGCACTCAATATGCCAGCAAATTTGGAAAACTCAGCAGTGGCCACAGGACTGGAAAAGGTCAGTTTTCATTCCAATCCCAAAGAAAGGCAATGTCAAAGAATGATCAAACTACTGCACAATTGCACTCATCTCACACGCTAGTAATGCTCAAAATTCTCCAAGCCAGGTTTCAACAGTATGTGAATCGTGAACTTCCAGATGTTCAAGTTGGATTTAGAAAAGGCAGAGGAATCGGAGATTAAATTGCCAACATCTGTTGGATCATTGAAAAAGCAAGAGAATTCCAGAAAAACATCTACTTCTGCTTCACTGACTACACCAAAGCCTTTGACTTGTGTGGATCATGACAAACCGGAAAATTCTTCAAGAGATGGGAAAACCAGACCACCCGACCTGCCTCCTGAGAAATCTGTATGCACGTCAAAAAGAAACAGAACTGGACGTGGAACAACAGACTGTTTCCAAATCGGAAAGGAGTATGTCAAGGCTGCAAATGTCACCCCGCTTATTTAACTTATATGTCAGAGTACATCATGAGAAATGCTGGGCTGGATGAAGCACAAGCTGGAGTCAAGACTGCTGGGAGGAATATCGATAACCTCTGATATGCAGGTGACCCCACCCTTATGGCAGAAAGTGAAGAAGAACTTATGAAAGTAATGAAAGTAAAAGAGGAGAGTGAAAAAGTTGGCTTAAAACTCAACATTCAGAAAACTAAGATCATAGTATCTGATCCCATCACTTCATGGCAGATAGATGGGGAAACAGTGGAAAGAGGGACAGACTTTATTTTGGGGGCTCCAAAATCACTGCTGATGGTGACTGCAGCCATGAAATTAAAAGACACTTGCTCCTTAGAAGAAAAGCTACGACAAACCTAGACAGCATATTAAAAAGCAGAGACATTACTTTGCCAACAAAGGTTTGTCTAGTCAAAGCTATGGTTTTTCCACTAGTCATGTATGGATGTGAGAGTTGAACTGTAAAGAAAGCTGAGTGCTGAGGAATTGCTGTTTTAGAACTGAGGTGTTGGAGAAGACTCTTGAGAGTCCCTTGGACTGCAAGGAGATCCAACCAGTCCATCCTAAAGGAAATCAGTCCTGAATATTCATTGGAAGGACTGATGCTGAAGCTGAAACTCCAATACTTTGGCCATTTGATGTGAAGAACTGACTCATTGGAAAAGACTCTGATGCTGGGAAAGACTGAAGGCAGGATGAGAAGGGGATAACAGATGATGAGATGGTTGGATGGCATCACCGACTCAATGGACATGAGTTTGAGCAAGCTCTGGGAGCTGGTGATGGACAGGGAAGCCTGGCATTCTGCAGTCCATTCTGTCGCGAAGAGTTGGACATGACTGAGCAACTGAACTGAATGTTTGTAAGGAACATGGCCTGGAACAGTCCCTAAGAAAACTCAGTCCATCCCTTCAGCATCTCATCAATGTCAAGAGACAGAACTGGAGAGGACTTAAAAATCAGAGCTTTCTTTTCCACTTCTCATTTATATCTAACATTTACAAGAATGAAGGAGACCTGGAAATTGACAGGGATAAAATTCCAGCACCTGCCTCTTAAATTCAAGTGCTTTGAAAATGGGAAGTGTTTTTCTTTGAGCACCTAAGAGAGTCCAGAACTAACAAATGGAAACTAGGGCTTAGGGAGAAATGAGAAAACCTCAACAATTGATGCAGCTGTCTGGGTCCCTTTTGCAGCCCAGTGCTTAACAGCTTCCACCGGTGTGGTGAGCTATGATGTGTTTCATGTGTGGGGAATGAGTTTGAAGCCCACTGAAGCCACAGCCAGTGAAGTTAGGTTCCAGCATGGCCCAATTCCCAAAGCAAGTACTGAGGTCTCATCACGGTCAACTTGATTGACAGGCAAAGCCAGGAGGATAAAAAAAATGGTGTTTTATAATTCAAGAACTAAACATCCAGAGCCTGACATCTGTCTATGATTTCTGAGGGATCTCTTGTGTTCTGGGGGCACTATCAGTGGGGTCCCAGGCCCTCCTTGCCAGGATCTAGTGGAGCCTTCATGAACCCCCACTCCAGCAAAGCTTCCATGCACTTTCCAGAATTCCCAGAGGATGTCATTCCACATCTACGCAGTATTGAGGGGATTTACCTCTAGGGGCCTGTGTAGATTTAGAATGTTTCCTAAATAGCTTGAGAGTACAGTTCTCTATACTCACAACCCACGCTCTCAAAGTGGTGGCATCATCTGAGACTTGGCCATCCAGAACGAGCAGATGATGGGGTAGTGGTCTGTGCATTTGGTGAATGTCAGTAATGCCAGCCCTCAGACATGACGGAGACTTAATGAAAGCAGGCCAATAGTCTGTCAGGTAGAATTTAAGCTAGGGGTGGCGAGGGCGTGACATCTGCCTTCCCCATTCACTTACAATCACTACATCCTTTCCTCTCTTGCTGGACTGTAATCTTCCCAATCACCAGTAATTGATCAAGTTCACACTCAGACTGAATCCTATTTGCCAACACTGGTATAAGCAGCTTCTGGAGAACAACTATAAACCAAAGAGGACGAGGCTAGCCATTGGATCAATTAGAGAGAAGGCACGTTGCAGTCACTAGAACACATTGTCAACTACAGCTTTTCAATCCTGGGCTCCACTCAGTTAAGGATTTATCTTAACCCAGGGGCCATCCTAGGTGACACTGTGTTTGCCATAAAACTTTGTATTGTTTTCTTTTTTCAAATTACTATATGCCTTTTTTATGTAAGAACCATCATCTCCTTAGTAAATAACCTATTTTCTTGGGCTCCAAAATTGCTGTGGATGGTGACTGCAGCCACAAAATTAAAAGATGCTTGCTCCTTGGAAGAAAGGCTATGACAATCCTAGACAGTGTATTAAAAAGCAGAGACATCACTTTGCCAACAAAGGTTCATAATAGTCTAAGTTATGGTTTTTCCAGTAGTCATGTACTGATGTGTGAGTTGGACCATAAAGAAGGCTGAGTGCCAAAGAATTGATGCTTTTGAACTGTGGTGCTAGAGAAGACTCTTCAGAGTCCTTTGGACAGTAAGGAGATCAAAGCAGTCAATCCTAAAGGAAATCAACCCTAAGTATTCATTGGAAGTGCTGAAGCTGAGGCTCCAATACTTTGGCCACCTGAGGTGAAGAGCTGACTCATTGGAAAAGACCCTGATGCTGGGAAAGATTGAGGGCAAGAGGAGAAGGGGATAACAGAGGATGAGATGGCTGGATGGCATCACTGACTCAATGGACATAGTTTGAGCAAACTCCGGGAGATAGTGAAGGATGGGGAAGCCTGGTGTGCTGCAGTTCATGGGGTCACAAAGAGTCAGACACAACTTAGCAACTGAACAACCAAAAATTACTTAGTTGTCATCCTTGATCATGTCCCCTCTTTTCCCCCTCTCCATCTACCTTACCAGTGTGCCTTGGCAATTCCACCTATAAAGTATATCTCCCCACTTCTATCTTCCTCGTCATATTCGTACCCACCATCACATCTCCAGGGCTCCAGCAACAACCCCTCTTCTCAACGGGCTTCTCTACTCAAGTCTTGCCTCCTTCCAATCCATTCTCCATCCAGCAACAACACTGACATTGTAAAACAGAAATCAAATCCCACTGTTGTCCTTCATTAAAGACTTTCATTGCTTTTCAAAGCCAGAATAAAACCTAGTCTCCTTATGGTGACCAGGAAGGCCCTGCCCATCTTGGAAGTCTCGCCTACACCACTGCCCCTTGCTCTCACTCTTCCAGTCAATGGTCCTCCCTCATTTCTTGTCTGCAGACAGACCCTGACAAAAGTCCATGTGCAGCCCAAGGCCTGGCACATAGCAGTCAATATTCTACAGTACAGTACATGCTGACAGAGGAAAAAATAGGAAATAAGACAGAAAAGTATTTTATTTTATAGCCAACCAATTTGTTTTCCTCTTACAGATGCTATAAGAAGACATATTCTATTAGGTTTTAGAACAATTAGAAATCTTGCTTTTGAAGGATGGCAAAATATAGGTTGTATATAAAGAGGAAATATACTGGATAGCCACGTTCCCAGTACTCAGTGGGGTGACCTGAGCATCTTCAGGCATTTGTGGTTGTCCTACAGCAAGGAGAACTTCCGGTCAAATGACAGGGCCCCAGGGAAATTCAAATAATGCAATTTAAAAGGGTTCTTGGTCCATATAGCTATTTACATTCAAAGGAAATCATTTTTGAAGCATTCCTTTCAGAATTCCAATTAGAGATTTGAAACGTATCAGCACATAAATGGAAAACTTTAAAATGAGGTGTAGAACCATACTGAAGTTACTAATGTAGTACTGTTTGAACCATCAAATAAATGTCCCATGGTACTTAGTTCATAACACATTTCAAGTTACATCTGGGCTAGTTTAGGTTAATAGTCCTTTTAATTATTCTAATGAGACTTCCTTGCTTGCCAAGCTATATTCTCATTCCATTTAGCCTGTTATACTACTATTTATTTTTTATGGGTTCCCTAAAATTGGTGCTAACAGAGTCAATTCTGTCCAGGGAAGAGGAGAGTTTGTTTTTATGACTGAACGCATACATTTATTCCACAAAGGTTTATAAGCACCTGTTGAGTTCCAGAGCTAAACACTGGAGACAAAACTCAAACAAGACACAGTTTACACCTTGCAAGAGTCTATCATCCAGTTAGGCTGGGAAGTCTTCAAGAGGCAAACTCATCCCCCCCCCCCCCAAAAAAAAAAATATTAATAATGTACTTTTCATGTTACTGAGGATAGATTCAAATAAGAATGATATGAAGTGAAGTACATAGCCAATGAAAACATAATTCAAAAGAAACTTACTTAATAACTGGATTGAATTACTTTAATCCTGGATTTATGGAATCATGTGGGGCCTGAAGGGACTTCCTAGGTGGTGCTAGTGGTAAAGAATCCACCAGCCAATGCAGGAGATCCAAGAGATGCAGGCTTGATTCCTGGGTAGGGAGGATCCCCTGGAGGAGAAAATGGCAACCCACTCCAGTATTCTCATCTAGAGAATCCCATGGACAGAGGAATGTGGCAAGTTACAGTATTTAGTGTTGAAGTTACAGTATACAGTATAAGAGTTGTGTATGACTGAAGTGATTTAGCATGAATATGGGGCTTGAAAGGGTAACAGATTTTTTTGTTTGTACTTTAGTGCATTTTACTAGAAAAAGCTTCACAGGGGCAATAATTTTGGTCTGTTTTGCTTCATTGGTGCTCCCCAAGTACCTAGAAAACCACTTAGAATTCAACAAATCTTTGAAGTATACCAGGACTCTTGCTTATTAAGGGTCCATGGTGCTTCAAAGAAGGAGGGGATAGGGTTTCCTCTGAGTGGGCAGCAATGTTCTAACATTGCAAATAAACCAAAACTGATACTGATAAAAGGAGGGGCCCATGGGGCCTATGGTTATCTCATCAAGGCTTTGGGTAGAGCTCTCTTTTTTGGTAAATGTTATCTATATATGGCAGATGGACTTGAATCTTAGTCTACAATCTCGGGTGTTCTGTAAATTTATTTACTTCTTATTCAAAGCCTTCCTTGCAGGTTTAGGGGGTATTTGCCCTCAGTCATTACTGGGGACACACACAAACTGTACCAACATCCCCAGACCTTCCAAGGGTCAGACTGGCCACCACGGAGAAGTCCATTATTCCAAGGATTGGTCCCCCCAGTCCATTGATTCTGTTGCTCTGAAACCATGGTTGGGGCATGAGAGCCATTGTACTAAGAGCCCCAATATTTCTGGACACCCACACAGCCATCCTTCCCAAGGTCCTGATAACCTCAAGAAATCCATGTGCTTCTGCTTAGTCACTCAGTTGTGTCCGACTCTTTGTGACCCTCTGGACTATATTCCGCCAGGTTCCTCCATCTGTGGGAATTTTCAGGCAAGAATACTTGAGCGGGTTGCCATTTCCTCCTCCAGGGTATCTTCCCGACCCCGGGATCAAACCTGGTCTTCTGTACTGCAGGTGGTTTCTTTCACCGAGCCATTGGTGAAATCCTTCCAAGAAATGCACAGAACCAGCTAATCACAGGCCTGCCACCCTTTCCTCTCTCCAGTCTCCGGGATGCCCTTGAGCACTTCTCACCCACAAAGTCAGTCCTCTGGCCTGTCCTCCCTTCTGGACTTCTGCATCCCCTCTTCAAGGAGATCAGCTACCTCTGCTTTCTGGTCTGCAAAAACACCCAAGGCAAAGAAAAAAAAAAAAAAAAAAAAAATATATATATATATATATATATACACACAAATGTAGCCTAGCTACAGGCATGCAACTCCAAGTGGGAGAGAGAGAACATGAGAACAACAAATTATCTCAATTAATTCTTCTGCCCATGCAGTGCTGTGTGGCCATTTCAATCACTCCTCATTTGCAAGACAATTAAGAAAACACCTCTATGAGAAGCCTAAGGACTGGAAGCCAAATGCCCGTCTTTGGCAACATTTACTCACACTCTGAGACAGTAAATAGAAAGCAAGAAACCTTGCTCTGAGCTCACTTTGGCTGAAAGGCAGGGAAGCTCTGTTCTTGCCAACACACGTTTGAATCCTAAGTGTACTCCCCTGGCTTCTGGGCAAATCTTTCTAGTATGTGAACCCTTCAACCTTCTGTCACTCTGAGGCTCTCTTCCACTCACACCTCAAGCCCCTGGGAAGCTTCTCAGAAACTTCAAAAATCACTTACTCACACGCTGCTCTGGTGGTTGGAATATAAATGCTCAAGAGTCCTGACATCTTCTATGGAGCTCTTTAAAGAAAACTTCAAAGAAACAGCTCTCCGGCTTTGAAAATTTCCCACATAAGTAATAAATGAAAATAATTGTCCCTTTCTATACATCTCTGATCTCATCCAGAGGGATGGGTTTATTAAATAGGCCTAAGAGATTGTCGGGGAATATAGCCACGGGCCTCAGCAAGATCTTATGAGGTCACCGGGATCATCTAATCTCTTCTGAGAGGCTCACATGACAATATGTGGACACCATCACTTGGAAATCAAGTTTGATGTTTGGGCAGGGGTAAGTAGATTATCACTGTCCTTTTACAATCACCAAATCAGGTTTTATCATGAAGAGAGAAAAATTTTTTATAAAATTAAAATCTGAAACACTTCTATACTTCTGGTATAACATCTTTTCTCTTTTATAGACCATCTTTCTCACATGTTGTGTGTAGAATACCAGATAATGCCATAGTTAAAAGGAAAGGCATAGAAGTTGCTAGTAAACCCACCCTTCCATTTAGGGCTTCCCAGGTGGTACAGTGGTAAAGAACCCGCCTACCAATGCAAAAGACACAGGAGATGCAGGTTCAATCCCTAGTTTGGGATGATCCCCAGGGGGAGGAAATGGCGACCTGCTCCAGCACTCTTGTTGGGAAAAACGCATGGACAGAGGAGCCTGGCGGGCTATAGTCCATGGTGTCATAGAGTCGGACACGGCTTAGGAACTGAACATACACACTCTTCCTTCCAAAAGATAAGGAAACGCCATGGAAGACTTTTAATTTTGTCCTATACCCACACATTAAAAAAAAAAAAAAAAATGAAGCAAATGCTCTGAGTCTGCCCTTCAGCTTCATTATCAGTAAAATGGAATAAAAATACCTACCTGGATGATCAGGCCACTCAAGATAGTTCTTCTCTTGCTCTCAGCACATCCTCTGCTTGACCCATCCCTGCTTTACCTACACCCTGCTGCTGCTGCTGCCAAGTCACTTCAGTCGTGTCTGACTCTGTGCGACCCCATAGACGGCAGCCCACCAGGCTCCCCCGTCCCTGGGATTCTCCAGGCAAGGATACTGGAGTGGGGTGGCATTTCCTTCTCCAATGCATGAAAGTGAAAAGTGAAAGTGAAGTCGCTCAGTCGTGTCCGACTCTTAGCGACCCCATGGACTGCAGCCTACCAGGCTCCTCCGTCCATGGGATTTTCCAGGCGAGAGTACTGGGGTGGGCGCCATTGCCTTCTCTGTACCTACACCCTACTCAAGGGAATATGCTTGCCCCCTGCCCCTTAGGCCAGAATGGCTCTGCCTGCTAGTTTATTAAAGGGAAACAAACACCCTCATGACAGTTGTTAATCTGCGGGGCGGGGGCTATGGGGGAACGTGTCTCAGCTTCTTGTTTCCCTGGTAACTAATGAGCCAACCCGACATCAATTCCCTTAGAAATGGTAGCCTCCTTCTCCCCCAGGTAGCGAAGACCACTGCCACAGCCTGCCTGCCATCTACTGAGGGGTATTGCTCTAGGACCTTTTCGCTTCAAGTGTGTAAGATTTCACGTCCAATAAACTGTTGATGTCTCTCTGTCACTGTCTCTGGGCTCTTTCTTCCGTCTTGAGGTTGGTCATCCACAAGGCTTGTAGGGTGCTGCCTAACACTACCTGATAGAACTTTTGAGAGGATTTGAATGAAATTATACCTGGAAAAAACATAGTCCAGTTATTGGCACACAGTACGTGCTAAATAAATGTTAGCTATTAAGGAGATAACCACAGCTCTGACCCAGTACAGTGACTCTCTATCACAGCTGCACTCATACCTGAGGTGTTTCTTTTCCAAAAATATTCAAGCTGAGGCCCAGCTGCAGACATTCTATGGTAATTGGTCTGAGACAGGACCCAGTTTAGGTACAAGTGAAGATGATTAAGAAGCCATCTAATGTGCAGCCAAGGTTGAAACCCATTGGCTTAGGAGGCCCAAGGATAAGGCCAGAAACTGTAAATTCTTATCACTGGCTAAATACCAGGCAGACGCAAAGAGAGAGGAAGAGGGGGAGAAGAAAACTCAAAATACTTCAGTAAGGTTTTAAAAGCAGCTTGAAAAATGATATCTTTTATAAATAGCATGTGTGTGCGAGCCACAAAGGATAAATAAAAATGACCAACCTCATTGAAATGAAACAAGCCTGTTAAAAACAAGAGTTCTCACCTGTCCAAATGGCTAGGGAGACCTACTGCCACGGCTGAAAGACAGAAAAACACACCCAGATTAACAAGGAGGCAGTCATTTAATGCAGAGATCTGGTTAACAGAAAGGGACAGGTTGAACAACAGATAGGACTTCAAACAATACTGCATAGTATTACAGGGTAACTCTTCCACGGTCGGTCTGTTTCTCTTATGATTTTGATTCCAGTACAAAGATGGAGAAGAGACTTCAATTAAAAATAAATAAGGCAACAGAAGAATCTTCCTGTGACAAGAAACATCAACGAATAATGCACAAATATTTGGAGCTGACACAACAAGACACCATTAGGACAAGTTCTGAAGGTGCGGCATTAAAATTTAAGAAGCATGGTACAACAACAAGAAAATTATACTCGCTTTGTTATGAATCCTTTTGCAAATAGAAATGACTCTCGGGTAATTGTTATATACAAACTTTCTGAAATAAGTGGCAATCGTACAAATTTTTCCATTGCAGTTTCCTCTCTTTCTAAACTGAGAAATGTTCCATGGCACTGTTCCCTACTCCTCACAGTCAAAGCATAAATAGTCATTAAAGCACTTGAATCCACAGTAGTCTTGTCCTTAGAAAAGTATGGAGGTTTTGCATGATTTGATATCAGTCATCCACAAGGGGCTGGCAGGCAACAGACTGGAATGTCAAAGACGGTGTTTGTGCTTGGGATCCTGACTCAAACTCCGCTCCGTCCCCTTCAAGAGTCGTCCGCACCGTGGACGGGGCCACCAAGGAGTGAACTTGAGTGTGGACAGTCATACCGTGGAGTCCCTGCCAGACTTTAGATGTGCAATCTTGGTCCGGCTGATAAATGGGTAAGCAATGCAGAGACCTCCAGCTGCCACAATAAAGCCTAAACTGCACCAGGCACAAAAGATAGACCAGCTGTAGCCATGTTCCACATCATCAGGCAGGCTATAAATTAGCTTCGGGAGCCGGTTCAAATCATAGGAGATGCTGGCAGCGTAAGTGCAGAGGGAAATGGTGCAAAATATTCCTATAAATAATACAAAGAGAGCAGAGTGATCTGTTACAGTTTTGCCGGCTACAGGCAAATGCCAGACAGGCCTTTGTGAACATCAGATCAACAGATGAGATGATGAGTCCAAATTAATAAAAGAGCCACAATTCTTTCACTTGAATTACTTCATTCAACAAACATTGGCAAAACCTTTATGTGCCAGACTGTATGCTAGGTTCTGGAGACACAGGAGTGAAAAAGACAGATAGGGGAAAATTCTGGTAACTTGAAATATTCAGAATTATCTAAATTAAACAGTATGTATATATGATTTTTTTTACTCTTAAAAACTTAGAAATTTTGATTATTTTTAAGGAAAAAATCTTCTATAATCACTCAACCCTAATACAAACAATTTTAATTTCCTTTGTATTATTTTTATTTATTTTATTTTTGGCTTCACTGGATTTTCTTTGCTGTGTGAAAGCTTTCTCTCATTGCAGTAAGCAAGGGCTACTCCCTAGTTGTGGTGCTTGGGCTCTAGGGTGCCAGATTGGTAGATGTGGTGCTCGGGTTTACTGGCTCCAAGGAATGTGGGATCTTCCTGGACTAGGGATTGAACCTGTGTCCCCTGCATTGGCAGGCAGATTCTTAACCACTGGACCATCAAGAAAGTCCCAAGTCTCATTTCCCTTTGTTCTGTACCTAAGTTGATGCATTTTTAGAGAGCTGCAATCATACCAAGTCTTTCTTTTTCAATTAACATTATCCTTGAAATTTATCCGGTTGTCTGTGAATAATATCTTAAATTAATTTTTACAAGTTTCTTTTAAGGCACAGAGTTTGGCATATTCTAGGGCATCAAATATCTTTTCTTTTTTTTTAATGAATGGATAAAAAAATTTTAAATAATGTAAATTAAATCCAAGAAGCTGGAGTCGATGTAAAATAGCTGACATCATATATAGGAGATCTATAATTCAACCACTCAGAATGCAGATAATTTGGGTGGCCTAAGGAAAATGAACAATTTAACTTCTTCATGTCAACATGCTATATACAATTGTCCTTTCAGAACACTAAAATCAGCATTCTGATAAAAATGCTGCAAAAGCCCAAAAGACAGGATTCTTAGTACTCAAGGATGTAGATGCTTCTATTTCACCACAGTGGACCCCCAAGGACGCTCCTTTTCGGTAGGCGTGGGATTGCAACAAGGCAGTTGTTGAGCTGAAGGTGGGTAATAAATACAAAAACCCTGTCAAGTATCAGAATGTTTCGTTCTGTTCTGAGTCCTACACATCTCTTTTTAGTATTTTGGTTTATCCCCGTGTACAAAGGAGGTTATATCCATTTGCTGGAAAATTGCTTTGGTAACCTTAGGGATCTCTGCAGCATCTCCGTAGGATTCGGAGACAGGTTTGGAACTGTAAAGAGAGGGTGAGAGCTAACAGATCCCCACATCCCTTTTTAATAGAGCTTTGGGGATCAGAAACACCAGAAGAAAACAAACTCAGAACAGGCACCAACTGGGAGGAAATAAAGATCACCTTAATGCCTCCTTTTTCCCCCGAAATGACATTTTTAAGTGCTAGAATGTGCCTGCACTTAAATCGCATAAGGACACATTGCCTGAATCCTTTTCCAAATGTACATTTAGAAATGTTCTAAATTAAAAGGACACTTGATCTGAGGTGATTTGATATCTCCTACTCTTGGTATAATTCTATTTTTAGACTCTAAAGCGATTATGTTTTATAAAATCTTGTTTTCTGACTTCTTGCTCCAAATTATTATGGTAAACACATTGCTTTTTGAGTTCACTAAAGAAAGATCATGATGGAAATAAGTCTTTCATAAAGGATTGGTCCAATTAAAAACAGAATACTACTCTGCTTTTTTCAAACCATATAAAGAGCAAATGTTCTTGCATCTACATGAATGTTTTCACTGGCAGCAAAACAAAGACAATGTTTTATATGTAACAAGGTCCGTCTAATGAGTGCTGGTAATAGGACAATAGGCAGAAGAATTTGATCTCTAGAGTATCAACAGGTAAAATATTAAAAATAGAACAGTAACCTTCTCACAGGAGAACAAACTCTAATCTGCATTTATCTGTCTGCACACAGCTGAGTGCTTGAAAGTGAAGCTTCTTACGAGTAACATATGTTTAATGACCTCAGAAAGTATGAGTTCAAACTAAGACTCTTAAGCATCCTTTGATGTCCAAATGCACTGGGCTGGGATGAAGGTAATATGTATTCTGGTCCCCAGCTCTACTACTAATCACTGTGTGACCTTGAAATTACCTAACCTCTCTGAGTTTCATCTAGGAAAAAAAATGGGGGCTTGGTTTCTGAAGTCCCTCGCTGTGTCAATTTTCAGGGACTCTATTATTCCACAATATAGCATAGAGCCAGGCCATTTCCCAAAATTTCCTAGTGAATCTCGTACTCAATATTATACAGCTAAATAAAAAATTGAATGAGTCATGAATTTTTCTTTTTGCACATACTCTTTTTGATTTTACACTAAACTTCGATTTTATTAGCATCTCTCCCCTGCCATCACCCAAAACTGCTTCGAGTGAAATGAACTTTTTTCCCCTGGGTTTCTCCTTATTTTATTGTATAAACAATGATCATACAACAATTAGAAATAATACACATAATACAACATAGTGATGGTTTTCACCATGCATTGACATGAATCAGCCACGGGTGTACATGTGTCCCCCACCCACCGTCCTGAAGCCCCCTCCCACCTCCCTCCTCATCCCATCCCTCTGGGTTATCCCAGTGCACCAGCTTTAAGAGCCCTGCTTCATGCATCAAAACTTGGGCTGGTCATCTATTGAGTGAAATGAATTTTAGCATAACAACACCAGCTCATACTGAATGGAAAAAGATTACAACCTGAGGGTTTAAACTCTCTCTGCCCTGAGTGTCATGCCCAGGGGACTTTGTTTGTGCTTACCTCATGGACACTGTGAATGATATCACTAATACAAGGTTTTGTTTTGTTTTGTTTTCACCAAGTTGCCAGAGAGCTGAAACTCCCCTAAAAGGTACATTTGTACCCACGCCCCACACCCAGGAGCAAAAACTGGCAAATTCATGGCATGCTTTTTGGCTACTGACCTTACCCTTGGATCCATCTTGCCTCGCAGACTTGATTGCTCCTTTGTCTTATATGTATTCCTTATTTTTATTTATCTTATCTTGAAATATACACATTTCTGTGCCACTTAAGTTCTTTCTGGAATAGGGCATCACCAAACCTTGATGAAAACCTGCTTTATTTCCTTCTGTCTTTACTCTCTCAGCTGAGATGGGGTAGAGGAGATTCCATGAGCCCATAAATATGCCTGGTGTCTGCTCCTCCCCCTCCCCACAACTGTCCCCAGAGGCTGCTCTACTGGGGACATTTTTTTCTCCCTCCAAGATGCTCTTGAAGTGGTTCTGAGTGACAGAAAAGTAAAGACAAGCCAAAGAGCATACCTAGGAATTTCCCCTTTCTGGACCCTCACAGCTCTAAGGAAGTTTGCACATACATAGCCGCCATAGCTCTTCTTCATGGGCTGGGCAGTATTATACATCTTAAGAAGAGCTCTTAAGAAGAGGAAAGAAAAACCCTTCTAACTTCAAAGATGTTAAGGTAAAGTGTTTAGAGGATGAAAACATCTTGGGTGTAGCTAGATTAGTAGTCTTGGTCAGTTTTGACCCTGCTGAATTCTATTTTAGTTCCCTACACATGTCTTGTCGTCTTCATGTGTGTTAGTTGCCTGGGCTGCCTTAAGAAAGCAGCAGCAGACTGGATGGCTAAAACAACAGAAATTTACTTTATCACAGTTCTGGAGGCTAAAAGTCTGAGATCAAGGTCCTAGAAGGGTGAGTTTCTTGCAAGGCCTCTCTCCTTGGCTTAAAGCTGGGGGTCTTCTCCCTGTGCCTTCACATATCCTTCCCCAGGTAACTATTTGTGTCCAAATTCCTTCCTTTTATAAGGACACCATTCACTTTGGATTAGGGTCCACCCTAATGACCTCATTTAGATTTAATTACCTCTTTAAAGACCTTGCCTCTAAATACACTCAGACTCTGAGGTTCTAGGGGTTAGAACTTCAACATATGAATGGGAGGGGGGCCACATAATCTAGCCAATAACATGGTGTGCATGTGTTCAATGTATGAAGTACATTTCTATCCCTTTTAGAGGCCTAAGCAAAACTTTACTATTTTAAGAGTTATTTACTCAGTTTGATCCCTGGGTTGGGAAGATCCGCTGGAGAAGGGAAAGGCTACCCATTCCAGTATTCTGGCCTGGAGAATTGCATGGACTGTATAGTCCATGGTGCCTCAAAGAGTCAGACAGGATTGAGCGACTTTCACTTTTCTTCTCTTTCACTCAGTTGCTCAAGAGTTATTTATAAGTGGAATTCCCTGGAGGTCCAGTGGTTAGGACTCTGCACTCCCACTGCCAAGGACACAGATCGTGTGGTGTAGCCCAAAAATAAAAAAGAATTATTTGTAAGCCCCTCCTAGGTTCCAGACCCAGTTCTGATTATCATCAGAGGTAGCTGAGTTGAATGGGTTCTTGATGGTCACAGCCATCATTTTCTTGACACTGACACGATCATGAACCCCAAATGTTCTTTCCATTCATTTCCAAGCACGCATCTCAGGGAAAAGGAGTAGAGACCCCTCCCTACCCCAGACTTCCTGTTAGTTTCACATGGGGCCTAATAGCACTGAGGACATGGGAGTCAGCAAAACCTGCTGAACAGAACTGAGTTCTGCAATGCAGTGAGTTCGACACACCTAAGAACCAATCCATCCCAAACTGCCCTCTGTAAGATTTACCTTGGAGAAGGAAATGGCAACCCACTCCAGTATTCTTGCCTGGAAAAATCACATGGACAGAGCAGCCTAGCGGGTCACAGTCCATGGGGTCACAAAGAGTTGGACATGACTGAAGCGACTTTTAGCATGTGAGATTTATCTAGATAGCAAGTTATTTCAGATAATTTTGCTTTTTTGTCAGTAGCAACTTAGTTAATGCAAGATATGGGATGAGGACATGGAAAGATAAGGTACCAGCCTTGCATTTCAAAGTTCTAAATCAAATGATCCTTCTTAAAAATCCACGAGGAGAGAGGTCACCTCTCCTCCCTCTTCTCTTAGACGTTTCCTTCCTTTTCCCCTCTCTCCTGACCAACAGGAGCTCCCTGGGGCAACCACCACTGATTCTCTTCAGCCCAGCTGGTGCTGCCAAGGGAAAGGAGTTTATAAGTCCCAAGCCTCTGTCCTGGCTATTGCTGGTAGCATCCTCAAAAGGGTGAATAATTACTGGTTCTGAAGAGCCCTGTAAGCAGTTACTTTTCTTATAAAATATTAAAAGGTTTTCTGCCAAAATTTTTAATTAGAAGATATGGTGATATCACAGAATTACAAGACTGGAAGGGATAGTTTCGGATTGGGAAAGAAGTGAATGTATGCTGCATCACAGATCATCAACCTAATTTCCTTCCCTAAACGCTTCCCAGTGCCCCTGGCCAGCCAGTACAGTGTAATTCGGGTAACTGGGCCCACTCTTCTGACCATCCTCCTTTGATGTGCTTGAAAGGCAGTAGAAAGTGGAAGTTGCTGCATCCTGGTTAGCCTGTTTGATAAATAACATAGCTGCAACACCCAAAGGCATAAACATTGATTTTTTTTTTTTTTTTTCACTCCTTCAAAAGATGGCCTGCCCATCATTCTGGTCTCTGCAATTCCACACACACACACACAAAATGCCTCACGCTACTTTCACACAGATTACTCAAAGAGCCATTGCTAAGTTGCCCTAACTAAATGACTGGGCAGGACTAAGAGAGACAGATGACACGTCTTGAAAAAATCAAATACATGGTCCACAGTCTGAAACTACTAAACCCAGAAAGCGTCCAATCTTCTTCTGAGAGATTGCAGCAATGTCATTGACCAGCAAATCTTGGTCTGATGTGACACATGGCTATTGATAGTCCTTATTGATCCTGCCTGGTGTGAATATTCATATGTTTGGCTGCAGAAATGTTAATGTATTTGATTTTAGACCCTGCCTAGGGTGTTAGATAATACAGAATACATGCGCTATATTACCTTTCTAAAAATATAAAAAAAAAATATTTTTTAAATCCTGAATTCCAAAGTGCACCTGGCCCCAAGAGTTTCAGATATAGCATTAAGAACCTATAGTTTTAGGTAGTAATCAATGGATACCCTAGATAAGTCAATATACCTACAGAGGAGGCCTTTTTTTTAAAAAAAAAAAAAAAAAATTGAATGTATTGAAGCAAAACAATGGGTTTCCTAATGTGGGTGTTACCCATCCCGGAGCTTGGCTGGGGTGGCCTGGACTGTTTCTTCTTTCTCTGCTGTCCCAAAAGCCCTGTATTGTTAGCAGTGGTCACTCCTGGCACAGCCTATGAAGGGGAATGGAGGCCCCAAAATATTTGCATTGAATAAATATACTTTTGAAGATATTTATATGTCTAACAAATGATAATCATCATTCTATCACAATGGTGATATAATGAAAGCATCATTTGAAGCTGATGCACATACTCACTAGCAGTGCCCGAAGACAGTGCTGTCTGGTCAAGGGCAGCCCCTCACCCTGGATCATTAGTCTCATTTCCTTAGTCCTCTGCATATGCCTCGGTGACAGGGTGTGTAACCTCAGAGGACGTGAAGTCAGAAGGCTCTATCTGGGGCCCTGTGCCCCTGGCCCAGCTGGAGGACTGCTTGAGAGCCCCCAGGGAATTAGGATAAGCAGTGGCAGTTACAGCCCTGCTGTTCCACATGTGGGTAATCAAGAGCTGTCTGTATGCAATACGGCAGAAGGAGAGATTGTTTCCAAGTTTCCATTTTAACATCTCAAACTGTCACATCACTGATGATCTTCACTGAAGGTTTGACTAATAAATTCAGGTAGAGTGAAGATGCCAGCGCCTTAGAAGAGGCTAAGATTAGCAACAGAAATCGGTGGGAGTGACGCTGACTAGGACTGCCGAAGACATTTCTGCTTAATTAAAATCAATTCTTTTAACCCTTATTTGCTCTCATCTCCTGCAGCTACATGCAAAGGTCCTATAGCTAATTTATCTCATGCAGTGGATTAACACAGCTATCTCAGTGTTTACAAGGAAATGGAAAGGTATTATTTGTAGTGGCAAAAAGGAAACAAACCTCCCTAAATCCCATAGTACAGCACAGCAAATCCCCTCCATGGAAGAAAATGCAGCTATTAAAATGGATTAAAAACAGAACACAAAACAATATAGGGACATCGGGAATGGATTTGGTATAATGTTCAATAGAAGCCTAGAAAACAAAATACTTCCCAAATGATGAAGGTTGCAAACATTTTTCTTCTTTTTTTCTTTAAACTTTTTCTTCTGAAATAACTGTAGAGACTCAAATGCAGTTGAAAGAAGTAACATGGTGAGCAGGATGAGTGGGGGATGAGTGGGAGGGAGGCTCAAGAAACAGGAGATATATGTACACTTACAACTGATCCATGTTGTAGAGCAGAAACTAATACAACATTGTAATTATAACCCAATTTAAAAATAACATATATGTAGGCATGATCCTACACACCCTTCACTCGATTTCCCCAACAGGAATGTCTTATATGACCCTAGTATAACAGCACAACCAGGAAACTGACAAAGACACAGTCCATCCGCCTGATTCAGATTTCACCATTTTTATACACACTCCCTTGTGTGTGCGCACACTTCGCTCCATGGAATGTCACCATGTGTGCAGATTATGTGACCACTTTCATGGTCCAGATACAGGGCATTTCCATCATGAGAATGCCCTGAATTATCTACCCTTTTAGAGCCACAGCCACTTCTCTCCCCTTTGTTTTCTTTTGTTTTAATGAGACAAAGATGTGGGCAAGACTTCTTTAGGATAAGGAAAATATTTTAACGACCTAATTTTTTAGATGGTGACATTTGTAAGTGGATTTCCCCTTTAGTCCACTTTAGTCCAAAAAAAAAAAAAAATGTCGTTTGGGCAATCAAAATCAAAACCAAAAAGGCCAAACAATGTTATGTGGTGTCTGTCTATCCTCCGGGACTGGTCATCAAACTTCAAGTTTACAAGTTTGGGATTTTGGAGAGGGGTTGCAGTGGGGTTTTGCTATTGTGGCTATTGTTCTGCTTGTTCTTTCTTGTTTAACAATTGCACAGGGACTTTGTAAATAATAAATCCTGCTGAGCCCTGAGTCAGTCTGGCCCAAAGGTACACACTCAGTTTAGGGTTGAGCAGAGGCAGGTGGGGCTGGCTCAAGAAACTCGGTTCCTAACTCTGCTCTGAGCCAACCCAAGACTGAACTCCCACCTCCTCTCATATAAAACTAAACAAGCCCCTCCTCCTCCCAAGAAATGCTTACTGAGGCTGGCTTTTATGGTCCTATGATTTATTTTAATGCCAACAATTGTTTTATATCTAACAGCATCCTAAATTATTCATGCATTACCCACATTAAAAGTGTCCTTTAAAAACTAGTACTACTGAGGCTTTTGTCTGACCCTCAGCTCCTTTCATTTTCCTAAGGATACAACGTGGGGCCTTTTCAGGGCTGGGGATAGTGAATCTGTATTTTGATGTCTATGAGGTCGAGAGTTAGAAAAAGGAGGGCTCAGCTAATAAAGGAAGGGAAGAAAGGGGGGAAGATTTTTAGCCTCCCAGGGCTACAATCCTTCAGTCTCTGTGTAATCCCCCAAATTTGGAAAAGCTGATGTTCTGCTAAGAATTTTTCAGGACCCAGGTGACTTCTAAATGCTCTAAATGCTAAATGTTCACAGTGATCATCCAGATTCTAGCTCACTGCCAGTTACAGCCCCATATCATTGGGTAGAAAACACACCCACAGAACTTAGAAAGAAGAGCCTCTGTGGCAGAACTGGGTTAGGCAGGCTGACTGGCTGACCATCTACCTGTCAGTCATGAAAGACAGAGACAGTGCCAACCACAGAGGGGTGCTGCCTCCAGCTAACACCGGCCTGAGTAAGTGATCCTGACGGTGAGAAGTGTCAGAAGACCCAGTCATGCTCACTTGAGTAACAGGACTACAGAGAAGCAAAAATAACCTTATTCAGAGTGCCAGCAATCTAGAGTAACAGCACCCTGATGCTAAGCGTACTCGGGTGAGACTGCTAACTTGGCACGCACTAATCACTATCACACTCCTGTCCTGAGAAGAAACAGGAGGAAAGGTTTTTTCCCCAAAGCCACGTTCAGTCAATTTCAGCCTTGAGCTCAGCTCTTTTGGCTCCTTCTTAGACAACAATGTCCTTCACCTGCTAATCGGTAAGACTAGCTGTGTCTCCACACACTCCCCACCCAACCTCCTGCTTTAAAATAAAGTGACTGCTTGGTTTAAAACCTTCTGGTGAATTCCATCACTCTTGGATTAAAATCCAAGCCACTGCCTGCTTCTCTGCCTCACAGGATGCTGTCCCTTCCCTCCTTGCTCTCCGGCCACACTGGTCTCTCTGTAGCTCAAAACACAAGCATCAACCCACCCCTCCTTGGGGCTTGGCATTGGGCCTTCCTCTGCCTGCAGCACACTCCCCATTTAGAATAGGGTCCCCTTTGCCATCTTGGTTCTCCTTCTCACAGCTTTTATGACTGTCACAAATGATCATTTGTGTCTCCCCACAACAGAAATGGAGAAGGATTTTATCTGCCTTAATCTCTGTGTGTCTTTAGTATGTAAAGCTGTGCCTGGCCCATAAGAAGTCCTCAAAAAATATCTGTAGAATAAAATGAATGAATGTTTTTTGTGCGTAAAAAATGACACCAGTGACTCCATCACTAAGGATGGACTGAGCTGACTTGCCCAGAGGCGTGGACTGTGCTGAGCTATCATCCTCTGCTGGAGGGTTCCTGAGAACCAATGGTTCACTTTTGCTAAGAGTCCATGTCAGAGCTAGGGGGACAAGATGAAAGAATGGGACAGAAAAATCAGATCTGCCTCAGACAGAGACTAAACCCAAGACATCTCCATCTAATCTTGTAATGGACCACAATAGAGAAATCAGGCCTGTGTTTTTAACATGGCTGTTTTCTTTTAATTCTGTATTGCCCACCAAAGCCAAAGAACCTTTTGGTTGCTTTCCTCACAAGTGAAAATAAAATTAACAGAGAGATAACAAAGTGAAGCTACATGCTGCAGAATAGCCTTCACTTTTTCTGGGAAAGGTGTCAGAGGGGCTCCACCTACCTGTCATGAGGAAAAGAAGTCCAGCCACGTGCTGGGTCAGGCTTTCCTCCCAGAAGAAGCTGACCGTGGCCACAATGCAGCCACAGAGCAGGACAGCCACAGCCATGCCCAGGAAGCCAGCAGTGATTCTTCTTAAATCTAATCTCAAATACAAACATTCAAAATGACAAGAAGGAGAGTTATTGAAAATGAGAGAATGAAGAGCTCTGTATACATTGTGAAAATTAATAAGTTGCATGGATAGGCATAGCGTCTACAGGGCCAAGGTGATTTAGGAAATAAACTTCCCAAGTATTTAGTAAGAGGACAGATGGGGTATAACCAATTGAGGTATCAGCATCTGCCTTCTCTAAATCCATGGAAAAGTCCATACCAAATAGAACTCAGACCAGAGGACACCAGGCAAGCAAGAGTTATAGATAACGAGTTACTTAACAAACTAAGAGTTTGTTTGCAAACAAACAAGGTTGTACTGAACAAACTGAAGAAGGTTTGCAAAGGATCTTTATTATCCTGCAAAGAGGAACAGAAACCTGGGTCACCACCAACTGCAGTGACTGTAATTAATTTGACTTTGGGGGAAAAGTCTAAAAAGTCAGCTACAGTGAAACATGGTTTTACCTGCGCAGCAAGGATGCCAATTATTTTATTTTTCAGCTATATTTCCTCCTGCCTATTTTCAAAAAGGATTTGAGAAAGTGAAAGCAGTTGTACCTAAAATGGGACCCAAGATGCACATATAAGACATCTGCCCATAAAGGCCCTCTCCCCTTAAACACAGGTCCTACAACCCAAGCATCCAAGTACTCAGGTTAAGGAAGAGCTGTTTTCATGGCCAACCCCACTGTATATGCAACTGCCAAGTTTGGTCTATCACAAAACCAGCACGGTTGTGATCACTGGGCCAGGAGCCCAACGCCTCCCCACCTTCTGCGCCATAACCAAGAGATTGACTGACTTCATGTACTTGGGTACACTGGGCTTCCCTGGTGGTTCAGATGGTAAAGAATCTGCCTACAATACAGGAGAGCCAGGTTCAACCCCTGTGTCAGGAAGATGCTCTGGGGAAGGGAATAGTAACCTGTTCCACTATTCTTGCCTACAGAATTCCATGGACGGTGAAGCTTGGTGGGCTACAGTCCATGTGGTTGCAAAGAGTCAGACATGACTGAGCAATGAACACTTTGAAAACTCTGATTGCCCACCCTCCTGTTATTTTCTTTTTCTATTTTCCTCTCTCCTTTTTTTAATTTGAATGAAGATAATTTTAAAAATTGTGGCTAAATTTCTCTGACCCCTCTTAAAGCAATAGATCCCAAACATAAGGCTGACCCTGAGACCAGTCAACAGTCCTGGGCAAGGTAGAGCATGCACACCTATGCGCATACAGAGCCCAGACAATAGGCACGCCCTGCTGCATGAATGCGGGCTGCTCTGCAAAGGTGCCCAGGCTGATACCACCTCCCTGTGTGTTCCTGTGGCTCCTGGGCAACGCAGGGTAGTGTATACAGGGTGGATTACGGTAGCTTCCAGTCTTGGCCTTGTCACACATGGTTCATCCCTTTCTTTCAAAAGAATTTCTTATTTCCAGCTTAGAGCATCTATATTGAATCAGGGCATTGCAGCCTAGAAGGGAAAGTGTATATACATCACAGAGCTAGGGGTCACAGACACAGTTCATTTAAAGGGGCTGTTTAATATTACAGTGTAAGTCATTTTGAGACATTCAATGTCATCATAGCTCAGCCACCATAATCTCACAACCTCCTAAATTCCCTGTGATTCAAGTTTTATTTTCTATGGCCATGAAAACGTACACACACAAGATTCAGATATAATCCACATGGGATTTGCATTAGTACCAGACATGTTAAGCTTATCTGCTAAACATGGTACAGATCACCAAGTGTGACTGTCCTGGAAAGAGCCATGCCTGAGACCGCTGAAAGCATCTTTCCATGAGAACCTCAAAGAAGATTAGGAGGACAATGCTCAACATGGTCTTGCTGGGCAGTGACAGGGTACAAACTCTTAGAGCAAAGAGACAAGGTTCTTTTTCAGGACCCTGTAATGATCTTTTCTCACCTAAAACCAATGACTCTGTGGCTTTCTGGATAGATGATTAAGGCAAAGAACCCCAAACATGCTCAAAAGTAATTATAAGAACACGGAGATAAGGCTCTAACTAAGGTCTGTTGAGAAATGACCATTAAGATCAGCCAGCCAAAAATAATTTTTAGGAATTTTCAGGTTTATTAAGAAATAAACCACATTTAAGCCAAGGACTTTCCAAGTTCTAAATGTGCCAATCACAATATTTATAATATTATACCACTGCTGTGGGCAGAATCTTAAGAGCTTCCATTTATGTGTTTGAGATTCAAAATAGAGCCTTTGCCCTGCAGAGAGATTTTACTTTGCAAAATGAAACTCTGCCTTTGTAGTGACTTTGGTCACCAAACAAGATCACTGAAGTCCTTGCACTGATTGCACTGGAAATGACAATGTCAACCTCTGAGTGGGGTAAACACTAAAAAGAATTAGGCCTAGCTGTTTTTGTTTTTGTTTTGCTTTTCTGGGTTATCTATCCCTAGGCAACGTGAATCAATAGTTTTCAGGTAAATATCAGTTTTCTTTGGTGTCACATTGCACAATCCTTTCTAGACTTTCACATTTTCCTAACAGTAACAAAAGAGTTCCTGCCATCAAGATGTGGAGGTAACAGATATCTTCTGAGAAAATTATAACATACACTCATAAAGATATTTGAACAGACACACCAAGGTCTGAGATAGAAACGGTAACTAAAATGAATATTGGATAAACAAAACAAAAATAAGAGCACCTAAGGTATAATCTCCTGGGCTCACTGAGACAGTTGCCAGATCAGGGCCTTGTACCCCATGACTTGCTAAAGGAAACACCCAGGATGTGGCTTGTATGCAGATGCCACCAGGACAGACAAGCTCGCTGCACTGTCTCCCAGAGCCCCACGCCTGGCTCTCACACGTCCGACCTGCAAACAAGCTGTGACCTCGGTACGGTGGGATGACCCTCTGGGTCTCTGCCCAAGTCAGGTGGGGTCCAGAGGCCCACGCAGGATCAGCACAGCATCTTTCAGTCCAGATCTGAAAGGGCTGGTGGGAATGCTTTTTGTTCAGAAAGACACCGCTTCCTCTCTGACCCTTTCCCGGAAATACTCACGAAGCAGGTGCCATTCATCTTGCTGGATTGTCTTGGTCAAATTGAAAGGGATGTTTCGTAAGCGGATTGGCTGAGAAAAGTGGTACTTGATAGCTGTACATCGCTGTGCAATACCTTGAAGGAAATAAGAAATGTAAGCTACTAGTTTGTGCATTTGTAATAGAATTCTGGAAACTGAAGGCAGGATAATGCATCCTAAACTGACTTGAAGGGACAAGGGAGAAGAATCTATTGATTACTCTCATTAATAGAGACAAGTCAAAGCAGTAAAAACCCAAAACATGAAATAATTTTTAAATCATGTTTCTATATTTGAATGTATTAAATTTGATAAGAATCTAAACTCCCTTAATTGTTTTTTCAACACTGAATTTGTGTTAATTAAACACAAAACTCCTCAAGGAGAAATGGCCTAAAAGTATACAGAGGATTGGGAGAAATCAGCTTGGAATGTTAACACAGATAAATTCCATGCATCCAAATCTGATTCAACCTCAAACTCTCAAATAGGCTGAATCAAAAAATACATCAGGAAGTGTGTTATTTGTAAACCAGAAGACATTTTTCCATAAAGAGCCTTCCACATGATGGTTTAAGTGGTAATTAGGTCTCCAGACAACCCACAAGAGCCTAACTAGCCCTAGAGTAGCTGATGTTAATTCCTTAATACAAATTTTATTGATCTGAAGTCAAGGTCCTAAGAGAAAGGGTGATATTTAAAAAAGAAAGAAATGTGTTTCCTCCCTTTTCTGGTTGTTTGCATAATATTTTGAAAGGGGAAAATACCCACTACTTTATCTAGCAACTTCTCCTACATTCCCTTCCAATCCATGCTTTTATTGCATAGATTAACACAGGCCTATTTTTCCCCTAAAATTTGCTGAATCCAACAAAAGTATCTATCTTCCTTTCAAATTAAAATAAAACAAAACTTTGTTCTTTCCTTGTAAATCACTGTGATCAGTTGTTTGGATAAATGCAAACTGATTAGATTAATTTTTAAAGATCTGTGAGTAAATGTTAATCCTTTAACTCAGGCAGCTGTTGAAAAAAAAATTCTCATAGATGCAAATAATCTCTAATTGGTAGACTTCGAGTAAATGTAATAATAAAGTGAAATTTTTTTAAAGATCAGATATTGAAAAGGGAGATTAATATTTGAGCATAGTTAATATCATGAGTCAGTTAGCCCCTGATATGAAGGCACCTACAGGATCATTTCTCATAAATAGTTTCTCAGTCATTAGTGTACACAAGAATCACCTGGGGAGATAGTTTAACATGCAGACCCTGGACCTCACCAAAGATACTCTGAATCAAAAGATTTGGGACGGAGCCACAAACCTGACTTTTAACAAACATCCCAAGTAATTCTGATACAAGCAGCTGAAAAACACTACCCAACACTATCTCTGCTTTTTGGAAGCTTATTTTTCTTTTCCTTATGAAACCGCAGATTCTCCAAAAAGCTCAAAGCTCTCTTTTATTTTTCTCTTTGGTTGTGAGGTCTATAAGACATATAAGTTCAGTATTTATATATGTTATGTGTTTATAAGTCAGAAAATCCCTGTGCTCACAAAGAACAAATGATCTGGGCTGAGAATAATAATAGATAACAGACTGAAAATGTATTAATGGTTTACACTTATGATTTTCAAAATTATCATTCTACTTGATACTCATCCTTGGGCTAACTTTGAGGCTCTGTGTAAGCAGGAACTGAAGGGCTAGAGGAGGAGCTGAACGACGTGCCCCAACACACCCGCGGCCCATCAGCAAAGACTGGGGACTTAGTGGTTCTAGGCAGTTAAGGGCATTTCTGTACAGTCATTAGCTTCCCACTAAGCTAGTCAAGCAGAGACTTTAGGGCCCACATATGACAAAGGATACAGACTTCACAGAATTAGGTCAGTAGAGTCACTAAACAAAAAAAACAATGACACGAAAAATAACAAACTCTGAGCAGGAGGGAGAATCTGATTTCCAGAATTGCTATATAATTTTAAATGCCCAGTTTCAATTAAAAAGTACAAAGCAAACACAGAAAAGGAACATATGACTCATACGTAGGAAAAAGAAAGTTAGTCAATGGAAATTATCACTGAAGAAGCCCAGACCCTGGATTTACCTAACCAAGACTTCATAATTCAAAGTTTTGTTTCTTGGTTTTTGTTTTCTGTTTTTAACACACTGCCAAACATGTGAGATCTTAGTTCCCCAACCATGGATTGAACCTGTGCCCCTTGCAGTGGAAATGTGGAGTCTTAACCACTGGACCACCAGGGAAGTCCCTAACCAAGACTTTAAATCAAATGTTCTAAATATGTTAAAAGAATTAAAGGAAACCATGTCCAAGGAACTAAAGGCCAGTGTGAGAATGATGTCTCACCAAACAGAGAATATCAGTAAAGTGATAAAATGTATGAAAAGAAAAATAAATAGAAATTCAAAAGTTGAAAACTATAATAACTGAAATTTTAAAATTTATTACAGGGGCTCAACAAAGTTTTGAGCAGGCAGGAAAAATAATCAGCCAACTTGAAGATAAATCAATTGATATTATCCAGTCTGAGGAATATAATGGGAGTCCCAGAGAGGAGGAGAGGAAAAAGGGACAAAAAAAGTATCTGAAGAAATAGTTGTCAAAATTTTTCCAAATTTGATAAAAAACATGAATCTATACATCTAAGAAGTTTGATGAAGTAAAAAAAAAAAAAAAGGACAAACTCATATTCAGACACACCATCATCAAACTGTTGAAAACCAAAGACGAAGACTCTTGAAAACCACAAGAAAAAGAGCAATGTATCATAAGTAAGGACTCCTCAAAAGATTAGAAGCTATTTTCTCATCAGAAACCATGGAGGTCAGAGGGAGTGGAATGACATATTCAAAGCACTGAAAGAAAGGTTGTCAACCAAGAATTTTAAATTCAGCAAAGTTATCCTTCAGAAATGAACAGAAAGTGAAGACATTTCCAGTTAAACTAAAACTGAGAGAATGTGTCACTGGCAGGACTGCCCTATAAGAAATAGTAAGGGAAGTCCTTCAGGCTGAATGAAATAACAGTAACTGAATCCACACAGAGAAACAAAAACATCTGTAATGTTACAAAACAGGGACACATAAATGGAATTACATTAAATATAAATAGACCAAACATTCCAACAAAAGCAGAGATTGCGTTATAGATAAAACAACATGATCCAACTATGTGATAGCCACTAGAGACACACTTTAGATTCAAAGACACAAGTAGGTTGGAAGTAAAAGATGGAAAAAGATACACCATGAAAATAGTCACCGCAAGAGAGATGGAATAGCTATACTAATATCAAGCAAAATTAGACTTTAAGACAAAAACTGTTACTAGAGACAAAGAAAGACAGTTTATAATGATAAAAGGGTCAACTCACTAAGAAGATATAACAACTTTAACCACATTTTATCCGCTTACCAACAAAGCCCCAAAATAGTCAAAAAAACTGACATAATTAAAGGAAGAAATAGACAATTCAACAATAATAGTTGGAAACTTTAGTACTCCACTTTGAATAACGGTAGAACTGCAGAGTGTCCACAAATAAACAGAAGATTTGAACAACACTATAAACCAACTAGACAAAACAGACATCTACAGACCACTCCACCAAACAGCAGAATCTACGTAATCTTCAAGCGTACGTCAGACACTCCCCAGCATACACCATATTTTATGCAATAAAATAAATTTCAATGCATTTAAAAGTCATACAAAGTATGTTCTCTGACCGCAATATAATGAAATTGGAAATCAATAACAGAAGGAAATTTTGGAAATTCAGAAATTTGTGGAAATTAAGTAACACTTCTAAACAATGAATGAGTCAAAAAGGAATTACAAGGAAAGTTTAAAAACACTTTGAGATTAATGAAAACAAAATCACAGTATGTGAAAATCTATGAGATGCAGTTAAAGCAGTGCTTAGAGGGAATTTACACCTGTAAATGCCTACATTAAAAGAGAAAGTCTCGAATCAGCAGCCTGACTTTCTATCTGAAGAAACTAAAAAGAGAAGAACAAACTAAACCCAAAGCAGGAGAGATTACATAATTAGGGTAGAAGTAAATTTAGTAGAGACTAGAAAAATGAGGAAAGTTTTTTTAAAAAATTGATTCCTTGAAAAGATTAATAAAATTGAAAAATCCTTATCTAGACCATTCAAGGCAAAAGGAAAGAAGAGTTGAGTTACTAAATTCAGGAATGAAATAGAAGACATCACTTTACAAAAACAAAAAATAGTAACAAGAGAATACTGTGAAAAAATTATATGTCAACAAATTAGATGCTACAGATTATATGAGAACTTCCTAGAGAGACACAAATTACCAAAACTAACTCAAGAAGAGATAGAACATATAAACAGATCAATATCAACTAAAGAGCCTGAGTTAGTTATCAACGTAGTAAAAAAAAATTTCCACAAAGGAAAGTCCAGAACCAAAGAGCTTCACTGGTGAACTTTACCAAATGTTTAAAGAAGAATTAACCATGTTTCATAAACTCTTAAAAAAAAAAAAAAAGAGGAGGGATAAATTCCCAAATCATTGATGAGGCCAGTTTTGCCCTGATACAAAAAACAAAGGCATCACAAGGAAAGAATATTACAAAACATTTCTTATAACTATGGATTCAAAAGTCCTCAATAAAGTACTAGCAAACCAAATTCACCAACATATAAAAAGGATAGAACATCATGACCAAATGCAATTTATGCCAGGATGATAAGGTTGGTTCAACATAAGAAGATGAATTGATATAATATGCCTTATCAATAGAATGAAGTGCAGAAACCACCTCATAGATGAAGAAAAAAGCATTTGTCAAAATTCATTTGATACTCACCAATTCCCCTAAGAACTAGATATAAAATAGGTATTATTAACTCCATTAGGTGGGAAGAAAAATCTGATGCTTACAAAGGTTAAGTGACTAGACCAAAGCCATAGTACAAAGTACAAAGCAATAACCAAGCTTTAACATATATGATGTCACCCAAACTTTGCATAATGCTCACTCAGGAAAGTTAGGAATCCTTACTCTTTTAGAAATGCCTCTTAATTCTGTGGGTAGGGATACCTGTAGTTAGTTTGTTTTCATGGAAAGGCATTTTATTTTAAACACAGGAGTGTATACATGTCAATTCCAAACTCCCAATCTATCCTTTCCTCTCACCCTTCCCCCCTGGTAATCATAAATTCAAGAACTGTAGTTATTAAATGAACTGTCAGTTTGAAGTGAAAAACAAATTTTTCAGCTTAGTACAAGCATATGTTCTTTTGGAAACAAACCTGATACCTAAATTGAGGCTTCTGTCTGTACATTATCCATACCTTTCAACACACATTATTCAGAGACTGGATTGGCTCATGGCTGACTCAGTGGCTTCATCCTTCCTGCATCTCACAGAAGCTGCTTAAGGCTAGATATGGGGTTGGACTGGGAAGAAATTCTCTCAGACTCAGAGGGCTGGCCTTCTACCAACTCCTGTGCTGAGGAAATGTTTGGTCCCTTGCTAAACATCATGACTAATACTCTCAGAGCCCATCTCCTCCTCCACCCCTGCTGGAAATGGGTGTGATCCCAGGGGGCAGAGGCATAGCAGAAAGGAGGCGGGCGGCCAGCCCAGGGTTCTTCTGCTCCCCACACGTGCCAGGAATGAGGTAAGCAGTGCACATGCAACCGAATTACCTTTCCTTCCCCAGGAGGCTTACAGGCTAAATTTAAACCGCGAGAACTCTGAAATGAGAAGAAAAAGGAAGTGGGGAGAGCGACAAGGTTTGAATGGAGCATCTAAAATCCCAAAGATTAGGAGTATGGTGGGGAACCCAGAGCAACTTCCTTGAGTCTGCAAGAAAATGCTCTACAGCCCTGGAGTTACACTCCCTTGAAAGATTATTCGAGATTTCAGGCAGAAGTCGGGGTAAAGATGGAGTAAAGGACAGACAGCAGTAGGGTCAGAGGCCTGCCATTAGCTCTTGTATATCCTTTAAATATTTGTTCCACCGTCACAGCAGAAAGTCAAATCAATTTGAAGAGGAAAGTATATTATTAAGTTCTGGCTTCCTATAGCACACACATAAAACTGACAAAATGAAACTTCACAAAAATCACACAGGAGAAGACCTGTAGTTGCTTGATGGTTTACTAAAGACAAACTAAGTTTCTTTTGATAAAAAGACAAGAATACGTATATACATAGAGGGTCAAGATAGAAGTTCCATGAGATATATTGAAGAGTGATACTCTGAAAATCCACAAGGAGGCATTCGATGCAAATTTTTTCAAAGCCATGCATGCAAACTTTGAAATTAACTGGCTTTCCGGGCTTAGAGAGCAATGAATCTTGTTCTCTGGAAAGGAACACAAAAAGCATGAGATCATAGCACCAGATGGCATCACACAATGGGGGGAAGAGACACGCAGGGGGTTGAAAAGAACAACTCGTGGTCTATATTTAGTGATTAATTAGCTTTCTTAAAGGGCCAATAGAGCCACTCTAATGATATAAACCACAGAATAAGATATATAGACTATGCTGCACAAGGGTTAAAAATGGGGCTTAGGGACTGGTGAATTTCTGTTGTTTCTGATGCTTAAGAGAAATGAATCAAATTCTGAGCTAAGTTACAGAAACTCACATTCTAGGTTAAATGACTGAGAAACAGCAGAAGATGCTGTAAAAAATCATCAGAGTCAATGACGAGGCAGTACATGCAGTGGCTAAAGGCCTTGCAGTCAGCCAGACTCAGATTTGAATCCCAGCTGTATGATTTTGGGCGAATTACTTAACTTCTCTGAGACTCAGTTCCCTCATCTGTAAAAGAGTGGGAGCAATGGCAGATATTTCATGGGGTTATTGTGAGAAACGGAGAGATGTAGCACAGGATGTGGCCCACTCTGAGGCTGAGGAAACATCAGCACTGGATTATGAGTTCTCTCTCGGCATCTGCCCATGTTCACCACCAGAACAATCAGACATGCCAGGAGTATGAACCCTAAATGAGCATTGCACATCAACCCAAGTGCACAGAGGAATACACACACTCATGAAACACCTGACTTTACAATGGTCTAACCAGTGGCTCTCCTGTTCCCGCTCCTCTTTCACCACCTCTCAAGACTCCTATCGAATCTTCACACCTGAACAGTTGGCTAACTGGCCACGTTGCGACTATTTCCCCACCTTCCACCCCACCCTGCATGCCACTAAGGTGTGGGGCCTCTGGAGCCTTAGATGCCCATCTGTAAGATAGGATATGAAAACATTTATTATTATTGCTACATCCACCTGCCTTTCACAGTATCATGAACTTACTATGTTTCTTTAAATTGATAATTCTACCAAAGACTTTGACTGTGTGGATCACAATAAACTGGAAAATTCTGCAAGAGATGGGAATACCAGACCACCTGACCTGCCTCTTGAGAAACCTGTATGCAGGTCAGGAAGCAACAGTTAGAACTGGACATGGAACAACAGATTGGTTCCAAATAGGAAAAGGAGTACGTCAAGGCTGTATATTGTCACCCTGCTTATTTAACATATATGCAGAGTACATCATGAGAAACGCTGGGCTGGATGAAGCACAAGCTGGAATCAAGATTGCCGGGAGAAATATCAATAACCTCAGATATGCAGATAACACCACCATTATGGCAGAAAGTGAAGAAGAACTAAAGAGCCTCTTGATGAAAGTGAAAGAGGAGAGTGAAAAAATTGGCTTAAAGCTCAACATTCTAGAAAACTAATATCACTGCATCTGGTTCCATCACTTCATGGCAAATAGATGGGGAAACAGTGGGAAAATGTCTGTCTTTATTTTTTGAGCCAAAATTGATTGATTTATCCAAAATCACTGCAGATGGTGATTGCAGCCATGAAATTAAAAGACGCTTACTCCTTGGAAGGAAAGTTATGACCAACCTAGATAGCATATTAAGAAGCAGAGACATTATATTGCCAACAAAGGTCCATCTAGTCAAGGCTATGGTTTTTCCAGTAGTCATGTATGGATGTGAGAGTTGGACTATAAAGAAAGCTGAGTGCAGAAAAACTGATGCTTTTGAACTGTGGTATTGGAGAAGATTCTTGAGAGTCCCATGGACTGCAAGGAGATCCAACCAGTCCATCCTAAAGGAGATCAGTCCTGGGTGTTCACTGGAAGGACTGATGTTGAAGCTGAAACTCCAATACTTTGGCCACCTGATGGGAAGAGCTGACTCATTTGAAAAGACCTTGATGCTGGGAAAGATTGAGGGCAGGAGGAGAAGGGGAAGACAGAGGATGAGATGGTTGGATGGCATCACCGACTCAAAGGACATGGGTCTGGGTGGACTCCAGGAGTTGGTGATGGTGACAGCCTGGCATGCTGTGGTTCATCGGGTCGCAGAGAGTCGGACACGACTGAACTGAAGTGAAGTGGGACACAGTTTTCTTGCCATCCTGTAACACTGTATTTGTTTTAGAATCCTGTACTTATTTGAAAACAAAGTGCCTTGCACAAGGTAGGTGCCATATAATTGTATAATGAATAGCTTTGAAGCTGTGCCAATGTAGCAGCTTCCACATTTAGGCAAACAGAAGATAAGAACATTTCTAGGGGACTCTGAGAGCAATAAGCTCAAAGTTTTCATTGTCCAACTCTGTCCTGCTCCTTCTGAGACTATACCATACTCAGCTTCCCCCTGAGTCAAGCCCAGGTTACAAGCCCCTACCTTCTGTCCCTGACCCCAGCTCACTCACACTTACCTGTAACTGGTCCCCAGTGGCTCCCCTCACCCCTCCCAGACATGTCTCATCTCCTCCTATACATGCACCCTTCCCCTTAGAACAGCCCACAACCCACTAAACCCTCCAGGCTCAAAGTCTTCATTCAAAAAGTCTTCCCTGAGCACATGGCCCATGCAACTCACCCCCTTCTCTGGCTTTATTTTGATGTTCAAGGCTGAGCCACACAATCTAGCTCTAATCACTCAGTCTTTATTTCCTAACAAGTCAGCAAGTCTGCCTCTCCCGAAAATCTGAAATTCCTTAAGGGCCAGACTGCGACTTCCCTTCTGGGTCTGTGACGTTTAAGACGCACATCAGCCACAGCTGTTGACGAATGCAGTGTAACTGACACTCCGGGTCCTCGAGCAGGTGAAAGGGTTGCTGAACAGTGTGCATGGTTTCCTAAAACATTTCAAAAGCAACTTGAAATTCCATAACTGGCCCGGGGGCAGAAAAATGAAGAACTCTTTCCCCAACAGCTCTATCTGCACACATCCCAGGTTAAAAGGAAAGATCAACTGTGGGGTCACAGGGCAGGGTGGCCACCATGTTCTTACCTAAGAGATTTATTTCAGAGGAAGTCAGGTGCTAAACAGAAAAAAGGAAAGAAAGATTTTCCTCATCACCTCCTTGAATCAGCATGATCAGCTCTCACTTAGATAAATAAACTAAGTATAGTAAGCCCAGTAGCTTAAAGCTGACTTTTAAGCCCAAAATGACCAAAACCAGTCCTGAAGGCCAAACCCATCATGAAGTGTCCAGAACTGAAGGGAGAAAGATATAAAATCAGTAAACCTATAGTGTTGCTGTCCAGTAGAAATGGAACACAGGTCACATAAATAATTTTAAATTTTCTAATAGTCACATTATAAAAATAAACAGGGGATATTAATTTTAATATATTTTTACAAGTAATCAAGATTTTGAAAATTATAAATGAGATATCTGACGTGCTTTTTTTTTACACCAAGTCTTCAAAACCTGGTGTTTGCTTTTCCCTTATGGCACATCTCCTTTTGGAAGTCTCCTTTCAAGAACCCATAAGTCTCGTGTGGCTGGTGCCTCTTTTACTGGAGAGAGGAAGTTTCCTGATGAAGGTGAATAAGACTCTATAAAAGCAACTAAGAGCAAGAAGATTGGATACTGGAAGTGTCTGAAAGATGTGAATGTTACTCTTTGCTTAGACTCTTTCTCTACAATATACTAGCTTGTTCTACTCTAATTACTTATGATTAATACTAGTGGAGCATCAATTTCTTAGCAGTGTGGAATTGTCTTTGTGTTCACTCTATTGGAGCCAGACAGCCTGGATTTGTATTCTGGCTTCACCACTCCTAGCTATGTGCCCTTGGCCAGTTACTTAACCTCTCTAGGCATCAATTTCTTCTGTTGTAATATATAGACAATGACAGTTCATCTATCTCACAGAGGATTAAATATATAGTACTTATACAACACTTATGTAATACTATTAGTGCAATTATTATTACTATTGTTAATACTACTGCTGTTACTACTTCTACTGCTGCTATTTTGAACAAACCCAGGCAACCATACTATTAAAGGTAAGACTCAGATGAGTTCTTTGAACTGTAGTAAACACATGATCTCTGGGGTTCAATGCCAGAGGGAAGGTTCAGTGCCAAGTCTGATGGATTCAACCTACTGCAGAGATAGTGAACACCAACACAGGAAATTTTTTTAAAAAGTGGCAGTGAGAAAACCAGAAATAATACTGGTCAAACAGGCCCAGTCCTGTGTAAAGGTGGACACTGTTACTGAGTTAGGGTGATGACTGGTCTGCTGACTTTAACTTTCCTTTAATTTAGTTATGTTGCTGGGTCTAAAACATAGCAAAATATTTAAAACTCGCAAAACAGGGATTCTCAGTTTCGAACCATCATGGCACACCATCAGGGATGTGTCTGGTGGTTTGGGGATATACAATTAGAGGCTGAAGAGAGGATGTGATTTTCTGTGGCTTATGCGGGATGTTAGCCCAGCTGGACACTCTCTACCACCCTTTCTCCCTTCCTTCCTCCCTCCCTCCCTCTTCTCTTCCCTCCTCTATCCTCTCTCTCTCTAGCAGCAGATGAGAGAACTGAAATGTAGAGACAGGTCCTGGCCTCTTTTTTTCCATCTCAGAGGTGCCAGTATGGGAAACGGGTTTACACCACTGGAGAGAAGGCAGATGCACTAGTAACCGATACCCCCTCCCTCGCCCTATTCCCTGAGGCCCGGCTCATGTGAAACCAAATACAGCCATCAACTAGTGGATACAGGAGCATCACACACTGTGGTATTTTCCCTTCCACCCACAGGGGATACCATGTTGCAGGGACAGGCCAACAGTCATTTCTAGTTACTCTTGCTCCGGTCACAACATGCCGACCTCAAAGAGATCAATACAGTCGGGACAATAGCTGTCTTAATAGTACCTGGGTCTGTTGTTAATACATACTTGAAGTTAAAATCTCCTGGACTCAGGAAGGCATCCAAACAGTCAGGATGGGAAGCAAATCCAAGCTGTCTTCCCTCTCCAGCCCCCAGGACTTTTTCAATTCATGTGAATGTCAGTGAGTATATATTTTTTAATCAGAAGGTTAAACCTTTACACTCTAAATATTGGGAGAAACTTGGGAATATGTGGTTTTTCGTGTGTACATTTAATACATGTGTATAAGAAGCAGTATGTGCAGTACTATGCTCAGTCACTTCAGTCTTGTCCTACTCTTTGTGACTCCATGGACTGTAGCCCGCCAGGTTCCTCTGTCAGTGGGATTCTCCAGGCAAGAATACTGGAGTCGGTTGCCATTCCCTTCTCCAGGGGATCTTCCCGACCCAGGGATCAAACCCACATCTCCTGCATCTCTGCATTGCAGGCTGACTCTTTACCTGCTGAGCCACCTGGGAAGCCCCACAAAGAAGCAGCATGCAAGAGTTCAAACTAGAATATCAGCTTTGGAACCAGCACACTGTGTAATTTAAACAACACACTTGACTACCCTGAGCCTCCATGTCCTCATTTGTGGAACAGAGGTGATACAACCTCATAGATCTGTTCACGAGGGTCAAACGGGGTCACATACAAGGAGTGCTCTAACACTGCCTAGCCCATAACTGATGCTTCATAAAGGCCAGTATCCATTCACACCCCTCTCTTCCCGCCCTCTTCATAAGCAGGACCATTACAGTGTGAGTCCTGACCTGAGAGATGGCAGGAATTTCATCCTCGTCTCCAGCACTTGGGAAAAAAAACACTGCCTGAGTGTCAATCACTACCTTTTGCCATCAAGAGTCAATCACCTCATCATTTATTCTTTCTTTCACTTATTCATTTAACAAACATTCATTCAGCAAGGGCCCTTTAGATGGAGAACCTGCTTTCTGAATCTAGAACATGGTTCCACAGAAACTGAAAACTAACAAAATGAAACCAAACTACAGCTCTAAAATGGGGAAAGGGGGAGAGAGCGGAGGATGAACGGGGAGAGAGAGAGGGAGCAATCTCCCACCGGCCACCTGATGACCTATAAATACTGATGACTTTAGCAATTCCCCAACCACTCAAAAAAGAGCAACCTTCTGGAGAAAAGCTGCCTATCGTAGAGTGGGTTGGCAGTGACCCAGGGCAAATTATCCTTAAAAACAGTGCACTCTTGGCCCTTTCCAGGTGCCTTCATAGCATTCTTCAAATTGAGATGCATTTTCAAAAGTTTGCTTCCTCCGTGAAGATAAGCCCTGGATCGAGCTGAACTGACTAATTGCTACTATACATGGAGATAAGGAAAGCAATGTTTGGTAGAACTAATTTATGAAAATATAGACAAGGGCAATAGCTCAACTCAGACTGTGAAAAAGATCTAAACATATTTACTACCATGAACAATGTTCTCGTGTCCCCTTCACCAGACGGGCTGCTGGATTTATGCTGGTATGTGTCACAGACACACATCGAGATAAATGGAAATTAGAAGCCCCTTTAAAACCAGCCCTCAGGATATCAAGAGAGAGCCTGTTCTATTACTGGCTTGATTACTGACAGGGTTGTACTCTTGGGCTTTGATAGATGATTGAAATCAATTTCAAAAAACAACACAAACTATTTTAAAACAATATTATCAACTTTTTCTGAGTAAAGATCAAGGCTAAGTGCTTGAATGCAATCTCAAAAACGACAGAATGATCTCCGTTCATTTCCAAGCAAACCATTCAATATCACGGTAATCCAAGTCTATGCCCCGACTAGTAATGCTGAAGAAGCTGAAGTTCAACAGTTCTATGAAGACCTATAAGACCTTCTATAATTAACACCCAAAAAAGATGTCCTTTTCATTATAGGGGACTGGAATGCAAAAGCAGGAAGTCAAGAAATACCTGGAGTAACAGGCAAATTTGGCCTTGGAGTATAGATGAAGCAGGACAGAGGCTAATAGAGTTCTGCCAAGAGAAGGCACTAGTCCTAGCAAACACCCTTTTCCAACAACACAAGAGAAGACTCTACACATGGACATCACCAGATGTTCAACACCAAAATCAGATTGATTATATTCTTTGCAGTCAAAGATGGAGAAGCTCTATAGAGTCAGCAAAAATAAGACCAGGAGCTGACTGTGGCTCAGATCATGAACTCCTTATGCCAAACTCAAACTTAATTGAAGAAAGTGGGGAAAACCACTAGACCATTCAGGTATGACCTAAATCAAATCCTTATGATTATACAGTGGAAGTGAGAAATAGATTTAAGGGACTAGATCTGATAGACAGAGTGCCTGATGAACTATGAATGGAGGTTCATGCCATTGTACAGGAGACAGGGATCAAGACCATCCCCATGGAAAAGAAATGCAAAAAAGCAAAATGACTGTCTGAGGAGGCCTTACAAATAGCTTTGAAAAGAAGAGAAGCAAAAAGCAAAGGAGAAAAGGAAAGATATACCCATTTGAATGCAGAGTTCCAAAGAAGAGCAAGGAGAGATAAGAAAGCCTTCCTCAGTGATTAGTGCAAAGAAATAGAGGAAAACAATAGAATGGGAAAGACTAGAAATATTATCAATAAAATTAGAGATACCAAGGGAACATTTCACGGAAAGATAGGCACAATACAGGACAGAAATGGTATGGACCTAACAGAAGCAGAAGATATTAAGAAGAGGTGGCAAAACCAAATCTGAAAGAGACACATGCACCCCAGTGTTCATCGCAGCACTGTTTATAATAGCCAGGACCTGGAAGCAACCTAGATGCCCATCAGCAGATGAATGGATAAGGAAGCTGTTGTACATATACACCATGGAATATTACTCAGCCATTAAAAAGAATTCATTTGAATCAGTTCTAATGAGATGGATGAAACTGGAGCCCATTATACAGAGTGAAGTAAGCCAGAAAGATAAAGACCAATACAGTATACTAACACATATATATGGAATTTAGAAAGATGGTAATGTTAACCCTATATGCAAAACAGAAAAAGAGACACAGATGTACAGAACAGACTTTTGGACTCTGTGGGAGAAGGCAAGGGTGGGATGTTTCGAGAGAACAGCATCGAAACATGTATATTATCTAGGGTGAAACAGATCACCAGCCCAGGTTGGATGCATGAGAGAAGTGCTCGGGCCTGGTGCACTGGGAAGACCCAGAGGGACCAGGTGGAGAGGGAGGTGGGAGGGGGGATCAGGATGGGGAATACATGTAAATCCATGGCTGATTCATGTCAATGTATGACAAAAACCACTACAATATTGTAAAGTAATTAGCCTCCAACTAATAAAAATAAATGAAAAAAAAGAAGAGGTAGCAAGAATACACAGAAGAACTGTGCAAAAAAGATCTTCATGACCCATATAATCACGATGGTATGACCACTCAACTAGAGCCAAACATCCTAGAATGTGAAGTCAAGTGGGCCTTAGGAAGCAACATTATGAACAAAGCTAGTGGAGGTGATAGAATTCCAGTTGAGCTATTTCAAATCCTAAAAAACGATGCTGTGAAAGTGCTGCACTCACTATGCCAGCAAATATGGAAAACTCAGCAGTGGCCACAGGACTGGAAAAGGATTGCATTCCAACCCCAAAGAAAGACAATGCCAAAGAATGCTCAAACTACTTCACAACTGCACTCATCTCACACGCCAGTGAAGTAATGCTCAAAATTCTCCAAGTCAGGCTTCAGCAATACGTGAACTGTGAACTTCCAGATGTTCAAACTGGTTTTAGAAAAGGCAGAGGAACCAGAGATCAAATTGCCAACATCCACTGGATCATTGAAAAAGCAAGAGAGTTCCAGAAAAACATCAATTTCTGCTTTATTGACTATGCCTTAGCTTTGACATAATCAATAAAGCAGAAATTGAAGAGATGGGAATACCAGACCACCTGACCTGCCTCTTGAGAAACCTGTATGCAGGTCAGGAGCAACAGTTAGAACTGGACATGGAACAGCAGACTGGTTCCAAATAGGAAAAGGAGTACGTCAAGGCTGTATATTGTCACTCTGCTTATTTAACTTATATGCAGAGGACACCATGAGAAACACTGGGCTGGATGAAGCACAAGCTGAAATCAAGATTGCTGGGAGAAATATGAATAACCTCAGATATGCAGATGACACCACCCTTATGGCAGAAAGTGAAGAGGAACTAAAAAGCCTCTTGATGAAAGTGAAAGAGGAGAGTGAAAAAATTGGCTTAAAGCTCAACATTCAGAAAACTAAGTTCATGGCATCCGGTCCCAACACTTCATGGCAAATAGATGGGGAAACATTGGAAATCATGGCTGACTTTATTTTTGGGGGCTCCAAAAATCACTGCAGATGGTGATTGCAGCCATGAAATTAAAAGACGCTTACTCCTTGGAAGGAAAGTTATGACCAACCTAGATAGCATATTAAAAAGCAGAGACATTACTTTGCCAACAAAGGTCCATCTTGTCAAGGCTATGGTTTTTCCAGTAGTCATGTATGGGTGTGAGAGTTGGACTATAAAGAAAGCTGAGTGCAGAAGTATTGATGGTTTTGAACTGTGGTACTGGAGAAGACTCTTGAGAGTCCCATGGACTGCAAGGAGATCCAGCCAGTCCATCCTGAAGGAGATCAGTCCTGGGTGTTCATTGGAAGGACTGATGTTGAAGCTGAAACTCCAGTACTTCGGCCACCTGATGCGAAGAGCTGACTCATTTGAAAGGACCCTGATGCTGGGAAAGATTGAGGGCAGGAGGAGAAGGGGAAGACAGAGGATGAGATGGTTGGATGGCATCACCGACTCAAAGGACATGGGTTTGGGTGGACTCTGGGAGTTGGTGATGGACAGGAAGGCCTGGCATGCTGAGGTTCATGAGGTCACAAAGAGTCCGACATGACTGAGTGACTGAACTGAACTGAACTGTTGTAAGCAAAACTGACAGGTTTGAACTTCATTCCCTTCTACTGTTTCAGTCCACCCTCTCATAGTTAGGTGGCCTGGTAGGTACCAGAGGCAGGAAGCAAAGGAGCAAGAAAATCTCCACATTGGATGAATTAACAATGATTCACTCCAACAAGAGCTGAGGATGGCACTCACCACCTTCCAGTGGCAAGAACTTTATGGCAGAAGAAGCCAAATCTCAAAGTCATTTATAGCAGCAGCAGGAAGACAATAGGCAGGGCAAGATCCCCTGTATCCAGCAGCTTTTACACTATTTCCCACGAGTTCTGGCTCCTCCAATAGCTCCATGGGCATTTCCAAATCATGACATAAATCTGCAGCCAGATAGTACACTGTTGAGACCCCCCAGAACTGCTATAGTGTAGTTACAGGAAAATGATAATCATGCCCTTATTTATCATATAGCCTGTGATGCTATAGTCAACGTGCCTTCTCATGCATCCTTATAAGTTACATAAGGCACCTATCCTGTCCCTTTCACAAAGAGGGCACAGTGGTCTGCCTTAGGCCACACAACTAAATGGTGATGATGATAGTTTACCGAGGACTTGTTCTGTGCCAGGGTCTATGCTGAGATCTTAACCCACATTTCCCACATGAGATGGGTTCTGTTTTACAGAGGAGAGAACAGAGCCTCAGAGGTTCAATAATCTGCCTGAAGTCCCACAGCTAACAAGTGACAGAGCTGGCACTGAATTTGCATCTGCTTCCAAAACCAGTTCTTAGATATCTTAACAGACTCTGTCAGATGAGCGTCACTATGATCATATCTGATCACATCTGATCATAACTAATTAGTCCTCTTACATGAACAAGGACAAAGCAGGCAGGCATGGATGGACATATGGCATTGCTTTTATTGTAATATTAATTTGTGTATTTCCATCCTCTTTGCCCTCACACTGCCCTTTACTCACAAGGAAGCAGAAACAAAGACCAAAGGAAACCATTATCCAAAGCTCTGCAGGCAAAATTTCTCTCCCTGCTCGGTGAGCAGGTTTTCAGGTGCCTACAGAGGCAGAGGAAAAACAAAAAGAACACAGGAGTAGCTGGGGAGAGATAGGAAGGTGTAGAAAGGATGGGAGGGGAAGGAGGGCCATTCGAGGCAGAGATTCCACCTCAGAGCCCTGGACACTCACGGGTCCCAAATCTGGTGATGGCAGGGCGGGGGGAGTTGGGGTATTGGGGTTCAATACCTAAAATGAGGATGGAAAGGATAAACTTCCCCCCTGACCAAGAGAACTCACCTCTGGTGGGAACCTCTGTGGGGGCTGGGAGGGGGAATAGGCAGGAGGAGGGGAGGCCCGAGCTCCCCACTCTAAACTGAAGTCCCCATCTTTCCTCCTACCAGAACTAACCACCTACCCACATAGTCCAAGCAGCCAAAATAACCACTGGATGCTTAATCCTGAAACATAAATGTACCTCTGTCCAATTCCAGTGATAGTGTGAAGGAGAGCTGTAATTCTCTTTCTGTTTCCACCTGTGCTTATCACATCTAGTCATCACAAGTCCTTACTAGAGGACGAGGATAGGACGAGATGACCTGAGTATAGTCCAGGGCTGTACCTTATTTACTACGGTTCTCACTGCACCTTATAACACACACATACACATACACACACACACACACACACACACACACTTATACACACTGCCAGATTTCAGCCCACATCTCATCCGAACATCCCCACCAAATGTTTCCAGCCCTAATTTTACATCAGTCAGAATAAAAGACACAGACAACCGGGCAAGGGGAGAAAAAGTGCCAGTAGGCAGTTCTGCTAAGTATCACTTCAATCAGTTATTTGTGGATATGGAGCTAAGAATCCAGGAAGTAGGCAGAGTTGATCAGAATGACAAAACCTACAGGTTAACCCTTAGCCCCCACTCACCTAGTCGGGTCAGCAGCCAAGCAATGAACCTCTCCTTTGCTTCCCACCCGGCCCGCCAGCCCTGTGCTCAGTGAATTCTCTCCTTCAGCTACCAGCTCAGCCCAGAGCTATAGCCCATTAGCATTCCTATCACTCTCCTCAACCCAAGGGGAAAAACTTCCAGCTGCCTCATACTTAAGCATCACCCTCAGCACCATAAGCCTGAGCCTGTGCATAATTGACAAGGAATATGTTGATAAGGAGTGGGACTGTTCCAAGTTTCTGAAGGATAACTAGGTAATTAAAAGAAAAACCTAATTTAAGAAAATTCAGAAGAAATGCTTTAAAACTCTCTGGCAACATCCTTTATGGATTATCCTCTTTTACAGAGACCTCGGTTTTGCCTTTGTCTGCTTTTCAAAGCCCAGGGCTAGATCGCCAGTGTTTGAGGGCATCCACAGGCCCCAGCCTCCTCTGGGGGTAACTTAAAAGCCCTGGACTAGAAGCAGAAAGGCCACTTCCGTTCCTCCTCCAGGCTCAGAAGTATCTGAGTTTTCTCAAGTCTGAGCACCTGGAGACTTCTTGCTCAGGACTTAGCATAGTAGCCTCTGAGGACCCTGGCAGCCCAGCCAGCAGTTGCCCCCACTTTTATCAGGCAATGCAAAAGGACTCAGAGAACCCCATGAACCCCCAGGAGCGCCAATGTGCAGAGATAAAATCAGCCTGTGCCATGCTCCCTGCTTCTGGCTGCGCCACTTAGCTGCCTGGCTGGCTTAAAACCATAAACAGAGCCGGCCAGCTGCCAAAATACACACACACACACACACACGCACACACACACCACCACCACCACCACCACCACCACCACCACCCCCCGCTCCCCCCCCCCGGGGCTCCACTACCACACACCAGGTGATCCATCAGCTCCCAACAGACAGCCTGGGCCAGCACGGTCTTCATTCCACTCGGCGCCCTTTCCTCACAATTGGTTTAATATTAAATTATGGCCCCACCCCCTGCTACCTTTGATTTCACAGGTTATTCCAAGGACTGTAGGGAGCACAGGTACTTTTGCTGCTTGATCACCTGCTGCATTGCCCCCACCTGGGGGCATGGGACTGACCTGACCTTATCTAGTTTCAAGTGTTGGGAGCAGTTCTAACATCAGCAAATGAATCTTGTGACTTCCCCCCAATCCAATCCTACCTATAAGTGAAAACAAACACAAGTCTTACCCTCAGAGAGTCTAGTGAAGGACAGTGGCATTGTTGAAATTAATAGTACAAGTAGATGCAAAATTATGACTCTGACATAAAGGAGATGCGCACAGTGACTGGAAACCACAGAGGAGGGTGTCTGAGTGCTGAGGACAAGGGGGAGACAGTCCAAGAACACTGAGGTCTCGTGGATGAGCAGGATTATCCTCGTGGAGCAGAAGGAAAGGCACACACGAGGGTTTTGAAGAAGAAGGCCTGTGAGACTGGGGTGCTGAGACTGAGGAGGTGTCAGAGGAGATGGTACCAGAGAGGAGGTGGAGGCTAGATCACAGAGAGCCTGAAGGTGGATTGAAAATCCACTGTGAGCCTCAGTGGAACCACCCCAGACTGGAAATGACCAGAATCGATGATGAGAATTGATTTAAAAAAAAAAAAAAAGAAAAAACAACCAGAAAACACTTCCCTTTTTTCCCCTAGTGTGGAGAATGGACTGGAGGGGATGCAGTCATTTGAGTAAAGGAGATACAAGCAGGTGTCTACAGAACTGCCCAGAGAAACAGGTTCCCGACCAGGGGAAGGCAGAGAAGATCTCCTGCGGTGAATCTTAAAACAGAGCCAGTCAGCCAGGTCACAGGGGTGGTGACATCAGAGGCAGCAATGGGCATTCCAGACAGAAGAACAGCAAAAGGGAAGGCAGAGAGGTAAGGGATGTTTCCAGGGACTGACAGGAGATTCAGTACTGTGTGAGATGAAGCATGATGAGAAATAAAGAGCTAAGAGGGGAGCCTGTCAGAGACCAAACAGGAAAAGCTCCCTCCCCCATGATGCAAGGCCTCATCCAGCAAGTTATCAGGAAGCACAGAAGGGTTTAAGCAGGGAAGTGATAGGATCAAGTTTTCTCTCCGTAGATGATTCTGTCAGACAGACAAAAAAAGGGATAGGAGGAGAGACAAGAGTCGGAAAGATTAGTCACCTAGAAGGCTATGCATCCACTAAAATACTCTGCAGATATTAAAAAGAGATGAAAACTGGAAAACTCTTGTGGCTCAATGCTGCATACAAGGCACTATATATCATATTATCTAAATATGTCTCTGTACTTATGGTTACCAGGGTGGAAGGGTGGGAGGAAGGGACAGCTAGGGAGTTTGGAATTGACATGTATACACTGATATGTCTAAAACGGATAGCCAACAAGGACCTACTGTATAGCACTGGGAACTCTGCTCAATATTATGTAACAAGCTAAATGGGAAAAGGACTTGAAAAAGAATAGATACACATATATGTATAATTGAATCACTTTATGTATACCTGAAACTAACACATCAGTGTAAATCAACTCTACTCCCATATAACATAAAAAGTAAATATATATATATATATATATATATATATATGTCTTTATATATTTGAATAAAGACTGGATGAAAAGATATCAAACTTTGAACAGAAATATATAAGTAAGTTGGAGGGCTACAGTTGATTTTTGTTTTCTTCTTTGCAGTTTTCTGCATTTTCTATAACTAGCGCATGTTAATGAAAGTTCATAGTAAGAAAGAAAGATATAAACCACGGAGACAGCATGAACCATCCTATCACACTGATGGCAACAATTTACATTTTGTGAGTGCATGATGCCTAGTGACCCTAAATCTTAAGCCACAAGATAAATATCATTCTTTCCATGTTCACAAAGAGGAAGATGAAAAACAAGGAAGCAAAATGATTCATTTAACATGACACAAAGGGCTAGAGGCAGAAGCAGATAGGAACAAGGTAGACACATGGACTCTTGAGCTGGTTCAATTCCTTTCTTGCTGAGAAATTATTTGAACACAACAGATCATGAACAATCCCATAATTAAGACAGCCAGAATAATTAGAACCAGCCCAACAGACTGCATGATTACCAGCCCAGATCAATAAAGAAGAAGCCAATGCAAAGCCATGGACAGACAAGGCCACAGGCTACACTGTTACCAGGACTGTGATTCCAGAATCCTGAGTGAGAGTATGACAGTGTTTTTCTAGAAGTGAGGAGAGGCCAGCCTTATAAGCGGAGACAGCAGAAGTTGCTTCCACGCTGTGCGCATCCTCATGCCTCCCGATGGTGTTAAAAGAGAGGAAAACTCCAACACAAGTAGGACACAATGGTTGCCCACTTAACTCCCATGCCAGAAGAGGTAGCTTGGTTCTATTTCTCTAATTACTGTTCATCTCCTGGCTTTCCCCACAGCTCCAGGAGCTACATAATCCTGGCTGAAGCCGCAGTGACATATATCGAACCCTCCTGGCTCCTTCCTCCCTAGGATGAGTTCCTATCCCCCTCCTGGGCCAGGCAGCCGTGGTCCCCGGACAGCACCAGGCCTGACTGCTTGCTGTTCTTCCATGAGTGCCCAGAAAACACAGCAAAAACAGCCTTATGGGAGACTGGCCCATGCGATCCTGATTTATTTATTTATTTTAAAACTTCAGAAAAGTTTAGAGAAGCCCAGTGGTATTTTTTTAATATAATTCCTACAGCCTAAAATAACATTCTTGGCTTTGCTGGATGGGAGGGGGTGAGGTCACGGGGAGGGGGAATGGGAAAGGGAAGAGGCTGCCCCAAATTGCCAAGCTTGCAGATTAAAGAAGCACAAATTAGTCAGTGTCCAAGTTTATGCTAAAATGGACAACACTGTATTTTGCAAGCTAACAAAGTGGCGTTTACATGTAAATATACAGAAAATGAATAACCAATTTACATTTTCTCAATCCACCTGGCAAGTGGTCCTGAAAATCAATAGAATAACAATTAACTGGAAGTTCAAAATCCAGGCATCCTAAATTAACCTTGCCACAGCAGACCCCCCTGTACATACTTCATCTAAAGAAGGTGGAAATGGGAGATCATGGTGGAGAATGGCTGGTAATTCAAGGCTGTAAGCAGGATGACCTTGTGAGATGCCCTACAAACATGACTTAGCCCTGTCTGTCAGTCTCCTGGATACTCTCACAGACCCACACATCTGCCCTCTCAGTGACCTTTTTCTATTGTTGAACCCATTTTAGTCCCTTGGGCTATGTCATTTCTGCCCAGCTCTCAGTCTTACTTTTGCCCCCCGAAGGATGGTCACAAACATTAGATCATTCCATAAACAAGAAGAGCTGGACACTTTATCCAAGGGTCTCTTACTGCAACACAGAACACCCCAAAGGCCTTGGGCAGTGACCCAAGGAAGCCTCCAAACCTTCACATGCAGGAGTCCCTCCAGCAACCTCACCTGTGACTATTTGCCCAAACTTCAGACCTAACTCCAACTTGCCTCACCTACAGCTCCCTATTCCTAGTCCATTCAAAGCAGTAAGGTGGAATATAGAAACGGGCAGCTCAAGACAGACAATGGAAACAGAAGGAGGTGATATTTAGAAAGCAGCAAGCATTAAAAAAAAAAAAAAGAACCAGCACAATCATTTTCGTGAAAAGTATAGTGTCACTGCGTCATTTGGTTTTGAGGCACATAGTTCCACATACCTCTATGCTCCCTAAGAGGAACATATCATATTAATATGCTATATCCCAGTTATTATATCATAGTTCATAGCAACAACCTTGAGTCATTCAGCAAAAGTTAAATTTAGTGCTCTCGTTTCAGAAGGCAGATGAGAAGTGTGTAATGCATGGAATAATACATCCATCCAGTTAGATAAAAACAAGTTTCTGAGGCACAGAAAGGTAGGTTTTAGTTCTCTGGAAAACTCACCTTTTCCTTCCTGACACTATCAATAAATCATAAAAAAGCAATAATCTGGAAAACTCTGAAATCATGAAGTTCAACTTTAAAAATGAGAAACTTGGATTTAGAGAGGTTTAAATGACTTGCGAAGGTCCCCCTGGTGGCACAGAAGCCAGGACCAGACCCACGGTCCCCAGTTCCCAGGGTTCTTCATCTCCTCCCTACTCCACGTGGCCATCTACCCCTCCGTATACAAACCGTGATTAACAGCATCCCTATGTCATTCTCCTCAATGCTCAGTCAGAGAACACGTCTCCTTTTTCTTATTGTAAAAACTGCTGTGAGTTATATGGAAGGAATCTGCTGTGTAAATGTAAGGTGTTTTTTCTCATGAATTCCATGAATATCACACTCCTCATCATATGGCTTCTATAGAGTAATTTCAGTTTCCTAGTGCATTATCTCCCATGGATTTTGTAAGAGTCTTCCTAGTGTTACTGTTTGTAAAAGGAAACAAACAAATTCCAAAAGAACGAAGAGACTTTCTAAGAAATCTATCCCCAAATCAACAGACCACACTGAAGACCATTACGTGATGACTCTTTCCTCCTTGGAATTTTGTCTCCCCCATCTTCACCATCACCAATCAAAACAGGTCTTTCTCTCTCTCTTTTTTTTTCCTTCCTCTTAGATAAACTTCTAAATCTTCCAAATGACCCAAATGCTTATGATGGGGAAAGGTGAGGTGGTATGCTCAACCTCCAGACCATATATGCACACTGTCCTCTGGATCTCACGCTCTCTCTCAGTAAGAATCAGCCTGACTGTGATGGGGATAACTCAGATGATTATCTTGTTTACCCATCTCTTCTTTGTCAGGAAGGATTTAAGTGAAACCAACTGGTCGAATCAAACATCAGAAGTGGAGCAACAGATCTACCATTATAATCATTGCCATGGATGCCTAAAGTTTAACTGGGCATATCCTTTCATCTACATAAAAGAGAAAATTTGAGGGCAAGGAAAGTCATCTCAAATTCAAATTTTTTGAATAGAGCTTTCAGTGAAATTAACTATTATGCCAATGAAATTAACTATTATGCCAGTGAAATTAACTATTATGCCAGTTACAATATGTGGCAAGCCACCTAAAATATCATTTGAGGGGAGAAAAAACACCAAGTGAATAATCAAGATTCATAGTACGAATTAAAGTGATCAAATATAACTTCCAGGTATTTAACACAGTGGATTATTAAATTCAGAGAGTACATCTCTAAAACCTTTGAACAAAATGAATCATAGTAGATAACTGTGGATTTCTCTGACTTCACATGGCTTATGAGTATTAAATACTGTCATGAAGCAAAAAAGGAATAAATGTAGGATTTTTTTTACCTGTAGTAACAAAAAAATGTGTATGATTTTTTTCTTGCATCAAAATCTTTCAAACTTCAAAGAAGTTAAAAATGAGCAAGTAAGGCAAAATTTAAATTATATGATACAATTTTCTAAAGGGCACTTCTTTTTTGCTCTCTATTATAAACTCTAACTTCAGTTCCTAAGGCCAGGAATAACTTATTATTACCAATTCCCGGTGAAATTATCTAAGAAGAAAAAAAACTATACAGTTGAGTCCTTCCAACCAAATGGCAAATATTGCTCCAGCAGAAAAGAATCCCTGGAACAATATGGAAAGTCCTGCTTTCTCCTTTGAAACTTTCAGGAAATGAAAAAGAAAATTAGCAGAAAGAAAGCATGTCACATTCAAAAGAGCAAAGGAAAGAAATGTGGGTGAACAATTGAAAAGAGAGAAAGGTTCTCAGATTTGGCTTGTCCTAATGCTTACCTGCTTCTAGAGAGAAATGACCTTTCTCTATCCTTACACTTTGCTGAGTTAATTAAGCTGCTGTTTGCTGGGTATCCTATAATCACTGCCACTTAATGCTGCAAGAGACCCAGCAGGTTACACCGATCCAACCCCTATATTCACAAACGAGAAAATGAAGATCTGAGAGGTGAGGTGACTCGCCCAAGGTCACATAGCTAGTTAATAGCAGAGCAAGGAGATGCCCCGAGTCTCTGGCTCCTGTCACCTCAATAAACTGCAAAATAAACTCGCTGAGAGGGAGATGATTTCAGCATGCCAGAAAAGCCGCCAGTCTCTTGGAGAGCTATCTCAGCGTGAAGAGTCCGAAGAGCACACTTGAACCCGACGTGGTCTCCTAGGCTTTTTGTCAGCAAACAGCCTCCTGCCTGAGACACCTAACAACATCCAAACAGCTCAGAAAAGAGCCGACGAAGGGCAGCCACCAAGAGTCTCCGCGATTCATTCTCGCTCTTGTGCTTTCTGGTGAAAGGAAGTATGTAACTGGACTTGAACAGTGTTACTGAAAAACAGAACATTTAGTAAGCCCAAACTGTACAAGGAAATACTTAGAATAAACCTGGGAAAACACTACCTATCTATTGAGCTCCTAGTATCTGAAAAACCACCAAATCAGGTCCTGTGAGAGAATAAAGGAAAAGTTCCTTGAAGGTAGGGACTTCCTGCTATGGGGTATAAGCTGAAAGACAAGAAAATCATAACAAAAAATGTAATCCTCTTGTTAAGGATTAAGAACATTTTGTGAGGAAAATCCTCCATAAAGAAGCACCCTGTTAGTTTTATAGGGTTTTTAAAATACATCAAAAACAAAAGCAACCATACATGTTTTGTTTTACATAACACTATTACTGCTTTTTAAAAATGCCAATTGCTTTGCCTCCTTTGAATTATCAGTGTCCTAGTCTTTGAAAGCTCAGAATAAGTTTCTCTTCTCCCTTTCCTTGAATTGAATAAGTGGGTGAAAAAGAATGGACCAAATATGACGGTGATTTGAATCAATCCAGTGGAATTTTTTCAACAACTAGTCCATGGGAAGATAGCCATGTGCCAGATACTGAGCTAAGTGGCATCTGTTCCCAACCTAGGTAGGGAGCAAAGCAGGCAAGGAAATAAACCACAATATAATGTGCCTGCGTGCTCAGTTGCTCGGTCGTGTCCAACTCTTTGCGGTCCCATGGACTGTAGGCTGCCAGGCTCCTCTGTCCATGGAATTTTCCAGGCAAAAATACTGAAGTAGGTTGCCATTTCCTACTCTAGGAGACCTTCCTGACCCAGGGATCAAACCCACGTTTCTCTTGTGTCTCCTGCATTGGCAGGTGGTTCTTTACCACTGCAACACCTGGGAAACCCCACAATACAATGTAGAAAGTAATAATACAGAGGTATATACAAAGCCCACTGGGGTCCTAACTAGTAAAGCAATTAATTCTGCAGGCAATGAGAGACTTAGGGGAGAGTCAAGGAAATCTAGAGAGGAAATAGCAATGGAAGCCTTCAAGGAGTGACCGAATGGACAAGGAGCAGTGGCATTTCAGGCAGAAGAAACAAATTCCACAGTGACACAGAGTTAAGGGCATATGTACTGAAAGAAGAGCAAATGATCTGGTGAGGCCTGACCCCAGATTTCAAGGGGAAGTGTCTGAGTACATAACAAGGAAAGGTGTTGGAGCCACAAGGAGAAGGCCTTTTCATGAACTTCGAAGAAGTTTAGACTTTAGATATGGCCAGTGTAATGATTTTGTTTAGATTTTGCTTGGTTTTGACCCCATTAGTCATTTTAAAGCATGCAATTCCTTGTTCTTTAGTACATTTTATTACCATTCCTACCATCTATCTCTAGAACTTTTCTGTCAACCCCAAAGAAAATCCTATATCCATGAATCAGTCACTTCCCCATTCTTCCCTCCTATTTTTCTATCTCTATGGCTTATTCTGGATATTTCATATTCAAGGAATCATATGATACTTTGCCTTTTGTGTCTGATTTCCTTCACTGAGCAAAGTATTTTCATGGTTCATCCATGTTGTGGCATGTATCAGTACATCATTCCTTTTTAATGTTTCATTATATAGACATAGCATATTTTGTTTAACCATTCATCAGCTCATGAACACTTGGGCTGTATCCACCTTTTGCCTATTTGGAACAGAACTGTTATGAATATTCATGTACAAGCTTTTGTTTGAGCCCCTGTTTTCCATTCTAGCGTATATTCCATTCTAGGGTATATTCCTAGGAGTGGAATTGCTGGATCATTGGATCAGTCTATTTTTACCTTACTGGGGAATCCATCAGACAGTGATTTTTAATCAAAGTAAAGGCATGATAAGATTGTATTTCAGAAAGATAAGTGAACCTGATAGATATTTAAAGAAACAAGATCTTAGACTGTTGGTTCCCCAAAGATCTACCGAATAGTTGTTCATTTGCTCTTTCCTTTCCTTTATTTCCTGCCTCTCCACTTGCTTTTTTTTTCTTTTTGAACCTGCAAATTGGCATGCAATCTGGTGGTCCTAAAATATGTCCTCCCACATACCTTGTGGTTCTACACCATCTTTTGAGGCTTCTGGGCTGAAATCCTGCTAGCTCAGCCCATCTGCAGTAGTTCAGATTGTTTTCTTGCTTTGTAATTCCTGCTCTAAAGAGTTATCAAGCTTTAATAAATAGGCCTCTCAGTTTCAAATAAGAGGTCCAAGAGGAGCACAGCAATTCCATCAGGAAAGGTGAAGTGCCCTGGAGTGCTGTGACTTGAACATTCCTGCTGAGATTCTTGAGCTTTATCTTAACACACTCTCCCTCCATCCCACTCCTCCAAACCCAGAATTACATGTTGCTGAACAACCACTTCCTTAGGTGACCTTCCAGGTTTGAACAACACTGACCTCATCAACCCCATGTGTATTAAATTTATAGCAACTGCACTATCAGATCTTAAGAGTGCATCAAAATTCTCTAAAATGTACAGTTTTGAAAATTTCACATTCCATTTTGTTAAGTGCAATTATGAAGAAGCCTCCATAAAAACCACCATGCAGTCCCTGGGTTACTAGAGGTTAAAGAGTCACCAACTGGCCTTTAGAAAAGCGAAGCACAGAGCTTTTAGGGTGTTCGATATGCCCATGAAAAATAGAATATGCCGCTCCCAAACATGCCACTCTGATATAAGAATCATTTTGAGCTGAAGGCAATCGAGAAGAAGCAGATACAAGAAAAATTCTGCCCTTCTCCTACTTGCCTAAAAGTAGGACATAAATTTATAAAGATGCTGCCTCCTCCTTCTACAAAGAAGGATGGAAGTTCATTACCAGAGATAACTCTAGATTCTCATCAGTGAAGAGATGGTAGCAGAAGAATCTACATAAAAATCCTTGCTAATTCTAGCCCTGATTTACTACCAGTCTTTCCTAATATTTGCCTTCCCACAACCTGTCAGCCCTAGAAACTCAAAGTCCTTTTCCTTTGTCTTACCACTTCTCTAAAAATGTACTGTTCTTTCATTAAGATGCCATATAAACCTAAGTCCTAAACACCATTTTGAGCTACCAATCTCTGAGGGTCCATATGCGTGAAGCACACGTTAACTTCTGTTTTTCTCTCTTCATCTGTCTTTTATCAGTCAATTAACAGGAACCCAACCTGAGAATTTAACAGACAAAGCTAGTGGAGGTGATAGAAATCTAGCTGAGCTATTTCAAATCCTAAAAGATGATGCTGTGAAAGTGCCGCACTCAATATGCCAGCAAATTTGGAAAACTCAGCAGTGGCCATAGGACAGGAAAAGGTCAGTTTTCATTCTAAACCCAAAGAAGGGCAGTGCCAAACAATGTTCAAACTACTGCAAAATTGCTCTCATTTCACACGCTAGCAAAGTAATGCTCAAAATTCTCCAAGGCAGGCTTCAAAACTACGTGAACTAAAAACTTCCAGATGTGCAAGTTGGATTTAGAAAAGGCAGAGGAACCAGAGATCAAATTGCCAACATCCGCTGGATCACATAAAAAGCAAGAGAGTTCCAGAAAAACACCTATTTCTGCTTCATTAACTATGCTAAAGCCTTTGACTGTGTGGATCACAACAAACTGGAATATTCTTAAAGAGATGGGAGTACCAGACCACATTACCTGCCTTCTGAGAAACCTGTATGCATGTCAAGAAACAACAGTCAGAACCAGACATGGAACAACAGACTGGTTCCAAATAGGGAAAGGAGTACATCAAGGCTGTATACTGTGACCCTGCTTATTTAACTTCTATGCAGTGTACATCATGCAAAATGCTGGGCTGGAGGAAGCACAAGCTCACATCAAGATTGCTAGGCGAAATACCAATAACCTCAGGTATGCAGATGACACCACCCTTATGGCAGAAAGTGAAGAACTAAAGAGCCTCTTGATGAAGATGAAAGAAAAGAGGGAAAAACTGGCTTAAAACTCAACATTCAGAAAACTAAGATCATGGCATCCGATCCCATCACTTCATGGCAAATAGATGGGGATGCATTGGAAACAGTAACAGACTTTATTTTCTTGGGCTCCAAAACCACTGTAGATGGTGACTGCAGCCATGAAATTAAAAGACGCTTGCTCCTTGGAAGAAAAGCTTTTTAATACACCATATTAAAAAACAGAGACATCACTTTGCCAACAATGGCCCGTACAGTCAAAGCTATGGTTTTTCCAGTAATCATGTATGGATGTGAAAGTTGGACCATAAAGAAGGCTGACCACTGAAGAAATGATGCTTTCCAACTGTGGTGCTGGAGAAGATTCTTCAGAGTCCCTTGGACTGCAAGAAGATCAAACCAATCAATCCTAAAGGAAGTCAGTCTTGACTATTCACTGGAAGGACTGATGCTGATGCCAAAGCCACCTGATGTGAAGAGCCGACTCATTGTAAAAGACCCTGATGCTGGGAAAGATTGAAGGCAGGAGGAGCAGGGGATGACAGCGGATGAGATGATTGGATGGCATCACCAACACAATGGACATGAATTTGAGCAAGCTCCAGGAGATGGTGATGGACAGGAAAGCCTGGCATGCTGCAGTCCATGGGGCCACAAAGTGTTGGACCCAACTGAGTGACTGAACAACAACAACAATCTGAGAATTTAGGGATATAGAGGAAAAGGATGTTTTTTTACTTCCCCATTCCCATCAGGGCAGGTTGTAGAGAGTGAACGTGGTAAATCTGGAAGAGCCAGCAAGAAATCTGGGTTCTCTCAGTCCTGGTCTCCCCGTGAAACAATCGCAGGTAGGACTGGACCACTGTCTGGACTTGGTGCTGCAGCAGCACGAAAGCAACCACACTTGCTTTAGCGAACAGTCAGACTTCGTTCAGGTACCAGGCAGGCAGGTGCCTCCTGGCGACACTGAAATCTTAGCCTCTGTCATGAGAAGCTTGATTGGTCTAAGGGGATCATGATAATTCCATTCAATTCACTGGGGATGGGTTTAGGAATGGTCATGTGACATAATTCTAACCAATGAGGTCTGTGGGAAATCTGGGAGACTTCTGGGGCATTACATGCATTCTAAGAATGTTTTAGGGAAAAAGAGGTATGGCCTCTTTCCTGCTTTTGCCTTTCAAATACTGCTGTGTGAGGAAGTGACCATCAGTCCTGCTGGTGACCAGGAAGAGACAATCCTGAAGGCAAAGTTGCCCATGCTGCAACAACTAAAGCCTAACAGAATTCAATCTTCAATTGACCAGCCTAGGTACAGGCTTCCTCTAGACTTCTTGTTATGGGAGAAAACACATTTTTCTTGCAGGTTAAGTCATTTTTATTTGGGTTTTCTATTATTCAGCACTAAAAGATCTTTAGTAAACTTGCTTACGCAAGTGGATAAATGTTTATCAAGCATTTTATTTATAGCATTTTTAAAAATTAGACTCACAACCAAAATTATAATGTGTCATACCTGAGCTTTTCAGGAATTAAAAACTCAAGAAACCTACATATATGGGACAGTACTTAGCAGGGGGATGGGGGGAGGAATAAGTCTGCCATTATAACCTGCAAATAGAACAGGAAGAGTGCTAAAACAAGAACCGTGTGATAATTGAAAAAATAAAAACATGCTCTAAAAAACACCCATGCCACAAATTTACAAAATGAAAATCTGGGGCATATTAGTAAGGAACATTCAATTTTCCCCATGGCCTATTCAAATATGATTGTCAGAATCATCTGTATATGGGTTTACTGAATACTGAACTCTGTTTAATGTCTCTCAGGGTCTCTTAGACAGATTTATTTCAATAACTCTGTTACACTTGGAGGGCAAACAAAACTATGACCTTTTATGATTCCTCCTGTCATTTTTTTTTTAACTTACTCAAATCAGGTATGTTGGGATGGGTTCAGAAGACTAACAGGTAATGAGTTCTTAATAAAGTTCCCAATTTCCAAATCAGAGGTGGTGCCTGGGGATGACTTTGGGAGGTTGAAGTACACATGCTCATGGTATCCATCAGCTTCCTGTACAAGCCTCACCCCTAAAAAATACACAAACTGGATAAAGCCTCCACTCCCACAGCCAGATTGCTTTCTCTAAGTTTCTTCTATAGAAGATCAAAGGGCCCCCCCTGTGCAAAAGCTGGAGTCTGTTTTTCAAATTAAAACGTATTCGAGATTTTGCTGATGACAACATTCCCTCCTTCACAGATATTCTGAAAACACACTTTCTGAGCGAAAAACAGAGTTAGAGCTTGTATGCCAGGAATTACATGTAATGGGCAGAAGTGTGCAGCACACAAGAAAATTCTTTATTACAGCACCATAGTAAAAAAACTGGGTGAGGATCACAGCTCAAAGTTCCTTTCAACTCTATGAATCTTTAATTCTACATGTGCTTATCCATTTTCCTCCAACCAATTTGAGTTTCTTTCAGAAACAAAAGGTAACCCTTGAGAAAAAAAGGAAAGAAATACATGACTTTGATGCTTCTTCAGCAGACATTTCTGACTGGATTCTATCTTCTACTGCTGAATAGTAAGCAATTTCCTTGTGCCTTTTTGGTTTTGTTTGTTTCAAAAAACTGAACAAAAAGACAATACAAAAAGACAACATTTTTCAGAAACGTTCTTATCGGCAGTCACTGTCGCTTCTCCTGCCACTTGAGTTAAGCCTAGCTCTTTCTTTCTCTAGTATTTGTCAGTTTTAGCTTCCTTCAACCAACATTTCCATTGTCTGAACATCAAAGTTTCCCTAAAATACATTAGATGTTAAGGATCAAACCACCAGGAATAAGTGACTAAGTATTTGTGGCATAAAACTAATACTGAACTTCTATTGACCCAGACTCCATTATTGCCATTGACCATTATATTTTTAGTTTTTTCTCTCCTACAATTTATCTTCTGCTGGGTCAAATTGTTGCTCTGATGATCAGTTTCATAATCTTTCAATCCCATGACAAGTGATCAATTCTGTTGTTTTTCAGGATAACTTCCTTGAATACCATTTAATGGGATGCCCATGCTAAAAATTCCATGACAACTATAAACATTACCGTAAGGAGTTTTCAAAACTGTGAGAACATAAGGAATGGCATTCAAACTCAAATTAACCAAAAGCCCCAACCCACCTCCTCAGACCCTCTTCCTCACTAGTGAGAGTGTCCTGAGAGGCAGCAAAACCTCTCAGGGCAAGGAGGACACAGCACCCAAGTGTTTCACTAAGCAGCCTCTTATTTTCAAAAGCATTTCTTTTCAACACTCAGTAACATTTGCTGACTGATTTCTGAATGAAGCAAATGCTTACATCCCCCACACCAAATAAAAATTCCTTAAAATATAGACAAAAGAGATCCAAGTCACATACAGCCTCCTACCCCTACCCCCACCCTCACTCTCTCAATCTTGCCAGTTAAAGACCCTGAGAATACACGTCAGTGCTTTCTGGCATGGCAGATGGAAGCTTTGGTGCTGATTTACAGTTGAAGGACCTACTGGAAAGGGACAGTAAAGTCTTCCAGAATCATCTATACATTCAAAATTTCTCACATATTTCTGTCTACCTGTATGGTACCAAACCACCTGGTGGAACCAAAAGGGAACATATTACATCCTTTTGGTCCTTAGATGAGAAATGAGATGATTGATTTTTTCTATGAACAAAATACTTAAAAGTCTGAACACTGGGGGACATCCAGCAAGTTGTAGAAAATAATTCACTGTGTCTTCAGTCAGTCAAGATAACGGAAACTGAAATATGGTTTGTAATGTTCCCCTTTTTTCACTTGCTAATGCATTTCCTGATGGGTGTCCCCATGACATTATTGTTTGGTCTGCAATCAGCTTATCTGGCTGAGTTACAAGAAAGATGGAGTGCAGCCTGGAGTTTCCTGGTACTCTGCAGCAAACAAAGGCTGTCAGCTTCGCGAGGGCTGATGCGGACTCTCTCGGGCTCCAAGAAGTTCAGTTACATCCTTTTAGTTAAAACTTGCAATAAAACAGATTAATCACTGCAATCACTTTTAACCGCAGGTAAGCACTGTAAGAAAGTGAAAAAAAAATAAACCAGCATCAATTTTACCAGGTTTTGAAGATAAAGTCCATTTTCTACTGTCTTTCTATCTGCCTTTATTTTGATAAAAAATCTTTACAACCAGTTGTGCAAAGCTTTAGACAATAGCAATGGTATGCTGTTTTTAAAATACATATATATGTGTGTATATATATATATAGTAGAAAAAACTAATTTGTTACACTTAAAGCAAGTCTACAGGTTAAGATGATCTTATCTGAATTGCTCCCAAATTATTGAGCTAATGTTTTGCTCCAAAGGAGATACATTTGCTACTTGTACTATTTGCCAAACCTCCAGCTTAGTTGTTTTCAACTTTTTCCTTCCATCTCACCAGTTGCTTCTGCAAGGGAGAGGGAAGTGAAGGGGATGACCAAATCAGATTATTTTTATTCTTTTAACCAGCAAATAGTACAGGAAAATAGGCCTCAAATGGTCACATAATTGAGTATCAAAGAAGGACAATGGAATCTCTCTGAAAGATAAGATGGACACAAGAAAGATGAGCTCAAGGACACTGCCAACCTGACGTCACAGCTCGCTGGGCAGAGGTCACGGCTCAGTTACCTGGGGCATACTGCACTGCAGGTGCACTCAAAGAGGAAAGGAGGGTTCATTCTTGGTAACTGTTGGCCCAGCCTAAATTCCTTCAATGTGGCCACTCACCATCATTTCCCATTTACCACTGACACTGGGCATCTCAGTTACTCCCTCAATGAAATGCAACTCCCGGATGCTCCCCCAACAAAAGCTGTCCTCTCTTGCAATCAAGAACACTTGCAGTTATGAGTAGTCTGCCTGATGTGCTTTAAGGGCTCTTTCTGAGCTTTAAAGAAGAGAAATCAGGAGCTAAGAAAAAAATCACAGCAACTCTAGTATGATTGGATGTGAACTTTCTATGGCATAGCAAAAAACTCTTCTGTTGTTCCCCTCAAGGCTACTGCTAAATGTAATCCACGAGACATGGTAGATACAAATGTCATTGACTCTGGCAATTTTGATCACAAACCACTTAAAGCACCATCCACTTTTGTGTTTATGAATCACTATTAAAAGGTGACTTCTTTGTGCAGATCGAAAGAATAGAAGCAAATGTCTTTTTTTATATCAGAGAGGCAAGTAAGAATTTAATTTCTATGCAAGATAACCTTCAGGAGTGTTAGCAATAGGATGTGTTGAAGCATAGGATATCACACTCAGGTATGTTCAGCCTCAAGACACTGCAGCACAAAACTACAAATCTAGTCATTAAGAGCTGTGTAATATGAGCTAGCAGTTGTTTAATCATAAAGTTGCAGGTAATACTGTCTCATGTCAGAAATGATACAGAAATAAAATGCATCTTCTTCTCTCCCCTGTGCAAGATGAATATGTGATACAATGGTGCTGGGAGACCCACCACAGAGGTCAGCCACGATAGTAAAGAAACAATCCATCTTCTGCCCAGATGAGAAACTCGGGCTTTGTTGATGGGCAATGAGAGAAGCAGTCTTCCAAGAGAAGGGGGGATATGCCAGGGGTACATAAGCAGTCGTCTTATGTACCCCCTGGAACATAGATAAACTTTTTTTTATATCTACTTATTAATATTACCCCATCCCTTCAAAGTTTGTGTTTATTCATGTTTCATGATGTCCTGGGTTGGCCAAAAAGTTCGTTCAGTTTTCCACACACGTGTATGAAAAACAAATGAAATTTTTGGTCAAGCCAATATATTTCAGCACAGAGTGTGCACACATACTCAATTGCTCAGTCGTGTTTGACTCTTTGTGACCCCATGTACTGTAGTCGGCCAGGCTCCTCTATCTATTGGTTTATCTTGGCAAGAATACTGAAGTAGGTTGCCATTTCCTCCTTCAAGGGATCTTCCCCACCCAGGAATCAAACCCACGTCTCCTGCGGCTCCTGCATAGGCAGGCAGATTCTTTACCGCTGCATCATCTGGGAAGCCCATGGAAGTACAGTCCCTGTACCTGATTTTTAAATGAAAAATATAAATTACATAGAGTGGGGCTTCAGACAGTTTCAGAGACCACTGCCTTGAAAAGTAAAGCGAGAAAAATGAAGTCTTAATGATATCCCCAGCACTCCCAAAACTGAAGAATCCCTTTGCCAGCAGCATTTTCTGGTCCAAGAGAAGGTCCGAGAACAGTGTGTAAACTAATGGGTCAGAAAGGAGAAACAGTGCTCGCCTCTCAGATTTCCCAGATACATCTGCTCTTGGGAGATAATTATTCTAACACAAATGATACTTTGGTCTACAAATGAGCTGGAGAAAATCATCAATCTATTTTTGTGTCAGGTAGAACTTGGTGGGTCCTGTACAGACTATTAATTTCATGGAAAATAAGCCAACAGGGAAAACAGATAAATCATTAGCAGAGTGAGGAAGAGACCCAATGAATTCCTACCAATCCTCCTACTTTCTCTTTCTTGCAGAGAGTAAAATGACAAAGTATTTATGTCCCACTGTCTTTGATATCTCTGTTTATCTCATTAAAGGAAAAATGCTTCTGAAACCACAAGGACATGTTCTATTTCAAGTTTTAAGAATTCAATCCCAAATGATTTATATAAGTGAACAATATGACTACAGAATTGTAATCTTCACATTTCTAAAATTGTCATTCTTAACTTCATAAAAACAAAACACTACAACATTCATTTCCCTTTTGTTTATTGCAGGCAATATATAACATTAGGATTCAGTTTACATAAATAAGGAACATATATTTGAAAAGTAATGTGGATTGTTTTTAATGAAAATTTTTAATTAAAAATTTTTTCAATTAAACTTAAGGCTAGTAAGAACAGTTGGCACTTTTGATATCATTTCAATGACTAATCCCTACTCAAAATTAATTTCTCCAAAGTTCCATATAATGTATTCACAAGACTCATCAATGTTTATTTATTAAAGTCAGTGTTTTCGGTAACTGAAAGAAGCATTATAGAATGTTTCCAACTGAGTCTCTTTCCATCTGTCCTCCTATTTTACTGTTCATCAAGTAGTTTAAACATAAGAATCGCACTTGGAACAGAATGGCTGGGTGTTACCCAAAGGATCCGGCTCTCCATTACTTTGCAGTGTTAGTTAGTTAGTTAGTTAGTTCAGTCTCTCAGTCGTGTCCGACTCTTTGTGACCCCATGAATCACAGCACACCAGGCCTCCCTGTCCATCACAAACTCCTGGAGTTCACTCAAACTCATGCCCATCGAGTCGGTCATGCCATCCAACCATCTCATCCTCTGTCGTCCCCTTCTCCCTCCCAGCATCAGGGTCTTTTCCAATGAGTCAACTCTTTGCATGAGGTGGCCAAAGTATTGGAGTTTCAGCTTCAATATCAGTCCTTCCAATGAACACCCAGGACCTATCTCCTTCAGGATGGACTGGTTGGATCTCCCTGCAGTCCAAGGGACTCTCAAGAGTATTCTCCAACACCACAGTTCGAAAGCATCAATTTTTCGGCGCTCAGCTTTCTTCACAGTCCAACTCTCATATCCATACATGACCACTGGAAAAACCATAGCCTTGACCAGACAGACCTTTGTTGGCAAAGTAATGTCTCTGCTTTTTAATATGCTATCTAGGTTGGTCAGAACTTTCCTTCCAAGGAGTAAGCATATTTTAATTTCATGGCTGCAATCACCATCTGAAGTGATTTTGGAGCCCAAAAAAATAGTCTGACACTGTTTCCACTGTCTCCCCATCTATTTCCCATGAGGGGATGGGACCAGATGCCATGATCTTAGTTTTCTGAATGTGAAGCTTTAAACCAACTTTTTCACTCTCCTCTTTCACTTTCATCAAGAGGCTTTTTAGTTCCTCTTCACTTTCTGCCATAAGGGTGGTGTCATCTGCATATCTGAGGTTATTGATATTTCTCCCGGCAATCTTGATTCCAGCTTGTGCTTCTTCCAGCCCAGCGTTTCTCATGATGTACTCTGCATATAAGTTAAATAAGCAGGGTGACAAAATACAGCCTTGACGTACTCCTTTTCCTATTTGGAAACACTTTCTGTCATTTACCTACCAGTGCTAGTAGCCTGCCCAAAGTGTTTATCCCACAGCCTACTAAAAGTAGTTACTCTATAACCTACTAGAAAATAACTACGGTACTTGATATAAACTCCATTGGGGCAGGAGTTTTTATCCATTTTTTTCACTTCTGTATATTGTATTTTTTGAAGTGAAAGTGAAAGTCACTCAATAATGTCCGACTCTTTGCAACCCCATGGACTATACAGTCCATGGAATTCTCCAGGCCAGAATTCTGAAGTCAGTAGCCGTTCCCTTCTCCAGGGGATCTTCCCAATCCAAGGATTGAACCCAGTTCTCCTGCATTGCAAGCAAATTCTTTACCAGCTCAGTCACAAGGGAAGTCAAATTTTCTATACATAGAACAATACCTGGCATTCAATATATGTTTATAGAGTGGAAAAAAAGAATCTATCTTTAGGTCACCTCCTCTCATTTCCTGGGCTCTGTACACAATCCATGCCACCTGCCTTCCTGGCCTTCTTTTATACATAAGGGCTTCTTTCCAGTGTGGTATTCCCAGGGGCACAGAGGGGCCTGAGGCCCTCCTCTTTCAACCCAATCTTTCAAGGCTTCTTTAGCTGTTCTAGCCCTCCTACGGCTGGATGGAGGATGATTAGTTTGCAACTTACCAGAGACTGTCTTTACTTTGAACAGCAAAGCTTTGTTAGCAACAAAAGTTAGCTGCAAGAAGGGTCTACAAGGAAGAATAAGTTAGTCAACTGACCAACTCAAATACAAAAGAACCCTCACATGTGTAGCTGAAATCTTCCTACTATTAACTGACAAATAATAGTGTTTTGATGGGCATCTATTTTTATTGGCTAGTAAACTACAATGCAGTGCAAACTTAATATCTCTACAGCATTTGTAAGTTCCCATGTTATCCCAGTGGGCAAGATAGTAAAATGTGGATTAGTCAATATAGTGAGAGGACTTGGTACTGGAAAACCTATATTCAAATTGTGTTGGTGACTGGTCCTTTGTCAGCCTAAGAGAGTAGCATCGAGTTCTAATCTTGGTCCTTAATGGGTTTAATCAATAACTTTACCTCCATTCTTATTGAAGGTCCTGGTTGGAGGTCCAATCTAGACCTTCTAGGGTCACTCTGGGCTAAAAGTAAACTAGAATCACAATGAAAGGGTGACGTTCAGAGTTTGACAATTTCCCCAAATACCTGTCCCAATAAGATGGCTGCTTTTCTGGCTCATATGATTTCTCTAAAGTAGATGAACATTCTATAGATTTATATGTTGCATTCCTAAGCCAGTCTCTTATAGTCCACATTGTCTGTTTATTTTTCCTCTACATCTCTCAGAAATACTTGACCAGCCTCTCATAACAGGAAATGGAAACAGTTTCAATTGTGAGAAGTCTTCCATATTAACAATTCTCTACTTTCCCCTCTGCAACTTTCACCCAACTCCTGGCTTTGTGCTCTAAATCCACACAAAGAAAGCTGATCTCTTTTTCTCTCAAAAGTTCACTAAACAAGTCAGGTACTTCTTGTGGCCCTTCCCATCCCTCCCCTCTCTCTTATCTGAGTCTACTAAATCTTAGGACTCATAAGGTAATTCAGAGAAGAAAGCAAGGATGAAACATGGGACACTAGTGGTCCAAATTTTTAAATTAGATGTGATGTCAATTTCTAGCTATAGGGGGCTCATTTAAGAAATTCATACACCACCACAGATGCCAGCACATACCACAAACACCAAATTATACCACAGATGCCAAAACAAAAGTAATGTTTACCTAATAGAGGTGTCAAAATCATCTGTTCAAACTATTCTTGGAATCACAAAATTTTAAAGCTATTCATTTCACCCATTCATTTCACAGGTGATAAAACTGAGATCCAAAAGAGTTATGTAAATAACCCAAGGTAGATGGGGAGCAATATTGGAAGTATTGCAGGCCTTTTGGCCATCTCCCAAACAACAAATTATGATCCTACAATGTACTGAATGTCATTTTCTCCAAACTCTTCATGTCTTAATAATGGCAGCTCATTAACTTCCTAGGAAGCTAAATTTACATTGCTATTAGTACAAAAATGACAGATTTCAGAACTAGAAAAAAATCCCCTAAAGGACATTGAGCCTTCTTACAAGGAACAAGAAAACTGATGACCAAGAAGGCCTGGATTTGTTGGAGGAAAGGCTGATATTTAGTGGTACGGGCAACAGTGGTGCCCAGGTCTTCTGATGACAACCTAGAACTCTTTAGTATTCCACACAAAGAATTAGCTAAACACCATCAATATTACAAAGCTGAGATCATTTTAACCTAAACTTGTGTTTATGATGAGAAAACTGTAATTCTTTAACTAGTACACAAGTTCCATCTTATGGAAGTGCTAGGCTGGACAACCATGTCAGAAAGATGTAGAAGGGAGTTCAAGTAATAGGTGGGAGGTTGGACTGAATGACGTCTAAAGTCCCTTCAGCCTCTAGGATTATTGGATTCTGAACTTCCCTGGAGCTGAACACCTCAGCTAGCCAGGGCGGATGAGGAGGTGGGGAATGTGCAGGTGTCCCGTGGGGCATCCTCTCCTGCCCTTGGATTGAATGAACTCTACCCTGCTGTTTCAGGCATTATTCCATATCCAATTTACATGCAATCAAATACTCTAGGCACAGGAAGAGTGTAAGGAAATGCAGCTCCGTTGTTCATTCCCAAAGACAGACTACACTGCTTAGCTTTCAAAACTGCATTGCCTAAATGAGCATTCCATAACTGAGCCTCCACTTTGAGCTTTTACAGTTTGTTCATGTACTATGCTACTATCAGCATTAATTATGCAGCATCTTCATGAGGAGAAACCAGATTTGGATGTGAGGTAGGAGAGGAAAGAATAAAGCGCAGTTTCCAAAAGAAGGTTATTGTATCTGCTCCCTGCTCCCCAGAGCACTGGAGTCCTTCCACCACAGATTTCAGATGGCAGTCCCCAGCTGAGCTAGCCATGGGAAGGAGGAAGTTGACATGTTTGAGAAATGAGGAATACGCCAACTAACAAGACTCTGAGGCCAATATGTTATTAACTCCCTCATTTCTATGTAATTCCATTCCAAACCAGAATTCAACACAAATCTGCTTCTTTGCTTTCTGAATGGCTACTAAAAATTTAGATGAACTGATTTTAGACATCTTCTCTTTTCTTTTGCAATAATGAGTTCAAGGGAAGAATGAAGGTTTGGTTTTGTTTTTTCTTCATCTCAGAGAAAAAGAATTTATCATAAGGGTCAAGCTCTGACAGCTAGAAGAAAGCTTCAGCAATAGGACTGTCACACTGAATGAGATTACAAAAAAAAAAAATAAATTCAAAGGATCCAACACGCATGGGAGCCAGGTATCACCTAGACTTCAGAATTGTAAACTGATGTTCTACAACTCAGTGTCAAATAAGAAAACAACAACAAAACAGCCTAACGAGGTATCAAAATCTCAGAGAGTGATTCTGTACAGACTCCGTGTGCAAATACAAAAGCTCTACCTTAAAAGGCTTGGGCAGGGTTTCCACTCTGCTTGCCCTCAACTGAGTATGGTGTGCCCAGTCATCAGGAGGAAGGCTGCAAAACAGTCCATGTCCTAGCTGCCTTCAGCTGCCTCCACCAAGGCATTACTCTCGTCTGAGGTCTAACCCAAAGGAACCCCGCACTTCGGGGTTCAGAGGAAGGTTCCTCCGGCCTGCTGAGCTCCCCATTAGCCTGTCAGGCTGGCATGACCACATCAGTCCCGTCTGCTACCAACATTACAGCAGTACAAGAATAAAGCCCTTTCCTCCTCTTCTGAGATTTGCACCACTTTTCTTCCAAACGTGTTTCTAAAAGGAAAGCACAACTTGAGGGAAGGAGCCCAGCCGGACAAGGTCAGGTCTTTTGGACGGTTCCCTTCCTCGCCAGCGGCAATCGACACATGCATTCCAAGTCGGGCAGGTGTACAAAGAGAGCGAAGGACGAGAGAGGAGAGAAGAGGGGCTGGAAGGAGGTCGAGGAAGGAAAGGAGACAGAGGCGAAGGGCTGAAAGGACTTGAGGGAAGAGGGGGAAAGGAAGAGGATGAAGAGGAAAGAAGAGTCGGAGAAAGAAGAGCGAGAGAGAAGGGAGGGACGGGAGAAAGAAAGGGAGAGGGAGAAAGAAAGGAGGCGGCAGGGAAGACGAAAGAGTGTGCCGGGGACACGGCGAGGAGGCGGCCGTGGGGACCGGCGCCCCTGGGGAGCCCCGAGCTGCGCTCCGCGAGCGGGCGCCTGGGGCGCAGGGCGCGCCCGGCGCTCACCTTTCAGGATGAGGGTGTCGATGTCCCGGTCGATGCCCAGGAAGTAGCACTTCCTCCAGAGGCCCGAGTAGGTGGCGAAGAGCGGCCGGCCGCACTCGGCGTCCAGCCCGCCGAGCCCCAGCAGCGAGCGCCAGGACTCGGGGTCGGCGCGCCCTGGGCCGCCCGGGAGCAGCCGGCGCCCCAGTGGGGGCGAGTCCCGCAGCGGCAGGTGCGACAGCGGCATCAGGCGGTTCTTCTGGTCCGGGGGGTCGGCGCCCGCGCGGCTGCGCTCGCAGCTCTCCTTATGGCGCCGGGGGTCGGTCTCGTACCAGTGGTCGGTGAAGATGGCCGTGACCAGCAGCCCCAGGGAGCAGAGGCTGAGGCCGAGGCTGAGCGCCGTGACGAGCGCCCGCGGCTCCATGGCTGCTCGCCCCGCCGCCGGTGGGCCCGCGCGCCGCCGCCAGACACAATGCACTTGGCCTCGCTAGCTCCGCCGTCTCTCTCTCTCCCGCGCTCCCCCACCTGCCCCCTGCCGCCCGCGGCCTCCGACTCCCGGCCCGGCGCGCTCCCTCCTCGGCTCCCTCCGACCGCGCGCCCGCCTCCTCCCGGGCCGCCGCTCCGCGCCACCCGGAGCCTCGAGCACTTTCTCGCTCCCCCCAGCCCCGCTTCCACCGCCGCTCCCGCAGCCCCTTCCCCTCCCTCCTGGACGCTGCTCACCCCTAGCTGTCCACCGATCCTTCCGCCCTGCTCGCCCGCCCGTGACTCTTCTTCCCTTCCGAATCCCTCTCCTCGCAAGCCCTCACTTTTCCCTTGTCTCCTCCTCGCTCCCCTTCACCCAGTCCCGACTTTGCCCCTACTTTTCTTCAACTCGTCCTCCCTCTTTTGCGTCCCTGTCTCCCCGCCCTGGTCCCTTTCTGTCCCTGCCCTGGATGCGACGCTTCTCCCCAGCTTCCCACGAGCGCTCAGCCGTCCTCTCCCCTCCGACGACCTGAAAAGACATCCACCCACATCAGACTCAGTCTTGTCACTTGTCCAAGTTGATGTTGATCAGTGTCCCGTTTTGTAACCAGAAGCAAATCCCATCTGGGTCGGGCTGCGCGGTGATACTTAAACTCAGGAATCTCGATCTGGAGCCGGAGCCGAAGACCCTTTCTCCCTCCACCGAAGAACCCAGCCTCTCAGACCCCTGGGCTGCTCCATCACCCTGTCATGCCCCGCTTTCCCTCTCTCTCGCCCAGGGCAACCTCTCAGCGCTCCCTCCACTCCAGACCCTCTTCTGAAAGAAAAGGCACCGAATGTCACTAGAGCGATGGACCAGTGGTCAGAGATTTTTTCTCCCACCCCAGCCTGCTCAGAGATGGACTTCTTTTTCGTTGACCACCTCCATCTCCCGCTGGAATGACGGCCTCCTGGAATTTCTACAAGTGTATAGTGATCAATAAGCCCTTGCAATGGCACCTGGTCTGTGAGGCGATTATTGTCCTTAGATAAAGAAAGTCCTTAGTAATAAATCAAGGGGATGATTTTTTATTTTTCCTCCTGTGCAACTTACATGGGCTGGGAGGGTCAACAGCGTAGCAATATTACACATTAAAGTCAACATCTCAGCTTGTTTCTGTTTTCTAGGGCACTCGGAGGTAGTAATTGAGAATGGCAGGCAGATTCACATTTTCTAAAATGAGGAAACCTTAGGACTCAGGGTCCTGAAAGAGTTAATCGCTGTGCTGTGTGGAATCTGATGATAGAGGAGCAATACCCTCCTGCCACTTAATGCCCAGGGGGTCACATCACAGACAGAAAACCATGCTGTGGGAGCCCAGGGATACCAACTCTTGTGTTCTTTTGCTATATTAATGATCGAAAGATGATGAGGCATTCATTAGATGCTAAATGTCATTACTCCACAATTTAATGGGACTTATTAACTAGTGCCCCACATCAGTTGGTATGAATATGATTTATATGTTTTCTCTGAAGTGACATCTGTAAAGGTGGTATAAAAATCTTTCTGGGATTTGTTTTCATTGCTGTTTGCACTCAGCATCTTCAGAGGGTATATTGCCCATGAAGACTGTGTACCTCCCTTCACAGATAGATCACTGGAGCAAATCTTTCAGTTATATTGGGCACCCCCTGCCTGTTTCTGCTGACCTGACAATATGAATTATTACTTGGATTTTCTTAGCAAGATCTATGGTGAGCTTCAGTCTAATTAAGGAAGACAAAGAATTATAATTTTAGTGTTCCTCTCACCTATAAGCTTTTCCTTAACAGGAAACACTAAGCTCATCAAAGGAGTCTTATCTGGATTTACACAAAAAAATGATAAGACTTAGAAGCTTGTTTTTATTTATACTCTATAATATGTGTAAAATCCTCTATCTTTATGGATACACAGAAAGAATATCTTTCACTGTGAACCCGCAGCTGATATCTGAAACTCACTCTAGTTGTCATATGTCCTTTTATTTTTTGAAAATGCCTCTTGAGATCAAGATATTACAAACCTTGCAAGTCCCAAGGATAGTCAAACCTTAAGCAACTCTTCCCTCCCTTTACAAATCCTGATGTACTCCAACAAATAAATATTCTGCCACATTTCAGAGTCACCCGATTATCTTCACACAATAACCCTGTCCCCACCTGGAGCCAACAGAAGGAAAACTCTTTCTTAGGCACTTCTGTTTCACTTAAAAGAAAATAATGTTCTGCTTCATTTTCCTAGCCAGAACCCTTTGATCATACCCTTCTCCAAAAACAGCATTATCCTTGAAGTTCATTTATGTCTATGTTTAAGACCAGTCTCAGCATATAATCCAAAGGTTACTATATGATGGATTACCCTTGACAGTATTTCATAAAAAATGTCACACATTACAAATATGGGCCAGCAGCATGTAATGAGAGCGCTGCTTCTGCTGGTGCAGCATTAACGGCATCAGCGGGAATGTGACATGTGATGTGTACACAGGTTTCGCTACAGTAACTGAGTATCGCTCCATCTATGTTCTTAAAATTTCTCTTTTGGATATTTCCAACAATGAACTATCATCCACTAGGCCCACTCTGCTGGGGAAGTGGGAAATACAAAGATGAATCAATGGTTCCCATCTTCTGGATGCTCCCAGACTAGTAGTGAGAGAGACACACAGCTTTTTCTATGCCCTCTAGTATAGAAATCAGAACGAAGTGTGTGGTAATGTGGACAATGAAAAGACTAACTGCCTGGGGGAGTCAGGAAGGTTACTTAGAGGTAGTAACTTCTGAGTAAGTTCTCAAAGGATATGTTAAGCTTTGCCAGGAGGACTAGATCAAAGATGCTGGCATTGTGGCCACAATATAATTCTGATTTATATATCTGCATGAAAGATTTGGAGGCTTCCATATTTGAGGCCACTGTAAAAGAAGGATATTTTTCTACATTTTTAAATCATAAAGTTGACATCTTCTAATTCCTGAACACAAGCTAAGTAGTTGCAGACCAGGAAAAGCCTACCCTACCCAGAAGCCTAAGCCAGAATACAGCCAATTTAGGAGAGCATTTAGCCTAGCAGGGAGTCAAAATGATGGGAGATCAAATATCCAACTGGAACACCAAGGCATGTCTTGGCTGTGGCAGTGCTGTGCCCAGTGCTTGCAAACTTAGCTTGTTCTTCACTTGTCTTAAATTTCCCTTTGCCATCTCCAGATTTGTCATTACCAGTATCTCCCTTGTAGAATAACACTATCCTAAAATGACGGGGACAGAGCTAGAGAATTTCCACCTGGGCATCTCACTGTGCTGTGGAACTCAGTACATTCAAAGGTCAGTTCTTATATTTCCCCTGTGGCTCAACTGCCCCTCCTCACTTATCCCTCTTTCTGGTGTTGACAAATCAGGCGATATTTTAGAATTCTCTATCATACTCACAAAGTGGTAGGGATTCTTCCTTTGAAACAACTTTCTAGCCAATCTGTCCTCTACATTTCTACCTCTTGCTATCAACTGTGCCTCATCATTCACATATGGATTATCATTCCAGCTCCCTCCTTGGCTCCCATAATTCTAGAACATCTGGGTTCGTGGGCAGCTCTTCCTGAAGTTGTCCTGGACACTGTTGCCCAATGCATCTTCCTCCAGCATTGTCTTCATGACTTTCATTCTTCAGTGTCAAACTCTCCTTTCTAGGTTACAAAGAAATATCCTCTCTATTACTCTAGAGCCTTCTTTGTTACTGTCAATATTCCCATAGCATTTAAACATACCAACTGATGTGTTGGCCATCTTTAAATATTTAGAAAACAAAACACTTTTGCCTTCTCACACTTATCATAATATCTAGGTGCTTTATGACGTTCATGGCATTTCTCTATATAGTCAGGAAGTTCTTAAATTTTCTTACAAAAATGTACATACACACAGGGAGAGAGAGATACCCAATCATCACAGAGCTATGGCAATGATTTATTGACATACCCATGCTAAGTTAACCATGTTATAACTATGAATATTCTAAAAGGCCCTTCTGTCCCAGTGCTGAGACCGAAAGTAATATCTTTCCTCATCTCAAACGTTTCAATTCCACAGATTTTAAACTGTGAAGTTTAACCAAAACCACACACTGGCTTTCATAATGAGTAGGGGTTTATTCTTGGTACTATCAGACATTTTTCCAGCATTTAATGTAAAGATAGAGTCAATAAGTTGTTGATTTACAATATGTCATTTCTGTAAATAATTGAGGTATCTTACATTAATGTCATCATTCTAAACTGTTCCCCTGTAACAACTTTATTTTAATTCAATATTTATTGAGCACCCCCAGTGTAAGTCATTTTGCCAGGTCGTACTGGATTATGCTGAAATGATGAAAAGCATGGCCTGTGCCCTCAGGGAGCTTTAGGTCAGTAGACGAGGAGGAAGAGAGAAACGCAAGAGGCTATAAAGAGAGATGCTTGGACTGAGTGCTATCACAGAGGTGCAAACAATATTCAACACAGACAAATAGGGAAATCTGGCACAGACAGATCCATTTTCAGTGGGAAGAATATGGTTAAGCCAAGTGGAATACATGCTATCTTAGAGAGGCCTTGGAGGAAACAGGGTATTTTCTGTATATGTGTCAGTTGAGTCCAGGGCAAAGCCAAAAGAAAATTTTAGAAGTAGCACCTACTATGGTGCTCCTCTCTACCTACCCCACACATGTGGTAATTCATCTTGCCATTTTGTCACTAACTGGAAGCCTGGAACCAGAAAATACCACAAAGCCCCAAAATAGATGGTGCCTGATAAATTTCTCATTTCACTGACACACCACGGAATGTCACCATTCTTTTTCACATTCCTGGATTAAGCTGTTTCCTTTTTAGAGTCTTTAAGCACATATGGTGGTGGGGGGGGGAACACGTTCAAAGAAACCCATAACCATGTTAAGTCCCACTCAGAGTGTGATGTTTTAGCAGATGGTGGCTCATTAATTGCCATACCTAACTGAATTCCCTGCTTTATCTGTGTGTATGGCTACTGGGTTTCTAAGTTGAGGGCTAGTTCAGCTCACTCAGGCCATATCTGACAACCAAGGCAGAGATACCTAGTCTCTCTGGACTAGAAAGAGCAGCTAGAGAGGCTGTCCAGGTGAACAAGAAAAGCTAGTGTCTCCAGGGTCTCTCCTTTTCCTTTACCTCGAATCTCTTCTCTGAGTTTTACCCATCCAAAGGCACCAGGATTCAGGGAACACACAAGCACTAGAGTCAGACCACCTATAATTCCAGACCCGCTGCTTCTCACCCACTCATACTTAGCCAGTTACCTAACCTCGCCGAGCCACACAAGTTCTGAAAAACAGGGATATCAGCATCTACCTCTCAGGATTAATGAGTCATCGTTAACACAAACTAAATATGTTTCCTCCCACTCCTCCCTAAAACATGCTTCAGAAAACCCATAGCCTAATCATACTAAGCCCATATCACTTAAATGTCATAAATACTAATAATAGCCAAACAAATTATTAATGACATATTTTTTCCATGTTATTATTCATCTTATTCTTGTAGGAGAGGCAATCTATCAATCCTCTTCTCATTTGTTCAGTTAACATGTAGTGAGCACCTGTGGGCCAGGGAGAGAGCGTTCCAAGGAGAGGGAACTGCCAGTGCAAAGGTCCTGAGGCATGAAAGGGCTTTGTATCACTGTGGAACTGGAAAGACACCCCTGTAGCTAAAGAGCAGTGAATGAGGCAGTGAGAGGTATGAGATTCAGTTGCAAAGTTAGTGAGCTACCAGTTCATACATAGCCTTGAAGGACATTCTATAGAGTTTGGACTTCAGTCAAAAGAAAATCTTTGGAGAATTTCAAGGGGAGGGGCCCAAATTGATTTATATTTTGTTTTAATTGTATTTATTATTATTTGAAATTGGTGGACCATGGGCGATATTGGACTTACAGGTATATGTAATTAGTCCTTTTCTTCTTTCTTTTAAAAAAATATTTAGTAAATTCATTGGGTTGGCTGTGCTGGGTCTTAGTTCTGGCAAAAAGGATCTTCGGTTGTGGCACACAGGATCAGTTCCCTGACCAGGGATCAAACCCTGGCCCCCTGCTTTGGAGCATGAACCCCTAGCCACTATCTATGCCACCAGGGAACCCCCTGGTTCATATCTTAAACATCATTAAGTGGGAAATGAATTGGGGCTGGGGATGGCAAGTATGAAAGCAGGGAAACCAGGGAAAGGAGGCTATTGGCAATAGTTCAGACAAGGGATGTTAGTAGCTTAAAGACACAGCAGTGGAGGAAGAAAAGTGGGTCAGGGTTGAACTCACAGAACTCCTGGGAGTCTAGATGAAGAAAAGGTGAAATCAAGAACCAGGCAGATACTACCAGTTTGAGTGTTTGCATGGTGGTATTATGTATTGAGGTGTATGATGTCCTTGGAAAGGAAATAAAAAATTCTATTTGGGGCATGTTAGCCTTTGACTGTGTGTGTGCTAGGATGCTTCAGTTGTGTCCGACTCTTTGCAACCCCATGGACTGTAGCCTGCCAGGCTCCTCTGACCATGGGATTTTCCAGGCAAGAATATTGGAGTGGGTTGCCATTTCCAAACTGTGGAAAATTCTTGAAGAGATGGGAATACCATACCACATTACCTGCCTCCTGAGAAACCTGTATGCAGGTCAAGAAGCAACAGTTAGAACCAGACATGAAACAGTGGACTGGTTCAAAATTGGGAAAGGAGTACATCAAGGCTGTATATTATCACCCTGCTTATTTAACTTCTATGCAGAGTACATCATGCAAAATGCTGGGCTGGATGAAGCACAAGCTGGAATCAAGATAGCTGGGAGAAATATCAATAACCTCAGATATGCAGATGACACCATGCTTATGGCAGAATGTGAAAAGGAACTAAAAAGCCTCTTGATGAAGATGAAAGAGGAGAATGAAAAAGCTGGCTTAAAACTCAGCATTCAAAAACCTAAGGTCATGGTATCTGGTCCCATCACTTCATGACAACTAGGTGGGGAAAAAATGGGAACTGTGACAGATTTTATTTTCTCGGGCTTCAAAATCACTGCAGATGGTGACTGCAGCCATGAAATGAAAAGACACTTGCTCCCTTGGAAGAAAAGCTATGACAAATCTAGATAGTGTATTAAAAAGCAGAGACATCACTTTGCCAACAAAGTTTCATATAGTCAAAGCTGTGGTTTTTCCAATAGTCATGTATGGATGCGAGAGTTGGACCATAAACAAGGTTGAGTGCTGAAGAATTGATGCTTTTGAACTGTGGTATTGGAGAAGACTCTGGAGAGTCTCTTGGAGAGGAAGGAGATAAAACCAGTCAATCCTAAAGGAAATCAACCATGAATATTCATTGGAAGGTCTGATGCTGAAGCTCCAATACTTTGACTACCTGATACAAAGAGCTGACTCACTGGAAAAGACTCTGATGGTTGCAAAGATTGAGGGCAGGAGGAAAAGGGGGCAACAGAGGAGGAAACGGTTGGGTGGCATCATTGACATCAATGGACATGAGTTTGAGCAAACTCTGGGAGATAGTGAAGGACAGGGAAGTCTGGCGTGCTGCAGTCCATGGGGTCACCAAGAGTTGGACATGACTGAGCAATTGAATAATGACAAAAGTTTGAGGTGCCATTTAGAAATCTCAGTTGGATGTATGAATCTGAGAGTCAAGGAAGGAAGTTTTGATTGTAGAGATGTCAGCAGATAGGTGTTAAATGCATGTTGATATTTAAGTTCACAGAGCTAGGTGAGATTGCTTAGGGGAGAGTGTAGCTAGGAAAACTAGGAGGTTCTGGTCAAGGTCTAAGACTCTCAAGCATTGAAAGCTCCACAAGGAGAGGAAGAGCCACAGAGGAGAACACGAAGAAAGGTAGGAAGGAAACCAATAAAATTCTTGTCCCCAAAGCCAAGCCAGGAGAGTCTAGTGATATGCTTTGATGACATAGCAGCAAGACATATGGAGTCCAGGGTGTGAGGTCAGAGGGACTTGGGTTCAAATTCTATGTGATTGTTTTGTGGTGGTGGTGGTGGTGGTTTAGTCGCTAAGTCGTGTCGGACCCTTGCGACCCCATGGACTGTAGCCTGCCAGGCTCCTCTGTTTCGTGGGGAGCAGGATTTACTTAGCATATCCAAGCCTTTGTTTCCTCATCTGTAAAATGGGGATCAGAGTAATAATATCCTTCTTAGAGCTGCTATGAGAACCAAACACGTAATGAATTTATAGAGAATGAAAAGGCTGACCTGTAATAAATGCACCATGTATATGGCAGCACTTAAGACTTGTTATTTACCATCTCCAACACAAGTTTCTGGTGGCTGTTCACATCTGCAGGCCACAGTCTCCATGGGGTACAGAACATTATTCTCCCAAGGACTGTGCCCAGTGAAAAGCCTGGAGTTTACCATAAAGTGCCAGCAAACATAAATCATCCATAGTATTGGTGGAATGATGGGCATTCAAAAGTTTGAGAAAGCATGATGCTCTTTCAATAGGTTATTTTATTATGAACCAGTAAAAGAGGTTTAATGGTATTTTGTAAATAGCCAAAATAAGCTGCCAGAGTATGATAAGGTATCTCCAACCCTCAAGGTCTCTAAAATGGACTAGATAGAAAGGCCTCTGTAGAAAATGGCTGCCCATTTTTATGGATACAAATCACATCAGAGGAGCAGAGGGAGAACCTGGGTGTCCCTTCCCCATGCAAGGAGCTGGGGAAACCCAGAGAGGACAGGGGAACATAAGCCACATGTAAATAGCATCTGGATGAGAGGAGAAAAAGATGCAGCCTCCTCTAAGAAGGTCAGGCAGAAAAAGGTAAAGACTCAGAAATGACCCAAGACCCAGCCAAGATGCAGCTCCCAGAAGGCAGAAGGCAGCTCTCCACAGGTGATGAGGAATCTAAACTTTGCCCACATGATCAAAATTGACATCCCAGATTCCCAGGCTCAAGACCAGGGCACAAAAATTGAGTCAAATGTCCCTGAACATGGTGAATTCAACACAGAGGCAGTTGTCCCCCTCCCCTCAGAGAGCAATGTCACCACCCTGGATAACTCTGTTTTTTTTTTCCTTCAGTCCTTGATTTGGATAAACCTCTTGAAAAATTATTTGACTCCAGGTAATCATTAGCCAGTACATGAAGAGCTATTACGAAGCAGATATTCTGAAGAAGACATAACAATGTATCGTGTTCTTTACAGCTCTTGGCAGTGTAATCATCAGATGTGCACAGTGCTTGGAGAACCATCCTATTCCTTTGGAAGGACTCACCAGTTTGGCAGGACTTGGCACACATCTCTGCACAGCTACACCTGAGCCCCTGTAACAAATGGGTGTCTGTGGACGCTCAGTTACATCCGACTCTTGTGACCCCATGGACTGTAGCCCACCAACCTCCTCTGTTGATGGGATTTTCCAGGTAAGAATCTGTGTGGGTTGTCATTTCCTCCTTCCAGGGATCTTCCCGATCTTCAGGGTCTCCTACACTGGCAGGTGGATTCTTTACCACTGAGCCACCTATCACATGGCACTGATGGTCACTCAAGTGGAGAAGCAGATGAAAGCCTGAGGACAAATTACCATTTCACCTCTGACTATTGGTATGGAGAGGTAAGACCTTGTCAGTGTCAGATTTATGAGGCTGATTGAAAAAAAAGAGAGAGAGAGAGAGAAGGCACCAATGGCCAAAAAGGAGTCCAGGTAGGTGGCTTTGATGTATGAGCTCCATCTGCCTAATTTATTTGGTGTCTGCCATCTGCATGTGATCAAGAGCCTTGAACAAGTGGCAAGTCATGGAGGGGGCAGATGGTGGGGGAGATGTTGCTTAGTGTTTTCCAGCCAGGCCACCATGTGCCCTTATGAGGCCCACTGAAAGAAAAACACAGTAGATTCTTCTCGCCAAAGAATCTTGGAATTTAGCCAAAAGAAATAACTGGAGTTTTAAACAGTGAAGTTTGATCCCTGCTTCAGGACTTGCTGAATATTTAGGGGAATTCTTTCATTTCTCAATTTCCCTTTCTGACAGCCACCTGGTTTTTTTGGTCCTGAATAGTATGGACATAGTTTGAATTACTTGCTTTTTCCATCCTCACTCAGCAGTTCAGCCTTTTCCATATCAACCACTTTTGCAAAGAAGCCCAGGTTCTTTGTGTCAATAAAATGAGAATTGAAAATGGCTCTCAGGGCAGCATTGTTAACTGGGTTTATAGAACACGCTTTTAAATGTTATATTTGGTAGCAATGACAGCAAACTACATACAGAATCCTGAAAGGAGGAGGTCAACCCAGAATAGAGCCAGGATCAGAACTAAGGTTGTCTGGGATTCCTGGGAACTGAAAGGAGATTTGAAGAAGAGTAGCATAGGAAGTACTCTCGAGACAAAGGTAAAAGAGGTGACAGTAACTAACAGTTAAGCATAGCACAGCATGATCAGATGTTCGCTACATGTCATTATTCTATAAATCTGTAGGTAAAAATTTCACAAAATAAGCAATATATCAAGCATTAGGCACAGTCCACAGAGTATGTGGGAACAATTATCCCCCAGCCTAGTTCAGTAAGGGTTTGGGTATTTAAGGATTTGGATGGCTGATACTTAGGAGAATGGCCATTTTGACAGTTCCCCTTGTCTTCTTGCCTACTATTTCCCACCTATGGTCATGGAGCTTTTATGGATTTATAGATAATACATACATAATGGTATGTAGCGGACATGTGTTGATCACCTTCTATTTGCCAGGCATTGTTCTAAGCACTTTATTATTTTTTTTCACTTAACCTTGTACCAATTATCATCATCATTATCCTTATTTTACAAATAAGGAAACTGAATCACAGAAAGGGTAAATAACTTGCCCAAGACCATACCCTCAGTAAGTGGCAGAACCTGGACTGAAGCCTGCATGCTATGACTCCAGGACCTCCACCCTTACCTGTTATCTGTGTCATCATAGAGAGATGACTTGGAGAAGCAAATGTCAACCCACTTCAGTGTTCTTGCCTGGAGATTCTCAGGGAGGACAGAGGAGCCTGGTGTGCTGCCGTCTATGGGGTCGCACAGAGTCGGACACGACTGAAGTGACTTAGCAACAGCAGCAGCAGAGAGATGACAGTGTTTTAAACAGGGTGATAATAGTAGAATGATGATAAGTGGTTGGATTCCAGATCGATATTGAAAGCAGTACCTAGAGGATTTGCTAGTGTATACAATGTATAGTGAGAGAGAAAGAAAGGGACTGGGTGGAGTTATCAGCAATGGACACAGGGAGGCTATGGAAAGTGTAGGTTGGAGCAGTAACAGTTTTGGTAGCTAGGTTTGGGATGCACTGAGATGCCTATTAGATGTCTAAGTGGAGATGCTGAATGAGCAACTGGATACACACATTAAGGCTCAGGGAAGAGGTTCAGGTAAAGTTATAAATTTGGGGGCTAACAGAATTCACTTATAGATGGTACTTTAAACCATGAGACGAGATGAGACAAGAGGGGCAAGGACTGAGACATAGAAAACTGTTACAAGTTGAGGTCTAGGAGATGAATAAAAGTGAAGTCGTTCAGTCGTGACCGACTCTTTGCAACCCCATGGACTATAGCCTATCACACTCCTCCATCCATGGGATTTTCCAGGCAAGAGTACTGGAGTGGGTTGCCATTTCTTTCTCCAGAGGATCTTCCTGACGCAGGGATCGAACCTAGGTCTCCCGCATTGTAGGCGGATGCTTTACTGTCTGAGCCATCAGGAAGTCCTGGAGATGAGTAAGAACTAGCAAAAAGACTAGAGGGGCATGGCCAGAGAGATAAGGGTGTGTGAAGTCTGGGAAGCCAAGCGGAAACAGTGGAAACAGTGTTTCAAATAGAAGAAAGTCACCAAGGTTGCATCATTTCTGATGGGTCAAATAAGATGAGAAATAAGAATTGAGCATTGGATTTAAGAAAAAGAGGTCTTTGGTGACCTTACTAACAGCATTTTCAACAGATCATTGGGGATGCAAGCTCGTCTGGAATGCATTCAGGACAGAACAGTAAGACAGAAGTTAAGAGCAGTGCAGACAGACTACTTTTTCAAGGAGTTTTGCTGTAAAGGGAAAGAGAAAAAAATTAATAGAGGCAGAAGTGGGATTAAGAGAGGGTTTGTTTGGTTTTTTGAAAATGAGACGATAACAGCATGCTAGGTACTGTTGGAAATTATCCAGGAGGGATGGATAAATTGATATAGAAAAGAGAAGCAGAAATGCTGAAGTAGAATCTGGTAGATAAGTGGAGAGACTTAGGTAGATACCTGCAGAGTTCATCCACAGTAACAGTGGAAAGAATTTAGGACATGGTGACAGTTGCAGAAAGACAGATAAGTGGTTGACTGTGCCTTATGGAAATTCTCTGCTGATTTGCAATGTGCTCTGCAAATGTGAATGTGTTCAGAGGAAGAAAAAAGTCTTTAAAACAGAGATGGCCAGAGAAGTATTGATGGGGAAATTGAGGCTTGAGCTTTGAAAGGTCTATGAGAGTAAACTAGTGAAGAAAGAGATTGAATTTCAGGAATGGAAAACCATGTGAACCCAGAGATAGTAATGAACAAGTTATGTTCATGGGAGAATGTGTTCTGCCCGTAGTCTGAGTCCCCAGTCGGGAAAGAAGACTCCTCGAAACAATGCAACTTGCAATAGGGGAATTTATTACTGACTTGAGCCAGGGCCTCCCGCCCTCACCAAGGGTGTGAGGACGAAAAAGCCCAGAGCCCCAGTTCTCTCAGGTATTTATTAGGTCAGAAAAAGCAGCAGGTAGTTGGCGCAAGCGGATTGGTTACACAGTGGGTAGTTGGTGCAAGAGAATTGGTTACACAGTTGCAAGGTAATTTTTGTTGGCCCAACGTGGGGCTTTCAGCTTTTGCCTGATAGGTTCCCTTTTTTCTTGCTATGCATATGTTGATTGGCTGGCTCCAGGAGGCCTGATAATTATGTTACCCCGGGAAACCAGGCCTACTCCTAATCTAGGCTGCCTGTCATGGTGTTAGCCGTGACAGTCTCACATTTCCCCCCTGTCTTTGTACTTTTGTAGAGGAATCTTTCTCTTTACCCTGTGAAATTGACTGATATTGTTGTCTCAGTACCATAATTTGGATGGTATTTAGGCGCTCCCTAATAAATGAGACCAGACGGTTTAAAATGCATGGACCTTGGACTGCTAATGCTGGTCCTGAATCAGGTCCTTGTCGGAGTTAGTGAGCCAATGGACTGTCCCCGTGGTTTCGCAACCCCAAGCGGCGCAATAAAAAGAATCAACTCCCCCACACTTTTCAATTTGGTTCCGATCCCTTCCTCCTTCCGGGCTGACATAGACTGGCACCTGTTCGTAGTACTGTGGGCCTTTTCGCTCACAGTTACGGGTGAACACACTGAAAGAGCCGTGGGCAAAGAACCTGGTCAGTTGGTGGGGACCAAACCCATTACCGTCAGCCGCCAGCACGCACAAATCAAAGGTCAGTACTGGCCACCATTTTCCTTTGTGGGCCACGTTGGAGCTCGAATTAAGCACTTTTCCAGTCTCAGGATTGTAGATCACCCAAGTCAGGTTAGCCGGCTGATGGGGGTTGTGGCTGGTTGCTCCTGGGCCGATGAAAACTGTTATCAGCAGGAGAGCTAAGAGGGCTCCCGTCGTACGAGTTTCAGTTTCAAAGGATTTGACCGGTGAGGTCTTGCCTCTCATCCTGCTTGCGCCTTCTCTTGTTCTTCCTGGGTGGTTTGCCGCACGTGATTGCAGTGAACCCAGAGCCCGATCCCGTCGACCTTAACAGCAGTAGGAGTGGTAAGGAGAACAACATAAGGGCCTTTCTATCTAGGTTCTAATGCTTTAGATTGGTGTTGTTTTACCCAAACCCAATCACCCGGGCCAATATTATGTGAGGGGGTGGTTCCCTTGCTTGTTTCCTCGTGTATCTCTCGAATTAATTCCCAAACATGGCTATGCACCTTACTTAATGCCATCAGTGTTTGCTGGAATTGTCCCAAGGTAGGGGGTGGTAGGCATTTTCCCTCGAATATAGGACACACAGGAGGGGGTTTTCCATACAGAATCTCAAGAGGGGTAAGATTCAGCTTATAAGGGGTGTTACGCGCTCAAAAGAGCGAGAAGGGAAGGAGGGTCACCCAGTCCCCGCCAGTCTCTATTGCCAACTTTGTCAGAGTTTCTTTTAGGGTTCGATTCATTCTTTCAACCTGTCCTGAGCTCTGGGGATTATATTCACAATGTAACTTCCATTTTGTCCCCAGAGCTTGGGCCAGCCCTTGTACAATCTGGCTCACAAAGGCAGGTCCGTTATCAGAGCCCATAGTCACTGGCAGCCCGTACCTAGGCACTATCTCTTCTAAGATCTTTTTAGCAACCACTGTTGCTGTCTCTCCCTTAGTGGGGAAGGCTTCTACCCACCCAGAGAAGGTATCTACTAGAACCAACAGTCAGCGATACCCATACTTGCCTGGTCTTACCTCAGTGAAATCTATCTCTCAGTGTTGCCCTGGCTCTTCCCCTCAGTACCTCGTTCCCGTGTGCTGCTTTTTCCCTGTCCTCATCAGCTGGCACGCTTTGCAAGCCTTGATTATCTCTCGTACAGTTGCATTTTGTCGAGGGAACCTCAGGCAGGCCATCTGGAGAAGTGTCAAGGTCTTTTTCTCCCCCAAGTGTGTAGTTGTGTGCAGGTGTTCACATAGGTGATGACCCAGATGGCAGGTAATATCAGGTTGTTGTTTTGATCTCGGTACCATCTATCTTTGTCATCCTTCTGGAGGGTGGTATCCTCGTTGATCCAAACGAGGTCAGGGAGGAAATAGTCGGGGACTGGCGGCAAAGCCCCCATACCAAGAGGTGGAAATCCCATGGCTAATATGGGGGTGGTGTAGTCCCAGCTGGCCGCTTCTAGTAGCGCCTGTCTGAGTGTCTGGAAAGCCTGTTTCATTGGCTCAGTCCAAGTCCAGTTTGGGGTCTCTTTACTTCTCTCATACAAGGGCCAGGCCTTCTCAGCAAACCCCATGACCCACAGTCTACAATATCTAACAGTCCCCCAAAACTCTCTCACCTGGCAGGGGGTCTTGGGCTCTGGTATCTGCAATATTGTTTCCTTCATGGCCTGAGTTAGCCACCTTTGCCCCTGCCTGATCTTATACCCTGAATAGGTGACCTCTTGCCAGGATATTTGCACCTTCTTCGCGCTAGCACGATATCCCAAGGTGCCTAGAGTCTGTAAGAGGTCACCGGTGGCACGGCTGCTTGCCTCCTCTATGGTTCCAGCCAACATAAGGTCGTCCACATATTGCAGCAGGATGACCTCTGGGTGGTGAGTCCGATATTCATAGAGGTCCTCACTCAAAGCCTCATTAAACAAGGTAGGGGAGTTTTTTGAACCCTGTGGGAGGCGGGTCCAAGTTAGTTGTACTACTGCTTGGCCTTCCCCCCTCAGTCTACTCAAAGGCAAATATTTCCTGGCTCTGGGCCACCAGGGGTAGGCTGAAAAAAGCATCTTTCAAGTCTAACACAGTGTACCAAGTGTACTCAGGCAGCAGACTGCTCAGGAGGGTATACGGGTTGGGGACAGTAGGGTGTATGTCACTCACCCGCTTATTGACTTCTCGTAGGTCCTGGACAGGTCTGTAATCCGTACTCCCTGGCTTCTTCACTGGTAGTAAGGGGGTGTTCCAAGGGGATTGGGACCGCTTGAGAATTCTGGCATCCATGAGCCGTCGAATCTGGGGAGTGATCCCCCGCCGAGCCTCCTGGCTCATACGGTATTGCCTCACCCTCACAGGAGTCGCCTCGGCTTTTAATTCGATGACGACCGGATGTCTCTATTTAGCCAGTCCCATTCCTGCTGTTTCTGCCCATGCCAACAGGTATTTGTGGACCCACGGTTGTATAACTGGTGCTATAACCTCTGAGGGCTTAGGCACAAAAAGTCTGTATTCATCTCTTAAAGCTAGAGACAAGACATGTATCGGCTGTCCAAGTCCATCCGTGACTGACATTCCCCCAGGGTCAAAATGGATCTGAGCATTAACTTTAGTCAACAAGTCCCATCCAAGTAGAGGGGCTGGGCATCCTGGTATCACCAAAAACGAATGGGACACCTGGTGGGTCCCCAGATTTACTTTCCGTTCCGTGGTCCAACAATATCTTTTTGTCCCTGTGGCTCCCTGCACCAAGCTGGTTTTTTTAGACATTGGTCCCAGTTTTTAATTTAAAACAGAGTGTTGGGTGCCAGTGTCCACCATGAAGCCACCGGGTTTCCCCTCCACATGAATGGTTACCTAGAACTCGGGGAGGGGTGCCGAGTCTTGACTCCCCTAGTCACTGTCTTCCCCCGCATATAGAACTCGAGTTCCAGGGGAAACTTTCTCTCTCTGGGTTGTTCCTCTCTTCAGGTCCCTCTTAGGGCACTCATTTTTCCAGTGTCCCCATTCTTTGCAGTAAGCGCACTGATCTTTCTTTAGGGCCTGCCTTTTTGGTCTCTCTTTTTCTCCCATCTGGGGGCCTCGAGGCTCCCTCAATTCTGTTTGGCCTTCATCCCCGCAAAAAGAATCTTGGCTAGCTCTCTCTGGTTCTTCTGGTTTTCCTTTGCCCTATGTTCCCTATCTTCTTTCCTGATCTTCTCAGCTAGTTCCCTTTCCTCCCGACGAAGTCGTTCCTCCCTTTCTTCTGGGGTCTCCCTATTATTAAATTCCTTTTCAGCTGCTTTCAGTAAGTCTTGTATTGTCTGTTCTCCTAACCCCTCTATCTTTTGTAATTCCCTCTTGATATCTGGGGCTGCCTGATTCACAAATGCTAGTAGAACTGCAGCGCGTGATTCCTCAGCCTGGGGGTCCATGGGTGTATATTGCCTAAAGGCTTCTATTAGCCTCTCTAGGAAGGCTGACGGGCTCTCAGTGGGCTCTTGCCTTACTAAATTTACCTTCACCAAATTTGTCGGCTTCCTAGCTGCAGCCCGCAGGCCAGCCATTAGAGTCTGGCGGTACACTCGGAGACGCTCCCTACCTTCCATTTGCTCAAAATCCCAGTTAGGCCGCAACAGAGGAAACCCCTCGTCCACGAGATGAGGCTGGGCGGTTGGTCTCCCGTCGACCCCCGGGACCCATTTCTGCGCCTCTGCCAGGATTCGCCTCCATTCTTCCGTAGTGAAGAGCACCTGCAACAGCTGCTGACAATCATCCCAGGTGGGGTTATGAGTGCATCGGGGTGGGGGGGCTCTTCCCCTCGGGGGAACCTGCAACGGAGGAGGGGCATATGGCGGAGGCCTAATTCCCATCTCCAAGTCAATCAGGTTCCGGTACAAGGATTCCTGCAAGACCGGTTTGGGGCCCTTATTCTTCTTGGCTTCCTCTGGGGGAGTGGGAGTTTCCATAACCAGGGCCTGTACATTAGAAGAATCAAGGAGTTTGTGAACAAAAGGTTTTAACCATTTGGGTGGATCTTCTACTAGATCTTGCCAGACCATAACATATGGGACTTGGCCCGGGTGGCCCCAGGGATCAGGAGCCATAACTTTCTCTTTCACCGCCCGAATAATAGAAGGTTGAAAAGTTCCCTCTGGAGGCCATCCAACTTGGAAGGCGGGCCACTCTGCAGAGCAAAAGGTTATTAATTTACTCTTGGTAACCAGTAGCGACAGATCATATGCTCTAGCCCTGACATCTGAGAAATGATCAGTCATGAGAGAGAGTGGGGTGGATTCTCCTTGCCCCATAGCGAGAGTCAGAAGAAAGTCACCGAGAATTACCACCAAAAAATCCTATCGGGGGTGGTGGCGGCCAGGAGGTTGGGCTTGTGGTATGCTTTTGGAACTGCTTATGTGCCTGCGTCGTTGCACGGAAGTTTTCTTGTTGGGGGCGGGCACCCTAAGGGTTTCTAGCCCGTTCTGTGACCCCCTTATCCTTTCACGGGGTCTTCCAGTGGCAGGCGCCCTATCGGCTCTTAAGTGCCTGTCCCGTGCCCACACAGATGGGTTTTTATTTGGCCAGATTTTCGGTTTAAAATACAAGAAAAAAGGAAAGAGTTTCACCCTCTCAGGCTCCCGTTACTGGAGCTGACTTGTTGGGAGGCCTTCAGAATCCGCCAGGGAGTAGCCCTGGCCAGGACTCGTCAGTGGCCCCGACAACTGTCTGCCTATTCACTGAAACTCTCAGAAACAGAAATGAGGCTCCAAGGCTTTATAGGAAGAAGTAGACAACAACACACCAGAGAACAACGAGACAGGAGACAATGCCGGCAGTTATACAGAAAAACACATAGACAGACACACATCGGCCGACAACACAGATCCTCTAGAACAAGGGTCACCTTACTGAATGGCGTCCACTGTTCCCCAGATTCGGGCTTAGGAGAGGAGGTCTCCTTCTTGCAGAGCTGGCTCCCTTCCAGCAAGCTCGCTGGCCTTGGCCTCACGCCAGCTGGAATGGCCAATCCGTTCCTTCATGGAAAGCTTTCCCTCACGCCAGATACCTTCCTGCCTTTTAGCAGGGCTTCGGATTTACACTGGGCTTTTCCAGACCTGCCTGAGCACCGGTGCTATTACCTGTCCTTTTTCCCCTTTGTTCCAAAGAGCGTTCTTCCCCAGTCAAGGGATCCAGGACGAGCCCCGAAATGTTCTGCCCGTAGTCCGAGTCCCCGGTCGGGAAAGAAGACTCCTCGAAACAATGCAACTTGCAATAGGGGAATTTATTACTGACTCGAGCCAGGGCCTCCCGCCGTCACCAAGGGTGTGAGGACGAAAAGACCCCGAGTCCCAGTTCTCTCGGGTATTTATTAGGTCAAAAAAAGGAGCAGGTAGTTGGCGCAGCAAGCGGATTGGTTACACAGTGGGTAGTTGGCGCAAGCAAATTGGTTACACAGTTGCAAGGTAATTTTTGTTGGCCCAACGTGGGGCTTTCAGCTTTTGCCTGATAGGTTCCCTTTTTTCTTGCTAGGCATATGTTGATTGGCTGGCTCCAGGTAGCCTGATAATTATGTTACCCCGGGAAACCAGGCCTACTCCTAATCTAGGCTGCCTGTCATGGCGTTAGCCGTGACAGTCTCACAATGAACACCCTGGTCCTCCTAGAATTTTTGTAATGAAAAGTTTAAGATAAGTGTAGAAATACTGATTAGATTTAGAGAGTAGAGGGTTCAAACAGCACTAAGATTTTAGGCAATGAAAAAAAGAAGGATGACATAATGGAAGAAGAGAGATTAAGAACTGAACTAGCAAGTGGTGGTGAAGTAAGTGCCAAGAAGGACTTCAGATCACCCAGGCATGTGTGATGAGAATCAGGAGGGCAGTACTGGAAGCAAAGGAAAAGATGCCAGAAACATTAGGAATAAAAATAGTGAATAAGTCAACTAGAGGGGATTAAAAGAGTCAGACACCAATGCTGGAGGTTCAAACCAAGATGACTAGGACCATAATGGATCTGTTGACGAAAGTAAATGAACAACCTTTATATAAGTAAGTGGGTATATAAAACAGGAGGGAGAACAGATTTTGGAGATTTAAGCTCTGGACTTTTGGACATGAGAGGACAGAAGGATACCTGTATAGAAATGTCTGCCAGATAGTCAGAAAAGCAGATTTGGCAGATATCTACATAGAGGCAAACATGTTGAGGAGTCCGTGGTTAACTGGGGTAGAAGAGCAGAGGTTGTGTCTGAAGGTTAGATCTGGGAGGAGGACAAGGAACCATGGCCTAGCAGCATGTTGTGAGTGAGTCAGGAGAGCCACACAAACCAAGGATGGGGCGTTTCAAGAAGGGCCTGGTCAAGGGTGTTGAGAACCATGGGAATATCTAGCAGCAGATAGAAGAGTGAGAAAGGGTCTCAGTGACATGATACCTGGGACCTTTGGCAACTCATCATCAATAGAGGAGTTAAGGCCAGAATCAAACCTCTAGGATCTGAGGGATGGATAGAAGATGAGTGAAAAAACAGTAACACATGTTGATGAACTGTCAGAGAACTTTGGCAGTCAACTGTAGAAGGAATCATTCCATAGCTAGAGAGGTCAGGAAGATTAAAGATTTTGAAGGCAGAGAAAGCTCCTGGGTGTTCAAAGGAGTGACATGGAGAGGAGAAATGAAAGTTACACCCAAAACTGAAATTAAAGTAATAATTTGCATAAAGAAAATTATTATGGAATTAATATTATTATTATTGCTTGCCAATAATAAAATTTCACTTATCATAGATTAACTGGTCAAATAGAGAATTTTTTAAAATCTGTGGTTGTCTCAGCACAGCATGCATGCTTAGTTGTGTCCAACTCTGCAACCCCATGGAGTGTAGCCCACCAGTCTCCTCTGTCCATGGAATTTTCCAGGTAAGAATACTGGAGTGGGTTGCCATTTCCTCTTCCTGGGGGTCTTCCCAACCCAAGGAGCAAACTCCGGTCTCCTGCATCTCCTGCATTGGCAGATGGATTCTTTACCACTGCACCGTCTGGTCTGACTCTTTGGTCACCCCGTGGACTGTAGCCCATCAGGCTCCTCTGTCCATGGGATTTCCCAGGCAAGAATACTGGAGTGGGTTGCCACTTCCCACTCCAGGGGGTCTTCCTGACCCAGGGATCAAACCAGTATCTCCACTGGGCAGATGGATTCTTTAACACTAAGCCACCTGGGAAGGCCCATTAGACCCAAAGGAGACAGAAAAAAAGGTAGGTCTAAAGGTAGAAGCTTCCCTTTTCTATCTCAGTGAGGATATCAACTCTGTGGTTGTGGTGGTGGTTTAGTTGCTAAGTCATATCCAACTCTTGTGACCCCATGGACAGAGGAGCCTAACAGGCTACAGTCCATGGGATTCTCCAGGCAAGAATACTGGAGTGGACTGCCATTTCCTTCTCCATTTGTGGCTGTGGTAGGATAGAATAATCTGCCCATCCCACTCCCAAAACCTATGACTATGTCACCTTAGATGGCAAAAGGAACTTGGCAGATGTAATTAAGGGTCTTGAAATGGGGAGATTATCCTGGATTATTCCAGTGGGTCCAAGCTAATCCCATGCATTCCTAAAACCAGAGAACCTTTCCTGAGTACCATTAGAGAGAGGTGGAAAATGGAAAATAGACGAAGTAAACAACAAGCTGGGAAAAGTAGGAAACCTCTCAAAGCTAGAAAAGGTAAGGAAACAGATTCTTCCCAAGAGCTTTTTTTTTTCTTTTTTACTATTTCAGTATTCAGGTTTATCTTTAATTTTTATTGAAGTGTAGTTGCTTTACAATGTTATGTTAGTTTCTACTGTATAGCAAAGTGAATCAGCTATATGTATGTGTGTGTGTGTTTGTGTGTGTGTGTATGTATATATATATATATATATATGTATATATATCTCCCCTCTTTTTTTAGATTTTCTTCTCATTTAGGTCACCACAGAGCATTGAGTGGGGTTCCCTGAACTACACAGTAGGTTCTCATTAGTTGTCTATTTTATACATAGTATCAATAGTGTATATAAATCAATCTCAATCTCCCAGTTCATCCCTGCTTCCCTCTGGGTGTCTATATGTTTGTTCTCTACATTTGTGTCTCTATAGAGCTTTTAGAAAAGAATGCAGCCCTGATGACGCCTTGGCTTTAGCCTGCTGAGACTAACTTTGGGCTTCAGACCTATAGAACTGTAAGGTAATGAATTGTCTTAAGTTCTTAAATTGTTGGTAATTTGTTATAGCAGCAATTGGAAACCAGTATTTTATTTTTTTTATTTTTTTTTTTTAAATATTATTTTATTAGTTGGAGGCCAATCACTTTACAACATTTCAGTGGGTTTTGTCATACATTGACATGAATCAGCCATATAGTTACACGTATTCCCCATCCCGATCCCCCCTCCCACCTCCCTCCCCACCCGACTCCTCAGGGTCCTCCCAGTGCACCAGGCAAGAGCACCTGATTCATGCATCCCACCTGGGCTGGTGGTCCGTTTCACCATAGATAGTATACATGCTGTTCTTTCAAAACATCCCACCCTCACGTTCTCCCCCAGAGTTCAAAAGTCTGTTCTGTACTTCTGTGTCTCTTTTTCTGTTTTGCATATAGGGTTATCGCCACCATCTATCTAAATTCCGTATATATGTGTTAGTATACTGTAATGTTCTTTATCTTTCTGGCTTACTTCACTCTGTATAATGGGCTCCAGTTTCGTCCATCTCATTAGAACTGATTCAAATGAATTCTTTTTAACGGCTGAGTAATATTCCATGGTGTATATGTACCACAGCTTCCTTATCCATTCATCTGTTGATGGGCATCTGGGTTGCTTCCATGTCCTGGCTATTATAAACAGTGCTGCGATGAACATTGGGGTGCATGTGTCTCTTTCAGATCTGGATTCCTCAGTGTGTATGCCTAGAAGTGGTATTGCTGGGTCATATGGCAGTTCTATTTCCAGTTTTTTAAGAAATCTCCACACTGTTTTCCATAGTGGCTGTACTAGTTTGCATTCCCACCAACAGTGTAGGAGGGTTCCCTTTTCTCCACACCCTCTCCAGCATTTATTGCTTGTAGACTTTTGGATAGCAGCCATCCTGACTGGCGTGTAATGGTACCTCATTGTGGTTTTGATTTGCATTTCTCTGATGATGAGTGATGTTGAGCATCTTTTCATGTGTTTGTTAGCCATCTGTATGTCTTCTTTGGAGAAATGTCTGTTTAGTTCTTTGGCCCATTTTTTGATTGGGTCGTTTATTTTTCTGGAATTGAGCTTCAGGAGTTGCTTGTATATTTTTGAGATTAATCCTTTGTCTGTTTCCTCATTTGTTATTATTTTCTCCCAATCTGAGGGCTGTCTTTTCACCTTACTAATAGTTTCCTTTGTTGTGCAAAAGCTTTTAATTTTCATTAGGTCCCATTTGTTTATTTTTGCTTTTATTTCCAATATTCTGGGAGGTGGGTCATAGAAGATCTTGCTGTGATTTATGTCGGAGAGTGTTTTGCCTATGTTCTCCTCTAGGAGTTTTATAGTTTCTGGTCTTACATTTAGATCTTTAATCCATTTTGAGTTTATTTTTGTGTATGGTGTTAGAAAGTGTTCTAGTTTCATTCTTTTACAAGTGGTTGACCAGTTTTCCCAGCACCACTTGTTAAAGAGATTGTCTTTTTTCCATTGTATATCCTTGCCTCCTTTGTCAAAGATGAGGTGTCCATAGGTTCGTGGATTTATCTCTGGGCTTTCTATTCTGTTCCATTGATCTATATTTCTGTCTTTGTGCCAGTACCATACTGTCTTGATGACTGTGGCTTTGTAGTAGAGTCTGAAGTCAGGCAGGTTGATTCCTCCAGTTCCTTTCTTCTTTCTCAAGATTACTTTGGCTATTCGAGGTTTTTTGTATTTCCATACAAATTGTGAAATTATTTGTTCTAGTTCTGTGAAAAATACCGTTGGTAGCTTGATAGGCATTGCATTGAATCTATAGATTGCTTTGGGTAGAATAGCCATTTTGACAATATTGATTCTTCCAATCCATGAACACGGTATGTTTCTCCATCTGTTTGTGTCCTCTTTGATTTCTTTCATCAGTGTTTTATAGTTTTCTATGTATAGGTCTTTTGTTTCTTTAGGTAGATATACTCCTAAGTATTTTATTCTTTTTGTTGCAATGGTGAATGGTATTGTTTCCTTAATTTCTCTTTCTGTTTTTTCATTGTTAGTGTATAGGAATGCAAGGGATTTCTGTGTGTTAATTTTATATCCTGCAACTTTACTATATTCATTGATTAGCTCTAGTAATTTTCTGGAAGAGTCTTTAGGGTTTTCTATGTAGAGGATCATGTCATCTGCAAACAGCGAGAGTTTCACTTCTTCTTTTCCTATCTGGATTCCTTTTATGTCTTTTTCTGCTCTGATTGCTGTGGCCAAAACTTCCAACACTATGTTGAATAGTAGTGGTGAGAGTGGGCATCCTTGTCTTGTTCCTGATTTCAGAGGAAATGCTTTCAATTTTTCACCATTGAGGGTGATGCTTGCTGTGGGTTTGTCATATATAGCTTTTATTATGTTGAGGTATGTTCCTTCTATTCCTGCTTTCTGGAGAGTTTTAATCATAAATGAGTGTTGAATTTTGTCAAAGGCTTTCTCTGCATCTATTGAGATAATCATATGGTTTTTATCTTTCAATTTGTTAATGTGGTGTATTACGTTGATTGATTTGCGGATATTAAAGAATCCTTGCATTCCTGGGATAAAGCCCACTTGGTCATGGTGTATGATTTTTTTAATATGTTGTTGGATTCTGTTTGCTAGAATTTTGTTAAGGATTTTTGCATCTATGTTCATCAGTGATATTGGCCTGTAGTTTTCTTTTTTTGTGGCATCTTTGTCTGGTTTTGGAATTAGGGTGATGGTGGCCTCATAGAATGAGTTTGGAAGTTTACCTTCTTCTGCAATTTTCTGGAAGAGTTTGAGTAAGATAGGTGTTAGCTCTTCTCTAAATTTTTGGTAGAATTCAGCTGTGAAGCCATCTGGTCCTGGGCTTTTGTTTGCTGGAAGATTTCTGATTACAGTTTCGATTTCCTTGCTTGTGATGACTCTGTTAAGATCTTCTATTTCTTCCTGGTTCAGTTTTGGAAAGTTATACTTTTCTAAGAATTTGTCCATTTCATCCAAGTTGTCCATTTTATTGGCATAGAGCTGCTGGTAGTAGTCTCTTATGATCCTTTGTATTTCAGTGTTGTCTGTTGTGATCTCACCCTTTTCATTTCTTATTTTGTTAATTTGGTTCTTCTCTCTTTGTTTCTTAATGAGTCTTGCTAATGGTTTGTCAATTTTGTTTATTTTTTCAAAAAACCAGCTTTTAGCTTTGTTGATTTTTGCTATGGTCTCTTTAGTTTCTTTCGCATTTATTTCTGCCCTAATTTTTAAGATTTCTTTCCTTCTGCTAACCCTGGGGTTCTTCATTTCTTCCTTCTCTAATTGCTTTAGGTGTAGAGTTAGGTTATTTATTTGGCTTTTTTCTTGTTTCTTGATGTGTGCCTGTAATGCTATGAACCTTCCCCTTAGCACTGCTTTTACAGTGTCCCATAGGTTTTGGGTTGTTGTGTTTTCATTTTCATTTATTTCTATACATACTTTGATTTCTTTTTTGATTTCTTCTATGATTTGTTGGTTATTCAGAAGCGTGTTATTTAGCCTCCATATGTTAGAATTTTTAACAATTTTTTTCCTGTAATTGAGATCTAATCTTACTGCACTGTGGTCAGAAAAGATGACTGGAATGATTTCAATTTTTTTGAATTTTCCGAGACCAGATTTATGGCCCAGGATGTGATCTATTCTGGAGAAGGTTCCGTGTGCACTTGAGAAAAAGGTGAAGTTGATTGTTTTGGGGTGAAATGTCCTATAGATATCAATTAGGTCTAGCTGGTCCATTGTATCGTTTAAGGTTTGTGTTTCCTTGTTGATTTTCTGTTTAGTTGATCTATCCATGGTTGTGAGTGGGGTATTAAAGTCTCCCACTATTATTGTGTTACTATTAATTTCCTCTTTCATACTCGTTAGTGTTTGCCGTACTTTGGCTGAATGGATACAAAAACAAGACCCCTATATATGCTGTCTACAAGAGACCCACCTCAAAACAAGGGACACATACAGACTGAAAGTGAAGGGCTGGAAAAAAATATTTCACGCAAACGGAGACCAAAAGAAAGCAGGAGTCGCAATACTCATATCAGATAAAATAGACTTCCAAATAAAGGATGTGAAAAGAGACAAAGAAGGACACTACATAATGATCAAAGGATCAATCCAAGAAGAAGATATAACAATTATAAATATATATGCACCCAACATAGGAGCACCGCAATATGTACGGCAAACACCAGTATTTTAAATTGCTTTCTTTGTAAGATGGTAGCCCACAATTCACCACTATTTTCCCTCTTCTCTGACCCACTTATCCCTTTGATCATGTTCCAAGAGTCTACTGAATTCCAACAGACATGACAATTAAAGTTCCTAACAGCTGGAGAGTGAATGTCTCGCCAATTTTCCTTAGATCCTGGCGCCCATTTTCTCCAAGCCTTTATCTCAGCTGAGCACTCATTCCCTCCAGGCGTGCTCTGCCTGCCATCCAGGAATAGGAAAGGCTGGAGGATGATCGTGGTGAATGCTCCAGAAAGCAACAGAGAAACCTGAGCACCAATAAGCTCCAGTGACTGTGTCCACTAAAGTCATGGGAAAGATGCATTCAATGAGCTCTTCAGATTTGTGCAGAACCTCGAACTGTTTCCTGTACCAATGAGCTGGAAAGATTTTTTTTTTCTAATTTCACTTTGAACTCAATCAGAATGGATTCCCACCTGGCATTTAACAGAATGGGGCATATGTAGCTACTGCCCTGATTACCTGAACCCAAGTTATGAAAGCCCAAGAGGTTGCCTTTGAACTGCAAACACGGACTCTGTAAAAAGACCCAAGTATCTTGAGAGTTACTTATAAGGCGAGTGTGTACTGAATGAGGAGTATTGATCCAGAAGAGGGATTTATTGTACAGGAGGAAGGGAAGACATCAAGGTTAACTAGTAGATATAAAGGAAGCTAAGTTAATAAATCCAGGGGAATGTGGACAGGTCGTGAATACTTTATGGAGAAACAGCCAAAAGCAAACAAACAAAAGAAAGAGAAAGAGAAACTGTATATTCTTAGCACCACAAGTAAAATGTGTCAAGAGCACAGGTGGGCTGGAAACAAAATGCAGAAGGTCTGCCCCAGCACCTCGTTGATCGGCATTGGGGCTTACTTCCCTTGTTAATGATGTTATGATAAGGAAAAAAGTGCATGAGATGTCTAATTAGCACCATTTTGAGAGGAGATTTTAGGAGGGGTTTAGAGGAAGGTAGTTGTGCAGCCATGAATGAGATTAGTTACCTCATGGAATTAGTTACCTCTAAAGGGTTAAGAGGGACTCTTGCAACAGAGAGTTCGTGGCTCAGAGACCCCCTTGCCTCTGGCCTGTTGCTTCTCTGGCTGAACCAGCAAATGGTATACAATGTGTTTGTGTATAAGCATTGTCTTGCCAGGTCTACATGGGAGGAAATTCTCAGCACACAGCCAGTGGTGCTCTGTAGAAGCTGGTGACTTGCTCTCCCTTACTGATATTGAAGAGGGTGTTTCAGCCCCGTGGTGCATGTAGAAGAGGCGGTCAGTGGCACTCATCACTCACCGTAAAAATATGACCAGTATTCAATAATACATGTGGGCTAATTTTTTAAGTAGACTTGCTTAACAGTATGTTACATCACAGAAAACAAATCTATTGATCCTGATGATGTCTTTACATGTCATTCCTGAAAAAATGAAAGATGTATGCTTATTTGTACATTTTTCAGAGAGCTCTAATTAGACAAGGGAAGAGGCAGGTGTTGAGAGTGGAGGGGCAATAAGGTGATAAATTTTTTCAACTTTAAGATGCATTTTTGTTGAAATTCCTTGGCACTTAGGGCTTATATTTTGTCTTCTTATACCTTTAAAAGATATGTGTATATATCAACTTGCATATGCTCACACATATTTGTAAATATATGTTGTTGCTCAGTCGCTCAGTTGTGTCCAACTCTTTGCAACACCATGGACTGCAGCACGCCAGGCCTCCCTGTCCCTCACCATCTCCCAGAGTTTGCCCAAGTTCGTGTTCTTTGCATCGGTGATGCCATCCAGCCATCTCATCCTCTGACACCCTCTTCTCCTTCTGCCCTCAATCTCTCCCAGCATCACGGACTTTTCCAATGAGTTGCCTGTTGGCATCAGATGACCAAAATACCGGAGCTTCAGCTTCAACATCAGTTCTTACAGTGAATATTCAGGGTTGATCTCCCTTAAGATTGACTGGTTTGATCTCCTTGCTGTCCAAGGGACTCTCAGGAGTCTTCTCCAGCATCACAGTTTGGAGGCACTAATTTTTTGGCTTTCTGCCTTCTTTACAGTCTAGCTCTCACAACCATACATGACCACTGGGAAGACCATAGCCTTGACTATATGGACCTTTGTCAGCAGAGTAATGTCTCTGCTTTTTAACACACGGTCTAGGTTTGTCACTGCTTTCGGGCCAAGAAGCAATCATCTTCTGATTTCATGACTGCAGTCACCATCTGCAGTGATTTTGGAGCCCAAGAAGAGGAAATCTGTCACTGCTTCCACCTTTCACCCTTCTATTTGCTTTGCAGTAATGGGGTCAGATGCCACGATCTTAGCTTCTTTAATATTGAGTCTTAAACCAGCTCTTTCTCCTTCTTCACCCTCATCAAGAGGCTCTTTAGTTCCTCTTCGCTTTCTGCCATTTGAGTAGTATCATCTGCATATCTGCAATTGTTGATGTTTCTCCTGTCTGTCTTGATTCCAGCTTGTAACTCATCCAGCCCAGCATTACATATACTACCTCTCAATATATATAAGTTAATAATAGATGTATATATAGGAAGGTAAGGTGGGAGGGGCTATAAAAATCCCACCACTAAAAACCCACTGCCACCTGGTAACTGTATAGTTTCATTGTAGGAGAACTGAAGAAATAAACTACCTCAAATGACAAAGCAATTCAGTGGTCCTGCAAGAAAACACGTACACGTCTTTTCCAAACTTAGTAATGCCAAACCAGTGATCCACGATGAAAGTGTGTGTGTCAGTACAAATATTATAGAGAGTGATAGGTTATATCTAATCCACCCCTGCTTGACAATTCTTTGCTTCCTTTTAAAGCTACCTTGATTTTTTTAATACACATTTACTTGGCTATGCCAGGTCTTCCTTGCAGTACATGGGATCTTTAGTTGTGGCATGTGGGATCTACTTCCCTGATAAGGGATGCTCCCTGCATTAGGAGCTCTGAGTCTTAGCCACTGGACTACCAGGGAAGCCCCAAGGCTACCCTAACTTAGATCAGCCTTTTTATTCCAAAGCTTGGACACCTGGGGTCCTGTTGACCCCAGGGAGCCTGTCGCTTTGAGGGCTAGCCAACTTCAGAGAGAGTTAAGGACTTGTGGGAGCACACCTCTCATATGCAAACCAACCAACTCAGAGCCTTGCCCTAACCACCTCCTTGAGTGGGTTTTTATAGCTAAGCCACTGTCCCTCTGCCCTAGTCACCCCAGGGCCAGAGTATCAAAAAGAGACAGCCCCTATATCCCAGAACCCACTGGAATTATTCAGACTAGCAAATCCTAAATTTGTTCACCCTGCCTCACCTGTTTCTTCCCGCAGAAACCACAATGAGGGCTCTCGTCTTTGCTTTTCCCTGCTCTTTCTGTCTCCTGACTGATCCTGCTGCTCTCCTGTATAGCCCCTCCCCTTGGGAACTGTGAATAACAAACTAGTTTCTCAAGGGCCTCAACTCTTGATTCATTGTCCTCACCATTCCTGAATAAAAACAAACCTACCCCCTTTGGGGATAGGTTTCCTGAAAACAGTGTTGATGAGTGAAAAGATTAGGATTCAGCTGTTGGGAAGATGGTACTAATAAGACCAATAGTTCAGTCATAAGAAAAGTCGATTTCTTTTATGACCCATTGCCAAATATTCACACTGCAGATCCAGTTACTAGCAAATAATTACTTAGAACTACCATGTACCAACTAGTTCTGTAAATAATTATCTCTCTACTGTAATTCAAATAGGATGCTTATATGCTTCTGCTAAGTTACTTCAGTCATGTCTGACTCTATGTGACCCCATAGACGACAGCCCACTGGGCTCCACCATCCCTGGGATTCTCCAGCCAAGAACAATGGAGTGGGTTGCCATTTCCTTCTCCAATGCATGAAAGTGAAAAGTGAAAGTGAAGTCGCTCAGTCTATCCGACTCTTCCCGACCCCAAGGACTGCAGCCTACCAGGCTCCTCCGTCCATGGGATTTTCCAGGCAAGAGTACTGGAGTGGGGTGCCATTGCCGTCTCTGGAATGCTTATATAAGTAGTGGGGATTAGCTCGACCAGAAAAGAACCACAGCTCACCTCTGATGCACCATGATCATCTGTGCCACCTGGAAGGCAGAGCCATGACAGGGATGATGTGACCTTGGATTCTTTCCAACCAATCTGCAATAATCTGTCCTTTAAATCACCTCACAAATATACAGCCTTTAACTTCATACCCAAATATGCTCATATACAACAAGGATGGCTGCCATGTCTTTACAATGTATCTTTAAACACATCCATAAAATTGTCCCAAAGTTAATTGGGCAGTATAGATAAGGAGGGTCTACAAAGTTTTATTTTAACCACTGTATACTTTTATACTTAGAAAACTTCTCCATCCCAGTTGCATAGTTGAGGAATCAGAGACCTAGAAAAAGGGTGATCTTTCTAGAATTAATGGCTAACTGGGGATAAAATCCCTACCTAACTCCTACTGATTCTCTACCCTAACTAGTTGTGTGATTTAGAGCATGTCTACAAACTTCCCTAAGTCTTAGTTACTTTTCCTGAAAACAAAGATAATAGTACCACTTCACGGCTTTGTCGTAGTATTCAAGATGTGAAAAGTGGTTGGCAAACCATAAGACAGAAAATGAATAATGTATGTCATTTGTTGCTGCTGTTCAGTTGCTCAGTCATATTCAACTCTTTGTGACCTCATGGACTGCAGCACTCCAGGTCTCCCTGTCCTTCACCATCTCCCAGAGTTTGCTCAAACTCATGTCCATTGAGTCTGTGATACCATTCGACCATTTCATCCTATGTCATCCCCTTCTCCTCCTGCCTTCAATCTTTCCCAGCATCAGGGTCTTTTACAATGAGTCATTTTTTCACAGCAGGTGGCCAAAGTATTGGAGTTTCATCTTCAGCATCAGTCTTTTCAAAGAATATTCAAGACTGAATTCCTTCAGGATGGACTGGTTGGATCTCCTTGCAGTCCAAGGGACTCTCAAGAGTCTTCTCCAACGCCACAGTTAAAAATCATCAATTCTTCAGTGCTCAGCTTTCTTTATAGTCCAACTCTCACATCCATACATGACTACTGGGAAAACTGTAGCTTTGACTAGATGGACCTTTGTTGGCAAAGTGATGTCTCTGCTTTTTAATACACTGTCTAGGTTTGTCATAGCTTTTCTTCAAAGGAGCATGAGTCTTTTAATTTCATGGATGCAATCACCATCTGCAGTGATTTTAGAGACCCCCAAAAAATAAAGCCCATCATTGTTTCCATTGTTTCCCCATCTATTTGCCATGAAGTGATGGGACCAATGCCATAAACTTAGTTTTTTGAATGTTGAGTTTTAAGCCAGCTTTTTCACTCTCCTCTTTCACCTTCATCAAGGGGCTGTTTAGTTCCTCTTCACTTTCTGCCATAAGGATGGTGTCATCTGCGTATCTGAGGTATTGATATTTCTCCCAGCAATCTTGATTCCAGCTTGTGTTTCATCCAACCCAGCATTTTGCATGATGCACTCTGCATAGAAGTTAAATAAACAGGTTGACAACATACAGCCTTGATGTACTCCTTTCCCAATTTTAGAACTAGTCTATTGTTGCATGTCTGGTTCTAATTATTGCTTCTTGACCTGCACACAGATTTCTCAGGAGTCAGGTAAGGTATTCTGGTATTCCCATCTCTTTAAGAATTTCCCACAGTTTGTTGTGATTCACACAGTCAAAGGCTTTAGTGTAGTCAATGAAGCAGAAGTAGATGCTTTTCTGGAATTCTCTTGCTTTTTCTAAGATCCAACACTGTCGGCAATTTGATCTCTGGTTCCTCTGCCTTTTCTAAATCCAGCTTGTACATCTGTAGGTTCTTGGTTCACATACTACTGAAGCCTAGCTTGAAGGATTATAAGCATTACCTTGCTAGCATGTAAAATGAGTGCAAATATACAACAGTTTGAACATTCATTGGCATTGCCCTTCTTTGGGACTGGAATGAAAACTGACTTTTTCCAGTCCTGTAGCCACTGCTGAGTTTTCCAAATTTGCTGGCATATTGAGTGTAGCACTTTCACAGCATCATGTTTTAGGATTTGAAATAGCTCAGCTGGAATGTTCTTAAGACTATCACTAAGAATGTTATGAAGAGTATCATTAAGGTTATTACCAGGTGGTGCTAGTTAGAAAGAACCTGCCTGCCAGTGCAGGTGTACTTAAGAGATGCAGCCTCGATCCCTGGGTTGGGAAGATCCCTTGGAGGAGGGCACAGCAACCTCTTCCAGTGTTCTTGCCTGGAGAATCCCATGGACAGAGGAGCCTGGCAGGTCGCTGTCCATAGGGCTGCGCAAAGTCGGACACAACTGAAGCAAGTTAGCACACAAAGCATACACAGGCTGATAGAACAAAGGGGTCAGGCCAATAAACGACTTGAACTTACAGTCCCACCTTCTCTCAGAAGACAGAACACATATTCTAGAAATACCCTCAGTGAAATCCTTCATCCAAGAGCCTGAAATGACCATGGAGCCTCTGTTTGTAATTATGGGTTTATTCTTTTTGGCTACTGTGTAATCCAAGGATTACTCTGGGCATCTTGACTGAAAAGCTTTTAAATTATTTAATCTCCTTTTGCAAATATATATTTAGTTCCAGAAGTAATGCACGTTAACTGAAAACTTTCCAGTAAAGCAGAAATGCAGAGTGCCAAAGTGATGATCCTTTCCTCAGCTTCCTCAACTCCAGTCCCCAAAGGCAGCACTGCTGCCCACACATAGTTTTTTAAACACAGAAATGGCTATTCAGCAATCTGTTGTGGACAACTCTATTCAGATAAGGCTGCTTGGCTGTTTTTCACAGCTACATAATATTCTGCAGCATAAATAATACCATAATTGATATCCCTCTCCCATTTAGGTTGTTTCCAATTTCTCATTCTTGTACATGATTGGACTTAGGGAAACACTTGCTCAAATATTTCTTTAGAATTGATTACTGGAAGTCAAAGGGCAGACACCATTTGGGAGGCTCAGAGTACCTAGACTTGGGGTTTTCCACTTTAAGTAACTGTCCTGACTTTCACTGTTCTTCATCACCAATGGTACCTCCAGGCAGACAATGTTGCAGGAGCTCAAGGCAGACGTAATCTAGATGGGGCTGAGCCTGTAACACACAAGAATAGAGCCCATTGCATAAGATGGGTTGTGTGGCGTGTTCTGCAGTGACTCAGCCCTCGCATTGTTTGCCACTCAACCTGACAACTCTGTCCATGTTCCTGCTGACTCGAAGCATCTGTGTGTACAATGAAACTTTTGACAACACCAGCATAGGGTTGCTTTAAATACACCATGGAGGTCATGTCACAGATAGTGAGTATTCATAAATTACTTCCTAATGAATAAAAACAAGAGGAAGCTGAATCTCCCATCCTGCAAAAAGGTCAGACTCAGTCTCCATTTGGAGACACTGCCTGTCCATCCTTCATCAGCCAGGCAAAGCCCTGGCTCGCCCAAGGCATGGTTCTACCCAATGGGCTGCTCACAACTGCAGCCTTTCTCAGCTCCCACAGTCCCAGCCCATGAATGTAAACTCCAACTCTTGGGAAAATGCTGGAACAAATCCCAACTTTTGGAGTTGTCTTCAGCTTTGAGAAAATGTTTACAGGAGTCCAGTTTTATTTACTGAACATTCATGGACCAATTCCTGATGCATCCAATTTTTCACACCAACTGTGATTTATTTGTTACATTTGGACTTTTGGCCATGCTATAGTTTTCCTAAATTGAAATGTGTCTTAAGCTCAAAAATCTCCTTGATGTTCAAAGGCAAAATTGGTTTTCTATAAAAACTTGGCATCTCTATCATTAATTAACAGAAAGTAGAATACCTCTGTGTGTTTACTTTCACAAAGTGTATCCATGCAATGCATTTCTTTCCCGGAGGCATGGTTTATTCCTATGGACCAGAAATTACAAATGGATTTTTTTTTAATGCATTCTTTTCACCACCAGGGAAGTTTGGAGAAGTAGTCTACTGTATTACATGAGAAGACATCAGACACAGGGGTATAAAAATTAAATAGAGCCTCTCACTATAAGAAAGTAAATTATGTTAAATCACTCACTTTATCAGAGGCTACTTTCTGTGACTTGATCCAATCTGCCAAACAATGTATAGGCTGATCACTCAGTTAGTTAGGAGCTATTCACTAGCTAGCTTATGCTGATCCAACTAGCTAGTAGTATTGCAAGGTAGAAGTGTGTGTATGTGTGTTGTGCACACATGTGTGTGAGATTTTATTACTAGTTATAACAAAAGGATTCCTAGAACTTAAAGACTGATTCTGGAAAGTAAGATTACAACCAAGGTTTTTCCTGTGGTTTCCTTTCACTCAGCATAATTTGAGTTATGGTATATTTAAATCCATGAACCATATTGTGATATTGGTTACATTTCTATAATACAATAAATGACTTTAAGTCATAATGATTTCTGGGTACGCCCTTGAGACTGGAACTACATATTTCATTATTTTAGCCTGTTGCTTTTATAGCAAGGTTAGGGATACAAATAAAACTGATAAATATTAGACATTAGATAAATGCTTGCTGACTTTAATTAGAGATGATCTCTTCTTCCTTTATTTATGTTCTATGATTGTTGTCTAGTCACTAAGTTATATCTGATTCTTTGTGATCCCATGGACTGTAGTCCGATAGGCTCCTGTGTCCATGGGATTTTCCAGGCATGAATACTGGACATTTCCTTTTAAAGGGATCTTCCCAACCCAGTGACTGAACTCATGTCTCCTGAATGCAGGCAGATTCTTTACCACTGAGTCACCTGGGAAGCCCCATATTCTGTAATCAGTTCAGTTCAGTTCAGTCATTCAGTCATGTTCGACTCTCTGCCACCCCATAGACTGCAGCACGCCAGGCCTCCCTGTCCATCACCAACTCCTGGAATTCACTCAAATTCCTGTCCATTGAGTTGGTGATGCCATCCAACCATCTCATCCTCTGTTGTCCCCTATTCTTCCCACCTTCAATTTTTCCCTGCATCAGGATCTTTTCAAGTGATTCAGTTCTTCACATCAGGTGGCCAAAGTATTAGAGTTTAGGCTTCAATATCAGTCCTTCCAATGAATATTCAGGACTGATCTCCTTTAGGATGAACTGGTTGGATCTCCTTACAGTCCAAGGGACTCTCAAGAGTCCTCTCCAACACCACAGTTCAAAAACAGCAATACTTCAACACTCAGCTTTCTTTAGGGTCCAACTCTCATATCCATACATGACTACTGGAAAAACCAGAGCTTTGACTAGATGGACCTTTGCTGGCAAAGTAATGTCTCTGCTTTTTAATATGCTGTCTAGGTTTGTCATAACTTTCCTTCCAAGGAGTAAATGTCTTTTTAATTTCATGGCAACAGTCACCATCTGCAGTGATTTTGAAGACCCAAAAATAAAGTCTGTCCCTCTTTCCACTGTTTTCCCATCTATTTGCCATGAAGTGATGGGACCGGGTGCCATGATCTTAGTTTTCTGAATGTTGAGATTTAAGCCAACTTTTTCACTCTCCTCTTTCACTTTCACTAAGAGGCTCATAAAGAGCCTCTTCTTCACTTTCAGCCATAAGGGTGGTGTCATCTGCATATCTGAGGTTACTGATATTTTTACCGACAATCTTGATTCCAGCTTGTGCTTCCTCCAGCCCAGTGTTTCTCATGATGTACTCTGCATGTAGGTTAAATAAGCAGGGTGACAATATACAGCCTTGACGCACTCCTTTCCCAATTTGGAAGTAGTCTTTTGTTTCATGTCCAGTTCTAACTGTTGCTTCCTGACCTGCATACAGGTTTCTCAAGAGGCAGGTCAAGTGGTCTGGTATTCCTATATTTTGAAGAATTTTCCACAGTTCATTGTGATTCACACAATCAAAGGCTTTGGCATAGTCAATAAGAAGAAAGAGATGTTTTTCTGGAACTCTCTTGCATTTTGATGATCCAACAGATGTTGGCAATTTGATCTCTGGTTCCTCTGCCTTTTCTAAACCCAGCTTGAACATCTGGAGTTCATAGTTCATGTACTGTTGAAGCCTGACTTGGAGAATTTTGAGCATTACTTTACTAGCATGTAAGATGAGTGCAATTGGGCAGTAGTTTGAACATTCTTTGGCATTACCTTTCTTTGGGATTGGAATGCAATCCTTTTCCAGTCCTGTGGCCACTGCTGAGTTTTCCAAATTTGCGGGCATGGTGAGTGTGGCACTTTAACAGCATCATCTTTTAGGACCTGAAATAGCTCAATTGGAATTCCATCACCTCCACTAGCTTTGTTCGTAGTGATGCTTCCTAAGGCCCACTTGACTTCGGATTCCAGGATGTCTGGCTCTAGGTGAGTGATCACAAAATTGTGATTATCTGGGTCATGAAGATCATTTTTGTACAATTCTTCTGTGTATTCTTGCCACCTCTTCTTAATATCTTCTGCTTCTGTTAGGTGCATACCATTTCTGTCCTTTATTGTGCCCATCTTTGCATGAAATGTTCCCTTGGTATCTCTAATTTTCTTGAAGAGATCTCTAGTCTTTCCCATTCTATTGTTTTCCTCTATTTCTTTGCACTAATCACTGAGGCTTTCTTATCTCTCCTTGCTATTCTTTGGAACTCTGCATTCAAATGGGTGTATCTTTCCTTTTATCCTTTGCTTTTCACGTCTCTTCTTTTCATGGCTATTTGTAAGGCCTCCTCAGACAGCCATTTTGCTTTTTTTGCATTTCTTTTTCTTGGGGATGGTCTTGATCCCTGTCTCCTGTACAATGTCATGAACCTCCATCCACAGTTCTTCAGGCACTTTGTCTATCAGATCTAATCCCTTGAATCTATTTCTCACTTCCACTGTATAATTGTAAGGGTTTTGATTTAGGTCCTACCTGAATGGTCTAGTGGTTTTCCCAGCTTTCTTCAATTTAAATCTGAATTTGGCAATAAGGAGTTCATGATCTGAGCCACAGTCAGCTCACGGTCTTGTTTTTGCTGACTGTATAGAGCTTCTCCATCTTTGACTGCAAAGAATATAATCAATCTGATTTTGGCATTGACCATCTGGTGAAGTCCAAGGGTAGAGTCTTCTCTTGTGTTATTGGAATAGAGTGTTTGCTATGACCAGTGTGTTCTGTTGGCAGAACTCCATTAGCCTTTGCCTTGCTTCATTCTGTACTCCAAGGCCAAATCTGCCTATTACTCCAGGTGTTTCTTGACTTCCTATTTTTGCATACTTCCCCTATAATGAAAAGGACATCTTTTTTGGGTGTTAGTTCTAAAAGGTCTTGTAGGTCTTCATAGAAGTGTTCAACTTCAGCTTGTTCAGCATTACTGGTCAGGACATAGACTTGGATTACCATGATATTGAATGGTTTGCCTTGGAAATTAACAGAGATCATTCCGTCATTTTTGAGATTGCATCCAGGTACCACATTTCGGAGTCTTGTTGACTATGATGGCTACTCCATTTCTTCTAAGGGATTCCTGCCCACAGTAGTAGATATAATGGTCATCTCAGTTAAATCCACCCATTCTAGTCCATTTTAGTTCGCTGATTCCTAAAATGTTGACATTCACTCTGTCATCTCCTGTTTGACGGCTTCCAATTTGCCTTGATTCATGAACCTAACATTACAGGTTCCTATGCAGTATTGCTCTTTACAGCATCGGACTTCACTTCCATCACCTGTCACATCCACAACTGGGTGTTGTTTTTGCTTTGGCTCCATCCCTTCATTCTTTCTGGAGTTATTTCTCCACTGATCTCCAGTAGCACACTGGGTACCTACTGACCTGGGGAGTTCATCTTTCAGTGTCCTATCTTTTTGCCTTTTCATACTGTTCATGGAGTTCTCAAGGCAAGACTACTGAAGTGGTTTGCCATTCCCTTCTCCAGTGGACCACATTTGTCAGAACTCTCCACCATGACCCATCCGGCTTGGGTGGCCCTTCATGGCATGACTCATAGTTTCATTGAGTTAAACAGGCTGTGGTCCATGCGATCAGATTGGTTAGTTTTCTGTGATTGTGGTTTTCAGTTTGTCTGCCCTCTGATGGAGAAGGATAAGAGGCTTATGGAAGCTTCCTGATGGGAGAGACTGACTGAGGGGGAAACTTGGTTTGTTCTGATGGTTGGGGCCATGCTCAGTAAATCTTTAATCCAATTTACTGTTGATGGGTCGAGCTGTGTTCCCTCCCTGATATTTACCTGGGGCCAAACTATGGTGGAGGTAATGAAGATAATGGTAACCTCCTTCAAAAGATTCCATGCATGTACTGTTACACTCACTGCTCCCAACCCTGCAGCAGGCCACCACCAACCCACGCCTCCACTAGACTCCTGAACACTCCTGGGCAAGTCTGGGTCAGTGTCTTATGGGGTCACTGCCCTTTTCCTGGGTCCTGGTGCACACAAGGTTTTGTTTGTGCCCTCCAAGAGTCTATTTCCCAGTCCTTTGTAAGTTCTGGCAGCTCTATGGTGGGGTTAATGGCAACCTCCTCCAAGAGGGCTTATGCCATACCCAGGACTGCTGCACCCAGAGCCCCTGTCTCTGCGGCAGTCCACTGCTGACCTGTAACTCCATAGGAGATGCTCAAACACAGTTCTGTCTCCATCTCTGTGGGGTCCCTGGGTCCTGGTGCACACAAGGTTTGTTTGAGCCTTCTGAGAGGCTCAGGCAGGAATGGGGTTTGATTCTAAACGCAAATTCACCCCTCCTACCATCTTGCTGGGGCTTCTCCTTTGCCCTTGGGTGTGGGGTATCTCCTCACAGCTGCTAAACAAACATAAAATAAAATACTTTAATTGCAAAATGCTACTCAGAATCCTTCAGGCTTGTTGCTCATAAGAACCAGGATACACGGTGGGACTTAGAGTTGAGGAAATTGCCTTGTTGGCAGTCCTCATTTCTTTTCCCCTTCTGCTGAAATCAGGGCCAGAGCCAAAGACAGCAATGACACGTGTCCTGGGAGCAGTGAGCAACATCAATTCTACTAAAGTGAAAATGGGACAGAACCCAGACTCAGGCAGGCAGGAGGCTTGCTGGAGGCTTACTGGGGCCTTGGCAGCCAAGAGCAGGCAGGAATGGGCATCATGAACCAGGATGCAAGCCAGGCCAGCTGCAAAATTGAAGGTCCTGAGTCCAGCCTGACAGGTACCCACTCCTCAGTGTATAATGGGGTGACAAGGCCCACAAGATTTACTCCTTCTACCACCATCCCTCCCTCACCTAGACCCCTGCCTGGCCTCTCTGCTAGCCACCCATTGATTTCAACCTCAGTTTCAATCTGGACACCTCCATCCACCTGTTCTTTTCTACAATAATGTACCCCTTTACCTCTAAGCTCAAGACATTTCTTTTTGTTCCTTATTTAGTGATGCTTGAGCTCCTTTTCTAGAATCACATCCATCATGGCCCCTGGAGCCTGTCTGTGGCACTCACTCCTATAACTACCCCCCATAAGCAATCAGAGCATTCAGCCCAGGATTTAGCTAATGTTTTGCTCTTCGCTCTAGGCTCAGAGAGTCAGGCTCAGTCTCAAGGCATAATCATCCAAGGGTGTAATGAGGTCAGGCACAGTTCAGATTTTACGGATATGAAGAGTTGCAGCCTGAAAGGATGAACACAGGAGCAAGAGAGTCTTAGATAGGCTCAACTGCAGTGTTAGGTAAGAGGTTGCTTCAGGATTGGGTCACAAGGAAGAGCATGGGCCCAGCATTTGTGGCCATGTCACTGGGCACCCAGGCAAGGTATGTGAACGAATCCCAGAGGTGAGGCTATCACACTTCCTACCAGGATTGGTTTGGGGACTGAGGTGGACAGAAGTTTGGAATTGGGGCTATTTTTAAGTCCAGCCTTAAGGAGTTAGGGAGGAAGAAGTCAGAAGAATAAAGATGATCCAAGAAGCAAGTGATCCAGATTTCTCTTACAGGAGATGCAGACTTAAAAGATGACTATTTATAGTAGATCAAGACAGAAAACAATCTTTTATTTCGACTGAAAGAACTATGTTTGGAAGAACTTTTAGGAAGGAAAAAAAAAGATGGAGTAGGTAGCAGTCTGGAGTTTTCCAAACTAAACAAAAAATGGTTATTATAGTAGCTATAAACTTATTCACAAACCAAGAGCATTTATTTCTGGTGGGCATGCACCTTGAAGAAGAAAAAAGAACAAATAACTCTTTCAGAACTCACAAGTTCAAGTTAAATGACAACTCTCTCCATAGAGCAGGTAGTTCAAAGGAAACAGTCAGCCCAGGAGAAGGCCTGCTGGTTATAAGGGAACATCTGAGCTCCCATACCAAGACCAAAAGGTGTCCTCCCCAAAGTATGTGTCAGTAACGTAATCCTCACACAGTAATCTAATTTGCCACTGCACGTCAATGCAATAATCATAGCAGCAAATACTTAAATACATGCTTCCAACCTGGATCAATGCCCAGAAGTAAAATGCATCCAAGGATCCGATATTCTGACATTTAATAAAAGTTTGAATTATTTTTCCAGTCTGCTGTGATTTAATTTTCTTGAGTTCAATATTTAAAAAACAATAGAAAATTATTACAAGTATTTGTGACATTCAGAAACCACTGGAAAAGAGCCTGGTTCTGGGGTCACATAATAAGAGATTAAATCCCAATTTAGCCACATACTAGCTGTCTGACTAGCAAATGACTCAACCTGTCAGTCCCTCAGTTTTTCTTACCAGGAAAACAGAGAATCATTCTCAATTCTACTTACCATGGCTGCTGTGAGGTTTAAGAAGTGACTCTATGTGAATTGCTTCAAGCACTGCCTGGCTTAAAGAAAGGACTCAGCAGAAATTAACTAAGGTTTTTATTTTCCAAAGTGGAACCAGGCTATTTACTCCTCTTGTTTCGTTTGTTTGCTTGTTTGTTTCAAATAGCTATACAAACATCTACACATTTTCCCAGTTTGTTTCAAATATTCTTTCAAATAAATTCTTTTTTAGAAACAGAAGAATTGAATCCATTATAAACTTCAATATGCAGATTCTGAAGTTATGCAGACTGAGAAAATAACCAGGTGAAGTATCTGAACCTCAGATCACAGAGAAATCTGACTTAATGCAACCTTAAAAATGGGTGCAGCTTCTGAGTTTCAAATCTGAATTTCCAGAAAGCACTAAGAAAGAAAGAACTGGTGTTGCAGTACTATTTACAACAGCCAGAACATGGAAGCAACCTAAATGTCCATCAACAGAAGAATGGATAATAAAGATGTGGTGTATATATATATATATACACAATGGAATACTACCCAGCCATAAAAAGAAAAAAGTTGGGTCATTTGCAGAGACTTGGATGGACTTAGAGACTGTCATACAGAATGAAATAGGTCAGAAAGAGAAAAACAAATAGCATACATTAATGCATAGATGTGGAATCTAGAAAAATAGTATAAACGATCTTATTTGCAAAGCAGAAATAAAGACACAGATGTAGAAAACCAATGTATGGACACCAAGAGGGGAAAGTAAGGGGGATAAATTGGGAGATTGGGGTTAACATATACACACTATTGATAATATGTATAAAATAGATAACTAATGAGAACCTACTGTATAGCACAGGAATTCTTGGCTGAGCTATTACTACTGTACTAGTTTTACAAACTGTGAAAATGGAGAACATAGAGGTTAAGTGGGTTTTCCAAGATCATACAACTATGCAGCAGCTGACACAGACCTGAAAACCAGCTTTATCAAACTCCTAAAGACCTTGCTTTTAATCATTGCCTTGTATTAAACCCTCTTAAAGTCACAAAATAACAAAGACTAAGAGGATTTTGTGTATTTTACAGGTGAGGAAACAGACTAGTGTTATGAGGTGCCTTGACAAATATCACCTGGTCCATCAAAGGAGAGCCTAGGACTTAAGACTCTTCTTATCTGACAATCCAAAATGCTTTCTCTTACCTAATCACTTCCTTTTTTAACAAAAGCAGCCTTATTCTAGCTTTGGCAAACTCAGTCAATCTCTTTATTGAATGCTAGAAAAAAATTTCCCTTCAGAAATGACTTACTCTTGTTTCATAAGCTCAATCAATTCTTTTGTAATCCAAAATATGCACCCTGAAATAAATTCCATGGGTTAGAAGTCTAAGCACGTGTTTTTTGTTTTTTTTTTTCCTCTCCCTGCTTTCGAAATCGCCACTCAGAGCATTCTGCCTAACACATACTCCCTTCCAGGGACTGGGACTGATAGAGAAAAGGGAGAAAAAAGACAAAGTGCAAACCTATTTTCACAATCAGATCGAGCATTCAACAGATGATTGCCAAGTAATAGATGTGACTGACAACAGTCACCCAATGAGGTCGAGCATCTTAACCAAGATGCCCATTGTTTCTGATCCATTTGTTAAAGATGCCCATATTACACTGACCATGTGATGATTAAGGCATTGTTCACCAAACCAGGCATCATGACTGATGTTTTTTAAAAAGTGCATATATGCAAAATACAAATCTGATTACCTCAATAATAACCCATTCTTTAGCTTAAAAGGAGATGCTATTTTGGAATTATCAGCAGACGCTCTCCATCCACCCCCCTACCCCCACCCCTCCACTAAATGTGTCCTTTGCACGAATCAAAATGTTGATAATAGTTGAATGTGGGGGAATGGGTAAAAGGATCTATTATTCTATTTGAGAATTTGAAAACTTTAACAATAAAGGTTCAATTTTTTTCCCCTTAAAACTAATCCTTTCCTTGGGAAGAAGCTTCCCAGAGTCTTGTCTTAGTGATGACGCTCATTTAGGAAGCAAGGATTAGTAAAGGGCACTAGACTCGAACTCAGAAGTCCATGACCTCCAGCAGTCCAACAACCTCCTGGGCCACAGAACATTGAAGATTCAGCCTTCCCTAACTCCTGGTTTGTCTCATAGTCTCCCCTCCATTTGCTCCCACCATACTCCCTGAGAGTCCTTATCATACTGTATTTCCTTTGTCTTCTTCCCCATTTCCCCAGGAATACAAGAACTCCTTTAGAGATGGTATCACAACCCAGTTAATGCTGAATCACCAGTACCTAGTACAATATCTGCATGTATCCCATGCTCAGTAAATATCTGGTTGACCAACCAGCTCGTTGGGACTTTTTAGTATCTCACGGAAAACCATGAATGAACTTTTTGACCAACCCAATACCTACTCAGTTCAAGTTGAAAGAAACTGACATTGATTAAGTATACATTCATTAGGAGTGCCCATTTCTTACTGTTGTTGTCAAGATTGAGACCACTTAGCTCAGTGGTTGGTGTGTAGTAAGTACTCATTTACTGGTAGCTGCTTTAATAACAATTATTATTACTACTATCATTGTTATTACCCACCTATCATATGATATGTAATCATCACCAGAACGAAAATGCTCTCAAAGTCTCCAGTTATACCATTACTAAGCGGCAGAATTCAAACCTAAAACTATTTGTCCCCAAAGCTCATGATTTTAGCTCTGCATCATTCTGATTTCTTATGTCACTGCCAACTCTAACGTAAAACAGTCTATGTGTGAGGAGCTTTAGTTGTGTTCTACTCTTTGCGACCTCACGGATTGTAGCCCACCAGGCTCCTCTGTCCATAGGATTCTCTAGGCAAGAATACTGGAGTGGATTGCCTGCCTTGCCCACCTCCAGGGGATTGTCCAGAACCGGGGATCAAACCCTGGTCTCAAGCATCTCCTGCACTGGCAGGCGGGTTCTTTACCATTAGCACCACCTGGGAAGGCCAAATTGGTCTACAGATGGGCCTAAAAAGAACTGAAAGATCTCAGTTGTGGATTGTTATCCTCCTCCACTGAATGTCAGATTCTAGAGGTAAGACACCTGGCACTTTCCACGGCTGAGAGGAAGAGACATCAAACTGTTCCAGGCTGCTTAAACTCAATTTAATCCCTGAGTGAACAGAAAGAAACAAACAGCAGTCACTACAGTTCATGTGGCTAAAATAAATGTATATTTCGCTTGAGTCAGCAGTGTCCCCCCTACCCTGAAAATGCATTAGCATTAGTTTACTGTATATATACTTTTCTCTTTAGACTTGATTTAATTGTGACTATTAAATCACAAGGGGACGGCTAGTCCAACAGCACAGGTTTGAATTAAATGTTAAGAGAACACTGTACTGAAACAATTTCCTTTTCCTTCATCTGCATTTGAATTTCCCTTTTCCTAAGGAGCTGTGGATAGCAGCTGTTAGGGAACACTAAGTGTGAGGGTGATTGGTTGGGCAAGGGCTGTAGTAAGGGATAATCAGTTTATGAGTTCTGCCTATTTCACTAACGTGGTGATCTCAGGCCAGTCATTGTTGCTCTTGATGCTTCTGTTTGCCCAGCTATAAACAAGAAAAATCATACACGGTGAGAGTTGGGAGTTAACATTAACAACTACCCTGAAAACCCACATAAGAGTTAATAAAAATTTATTGCACACAGATATCTCCATATTTTTACACCTTCCCATTAAGAAGGTGTCACAACAAATGTCATATGATATCACTTATATGTGAAATCTAAAAAAGATACAAATGAACTTATTTATAAAATAGAAACAGACTCACAGACATAGAAAGCAAGCTTATGGTTACCTAAAGGGGCAGGGAGGGAAAGATTAGGAGTTTAGGATTAACAGATACACAGTACTGTATATAAAAATAGATAAACAAGGCCCTACTATAGAGCACAGGGAAGTATATTCAATATTTTACAATATCCTATAATGGAAAAGAATCTGAGAAAGAACATATATGCATGCATATGTATGTGTGTGTGTGTGTGTATATATATATATATATACACATATACATATAGTAGTGAAGTCGCTCAGTCATGTCCAATTCTTTGCGACTCCATGGACTGTAGCCTACCAGGCTCCTCCATCCATGGAATTTTCCAGGCAAGAGTACTGGAGTGGGTTGCCATTTCCTTCTCCAGGGGATCTTACCAACCCAGGGATCGAATCCGGGTCTCCCGCATTGTAGGCAGACGCTTTACCATCTGAGCCACCAAGATTGTATATATTTATCTCTGAATCACCTTGCTATACCCCAGAAGCTAACACAATATTGTAAATCAACTATACTTCAATTAAAACAATTTTTTTTAATTTTTAAAAAAACTCTCAAGAAAGCACAAATTTTCTAAGCTTCATTCTCATAAGCCTTTCCATCCCACAGCTGAAGAGCCAGCATCAGCGAGCCACAGCCAGCCATTCTCAGGCGGAAAGTAGCCTCAGAGTCCCTTTGGCTTCCAGAAATCAGATATGCCCTCCTTGCAATGTTTTCCTTGTGAACTCAGCCAGGTACCTAGAATTGGACTTCCAGGACCAGCCCTCAGATACTCCTTTTCAAAATATGTTGCCCAGACCATCAGAGAAAATTACAATTCCATCAAACAATTAAGATTGAGCTCACATTTGTAGTTTTCTGGGGAATGTAGAGTGAAACCCAAAATTACCTCCTTAGCAAGAAAAGTGAGTGAAAGTGAAAGTCGCTCAGTTGTGTCTGCCTCTTTGCAACCCCAAGGACTATATAGTCCATGGAATTCTCTAAACCAGAATACTGGAGTGGGTAGCCTTTCCCTTCTCCAGATCTCAACCCAGGGATCGAACCCAGGTCTCCCTCATTGCAGGTGGATTCTTTACCAGCTGAGCCACAAGGGAAGCCCCTAGCAAGGAAGGGAAGTCCTTAAAACAATAAAATGAATCAAAGATGTGGCAATAAAGTGTTAAAGGCAGGAATACCTCTGATACTGAAAGCTTTGTCAACACCTTCAAAGTTCAGTGGTTTCACCTTTTTTCAAGTATTGGGGCTTTTTTTTTTTTTTTAAGGACATGAAGAACCCTAAAGAGATCCCGGGAAGTCAGATGTTTTGCTCTTCAACTCCCCTTCAAGCTATACACATAAAATAATAAATAGGAAAATAGTGGGGAAAATAGGAGATAGTACAATTGATGAGGACCAAATGTTTGGAAAGCAAAAGAGTATTTCAGGAAACTGAAGGTGAGCTTCTAACAAGTTACTGACCTGGTAGAAAAGTCTAGAAATTGTGATCATAATGGAACACTGTGACAACTTCCTGAAGGAGTTCATAAGCTCTCATGAACAAAAGGGAACAATGGATCACCCAGAAGAGCCCTGAGAGTTAGAGAGGAAAATTTTGTCTTGCCCTTGTACGATGAGCAAGAGATAAACATAACTAGTTGTGCAATGAGTTGACTAGTTTAATGAACACTAAATCAACTCTTCTGAGTACACGGAGTTGTCTTCAAATAACCCACTAATGTTTTTAAGCTTTAATTCAAGAATCCTAACCAGGTATTATTTACAGCAACAAAAACTGAAACTGACAGATCCTAAATGCCGACTGATATCCACAGGGGTCATTAAATCAGCCTAGACTGGAGATACCTGCATACTCTCTAACACAAGGAGAAAATGTGTAAACACCACATAGAAGTGACCTTATCCAGGCTCCGTGCTCCCTTTTCCGTCTCTAAAACCATTGCTATGACCCTTCACCTGGTTTGCCTCTCCCCACCTTCATGGCCCACTCCTCACACTTGTCCCTACAAATTATGCTCCTATTCCCAGAGTTTGCAGTAATCTGGTTAAGGTAATTTATATTAAATTATGGATTTTTGATGATCCTAATATTTCCAGAAGAATTTTCATTTTTACAATAAAATGAAATTTTATTGTAACTTCAATTGATGGTCAGAGTAAAGGTTTTAGTTACATATAGAGAATGTTTTTTACATGACAGTGTTTTAGTGAGAGATACAAGTTACTGAAAACAAATCAAGCTACCACAGGCCAAGAGGGAAACTGGGTTTCATTTTTCTGTCTCCCTAAAGACCATTTTAACAGTTTCTTTATCTACATGGCAGAATAAAGCTGTCCTATGCTCTCGAGATTCCACATTGCAGTTCTAGAGACCGACTGACTACCTCTAAACGCCATTTGTAATTTACAGGGAGAAAATCTGACTGGCACAGCCCAGCCTCCTTTGTGGCCAGGGACATGGGTATGACACAGCCCAACCATGAATACTAAGGTCCTACCAAGGGGTAGGGAGTTGTGGTTAAATGGACATCCTAAAAGTTCTGCTATAAAGGACCTTCCTGCAGAACCTTTGAATCTGTGTTTTCCAAACTACTCTGAGGGTAGAATCATCAGACCCTAGACTGAAAAGTCTGAATCAGTGGACCTGGCAATGTCTAGTTTTAGTAACTACATCAGGTGATCATTATCATGAGGTAAGCCTGGGAAACTGTTGAATCAAACCGGAGGCTACTGCCTATACAGAAGGACATGTTTGACCTGTGTAGCCAAACTCTCCCATCCTACATTCCTCAAAGTGTCTTGACCTATGATTTTCAATGAGCCTACTCTCTCCACAATCTCATCTCTTGGGAGTCTTCTTTTTAAAAAAAAAAAAAAAAACTTATTTTGACTGCACTGGGTCTTCGTTGCCAGGCGCAGGATTTCTCCAGTTGCAGAGAGCAGGGCCTACTCTCTAGTTGGTGGCACATGGGCTTCTCATTGCAACGGCTCTTCTTGTTGCAGAGAACGGGCTCTAGGGCACATGGGCTTCAGTAGTTGTGGCTCTCAGGGCTAAGTTGCTCTGTGGCATGTGGGATCTCCCCAGCCCAAAGATCAAACCTGTCCCCTGCATTGCAAGGCAGATTCTCAACCTCTGGACCAGGGAAGTCTTACTGGGAGTCTTCTATCCTGAATTATTTCAAAGTCTCAGGAAGTAACTGTGAGGAGACTCAACATTATCCACACTTCAACTTTCACAGGAGATTTGGGCCCAAAGCATAGGAAGATAAAACAGCATGGAAAATCTTTGGGCCCAAAGATTTTAATTCTTTTCGGATTAAAAAGAAATAGTCAACTGTCCATACAGATGTCCCTCCCCACTCCTTAGAGATCAGGACAGCATGAAAAACTCTCTTTCTTTAAGAACTCCAACTGCCTTGAGAGTAGGTGAGTTTGACATCTTTCACATTCTCACTTCACCCCAACCCCACCATTTCAGTTAACTGAGTATTCTGGTCTCAATTATTTTATCACATAGCTTGGAAGATCAATGTGCTACTCCTAAAACAGCTTCATAAAGGACAGTGTAACAAACTAAAGGCTTAGCTTTACATATTGTTTTAAGACTCACATAATATTATCCTAATAATATAATGCTGGTTTATTTTCAGGCTGGGGTTATCAACTAAAGGATACCATTATAAAATAAGGAATAAGCAGACACTTAAAGACAACTGCCAAAATCTTTTTCCTGTGCAAAGCACTGTTGAGGTTTTCAAAAGATATATCAGAAATACAAAAGGCCAGTGAACATATGAAAAAATTGCTCCACCTCAGCAAGAATACAAATTAAAAGAATGAGCTCATTTTTTACCTATCAAATTGGCAAAGATAAAAAAGAATAATCCTCAGTACTGGTGAGGTTGTGAGAAGGTTGACTCCCTTGCTAAAAGGAGTACAAACTGGGATGGCTTTTCCAGAAGGTAATTGGAATATGTATTTATAAAGTCTTAAAAATGGCTACATTTCTTAATCTAGCACTTTTTCTTTGTAAAAAATTTATCCTAAAAAAAAAAAAAAGGAACTAAGACTGGGCACAAAGATTTATGACAAGATTATTCATTATAACACGGACTATATTGGCAAGTACCTGGAGGAAAGAAAACCCAGCAACAGAAAATAGTTAAACAAACTAAGGCAGAAACATACAATGGATACATTACACTGTCACAAAAAACTGAGGAGGTATCATAATATTTATAGGTGGGGAAGTATTTAATATGTTGGCAAAAAATTCAGTTTAAAAAATAATTATAAGAGGTATGACCTCATTTTTGTTTTTGAAAATTGTAGTAGAATATTTGGGCACAGTTGCCTAGTTCATAATTCATTATTGAGAATCACCCCCACAACCCTACCTGAAAGGGGTGGCCTTCCTGGTCCTGCTTTAATAACAGCTTGACGTTGGCTGATAAAAGTGCAGGATCAATAAATAACTAGAATTCTCTGAATGGAGAATAAGAATTAACAGACACAATACCATGCTCACATGATTGCTGTGGAATAAACTGAAGGATGCTGTCCAATTAGGGCTGGGATGGCCATTTTCATTCACTCGCAAGCAGAAGAGTAGCAGAATGAGTCTTGTCTGCAGGAAAGAAAAGAAGAGAACAAAGAAACAGAACGTGAGCTTCAAAAGACTGTGATGTGTGGAAGGAGGAGTGTCCTCTCCCTAATGTTTAAACAAGTCTCCTTTCTTTGAACTATCTTGAATCACATAAAGAGTAAACCTCTGAATTTAACAGATACTATCCCTGATGCAGAGTACATCATGAGAAACGCTGGGCTGGAAGAAGCACAAGCTGGACTCAAGATTGCCGGGAGAAATATCAATAACCTCAGATATGCAGACGACACCACCCTTATGGCAGAAAGTGAAGAGGAACTAAAAACCTCTTGATGAAAGTGAAGAAGGAGAGTGAAAAAGTTGGCTTAAAGCTCAACATTCAGAAAACTAAGATCATGGCATCTGGTTCCATCACTTCATGGCAAATAGATAGGGAAACAGTGGCTGACTTTATTTTGGGGGGCTCCAAAATCACTGCAGATGGTGATTGCAGCCATGAAATTAAAAGATGCTTACTCCTTGGAAGGAAAGTTATGATCAACCTGGATAGCATATTTAAAAACAGATTACTTTGCCAACAAAGGTCCATCTAGCCAAGGCTATGGTTTTTCCAGTCATGTATGGATGTGAGAGTTGGACGGTGAAGAAAGCTGAGCGCTGAAGAATTGATGCTTTAGAACTGTGGTGTTGGAGAAGACTCTTGAGAGTCCCTTAGACTGCAAGAAGATCCAACCAGTCCGTCCTGAAGGAGATCAGTCCTGGGTGTTCATTGGAAGGACTGATGTTGAAGCTGAAACTCCAATACTTTGACCACCTCATGCAAAGAGTTGACTCATTGGAAAAGACCGTAATGCTGGGAAGGATTGGAGGCAGGAGGAGAAGGGGACAACAGAGGATGAGACGGCTCAATGGCATCACTGACTCGATGGACATGAGTTTGAGTAAATTCTGGGAGTTGGTGATGGACAGGGAGGCCTGGCGTGCTGCGGTTCATGGGATCGCAAAGAGCTGGACACGACTGAGCGACTGAACTGAACTGATCCCTGAAAGATGGTATTTCAGACCAATTTTCTCAGTTTTTTCTTTTAAATTGTAACGTGACATGAAAGGTCAAAAAGCCTGCACTCCACCCAGGATTATACACGTAACTGTGAGATTTGGAGAAGTCATTCCACCATCGAGATTCTGTGAGACTTTCAAGCGGGAAATCCCAGGTTTTTAGAAAGGACAGACACACTCCTGGGGGTAGGACCCAGAGAACTCCATCTGCCCATCTTGCAGGTGGCTCAAAACCCAAGTGAGAAAGACTGAATCATGTCCTGCCAGGGAGTAGCAGCCTAGGTGTGAACCCTGGTTCTTCTTAGGACACCAGCAAGTAGGTTTGGGCAAATTGCTTAATGAGTTTATAGCTCAATCTCCCTATCTGTAAAATGGGATTGATTTTTTTAATTAATTTTTTAATTTATTTTAGTTGGAGATAATTACTTTACAATATTGTGGTGGTTTTTTGCACACATCGAAATGAATCAGACACAGGTTCACATGTGTCCCTCTATCCTGAGCCCCCCTCCCACATCACCCCATCCCTCTGGGTTATCCCTGAGCACCAGCGCCGAGTGTCCTGATTTGTACATAGAATTTGCACTGGTCATCTATTTCACAGATGGTAATACACATGTTTCAATGCTGTTCTCTCAAATCATCCCACCCTCAGCTTCTCCCACATAGTCCAAAAGTATGTTCTTTACATCTGTGTGTCTTTTGTGGCATATAGCGTGGTCATTACTGTCCTTCTAAATTCCATATAAATGTGTTAATATACTCTACTGGTGTTTCTCTTTCTGACTTACTTCACACTGTATAATAGGCTCCAGTTTCATCCACGGCATTAGAACTGCATTCTTTTTTATAGCTGAGTAATATTCCATTGTGCATATGTACCATAACTTCCTTATCCATTCGTCAGCCAGTGGACATCTAGGTTGCTTCCATATCCTAGCTATTGTAAACAGTGCTGCGATGAACATTAGAGTACATGTGTCTCTTTCAGTGCTGGTTTCCTCGGTATGTATACTCAGCAGTAAGCAGTTTTATTTCCAGATTTTTAAAGAATCTCCACACTGTTCTCCATAGTGGCTGTACTAGTTTGCACCTCCACCTACAGTGTAAGAGAGTTGAGATTAATTCTTACACAGCTTCCTTAGGGCTGCTGAAGGATTAAAATGAGCTAACTCATGTAAAGTTCTTAGCATAGAAACTAGAACATAAAATAAGCATTAGCTGTGGTCTCCAGAGGCCCTGTTCAAGGAAAAGGTACTCCTTACTTTCCAAGAAACAGACTAGTCCCCTAGTCCAACGCTTCTCAAACTTCAGTGTGCCTAGAATCCCCTAAGGATGTTGCTAACCAGCAGATTCTGGGGTGGGCTCTGAGAATATGCATTTCCAACTAGTTCTAGGTAAAACCAAAGCAGGTAATCCACCAGGCTGTGTTAGTGTTAACACTTCTGCCTCAAAGAAACCCATAAAAGCTTCTCATACTTGTTTCCAATGTGCAAAAGAACCCTCAATCAACTGGAAAGTTTTAAGAGTGGGACCTTTTAATTCCTTAGATGTTCTCACTAAATTGGAGTTAAACATCGCCATGTTTTCAGTTTCAGCTTTCAGAGCAACTGCTTCTAAAATACATTATTAGTTCACTTTTGGCTTTGGTAAGTTCAGGACATAATTTAATCTTTCTTTGATGATTTGTGAGGCATTTCAGACTTTTACAGTGCCTCTAGTCATTATTTAGGGCATTCATTTTCATTGCCTGGCTCCATAGACACAGAAGTTATAGGATAAGAAATTGGACTGAATTTGTTCAGACCCAGAGCATAGTCTGAACTCCGTTGAAGGGTTTTATGTGTTTCTACTGATTCTTTGGAATGAGTGTCTTTGCTGACCATAAAGTGAAATGAAGGATGCTATTCTGGTTACTTGAAGGGTCTGATCATGCTCCAAATAGTTGAGTTATATACACTGCTACAGAAGGAAATGGCAACCCACTCCAGTATTCTTGCCTGGAAAATCCCATGGACGGAGGAGCCTGGTAGGCTACAGTCCACGGGGTCACAAAGAGTCGGACACGACTGAGTGACTTCACTTCACTTCACAGAATAACACCATGCCATGCCAGGGGTGCAGTCAGGCACTCCTGGCCGTCCTGTAGAGGATGCTAACAGAAGCATCCCAGGGAAGCACTCAAGACTTTGAGGACCCCAGGAGCTCTTTCACCTCATCACTTATGCAATATTGCTTTTTCCCTAGTTTTGTCTTAACAAAGAATTAGGGCAGCTTCAAAGCCATTTTGCAAATAAACAGACTCAGGACTGCTGCTACTGAACACTCAGGAAACCTGCTTTTCTTTACTCATGGCGGTTTCACAGAGGATTTCTGCTCCATGGAATGGTCATTTCTCAAGGTGTTTCAAACTCACAAGATCTATTAGGAATCACATGAACCATGTCTAGCCTTGCCTGCTTATTTTTCTCAGTTCAGTTCTATTTCCTTCCTTCTCCTCCATCCCCCTCCATCCTTTCTCCTCCTCCTCCTCCCTCCCCTCCCTCCCCCGCATTCTTACTGAGGCATGACACATTCTCAGAGAAGGCTGCACCCTCTTTCCCACCCCTGCTATTTCTCATCCTTGCTCTCTGAGCTTACTCCTTTAAACCAGTTGTATTCTTATAGGAAAATTTGGTCTCCTTTTGATATATTTAAGTCAAGCCCCATTTCTCCCAGATATTTCCCTGAATCTTTCCAAATGTCTGCAGGTCTCAGCACACAGACATTCTTACCAAAGACTACTAACAAATGCTCTTTTGGAGCCTGAGATACATCCAGTCTGACCCTCCCTTCAACAGACATGGGTGTGAGAGTTTGCTTGGACAACCCTGCAGGACCACCAATACCAACCCAACATAAACACAAATCTAACTCCAGTAGCTTTGAAGAATCATGTAGGGTAACATCAGTCACATTATGTTTTAAAATTTCTAATAGACACTATTTAAAAGCAAAAAGAAACAGGTAAAATTAATGTTGGAGATGTACTTTAACCCAATATATTAAAATATTATCATTTCAATGAGTATTCAATATAAAAAATTGTCAACAAAATAGGTATATTACTTTCTTTTTTCTACACTAAGTCGTCAAAATCCCCTGTGTGCACTACACTTGCTGTGTTGTCAGTTTGGACCAGCCAAACTTTAATGGCTCAATAGGCAAAGGTGGGCCCCAATGCCCACATAGAAAGAGAAGAATGTAGATATCTACTGTGATTCCCATGAAGGAGCAGAGTGAAAGTTTTTACAAGCATATCATAAAGGCTACATCTTTAAAACCTTTCTTAGACAACTCTCTCCACCCAAGGCAAGTGCTAAGAATCTCACACCCCACTCAGCCCCGCTCACCCCCTCGCTGCTTCGTTCTGTTCTTCCCTTTCCCTCCTCCTCAACTTGCTTTTACTGGCCTAGGCCCCTGATACTGAAAACGCTTCTCTGACTGCTTTTCCTCCAAGAATTAGTCCTTCTGGCATTATAGTGAATAATATGATCTATTTTGTTGGCTGATTCTTCAAGGTTGCTGGTTCACCCGGCACCTGCTTGCCAGTCTCCCAGGTTTCTTGTGGGTGCCTGGGTGAACACAAGTGATCCCCAGCTGGAAGCACATGAGCCACTCTTCAGATACGTGGGGACTTCACCAAGGCAACGGAATCTGCCTGCAGTGAAAATGCTCCTGCTAACCAGCCCACTTTGCAGAGCCCTTCTCAGGATCGCTGCCAGCACTGCAGTTCTAACAGGAGAGTTCCTAAGAAGAGGAAGGATTCCGCTCTGTGACAAAGACCATTCCCTCCTTCTGACACCTAGAGTCTTGGGAATGAGAAGGTAGAAGACACGGAGGCAAAGCAACACTCCCTGGACAGCAGTTTTATTACATTCAGCTGTAGGGGCTACAGAATTAATCATGATCTGTTTATACAGCTTTTCTGTCAACACTAGTTATATCTACCTTGTGCTTCTCTAAGACTCAGATGGGATGTTTCCCAAAGACAATCCAGATGGAGTTACAGTTTCTGGTGGTGAGAATGGATTTGCTCATGTCCAGCACTATCTTCCTTAAGATTGTGAAACTCATATTTTTAAAAAGTATTTATTTATTTATTTGGCTGTGCCAAGTCTTAGTTATGGCATGCAGGATCTTTAGTTGTGGCATACGAACTTAATTGTGGTCTGTGGAATCTAGTTCCCTAACCAGGGATTGAACCGAGGCTCCCTGCTACTGGAGCTGTAGCCTCTGGACCACTAGGGAAATCCCTGAAATATAGTTTTGAATTATTTAGTTGGAATGAAGATGGAAAACATTGCTCATAAAATAGATGCCTCTATCTATGTACAATAGATAATAACAATAACATCTAGCTAAGTAACCTTGATCATCCTGGGACAGCTGGATCTAACTGTGCATGCTCGGTCATGTCCAGCTCTTTGTGACCCCATAGACTATAGCCCACCAGGGTCCTCTACCCATGGAATTTTCCAGCCCAGAATACTGGAGTGGGAAATACCCATTTCCTACTCCAGGATCTAACAGAATGAATCCTTATTATTATTATTATAGCCACACAAAAGATATGATTGGACCATGCAAATGACCTAAATGTTCTCAGGAATCACAATCAACTAGACTCCCAAGGGTCATCCAGACCAAAAAAGACCTAAAGCTAGTCTAGCAAACCCCTTAAGTCTTCTAAAGCAATGCAGTACTGGCAGAAATGGGTCACCCAGAGAGAGCACAGACTTGAACAACACTCAGTTCAGCATCTTTTTACCTCATATCAATCACTTCAAGAGACCTTGTGCTGAAGACTTGGCTACTCTCGACACTCCCTTTGTATCTAAACACTAATAAATATCCAAGAAATATCAATTGTTCTTTTCATCTTCCCCCAGCTGAATCGAGTCATTCTAATACTGAATGGCTTTTTAATATCTCTGACACACTCTCTTTCCCATGTCTGCCAATATTATAACGCATTATTTGGCTGGTGATTTTTCTCATTTCTCTTCTCAACTCAGCAGCCAGAACTGCTCCTCCTGACTTGGCAGAAGTTGAGGATGTCCATTCTTGCTGACTTTTGTGCCTGTTCATTGCCAGAAATCCATAATATTTAAGATTTTTCATTTTTCCTCTGCATTTTTTTGAGAGGAGTTATTATTTGTGGCCAGAAATTTCATAGTTTTCAAATTTACTCTATAGTTCATAAAGTAACTAACACAGGCCTCTATTTCCTTGAAATCCTAAAGAAACATACAATTGTCAAGTAGTACAAGTTATGCAAGAATGCTATATACATACAGCCTAATTAACTGAAAGGTGTTTTATTATTGTTAAATATAGGAGCATGTTTTCCTGATTGTGGTACACAATCATAGTTTCCTCTGAGCTAGTTCATTTATTACACTTTTCTCTGTTGACCTGGATGAATAATAATCTCAGGTAAGCTTAAGATAGTTGAGTCACAGTGGAAAAGGTGCCAATGAACTGGACTCTGCTGTTAACTATCTGTATCCTTGGAAAGTCACTTAATACCCATAAACCACATTTATCTTCATCTGTTAAAACAGGAGACTAGATTAGACCAATGATTTCCAAGGTGCAGATCCCTGGTGGCTTCTAAATTCACGGCATCTCCAAATCCATGTGTACACCTAGTAGGTTATAGTTGAAATAAACAATATGTCTCATTCATCCAGGTGTAGCTATCTGTTTCAAATATATATAATTGCTGTTCTGATTAGCAAATTTAAATTCAGGCAAATGATTATTGAATTCATAGTGGCATCCTGTCATTATACACCTTCTCAATCCATGGATACTACAAGTTTAAGTCCTACTGAATGGGAATCCAACAATGCTGAGGTTGCAAAGGGATTCTCACACTTGAAGATTTGTGAATCTCTGTGGTATACTCATCTGTAAGATCTCTTGAAACAGTAAAATTCTGTGTCTAAACATTTCTACTTTGACAGGGGGTCTTCCATGCTCTAACTCAAAGACCAGTAAGGGAAACAGTCGAGCATGGGGCAGACTTGGAGTAACCGTCAGCTCACAACATGCAGACTGAAGCTCTGTCTGGTCACACTGCACTCTAACTGCAAAACCTCTTGCAGAGGAAAGGAAAATTCCAGATGAGGGCTATTTACTGTCTTAGAAGATTTCTTGAGACTTTTTCCCTCCTCTTTTCTGTTCCATTTAACTGTTGACTCACTTCAGGCTATATGTTTCTGGAACAAGCAATCTGTATCAATTATGGCAGCCAAACATGAAGCAAGATGTCTGGTCTCACTTATAGCCTTAGTATTTTAACTGGAAACAAGAAGTCTTTTCAAAATAAGCAAATGCAAACACTAAGCAAATTATACCCAAACCACCTCTTTGGGGAACCATCTAAATTTTTTTCACCTTAATATAAGCCTTAGGATAATCCTGATGGTGAAAATTATTCCAAGGATGTAAGACTATATACTCATTTATGTAAGAAGCCAAGTTTAATGATTATAAAAAAATAAAAGGATATAAATATCTTTTAAAGAACTAAGAAAGGGACAACTTATTTATTATGAGTTCCTTGAAGGATGGACAATCTTTTATTTATCTCTGTGTCTCTGTATCCGAGCATTTACGGTTGTTATTATATTTACTAAATGGTGAGTTTCCTGAATACAATAAGGAGAATTGGAAAAGAATCTTGACTGTCCTTCAACTAAAAGGAATAGGATTTGAAATAATCAATCACAGTCTGTGAAATCAATATGAATAACACAGAACTGAAGAATATTTATTTATGTAAATGCATTTTCTAAAAGCTTGGGGGGAAATGGGAAATGAGCCAGTAGAACTACCAGAACATATCACACTAAAGTGATATCAATTTTCCACTCTCTGGAAACAGACTTCTTGGGAACTGGTTTATCAGATTATTATGGAGTAAGCAAACTACTTAGGAAATATAAAGGGGCTAAAAATGTCAGAAGAATGACCTGAAGGAACCATGTGCTCCAATCTAAAGATGCCAGAGAGTAGAAGACAGTAAAATTTGTAGAAAACAAATGAAGAAACACGATTAAAAAGAAAGTTGGGTCAAGATGCTCAAGAAATAAAGTTTAGGCAAAAACAAAACACCTGACTTAGAATGTTTCAAAAGAGAGAGGGCAGTGGTAAGTTTGTGATATATGACTGAAAGGTTAGCTTGACAACAAAGAGAAACTTCAACCAAAGAAAGAATTATTTACAGGAATAATAAAAGTGGAATAAACATTTTTTTAGTAAACATTATGCATCTGGTACTATTCTCATCTAATTCCATCTTCCCAATTCTGTCATTAGGCATGTGCAATGTGATCTCATTTTTCAGATGAGGTTGGAAACATTTGTCCTGGGTGACCCAATAAGAAAGTGGCAGGGCTAGAATTCAAAAACAGGACTCTTTGACATGATGGGTATTCAACCCTGCTCACACTGGGGATCCTGATGGAAAGAAAAGGAGCAAGAGGAGAAGCTTCGCTGTGAAAAGTTCAAGGCTGACTTCTACTAGATCCGTGAGAAAAGCCTAGCTCGCTGCACATGGAAGAAAACTGGAATGGTCCACGTCATAAAACAAGGCAACTGAGCATCATTTTAAACAAAAGAAAAGGGAGGCATTAATAGCAGAGGCCATTGACATTGAAACACACTGTTTACAAGATTTTTGCAAAAATTCTGCTTCAGTGGCTGACAAAAACAGCCAAAGGCATGATTTATGCAACCTGGCAGTCTGCCATGGAGAGGCAGGAAAGAGCTGACAGTTGGTGAACTTAAGAGAAGTCACAAAGAAGGGGTACAAAAGAAATTTACTAGATTTTGAGCAGGGAAAAGGATTTTTGCTAAGACCACACAAATCATATAAACACAAACTAGACAATAACACAAGCAGTATAATATCAAGGAACACTGGAAATGTTACTTGTGTTACAGAATATATGAAATATAGAAAATCAGCTATTGAACCAGATACTATTTATGCATTTCATTATGTTTTTTTAAAAGATAATACTAAAAGAAAATAAGATAATCCTAGATCATAGTTTGAAAAGTATTTTTAATTAGAATTCAATTAAACAAAAATCAATGGGGTTTCACTGAGTAACAGGCAAAGGACCAGACTGAAATTCCAGAAATTTAATAAAACATTTTAAAACAAATATCTTGGTATTGCTAAGTTTGATTTCTTCACTGGCAAACTGGGTATAATAATAATAGTAATACAAAGGTTCAGAGAATCTTTGTGAACATTAAATGCAATGATGTTTCTGAGAATTGCCAGTGCTATGCAATCTTCGTACTGTTCATGGGGTTCTCAAGGCAAGAATACTGAAGTGGTTTGCCATTCCCTTCTCCAGTGGACCACATTCTGTCAGAACTCTCCATCTTAGGTGGCCCTACATGGCATGGCTCACAGTTTCATTGAGTTAGACTGTGGTCCATGTGATCAGATTGGTTAGTTTTCTGTGATTGTGGTTTTCAGTCTGTCTGCCCTCTGATGGAGAAGGATAAGAGGCTTATGGAAGCTTGCTGATGGGAGAGACTGACTGAGGGGGAAACTGGGTCTTGTTCTGATGGGTGGGGCCGTGCTCAGTAAATCTTAAATTCAATTTTCCGTTGAAGGGTGGGGCTGCGTTCTCTCCCTGTTATTTGACCTGAGGCCAAACTATGGAGGAGGTAATGAAGATAATGGTGCTGTCCTTCAAAAGGCCCCATGCACCCACTGCTACACTCAGTGCCCCCAACCCTGCAGTGGACCACCAATGACCCACACCTCCACCAGACACTCCTGGACACTCACAGGCAAGTCTGGGTCAGTCTCTTGTGGGCTCACTGCTCCTGGGTCCTGGTGCGCACAAGGTTTTGTTTGTGCCTCCAAGAGTCTATTTCCCAGTCCTGCGTAAGTTCTGGCAGCTCTGGTGGAGTTAATGGCGACCTCCTCCAAGAGGGCTTATGCCATACCCAGGACTGCTGCACCCAGAGCTCCTGTCTCTGCGGCAGTCCACTGCTGACCCGCACCTCCTCAGGAGACACCCAAACATGGTTTTGCTCTCAGTTTCTGTGGGGTCTCTGGGTCCTGGTGCGTACAAGGTATGTTGGAGCCCTCTGAGCATCTCTGGCAGTTATGGGGTTTGATTCTAAACATGATTTTGCCCCTCCTACCATCTTGCTGGGGCTTCTCTTTTGCCCTTGGACATGGGATATCTCCTCAAAGTTGCTTTAGTCCCATGCAGCCACCATTCCAGTGCCTATCATCTTGCTGGGGCTTCTCTGACCTTGGACGCAGGGTATCTCCTCACAGTTGCTCCAGCGCTGTGCAGCAACTTCTGCTTTATTGACTACACCAAAGCCTTTGACTGTGTGGATCACAACAAACTATGGAAAATTCTTAAAGAGATGGGAATACCAGACCACCTGACCTGCCTCCTGAGAAATCTGTATGCAGGTCAAGAAGCAACAGAACTGAACATGGAACAGCAGACTAGTTCCAAATCAGGAAAGGAGTACGTCAAGTTTGTATATTGTCTCCCTGTTTATTTAACTTACATGCAGAGTACATCATGAGAAATGCCAGGCTAGATGAAGCACAGGCTGGAATAAAGATTGCTGGGAGAAATATCAATAACCTCAGATATGCAGGTGACCCCCTCCCCCCTTATGGCAGAAAGCGAAGAACTAAAGAGCCTCTTGATGAAAGTGAAAGAGGAGAGTGAAAAACTTGGCTTAAAACTCAGCATTCAGAAAACTAAGATCACGGCATCTGATCCCATAATTTCTTGGCAAATAGATGGAGAAACAGTGGGAAAACGGCGGACTTTATTTTTGGGGGGCTCCAAAGTCACTGGAAGTGGCCACTGCAGCCATGAAATTAAAAGATGCTTGCTCCTTGAAAGAAAAGGACCAACCTAGACAGCTTATTGAAAAGCAGAGACATTACTTTGCCAACAAAGGTCCGTCTAGTCAAAGCTCTGGTTTTTCCAGTGGTCATGTATGGATGTGAGAGTTGGACCATAAAGAAAGCTGAGTACTGAAGAATTGATGATTTTGACCTGTGGTGATGGAGAAGACTCTTGAAAGTCCCTTGGACTGCAAGGAAATCCAACCAGACCATCCTAAAGGATCAGTCCTGAATATTCATTGGAAGGACTGATACTAAAGTTGAAATTCCAACACTTTGGCCACCTGATGTGAAGACCTGACTCACTGGAAAAGACCCTGATGCTGGAAAAGATTGAACGTGGGAGGAGAAGGGGACGACAGAGGATGAGATGGTTGGATGGCATCACTGACTCAATGGACATGAGTTTGAGTACACTCTGGGAGTTGGTGATGGACAGGGAGGCCTGGCATGCTGCAGTCCATGGGGTTGCAAAGAGTCGGACATGACTGAGTGACTGAACTGAACTGATGCAATCCTCATCATCATGATTATTATTTCTACTCTGGTCGTACTTAGGTCTATGACCTTAGTTGTTTAGTCACTGAGTAAACAACTACAAAGCTGGATTCTACAAAGCTGGATACAAATGTTTGTCACCTCCCCTGTGAAGTCCTCTCCAATTTGCTGCCAGAGCACTGTGTGTAGCATAAGCTTACCAGTTCTCTGTAGTTAACCAACTTATACATTTACCTACCCACTAGATAACTAGGTTCTTATAAATTAGAATAGCATCTTATTCAACTTAATAGCCTAGCCAACCACAGGGTCTGACACATAAAAGTTGTTTAATAACATGAGTTTGAGAATTGAATTAATTAACTGAATGATGAAAACACAAAGTACATGATAGAAACTGGCCCTTAAGTCTACATAACTCATGTTATGCTGCCTTAATAGAAAGACTAACCATTTGGAAAAATATACAAAGTCCGTTCATTTCTCCCAACTTGTCCAGCTTCCTAGAATAAGAATGAAGACTTCCAATCCAGAAACTTCTAATCCAGCTGGGCTTTATTGACTAGCTGCTGCTTTTGGAGGCTGTCAGAATATTGTTATTTCCTACCTTCCCCAACTTATAAACATCCAGCCTATGAAATACAGGTGAAATAAGCCAAAGTAAGTAGAATAGAAATGATCATCTAAGATACAATTGAAAAAAAAAAAAAATCACCAATTGGGAAAAGCCTCAATCATGCAGATGTAAGGAGCCCACAGTGTTTCAGAGGGAAACATACATATGAAGAAAAAACTCTTCAAGTAACCAGACAGTAATAATAAATTGCATAAAAAAGGAAGGGAAGTCAGACTGATCACAAACTTCTCCTTTGTATTATTAGATGTTGGAAGGAAATTAAGCAGAACGTACAAAATTTTGAGGGGCAAAAGTTGTAATTTAAGGTTCTATACCCAGCTTCTATGACTCTTCTAGTTGCAACTGAGAGGAAACCTAGTTCTAACTATCTTAAGGTAAAATAAATGAATAAGTTGGTTCAAAAAATGTCCAAAGTAACTTTAGGTACAGCTAAACCCAGGGGCTCAAACATTGTCACTGCCCATCTCTCTCTTCTTCCTCCCTACTATCAACTCCACCAACTGTTGCTTCATCCTATCTCTGCTTTTCTATCTATAATTGGCCTCATTCTCTCACACTGTATGTACACTCTCCCTATCACAGGAAGACTGACCCAGGAAACAATTCCATGCCCATATTGTTTTAGCTCATGATTCAAATGGATGACAGACTCCCCTGTATCTGTAGTATTTTCAACCTCATGAGGTCACTTTGGTTGCTTGTACTCAGACCATGTCTAATCGCCGTGGATGAGAAGTTGGTCCATTGTTGGTCAGGTCTGGGTCACACACTGCTCTTGCAGCCAGGACATACACTGTGATTAACAGTTTCACAAGAACCTAATGAGATATGAGGGAGGCAGCTCCTTCACAAAAAAAAAGAGGGGGTGGGGAGGGGTGGGCAGACAATAGGAGAAAATATCAACTACATTTCTCCATGCCCACTTAACACAAACTCATATAATTTCAAAAGACCCTCCACCTCATGTTTGTCCAATGAATGTATAAATAAAGTCACATTTACCCCAAAGAGAAACAACACAGAATCACATCCAGTTATCACCCCATCTTCGTGCCCAGGATCTCTGGGTGATATACACACCTCTGAAAAACAGGCTTCTCTTGATTCAATAACCTGCAGTTTATACTTTCAAAATTATATTTATGAAACAACTGGAAGTTTGAGCACTGATTGGATATTTAATAATAATAATCACTTAATTTTTTAGGTGTTATTATTACAGGTTTTTAAAAATAATACTTATGACATATGATATGTAGGGTTTGCTTCAAAATAATCTTGTAAGTGAAGATAGGCATAAAACAAGATTGACTATAAATTGACAATCATTGAAGTTGGATACATCAGCATTCAATATTCTATTTATTGTGATTATGATTGAAAATTTTCACTGTAAAGTTACAATAATAATAGTTATAATTTTAAAAAACCTATGGTTTAAATGATCAGTGTAGTGATCCCCTACACCTCCATTAGACAGTAGAGGAAGAAAATTGGGTATCTTCAATTAAAACTCCAGGCAGATAGTATGCCATAATGTATGCCACACTGTGTACCAGATCCTTCAGAATAACACAGCAAGAGTTTACCTCTTGACAGTGAAACCAGTCTGACAACACCAGGCTCCTCCTTGTACACAGACCACCCAAATTCATTATGCTTCAAAGCTGTGAGGAAAATGAATGCAGGATAAAAATCCTTCTGGAGGTCCTGCCCCTTAACAACTCTCTTGTATTTGGTGTTATTACAAGGACCTGGGGATTGCCTTAGAAATCCAACAATCCCAAGTGCTTTCAGATTGACATTTCTCTGGCAATTCAATACTTTTAAAATCCCAGTCATCTACTGATTGAGTCTATTTCTGTAAGTGAAAATCAGAAATCTTGTCTTGTCCTTGATTAAAGACCAGGTTTTTTGCATGTCTGTCTGTTAGCAGCATGTCTTAACCCTCAGCTAAGTGAGTCCTAAATGACTCAGACTGAGGCGTGTGAGGCAGGGCTCATCAGTGGTGAGCCCAGGTTGAATCTGCTCATTGGCTGTTTTTTTTTTTTTTTTTTCCATTTATTTTTATTAGTTGGAGGCTAATTACTTTACAATATTGTAGTGGTTTTTGTCATACATTGACATGAATCAGCCATGGATTTGCAAGTATTCCCCATCCTGATCCCCCCTCCCACCTCCTTCTCCACCCGATTCCTCTGGGTCTTCCCAGTGGACCAGGCCCGAGCACTTCTCTCAGGCATCCAGCCTGGGCTGGTGATCTGTTTCACCACAGATAATATACATGTTTTGATGCTATTCTCTCAAAACATCCCACCCTCGCCTTCTCCCACAGAGTCCAAAATTCTCTTCTGTACATCTGTGTCTCTTTTTCTGTTTTGCATATAGGGTTATCATTACCATCTTTCTAAATTCCATATATATGCGTTAGTATACTATATTGGTCTTTATCTTTCTGGTTTACTTCGCTCTGTATAATGTGCTCCAGTTTCATCCATCTCATTAGAACTGATTCAAATGAATTCTTTTTAATGGTTGAGTAATATTCCACAGTGTATATGTACCACAGCTTCCTTATCCATTCATTTGCTGATGGGCATCTAGGTTGCTTCCATGTCCTGGCTATTATAAATAGTGCTGCAATGAACATTGGGGTGCACGTGTCTCCTTCAGATCTGGTTTCCTCAGTGTGTATGTCCAGAAGTGGGATTGCTGGGTCATATGGCAGTACTATTTCCAGTTTTTTAAGAAATCTCCACACTGTTTTCCATAGTGGCTGTACTAGTTTGCATTCCCACCAACAGTGTAAGAGGGTTCCCTTTTCTCCACACCCTCTCCAGCATTTATTGCTTGTAGACTTTTGGATAGCAGCCATCCTGACTGGCGTGTAATGGTACCTCACTGTGGTTTTGATTTGCATTTCTCTGATAATGAGTGATGTTGAGCATCTTTTCATGTATTTGTTAGCCATCTGTATGTCTTCTTTAGAGACGAATATAGTAAAGTTGCAGGATATAAAATTAACACACAGAAATCCCTTGCATTCCTATACACTAACAATGAGAAAACAGAGAGAGAAATTAAGGAAACAATACCATTCACCATTGCAACAAAAAGAATAAAATATTTAGGAGTATATCTACCTAAAGAAACAAAAGACCTATATATAGAAAACTATAAAACACTGGTGAAAGAAATCAAAAAGGACCCAACAGATGGAGAAATATACTGTGTTCATGGATTGGAAGAATCAATATTGTCAAAATGGCTATACTACCCAAAGCAATCTATAGATTCAATGCAATCCCTATCAAGCTACCAACGGTATTTTTCACAGAACTAGAACAAATAATTTCACAATTTGTATGGAAATACAAAAAACCTCGAGTAGTCAAAGTAATCTTGAGAAAGAAGAATGGAACTGGAACAATCAACCTGCCTGACTTCAGACTATACTACAAAGCCACAGTCATCAAGACAGTATGGTACTGGCACAAAGACAGAAATATAGATCAGTGGAACAATATAGAAAGCCCAGAGATAAATCCACGAACCTATGGACACCTTATCTTCAACAAAGGAGGCAAGGATATACAATGGAAAAAAGACAACCTCTTTAACAAGTGGTGCTGGGAAAACTGGTCAACCACTTGTAAAAGAATGAAACTCGAACACTTTCTAACACCATACACAAAAAATAAACTCAAAATGGATTAAAGATCTAAATGTAAGACCAGAAACTATAAAACTCCTAGAGGAGAACATAGGCAAAACACTGTCTGACATAAATCACAGCAGGATCCTCTATGACCCACCTCCCAGAATATTGGAAATAAAAGCAAAAATAAACAAATGGGACCTAATGAAACTTAAAAGCTTTTGCACAACAAAGGAAACTATAAGTAATGTGAAAAGACAGCCCTCAGATTGGGAGAAAATAATAGCAAACGAAGCAACAGACAAAGGAGTAATCTCAAAAATATACAAGCAACTCCTGCAGCTCAATTCCAGAAAAATAAATGACCCAATCAAAAAATGGGCCAAAGAACTAAACAGTCATTGACTGTTTAATAGAGAATGAACTGCTGTTACCTTCACCACCAGCCAGTGCTCAGCAGGATAATTTGAGGAAGGGCTTAAAGGATCAGGCTTCTGGATTTCTCAAATTCCTCCTGAGTCCCACTCACATCCCCTACTCCATCTCCCACCTCCCAACTTCTGCCAGCAGTAACTCAAGCTTAGAGCAGAGGTTTTGGCTTCTGTAGTTCCATGAAGTACATGATTATCTGACCCCCAGCAGTCCTAGATTACTGCCCACATCCAAAGGAAGGAAAGACATCTCTTAACAAAGTTACATACTATCTCTTTTGTGCTTTCACAAGGACCAATTTATACTAAAACACTTTCTTTTCTTGAAAGACATGCAAGAAGCAGGTAACATTCTGGAATTTTGACAACTCCTCTAAAACTCCAATCTCAGTGCAGGCACATGATCTGAGTCCAAACAGAAGAGGTGGCCCTTTAACCATATGTTTCAAACTAGCATAACAAAGATGGACAACTTTCCTGCCCTTAGTATGGGGGACCTCTCCATTCTGAGTATGAACTACACTTATACTGAACCAAATCTACATTGTAGAGTTTGCTTCTAGCAATGGAGTATTCCTAATAACAATTCTATGTTTACTATTTTCAATTGTAAAAGACAGAAAAACAACTCAAACTATCTTAAGAAAACAAAGAAAATGTATTGACTTGTTTGACTGGAAGGTCCAAGAATATGACTTCCAGCGTACCTGATCAAACATCTCAAACAATTCAGGTGGATCCATCTTTCTCATTCTCTTTCCTCCAGTGTTTGCCTACTTTCTCTCCATTTCTAAAATCTGTTGGATTCCTTTTGTTTATGTTGGCCTCATTTTCTCTTACATAGATGAACTCTGTTTACATGGCAGGGAAGATGGCCCCTGGCAGTCCAGCTCTACATCCACACAGCTCACAAGCCATAAGTGTAATTTAACTCAAGGGCCCTGACTGACCCTACTTGAATCATATGCCCACCTCTTGCATTAAGGACAATTAAGAATAGGTCATCACAATTAACCCCTTGTATTAAGGACTTTAAGGACAGGTTATTACAATTAACCAGGTCTAGGTACATACCTACTCTGAAGCGATAATTACACCAAAAATACATGGGTTGAAGGAGTAAATTTTCCTCAACTGGAAACAAACAACAACAATAACAAAATAGGATAAATTGAGCAGAAAAACAGAGATGTTTCACTATTCCAACTTACTTGTTTTCTAATGCCTGAAGGCATTCCAAATATTCATGGGATTCAAAAATATATAATCCACTTGTGTGTGTGTGCAAAGTTGCTTGTGTCTGATGCTTTGCAAGCCTATGGCCCCGCAGCCTACCAGGCTCTTCTGTCCATGGGATTCTCCAGGCAAGAATACTGGAGTGGACAAAGGAAACTATAAGTAAGGTGAAAAGACAGCCCTCAGATTGGGAGAAAATAATAGCAAATGAAGAAACAGGTAAAGGATTAATCTCAAAAATATACAAGCAACTCCTGAAACTCAATTCCAGAAAAATAAATGACCCAATCAAAAAATGGGCCAAAGAACTAAACAGACATTTCTCCAAAGAAGACATACAGATGGCTAACAAACACATGAAAAGATGCTCAACATCACTCATCATTAGAGAATGTAAATCAAAACCACAATGAGGTACCATTACACGCCAGTCAGGATGGCTGCTATCCAAAAGTCTACAAGCAATAAATGCTGGAGAGGGTGTGGAGAAAAGGGAACCCTCTTACACTGTTGGTGGGAATGCAAACTAGTACAGCCACTATGGAAAACAGTGTGGAGATTTCTTTAAAAACTGGAAATAGAACTGCCATATGACCCAGCAATCCCACTTCTGGACATACACACTGAGGAAACCAGATCTGAAGGAGACATGTGCACCCCAATGTTCATTGCAGCACTGTTTATAATAGCCAGGATATGGAAGCAACCTAGATGCCCATCAGCAGATGAATGGATAAGGAAGCTGTGGTACATATACACCATGGAATATTACTCAGCCATTAAAAAGAATTCATTTGAATCAGTTCTGAAGAGATGGATGAAACTGGAGCCCATTATACAGAGCAAAGTAAGCCAGAAAAATAAAGAACATTACAGCATACTAACACATATATATGGAATTTAGAAAGATGGTAACAATAACCCTATATGCAAAATAGAAAAAGAGACACGGAAGTACAGAACAGACTTTTGGACTCTGTGGGAGAAGGTGAGGGTGGGATGTTTCGAAAGAACAGCATGTATATTATCTATGGTGAAGCAGATCACCAGCCCAGGTGGGATGCATGAGACAAGTGCTCGGGCCTGGTGGGCTGGGAAGACCCAGAGGAGTCGGGGGGAGAGGGAGGTGGGAGGGAGGATCAGGATGGGGAATACGTGTAACTCTATGGCTGATTCATGTCAATGTAAGACAAAACCCACTGAAACGTTGTGAAGTAATTGGCCTCCAACTAATAAAAAAATTAAAAAAAAAAAGAATACTGGAGTGGGTTGCCATTCCCTTCTCCAGGGGATCTTCCCAACCCAGGAATCAGACCCACATCTCTTAAGTCTCCTGCATTGGCAGTCAGGTTCTTTACCACTAGCACCACCTGGGAAGCCCATAATCCACTTATCTTTTCTGAAAAATGTACTTGAAGAATCCCAGCTAACCAAAATTAAGACATTAATACAGGAGATGTCCAGATACTAAAAAAAACACCAGTGTACTTCCTTTCCTCAGTTTGACCCTAGACTTAGGAAATAAGTTTTATTTGTGTTTTCAGGTAGTTTTTGCCATCCTAGGCTAAGATTTGGTCCCTCTTCTTTGTTTTCAACTTAGCTTCTGCTTTGGCTCCTTTCCTAATCCAAAAAATCTGATTCTCAAGGCATATCCTTTATCAAACATTTCAGATAGCACCTTTTATTGGATTTGACCAGTTAAACAACATAGTTGGTACATAGCTACTAAGATGGATGAAATCCAAAATACTAATAACACCAAATGCTGAAGGATGTGAGACAACAAGAATTCCTTGCTGATGAGAATGCAAAAATGGCACAGCAGCTTCAGGAGACAATTTGGCAGTTTCCCACAAAGTTAAACATAGCCTCACCATATGATGCAATAATCACACTCCTAGGTGTTTACCCAAATGAGTTGAAAACGTATGTCTTACTAAGACCTGCACATAAATGTTTATAGAAACTTTATTCATAATTGCCAAAACTTGGAAGCACCCAAGATGTCCTTCAACCAGTGAATGGATAAATGGTGGTATATCCATACAGTGAAATATTATACAATAACAACAAGAAATGAGCTATAAAGACATGAACAGACATAAAAGAAACTTAAATGCCTAGTGCTAAATGAAAGAAAACATAGCATACTATATGGTTCCAACTATACTACATTCTGGAAAAGGCAAATTTATGGAGACAGTAAAAAGTGGTTGCCAGGAGTTTGGGTTGGGAGGAAGAAGGGATGAATAGGTGAAGCATGGGGCATTCTTAGGGCAGTGAAACTGTTTTATATGCTACTGTCATTGTGGACACATGACATGAATTTGTCAAAACCTATAGAACTAGACAAGGAGTGAACCCTAACTTAAACTATGGACTTTAGTTATTAATAATATATCAATACTTGTTCATCAATTGTAATAAATATACCATATCAATGCAAGATATTAATAACAGAGGAAACTGAGGGGGGTACATGGGAACTCTCTCTACTGTTTTTCACTTTCTTTGTTAACCTAAAATTGCTTTAAAAAATAAATTCTACTCATTTAAATAAAACAAAACATAATGAGCAGAAGTATTTTTTGGTGCAAGAAATAAGGAATTGCTCAAAATAAAATGTGTGTATGTCAAAAGAACACAAGATCCAATCTAAAGGAGCTCCCAGGAGCCAAGGCTGAATCAACTTACATAATAAAATAAATAATGATAGCATAGGGTTGTATAAAATCCAAAGAATAAAATATTGACAAGGCCACACTGAAATTAATAAGATACAATTCTTTCTTATAGGAGAATGAATTCCAATTAAGAAATGTAGAAGGAATGAGGGATATAGAAAATCGCCATTAGAACACTACTGTATAATCGCTACAGGCAAGATCTACTGATTAATGCTTAAATGAATGGATGAAAGCTTGAAGAGAAACAGGATATTTACATAGTCTCAAAATACTGTTCAAAAATTCATTACAATGGGAAAATAGTAACTGTACAATGAAGTAAAGCAGACATCATCTTAAACAAATAATCAAGGTTACATCACTAATAATATACTGAATCATGTATCTGCCAATACCATACCCTGAGAGGGATACAAAACCCCTAAAGTATCCTTCCCAAAATGCATAATTACAAGCACACTGTGAAAAAACAACAAGCTAACCCAAACTGAGCAACATTCTACAAAATATCTGATCAGACTTTTCAAAAATATCAAAGTCATAGAAGACAAAGAAAGGCATGTTCACACTGGATAATTTGAGGGGACTTTTTTATGTGGGATCTTAGTCCCTCGAAAAGGGATCAAACCCGCGCCCCCTGCCGTGGAAGGTAGAGTCTTAACCACTGAACCACCAGGGAAGTCCTGAGGCGACTTTATACTTTTTTTTTTAAACTGAGGGGACTTTAAACAGGGGTAATTTAAAGTGTTGGCAGGGCATGGGAGAATCACAAAGGTTGGTCACAGTGACCAGAACAGAGCTTGAGGGAGAAGGAAGTAGTTAGTGCAGCCTACAGAGTTTGTGGAGAGGCCACTTGGTAGGACCTGTGACTTTCAGTCAAGAATACAGCCATCCTGATGTGACTCCCCCAAGGAAGGAGCCAGAGGAACAAATGCCCTAAATGCACTCTCCCCACTGCCTCCAGTGTCCTGCCAGGGCTCCACAAGGAGCAAAACCCAATCTGAAGCCAGAGGTATGGAGTTCATGTGATCCATACACACCTGTCTACTGGGTCAACCCGCAGGCTGGAGAGAGCAGAGCATGGACCTGGAGGGAAGCCATTCAGCACAAACCTCACAAAGCCCATATTCTAGGGGAGGAAGACAAACAACATAGTAATAGCAAATATTCACTGATCCTGGGGATCAGTTGAAATATAGTTGCCAACACATGAGTTAAAATATATATATATATCAGAAAAGCTGCCTCAAAAAGGAAAACACATTATAGAAAAAGAGAGAAACAGGGGAGGGGAAAGTAATATTAGCATACTCTGTTAAACAAAATTAATATGCAATTGTAAGCATTTCAGTATTCATTATATGTAAATGCATTTTGCAAATTAAATTATAGATTTGCTTGCAAACAGTAATCTTGCTAAATAAATGTAAGGTGCCATTATTTAAAACCACAACAATAACTAGTGGATAATATTGGCAGCAGTCCCTACAGAAAGCTCAAGCTTCCAAGAAGATACTATCTATAAAGAAATGTGCACTGCTGGAAGCATCCCCACAGTTAGAAGGGGCTTAACAAATGAGAAACATTTCTCTGGAGCCCTCCTCTGAACTGAAATTGATTGACTTGCTGGACAGTAGCCTGGTGAGTTTCAGGATGGAGGTTCAGAGGACAGACCCCTCAGGCTTACCACTGCTCCACAAAGTTTCTGTGTGGGACCAGGACAAACCTAAACAGTTGAAGTAAATGACTTTCCAGCTCCGGTACTTGTAACTGTAAACAAGTCTGTGCTGTCCGCTAAAGCCCCTACTCCCCATCATCCATAGAGCTGACAAAGCAGAAGGATGCGAGGGGAAGCTGAATTCACTGGGTGTTTAGATCAGTTCTGCAGGACACAGCAAAACCCAAAATGGATTGTGACCTCCTGATAATCTTTCACAGCGAACCAAGTGATCACTGATTAAAAATAGCTTTGAACATGTATCGCACATCTATTTCAGGCCTCGTTTTATTTGGAATGCAAATACTGCTGGGAGCCAGCACTACATGAGCAGCAGCTGGAAATCTACTCAGACATTCTAGCCAATTCACGTCAAGCCCAGTTGGTGAAATGAATGCAGTCTGAGGAAAGGAGAGATTGTTAATTATGCCCTACTGCCCAGTGGTTTTTATTATGGACACATCTGGACTGAGAGGCTCATTTGAAATCCCCAATTTCACTGCTTCCCGGAGCCTAAACCAAGTTTAAAAATTGATTTGTGAGGATGAGAGGGTAGCACATACAAACTGCCTCACCCACAGACTCCATCCAGGTAGGGCTCTAATCAAAGTCTGTCCTATTTTCAAAGGCTCTTTCATGCCTCGAGTGTTCATATTTTCATCAGTATTTCTTACCAGTCTCTAAAATGCAGTGTTTGGACAGGCTTCTCCATAAATAATAAATACACACACCCATCCCTAAACCTCAGGGCTAAGGAGTTTAGTTTCCTCCGCACCCTCAACCACCGCAGGCTGTGATATTTTCATCTCTCTGAAAGGAAGGCAGGCTGGGACCTTGTCTATTTCGACAGAAAGCCTTTCAAGGAATATCTATGCCTTGCATCAAGAGACACGGCTGTTCTCAGGAAAACTTCCCTCCAAATGATCGCTGGCTCCTGTTTTGGCGGCATGACGCTGGAGTAAAGACTGCACTGTGGGAGATGCCATCGTTGAGAAAGGAATTAAAGCAGATCATCAGTCAAACCCAGGGTGGCTATTCAAATGCTACTGGGCTTTATCTTTGTTACCAAACGTCAAAATTTGGAGGAGAGAAAGGTTCATTGAGGGCCATGCAAGAAGATGAGTGGCTCATGCCTTAAAAACCCCAAATTCCCTGAAAGGTTTCAGCAAAGCCCCTTTCTAGGAATGGTAAGGGAAGGGCATGGTTAAGTTATTGCCAACTTCTTGGTGGCAGATCCTTTGTTCTTGAGGCCAGGTCATGGTCAGGTAAGGATGTTCCTGTAAATCTCTATCAAATGAATGTTATTCTCTGTTCTGACAAAAATGGGCAAGGTCCCAAGGCACAACTGCCACCCTCTGAGGTCCAGGTCATGGCTGAGAGGAGGCAATATTTCAGGGCCCAAGAATTTCCTGCACATAAACAACCATCACTCTCCCCTGCCCCCCGCCCCCCAGCTCATCCGTAGGCCCAAGGCAAGGTGAACCGGAAGGCCCCAGAGGAGAAGCCCGGGATCAACCTCTTACCTTGCTCTCCACCTGAAGACCAGCACTCCACCAATGGTTGGCTGGAAAATCCCCTCACTAATGGTCGCTCCGTCACAGGCGGCTGCTTGTGGGCGGGGCCACTGCAGCCCCAACCAATGGCAGAGGAGGAACCCTGTAGCTCCTTGACAGTTGGTTCCTCATGGGTGGGCCCATTGCAACCTGGACCAGTGGCTGAGCAGGATCACCTACCACTCCTTCTGACAGGGTGAGAGGGTAATGGCGCAGGGTCTCTGCTGCATGCTAAGGGCTGCTTGCGGTCAGGCTCTACACACTTTGAGCCAATGAGGCACTTTCTATTGCACTTAGACCTCAAGTAACACAGGTCACTAACCTCCCTACGCTCTAGTCCATCCTCCTGTGAGACCACCAGTGTTCATCACGTGGAGAGCATCATCAGACCAGGATGGACATGTAGAACCAGGCTCGCCTTGGGGAGTCAGGTGTCCTACCTGAGGCAAAATTGTTACCAAGCAACGGCGGGCTGCCTGAGGCACACAGAAACCAATACTATGGCATCAGCTTTTGAGGAAAGGAAGAGCTTTATAATGAGATCAACCGGCAAGAAAGCTGGAAGTAAAGTTCTCAAATCTCTCCTTCTCCACCCAGGCTTCAGCTGACATTTAAGGAGCTAGGGGAATTTCAAACTTGAAAGCTTATTGGCTAGTCTTGAATGAGTCCATATTGCAGGAAGCCAGATTTTCCTTATTGAAGGACATACTGCTTCCTAAAGGGCACCGTGGCAACATTTCTCATCTTTGAGTTTCGTGGCCTGAAGATCTCTGGCTCCGGGTTCCAGGTTATCGTGGAGACATGGGTTCCCATCCTGCACATGCTCAGTCTTGTCACTTAAAGTCTCCAGGTTTGATTAATCAACTTAGTTACAGAGGCAAAACCAGTGTAAGCTGGTGCTGTTTCAAGCTGATTAATTAACATGTTATTTAAGGAGACAAAACTTGCTTAAGCTGATGGATGTTTTACATGCTGTTTCAATATCAAAAGTGCTGGGAATCTATGTTCCCTTACCCCCACCCTCCCTCAAACTGCCTGAATACTAAGATTCATTTCGAACCGGTTCCTTTATGCCAAATCTTTCAAGGTTTTAGCCTTAAAATTTTTTTAAAAATTCAAGACTTATTCCTTCTCTTTAGAGGAGACAGTCATGTTTTTATCAGTCACAATGGTGGCTAAGTTTCCAAACTTTTCATAACAGCAGGAATTTTGAAGGAGGAAGAAAGAATGGACAGGGTGAGAAGGGGTTGTTCCTAAAGAAAGGGAGCATGATTAAGACAATGAAAGCAAACTCTACTAGAGAGCCTTTTAAGTTTTGCCTAGAGCCAACCTTGCTTAGTCTAAACTATCTGCACCAGCTACTTGGTTGATGGATCAACTTTATAGCAAACAGTTTCTGATAAAACTGAGGAAAATCAATCTGGTAAAGAACTTGAAAATTATAAAGAGCTATATATAATTTAATTTTAAAAGAATTTTGGAGAAGCCAGAGCTGCCGAACAATGTACAAATTAAAGGGGATTGGGGGGGGGGGGAGATTGTACTATTTCTTCCCCAGGAAGTATTTAAACCTGTTTCTGACCATAGTGCTAGACAGAGCTTGCTTTTTTTTTTTTTTTTTTTTTTTTTGCCTTAGGCAGCATGGAACTAGACCAAGCCAGAGGTCCATTCCAGCTCTGAGCTTCTCCTGGTTTACTCAGCTACCTCATGTGAGCCTTGTGATTCTGACTATAGAAGCTGAAGTTCGTGTAACATCACAACAGCCAAGCAGGCACACAGGTGCCCACAATTCACAGGATTAGGAAGTCAGGTCACAACTCTTCTGTACCTCTTTGAACTGCCTGGCATTGAAAGAGGGCACTCCACACTTAACTGGCCTGGACAGGGATCCTTTGGAGTCAAGGTCACCGTGCTGGACTCCTACCCAAAGCCCACAGGATAGAAGGTAGTTACTTTAGAGAGTGCCTCTTGCATTTCTCTAACATGAAACTAAATGCTTAGACTCATGCTTCCAGCTGGAGCTAAAACCAAGTCAAAGAAGAGAAGGACAGTTTGGAGTCATATTTGAAAATTTGGTGGAATCCAGATTTGCTCAACACTAATGTTAAGGGTTGAGAAATCTGTATGCAGGTCAGGAGGCAACAGTTAGAACTGGACCTGGAACAACAGACTGGTTCCAAGTAGGAAAAGGAGTACGTCAAGGCTGTATATTGTCATCCTGTTTATTTAACTTAATATGCAGAGTACCTCATGAGAAACGCTGGGCTGGATGAAGCACAGGCTGGAATCAGGATTGCTGGGAGAAATATCAATAACCTCAGATATGCTGATGACACCACCCTTATGGCAGAAAGTGAAGAAGAACTAAAGAGCCTCTTGAAAGTGAAAGAGGAGGGTGAAAATGTTGACTTAAAGCTCAACATTCGGAAAACTAATATCATGGCATCTGGTCCTATCACTTCATGGCAAATAGATGGAGAAACAGTGTAAACAGTGGAGGACTTTATTTAGCGGGTCTCCAAAATCACTGGAGATGGTGACTGCAGCCATGAAATTAAAAGACGCTTGATCCTTGGAAGAAAAGTTATGACCAACCTAGACAGCATATTAAAAAGCAGAGACATTACTTTGCCAACAAAGGTCCATCTAGTCAAAGCTATGGTTTTTCCAGTAGTCTTGTATGGATGTGAGGGTTGGACCATAAAGAAAGCTGAGTGCCGAAGAATGGATGCCTTTGAACTGTGGTGTTGGAGAAGACTCTTGAGAGTCCCTTGGACTGCAAGGAGATCCAACTAGTTCATCCTAAAGGAAATCAGTCCTGAATATTCATTGGAAGGACTGATACTGAAGCTGAAACTCCAATACTTTGGCCCTACCTGATTCGAAGAGCTGACTCATTGTAAAAGACCCTGGTGCTGGGAAAGATTGAAGGCAGGAGAAGGGGACAACAGAGGATGAGATGGTTGGATGGCATCACTGACTCAATAGACATGAGTTTGAGTAAATTCCAGGAGTTGGTGATGGACAGGGAGGCCTGGCGTGCTGCAGTCCATGGGGTCACAGAGTCAGACACAATTGAGCGGCAGAACTGACTGAATGTTAATGGTGAAGCTTAGGTTCAGAAACAACAACAAAGTATGGTGCCAGGGAAAGAACAAGTTTTGTGGAAGCAAATAGATTTGCATTCAGGTTCCAGTTCTACTGCAAGATCTTTGGCATTTTCTTTATGGCTTTCGGGCCTCCATTTTCCTCATAAGTAAAGTGAAGCTAGTAGTTTTTTCTTTGAGAAATTACATGAGAATTAAATTAGATAGAGAGCTTCTTAGGTGGCACTAGTGTTATAGAATCCACCTACCAATGCAGGAGGCATAAGAGATGCAGTTTCAATTCCTGAGTCAGGAAGATCCCCTGGAAGAGGAAATGGCACCCTCCCCCAGTATTCTTGCCAGAAGAACCCCATGAACAGAGAAGCCTGCTGGACTATAGTCCACAGGATTGCAAGAGTCAAGACACGACTTAGCAACTGAGCAACAACAACAAATATGTCTTGAAACAAATCTGCCATCCCTGTTTCAGGTTAAGGCTGCCTTAAGCCTACAAATGAGGCATATTTCAGAGATGATTAAGTGGGTTCCCTGGTCAGCAGATAGTGTGTGGCCAAAGATAAAGCAGACCCTGAGAGCACCCTACTTTATGCAGTCTGATAAGCAAACTAAGCTGAGAATCTGTGCTTTCTGGTGAGTGCAGGGAAGGCAGTGGGGCCATGAGTCAAAACCAAGCTAGAAATGAAAGAGACAGCACTGCACAATGCTTGGTGCACTCAAGGGGGTTCCTGCCTTCCACAACTTCCAGGAAGCGTTAACAGATTGTTTTCCAAAAGCCAGGTTATTTCTCAGATTTTAAGAAATGAGAAGGTAACTACAGCAGGGTTTCTCTCCTAAGATGATGGGCAAAGGCTTTGATGAGAAATCCCCAGGAAGCTCAAGTCAGTGGGTAAAACCCTGACCTTGGTGCCTGCAGACTTGTCACAGCTGAGACCTCGTGAATGTCAAGGCGGGAGGTCTCTGTGAATGGCCGGGACCTTCACCCGCTGTGTCTCCCGAAGGACAGCCAATGCTTCCCCTACGGAAGCTTCTGCTGATATTCCTTATGACTGATTAACGCCTTTGAAGGCCTTAAGTGTTTTCACTGGTTACAGAGCAGTGTTAGCCCCTCCTGGGCAACATCAGGGAGCCTTTGAGCTGGTTCCACAGCAGCCACAGGTTATCATTCTAATAGCCTGTTAAAAGTCTTCTACTTGGGACTTAAAATTGTAACTTGCTCCACTCAATTGTTCCATTTTGTTTTGTTGTTTTGTTTTTTTAAAAGGCTCAGTGCTTTTCTTTGTAAACATTTAATAACAGGAATTAAGAAATAGAACGACTGCAGATGGAGCAGTGTTGGTTTTGTTCACGTGGGCTTTTTCCCATTAAAATGTGGTACCTGCTCCCTGTATTTTCCTTCCCAGTATGGAGAACTCAGCATAGTGACTGAACTCACAGGGATGTGAGAGGGTTGAGGAAGGCACGCAGAGGCATGGATGCAGAGCAGGAGGGGATGAGAGGATGGACAAAGAGAAGGTGGGAGGTGGAGGTGATGGGAGGAAGAGACAGCCAGTGTGGTTGGGAGATTAAGCCAATAAGTAAATATGCTGTGTTAATAGGGGTCAATATTTTCATTGCTAGGGAAGGTATTTATAAACACTGAAACAGGAAAGTCTGGAAAACCCTGAGGGTTTAAGATTGAAACCACAGGATCAGTACGTACTTAGCTTTCATTATGTGTGTATAAATACATACATGCACACAACTATAGAAATACTATAGATATATGTGTGGATTATATGTACATACATTAACATGCACACATATATCTCATATATATGTGTGTGTATATATATATTTATACATATTTCCTATATCTGTCCACTGAGTGAATGACCTGAAAGCATTGATACCCATTAACAATTAAAACTTTGAATGCCCAAATCTTGGTCTCTGAATATACCCTTTATTAAAGGGAACCAGGGACTTACCATGTGGTACTGCCAATGCAGGAGAGGGGGGTTAGGTCCCTGGGTCAGGAAGATCCCCTGGAGGAGGAAATGAAAACCCACTTCAGTATTCTTGCCTGAAGAACACCATGGACAGAGAATCCTGGCAGGCTACAGTCCAAGGGGTCACAAAGAGTCAGACACAACTGAGCACATAAGCACGACGCAAAAGAAACCAGAGATCCTTGGGAAAATGGCTGATTCCAGGCCTACAAGAGGGAAAGTACAAGTTGAACCTGAAACATCATCTTAAACCGGAACATAAGGAAATGTTTAATGAACAATGGGGATATGCAATAACGCAGATGAATTGCAAAAAGCGTTAGGCTGATTAAAAGGATTGTTACACAAAAGACATATTATATTAGTCCATCTGAATGAAGTTCTAGAAAGGATATCTATAGTGGGAAAAAATCAGAGCAGTAGTTGTCTGGTGAGGGGAGTGGTGGGGAGGACTGGTGTCCCCAGAAAGGGGCATTAGAGAACTCTCAGTCATGGTAAAATTCTCTCTGGATAGAAGTCTGAGCTCTGCAGATGTACACACTAGTTAAAACTTCTCAAATGGTACACCTAAGATTTGTGTGTTTCCTGTGTAAATGTTACCTCAAAAGGAAAGAAGACAAACTAGAAACATATTAAACTACAGTTGTTGATATGTATACTGCAGCATTCAGGGGAAAGTATACTGATTGACGTCAGCAAATTACTTTGAAGTGCATCCCCCGAAATGAAGTGAATCAATGGATGCACAGAGAGATAAGTAGATTTGTGATGAAGCAAGTATAGTAAAATGTTAGTTGTACAGTCCAGATGATAGATGCATGTGTTTCCTATAGATTTCTTTTTATCTGTCCTGTATGTTTGAAAAATCCCATAATAAAGTGTTGGGAATTTTTTTAAACCTTGCCACGGCCTAAGAGTGGAATGACTTTACTAAGGTGAAACAGTATAAGACAAGAAGTTGGACCAACTGAGAAGTCCAGACAAATTGCACTGGGGTATTTTCTTCCTAGAGTATGTCCTTAAAGACATGAGATAGAGGTACATCTATAGGTCAGTTCTTCCTATCATCCCTAATGTTGAGATCAGTAAGAATGACTATCCATCTGACTGTTGACAAATAGATTGCTCTTATCCACCAAATCAACCTGATCATTTTTACTTCCTCTGAAAGTGTTGCCAGTTAAATTGCATGAAAACAGTGTGTTTGAATATAAGTGAATGTCCTTTCATTCCTATTCTAGATCAGTAGTTATCTACTGAAGACTACGCCTCAGATTTGAATATATTACTTTTTGCTAGTATATTATAATGGTAATGCATGATATATTATAAATAATGTTCTGCTAGTTGCTTTCACCTGTTATATCCCTGGACAGCTTTCTATGTTCATACAAATAAATTACATCATCTGCAAAATGGAAACATGATAATTGTGAAGACAAATTTAATATTTATAAATAACTTACAGCAATGTCTGGCATGTAGTAATTGCTTATTGTTTAACTAAGATGAGCTATTGCTATTTCATTGTAAAGATGTTGCCTAGTTTGTGTAATTTATTGATGGGCAGGTTGCCGTTAGTTTTCCCCAACTACAAATACTGTGGAATTAAAGTCTTATACCTATATACTTATATATGTAAATATTACTAGGATAAATTCCTAAAAGTGGAAGTTCTGGGTTACAGAAATTGTACCCTGTGCCAATTATGGATCTACTGTCTCTCAGCCAAACCCCATCCTCCTACACTTTTTTTTCCCACAACCTGGGCTAGGAATTTGTAAACTCCCTTTCCCAGAATTTCCAGCTGACCTCTTTCTAGTTTCCAAGAAGATATTGCCAAATTAACCTTCAAAATGGTTGCATCAGTTTGAATTCCTAGCGAGAGTGTATCAAAGTGTCTCTTTGCCTAGCTACAAAGTTTTCTAAGTAAGAATCTTCAGGGGTGGGGCCCAGGCATCTGTGTTTTCTAAGAGCATCACCTAATGCACTGTCAGATGGAAGCCACTGTTGTAGATCTGATTCTCAAAGTGTTTCCCTCAACCAGCAGTGTGGGCACCAACTGGGAGTTTGTTAGGAATACAGAAATCTCAGGAGCTGCATCTTAACAAGATCCCCAGGGGATTCAAATGCATATGAAGGCTTGAGAAACACTGTTCTATAAAGGAATCTGTCAGATGAGTAGCAACCGATCGTGTACGTATATAATTTGGTGGCCCTAATTACTGAAGGAGAATACAAAATCAAAACAAAAATTGAGTACAAACTGAATATTTATTTACAATGAAGTAAGAAGTCATAGCATTATAAAATACTAATTTCTAAAACTGAAAAACTCCACAAACATCACAAAAATCGGGGGTGGGATGGGTGGTGTGTGGAGGGTGTGAGGGGGCAGCAAAATGGCAAAACATTTCCTAATGACCTGCCTAAAGTACATGCACAATATTTTTCCAAGTTGTTAGTCATCTCTTCATATAATTTTTTTATATAATCTTTCTATAAGGAAATGAGAAGGATAATTCAGTCTACTAGAAATTTATTTATTCATTATGGATAATTGAGAAAAGTTTTTTCCCAACTTCTAATTCATTACAGTGTCGTGTAACATTTTTAGAATTTTGTCAAATTGGGGCTAAGCTCTAACCAGTTTCCTTCACCGATGAGCCAAGAGTCATGGCATTTCAGGCTCCTTCTGCAGTGGCTAATTTTAAATACCAATGACACTCATTAACTTTTCTGTAGTCCATGTTCTCATGCAGACCATTACTTTTATCCTCCTTCTGTTCTTTGTCGTGGAGTGTCCCAAATCACATAAATTTCCTCTCATTTTTGTTATTGCTTTGTCTATGTTTTCTTTGCTGTTGTGATCCTGTTTCCTATCTTTTTTATTTTGACCACCAGAGTCTTTAGCTTCCGTTGTGATAAGAGAGTTTTCAATATTTTAAAGTCTCTGCTAGTCTTCTTTTTTTTAGTTTAAATTATCAATTTCCATTAAGATACATCCTTCCTTTCCTCTTTGAGTTTTAGTCTATCAGCCATTCTGAAAATGGATACAAAATTGGTCCAAAATTAAGGCATGCATAAGAGCAAGTCAAATGTATTTTTAAATTGTGTCTATAATATATTAGCTACATAATAGTATAATCAAATTACTCTTATACTACATCTATCACCTTACTGATGAATATAGGAGTTCTGTTATTAGAACCCTTGTTTCTTGAGGACTTTTGAATGCATTGTATCAATACTGCATGCTGTTGCATCCAAAACCAATACAATTCATCTCGACAAGATGTGTCAGATATGGTAAGACTTACTCTGTGATGTATAAAACCTGCAAAATCAGAGACTTACTGCTTCCAGTACTGCTTAAAGGTTTTTGCCCCTACAACACAGACATTCTGGAAAATTCTATTTTGAGCACACATAATCAAAACAAGGGAAAACAGTGTGTTTATAATTATACATGCTGCTTTATCGAGTATATTCCTGCTGAAAGAACATTGCCATTTTGTTTAGGCATCATTGAGAACTGAATCCTCCATTTATAACTTTTCATGTTTGATGAGTGGAAGAATTTTTAACAGACTAGCTTCTGGCTCTGTACATTTCAAAATCTTGTCTCTCTCCCAATCCCCACATGCTTCCAGTGCCAAGTGTTATAGGATAAGTTCGTTCCATGGCACCATCAGTGGCCTTGCCCCTTCATGCCACACTTAGTGAGTAAGCATGCATTGATATCAATACAATGCCTTAAAAAGTCCTGAAGAAACAGGATTCTAGTGACAGAACCCCTATATTCATCAATAAGGTGATAGATATGGTATAAGAGTAATTTGATTATACTCTTAAGTCACTCAAAACACTATAGACACAATTGAGAAGTGTTTTGACTTGTTCTTATGCATGCCATTCAGCACAGGGAATAGTAGAAATATTTCTGGAAGCCAGACCTATATTAGAATAACTAGTAACAATGCAATTATACACAAAAGTAACTCTAGACCATATAATAATCATTAATATCTTCAACCCAATTTCTCTTTATCTGGACCACAAAAGTGCCCACAGCCAATTCAAGGCCACCCCACACCTGGGGAATTGCAATGAAGGGAGAGTGGAGAGTAATAAGAGATAGTTGTCTTAACCAATTTCAGTTAAAATATTTTACTTTTTGAAACTTTACAAAAATATATGATAAAGTAAAAGATATTGATGGGGCCCCTCCCAGGGCTTCTGAAAAGAGCTGTGCAGGCAAAGATCCCTGAAGCTTAAACTTCATTAAGTTCACAATCTGTCCCTGCAGAAAAGCACATAGGATCAAAATGCTAAAACAGAGAAATACTTCAGAGATCCCTAGTAGAACCCCCTTGAGACAAACACAGGGAAACTGAGGCCCTCAGAGGTTATATGACTTCCCCAGGATCACCCATGGGCTTAGTAACAGAGCTGGGACTAGACTCTTGACTCCAAGCCAAGTGTTCTTTCTCTAGAGTGCTTGTAGACTTGCAGTTTTTCCCCTTAAGAATTTTATGCTTTTTTTTTAATTTTTTTACTGCAGTTGGTCTTCCCTGCTGCACCTGGGCTTTCTCTAGCTGTGGCAAGTGAATCTACTGTCTGGTTGTGGTGCTAGGGCTTCTCATTGAGGAGGCTTCTCGTTGCAGAGCATGGCCTCTGGGGTGCAGGCTTCAGTAGCTGTGGTGCACAGGCTCAGCTGCCCCATGACATGTGGAATCTTCCCAGACCAGGGACAGAACCCATGTCCCCTGCATTGACAGGCAGATTCTCAACCACTGGACCACCAGGGAAGTCTAAGACTTTTACACTTTGAGAGCTAAATTTATGCCCAATGAAGGAAATAAAACATTAGAAGGAGTGTCCCTTCAGATTTCATTTAGGCAAAGTGTCCAAAAAATACCCCTTTATCCTTGTGACCAGTCTCACAGCCTCTCAAGAAGTACTTGGCAACAGAGATTGGATCTTACATGGCAAAGAAAAACAAAATTTCCTTCCATAAGTCATCAGTCATAAAAACATGTTGATGAGATGTAGTTTGATACTAAAACAGGCATTCTCTACCCCAAAGAAGGAAGGACTACCTCATGCTAATACTAATGCCGATGTTAGCCTATTACATGGATCTCATGCTGTGGTTCTCTTCTGATTTGCGCCTTGAGAGAAAGATTTAATATCCCTCATTTAAATTACATAATCTGTTGGGTTTTCATGGGCTGCAGCATGTTTCTATACTAAATTTCAGTGTAGTCATTTCCACTGTGAAGATTTATTTAGTCTGACAATTCACACCACACAATTAACTTAAATATCTTCTATCTGGGCTATATTCTATGGTCCTTGTGCAAGCAACAATCGTTTATTGGATGCCCCTGCTGTGCTGGGCCTTGTGATAGGGGAAATAGAAGAGGCATGTGACATCAGTGAGGAACTACAAAGATGAAAGACACAAGATTTTGCCCTTGTGGAGCTCCTACACAAGAGGCAGCAACTGATTCCTGACCCAACCATTGCAGTACAATAGGGTAGAGTCTGAGAGCATAGAGGAAGGAAGATGTCACTCACCCAGAGACAGGGGAATTCAAGAAGGCTTTGGGCTTCCCTTGTGGCTCAGCTGGTAAAGAATCCACCTGCAATGCGGGAGACCTGGGTTCGATCCCTGGCTTGGGAAGATCCCTTGGAGAAGGAAAAGGCTACCTACGCCAGTATTCTGACCTGGAGAATTCCATGGACTGTATAGTCCATGGGGTTGCAAAGAGTCGGACATGACTGAGCAACTTTCACTTTGGAAAGCTGACCTTTGAGTTAATTCTCAAAAGCAAATGCTCACCAGAAAGAGAAGAGGAAGGGCATTAAAAGGAGAAGGGCCAAACTGTGCAAAGATTTGGAGATGCGAAAGAGAATATTTAGGAGACAACTAAAAGTTTACTAGGGCTATAACCTGGGGGAGCCTGGGGGCAGGTAAGGTAGTAGCAGGAAAAAAAAATGTGAAGAGTGATATATCCACCTTATCTACCTTGTGGACCATACTAAAGAGTTTGAACTTGCTTCTGAGGCAAGAGTAAGATTTTAGGCAGTGTGATGACATAATATGTGTTTAGGAAAGCCAAGTGTAGGAGGCAGGGAGTGACAATGCTGTGTGTGGCAAAGGTCCAGGCAAGAAATAAGGAACCTGAGCTGGGAAAATCCCAATGACTAGGATGACAACACCCACTGCAAAGGATCTCAAGAGGTATCTTCGTATAACCATCTCATTGTAAAAGTCTATAACTAGAATCGTCAGGCCTGGATAACTGGGCAAGAGCTCTCCCCATCTTCTTTCGTACCCCAAGTATTTGTTTGCAACATAAAGTTCCCAAATCACCTCCATAAGTAAATAAGTATCCCAAGATGACTTACAGCTGATCATTCTCTCTTGTTCTAGCCTGATGATGTCACATGCCATTCACTATTTTTCTTTTTCACAGTCATCAGGGTTCTATGTAAATGGGCCAATATGTCCGATTTGTAGAGACAACATTCATATAAGAGGTTTGGAACCTGAGTCAAACAAGAAAACACAGAAATGTACTGGCCCAATGGGAGAGAAAGTATCCATTTATTACTAGGACAGTGAGCACCCAATAATCCCCCAAATGCAGAGTGTGTTGGTAAAAGCAAAATTGGAGAATAAAAGATTAAACTTTAAGACAAAAGGGGCCTCTGTTCCCATCCCAAATCTGTGTTGAAGCCAGAACACTCAGGCATGTCTATGGTAAACGGGCCCTCAGAATGGACTGCAAGTCCATTCAGCCACTGGGATGGATGAGGTCTGCTGGGGCGCAGCAGGAAAAGGGGGGAGTTACCTACCTCTTCCCCATGAGCAGTCGTGCTCAGGGGGCTCTCTCAAGAAAGAGGGAGAGGAAGAGACGCCTAGTACTTTTGTCCAGACAGTGGGAGCCAGAGGAAGTCAAAAGCCTTGCCTTAGACGCACTTATCCTTGTCAGTCAAATGTGGCCAAGGAATTTCACAGATTCAGATCAGTCAGATTAATCAGGAAGTCCCAATAAGAGGATGTAGAGAGGCAGAAATGCCTTCCCCACATGGTAGGAGGTGCAGACATGTTTGGTGAAAGGCAGAGATAGACAAATAGTATATAGAATGCCCAGGAAATCTGGATTTCAGAAAAATAACAGATAATCCCATAGTATAGTGAAGTGAAGTCGCTCAGTCGTATCCGACTCTTTGCAACCCCATGGACTGTAGCCTACCAGGCTCCTCCGTCCATGGGATTTTCCAGGCAAGAGTACTGGAGTGGGTTGCCATTTCTTGCATGGGACATGCACTAAAAAAATGTATTCATCGTTTATGTGAAATCCAGATGAAACTGGGCATCCCATACTTTATGAGATACAGCTGACAGCCCTGGTGGAAGAATCTTCTTCCACAACCTAGATGTTCACCTCCCCACATCTGAATCTAGAATCTCAGGGTTCTAGAAATGGAGAACTTTGAAATCACCCAGTCCATCCACTTAAATGTATCTCTGATGAGAGTGAGGAGACCCAGAAAACTACAAAAGCTTGACCCAAGGTAACACTTTGGGCAGACCAGGGCATAAAATACGTCTGCAAATCCTATCTCCCCCTCTGCTACCTTAAGCCCCTTCGTCCCTAGGCTCACTAGCTCCTGAATTACATGAAAATTCCCTAAGGGCAAAGAGAATTATTTTTTTAATAGTTTCTCCCAATGCCTAACACAGTGCTTTATGAGCCCTGGCAGCGCCGTCAATACTGTGGAGTGGCAGGCCGTGGGGCCAAATTACCTGGATGACTGCCACCTCTCTCCTCTCCACTCACAGTTTCTGTGTCCTGTGTTGCTGAACCTGTACGGAGGGGTTGCTGGGAGGTTGGCACAGCCTCCAGCCAGGTGTGAAAATTGTCCCTGCCCTCCTAAGAGATCGTGAAGTATGACTTGCCGAATAACACAGCCTTTGGGGAGGATCCTCTCCACTGAGGAAACGGGTTTGAGGAAAACACAGCTGAGACCTTCGAGCTTCTGTGAAAGGCAGTCGTATTTTCATCAGAAATTTCATCTTCCTCCACAGCAAATCTTTGGCCAGAGCTGCCAGCAAAGAGCCAGCTGAACGTGGAGTTCCTTCTCTCCTTTCCCTTCCCTTGCCTCCCTCTTGTGGACAAGCAGACGAGCAGTTAGCACAGGGAAGTGAGGGAGTGAGGAGCACTTACATACATGCTCAGACTGGTAGATCCATGTGTCTGCCAAGTATGGCACTTGTCCCTCTTGCCCTAGACTGCCTCGGGCACTTCTCACAGCCCGCACCACTGTGTCTTCTCCTTGTTCCCAGGACCCTGATCATCTTCCCCCAGTCCCAGCCTCTCCTAAGTCTGTTTCCCTGTTCCTGACCTCCTTCCACTATAACCCAACCAAGACAGGCTTCTTGGCATTCTAGTGCCCCAGCAAGTAACTCCTTACTCCTCCATGGAATAAACTGCATCATTTCAATCAGAAGAAGCTGCCCTGGGGACTTCTCTGGTAGTCCAGTGGTTGAGAATCTGCCATCCATTGCAGCGGATGAGGGTTTGATCTCTAGTTGGGGATCTAAGACCCCACATGCCATCAAGCAACTAAGACCGGCAGCTGCAACTAGAGTCCATGCACAGCAACAGAAGATCTTGCATGATGTAACTAAGACACAATGCAGCCTAATGAACAAATATTTTTTAAAAAGAAGTTGTACTGTCTTAAACAGGATACTGAGATGCTTAATGATGATAACATTTGGACTTCCCCAGTGGCTCAGTTGTAAAGAATAAGTCTGCAGTGCAGGAGCCACAGGAGACAGGGGTTCGATTCCTGGAGGAGGGTATGGCAGTCCACTCTGGTATTCTTACCTGGAGAATTCCACGGACAGAGGAGCCTGGCGGGCTACAGTCCATGTGATCTCAATGAGTCAGACACACGACTGAAGCAGTTTAGCACGCAGGTACGTAAGCACCTTTTTGAAACACATACATTATCTTATTTACATTCATACTTTTCACAGCAAACCAACAAAGTGAACACAGTGCTTATGTACATTTTACAGAAATCGAGATTAGGAAATCGAGGTTTGGAAACATTAAGTAATACACTTGAGATTTTACTGGGATTCATACTCAGAAAATCTGACTCTAGCCTCTAGAAAGCCCTATCCAAGAGGACTTCCTGCAGCAATGGAAATTGTCCAAAGTGGTAACCACGAGCCACGAGTAGCTACTGTCTGAAATGTGACTGTTGCAACTGAATTTTAAATTTTATTTCATTTTAATTTACATAGCCACAAAGGACTAGTGGCTGCTCTGCTAACTAACACAGCTTAGAGTATAACCCCTATGCTATTCTGGTTACTTGCTCTCCCCTTCCCCATATACACCACATGCACACGCACATCCTGAGTGGGTTAGGGAGATGTTTTGCTTACATCATTCCCCGGGCCCTCACTCCACACAGATTTAAAGTGAGAAAATAAATAGCTGAGTTATGTCCTCTTTGATGTAATAAGGCAAGGTGAAAGTGAATCTGAGAGGTAAGAGGAGATCTTATCCTCGCTCTGCTAGTGATAAATCCCGTCATTTCTCTGGGCCTCAGTCTCTGCCTCTGGACAAGTACAGATTATACTCTCTGATCTCAAAGACCAGATCCAGCTTTAGTGTTCTGCAGTTCGAACGTGCCCCATAGAGCCCTTCTCTGACTCTCAAGGTGGCACGCTGAAAATAAGAGCCCCAGGTGAGGAGTCTGGCACCAACCGTGATTACCTGAAGGAAGAGTCAGCAAGCACGCTTGATTGTGCACACCCAACACCCCATAATATATGGGGTGCTTTTTTTAGAACCCTAATCAGAGATTCCATTTGCATAATTAACATCTTTAGGAATAATTGCAAATGACACATCTGTGCACCATCGGCCCCTCCTTGGCAAACTGTGTGTAATAAACACAGCTTCTTCAGCGCTGCAAACACTTGGTGACTGTCCTTTGCTTGTTGCTTTAGTCACTTTTCACCTTGGGGCTGTAATAACCCCGTGTGACCTATTCCTGCAAGCTCACAGCTTTGCTGCCAGCCGTGCTCAAACCAGACTAGGACTTGCTTGTGACATCTACCCATCTTGATGGGCTACAGTGTATGAGTTCTTAATCTTGGCTCCCTAAATATGCTCCCTGAAGGTTTCAAAAAATGCACAAAATTTCATGAAGTTCTGAGTGAATATACTTGTGTCTGTATGTTTTGGGAAGTGGCTTCATGGCTTCCATTTGAGTTTCAGTGGATTTCCATGATCCAAAAAGTTGTTATAAATCACACGCTCCATGATATCATTCATATGAAAGTCCAGAATGGCTAAGTTTATGGAGATAGAAAGTAGATTGGACTTCCCTGGTGCTGCAGTGAAGCAGTGAATAGGAATCCGCCCACCCATTCAGGGAACATGGGTTCAATCCCTGGTCCATGAAGATTCCACATGCCTCAGAGCAACTAAGCCTGCAAGCCACAATCACTGAGCCCAAGTGCTGAAACTACTGAAGCCTGCACGCCTATACTCCAAAATCAGAGAAGCCCAGGCACGGCAAAGAAGGGTAGCTCTAACTTGCTGCAATCAGAGAAAGCCCACATGCAGCAACGAAGACCCAATGCAACCAAAAAGAAAGAAACATTAGTGGTTCTTTAAGGGAAGGGTGGAAGGTGAGTATGGATAGAAGAATGGGGAGTGGCAATCACTGAAAGCAACAAACTTTCTCCTTGAGGTGATAAAAATGTTCCAAAATTAACTGTGGTTGCACTTATCTGTGAATATATAAAAAACCACTGAATTGTTCAATTAAATGGGTGAATTGTATAGTAGGTGAATTATATCTCAATAAAACTTTTTTAAAAGGCTAAGCACCCCTGCTTAGAGAAAAGGGCAATAGATTGTGGGTGTCCACAGACTGGCAGGCTGAACCCTCTCTGTTCCCAGAAAGCCTTGCTCTTATTGTTGTTCAGTTGCTCAGTTGTGTCCAGCTCTTTATGACTCTATGGACTGCAGCATGCCAGGCTTCCCTGTCTTTCACTAACTCATGTCCAATGAGTCGATGAGGCCATCCAACCATCTCACCCTCTGTCTCCCCCTTCTCCTCCTGCCCTCAATCTTTCCCCACATCAGGGTCTTTTCCAATGAGTCAGCTCTTTGCATCAGGTGGCCAAAGTATTGGAGCTTCACCTTCAGCATCAGTCCTTCCAGTGAATATTCAGGGTTGGTTTCCTTTAGGATTGATTGGTTTGATCTCCCTGCAATCCAAGCGGCTCTCAAGAGTCTTCTCCAACATCACAGTTCAAAAGCATCAGTACTTAGTCTTCTTTATGGTCCAGCTTTCAGATCTATACATGACTACTGGAAAAACCATAGCTTTGATTATACGGAGTTTTGCTGGTAAAGTGATGTCTCTGCTTTTTAGTATGCTGTCTAGGTTGGTGCCAACTACAGTTCTTTTTTTTTTTTTTTTTTAATTTTTCAGTGGGTTTTGTCATACATTGATATGAATCAGCCATAGAGTTACACGTATTCCCCATCCCGATCTCCCCTCCCACCTCCCTCTCCACCCGACTCCTCTGGGTCTTCCCAGCCCACCAGGCCCAAGCACTTGACTCATGCATCCCACCTGGGCTGGTGATCTGCTTCACCATAGATAATATACATGCTGTTCTTTCGAGACATCCCACCCTCACCTTCTCCCACAGAGTTCAAAAGTCTATTCTGTACTTCTGTGTCTCTTTTTCTGTTTTGCATATAGGGTTATCGTTACCATCCTTCTAAATTCCATATATATGTGTTAGTATGCTGTAATGTTCTTTATCTTTCTGGCTTACTTCACTCTGTATAATGGGCTCCAGTTTCATCCATCTCATTAGAACTGATTCAAATGAATTCTTTTTAACAGCTGAGTAATATTCCATGGTGTATATGTATGACAGCTTCCTTATCCATTCATCTGCTGATGGGCATATAGGTTGCTTCCATGTCCTGGCTATTATAAATAGTACTGCGATGAACATTGGGGTGCACGTGTCTCTTTCAGATCTGGATTCCTTAGTGTGTATGCCCAGAAGTGGGATTGCTGGGTCATATGGCAGTTCTATTTCCAGTTTTTTAAGAAATCTCCACACTGTTCTCCATAGTGGCTGTACTAGTTTGCATTCCCACCAACAGTGTAAGAGGGTTCCCTTTTCTCCACACCCTCTCCAGCATTTATTGCTTGTAGACTTTTGGATAGCAGCCATCCTGACTGGCGTGTAATGGTACCTCATTGTGGTTTTCATTTGCATTTCTCTAATAATGAGTGATGTTGAGCATCTTTTCATGTATTTGTTAGCCATCTGTATGTCTTCTTTGGAGAAATGTCTGTTTAGTTCTTTGGCCCATTTTTTGATTGGGTCATTTATTTTTCTGGAATTGAGTTTCAGGAGTTGCTTGTATATTTTTGAGATTAATCCTTTGTCTGTTCCTCATTTGCTATTATTTTCTCCCAATCTGAGGGCTGTCTTTTCACCTTACTTATAGTTTCCTTTGTTGTGCAAAAGCTTTTAATTTTCATTAGGTCCCATTTGTTTATTTTTGCTTTTATTTCCAATATTCTCAACCACAGTTCTTTATTAGAAGTAAGACCACTTCTCTGTTGGATCTCCCATGGGGTGTGAATTAAAGGCATCAGGAGGGCACTCTAGATGAGTGCTTCTCAAACTTCAATAAGCCTATGAGGTGCTTGATGATCTTGTTAAAAATGCACATTCTGATTCATGTTCTGGAGTGGGCCATGATTCTCCTGGTAGTCCAATGAATACACTATGAATAACAGGACACTAGCCCAAAACTGCGTTAGCGTGCTTTTGCCTCTATGGGATCTTCATGCCACCTAGCTACTTATGATGATACATAATTTCCTGAGATATATGGCCCTTTCTTTCTGACTGTGGCTTTCTCCCCAACCAGCTTATCTGTTTTCTCACTTCACTGAACCAAGCTGAACTGCTTGGAACCCTCAAGGGACCCCTTTATCCTTTTCGCTTAAAGTCTAAGCCAGATACAGACCCAATCAGCTCATTAGTTTTATTTCCCCTCAGTTCCACACGGCCCAGTTTAGCTCTTCAGAATGAGGTTGCCGTCTGCAAAAGGCACACCTAGCTCAAACAGAACTTCGACAAAATAACTTATTCCATCTGTGTGCTGTAAATGTAAATTTTCTTTTGCTCCTCTCACTAAAAGATTTCCCTTCCCCAGTACTGGATAAGGAAGGAGGGGCCTGATGCTTATTTTGAACCAAGGGGATATTTATCTAAAGGGAGAAGGCTGTGGGTGGTCTCCATGAAGCTGTTGCCTTGAGAAAGAATAAGGGACCCCTTCATTAGACTTATTTAACTAGAACAAAATCAGACACAACAGGGATTGAACGGTGTAGTAGATTAAGGGCTGGTGTCTGTTTCTCTGCCTTGAATCTAGGTTGGCCCCATTATTTTTTCCACCAATCGAATGTGGCAGAAGTGCCACTGTAGGAGCCCCAGGGCCCAGTCCTCTGGAAGACTGGCAGCTTCCTCCCCCTTGAAACACTTCCCTAAAAATGTCATATAAAGAACCCAGTCTAGCCAACTCGAATGAGAGGCTGATGGAGGAGAACAAGGTGCCTCAGCTGACAGCCAGTATCATTTGGAGGGCAGCCCCATGAATGAAGCCATCTTGGACCTCTTCCTCTTCACTCCAAGCTAAATACAGACACTGACATGAGACCAGGTGAAGACAACAGAGGAATCACTCGACCACCACAGAGAACTCTGAGAAATAACGCACTCATTGTCGTTTTAAGTCACTACATTTTGAGATGGTGTGTTATAAACCATAGTAGATAAATAAATGAAATGATGAACTAGGTAACATCTAAACACGCTTTAAATATAACTCTGTGTTTTGAGAAATGTTAGGTAGTGGTGGTGGAGGGAGTTGATCAAGCTCCAATCAAGCTCTTTCTTCTACTTGCAGCTCTCTTCTCCATTAACGACCAGTTGGTTTCCACTTGTGTGGGTTGCTGATCTGCCACATGAGGAAAACAATGAATGCTCCCAAAGGGCCTCTGAGGAGGTCATCTTCAGTAACTCTACTGTGACAGGCTGTCTTATTTGAACTGCTGCAAGATGCTCTACGGGGCTAGGATCAGGTGCTCCCCCAGTCAGGAAGTGCTGTGCCTGGGGCTTTGGGATTTACATTGAACAAACTTCAGTTCAGTTCAGTCGCTCAGTCATGTCCGACTCTTTGAGACCCATGAACTGCAGCACACTAGGCCTCCCTGTCCATGACCAACTCCCAGGGTATACTCAAGCTCATGTCCATTGAGTCAGTGATGCCATCCAACCATCTCATCCTCTGTCATCCCCTTTTCCTCCTACCTTCAAACTTTCTCAGCATCAGGGTCTTTTCCAGTCAGTTCTTTGCATCAGGTGACCAAAGTGTTGGAGCTTCAACTTCAGCATCAGTCCTTCCAATGAATATTCAGGACTGATTTCCTTTAGGATGGACTGGTTGGATCTCCTTGCAGTCCAAGAGACTCTCAAGAGTCTTCTCCAACACCACAGTTCAAAGGCATCCATTCTTTGGCACTCAGTTTTCTTTATGGTCCAACTCTCACATCCATACAAGACTACTGGAAAAACCATAGCTTTGACTGGATGGACCTTTGTTGGCAAAATAGTGTCTCTGCTTTTTAATATGCTGTCTAGGTTGGTCATAATTTTTCTTCCAAGGAGCAAGCAGCTTTTAGTTTCATGGCTGCAGTCACCATCTGCAGTGATTTTGGAGTCCCAAAACATAAAGTCTGTCACTGTTTCCATTGCATCACCATCAATTTTTCATGAAGTGATGGGACCAGATGCCATGATCTTAGTTTTCTGAATTTTGAATTTAAAGCCAACTTTTTCACTCTCCTCTTTCATGTTCATCAAGAGCCTCTTTAGTTCTTCCTTGCTTTCTGCCATAAGTGTGGTGTTATCTGCATATCTAAGGTTATTGATATTTCTCCCAGCAATTTTGATTCTAGCTTGTGCTTCATCCAGCCCAGCATTTCTCATGATGTACTCTGCATATAAGTTAAATAAACAGGGTGACAATATACCACCTTGACGTACTCCTTTCCTGATTTGGAACCAGTCTGTTGTTCCATGTCCAATTCTAACTGTTGCTTCCTGACCTGCATATAGATTTCTCAGGAGGCAGGTCAGGTGGTCTGGTATTCCCATCTCTTTAAGAATTTTCCAGTTTGTTGTGATCCACACAGTCAAAGACTTTGGCATAAGTCAATAAACCTGAAGCAGATGTTTTTCTGGAATTCTCTTGCTTTTTCGATGATCCAGTGGATGTTGGCAATTTGATTTCTGGTTCCTCTGCCTTTTCTAAATCCAGCTTGAACATCTGGAAGTTCACAGTTCACATACTGTTGAAGCCTGGCTTAGCAAACTTGAGAGAGTACTAATATGGGGTGTCTAGTGGGAGAGAGGGTCTTCCCCAGTGACTCAGTAATAAAGACTCCACCTGCAATGCAGGTGGAGAAGGAAATGGCAACCCACTCCAGTATTCTTGCCTAGAGAATCCCATGGACAGAGGAGTCTGGTGGGCTGCCGTCTATAGGGTGGCACAGAGTCGGACACAACTGAAATGACTTAGCTGCAACAGCAGGAGCAATGCAGGAATCATGGGAGATGTAGGCTTGATCCCTGGGTTTGGAAGATCCCCTAGAGAAGGACATGACAACCCACTCCAGTCTTCTTGCCTGGAGAATCCCATGGACAAAGGAGCCTGGTGGGCTACAGTCCATGCGGTCGCAAAGAATCAGACACAACTAAGGTGATTTAACACACACACATGCAGGGGAGAAGGACAGCAGGGATGGATATGTGGGGATGGAGTAACAGTCCCCCTTCCCCCGACTTCAAACTCACTGCACAGGACTAATTTTAAATCTCTAAGACAAGAGGAAGAGGAATTATGCCAGGAGCTGGAGAAGATCTTAAAAAAAAAATAATCTAGGTACACATGCTGCTTTAGAGCTCAGCAGACAGAGTCTCTCTTCCTGTCCTCACCCTGCCCCACTCTGCCACACAACAAAGCAGCTCCGGCTTCCCAAGAAGTGAAGACTCCGAGGTACTTACGTGCATGCGTGCTAAGTCGCTTCAGTTGTCTGCAACTGTTTGTAACCCTAAGGACTGTATCCTGCCAAGTTACTCTGTCCATGAGATTCTCCAGGCAAGAATACTGGAGTGGGCTGTCATGCTCTTCTCTAGGGGATCTTTCCAACCCAGGGATTGAACCTGTGCCTCCTGCATCTCTTGCATTGCAGGTGGATTCTTTACCACTGAGCCACCCAGGAAGCCTTCCAATGTGCTTAGTGGGGTTTATTCTCACTGAGGGCTCAGTCCCACACAGGGTGAGGGCCCCTGACAAAGAAGCCAAACACATGACCAAACTCATTCCTGAGCCCGAGGGATATACCAACACCCTGGGGACCCCCTTGAAATAAGAAGAGCCTCTGAGGGGAAGTTGATGGAGGTCCAGCGTGGGCACACAGAGATCTGTCAGGAGCACCAATGTGAATGTGTCCAAACACATACACACAGGCTGGTTATACAATGAAATTTTTCAGTTTCTATTCTGAGGGTCCGAGGTCTCCATGACCCTGAATCAGATGTTCCAACATTATCCAGATGCTTTGTACGTTCTTCCATTTCCAAAAGCTGTTTTTCTACAGGTGTTTTAGGTTATGTGAAAAAGAAAGGTTTAGGTTTTAGGTTAGGTTTTAGGTTATGTGGAAAAAAAAAATTTTCCAACCTGGGTATATGTTTTAACTAAGTCTGAAGATAAAGCTATGGCAAGCAGTTTCAGAGCTCAGAGAGAGAACTTAGATCCTCTCCTCCAGCTATTTGCCTTTTGTCTATTCATGGCAGAATAATACAGAGATTCTAGTACAGACATTTTACCTCAAGGAGGACACAGACTATATTATACTCTTATTTCAAGAAGGGAAATACAACCATAAATATCATGGACCAGGTTGCAGGAAATAAACACAATTTGCCTGATTCAACTAGCTTTTTGTTATGACTTGTTGCTAATGGTTTACTACAGCTTATTCTTCTATGAGTCTATCACTAGGGGAATGCTCTATGAACAATTTTTAAGTACACAGTTTAACAACTTAGTAATAAATGTAAATTTTAGAAATCTTGTAACCCAGCAGTTCCACTCTTAGGTATATACTCTGAAGAGAAAACCTCATACATGGGCCAGAGGAGACTTCAACGAGAAGATGTATTGCTGTATTGTTTGTAGTAGGGAAAAACATGTTTATCAGCAGGGTGGAATGAAATGAATTTGGAGTTATTCATACAAAGCAATACAACACAGCAGTTAAAATAAACGAGATCATTAAACTAGATCAATTGGTACAACAGGGGTAAATTGCAACGTAATGCTATTTGTAGAGGCGAACCTAGATTATCATACTAAGTGAAGTAAGTTAGAAAGAGAAAGACAAATATCATATCATATCATTTCTATGTGGAATCTAAAATATGACACAAATGAACTTATCCATGAAATAGAAACAAACTCACAGACACAGAGGGGAGAAAGGGGGAAGGATGGATTGGGATTTGGGGATTAGCAGATGCAAACTATTATACATAGAATGGATAAACAACAATGTCCTACTGTGTAGAACTGGGAACTATATTCAATAGCCTATTAAGTCATATGAAAAAAAATAGCAGAAATTAACACAACATTGTAAATCAACTATACTTCAATAAAATAAATTTTTTAAAAAGTTAAATTGAGTTACAAATGCATTTTTAAAAGTTTTTAAAAGATACATAAAAAATATACCCCAAGGGTTAATACTTAAAGTTCATCTTCAAAGAGGACTACATAGCCTTTCTGCATTTGTATCTATACAGTAAAAGGATTTTAATGAACAAGGAAGATAAACTCTAATGTGGTACAAGCTCTACTCTCTGGAAAGAAAAAGGAATAAAACTGTGATTGGAAGTCCGGGGATGTAACTATATTGCAACAGTTTGTATCTGAGGAAGGAAGGAAGAAAGGGAGAAAGGAGGGAAGGGAGAGAGAGAGAGAAGGAGGGAGGGAGGGAGGAAGGAAGAAGGGAAAGGAATCAATGCTAATATGACAAAATAGCAGCCCTTCAATCTAGGTAGCTGATTCATGAGTGTCAATTATATTTTTTCACAGTTTTTTTTTAATATTTAAACCATTTTTCAATTTAAAAATGGACAGCTTGCCAGCAAAAGGATTTTACCCCCTCGGCTATAGTGCCTACTTGCTTCCTGGGTTTATTAATGACCAAAGCACAAATAGGCATATCCTTGTATTAAATGCTTACACCCATCTCTTCTCATCCCCACACAAGCTACTGTTACCATTATATACATGCATCACCTTTAGTTTCTGTAGAAGATACTAGCTCCAGGAGACAGGATAAAAGGGAAAGGGAGGGGCGGGGGGTGGGGGGAACATGAAACCAAATCCTTGTAAGATAGAAAGAAACACTTGCTCTGTTAGAGCCCACTTTGGAAAGCTCTGTGTTTCTGTCACCTCAGGCACTCTGATTCATTCCGAGCATCTCCTCCAAATACAAGTCATTTAGCCAGCCAACAGGAGCAACAATTACTGTTGGCTTAAAAGATTGGTTGATTTCTCCGGTGTCTATTTGCCTGCAGTTCTGGCTCTCTGACAAATCAAGTCAGATCAATTTGTACCCTAAAGAGTAAATGGGAGGATGTGATTATTTTCTGGTTCAATAGAAAAGCATTTCATTTCAAAAGGCGACTGCATAGCATTTCTTCTGAGATTCACTAGGAAGGGGTCAGGTCTGTAGAGGGTAAATGATGGGTTCTCAGGAGGCTGGCTCGGCTTTGCTTCCCAGCTAAGCTTTAGGAACAGAAGTAGGATGTGGTGGTGAACAAAAAGCACACTCCACTGAGAGGGGAGTTTCTATTTATCTCACTTTCTTAGTCCAGGCTGCTATAACAAAATATGATAGACTGGATGGCTTAGCAACTACAGAACTTTATTTCTCGCAGTTCTGGAGGCAGGAGTTCTGAGATCAGATCCTAGTAAGGGGCCTCTTCCAAGTTGCAAGTAGGTGACATCTCTTTCTATCCTCACATGGCAGGAAAGAGCTAGGCAACTCTCCAACTTCTTCTTATAAGGGCACTAATTCCATTCATTAGGGCTCTACCATCATGATCTAATTACCTCCCAAAGGCCCCACTTTCTAATACCATCACATTGAAATGAGGGTTTCAACATAAGGATTTTGGAAGGACATAAACATTCAGTCCATTGCACCTGTGTTTAAGGGATATTTTCTTTCTTTGTCTCATCAGAAGCAGTGAGTCTTCCAAGAGTTAGAAAACATGCTAAAGATTCTGGAGGATAACTAGAAACATAAGTCTACTGGCAGCCACATCAAGATCTACAAAATTACCCTTGAAATGGGATAAAACCAAACAAAAACAGAAAGTTCTGAAGAACAAGAGGGAAACAGAGGTGACAAAACATTACAAGCAGTTTGGTCCTTGACTTTCTAATGCCCTTTAATTGTCTGCCAATAGATCTGCTGTTTGAGACACAGAATTGGAGATTACTTCTGGGTTCCCATGACTGAGGGCTTTCCCTGTGGGCTCTGCCTCCTGAGATGTAAACTAACACTTGGACTGAATCTTCAGGGTCAGACTCAACCATCACTCCTGTATATTTTCCATTCCCTCTCCCTGTAGACATTACAGTTGACACACAGGAGTTGGAATAATTTAGGAGAAACCCTGCAGTTTTGGGGGCAGGTTGCATGGGTTCAGTTCTCTGCTCGGTGGCATATGTTGTAAGACCTTGACAAACGATCTAAGGTTCAATTTCCTTCTCTGTATCACAACAGTGATCGTGTCTTCCTCAGAGGGTTGTTGTTAAAGGACATGGTGGGCATGAAGCTCTTAGCAGAGAATCTGGTGTAGATCAAGTGCCCAATAGATGTTCACTGTGGATTATTGCGGCTGTGATGCTATTTGGTTTCCAATGAAAGACCCGGAGATTTTAAATCTAATTTTTTGTGGGAATATGTTCATTACTTTAGTGGACCTCTGACCTGAGAGGTGCAGTCAAGGCTGCCTCTGAGATATTCCTATTTATCATGGAATTGTCATCTTTCCTTTTGTATTTATTTATTTCGCTATACCAGGTCTTAGTCGCAGCATGTGGGATCTTTGATCTTCACTGTGACATGCAGGTTCTTTAGATGCAGCATGTGGGATCTAGTTCCCTGATCAGGGATGGAACCCTGGTCCCCTGCATTGGGAGTGCATCCTTCCCAATAAGGTCCCCATCCTTCCTTATAGTGATCTGCATGGCCATCAGGTATTTGCTCTTGGTCTCTGTCGCTATAATACTCCATGGGAGGTAAGCACCTTGTGTAGCAATGGGCATGAAGTCTGAAGGCAAGAGTTCTGGTTCTTTCTGTGGCAATATCCAGTGGTGTACGAGCAATTTGTTGATCATCACTGCTTTTGATTTCCTCATCTGTAGAATAAGATCATTTTTCATGTTCTATTTACTTCACCAGTTTATAAAAAACTGGGGGAAAAAATGAATGTGAAGGTATGTTGACTTGTAAATACTAAGAAGGAAATGAAAGAGATGCTGGTTATCTTTATTCTGACATCTGCAAGTCCTTGAATGCACGAACCCAACCATCTATCACGGTAACACAGAAGGTAGGAAGTAGGTCTACATAATACTCCTTTCACTAGCTTCATATTGTAACAAGAGGCTGTATAAATATCATTGATAATGGTGGATCCCCTGGTAAAGTTTAAAACTTTTCAATATAAACTATAATTTCTATCTGCAAACTGTTCATTGCTGACACACATGACATAAACTTGGCAAACTAGAAGACTTCCTTCCTTAATTTAGAAACTGATCATACACAGTTCCTGGTTGATTCATATATCACATTTATGTCTGATTTTAAAGTCTAATTTTCATAAAGGATTGCTAAGGGACAAACATTTTTGACTTGTTTTCTTTTTTACTTTCAAAACACAATTGTCATGTAAAGGATTAACTGACTTGGTGTTTTCTGGCTATATTTTGAAAGTCTCTCAAGCTGTAGCCAAGCCCATTAAAACTTTGTTTGCAACAGGAAACGGCTGCCACTTACAAACATTTTCTTTGGGTCTCTGTTAAGACTAGGCTAATACCTACTGTTATTATGATCCACTGCACAGTCCCATCAGCAATGAGGCTTACAAAGTAAATTGTAAATAGTTTATTTGCAACAAGCATTTCCTGCTGCTAAAGACTTATGAACACCCTGCTTCATATCCTTGAGCATTTTGGAGGTGATTAATCACCACTCCTGTTTAGAGGATGCAAATATAGGCAACAAGGGAAAATGTATTTATTGATATTAATGGGATTTACTTTAGCTTTTGTTTTGAAGTGTTCGGTCTCCCTAGTTATGGTGAGACTAGAACTCTCAGACCTTTTGTTACGGGGAAATCTCTTTGTCCTTATCTTCATGCCTTTGTTCACACTGTCTCCTCAGCCGGGATGCCCCCACTCCTCCACTATTTCTGTATCTGTCAAAATCCTTTCATAGGCCCCATTTGGAGATGCCTCGTTCCTACCCTCAACCCCAAACCAACTCCCTCTCCCCTGAGCTCTCATAGCCATATACTTGTATCTCTGCATGCTGTTTGTTTTGCTTTTTATTTCTTCATCTCATATGGAATGTTACATCTCTTGAAGGACTGTGACCTATGTCATTCAGACTTTTATCTCTCTCTCACTAAATAGTGTGGCTCAGTGATAAAGAATCTGCCTGTTATTGCAGGAGATGCAGGAAACACAGATTTAATCCCTGGGTCAGGTAGATACCCTGGAGGAGCAAATGGCAACCCAATCCAGTATTCTTGCCTGAAAAATCCCATGGATAGAGGAGGCTGATGGGCTACACCCATGGGGTTGCAAAGAGTCAGACACAACTGAGCAACTGAGCATACACACATTCATGCATATGCCAACACCTACATGATGTTTGTACATAGTACACACAATAAATGATAGCTGACAGATCATACCAGCTGTAATGTACTCATTCAATAAGCATCTACTAAGTATTTCCTAGGTACTAAGTACTTCCTGGTTAGTGCTAGACTCTGAAATTGGGAAGGGATCAAGGATAAATAAGACATGGTCTAATGAAGGAGATGACAGTGTCAACAAAAATGACAGCACATTGTGATAAATGCTCTGATGAAAGTATGCAAAATAATACGGAAACACAAGAGAGGGAGAGACCAACTCCACTAGGGGGTGTCCCGACAGGCTTCACGGAATAGACAAGCTTTGAACTTCAACTGAAAGGATGGGAGAAATCCATCAGGTGACAAGGGTGTGGTGGGTGTGAAAGGCATCAAAAGAAATGGGAATCTTTTATGGAAAAGTCATGAAGGTGTGAAAAGGATGATGCTGGGGAAGGAAGTGTGGGAGTCGTGTGATCAGAGCCTTGGGAAGTTAGTGGTGAGTGTAGGGAGACTGGAGGCTGGAGAGATGCGGAGCAAGGTGAAATAGTTTCCATGCCTGGCTAAGGCACTTCCCCTTGACCCAGCCAGCAGGCAAGAGATCTATGTCAGGTTTTGCAGCAGGAGAGAAAATGAATCAGGTCTGGGTTTTAGAATGATCCTGCTGATGGCTGGCAGCTCAAATGACCATCGCTTTTGGCACTTGTTTCCATTTCCTGTCCCTGGCATTTCTGTTCTACCGCAATTTAGGGAATTTAGAGCAAATGAGGGTGAGTTCCCAAAACTGTTAACTCCCTTTAACGCTTCAGTCCAAAGTAGTCACATGCTCAGAATATAAATTTACTTTTGCATACTTTCACGTAGGCAATCACAGTAAAATAAATGTTGCTAATCAGTGTTGGTCTCAAAAGCTAACAGTGTTTAATTTCTCTCCCCGTTCCCTGTGAAATAGCTTTGCCTTTATAAGGAGTCAGAGAGGAAGGGAATGGGGCAAGTGAAATGTATGAATAAAGCAATCAGAGTAGTTTAATTAAGTGAAACTCTGCCAGCTGCTGTGAATGTGACCCCACAGCCTTATTTTGTTTATATTTCAAATCATCCTTTCTAAAGAAAGAGAAGAAACTTGCCTAGTAAGAATCTTTCTACAATCCCTCACCGCTACCCCATCCATACAGACACCCACATACACACACTGTGAGGCAAAGGAGATCTAAATGGAATCATTTCTCAGACCAACAACAGTGAGAGGCAGTGGGAACTGTTAGGGGTGACTCTCTAAGCCTTGTTAACAGCATCTAAAGTGCTTCAGGATCCTGCAGGGAGGGGAGATATCCTAAAGTTTCCAAAAACACAGAAGAAGCAGTGGGGGTTGAAGGATGCTCCAATTCTCCACTGGTTCTGCCACCCTTTGGTCAGTCTTAAAGAGCAAGGAGGGGCCTTGCTATGAGCTGAGAATCCTGATTTCCTAAATATCATGCTTTTTCAGGACCATACCCTTTAGCAGCCCAGAATGCAAAGATCTCATTCCACATAGCCAGTGTCCTTTTTGCAGTCCTTGGAGGGAAAACAATTAGCCTGTTCATTTTAACTGTTGACTTATCTCTAGCCAGTGAGAGCAACAGTTCAAATTTGGACTTGAAAGTCAGACCTCCCCAGTTCTGATCTTTAATTCATAACTTTCTGTGTGATCTGAGGGCAAATTACTTACCCTCTCTAGGCATTGAGTCTCTCATCTGTAAAGGAAAGTAAAGAACGCACCCACCCCACAAGTTATCGTGAGGATGAAGTAATGGATATTGTCGACACCGAATAGAGACCTTATAAATGTTAGTATCATCAGCAAGTATCAACCAAACCTTCCTACCTATTATTTCTTATCTAGTAATACTAATTAGTGTGAATTGGCTTATTATTATTATTACTTTAGAAACAGAGCTGTAGAATCTTGGTTGTAAAAAAAAAAAAGGTCAAAGAACATGAACTCCACCTCTTCAGAGAAGGAAACTGAAGCTCAGTGATCTGTCCTGAGGCCCTGCCTCAGTAGTGGCCAAACAGGGACCGGAGCCCAGGGGCCCCAGTTCTGGGTAAGGGCCCTTTCTACCACGCCATGTTTCGCTCTGTGAGAAACTGCAATCACAGAAGGTCACTGAATAACCTGAGAAGCTGGTGGTCAGTCATGCACTCAGCTCCCAGACGCATCTCTAAAACCAGGACAGTGGCAGGCAAACTGGGTAGTTGGCCTCCTTACTTAAGGCAAACCCTTGATAAGTATTTATGCAGCAGTGAATGAATGTCTCCTACGTACCAGTTAAGTTCTCTGTAGGAAGGTGTTGGCTTATGCTGGGACAAGAACACACAAGAAAAGAGAAAGCGGTGGGGGAGTCTGGCCTTCTGTATCAACAATGAGAAGTCTAATGGGCCAGAAAACTGTATCTTCTTGGTTAAAAAGAAAGTCTCTAAAAATGGTTCCTTTATGAGAAAAGAAAACTGAGAAGTAAAGACAGATCATGATGAGCTTTGTCTAAAGGAAAAAACAAAAGGTTAGTCAATAAAACACAGCCACAGAGGTGGGGTTTGGGGTACTAGCTGGCCCTGATTCATTTCTTCTTGAAACTCCTTCTTAGCTGGGGACTGGGAACAAGACCAAGACTCCCCCTAAATGTATAGAGGGGCACCTACCCTGTCTAGGGCAGGACATGCCACGTATGTACCCGCCAGGGGCTGCATGGCATGGGAGATGCCAGGAGACAAGCAAACTTCCAACCTAGAGAATTATCATGGTCTGAGAGATGGAAATGGAAGGACAGAAGGATAATACCACTGGCCAGCCGCTTTCAGAATAATTGAAAGATTCTTATATTGTGAGTCACAAGCAGCCCAGAGAGACAGTCAGGAAGTACAAGCAATATTTCAGGGCCCAAGAATTTCCTGCACATAAACAACCATCACTCTCCCTCCAAAACAAAAAGGTATTTCCCCAAAATCTAGTGCCACCTTAAACTGGCAAAGCAAGTGCCTTCCTGCCATGACTTATGTAAAACTGCATACTAGCAATATGGTTTTTGTTTAGTCGGTGGGTTAAACTCTGAAACATAGAAAATATTCATTCCCTTTTTATTAATAATAGTTTATTGCACAAACTCCACCTGATGGTGAGAGCTAAGAACCAATGGTCCTAACCAATGGTAATTACTAATTCCTTTTCAGAAAGTTTCCACTTCCCTCAAATGCTCTTTCAGATGATCCGGGGTGAATTACAGCCCCTGCTCTGTACCTGAGCCTTGTCTTGGACTTGGCAAACAAAAGAGTTCATTCCTGCTCTCCCACTGTATTATTCTATGACAACAGAATAGTGAAAATATTTTGCCTATACTCTCAACACAGCATTGAGGCCCCGACCAGTTTTAGATTGTTCTTAGAACTTATCATGTGTAACAGACCCAGGGAAAGAGGAATGGGACACTGCTTTGAGCTCCTAGAAGCTGTGTTTAGGAGCCCAGCAGACAGACTTGTCAAAATCAACCAGACCAACCCTCCAGATACCAGACACGTACAAAGGGGCAGAGAGGTTGCTGTGGTTCTCATCCAGTAGCTTTACCTGTTTCTGTTGCCACTTCATGCAAAAGCTATTCTTGTAGTTGGACCAAGGTCACCAAACCAGGAAGAATAAGATCCACATGACCCATGATGAAATTTGGCAGCAAGTCTGGGATTCCCTTCCCCAACAGGGCCGTGGTTCTGAATGCTTTCAGCATAAAATCAACTAGCTGAGAAAACACCTGTTGTTCATTCCCGCCACCATCAATAAGAGACTTTTTCTGATCTGCTGCTACCGCTTCCCCTGCTACTTAACTAAATATTCTGAGCAGGGCAAAGTGTAGGCAAAATTGAATAGTAGATGGAGTCTGCCTGAAAGATTCTCTCCATTTCTCTTTGAGCACAATTTTGGCTATGCCAGTGACCTCCTACTGACTCAAGGGCAACAGGATACCATAAGCTGGGCACCCAAGCTAAAATTGCCACTTCCGTGGTAATATGCTCCAGCCCTTTCCAGAACCATGTTCCTTCTTTGGAATTACTTCTCTCTGTCCTGTCCTTTTCAGGGCCTTTACAACCATCAGGCCAAAGAATCTTAGTTAATCTAGATGGTAGTAAGGGATTCTGGTGTATTTGCACTATAAGTCCTTCACTTTTGTAAAACAAAGAAGTTATATAATAGTAGAACAAGCATCTCATTCAAAATGCTCTTCTAAAAGTAACAGAACTGGGATTCAAAGTGGCCTGACTCTTAAGTACAGTTCTCCCACCATTATAAATAGATGGGGCCACATTCAAAGATAATTTTCTTAAGATGTGTTAACTCTTTTTGATCTGATGTCCTCAGTCTTTCTCTACTAATGCTTTATTTTGATGGATGCAATTGATCAAAAAAGATCTGGTTACTCTTTGCAACATTCTCTGGTAGAACTCTGGCTCTCTGAAGGAGATCCATGATGTAAAATAGTACCACACAGCTTCAACTGCCTTTTTCCTGAGGATCAGTCACTATACTGTGACGGCTCTGAACAAGAATTATCTACTGTATCTGCTTGTGTATACTTCTCTAGATCATATCCCAAGATACAAACAAGACTAAGGGCTCTTGAGGACATTTCCAGTCAACCGAGCTGAACATTTCACAGACCGTCAAATGAAATTGAGAGATTTTAGGACAATTTGAATAAACAATCCTAGATAAATAATTCCTGGTTCCCTGAACCATGATGATAGAACAGCATCATCCTGCTTTCTCTCCAGCTCCTCAAGGCTTTATCTTAGCCCATAGAGTCCCAACAGCTGTATGCCAGACTGTTAATGTTGAAAATGTTGCCCTGTGTTTTAATTGGGAAGAAGTTCTGGAGATTTAACAAGTGCAGTTGTGTGGAAGAGGAAGCAGAATTTGTCTTAAGAGAGTTTGGGGAAATTTTATCAGTAAGCTTATTTCTTGGAGCAGGTTGTTACAGTGATTTTGTCCCCTCTGGATACAAAGTCCTAATAAATTACTTCTTAGGAAAAGAGGCAGAAGAATTGGGTAAGTGATAGGAAAACTATTCTGTAACTATTTATTTTGTCTTCTTGTATCTCCATTTCAGATTTTCTTCACTTCTCTTTCATTAAAGATAGGAAAGTTATTTTATAAATCTAAAATATTTTTTAATATTTCTTAGCTCTCCTTCAGTGATTATGCAAAATATGAAAATGCTGTATAAATTGTCCAGAAGTCAGGGCTAAGAAAGACTCCAATTGGTATCAGAATTTATTTTAAAATACAGGTCAAGGGACCAAGAGCTTAGAATAAAAATAAGGGGTGGGGTGAAGAGTGTTGGTGGGTTGCTATGATTATAAGCAAGCAAAAGATATAGGGATCAAAAGGTCAAGTGTAAGAGGAAGAAATGAGTAGGTCCCATGGGTCAGGGCAGATAAGGTCAGGAGTCAAGAGGTCAAGTCCAGCCAAGGAATGGCCCTAGGAAGCAGACAGCCTTCTAAGTGGGCCTTCCTCTGGGTCAAAACTCCGTTCCACTTTATTTATAAACCATCCCTACATAGAAACCTGTCTGGGAGTAAATCCAATGAGCATACAGGTATTTCTGAAGAAGAAAAGGAAACAAGAATTAATGAACCCCAAATGCATACCAAACATTTGACATACTCAGTTTTCACAATTCTTTGAGAGAGAATGTATGTCATGTTTCAAGATTGCCTCTCACCTTTTGATCATGTTGCTATGTTTAGGCAGTTCCCTATCTTATGAGTTCTGCCTCCCTAAAGTCATCAGAAAATTTGCTTCCCCAGAGACCTCAGCATCAGAACAAAGGCATGATGCCTAGGATCTGCCACTGAGACGCTCCCAGGCAACAGTTTAATCAGAAAAGATGAACCACAGGAAGGAGGTGATGCCTGGGACCCATTTGCTGGCAAGGATGATGGCAGACACATCCAGTCTTCTGGGGTACCAGTTGTCATAAGGTCAATTTCTGGCCCAGAAGTATTAGTGCTAGCAAAGCTGCAGTAGAGCCTGTGTTCCTGGCAGCCATTCTGTGCTCTGGGGGGAAGTGGGGTCAGCAGCTCCCTTACTGGCTCACTTCTGAGGCATAGTTTCAGGCCTTGACCCCAGGAGCTTAGCCTCAAGCCTGCTTCTCTAGCCTTGCCAGCCGCTTTGTGACCTACCCAGTATCTTTTCTGCCTAATCAGTGAGTCAGCTGCTGTTGCTCACAATTAAGAGCCCTGAGTGTTTAAAGATAAGTATTGCTGCTATCTCTTCTTATTGAAAGGAGGCCAAAATTGAAAGAAGAGAATAAATTAAAATAAAAGAATAAAAGGTCAGTAATTTGTTCAAGGACATAAAGTTCATCAGTAGCAGAGACAGTATTTGAAGCCAGGTGTGGCTCCCCATTTACAATTAGAAAAAGATAAGGGAAGGAGCACTTCTGAGCAGTGGGGTAGGAACAGCTTCCTTTTCCACAAATTGCAGATACCTTAGAAGTTGGGACACCTTTTTCTCTTTGCTTGCGCTCACTTCTATGACTTCACATTGTGCCAATAAGCATATGGGAGACGCTAAAGATAAACCAGCACCACCAATTTCCATTGCTACCTTCAAATATTGCCGTTCACAGTTTGCAAGGGGAGGAACTACTGTCTGTGGATTGCAGAGGAGGTGGCCAACTGTTTGGGGTTTGTTTACCATTGCTTTTCATGAGTCACGGTGAATTATGTATTATTCATAAACTGTAGGTTTGAAGAAAGTTCCCTTGTGCAGTTTCTGCTCATTGGTTCCTTCAATCCAAGATTGAAACAAATAGCACAGATAATGAAGTATATAAATCCACCTGCATTTTCTAATTGTGTGAACTAATACCCTGAGAATCAGAAAGAGAGGTTAGAAGAGCAGGCTTTAATACAGAATCCTGCCATGTACATGAAAAAATAAAAACTGGGCATACTGATAGATATATAACAAACTGGAGATAATCTACTGGCACCTTAAAATTCCAATATCCTTTAAGGTGAAAAAACAAAAATGCAAAAGACCTCAGGCAGATGCCAGGAGATAGCACAGCTCCAACTATAATGTAAAGTAGCAGAAATCTGTCTTAGAGCTCCAACGCTCCCATTCTTTCCTCCTTTATTCCTCTAAATGGTGCACTCAACCTTTCCAACCCTCAAATATCTAGATTCTCTCTCTCCAAACTTCATTCAACAACCCACTCATCCACCTTCAAGTGAAGTCAAAGTGGCTCAGTTGTGTCCTCCTCTTTGCAACCCCATGGACTTCTCCAGGCCAGAATACTGGAGTGAATAGCCATTCCCTTTTCCAGAGGATCTTCCAACCCAGGGATCGAACCCAGGTCTCCTGCATTGCAGGCGGATTCTTTACCAGCTGAGCTACCAGGGAAGACCTCCACCTTCAAACCAAGATACAAATGACTAATAGCAACGAAAAAAAAAACTACTCCTTCCCTGGGCATTTACACTTAAACTCAGTCAAAAACTTAACTACAGGGATTGCATTTTGTAGTGGTCATCAGTCACTTGTTGTTGCCCCCAAATCCTTTTTTTAATCTCATAACAAAAATAGTATTCTTTGATATATACATAGAAATAGGTAACATATTGTGATGGCTAGTTTTATGTGTCAATTTTGGTCACAGAGCGACCAGATATTTGGTTTAAACATTACTTCTGGGTGTGTCTGCCAGTGAGCTTCTGGATGAGACTAGCATTGAATCAGTAGACTGAATAAAAACTGATTGCCCTCCCCGTTGTGGGTGGGCCTCTTGAAGGTCTGAGTAGAATAAAGACTGAGTGAGAAAGAATTTTTGTTTAGTTGCTCAGTTGTGTCCGATTGACTTTCTTGTAACCCCGTGTACTGAAGCCCACCAGGCTCCTCTGTCCATGGGATTTCCCAGACTAGAATACTGGAGTGGGTTGTCATTTCCTTCTCCAGGGGATCTTCCGAACCCACAGAATTAACCTACATCTCCTGCATTGCAGGCGAATTCTTTACTGCTGAGCCACCAGAGGAGCAAAGTGGCTCAGTGGTAAAGAATCCATCTGATAAAGTAGGAATCGCAGGAGACATGGATTCAATCCCTGGATCAGGAAGATCCCCTGGAGAACATGGCAACCCACTCCAATATTCTCCTGGCATAATCCTATAGACAGAGGAGCCTGGGGGCTATAGTCCACAGGGTTGCAAAGAGTCAGACACAACTAAGCGATTGAGCATACACGAGAAAGAATTCTTCCTCTCTGCCTGATGGCATTTGTGCTGGGTCATTGGTCTCCAGCCTTCAGGCATAGGCTAAACTCTATCATTGGCTCTTCTGAGTCTCCAGCTTGCCAGCTTTAGCCCCTATATTCACATGGGCTAATTCATTACAGTAGATGATAGACGGATATATAGACAGATAGATAGATGATAGATTGAGCAATCTTATTGGTCTGTTTCTCTGGAGAATTCATATGAATTCATTATGCATCTGTATTCATTATAAAGTATTAGAAAATAACAAATCCTGGGAATTCCTTGGCGGTCTAGTGGTTAGGAGTCCTTGATTTCACTGCCAAGAGCAGCCGTTTGATCCCTTGTTGGAGAACAAAGATTTCATGAGCTGTGTGGTGCAGCCAAAATAAACAATGAATCCTTATGGGCCTACCACCCAATCCAAGAAATAAACTCTGATTGCTCTTTTCTTTTCTGTTCTCCAGGCTTCTTCTCAGCTGTCCAAAAATTAGGGACTTCCCAGGCAGTCCAGGTGTTAAGACTCGGCGCTTCCACTGCACTGGGTGAGGGTTTGGTCCCTGGTCTGGGAACTTAGTTCCTGCATGCCATACCTCATGACCAAAATACATATATATTTTGATCACCTTCTTAATGTCTTGATAGTTCCTCACTGTGTAGATCCTGTCTTCTCAACAATAACTAAACAAATTTAAAAATTGTATTTCCCAGTTCTCCTTGTGCAGGACACCCAGGGTGATTGATATTCCAGCAATACAACGCATCCATATTAGATTGATTCAGAATAAGTTGTACAGGGAACAGGTGGGGCATGAGTAATTCACATTTCTAGCATGGACTGGAACCAGCAGCATAGTGGCTTCCTGATCATAGGAGATCCTGCAACTCCTTTGGAAGGTCACTTTGGAATGTGGATGTGCACACTGAGGCTATTCCTGGAAGCTCACCTAAAGTCTGTTTCTTCAATATTTGTGTGATTCTTTAATCTCTGTATCCCTAAATAAATTCCTTTCTGCTTAAAGTAACCAGAGAAAATACATTGAGTACAACTAAAGAACTCTGATCAATACAAAAATTGGACTATAAATGGTTGCAAATAACAGGTTTCAAGGACATGGAACATTAGATTGACTATCTGACCAATCTGGGCTTGAAGTAAGTATTGGAGTATCATTAAATGATGGGATGTGACCCATGGTGTGTGAGATGATAAAACAGCAACTTAAATATTATCTTTTGTCATTTGGAATTGTTGCAGGAAAGGGGACCTCTTCCAGGGCCTGAGAGTGGGCTCTTGTCTAACACTTGGAAATGAGTTGTCTGAGGAGGCACATGTGCTGACAAAGCAAGATAATTTATTGGGAAGGGGCACCCAGGTGGAGAGCAGTACTCTGCCACGTGGCTCACAGCCTCAGGTTTTACGGTGATGGTGTTAGTTTCCAGGTTGTCTCTGGCCAATCATTCTGACTCCTTGGCCAAGATGGATTCCAGCAAGGATTCCGGGAGGTTAGTAGGACATATGGCCTGACATCTCCTCTCTCCTTTTGACCTTTCCTGAATTCTTCCAGTTGGTGGTAGTTTGTTAGTCCCACATTACTTACCAGACCTCCTGTTGTTAAGATAACTCATGCACCTGGTTACTACAGTGCCTGGGAGGCCAGGAGGCTTCAGTCAGTGTTTCCCTAACAGAATGAAGTGTCTATTGAAAATTTTAGCTTCCCTTTTGATTGTTTTCCACTTAACACCATTACATGGGGTTAAGGAATATAAAAACTGGGGGTTGGGATGGCTGCCTCTACTAGCATCCGTGAGCTTATAAAAATGAAGACAGACTCAAGAATGTAAATTGTCATACCCAGGTATTCTTAGAGAAACAGGACTCCTTTAAAAGAGTTTTTTTAATCTCTTATAGTCACATGGCTGTCAAATGCAAAGCCAATGCAGTCAGATCTGGTCAGTTACTGAATTTCAATACAAGTTGAACTCATGTCCTCACTAGATATCATATGTGAAAGTCAGAGCCTTGTTTGGGAAAGGGGGACCACATGAAATGGAATGAGGGCACTGAACGGATCTAGATGATTCTGAGTAGCCTCAAACTCCACTGCACCTTTCTTACCAAAAGAAGCCAGTACCTTCTCCCCTGTCTGAAGATGCTCATCTGGCCTGCTTGAAGAATTTATAGTGACCTCATCTGAGACTGTTATCTCCTACAGGAATTCCAGTTCTCCTGCCTTTCACCCATGATCCTTCCTTCCCTGCAGACTTGTAACTAGTTCTAGATCTAGCATGCCTTTAGGGACCAATTTAAAAAGTCAAACACAGAAGGAAAAGATTCATACGCCAAAAGAAGTGCAAGATTTTGCTAAAAGTAATGTTGGTAAAAACTTGGAGAATTTATTGAGTATTCTGCCAGAAACATAATTTTATGGGCCAAATTATTAGCATGGATGCACTAGCCAGAAATCCAGGGATTCTCCTTAACTTGAGCCAATTGTTAACTCAGTTGGTAGACTGTAACCTGGATTCCACTGTGTTCTGTCACTGAAGGAAGCTGAAATGCTATGACTCCAGAAGCTTAGGGAGATAAGACTGTAGAAATGGATTTATCATACACAATATCTAGCACATACCCAAACTAAGACCAGAGAACACTCCCTTTTCTAAAGCACTGGGGAAAATATTGATAAAGAAAGAACCAGAATCCTTGAAGAGTGCTTTGCTGAATTTCTGCTGTACCCTGAGGATGAAGGTGGGAGACGTTGCTATTAAAATTAGTTTCCTGATTTCAGCAGGGTTGATGGACTTCAAGAGGGGCAGACACTAAATAGTAGAATTTAAGTGCCAGAGACAGAGTAGATGTAGTGATTAAAATAGCAGAATGATTTGACTTCCAGGGATCTTTTGATGGTGGCTAATTGATGACGAGGTTTCTAAAACTGAACTAGGTGGGCAGCCTATTCAGGATTTCCTTGCCCTGTAAAACTGAAAAATGTCTAAGCCCAGTGAACCTAGACTTAAATCATCATACCTGTCTTAAATCATCACTAGAGAATCATGGCCTATTTCCCAATATTCAGACTCTCAATCCAGTGAATGAAAAGGAGAAATCTTAAGGAAGGACATTGTAAGAACCTATGAAAATGTCTCTATCCCTTTACCTCAAGCGCCTGCATACATTTACCAAGGTGACTGTGTACTAGAGAATGGGAAATAACTATATCTTTCACAAATTATCAACATGGCTTTGGACATGTACTAACCCCCAGGGACCCAGAATATCACTGCTCCCCCCACACATATTCAGAGCAGAGCCTTACATAAGGGGATCCAGAGATAAATGGAGTTTGAGTCCAAGTTCATTTCATGGTAGGAACAAAGTTGCTGTTAATTCAACCTCTGGTTATTAGCCCCGTTTCCTGAATTACAGTCTGAGTGGATATAAGTAGTAAATAGCAGAATCTTCAGAATAAGTAGTAAACAGCAGAATCTTTGGCTTCCTGACCCAAAGTAAAAACTACTGGGACTGTCTCTTCCTAACAAAATAGTAAACCAAAAGCAACCCTGTATTTTTAAGAGGATTCTGGAAATGTGTCATAATCAAAGAAAACTAAAGGAATGGCGAGTTCTGTTATGCCCTCATTTAACTCACCTGTGTAGTGACTACATGGCTCTTAGAGCATGAGAGCAGGTTATCAAAAGCATAATCAATAATTTCTGTTGCTGCTACTCTTCCTAAAGTCGCCTGTGCTAGAGCACACTGACCCACTCTGGCCATCTAAGATGTAGTTATCATATCTACAAATGCTTTACTCTCTGTCATAATAGCCTAAAACAACAGAAGAAATTTGCTTTCAAGGCTGAGCACTGAAGAATTGATATTTTCGAATTGTGGTGCTGGAGAAGACTCTTGAGAGTCCCTTGGATTGCAAGACCAAACTAGTCAATCCTAAAGTATATCAACCCTGAATATTCATTGGAAGGGCTGATGCTGAAGCTGAGGCTCCAATACTTTGGGCACCTTATGTGAAGAGCCGACTCTTGGAAAAGACCCTGATGCTGGGAAAGGTTGAGGGTAGGAGGAGAGAAAGGGGTGACAGAGGATGAGATGGTTAGTATCACCGACTCAATGGACATGAATCTGAGCAAACTCTGGGAGATAGTGAAATACAGGGGAGCCTAGTATACTGCAGTCCATGGAGTCGCAGAGTCGGACATGACTTAGCAGTTGAACAACAAAACAGGCACAGAACGTTCATGTCCTGCCTGTGAGCTATACCAATTCTCTGTGCTTCTTTTATTTGTGAAAAAAAGAAATTCTATCTCATTTAAGTGTTACTATTTCAGGTCTCCTGTACTAAGAGGTAAGAAAATTTCTAACAGAAATACGGACCATGTCAAAATGCATACCATACTCAAAGGATGTGGAAAGAAGGATTTGGAGGTATTTGGCCTTTCCTATTTGATAAATGCCCTAGAATGAAAATGTAGAGTCAGATGGTTTTTCTTGAAGGTCATTAGAAAGACTATCTTAATTGTAACAGTCCACGAGCTGCTGGTCTACACAGTCAATTTAAATGGTAGGTCAAACATTCTAAGTTTGAGTTTTTAATCCATCAAAGTTGTGGTTAAGCTGAACTGACCAGTTGTTCTATGGGACCAACAAGTCAATTCTAACCAGGCACTGAATAGACTCAGTCTGTGAGACTCACCTGCTTTCGATTAACAAAATGTCTTCATTTCCACCATATAACAGCAATTTTTTAAGTTTTGATTTTTTAACGTATACATAGCCACAGACCTATTCTTTTTCTCTTGGTTCTGGAACCAATACAGAATTTGCTAGTTTGACTGAAAGCTTAATCTCTCTAGAGCTCAGTAGTGAAAGAATAATAACACTACACCCACTATAAATTCCATCAGTAGAGGACTTATGAAGATGAATGAGGCCACATTGGGCCAATTTCCTGTTTCATGTAAATCTAAAACAAAGTCAGAGTCACGTGGGATTAGAACCATAGGCACTATTTTTTAGATTCCCAGAAGAAAGTCACTTTATCAACATAAATTTGGCACAATTTTGAAACATAACAACATCCATTTCATTGGCCCATTGACTTGCTGTAGTAAGTTGGATGTTTTCCTTATTATTTTATGCCTAAAGCCACAGAAAGATTAATGTTACAAGTTAAGCAAACAGTTTGATATTTACAGCTTAGTCTGTTGGTGAATATTAAAGTTCTTTCCTAGGCCCAGCTTCCTGAGGACCATGGGAGAAGGTCACATATGTACTGTGGAGACAGTGCACTTTTTCCCTAATGCTCAGTCCACAGATTAATGTCGATGTTCAAAAGCAGGGAACACAAGGAATAGCTACCATCTGTCATTGAAGCAAGGGTAGAGAGTGGTGAGTCAATTTAGAGAATATACTGTTTATGAATAAGGAATAAGATCTGTATCCAGCTCTGGGTCAGAAATAAGCATTGATTTAATAAATGAGAAGCAGTGGTGAACTAGTACTTCCAAGGGGATCTGCTGGATTCTAAATTTCCATAACATCATTTCCATCAAGATATCTTGTTGAGAATGTCAGCTACATGGAGGACATGAGAGCCACTGAGGCCCTTGAGAAGTTTTATTTCTGTGACATTGGAGAAGAAGGCAGTGAACCCTCGGTGATGAAGGAAGAGAAGTATTGTGGGACCCTTTTTGACAGCTGGTAGCATAATGAATACAGGGACTCTAGGCTATCTGTGAAGAGTAAGAATATGCCACCCTGAAAGATGCCACTTTGACACATTGATTATTTTGAGCTGAAGACAATTGAAAAAAATAAGACAAAAAAAGTTCTCTATCCTTCCCCTACTTGCTTAAAAGCAGGATATAAATTCGTAAAGTTTCCCCTTCTCCCCTCTCTTCCAGGAAAGACAGAAGTTAAACATCAGAGATATCCTAGACCCTTATTAGCCTAGAGACAGCACCAGTAGAATCTACATAGCAAACTTAATTGGCCTTTATCTTCTCCTAGTCCCCCTATATACTTACCTTAACCAATTTCACCCTCAACAGAAGTTCAAACTGCAGCCGAACACAATTACCTGCAGAACTGTCTAAAATGCAGATTCTGTTCCTCATACCCATCAGGATAACTACTATCAAAAACAAACAGAAAATACATTGCCAGCAGGAAGAGAGAAGTTGGAACCCTTGTACACTGTTGGTGGAAATGTAAAATAGTGCAGCTTCTGTGGAAAACAGTATGATGGGTCCTAAAATTAAAAATAGAACTACTCTCTGACCCAGCAGTTTCACTTCTGGAGATACCCAAAAGAACTGGAAGCAAGGTGTCAAAGAGATATTTGTATACCTAGTAGCACTATTCATGATAGTCCAGAAGTGAAGCAACTCAAATGCCTACTGACAGATAAAATGGATAAATAAGCTGTGGTATATGCGTCCAGTGGAACATTATTCAACTTTAAAAAGGAAGGAAATTCTGACACATGCTACAATATGGATGAACCTTGAGGCACTGAGCAAAGTGAAATAGCAAAGATAGCTATAAAAACAAATACTGTATAATTTCACTTACATGAGGCACCAGGAGTAGCTGAATTCATAGAGAAAGAAAGTAGAATGGTGGTGAATGGTGGTGGATGGTTCCTCAAGATGACTGTTCTCTTGCTGTCTGTATGTCCCCTACTTGACCAGTCCCCGTTACACCTACACCTCACCTGCATGAATGTGCTCACCCCTGCCCCAGCTAGTGATTATTCTAATCCTTAGGCCAGAACAGCTCTACCTGGTTGTTTATTAAAGAAAAACATTTGCCCGCATGATGGTTGTTAACCTGAGGGGCTGTAAGGCGTGGGTCTCAACTGCTGGTTTCCCTGATAACTGATGAGCCAACCTGACTTCAATTCCTCCTATAAGTGGTAGCCTTCTTCTCCCCCAAGTCAAAGGTTGCTCTGTGTCTTACCTGTTGTCTGCCATACATTTTGAGGTGTCCCTCCAGGACCCTTTGTTTAGGACTCATGAGATCCCCTGTTCAATAAATCACTGAAGTCTCAGTTGCTGTCTCTGGACTCAGTGTCGAGGCTGGGCAACTACAACGCTTTCAGAGGGCATCCCGGTGGGTGGTTATCAGAGCCTGGAGAATGAGAAGTAGTTGTTCAATGGAAGTTTCTGTTTTGCAAAATGAAAACAATTCTGGAGATGGATTGCACAACAATGTGAATATACTCCACAGTATTGAACTGTACACTTAAAAAATGATTAGGATGGCAAATTCTATGCTATGTGTACAGTTGACCCTTCATATCCTTGGATCCCACATCCACAGATTCAACTAACCATGGATTGACAATATTTGGGGGAAAAAATCCCATAAAGCAAAACTTGATTTGCCACTCACCAGCAACTATTTACATAGTATTTACATTGAATTAGGTAATAAGTAATCTAGAGATGATTTAAAGTATACTAGAGGGCATGTGTAGGTTATACCCAAATACTGCCCCATTTTATCTAAGGGACTTGAGCATCTGTGGATTTTGGTATCAGCAGTTTCCTGGAACCAATCCTTCACAGATACTGAGGTTATGTCTGTATTTTACCACACTTTTAAAAACATCTATATGCAAATTCTGAGATTTGGAGTGGGACTAGAGATTATGCATGTTGGGGGAATCTACTTAAAATTCCAAAGCCCAGGCTACACCCTAGACCCATTCGGTCACAGTTTCTAGGGGTGGATTCCAGGCATAAGCAGGTTTTGAAGTTTTCCAAAACCTACTTCCAAAACATGATTCCAATGTGCAGATGTTTTTGGGAACCACTATTGTCCACTGAGTTAGTTTTCACAAAGGAGCCTTCTCACTCTCTTCTAGTAAAGAACTGATTGGACAGCCCAGAACAGGCTGCACTTTAGAAGCATCTATGACTGATTCACATTGATATTTGGCAGAAACCAACACAATACTGTAAAGCCATTATCCTTCAATTAAAAATAAATAATTTTTTAAATAAAAACTGAAAAAAAAATTACTTGCACTTTGGTGCCACCATCTCCCACCTCCCAAGAGATTCTAATTTAGTTGCTCTAGAGGAAGGCTTGGACAGGATAATTTTAAATCTCCTCGGGTGATTCCAGCTGAAAACTCTTAGCTGAGATGTTTCCCCATTAACTGCGGCCTCTGCTTAGCCCACCTCTCTGCTCTCTCACCTAGCCATCTGTTCAGACTCTGCCCTTTGCCTGTCCTCTGTGTATCCCACACTCTGACATTGGTTTGATTATCCAAGTATTAAAGTGTGGCTGATTAAGGGAGCACAGTACCAATTAATCAAGTGTATCCAGCAGGCACTGAATACTGTCAGAAATCATGGATCTACTTTTGTGCCATTAGCTTCACGTCCAAAAAATTTTGATTTTAAACCACCCACTTTAGCCTCACAAATGTATTCATTCCTTTCAAGTCACAGAAAAGGTGCTTGATTCATGAAACTTGTCCTACTAAGGGGGTAGGATGAGCATGGGATTTGGAGAATATTTATGTGTCAACTTGCCTGGGGCCACAGGGTGCCCCTGATGATTGTGGAAACATTATTTCTGGGTGTGTCTCTGAGGATGTTTTCAGATGAGATTAACATTTGCATCTGCAGACTGAGTAAAGCAGATTTTTCTCCCCAGTGTGTGTGGGCCTCACCAATCCACTCAAGGCCTGCACAGAATAAAAGGCTGAGTGAAAACAAATTTTCTCTCTCTGTCCTACTGCCTTTGAACTGGGGCATTGATTTTCTCTTGCCTTCATATTCGAACTTGGACTAGAATTGACTTACACCATCAGCTCTTCTGCTTCTCAGGGCCTTCAGACTTAAACTGGAACTAAAGCAACGGTTCTTCTGGATCTGAACTCCTCAGCCTCCATAACTGTGTAAGCCAACTCCTATATATACATAGGTGTGCATTATATATGTTTATATATATGAGTGTGTATACACACATACATACATGCGTCTTATTGGTTATGTTTCTCTGAAGAACTCTGCCTAATACAGTGTGCCCTAGCAGTACTTCATTCATTCATTCATTTATCATGTAAAAACATATTTTTTGAGAGCCTACTGTATGCTGGACACAGTTCAACATGCTTGAATAAAATCAGTATGCACTCTTCCAGCTGCAGAAGCCTCTTTTTCTCAGATTAGTAGAAAACCCCAAATGCCTGTAACTTATATACAAGACACAGATTCTATATAGATTCGTATCTGGTGCTTGTTACGAAATTCAGCAATCAGTCGTCATATTAAGTCCCTGCCTGCCGTCTCTGATGTGAGACCCAGAGGTCTCTAGGGTAAAGTGTCAGACAGGGCTAAGGAGAAAACGTGCTTTAGACACCGTGATTGCTTCTTGTTACACCTTGCTAATGCAATCTGGGTTGCACATTAGAATTAGCATAATATTATCAGAAATGCCAGGCAAAAATGTTCTGAGCTGCAGTGCTCTTTGGGTTTTGTTCTTCAGGAAGTTGTTTTAGGAAGGGCACAGCAAGACCTTGTATTTTCTTGCTAGAGTTGTTAGGGAGAACAACTTCTTTACCCTTTTCTTTTTCAAAGAATAAATTGTGAGTGATAAGCTACATCGTTGTATCATGTATGACTACTCCTGGCCAAGGAACATTTAACAACATTCTGATAAGTCACAGGACTTGTTTTTTTTAAGTTCTCTTTGATCCTTCAGATCAAAACTGTGGCTAACAGCAATGTTTGGGCCAATTCCATTTATGGTGTGCTGTTTGTAAAGAACCTAAGCTGTGGCCCTCCTAGAAATAGGCATAAATGCAACTCTTCCAAGCACTGATTTTCTCTGATTACATGTAAGCCTCTCTCCTCTATAAATCTCTCGCAGACAGAGGCCTTACCTGTCCAATAGATATATTTCATGCCTGTTGGACTTTTGTGGCTCTTGGAACATTGCTCACTTGTCTCCTTTATCATTGAGAAGTTCAGGCTGTGGAATAGACCCTAACTGCTGATTGTCTAGTCAACCTTGAACATGGAGGGGTCAACAGCATTTGCTGAATCCTGGAAAAATTCCTGTTGAGCAGGTCAGGGAGATGCTTGAGTTCATCTGCAGACTTAGCTTAGTCTAAATCTCCACTCTGAATGTGGCTCACTCTCTGGAAGTCACCAGTCCCTTCCCCAACTCAAAGACCTCACACCCTCTGATGTCAGCTTGAACATCCTGGACTGGGTCTCCATCTCACTTCTCTGGAACTCCTTTACCCCCAGACCTTTATCCTGAAAAAAACTGTTTCCTGACTAGGATACTAGCTCTCAGGTTCACTTAAAAATAAAATGAAACCCTGGGCCAAAACTGTAATTAAGCTTGTAATCTTTCTGATGGTAGAACCAAGAGAGGAAGCTGTGGTTTTTATTTTTCCCCACATGTAGAAACAAGAAGATGGAGATTACTGTGCTCCTGACTGACTCTGGGAAACCATTTCTCCCTTGAGATAGACTGGCATTGGCTATATATACCCCTTCTTAGGGGCTTCCTAGGTGTCTCAGTGGTAAAGAATCTGCCTGCCAAGATTCCTCTGCAGGAAACAGAGGAGACACAGGTTCAATGCCTGGGTCAGAAAGATTCCCTGGAGTAGGAAATGGCAACCCACTTCAGTATCCTTGCCTGGAAAATTCCATGGACAAAAGAACCTGGTGGGCTACAGTCCATGGGGTCACAAAGAGTCAGACACAATTGAGCACACACGCATACACCCCTTTTTGATCCCATTTTCACTTTTTCCTGATTTTAAATAGTTCTACCTTTGCTATTGCACATCTCCAGGTTAGTTTAGAGAAAAATGATGAATTTTTTCTTAAGTGCTTAACTCAGGTGGTTCAAATTTTCAACTTGCAATTAGAAATTAGGATACATGAATTGTGTCCTAAGGAAAGTTCAAGGTAACTTTATTTTGTGCAACTGATATTTTTGTGTTCTCCTCCATTAGAACATCTCCATTCTTTTTCTCTGAATATAAAGATAAAACCTGCTCATTATAAAAAAGGCAGGCAGTATAGGAATTTATACATAAAGTGAAAATTGCCTACAATCTCACCATTCAATAGCTTCTGTGAATTTTTTTAAACTAAGATATAGTTCACATAGCATAATATAATCCTCTTAAAGTGAACAATTAAAATTTTAATATATTCACAAGATTGGACAATCACCACCATTATCTAGCTCCAGAACCTTTTCAGCATGCCAGAGAAACCACTGTACCTACTAGCAGTCATTTTCCACCCTCTGTCCTCCCCAGGCACTTGCAACCACTAACCTACTTTCTGTCTATCTGAATTTCCCTATTGTGGACATTGCATTTAACTGAGATGATACAATTTGTGATCTTTTGTGATTGGATTCTTTCACTTAGCATAATGTTTTCAAGGTTCATGTTGTAGCAGGTAACAGTACTCCATTTTTTTTTAATGCCTGAACAACTTTCTATTATATGAATAGACCACATTTTTTTTAAACTATTCATCATTCATTAATGAATATTTGAGTTGTTTACATTTTAGGGCTATTATGAATCATGCTGTTATGAACATTCATATGCAAGATAATGTTTTCAATTCTCCTGGCTTACAAGTATTTTAATGAATAATGTTTTGGACTTTTTATATGCATATCTCTATTTACAGATAAATATATTGTGATATATTATCACCCCTAACTATTCATTCCCATTTCCTGAGAAATAATTCCTGGAGGCAATTAATCAGTTATCAAATGACTTGCAGTGTCTTCCAAGGAAACAGTATATATACTCACCCCATCATAATCCCGAACATGTTGCTTTCTTACACTCCACAACTGAGCAGAAGTTTTAGAGCCACTGTATATTTCTGTGAGCTCTCCTACACTTTCCCTCTGCTCTGGGTAGAAGACTGCTTCTTCAGTTTAGGTCCCAGGGTAAGACCAAGGAACTGAAATGCAGCTGACTGTAGCCACTAAATGCAGCTGACTGTAGCCACTAACAACATGAAAGAGGAGTGAATTAGTATCATGAACCACTGCCATTTGGGGGGTTCATTGTTTCTATGGCAAAGATAATACATAAATAAATAATATACTATCTGCTTTTCCCACTTACTGATACAGTTTGGACATTTTTACAGATAAATTTTTTTCTTTCTTTCTTTTGGCTCTTTCTTTTTTGGCCCAGGGTTTCATTTTAAGTGAACCTGAGAGCTAGTATCCTAGTCAGGAAACAATTTTTTTCAGGATAAAGGTCTGGGGGTAAGCGAGTTCCAGAGAAGTGAGATGGAGACCCAGACCAGGATTTCCATGAAGTGCTGGATCTTCATTCTTCATTACATGCATGTATTTCTCTAGTTGAGGTGCACTGGCTTGGTTGCCCCATGGAATGCGGGATCTTAGATTCCTAACCAGGAAACTGGTTACAAGTCAACAGCTTACAATTCACCATATACCCTGCATTGGGAGGTAGATTCTCAACCACCTGACCATTGGGGAAGTCCCCTAACGTAAACTTGTAACAGTCGAGTTACTTAAGCTGAGGTCCAAATAGACTAAGTGAATTGTTTCAGGTGACAGAATTAGTAAGAGAGACAAAGTCAATTTTATATCCTTGTCCTGATTTGCCTGTTTTCTAATTAAAGCAAAAGAGTGGGTAATCTGGGACCTTCTGATGAGATTACAGGACATTTATAAAGATCTGCACAGTCGGTGGGCTGAAAATTCCAAACTCACTCATGCTTTACTAATTAATGAGTTAATACTAATTGGAAAATTGTAGACAGCTGAACTGTGTGTGGGGCTTTTGGGAAAAATTTCTCTTTCAGGCAGGTAGCATATTCTAAGAGTTAATCCTTATTCTTTATCTCTGCAGCCTTCAGGTTTGGAATCAGTACTGACAAATAAGATCTCTGCTTTCAATCCATTTTGCATGTCTCACCCAACTGCCACTGCGTTTTGCATGATTTAACACAATCGCCTGCCTCTGCCCCAGAGCCTGTGAGGGGAGTGGAAGGCAATCTTGGCCAGCATCTGCCCACACTCCGTCTGCTTTAAGGCAGTATTTCCATCTCTTTATCTATCTTAAACTCATAAGTAAATAACAGTTTTGCATAACTGATTTTCAGAAGGAGGATTTTAGTAAATTGCCACTAGTATTTAATAATAGCCAATGACTTACAAAGCACCGTGGTTAGGACGTACAAGTTTTAGTCTTGATATCACTTATAGGTGATAAAATGGCCACCAGTAGTCTTTAGAAACCTGAACCCAATACCCAAAGAGTTTGCCTTCCTTACAATATACTGATTAGGCCAAGTTCCATTAAAAATAATTGACCTCTCGGACTTCCCTGGTGGCCCAGTGGCTAAGACTTTCTGCTCCCAGTGCAGGTGGCCCAGGTTCCATCCCTGGTCAGGGAACCAGTTGACATGTCACAGCTAAGAGTTCATGTGCTGCAACTAAGACCCAGCCCAGTCAAATAAATAAGTATTTTTAAAATAATAATAATAATTGACTTCCATGTTTTAATAGAGGTGAGAATAGTTAGATAAGTTTCTTTCACCAATTTCTTTCTTTTCTCTCTGATCTATTGGCACTTATACACATAGATATACAGCATATGACCAGAATGGTATAAATTTTGTGAGACTTTTGCACCAAATATATTTTATATTTATGACAGCATAGGCTTTTAGGGTCTTCCCCAGCATCTCAGATAGTAAAGAATCCACCTGGAACGCAGGAGACCGGAGTTCGACTCCTGGGTTGGGAAACCCCCTGGAGAAGGGAATGGCAACCCACCCCAGCATTCTTACCTGGAGAACTCTGTGGACAGAGGAGCCTGTCGGGCTAGTCCATGGGGTCACAAAGAGCTGGACATGACTGAGAGACTAATACTTTCACTTAGGCTTTTAGAGATGATCTTAGTCTAATAAACCTCAACTCACAGGCAAGAACAATAATATCCTCAGAACGTTAAGGCCATTTCCTAGGTCACGAAGCAGGTGGCATAGCTAGGCCTAGAACCCCGGTCTCTTGACCCTTAGCCCAGGGCTCTCTTCTCACTCCAGGCCACTGCCTCAGCATGCAAATAACCCAGAGGGAATCTTTACAACCTGCTCAAGGTGGGAATAAGATGGCACCACTGAATCTTCTAGAAAGTTGGACCACCCAGGAAAAGTGCCCTGTGAGTGAGCATGAGCCCTGCAGAGGAATAGGAACAAAGCTACCTACTAAGTTGATGGATGGCAGCACACACAGGCCTTTATTTAGTGACAGAATTATGACCAAGTAAGTTTCGCGAGTCCTCATCTTGTCCCCTTGGTGGGACAAGCCAGGGCTAGTCAGAGACATTGGCTTCAAGGGCACTAGGACAGGGAACACTGAGCAAAGCAGTGGTTAAGTCACTGCCCATGTGTAAACCCCTGAGCCCAGCAAATCTGGGTTTGGTCTATGGGTGGTAGAAGCAACTTTGGCACCACCAGCTGCTGGAGGTTAGTCATTCTCCTCATCAGCCAGGAGCCTTCAGTTTCTGGATCTGAAGGGAGAGCCACGTCCTCTGGCCACATTCACCAGACTGCCCACATTTTGCCATGACCCAGGCATCCTCTGAAACTGGGAGAAAATTCAGAAGAAGCAAGACCTTGACAAAAGGGAGTGGAGAGAAAACTAAATTCAGTAGGTGACCCCCAAATAATACTACCAACTCTGATCCAAGGTCAAGCTTTTAAGACGGACTTAGAAATGCCCTTCATGGGAGGTTCACACAGGGCTTAGTCTATTTGTTTTTAAACTACCAGGTTATTCTTAGGCACAGTGTTTCATAAGGTCCCTAAGATAAGCCAGTGTTTGGAAGGCTAAAAAGGTGAGACACCCAAGCTCAGTAATAGGACTTGTGGAAAAAATTAGGTCAGCCATTGTTCTAAGGCCCCAAAGAACCAACATTCAAAATGATTTTACTTTTTGAGCTTTAGACAATTGTTGGGGGTGTGGAGTGGGAAAAGGAACCTCAAATTATGAAACAATGTGGAAAACAGACGTGGTTGAATAATCATCATCAGAAGATCGTTTTTATATAAATAGAAAGAGTTGTCCATCCATAGAATTTTAGTAGATTATATACCTAGAATATTCTTGACATTTTAACTTTCTTTCCTTTTTCTCCTTTCTCTCAACTCCCTCAAATAGCCTCTGCTCACTGAAAAAACAAATCCAAAATGCCAAGTAAATCTTCACTCTGACTACAAAACTCCAATGTGCAGGCATTCTGTCACTGCTTGTTATTAAGCAATTTCTGTTTCCAAAATGTAATTTTTTCTCCTTGTTTCTTCCTTTCAGACTTTCCCCACTTTTTATATACCTATTCAGCTGTTTCTCAAAACATACCTCTTAGGCAGGTCAAGGAGAGTTATATCTGCACATTCCACTGGAATCCAGTGAGGTTAAGTGTAAGATCAAGGACACAGAGCCAGCCAGAGACAGAGCAAACCCAGAGGCCCTAACACCCAGAGCTCCACAAGCCTCATTATTATACTGCCTCTCGAAAACCCTTGCTGAGATTGGAGTTCCTCCAGCTTTTATTGTCACCATTAAAATGATTAATGGTCCAAGAATCCAGAAGCCCAACTAGAGTTTTCTTGAAATACCTCACCAAGGTTGAGGAACACTCAGTGTGAAACATCATTAAACTCATTGCCCCTGGACCAAGTAAGATAAAGAGCTACAGAACCCTACTTGTGAAACCAAAGTGATATTAAAGGCACTTGCATTAGGCTGAGCTTTTCACACATTTTATACTTGCTCCTCTGTTACCAAGGGGACTCCATTCCAATAGCACTCTGGTGTCAGCGTCATCATTACCGAAGGTGGAAATTACATCCGAGGTGTTAAAATGTGTTTAAGTGCTGGTTTTCTTTTTCCTCTGAAGGGTATTGGTGAGTCACTCCTGTATCTCACCAGCCCCTTGCTTCTGTGATTGGCAATTACTCCTTTCACATTAAGGATGGGAGCCCAATGGAAACTACCAAGGGATGGATTCAGAAGTATCATTCTGCTCCCATGAAGCCAAGCTGTCTGGACTCTGAGTGTGACCCTGCTCTTAGGAAGCCAGAACCTAAAGGCACCTCCAATAACACTGTCAACTGTTGGTCTTCCTGACCGTGGCCCTGCACTGGAAGGATCAGAGCTGTTGCCTGAACTTGATTAGTCAGGGCAGAAAGGGGTGTGTCCCCCACCCACCTAGGCTTATTAGGGAACCTATCTATCAATATGGCAACACTCAGCTGGATTTAGAGCACAAATCTGATACCTTAAACCAATATTTGGATGGTTCATTATGAGAAACTTGGGGTTATAACTTTAAATTCTAATTTTAATTACTCATCCTGAGATGTCTGATACTAAAAGCAAAAAGTCCTCAAAGTTTGATCCTGGATGCCATTTCCCTGAATCTATCTGACAACAGCCTGCAGGGAAAGAACACCTGTTTTCTAATCTCATTTCCATCCGTAACTCGCCATCTGAGCAGGTCACGGGAACTCTCTCAGCCTTCTGACTTTTTTCATCCGGGAAAGGTAATACTTCACACTTAACCTTCAAGTATTTCAACAATGACGTTAAGTAACACATCAAGGTAAGGCGAAGACCAAGGTAAAACTTAAAGCACTGTGTTCAACAGAGAAAAGATTGTTATCTCTTCGTCCACTTGTGGAGCATCCATCCTGCCTGTGAAAACTGAAGGACTCTGGTCAGCCAGAGCCAATGTCAACCAGAAGATTTTAGTCATCACCTAGTGGCTGTTTGTTATAAGAATGCTCTGAAGTCCTGCTGTATTTCTTCTTTTTCCAATAACAGTAATATATTTGTATACCTCTTCACGGTGTGAGTGTGTATGTGTGTGTTCTTATCGAAATATTCCAATGACACATGCACTAGTAGCCTTCAAGGAATTTTTTAAATGTGTTTCCTATGAAGAATGTCCTTGTCTCAGACTGTCTGTCCAGCATCTACTTAACATCAAAGGTGGACATGCAGCCACAGTGTGACTGAGAATTTTATTTAACCTTGTCTGGTGATGTTATGGGATACGAATGAACAGGAACTGTTGAGATGGCAACTGTTTGGAAAGCAGCCTGGGGTTGAAGCAGAGACCTCTGTTACTCAGCCTAAAAATGGCCATGGCCCCTATATATTAAAAAAGAAAACAAATGTTTAGAGAGTCTTCCACAGGTAACTTGCAATGGTATACAGAGAGATGGACTAAAGAGATTTTTTAAAGACTTAAGGTCATAGTGATATGTACCCACTGATATAATTCCCATGAGAAGAACCCCTTACCCTCTGTGATATTCTTTCCCCAAACCCTTAACTCCAGTCTGATCCTGAGAAAACATTAGACAAATCCAAACAGAGGGCCCTTCTACTAAATATCTGATCATACCAAGGCAAACAGACTGAGAAACTGTCAGAAATCAGAGAAGTGTAAGGAATCTCAATGCCTAGATGTAGAGTCCTGAAATGGATCTTGGAAAGGGAGCATTAAGGGAAAAACTAGTGAAGTCTGAATAAAGCTAGTAGGTTAGTTCATAGTCATGTCACAATATTAATCTTTCAGCGTTGACAAATACACCATCAGTACATAAGATGTTAACATTAGGGGAAATTGGGTGAAGGGCTTGCAGGAATTCTCTGTATTTTGTTTGCAACTTTTCTGGAACTCTACAGCTACTCCTGGAGAAGGACTTGGCAACCCACTCCAGTATTCTTGCCTGGAGAATCCCAGGGATGGAGGAGCCTGGTGGGCTGCCGTCTGTGGGGTTACACAGAGTCGGACACGACTGAAGTGACTCAGCAGCAGCAGCGGAACAATTATTCCAAAATAAACAGTTCACTAAAAAGATAGAAAGAAATATATCAACCAATCAAATTGTGGGGCTTTACTTGAATCTGGATCAAAGAAATTATTTTTCAAATTTTTATGAGACAACTGGAATTTTAAACACTGGATATTTGATTATATGAAGGAATTAATTATTCATTATTTTTAGGTGTGCTAATGGGATTATAGTTGTAGTTTTTAAAGGAGTCTTTTTTTAAGAGACACAAACCAAACTATTTATAGATTAAATGATACAGTGTCTTGAATTGGTTTCTCAAACAGTACAGAAAGGGGAAGTAGGTGGGGGTGTCAAAAACATGAGTAAATAATTACTGAAAATGGGTGATGGGTTTATGGGAGTTTACTATTCTATTTTACTTTCTTTGGTATGTTTGAAGTTTTCCACAATATTTAAAAGATTAACTTAAAAGATACAAAGGAGGAAGACCATAATCCCCTAACTTTTGATCACATAGCATTATATGCGTTGCTGTATTTGCCACCTCGGCAATACCCCCCAATTATTCTCATGCAGTGTCTCCCATCCTTACCAACCCAGAGGCCAGCTTTGAGATCAAAGTTCTCTTTGGATTGCCCACTCACACGAACCTCTGGAACTGGCTCAATGGTACCAGAACATCGTCATCAGCTGGGAGACCAGCCCCGGAAACCTAAATAGATTTTCCAGTTCTTTGGTAAGCCACAAGGGTCACCCAAGTCCAGCAGGGAGAGAAGAGAGTGTTTCTCATGAGTCTAAAGGCAGCCTCATCCTTCAGCCAACTCCCGGAGCAGAGAGGTCCCTACTCTCTCTCAGTGATGGTTTTGACATATTTAGTTCCTTTTAGCCTCCAAGAAAATTGGATCTGAACACAGATGAACAGGAAGAGAAGTGACGACAAGTCAGGGCTTAATTTTAATGCCAAGCTTTTTTTTCTTCTCCAGTGCAGAAGTCTTATTAAAGAAACAGCAGGATGCTGACAGGAAACTGTTTGTAAGTAGAAATAACACTTATTATAACAAGTCAGAACAGCAGGCAGATAGGTTGGTTTGTTTGTTAATTATATCTGATTTTATTTTCTAATGAATGCCTTAAGAAAGGGGAGAATCATCCTGACAGCTGTTTGAAACCAGATTTTAAATCCTCTTAGAAAGATGATACGGAGCAGAAGCAATCAGATTCTATGAAGCAAGAGGAGGTCTCCTCTAGCCCCTATTGTTGATCAGATCTGTGAAGCTTAATAATTTATAATCCTGTGAATGAGGATCTAAATTCCTGCTTTAATTGATGCCTGTTATTTGATGGAGAAAGTCTTTTGCTCACTTATGGGGATGGTGCTGATTGTGATATGCAGGGAATGCACGTGTAACTTGCTTGCATTTATAACAAGTAATCTATAGTTTTTCTCTATGTATGATATTCCCAAGGAGAACAAAGTATATTTGCTATAGAGGAAAGTGTTAATTTTATCCAGATTAACTAACTAAATGATTACACAGTCATGAATCAGAAAGAAAGATATACCTTCTAAAATAAGGACTGAAAAGAGAAAGCCGAAAAACCATTTGGGGAACAGGGTTGGGAGTGAATTAACCAGCAAGAGTGTTTTTAAATTGCCCTGGGGGTGAATTAAGCCTCCCACTTTTTTTTTTTTTTTTTTTTGTCAGAAATGAGTAATTACTAAAGGGAAGCAGCATAGCTCACATCTTGGCATTTTTATCCAGAATTAAGGTTTCACATTATACATTCCCACTCTATGTGCACTTTATAGTCTAACTACAAATACCTGCACATTCAATCAAGGAAACCTTGGAGATCAGATCTATCCAGACAGAGCAGTCTGAATCATTTAGAACAGAGCAAAAACAACATGTGATGGATAAAGTACAATAATTAAGGGAAAAGACAGGTTTGTCATCTAGATGATCCAAAGCATCATCTCAGGTCCCAGAGAGATTACCCTCCCTCTTTCCCTTGGCACTTCCCTTCACCCAGACCACCTTCAAAATTCTGCTTAGAATGGTGTCTCCTACAGGAAGCCCTCCCTGGTTCACTGACCTGATTCTTGCATTTTGCTCCTCACTGCCACAAGAAGCATGTCTGTATTTTGCATTTGGTCCTCAGTAGCTTGTTTTGTATCAATATTAAGGTGTGCATTTGATTTGTGTCTTTATTTTACCTACCCCTTTATAGAAAAGTTCCTTAAGGACCCCACTATGTCTTCCATTTGCTGCATATTTCCCCAGGGTGTTCCCTGTCAGCAAGAAGGGCTCTCAGGAATGCTGCCTATTGACATCGTGGAGCCAGCATCAAATCGATGGCTTTGACTTGGGCTTTGAGTCCATCTAAAAGTTTAGGGGTGGGGGGGGATGTGAAATTATATAAACAATTTTAATTCGGTTTTTAATTTTTTTTATTTTTATTTTTTTAAAAGGACAGTCTTACTTTAAGCAAGTTCCAGAATGAGGACACACAGCTTTGAAAAGCAGTGTCTCAGCAGAAGATGCAAGGATGTGTGCACAAGAATGTTTCTAGAAAATACCAAGGCCCCAAACATAACCGCGACGTTGCCTTCTGCTCCTCCTCGATGCCACTCGGTACCCGGGGTGGGCCTGCTACTTGGTCCAGCTGACTTTGGGGATGTCGTAGTGCCCCGTGAGCGTGTCCAGGTGTCTGTTGAAGTCCTCTACTCTCTGCTTGTGGGTTTTGGATGCTTTCTTCAGGATCCTTTCCATTTGCCGCTTCTCCTGCATCTTCTCGAATGCCGCTCGGGCCGGTGTCCACTTGTCCAGTTCGCGCCGCTTCTCCTCCTCGTTCTTTTTGTTCGTTCCCATCGCTTCCAGGAGTTTCGCCTTGTCTTTGTCTTTTTCTTCTTCCGCTTAGCCACTCCGAGCTCTGGGACGCTTTTCAGCTTCAGGGGTCCCCTTTGGACCTGCTTGTAGGCTTCCATGGCCTCCTGGAAAGTTCGGTAGTTCGATTTTCTTAAAACCTCCGTGAACCTGTTTCATTTTCTGTTATGAGGAGATAATGTGAAATTCCCATCCCTCCCCTACTCCACCCTGATTTTCTTTAAACTGGCTATTTTTTATTTTATTGAATCAAGAGTTTATTTAGGCTCACTTAAATTTTACTAATAAACTCAAAGCCCAGCCTGTGGGCTAGATTCAAGGCTGTGTCAGCACAGATGCCAACTCAGGGCAGCTAAGCTCCCTTCTCAAAGGGACTGGCTTGGCCACATTCCGAAGTTAATGCACTGTCTGCGGCTTGGGGGCGTTTGGCACAATAAAGGGGTCTGAATTCCTACAACCACCGACTGGGCAGTCCCTCTGGGGAGAAACAAGGAAATGAAATTCTTTATCACATTCTCAAGTCCATGGAATTCTGGCAAACAACAGACATGGCTATTCAGATGGAGCTGAATTCAGATAGAACTGGAGATTGGGAATTGATTTCCAGGGACTGATGGAATTTCTTATCCTCTCTTTATTAATATCCAACATATTCAGGAGCCTATCTTGAGGCAATTTTGGCCAAGACATCTCTACTTGCTCTTAGGAATGAGTGTATGCTGAGATGTGGGAAGCAGGGAGAAACTCGCTAAAGAAACGCACCACTTCTTCTTCCGAGAGCCAAGGAGAGCAATTCAATCTGCAAAATGCCTCTAATCAGCTTTCTTTCCACCAGCACCTCATATATCTCCTCAGAATTTTCAAGTAAACCAGTGGAAGAGGTCATGCTAACCATGAAGAGATGCTGTAAGCAAAGCAGTTCAGATGCGGCATTAGGAAAGAAATCAGACAAAGGGTTGGAACAACCCAAGAAAGTGGTAAAAACAGAAAGACCAGTTACCAGCACTGAAGATGTAACCCAGCTCCCCACTGTGATGATGCTGGGTAGTGGGAGAAGCCCAGGAATGGGAAACCAAGCAGTGGGTGCAGTCACCAAATGTCCAGTGGCCAAGTTCTAACTACCCGTCCAGCACCTGTCGGCTGGGACCTGGCAGGATCTTGCTAAGCCTCTCTAGACCTGAGTGCCCCCATGTGTAAAGTGCAGAGGGCCAGTTCCATGGGCGTGCACTGGGCTTACTGCTCTGCTGTCACCATCTTGAAATTCTTAATAACAAGGAACCCCACATATTTATCTTGCACCAGGTTCCTCAAATTAGGTAGCTGGTCATGAAACTAAAAGTGGGATATAAGTGGTTCTGGCTAAATTAATCAATTCATTTATATTATTTTGTTTAAAGCTATCTGTAAATTATCCTATGAAATCAGCATGACGACAGGATAGAAACTAGGAGGAGACCACACGTTAAAGTAAACACACTTTACTGGCAAACGGTGTGATCATGATCAAGAGGCTATTCCAATTAACTGATAAGGTTAACCGAAATCCTCCATGTAGATTAACTTTCACAATAATAAGATGTTGAGTTACATACTAAACCTGAAATTTTATACTGAAGGTATTTTAATCTCCTGCTCTTTCAATGGAGTAGATGCTCATTCTTAACTATAATTCTCATTGAATAATATAGAAAATGCATGGCAGTTTCTAGTGATGTTAGTGATGTTAAGTTCAAAGTAATATTCATAATAAAAAGCAAATATTTATTAAAAATTGACTATTGAGTAGGGATCTTGGAGTCTGGGATTTAAGACTTAGGCTCAGGATCAAAATCAGCATTAGTTAGCAGTTACGATTAGGATTGAAGTTGAAGCTCCAATACTTTGGTCATCTGATGCAAAGAACTGATTCATTGGAAAAGACCCTGATGCTGGGAAAGACTGAAGACAGGAGAAGGGGATAACAAAGATGAGGTGGTTGAATGGCATCACCGACTCAATGGACATGAGTTTGAGCAAGCTCTGGAAGTTGATGATGGACAGGGAAGCCTAGCGTGCTGCGTGCTGCAGTCCATGGGGCCACAGAGTTGGACACAACTGAGTGACTGAACCAAACTGAGGATTAAGGTTAAGGGTTGGGATTAGGATTAAGGCACAGTACCTAACCTGGAGACATAATACACAGAAACCTAGACAAGACTACTGATGTATACAAATAATATATACATACTTGCACACACACACACAAACAATAGGGGGGGGGAGGAGGAAGTTTGGTTAAGGGCCAGTGAGTCTCAGAATATTTCAGGAGTTCAGGGGAGGACAGTCTCAGAAAGGAGAAGCCAGTCTAAACCATCATGGTTCCCTTGGTGACAACAGGGTGGACCCCATGGTATCCCAGGAGCTGGTTCCAGTTCAAGTTTCAGTTCAGTTTAGTTCAGTTGCTCAGTCGTGTCTGACTTTTTGCGATCCCATGAATCGCAGCACACCAGGCCTCCCTGCCCATCACCAACTCCTGGAGTTTACCCAAACTCATGTCCTTCAAGTCAGTGATGCCATCCAGCCATCTCATCCTCTGTTGTCCCCTTCTCCTCCTGCCCCCAATCCCTCCCAGCATCAGGGTCTTTTCCAATGAGTCAACTCTTTGCATGAGGTGGCCAAAGTATTGGAGTTTCAGCTTCAACATCAGTCCTTCCAACAAACACCCAGGACTGATCTCCTTTAGGATGGACTGGTTGGATCTCCTTGCAGTCCAAGGGACTCTCAAGAGTCTTCTCTTAACACCACAGTTCAAAAGCATCACTTCTTTGGCACTCAGCTTTCCTCACAGTCCAACTCTCACATCCATACATGACCACTGGAAAAACCATAGCCTTGACTGGACGGACCTTTTTTTGGCAAAGTAATGTCTCTGCTTTTCAATATGCCATCTAGGTGGGTCATAACTTTCCTTCCAAGGAGTAAGTGTCTTTTAGTTTCATGGCTTCAATCACCATCTGCAGTGATTTTGGAGCCCCCCAAAATAAAGTCTGACACTGTTTCCACTGTTTCCCCATCTAGTTCAAGTTTAGGAGTCACCATTGAGTCAGTGAACATAACACCACTTCCCAGGAGGCTCTGGCTAGTATTATGGAGACACAGAGGTGAACAAGTGGAGACTCTGGCCTCCACACAGCTCCCGCCCAAGAGAATCAGGGGCACAGACCCCTGACTGAAGTCGCGCCCGGACCACCAGCCCCACCCCCTGCAGCTGAGTGACAGGAGGACTCAGAGAAGATGCGTCAATAGAATTTTCTTTGAGTTATTGATGAAAACAGTTGAAAAATGAGAAAAATACCCATCAGGGAGATCAAAAGAAGCAATCTTCCATCAGTAGGAGTGCACCAGGGAATGGTGAGGGGAGAATGTGACTTTGGGTAGAGACTTGGGTTTTCCTCATTAACTGGCTGCCTGGCAATCCCAAGATCTTACCAATTCTGTTTGCTCAAAATGACAGTCACAAAACATAATGTTACCCAACGTTTCCAAAAGCAAAGAAATATGCAGTATCATTTTGCTTTGCTTTAAGCAACTCTGACTTCTAAAATTCAAAGAGATAAATCACTGAAGGATACTTGACTTCATAAAATGTCTCATGTCAGGATGGTCTTAAAAAGGAAACTTCTGCAGTAGTACATTTTAGGTAGAATTGACTTCCAAAAACAGAATTTATATGCAACACAGAAGCATACCCATCTACTACATAAAGTCAGGTAGCCTTGAAAGTTGATCCAAGTCATAAAAAGAAAAAAGAATATGAAACAGTCATTCTTCACCAAGATTATTCAATTGAGAAATCTGTAAGGGCCATCTAAACAACAATCTTCCTGTCAGTGGCTGTATTATTAGACTGCAGCTTTCCAGTTTCCTGTATGTTGACAGGAAGCTGATCTCCTGAAGTAATAAGAATAAGACAATGTACACCCGTGGGATCCTTTCTTCAGCCCCATTAAATGTTAATCAGGGCCAGTTTATCTACACACAGCCCCTTCCACTGCAGGGAAAAGTCTGATGTAACAGATTGGCATGGAAGGATTTCCAGGAAAGTTCTAGAATGGAGTATTTAAATGATGATTTGTGAGCACTTAGAAATTGAGACGTGATCACTGATTTGTATTTTCTTGAGCGGCCGTACTAAATGATTGATGAAAGGATGCAGGTGAGCCTGGAGGGTGGGCCCTAATAGAGTATCACAGAGCTCTTTCCTGCTCAACGTTTTATCAATGTCTAGAATAAACATTAGGAGAAGGCAATGGCAACCCACTCCAGTACTCTTGCCTGGAAAATCCCATGGACAGAGGAGCCTGGTGGGCTGCAGTCCCTGGGGTCGCTGCAAGTGGGACACAACTGAGCGGCTTCACTTTCACTTTTCCTTTCATGCATTGGAGGAGGAAATGGCAACCCACTCCAGTGTTCTTGCCTGGAGAATCCCAGGGACGGGGGAGCCTGGTGGGCTGCCGTCTGTGGGGTCACACAGAGTCGGACACGACTAAAGTGACTTAGCAGCAGCAGCACCAGAATAAACATTTGGAAAGTTCTGTTATCAAAATCATGTAGTACACAAAGCTGGAAGGCTAACATACTAGGTAGCAGAATCTAGATTTTAAAGTTTCAGTAGCATGGAAGAAAAAATCAAAATAAGCAAAATATAGTTTATAAGGGATAAATGTAAAATTTCACATTTAGAATTTTATGCAAAGAAAAAAATCTGGCTTGTTGAAAGGTCATCGAACAGAGAACTAGGTGTCTTGACTGGCCAGAGATTTTATATGGGCCCTTAATGAAATATAGATGTTAAAAACAACAACAAAAAGCAAATGGTTTCTGGGCAGTTAACATTTATTTTCTCCTTGGTTGTCAAAGATTCTTATTTTCTATAGTCTTCTGAACTTTCCCAAATTTTCTACAACAAGAATATGTTATTTTTATGAATAGAAAAAAATTATTCTTACTGTTTGAAAATATTCTAATGACTGTCTGTGGAAGTTGGAGCAGGCTATTCTATACAATAGAGGCTGGAACTAGGGGAAATAACTAGTATTCAGTTTATAGTGGAGTGAATTCCCACTTCTGGAAGTGTCCACATAAACACTGGCTAACTACAAAGGTAGTATAGCATTTCTCCATCTACAAAAGATGTGTTACAGTAACTGTACTTACCATATGGTTGCGAAGGATTCAATAGGTTCATCCATATCAATGTTCTTAAGACAGTAACAGGCCTGTGCTCAATCAACATTAGCTACTAGTATCTGCCAGGACGGGCTTCCCTGGTGGCTCAGTAGTAAAGAACCTATCTGCCAATGCAGGAGATGCGGATTCAATCCTGGGATCAAGAAGATCCCCTGGAGAAGGAAATGGCAACCCACTCCAGTATTCTTGCCTGGGAAATCCCATGGAGAGAGGAGCCTGGCAGGTTACAGTCCATGGGGTCGCAAAAGATTCAGACACAACTTAGTGACTAAACAGCATCTGTCAGGAGTGGTACAGAAAGAATGTCTGCTTCACTTGAGAAATTAAATGATGACCAAGGGTTTCTTCCAACTCCATGATCTTATTATTCTAGGTGGGAGATTCTCTACTCCACCCCCAACCCAGATGGCTCTCTCTTATTATCTAAGCCTGAAGTTCTGAAGAGAATCCTGATAATAATAAAATTATTGCATGAGAGGAAGTGTCCACAGGAGGACGCTGTCGAAAGGTTATGCAGGATCTCATGTGTTTCCTTACCAATATAGGAAGAAGGCCCAGCAGTAGCACTGGACATGTAAACCAAAGTCATGATTGAGTTTCCAGTGACTAGACAAAGGATAAGGGATGGGTGAGATAGCCAAAAAAAGAGGGAGCCAAAGAAATCACAGAAAACCTAAGTCCATGTTCATTCACTCTTTCATCTATTCAACAAACATATTTACCAAGCACCTTCTGTGTATTATATATACTGAGCTCTGTGCTGGTTCTAGGCACAGAAAACCAGGCACAGTCCCTACCCTAATGGAGTCTACAGTCAGTGAGAAATTTATTTGAACCAAATAATCACAATAAATATAAAATTACAGCCATGATCACGACATGAAGAAGTACCCGGTGTCATATGGTAGAGATTTGCCCTGGATATAGAGGTCAGAGAAGACAGCTCTGGGGAAGCCACAACTGAGAAAGACTTGAAGAAAGGAGGAAATTTACATGTTGAAGAGGGGTGAAGAGCATTCTGGGCAAAAAGTTATTGAGAAAGGGAAACATAACAAGTAAAAGGAAGTGAAAGAAGGCCAGAGTCGCTGGTGTGCAGAAAGCATGGTGGGGCATGGTTTCAGATAAAGCTGGATAGGTGCACGGCATGTTAAGAATATTGTGTCCTAAAATAATGGAAAGAAATTCAAGTACTTCAACTATTTTCAGGTTGGGCAGTGGTGGCCATAAAGAGCAGATGAAGAAATCACTCTGGATACGTTGTTAAGAGGTGAAGGTCAAAATGGCTGCAGATAGACCAGTAAAGAGGCTTTTGCAGCAATCTAGGTAAGAGATGATGGCAGCTCCAGATAGTGCGAGAGGACCAAGGAACAAGAATGTGGATTCAGGAGAGGTTTAGGAGGCAAAATTGAAGGGTAAGGCAGAGGGAAGGGTCTTGGAGACTCCAAGTTCTGGCCTACTTAACTCTTCAGTGAGATGGGGAACACCGAAGAGATTTGAAGTTGGGGATGTAGATCAAGTTTAAAAACTATAATTCAAAAACATGCATGCACCCCTATGTTCATAGCACGATTCATAATAACCAAGACATGGAAACAATCTAAATGTCCATCTACAGAGGAATGGATAAAGAAGAGTGGTACATATACACAATAGAATACTACTCAGCCATAAAAAAAACAATGAAATAATGCCATTTGCTGCAACATGGATGCAACTAGGGATTATTATACTAAGTGAAGTAAATCAGAAAGAGAAAGACAACTGACATATGATATCACTTATATGTGGAATCTAAAATATGATACAAGGACCTCCCTATTGGTCCAGTTAAGACTCCATGCTTCTAATGCAGGGGCCATGGGTTTGATAGCTGGTTGGGGAAGTTCTGCATGCTGTGTGGTATAGCTGAAAAAATATAAAAGATACAAATGAACCTATCTATGAAACAGAAACAGACTCACAGGAATAGAGAATAGACTTGTGGTTGCCAAGACAAAGACAGGGATGGACTGGGAGTTTGGGATGAGCAGATGCAAACTATATAGAATGGATAAACAACAAGTTCCTACTATGTAGCACAGGGAATTATATTCAATACCCTGTGATAAACCATAATGGAAAAGAATATATATATCTTAAACTGAATCATTGCTCTACAGCAGAAATTAGTGCAACATCATAAATCAACTATACTTCAATTTCAAACACTAAAATTGGAAGAAAAAAAAAAAGTTTGGTTTTGGATGTGTTATATTTTCAATATCTGTGAGACTTCCCAAGTAGAAATGCTAAGTAGGAAGTGGATACGTGGGTCTGGAGCTCAGAGGAGAGATCTAGGCTGGGAAAACGTTTTTGGCATGAATAAAATATAGAAAGAGAGAAGAGTGTCTAGGATTGAACCTTGGGTATTTTAATATTTATTCATTTGAGAAGAATAGATAAGGCTACAAAAAATGATAGTAAATTAGCTGTCAGAGAAGACAGAGGAGACCAGAAAAGTCTTGGTGTCAGTGAAGCCAAGAAAAGACAGTGGTCCCAGGAGGGATGGTGAACAGGACAGATGACTGCTGGGAAGGCAGGGGAAGAGGAAGGACCGCAGCACAAGCTATTCGGTTTGGTTGATGGCTCAGGAGCCAACCTGACAGTGACCAGAGGAGCGGGTGGGAAGTGAGAAATAGAGTCCACAAGTATAAATAGTCTTTCTAGAAGCCTCTATAAGAGGGGAAGAAAATGTAATGGTTCAAGAAGAATGTACAGTTGTGATACTGTTGTCTCCCCTCTTCCCACTCCTCTCTCAGTGGGAGACTTCAGCACACTTCAAAGGTGATGAGAAGAATCCAATCGAAAAGAGACGGAAAATAAAAGCATGATGAAAGAACATGCAGCACCACAGCGGGACACGAGGCTAAAAAGGACACCTGGCTGGGGACGTGCCTTTGGGCCAGGAAGATGCAGCAGATAGGACTCCCTGGTCACGAGGTGGTTGCAAACGGCAGGACTCCGTTGATGTTAAGACAAAGCTGGTGGAGAGGGAACCAGCTGGGATCAAACTCCCTGCTGCTCACTGGTTTAGGCTTCCAAGCAACATATCTGTGAGAAACTGGTAGGGTGCTACCAAGAAATAGCTCAGGCACCCCAGAGATTGGGTCCTTTCCTCGAATACAAATAACAGTAACCCCCATGGGTGAGAGTTCTTAGGGTCCTCTTCTGAGTTGAAATCCATACCAATTATCTTCTGAAGAAATGCTATCAGGTGTGCTTCCTCACTCAGGTCTCAAGTTTATCTCCCAGAAATATAATATTTTGCAAATGAAGAAACTGAGCTGCATCCCTAGCTATGGCTATTCTCAACCTGAACAGAAGAATTTGGAGTTTGCATGAGTCCAGCTTTCCAATCGGAGAAGGCAATGGCACCCCGCTCCAGTACTCTTGCCTGGACAATCCCAGGGACGGAGGAGCCTGGTAGGCTGCAGTCCATGGTGTCACACAGAGTCGAACACAACTGGGCGACTTCACTTTCACTTTTCACTTTCATGCATTGGAGAAGGAAATGGCAACCCACCCCAGTGTTCTTGCCTGGAGAATCCCAGGGACGGCGGGGCCTGGTGGGCTGCCGTCTATGGGGTCGCACAGAGTCAGACTGAAGAGACTTAGCAGCAGCAGTAGCAGCTTTTCAGTGGTTTCTAAAATGTAGAATACCAGCATGGCAGGAAGCTGTCCTCTGAGACAGTGTTTTCAGACACCCACGCCCAGGCCTTATGAAGTCACAGTAGGGAAGGAAACCCAGTTTGTCCCAGGCATCTGCTAGGTGCCAGGCTGTGTGTTGGTCACCCTAGCAGGAAATATCTCATTTAATCCTCTTAACACTCTCTGACTGCTGGATCTGAGCTTCTACCCAAGATAAGAGAAATCTGCTTTGCCACCTTTCTGAGCGCTCCAGGCTGGTTCTTTTACTTCCCTAGTGGCATTCATGTATGGCCCCAGGCTAACCTGGCCTGCCAGGCCTCTGACAAAGTAGATTTTTGAGTTTATAGCAGCACATTTCCCTGAGCTTTTCCGTATTTCTCCCAGCCAACTCAATTGCCAGGAGAGGTCTATATTTTTATCTTCTCAACTTTCCTTTCTTCCAAGTTGTGTTCCAAACAAATATTTGTGGTCACTGCCCAATGAAACCAAAGTACACAAATGTCATGTGCTAATTAAAAAAAAATGGCAAGATGCAGGATTTCTGAGTACTTACCAGAGACCTAATACATTATTTTTTTAAGCCAACAACCTAACCTTAATTACAACTCCTATTGTTAAAACCTTTTTCATCTCTCAATTGACAGAACCAGGGCAAGCCGCTGAGCAGGGCTTCCAGAAGGAAGTGAGGTTTCCAATAAATAGGAGACACATCTCTTCTTTCCATTTCTCAAGGATATATTTCAACTGTCCTTGGCCACTAGGGATACTTAGGATCAACACTTTCCTTGTCACTAGTCACCCTACCATAATTGCAATATCTCCTATGAGAATATCTCTCTATTCAGCTTTTATGTTCTGAATTATAAATTTTTCCTGATATCTTATTTTTCCCAGCTTTATAATCAGATGATATAAGCATAAGTAGAATGCTGATAGTTAATCCCAGATTCATAAAATGTGTATGTTAGTCATGCAGTCATGTCTGATTATAACCTCCCAGGCTCCTCTGTCCACGGAATTCTCCAGGCAAGAATACTGGAGTGGGTTGCCATTTCCTCCTCCAGGGGATCTTTCCAATCCAGAGATTGGGACCCAGGGATTGAAGCCAGGTCTCCTGCATTGCAGGTGGATTCTGAGCCACCTGGGAAGCCCGCAAAACCAATCCCTAAACAGTTTGTTCCTAAGAAACAGCAGCTCCGATCCCCAAGGACACTCCTTCACAGGGCAAATAAACACTATGCGTATGTAATCCCAGAGTGCCTTGCGGATTGCTGAAGTGGGTCAGGGTTTCAGAAGGCTGCTCTGTTCCCATCTGGGAGGAATTCCTACATCCTTCCCTCTCTAGTCTCCTCCTGCCCCTTACTCCCCACCCTCCCCCACTCCCCACACTTCCTCCATGTAAAAGTGAGGGAGGCTTTTTTCCTCTAAGTTTGCAGCTACCTGTCCCTAACTGAGTTCAGTAACGAATCAATCACAATGTAATGAATACCAGCTGCATGTGACACTAGATTACCTTTCATTACCTCTGTCTGCATAGCTCATTAAGAATGAGGAATATAACACTTTAAAACACATACTGCAGAAATGCTGAATAATTATGATAATTATTAATAACACATCAGTCTAAGTGGAAATCGGGTTTTACTCAGGTGGATAAAATTACCTTCAGAGAACAATCCATTTATGGAGTGAGTCAGCACCAGATATTTGTGTTATTTGCAACAGTGATATTCTTTATTCATACCTGGCATTCAAAGCCTGTTTCTCAAACACAAGGCCCTTGTAAGCTTTTCCTTTTAAATGGACCTGCAGCGTTGTCTTTTTCACTAGAATAACTTTAAGTTAGGGCTTCCCAGGTGGCACAGTGGTAAAGAATCCTCCTGCCAATGCAGGAGATGCAAGAGACACCAGTCTGTTCCCTGGGTGGGAAAGATCCACTGGAGGAGGAAATGGCAACCTGCTCCAGTATTCTTGCCTGGAAAATTCCATGGACAGAGGAGTCTGGTGGGCGACAGTCCATGTGGCTGCAGACAGTAGGACATGACTGAGCAACCAAGCACATACACACACAGGCTATTTTTCCAACAAGTGAAAAAATGTTGATATGAACTTATTGTGTGTTTGATCAGTTTCTTCCTTTCTTCAGTGAGTATGTGTTGCAGGCTTGCTATGCTTCAGGCATTAGCCAGGCACTGAGCTATCAGTGTGAGTAAGACACACCCATGCCCACAAGTACCTCACAGTTTAGCAAGTGCCTACCCAAATTATATTAATAGTGACTGTTACTGGTACCAGGACAGACATCTGTGAAGTCACAGTAAGGCCCCCAAAGCCATTACAGTGGGTTCTACCTATGAAAGGTCATAAAAGACTTTGCAGAAGAGATAGAAAACAATCACTTGGCAAAAAATGCATGCCATTTCAGATTCACATTCAAGCATTTTGTTATTAAGTGACTAACCTCTCTAAATACAAAAGTATTTGTTATTTCTGGCAGTAATGATAGTTAAGCTTAAGAACTGTGGTATTGGCTCTATCAATATATGAGATGTTTTTAACTGAGGTTTGTGGTTTCTATGTTCTTCTATAGAATGATCCACAGTTGCTGTCAAACTGTTCTATTCTCAGCTGGCTGATCTACAAGCAAAGCAACAGTTTCAACCCATTCTGCAAAAATCTTCTGACCCAGTATGTACTAAAGTTGCACATCCTAGAGTAGTGACTTCACTATTTAAATATGTATCTGGTGAAACTTAAGCTCTGAAGTTTAGTTACTAGTTTGGTACCAGTGTTAAGGTCTTCATTTGGAAAATTGTACTTGGTTGTAGAGATGTTAAAATTGGGAAACTCAGGTACATACAGCAAAGCTCTGTACCAGTTCTACAACTTTTTAGTAAGCTTAAAATTAGTTCAAAATAAAAAGTAAATAAATACATGTGTGCATGTGTGGGTATATATGGGCTTCCCAGGTGGCACTAGTGGTGAAGAATCCACCTGCCAATGCAGGAGATGCAAAAGATGCCGGTTCAATGCCTGGGTCAGGAAGATCCCCAGAGAAGGAAATGGGAACCTGCTCCAGTATTCTTGCCTGGGAAATTCCATGGACAGAGGAGACTGGTGGGCGACAGTCCATGGGCTGTGCAGTCAGACATGAGTGAGCAACCGAGCACGCACATACACCTGGATATATTAACATTTTTATGAGATCAATGCCACCGAGAGTGTGCTCCACAAATTCTTTTTTTTTGAGAGGGGGGCTTCGAGTCACCCATCCATGGGGTCTTTCCTGCCAGCAGTTTCTTTTATTTCCATGAACATTTTATTTATAAAATGCAACTTATTTATAAAGTACAGCTTTTAATATCCACCTTTTTTTTCCTTTACTTTTTTTTAAACTATAGCTGATTTACAATGTTGTGTTAGTTTCAGGTATACAACAAAGTAATTCAGCTTATATATACAAAAGAATATATATAATATGTTTTATATATGTGTGTGTGCTCAGTTGCTAAATTGTGTCTGACTCTGTGAGCTCATGGACTATAGCCTGCCAGGTTCCCCTGTCCATGGAATTTTTCAGGCAAGAATACTGGAGTGGTTTGCCATTTCCTCCTCCAGGGAATCTTCCCAGTCCAGGAATTAAACCCTGATCTCCTGCATCTCCTGAATTGGCAGGCAAATTCTTTACCACTGAGCCACCCGAGAAACCCTTATTATAGACATATATAAGAATATATATACTTTCAGATTATTTTTCCATTACAGGTTATTTATAATAAAATATTGAATATCATTCCCTGCGCTATACTGTAGGGCCTTGTTATTTATCTGTTTTATATACAGATATGTACAGTGTGTATCTGTTAATCCAAAATTCCTAATTTATTCCTCTCCTCCTCAATATCAAAGAAACAAGCAACCCAATCAAAAATGGGCAGAAGACCTAAATAGATATTTCTCCAAAGACAAACAGATGGCTAACAGGCACATGAAAAGATATTCAACATAGCTAATTATTAAAGAAATGCAAATCAAAACTACAATAAAATATAACCTCACACTGGTCAGGATGACCATCATCAAAAAGTACAAATAATAAATGTTGAAGAGGGTGTGAAGAAAAGGAACCTTCCTACACTGTTGGTGGGAATGTAAACTGGTACAACCACTATGAAGAACACTATGAAGCTTCCTTAAAAAATGAAAAATAGAGTTACCATATGATCCAGCAATCCCACTCCTGGGCATATATCTGGAGAAGATTATAATTCAAAAAGATACAAGCACCTTAATGTTTATTGCAGTACTGTTTACAATAGCCAAGACATGGAAGCAATCTAAATGTTCATCTACAGATGAATGGATAAAGAAGATGTATATTTATGTACAGTGGAATAATACTAAGCTGTGAAAAATATCAAAATAATGTCATCTTCAGAACATAGATGGACCTAGAGATTATTACACTAAGTGAAGTAAGTCAAAGAAAGACAAATATCACATGATATCACTATATGTGGTATCTAAAAATGATACAAATGAAGTTATTTACGAAATAGACTATTATTATTAATCAGACAAACTAAATATGGAAATTGAAGTTAAGCATTTAGAAGGTTGTATAACAATTTAACATTTTTACAAAATAAAAGCATATGATTGATTTCCTAGAAGTTTACTTTTATTGCATTTTTTAAAAGTATCAATCTGTATTAGAGTTCTCCAGAGAAACAGAACCAACAGAATGTGTGTGTGTGTGTGTTTATATATACAGAATTCCTTCTTGCTCAGGGGAGTTCAGTCTTTCTTCTGTTAAGACTTTCAACTGATTGGATAAGGCCCACACATATTACAGAGGCATTCTGCTTTACTCAACTACTAATTTAGTTGTCAATCTCACCTAAAAAATTACCTTCACTGAAACGTCTAGAATAATGTTTGACCAAATATCTGGGCTCCCTGGACCAGCCAAGTTACCACAAGTTATCACATAGTCTATGACAGATTGAAAGATAGTTTGAGAATCATTGTACAAGACAACTTTTAATAGTCTACCAAATAGTTCCATCAATTAAAAAAACCTTCAGACTAAGACTGTTCCTGTTTCCACAGGGGAACTACTGTGATCAGTTCCCTGGGTAGTCTAGGGGAAAAAAAAATAGAATCACTTTTCTATACTCACCATTGAGCCTAAGTCATTAAAATCCATCTTTGCCCATTGAGACAATTTGTATTGCTCTAATCCTGAGGTTTCCAAACTTTCCCAATTCATGGCATCTTAGTGTCTCAGTAATTTTTTCACAGAGATCCTGGGCCAAAAAAAACACTGTAAAATCTCTTTTATCCAATAGGAAGATCCCAGCAACTTAGCTGTTGGAAAAAAATAATACCCATAAATTGAAAAAAAATTTTTTTTAATTTTATTCTTAACCACAGTTATTTATAAAAGGATAGGTATGACAATTGAGCATTGAACATCTTCTCAAACCTTAGAAGCTGTTTCGACACCACCACTTATTCACCTCATGTTTACACTGATTTTTACTTACTACTCTCATTTTATAACAGCTGCTGAAAACCCAAAGATATCTTTGAAAGGAGTGCAGCAGAATCTAACGTTGAAAGCCTGAACAACCTTGACCAAGTATTTCACCTGGTGGCCAAGAGATGTCAAGCATCACCCTTGACATTTAACCTACACCACAGACCCTCCGTGAGTTTGCAGCGGTGTTCTGGGCACCTAGCACATCGTCTGGAATTCTTGGCTCTATTCTTTTTCAATTTTTTAATCTATTCTCCCATTTGTAAAATATTATCATCCATTTTAAATGTCTAGCAACTACCTTTGCTAAACCTGGGATTAAACAGAATATAACGTTTACGGTCAGAACTCTGGCCTTTCACTGCTAGTACTCAAGAAGCTGTGTATTTCCTCCTCTGTTCTTTGTTTCTGGTGAAGCCTGTAGAGGATGAGAAGGTTCTCAATGGCCAGACATTCCAAATATATGTCTCAGAGAAGGTAACAAAATCTTCTGCTCTGTTATACATTTAAATAAAAATGCAGTTTTAAACTTGAGCTCATAAATAGATACAGAGAACAGATGGGTGGTGGTGAGGGGGTACAAAATGAGTGAAGGAGGTCAAAAGGTACAAACTTCCAGTTATAAAAGAAGTAAGTCACGGGTATATAATGTATAGTGTTGTAACTATAGTTAATAATACTTTATTGCATATTTGAAAGTTGCTAAGGGAGCAGATCTTAAAAGTTTTCATCATGGGAACTCCTTGGCGGCCCAGTGGTTAAGACTTTGCACTTCCAGTGCAGGGGACACAGGTTTGCTCCCTGGTGGATCCTGCAAGCTGCGTGGTGTGGTCCTGGAAGATCCCACATGGCGTGTAGTGTGTAGCGTGGCCAAAAAAATGTGTTCATCACAAGAGAAAACAAGATTTTTGTAGTTATGTATGTTGATGGCTTTAACTAGACATGGTGATAATTTTGTAATATGTACAAATATCGAATCATTATACTGTATCAGTCAGTCAGTTCAGTCGCTCAGTCGTGTCTGACTCTTTGCAACTCCATGAACCACAGCACGCCAGGCCTCCCTGTCCATCACCAACTCCTGGAGTTTACCCAAACTCATATCCATTGAGTCGCTGATGCCATCCAACCATCTCATCCTCTGTCGTCCCCTTCTCCTCCTGTCTTCAATCTTTCCCAGAACTGGTGTCTTTTCAAATGAGTCAGCTCTTCGCATCAGGCAGTCAAAGTATTGGAGTTTCAGCTTCAACATCAGTCCTTCCAATGAACACCCAGGACTGATCTCCTTTAGGATGGACTGGTTGGATCTCCTTGCAGTCCAAGGGACTCTCAAGAGTCTTCTCCAACACCACAGTTCAAAAGTATCAATTCTCCTGTGCTCAGCTTTCTTTATAGTCCAACTCTCACATCCATATATGACCACTGGAAAAACCACAGCCTTGACTAGATGGACCTTTGTTGGCAAAGTAATGTCTCCGCTTTTTAATATGCTATCTAGGTTGGTCATAACTTTCCTTCCAAGGAGTGTCTTTTAAATTCATGGCTGCAATCACCATCTGCAGTGATTTCCAAGCCCCCAAAAATAAAGTCAGCCACTATTTCCACATTTTTTGCCATTAAGTGATGGGACCAGATGCCATGATCTTAGTTTTCTGAATGTTGGGCTTTAAGCCAACTTTTCACTGTCCTCTTTAACGTTCATCAAAAGGCTCTTTAGTTCATCTTCACTTTCTGCTATAAGGATGGTGTCATCTGCATATCTGAGGTTATCAATATTTTTCCCAGCAATCTTGATTCCAGCTTGTGCTTCATCCAGCACAGCATTTCACATGATGTACTCTGCATATAAGTTAAATAAGCAGGGTTATATCTAAAACCAATATAATGTTATGTGTCAATTATAACTCAAAAAAAAAAAAGAATACAGTTTTTAACTCATCATGTTATCTTTTAACAGACCATTCAAGACTGAAAGCAGTACAAAAATAGGTAGAATTTGGTACCTTCTAATTTTTTTTAACCATTCTCAATCACATTTTAATCTAATCCTGACTTTTCTATCCAATTATATTTATTTCATTCATCCTAAATTCCTGTCCCTTGGATCATGTAAGAGGCTCTAACAGGAATACTTGGAACTTAAGCATAGCTTGAAATCAACAGTCTCTGTTTTTTTTTTTTCACATGGGTCAAAATGTTCTCTTCATCATCACAGTTGTTGTCATCATCATAAATATGAACTATTTATCCTATTTGGCTGGTATTAACAGTTGAAGGGATGGCCTCCCTCTGTCTCCTGTTTCTAGCTCTTCCTGGCTCCTTTTCCATCAGCAGAGGAAAGGGGAGAAAGAGAGAGACTCATATATCTTATACTCCCTGCAAGACTGTCTCTTCCTGGCAACAATGAAAAAGACTTTTTCTTTCTCTGTCTCTCTCTTTCGGCCTCCTCCCTCCTTTTTAGGAAGATCCCCTGTTCCCTTATCTACTGTTCATCACTACCTTCAGATAGTTGATACGGGTTACTTCTGACATTAAGCTACTGTCTTGTAATGGAAAATACATTCCCTCTCCAAGGATAAATCCAAGCTTATCAGAATATGCCATTTAAAACCACTTTCATAAGAAACAGCACACAACTGTAGACAGATGGCTCACAGCCACTGGGCCTGCAGGACAGGTATCTGATGTCAGAACAAGGCGAGCAGTGCCTTCTCTGCTGCTCTCCATTCCCCCTGCCTGATGCTGAGCTCTCCACTTCTTTTCTTGCTAGAGATTTTCTATAAACCAGACGTCAACAAATATATTGGATTCTTTATACTTTAATCTGTTTAACATTTCAAAGTGCTGAAAGATTTAGGCATATTACCAATTCAACTATGGTTAGTCTCTGATTACTCAGTTCAGTTCAGTCACTCAGTTGTGTCCGACTCTGCAGCCTCGTGGAATGCAGCACACCAGGCTTCCCTGTCCATCACCAACCCCCAGAGCTTACTCAAACTCAATGTCCATCAAATCGGTGATGCCATCCAACCATCTCATCTTCTGTCATCCCCTTCTCCTCCCACCTTCAATCTTTCCCAGCATCAGGGTCTGATTACTAGGGGAGAGGATTAGCAGGATACCTGTTTGAGGCAAGTATCCCAGAAGCCATGTCACTGTGTTTAAAACCCGTGGGAAGACTGATGGATGGTGCTCAGTAAAAATTAAAAGCCTAGGAAAAGCAGAGGCCCCGGGGCCAGAACAAAGCAAGTAAACGATGGTTCCATTTGGGAGTCAAGGTAGAAAGTTTTTCTTACCCTGCTCCCGGCGACAAAAGTGAAGTGAAACCTTCCTTACAACACTGACTAACTCCCCATCAAAGGGACTCCTGCCTTTGCCGAGCTGATTTCAGGAGTGGTAAATGAAATGTTCCTCAAAGAGAGAGATGATAGGGGAAGACACAGGAAAAGCACAACCGAATCGCCAAACGTCACCTGCATTGCAAACCAGGAGGAATTTTCAGAAGCAATGAGAGAGACCAGCCCAGCCCAGCTCTCCTGCAGATACGTTTTCTTCCTTCCTGACTCATCAGTTTCTTTAGGGAAGCCTGGTGGGAAGGGATTAGGCAGCCAGCAAGGCAGCCAGCCTTTTCTGGCACCACGGGGCTTTTTGATTTCAGATCCTACGAGTCTTCAAGAACAGATCTGGCATGCCAGTGTTCTAGGCTGGGGGCCAGCAACAATTCAGCTATGACGAAGCACATCAGATGGTCGGTGCTCCAAGCCCGAGACCTGAGGACCCTCCTGGGGTTGCCCCTCTCGGAAGTTTGAAGCTATCAGGACAGGTCTGCCTTCTTGAAACGTGCAAATGTCACCAGCCGGGAGTGGCAGATGCCCAGAGGCGTCTGGGAACAGATTTCCATCTGGTAATGGGTTAGGCTTCCTGGGACACAGATTAGAATTGTTTGAAATAAAGCCACGGAAGCACCGGCTTGGCTTTTCACGTATTGTTACGGTCTCTGGGTCATTTCCTGCCTTTGGAATTTACTTCCTTTCCAGGTTCAGCAAAAACCCACTGAATACAAGAAAGAGGTGGGGAGTTTTCTTTGCCCAGGCCCAGCAGAGGGGCCGCTCTGCCTCTGGGAACTGGTACCTCTCGGGCAGTTGCCTCTTCGCGTGTTCCTGTCTGCTCACGCTGAGCCCTGCAGGGCGGAAGCTTCAGGAATGGAACAAAAATTAGGAAAGGGAGCCATCTCCAGTTAAGTCAGATGAATCCTTTTGTTTCCTGGAAAATAAAAAGGGAAGGAATAGACTGGGAAGGATGCAAAGGATGCTTCATCCTTTTATAAGGAGGAGAGCCCTTTACCACCAATGTTCTGTTCAGGGAGGGATGTGGCCTGTCTTGGAGAGAGGCTGAAACCAGCTCCACCTGGTCACCCCGTCCCCTGACCTCCAGCTAAGTGCTGAGGACAGTGACATCAGCTACACCACCATGACCTGTCTTGTTTTATTTCACTATTTATTTTCTACTTTGTTCTCCAGAAGATTTAAGGTAGCAATGACTGTCTTCCTGGCAGCATCTTGATGCTCATTTTGGGCACTCCGAAGCTGATGTGAGTCCTTGGAAAATTTACCCACAGCTCCCAGTGTGACCTGAACAGCCAGTGTTTCAGCAGTGCGGGGACACCCGGAGGTCAGGGTGAACCCTCTCACTCAAAAGGCTAGAAGAGCTGGTCAGAGCTTTAATGCAGAAGCTGCTGCCACTGCTCTTTCTCTAAGGCCAAAAAAGGTTTGTCTCTACAGAGTGATCCAAAGTCACAAGTTCCCTCTGAAAAGCCAACTCATGCAGTCCTTGTTGTCAGGAGGAAGCTCCTGGAGTCTGTTCAATGTCCACAACTCATCTCTAGACTAAGAGATCAGAGTTCACAGCTTTGGAGGAAGGGCTCATTTTCGAGCACAGCTACGGGGGCAGCAAGAGCTCTGTCAACATTAAGGAAGTGGCAGCTGGTGATCAGCCTTCATTCTGGTGGCCCCTCCCCCATCCCCAGAAACAAGAACCAGCACTCCCTCCCCTCCCCCACTGCCTTGACCAGGGTATCACTCTGGCTCAGGACTGAATCAAAGTGAACTTTCCGGAATCACACTGTCTCATCGGGTATCCACAGAAATGGTCTGTGACCTTCACGGCAACATTTCCAGCGTTTAGAAAGTTCCAGGGGAAGTGAATAAGTGGCTAAGGACAGAGTTGGCCCTGTAACTAAGCAAGGTCAGAAACATCTCTAAGGTATGATTTTTACAGCAACCAGAAATCTACCCAAGCGCCCCAGTTTTCCTCCACAAAGGAGATTCTGGATGACTAAGGCCTTATGTTTCCATAACATTTTCGTAAAATTGTAACCGGGGACTGGTTAACTTTCTAAGCTTTTGCTTTTTAACTTTAGAGAGCCTGATTGCACAGGTCTGGCAGGAGGCCAGGGACCTGCATTTTTTATCAAGCCCACCTGCTAATGCTGGTACAAGTGGTCTGTGGCCCATATTTTGGAAAACTGTGCTGAAAATAATAGTGAATCATTATCATATAGGCATGGATTAACTGCTAATACAGGAAAACACTGCACCTGGATTCCAGGCCAGGCTTTGGTGCTCTGCGAGGCTGCAGACAAGAAAGTTTAATTCTCCAAGATTGAAGGCCTCAGGACCAGATGGTGACCTCTAAAAATTTAGTTGGAGGCTGTTTTCTAAATTACGGCTGAAAAGCCCAAAAAGTATGAGGATTTGTCCAAAGTGTCAAAGAAGGTAGGCCTTCTACAGCATGCTCTGAGTACTCACCGAAGTCCTGTGATCAGAAAACCGCAGAGGCCAGGGAGAATCTTCTGACCCGGGCTGCGGTCCTGATATCCTACACCTCAGGACAAGAACCAAAGGAACAGATACATCTTTCCTTGCCCTTACGCACGTGTGCGTGCTAAGTCGCTTCAGTCGTGTCTCTTTGCGGCCCTATGGACTGAAGCCCACCAGACTCCTCTCTCCATGGAATTCTCCAGGCAAGAACACTGGAGTGGGTTGCCATGCCCTACTCCAGGGGATCTTCCCGACCCAGGAATCGAACCCACATCTCCTGTGGCTCCTAACTTGTAGGCAGATTCTTTATTGCTGAGCCACCGGGGAAGCCCTTCCTTGCCCCCAATCATTTCCAAAGAGGAAAGAGGAAAAGGGAAAAGATTAGAATTATTCAGTGCTTTATATGTCTTTATATCTCATATTCTCAAATAGTCCTAGTATCATTGGTCTCATTTTGAAGATGAGAAAATTGAGGATTAAAGATGTTGCACAAGATTGTAACTCAACTATACTTCAATTAAAAAAATAAATTAAAAGAGAAAAAATGCTGGATAACTTTCCTATATTGCCAAAGCCATATGGCTATTGAATGCCTGAGCTGAAATTTGAACTCACATCTATCAAAGTGCAAGTTCCATTTTCTTTCGCAAAGCCATTCACAACTAAAATTATGCTGTGACCATTCTGAGGGCCTAGCTGTTTTGAGACCCTCAAAATACCGTCACCTCTCCATGATCTTCATCCATACCTGTTACCTACTCTATTTCAGAATCGCATCTCACTTTTTAGCTTTATTCCATCCCTGGTCTGCAACAGTCTCTCAGTCCTGGTCATTTCTTATCACAAATTCTTTACCCCCTGGAGGTGAAATATCACCACTTCTCCTGAGCTCAGGAAGACTTTTCTGGTCCATAATCACCCCAACCAATGACTTTAAGACCCTTGGGTTCTAGAGAACTCAGGATATCCCCAGAGGTTTCCAAGGAAAGAGACTCCTCAAATGCCTGAGAGGCATTCAGCTTCAGTTCAGTTGCTCAGTCACGTTCAACGCTGCGACCCCATGGACCGCAGCACGCCAGGCTTCCCTGTCCATCACCAACTCCCAGAGCTTGCTCAAACTCATGTCCATCGGGTCGGTGATGCCATCAGCCATCTCATCCTCTGTCGTCCCCTTCTCCTCCTGCCTTCAATCTTGCCTCATGCCTTCAATGCCTGAGAGGCATTACTGACTTTAATCTGATACCACCTATCCAACCTCTATCCCCCAACTCCCTACACCCCACCTCCGGATCTCTTCTCAGATCAAGACGGAGAGTCAGGAAACCTGGGTCAGCTGGTACCCTTCTGTATTAGGAAGAGATGCCCCTCAAACTTCAACTTCCTAGTAACAGTGATTATCCTGGGATGCTGGGCGCCCCCTAGTGGGAGTAACAGAAGAAAAGACAGACTTGTGATGCTGTTCTCAGTCACCCATCCACCCCCAACTTCCTGCTCTCAGCTGCCTTGGCCTTCCTGCCCATCTCGCTGTTCTTGAAATGATTCATTCTTCCCACGATGACTGGGCCTTTTGCCCCATAAAGCCTTCCCTGTCTTTAAAAACATAATGAACTAAAATTAAGCAGAAGGCAAGCAGGCAGAACAGCGGGAAAATCTTCCTATAGGGAGAGTTCTCAAAACCGTGAGATTCCTTATAAGGCAAACTTTGACCTAACTGCACTGGGAAAACAATAGAGAATATCTCAGAAAGATATTTTTGGAAATGAGGAGGATGAGGGAAAGGCTGCTTTCCTGATTTTAAGATATATGTTAATACACACATCTGACCCCCTCAGCCTGATTCCAAGACTTGTATTAATGCTTGGTGCTATGTCTTACCTCTGCTAAGCCTGAGGGAACACTCAACCTTTATGCATTTGGGGATAAGCAGGTGAAGCCCTGTCCTAGCAGAGAGGTAGCCCATCTGTGGACTATTGTGGGATTTTCTGGACATTTGTCACTATCGCTCACTCTTTAAAGACCATGGTCATAGGCCCCCCATGACAGGGATGAACCTTATTACACTATAACCAATAAGCCATTTTCTGAGTACCTACAATATACAAGGTTCAAGTAGCCCCAATCTTATACATTTTAAAGATCTTCCCGTATCTAGTTTAGTCCTTTATCCAAAGAAAGTCTTTGATAAGAGAGAGAGCTAAAGGACTCCAGTGCATGCATTAAGAATTCTGGGCATATTCACAGTCCACGTTTTAGTTAAGTACTTGATCATTTGCTCACTGGGCAGGGGTCAGCCAGTCCCATCCTGTAGCCCAGGGCCAGTCCCTACGGATGTTATAATTACATGACATCTCACCTCCGCCTTTGGTTGTTACAGTCTTACTTGTTCCTGGATCTGAGTCATCAATTCATCAGTGCCCGTTCAAGTTAACCTTCCCTGATAAGTTTCCTGAAACCTTGCTCGTAATGCTGGCAATTCCAGTGCAAAATTGTCTTTGCTCTGGCTCCTGTCTCCTCTTGAACCAAGTCACTTGGACAGTCTGATCTCCCAGGTGCTTGCAATGTTGATCTTTTCCATCGTTTCTTTCAGAGTCATGTGATATATTCATTTCTTTGACAACCAAGAACTTTGGAAGAAACTCTCCCCTCAGGCACTTCCATTTTTGTGTCCCTGCAAACTCAACAGGTGCCTCACAGGAGGAATCTCTGTGGGGAGTAAGAGGACACACTGGACCCCAGTTCTCGGGATTGCTGGGAGGCAAAGAAAGGTCAAGGATGCTCCATGGTCAGCATCTCGTGTCTAACAGCAGAAGCTGGGACTCTTTCCTGCATAACTTGAGCTTGAATTAGAGGCATTTTTTAGTCTGGAGTCCTTTAACCTTCGGTCTGAATGGAACGCTCAAAGGGTAAAGTAAGGTTCTCCATTGGCAGGAAAGACACACAGACCTCTGACCCTGGTGCCTCCGCCAACCGGGAAAGATACCCAAACTGTGGTAAGTTCACTGCACCACTTGCAGTGCTTCCCTTAGAGTCAATTGTTCATCATATAAGCTGGCCTTGACTCTGGAAGAAAGGGTTTATGTACTCATAAGAGAAAACATTATTCAGAGAGTGAGAATTAAAAGGAATAAACCCAACTAGTGGATGCTTTGGGTGACCGGAAAAGAAATCATCTTCAGAGAAGAGGTCCCTGCTCTGATAGAGATATGAGAACTTCCACTGTTTCTGTCTCTATTCTAGAAGAAATAAAAACTAAATCATAAGCCTAAAGATGAAGGTGCATGCACCTGGGGAGGGGAACAACAAGCTGTTACATTTCAAACAGATGTTAGGGCCGCAAAAAATGAACACTTTTAACCTGCTCAACCTAGATAGCATATTAAAAAGCACAGACATTACTTTGCCAACAAAGGTCCGTCTAGTCAAGGCTATGGTTTTTCCAGTGGTCATGTATGGATGTGAGAGTTGGACTATAAAGAAAGCTGAGCACAGGAGAATTGATACTTTTGAACTGTGGTGTTGGAGAAGACTCTTGAGAGTCCCTTGGACTGCAAGGAGATCCAACCAGTCCATCCTAAAGGAGATCAGTCTTGGGTGTCCATTGGGAGGACTGATGCTGAAGTTGAAACTCCAATACTTTGGCCACCTCATGCGAAGAGTTGACTCATTGGAAAAGACCCTGATGCTGGGAGGGATTGGGGGCAGGAGGAGAAGGGAACGACAGAGGATGAGAGGGCTGGATGGCATTACCGACTCGATGGGCATGAATTTGAGTAAACTCCAGGAGTTGGTGATGGACAGGGAGGCCTGGCATGCTGCGGTTCATGGGGTCGCAAAGAGTCGGATACGACTGAGCGACAGAACCGAAATGAACTGAGAAGTGTTTCTTCCCTGAAAGTCACCATCGATTAGACTAGACAGCAAGATCCAAGAGAAGGTTACAAAAAATTATTTTTCATACAGGTTGTTGTTTTTGTTGATGTTCAATCACTAAGTCATGCCCAACTCTTTGCGACCCTATGGATTGCAGCACACCAGGTTCCTCTGTCCTCCACTCTCTGAGAGTTTGCGGAGATCCATGTCCATTGAGTCAGTGATGCCATCTAACCATCGCATCCTCTGCCACCCCCTTCTCCTTTTTGCCTTCAGTCTTTCCCAGCATGAGGGTTTTTTCCAATGAGTTGGCTCTTTGCATCGGGTGGCCAAAGTATTGGTGCTTCAGCATCAGTCCTTCCAATGAATATTCAGGGTTGAGTTCCTTTAGGATTGACTGGTTTGATCATAAAAGTTAAGAAACTTTAATTTAGGCTGTCTGTAATGAGCTGGATTACTAGCATTGGATGCTTTCCAAGAAGGTAAGCAACCAGAGCAGTTATGGGAAATTCCAGTGTGCACTCTGTGGATAAAGGTGAGGAGAGGGTGTTCAGCTGGCCCAGAGCTGCACCAACAGAAATCAATGGTTTATGGAGCTTGGGGAGAGGGGCAGGTGGTGCCCAGAGAGGATGGGCCCCTTGGATGGGGCCTTGAGAGACCAACACTTAGCCCCCATGGCCGTGTTTGTGAGCAGGGGGAGAGGTTCAAGCTGCCTGCCAGTGCCTATAGCAAGTCAGGTAGATATGCATTATCTGCTAACATCCCCAAAGGAAGGGAATTATGGGCCAGCTGGAAATCTCCCAGGAAAGACAGGTATGCAACTCTTGGATGGCGTTCAAGGAAACCAGGTGAGGGCTTGAACTCTGGCCAGAGAAGCAGGGTGTGTGACACCTAGTGAGCTGGGTGGGAGTCATGAGGACTACACTCAGGCGGGGAGAGTAGGGTGTGGTGTGCCCATGAAGGGTGGGTGTGAGCATTCCAGAGCCTAGATAATGTTTACGGAAGAAGCTTTGGTAAATATAGACTGTAAGTCACTGTGGCTGCCTTCAAACGTTTTCTCCAACTGAGTTTCTGGTTCTTTTAAAGCTACAACATAAGGACATTCTCAACAAATTTGGAGTTAAGACACAGCCACAGATTGGACCAGACGGCCAGATCTGCAGCCTGGAGCCCAGGAGACAAGGCAAGTCCCTTTGACTTGAAGGAGATAGTTATGCTTCAGAATCATAGTAACTGAAGGCAAAGCAAGCGCTGCACGTTGTCATCAACTGAATTTTCCTCCCCTCACTTCTGGGAAGTCTGTAAACCACTCGGTTGTGTGCCTTCGAGCCTTTTCTTCCTGGGGTGTGCTGGAGCCACTACGTACCACCTCCCAACTCCGTGTTCAGTTAACATCATGGCAGTTCACAATCAGTCATGGAAGTATTTATACCATGGAAATTGGCCAACAGTACAACTCAGGGCTTTATATTTGTTTCTGGAGAGCCAGTTGTTAAACATTTACCAGTACACCATGCCTGTTACTCAAGGCTCTTACATGAAAGAGGGGATAGTGAACTGAGGGGGAAGGGACAGCGGGGGTGGGGGAGGGATGGTGAAGTCCAGCACGTCCAGAGGGAAGGGGTAGACTGCCCGGACGGGTTCTGCCTTCCTCATGAACACATACTCCACCCCTAACAGAAGCCTCGGATTCAATATTTAATCTGCAGTTTGTCCACAACACATAGAGACATTTGGGGGGACTGTTTTATTTTCCCATTTTTTGAGGTTTATGGGGCAGGGTATAATAACCTAGTTACAGAGTGCTTTTTTTCTATTATGGATTTAAAGTGTTTTCATGGAGATTCAATCTTTCTTTTCCTCTTCCATCCTCCCCCAACCCCCAGCTTCCCTGCCCGCACCACCTCCCCAGTTCCAACAATATGCACTCTCTCTCCTTCCCCTATATGTGTTTTCCATTGACTTTTGGAAGCAACATCTTTTATAAAAATAGCCCTGCCCTAGATCATTACTACTCTTTCTAGAAAAGTTTTCTTTATACATGTAAATCACCTGGGGAGTCTTGTTAAAAAAAAAAGCAGATTTGCATTCAGTAGGTCCAACTGGGCCCTGAGATCCCTCATTTCTAACAAGCTCCCAGGTGATACTTACGCTCTGTAGGCTGGACATGTTTATTGATTTCACCTCCAATAATCACCTCTTCCCTTCTATTCTTCCACTTTAAGAAGTTCCACCTACATCTCTGGAAGAGGCAGCCCCTTACAGGAAGCTGGACCAGGAGTAGACTGACAACCCAGCAACCAAATCTACATGCCAAGTGTATTAGATTCTCTTTCAAGAATTTGAGTTAGAATGCTGTCCTAGCCTGGGGTGCCCCACATAGCAGAGCCCGAGAGAGAATTTTGCACAGAGCAGTTTATTTGCAAATCCCAGTGAACAACAGGGCAGGATATGGGAAGCAAAAGAGGGAAGGAAGAAAAAGCAGTTCTAGAATGTGTTTGTTCTTGAATTGATTCTGGTAAAGAGCAACAGGCACTCAGTCCCATGGGACCTACCAATGGGCCTTCTGCTATGCATCTCAGTATATCTCAAGAATTTATGGCCTTTCCATTATGAAATTACTGATTAAATTCTTGATATCCTTTATTTTCCAATTTTCAAATAATGTCCTGGCTCCCTAGCATGGTTAGTCACCAATGAATTTTCTTTCAGTATGATAATTAATTCATGGATTTAAATATATTCAGTCACTTTGCTGACAAAGATTCGTACAGTCAAAGCTATGTTGTTGTTTTTTTCCCCCAGTAGTCATGTACTGATTGTAAGAGTTGGGCCATATGGAGAGCTGAGTGCTGAAGAATTGATACTTTTGAACTGTGGTGTTGGAGAAGACTCTTGAGAGTTTCTTGGACAGCAAGGACATCAAACCAGCCAATCCTAAAGGAAGTCAACGCTGAATATTCACTGGAAGGACTGATGCTGAAGCTGAAGGTCCAATACTTAGGCCACCTGATTCGAAGAGCCAAGTCATTGGAAAAGACCCTGATGCTGGGAAAGATTGAGGATAGGAGGAGAAGCGGGCAACAAAGGATGAGATGGTTGGATGGCAATGTACGTGAGTATGAGCAAACTGCAGGAGATAGTGAAGGACTGGGAAGCCTGGCATGCTTCAGTCCATGGGGTCACAGAGTCAGACACACCTAAGTGACTGAACAACAATGCACTTCACTGCAGTTATTATTCTGATTGGTGCTCAGATTATCCCATCTGGTCCATGGAAGCTTATGCCTATTGCTTCCTGAGTTTTTTGGTACAACCCCAGTAGTTTTTTATGGCTGTCTTCTTTTCTGGTATAATAAGATATCCAATGGAACTTTCTGTGATGATGATAATGTTCTATATCTGATGCACTCTATGATGCTTTAGCCACTAGCCACATGTAGTGATTAACTACATGAAATGTAGCTAATGCAGCTGAGGAACTGAATTTTAAACTGTATTTAACTGCTGATTGATTTTATTTTAAATAGCCACATGTGGCCAATTGCCACCAAACTGACCAACACAATTCTATTTTGTAACAAATGAAGAAACTTAGTGACAGAGAAGCAGTAGGATTTGTTATGGTATAATTTGATCCTTAGCATTAGAATAGTGCAGGGAATGACCACATGTAAATAATGTGGGAAACTGCTGTAAAATACTGATTTCTGAGCCTCACCCTCAGATATTTTGATTCATTATGTATGAGGTGGTGCTCAAGAATCTGTTGTTTTTAAAAGTTGTTTTAATATTATCATGTGATTCTGATGAGCAGCTAGGTTCCAGAAGCACTATATTAGGTTGCTGGAATGTAGTATTTATGTTACAGCTATGGTTCATTGAAGATCATTCTAATCAATCAACTGTACAGCTGTAACTCCTTGTGGTCAGATTCAGAACTTCTCAGAGGATCATAACACTCTGCTAGTTACAGGATCAAGAGCTACAGATGCTTACAGAGGCTTGCCTCTCTCTGACTTCAGTGTAGGCCTTCCGGCCTTTGTTTTGCCTGCTGTAACACGAATACTATAAACTGAAAGAAAAGAAAGAAAGTGAAGTCACTCAGTCATGTCTCACTCTTTGCGACACCATGGACTGTAGCCCACCAGACTCCTCCATCCAATGAATTTTCTAGGTAAGAGTACTGGAGTGGGTTGCCATTTCCTTCTCCAGGGATCTTCCCAGCCCAGGGATTGAACCCAGGTCTCCTGCATTACGGGCAGACACTTTACCGTCTGAGCCACCACTATAAACTGAGTAGCTTACAAATAACAGAAATTTATTTCTCACAATTCTGGAGGCTGAAAAGTCCAAGATCAAGATACCAGCTGATTCAGCATCTGGTGAGAGTCCACTTCTTTTTTTTTTTTTTTTTGAGAGTCCACTTCTTATATACCATTTTTTCACTGAGGCTTCTGTTATAAGGGCACTAATTTCACTCATGAGGGTTCTGCCTCTAAACACCTCTTAAAGACCCCCACCTTCTAATACCATCACCTTGGTGGGTAAGAGTTCAACATATGAACTGGGGAGACAGAAACATTCAGATCACAGCATGGCCCACATTCATCCATTGATGCTTTCAAATTGTGGTGCTGAAGAAGACTCTTAAGAGTCCCTTGTACAGCAAGGAGATCAGCTAGCCAATCCCAAAGGAAACCAACCCTGAATATTCATTGGAAGGACTGATGCTGAAACCAAAGCTCCAATACTTTGGCCACCTGATGCGAAGAGCCAACTCATTTGGAAAAGACCCTGATGTTGGGAAAGATTGAGGGCAGAAGGGAATGGGGGAGACAGAGGATAAGATGGTTGGATGGCATCATCCAACTCAGTGGACATGCGTTTGAGCAAACTCCGGGAGTTAGTGAAGGACAGGGAAGCCTGGTGTGCTACAGTCCGTGGGGTCACGAAGAGTCAGACACAACTAAGGACCTGAACAACAACAACATTCATCCATAATTTTAAAAGGCACAGAGCCAAGCCAGGAGTGGACAGCCTTTACCCTCAGACCAGCCTTCATAACCCACTGTACCTCCTGTGCATGTCCCAAGAATTGTGGAAGACCTAAGATTTTAGCCTGTTTACACAATAACAAGTTAGCTGCCACAGATTCAAGGATGGTAGTGGACAACACGAGACTCCTGGGCCAATGACAAAGGACTTTGCTACACTCTACACACCAAGCAACATGAGCTTCATGTTCATGTCACTTCCCCTTACCCCAAGTCCCAAGGAGGTGACACGGTAGGTAGCCCAGATGGAAACCACACACACACTGGGTTTCCAACACAGCTGAAGAACCCCAATCTTCTATAATGGGCTGCAAGTCAACTTGCCCAACTTTGCCCCAGAAAGAGACATGGTCTTTACTGTAAAGTACAGTAAACAAAACCTCCTTCTGCTCCAGAGGAAGACACTATCTCTAATTGCCAGGGCTGTTCAATATACAAATACCCTTGAAAAGACACTGCTCAACCAAAAGCTGCCAGTGCCTTTGCTTTAAGACATGCATAACCATGAAAGCCCGTGGAGAACAGTCTCCCCACACTGTGCAACCCAGGACCCTATTCTTGGTCTATCTTCAGCACAGTGAATCCCTAGAACCAGAACCAAGACTAAAGTACCTAGATAGAGACCCTTCTATTTTCTGCCAGCTACGATGACTTTGGACATGGCTCTGACCTGGAGCAGGAGGTCATAATGCATAGAAGAGCAGCCTCTAAAGTCGCACTATCTAAATGGATTCACATCTCAGCTCTGCCACTTACAAGCTGTATGTCACTGAGAAATTTATCTAGCCTCTCCATGCCTCAATCTCCTCATCTATTAAATGGGAATATAATAACACCTACCTCAAAGTTATTACAGCAATTATATGAGCATTATCAAGTTATTATAAAGATTACATGAGGAGGTGGATGAACCTAGAGCCCATTATACAGAGGGACATAAGTCAGAAAGAGAAAGAGAAATATTGCATACTAATATATATATACAGAATCTAGAAATGGTACTGAAGAATTTATTTGCAGGGCAGCAATGGAGAAATAGACATAGAGAACAGACTTATGGACACGGGAGAGGGGAGGAGAGGGTGAGAGGGATAGAAAGAGTAACATGGAAACTTACATTACCATATGTAAAACAGATAGCCAACGGGAATTTGCTGTTTGTCTCAGGGAACTCAAACAGGGGTTCTGAATCAACCTAGAGGGGTGGGATGGGGAGGAAGGTTCAAGAGGAAGGGGACATATGTACACCTATGGCTGATTCATGTTGAAATCTGACAAAAAACAACAAAATTCTGTAAAGCTATTATCCTTCAATTAAAAATAAATAAATTTATTAAAAAGTTACATGAGATTGTGAAGATCTCATGTAAAGTATTTAACACAAGTTTCACAGCAAGTCCTCTGTAAATGTTAGCCATTGATATTACCCCACTGTAATTATTCATGCAATCTCGTGACTTTTCCTACCACAATGGATCTACTTGCTCATATGGAGCCCCAACACACATTGATTTCTTGCAGTGTAGCTGTAATGCCCAGTCCTGGCCTGTACCCTCCCACTGCAACCTGAGAACCAGCCTGATACCCTGTTGGGTTTGCTCTTTTCTATACACCATGGCCTAAAAAGCCTAATATAACCTGCCACCTGTGTTTTTTAATAAAGATTTTTGGAAACTCGGTCACACCTGTTCGTTTACATGTTGTCTGTGGCTGCTTTAGAGCAGCAGCACCAGAGTGGAATGGTCCTTTGAAGACGAAGCTCACCCATCCTTTCCCTCTTCTATTCAGAGACTGTATACCAACCCCATGCACCCATCTTGGGGTTATTGATCACCAAGGGGATTAGGTAAGGGTGGAGAAGAACCACTGCCAGTTCTAAAACAACTCCAAAGTACTGTTAATAGAGAAGGCACCAACTTAGTCTTTGAAGAGCAGTGCTTTATGTTACCCTTCTCTGAACTGGACTATTTACATAGCCCATCATTTGACTACTATTCATCTGGCAGACAAAACATCAATAAACTCTGTTTGTGTAAAATTATAGCTTAAAAACAGAGGACTATTTCTAAAGTAAACTTCCTTTCATTAAAGGATTTTTATCAAAGAATACTCTAAAAATAAATTAGCCTTTCAAATAAGAGTAAATATAGATAGAATTTATCACTTTCATTTTCTCCACAAGTATCTTTGACATGTTAATAACCACCTAATGAAGACAGACATTAAATGAATATTTATGATGGCCATGGTTAATGAATATGATCCATGATCTATGCATCAAGTACTGGATTCCAGAATAAAGTTATAAGATACAGTTAGTCATCATAATTGAATATGCATTGAATGACCACTTTATTTTAGGCCCTCAACCCACATAGAACTTTGAACTTCTTCGTGCAATGCTTTCTCAGGGCAGAGAGACAGAAAGTTATTTGAGAAGGCCAGCTCTGAGCAAATAACAACACAGATGCCTTTATCATGTTCAGGGTAGAGTCTTCAACAGACTTCTGAAAGCAGCCCAAACCCAAAAATGCAAAAAGGGCAACTGGGGAGGGAGTATTTGGTAACTAGTGTTATTTTGTAATGAAAACAGTATCATATTTCAGAAATTTTAAAGGAAAATTCCCTTTCTCCCTGTGCCCTAGTACATTTGTATTTGTGTGTGTACATTTCTATGTACTCCTATTTAGACTTCATCCAAATGCATACACACATTCACATACAGTTGACTCTCAATGAGAGTTTCTGTCTGTGTGAGTTGCTCAGTCATGTCCGACTCTTTGTGACCCCATGGACTGTAGCCCACCAGGCTCCTCTGTCCATGGGGATTCACCAGTCAAGAATACTGGAGTAGGTAGCCATTCCCTTCTCCAGAGGATCTTCCCAATCCAAGGGTTGAATCCAGGTCTCCTGCATTGCAGGCAGATTCTTTATCGTCAGAGCGACCAGGGAAGCCCCAATGAGAGTTTATCCTGATAAAAAAACTATTTTTAAAAAACCTTAATTTTATTTATTTATTTAGCTATGCTAGGTCTGAGTTGTGGCACTTGGGATCTTTGCTGAGGCATGCCAACTCTCAGTTGTGGCATGTGGGATCTAATTCCTTGACCAGGAATTGAACTTGCACTCCTTGCATTGGGAGTGCAAAGTCCTAGCCACTGGACCACCAGGGAAGTCCCTAAAAACAATTTTGGAATGTGTGCAAAGGTTTATCCACAAGATACTCATCACAGAGGAGTCAATAGCATTATATATTAGAACTGCAAGTGACTCAAAAATTGCTACACAGCGGTACCACTTAGGAACTTTTTGTTTGCTTGTTTGTTTTTAAATACTAACATTCTGGGCCCACCTTCCAAAAATCCTGATTTAATTGGCTTGAAGTGGGATCAAGGGTTGTGCGTTACTTTAAAGCTTCCCCAGGTAATTCTAAAATGCAGCCAGGCTGAGAGCCACAGATTGAGCCCAGTACCTTAAAATTTCACAGGTCAAATACTGAGCTCTGGAGATTCAGTTCAAACCCACCGCCCTTTCCTCGGCCAAGATCTTCCTGGATCCCTGGAAATTATAGCAAATAAACAGCCTCTATGAAAAGGAAGATGGTGATTGCAGCCATGAAATTAAAAGACGCTTACTCCTTGGAAGGCAAGTTATGACCAACCTAGACAGCATATGAAAAAGCAGAGACATTACTATGTCAACAAAGGTCTGTCTTGTCAAGGCTATGGTTTTCCCGGTAGTCATGTATGGATGTGAGAGTTGGACTATAAAGAAAGCTGAGCACAGGAGAATTGATACTTTTGAACTGTGGTGTTGGAGAAGACTCTTGAGAGTCCCTTGGACTGCAAGGAGATCCAACCAGTCCATCCTAAAGGAGATCAGTCCTAGGTGTATGTTGGAAGGACTGATGTTGAAGCTGAGACTCAATACTTTGGCCACCTGATGTGAAGAGCTGACTCATTTGAAAAGACCCTGATGCTGGTAAAGATTGAAGGCAGGAGGAGAAGGGGGCAACAGAGGATGAGATGGTTGGATGGCATCACCTACTCGAGGGACATGGGTTTGGGTGAACTCCGGGAGTTGATGATGGACAGGGAGGCCTGGCGTGCTGCAGTTCATGGGGTCACAAAGAGTCAGACACGACTGAGAGACTGAACTGAACTGAACTGAATGAAATGGAAGATACTCAAAGTTTTCCTTGGGTGTGCAGGTACGATGTACTCCAGGCTTCTGAGAATAAGGATTTAGCCCTTGCAAAGCAAACAATAAATCTTTCTTGAAATAATCCAGATTTATAAACACAGGGTCAGACATCATCCCTTAATTGGAGCTGTACCTTTGACCTAGTTTGAATATATTGTGCAAATGTTTGGGATTGTGTTCTCTCAGCCATCCACCCCTCCACTGAATATTCAACAAAATGACCATCAATATTTAGAATTCTCTTGAGAATGTAGGCTCCAAAACTGAAGATCCAGCATACTCCCTCTGTTCTCTTTTCCATGTGGTTGAAATTTAAAGTGCTTCTGTGTTGTTTCTCCCTTTGGGAATTTCCTCTGGAACTGGAGATTAAACATTATGCAAATAATAAATACTTTGAAAGTTCAAGAAAGGAAGAGAATTTGTTTAAGCAATTCTGTTATTGTAGCTTAAATGAGAGATAGCAAACAGCTGTTGTGATTTGACCTGCATTCAAATTCTACTGTACAGTTTGTGTAATTTCAAATTATATTTAATTCTTCTTTGAGACTTACATGTACCTTTGCCAAAACCTCTGGATTCCCATAAACCTTCAAGTATATTGCCCATCACCCAGCCTATTTGCACTTCCTCCCAGGCCTACAGGCTGTTCTGGGAAAAGACAGATTAAAACATTTCTCTCTTGGAATGTTAGTTTGACTGAGATGTTATTTAGATTTTTAAAATAGCCTAAATGCTTGGGTCGATCTGAAAGGAAATGCTGCCGAGTCTAATGTTGCCTAATAAATGGGGCAAGTCATGCTCACTCAGGCACAGCCCAGAGGGAAAAACAAAATCTGCACTCTTATCCTGAAGGTCAAAACTCCTTGGCTTGACTCGGCATATTTTCTCCCTCTGCATCCTCATGGGTTTCTAAACAATAGACTGCTGGTTAATAATTTTTTATACTAAACTTCCCCTGTTCAAATCACTAATCCCCAAATGAGGGCCCCATCCTCATGACCTCATCTAAACCTAATTATCTCCCAAAGATCCCATTTTCAAATACCATTACATTAGAGGTTAGGGTTTTAATTTTATGCAGAGTACATCAAGCGAAATGCCAGACTGGATGAAGAACAAACTGGAATCAAGATTGCTGGGAGAAATATCAATAACCTCAGATATGCAGATGACACTACACTTATGGCAGAAAGCGAAGAAGAACTGAAGAGCCTCTTGATGAAAGTGAAAGAGGAGAGTGAAAAAGTTGGTTTAAAGCTCAACATTCAGAAAACTAAGACCATGACATCTAGTCCCATTACTTCATGGCAAATAGTTGGGGGAAAAAGTGGAAGCAGTAACATACTTTATTTTCTTGGGCTCCAAAATCATTGTGGATGGTGACTGTAGCCATGAAACTAAAAGACACTTGCTCCTTGGAAGAAAAGCTATGACAAACATAGACAGCATATTGAAAAGCAGAGACATTGCTTTGCCAACAAATGTCTGTTTACTCAAAGCTATGATTTTTCTAGTAGTCACATACAAATGTGAGAGTTGAACCATAAAGTAAGGTGAGCACCAAAGAACTGATGCTTTTGAACTGTGGTGCTGGTAAAGACTCTTAAAGAGTCCCTTGGACAGCAAGGAGATCTAACCAGTCAATCCTAAAGAAAATCAACCCTGAATATCCATAGGAAGGACTGATGCTGAAGCTGAAGCTCCAATACTTTGGCCACCTGATGTGAAGAGCCATCTCACTAGAAAAGACCCTGATGCTGGGAAAGACTGAGGGCAGAAGGAGAAGGGGGCAACAGAGGATAAAGTGATTGGATGACATCACTGACTCAATGGACATGAGTTAGCCAACTCCAGGAGATGGTGAAGGACAGGAAAGCCTGGAATGCTGCAGTCTTGCCATCTATGGGGTTGGAAAGAGTCGGACATGACTGAGAGACTGAACAACAATGTGTACTAGAGGGTTGGGAAGGAGACACACTAACTGATTAGTGTGGTTTCTCTCTGTTGATCTGACCCACACTGATAGCAGGTCCTTGCTAGATGCTGAGTTCCCCAAGAACAAAGGAAGAGCTGCAGGGCTGGGACCGGGGTAAGGCAGGCAAGGAATATAGGTTCATGACCTTGCAGGGTGAGCACCTGAGGATGGGAGCCTCCTAGAATGTTGGGCCTTTGGTCACTTGTTTGCCTCTCCCTAGTCCAGGCCTTGCTCTTTCCTTTCTTTCTTGTTATAATTTAGTCTATTTCAGAGAATTCTAGTTAGTACATGTTATGGACTGAATGTTTGTGTGTCCCCTCCCACCTCCACCCCCCAAAACACATAACGAAGCCCTAACCTGCAATATGATGGTATTTGGAGATGGGGGTCTTTGGGAGGTAATTAGGTTTGGACAAGGTCATGAGAGTGGGGCCCTCATTTGAGGGTTAGTGTCCTTATAAGAAGAGGAAAACAGAGAGAGATTTCTTTCTCTCTCCACATGCATTCACCAAGGAAAGGCTATGTGAGCACAAAGAGGGGCCAGGAACTGAATCTTCCAGGAACTGAATCTACTAGCATCTTGATCTTGAAGTTTCCCATCTCCAAAACTATGAGAACTAAACGTCTGTTGTTTTAGTCACTGAGTGATGGTATTTTGCTATGGAAGCCTGGGCTAAGACAGTGCTCAATCAGGATTTAGTAAAAGGCTGAATTACCTTCTCTTTTAGAAACATTTCTCTAATACAGCTTAAGAAAACAGTTGACTCTAGAAGCAGTGTAATGTGATGTTCAAAACTTAGACTTTAAAGTCTTGAAGTCCAAAAAAATAAAATAAAATAAAATAAAGTCTTGAAGTCCCACGGTAAAACCTATCACAGCCCTGATCCTGTTATTCTCTGTGCCTCAGTTTCTTTAGCTATAAAGTAGACATAATAATACCTACTTCATGGAATTGTGGAAAGGGTTAAATAAGTCTACACATGTAAAAGACTTAACTCAAATATGAACTTGTAGTGTTGATAGTAAACCAAAGTTACTCCCCAACAATTAACCAAAATTCCCCCTACTCTGAGTCACAAAATGATGAAATTAAAAACCAAAATTCAAAGTGTCAGTAATCAGTCTTCCAGAGGGGGTCTAAAATCACAAAAGTTGAACATTGCTTCTCTCTGTTCCAAGAGTGAAACAAAAGCCAAAGTAAAGAAAGTTTAGGAAGGAATGTGAAAAACAAAAAAAACCCATCAATGACATCAATTGCTTTTCCCTTAAGACTGGGTTAGAGTAAATATTCAATCTGTTCTTTTTTTTGTTTCCCTTTCAAAAAGTTGAAGCCTTATTTAAATTCAATTCAGAGAGGATGGTTAGGGCTTATTTCATGATCCAGGAATTGTGCTAATTAGTAAAGATTAAAAAATAACACATTATTGACCGGAGACAAATAAGTACATTTTTAGAGAGTGACACAATTAACATCACTATGCAAAGCTGCTAGAGTTTAAAATTGATCAGGGTTAATTATACAACTTATGACTGTTGTTATTCACATTTTGCTCTATTAGGTTTTTGTTCCAAACTGGTGTATATTATAAACTCAAGTTTATTACTATAAAATTTTCAAAAATGATGCATCATGGAATTTTCACTGAAGAATTTTTTGGTGAATTTTATGAATACTATCTCTGATTGTCCGAGCAACACATATACTAGTGTCTCAGAAGATGGCAGTTTTTCAGAATATAGTTCTGATTCAGACAATATGAATATTAAACCAAGAAAAAGCCAAAAAAAAAAAAAAACACCTTAGTGATTGATTCTGATACGGAAAGTGAAAATGAAACTTGCAGTACTGGAGAAGATTTTACAGGTGTGTCAGGTGTAACTACAGAATGGAATAATTAACAAAGTGCTAGAGAAATAACAGAATTAATATTTGGCTGGCCAAAATAAAAACTGTTGGCCACAGGCATAAGTTTCTGCAAAAATCCCCCAGTCAATAATGACATAAGATATCCTTGTTCTCAAGCAGCTGAAGGTCTTGAGGTACAGAGATAAGCATGTGAACAAAGCAAAGGTTATTTTGAGTGACAGTTACTCTAGCTTAACTGAGCTGAAGTTCACAGGTTCTGTAGGAGGGAAAGGGCAGGGACCTGTCAAAGTCAGAAAATCCTTCCCAGAGAAGAAAAAGATAATATTTGTATTGCTGCTGCCTGTGGAACTGGAAAGGGAAAAATGGAAAGCATTGCATTTTTCAAGTGACTAGAGCAAGATGGTGTTTTGTTTGTAATTGGACAAACAAGGGTTTAATTTCCAAAATATACAAATAGCTCATACACCTTAATAACAAAAAAATCAAACAACCCAATTAAAAAAATGGACAGAATACCTAAATATACACTTCTCCAAACAAGACATACAGATGGTCAACAGGCACATAAAAGGATGTTCAACTTTGCTAATTATTAGAGAAATGCAAATCAAAACTACAACGAAGTATCACCTCACATGAGTCAGAACGGCCAACATTAAAAGGTTTACAAATAATAAATGCTAGAGAGGGTGTGGAGAAAAGGGAACCCTCTACACTGTTGGTGGGAATGTAAACTGGTGAAACCACTATGGAAAATAGCATGAAGGTTCCTGAAAAAACTAAAAATGAGTTACCATATGATTCAGCAAACCCACTCCTGGGCATATCCAGAGAAAGCTCTAATTTGAAGATACATGAACCCCAATGTTCACAGCAACCCTAAATGGTAATAGCTAATACATGGAAGCAACCTAATACATGGAACGGACTGTGGCCCAGAGACTTCCACACACTTGGCCAAGGAGTCATTCCCAGTCAATAGAAATACTCTGCACATTCCCGTTAATCAAGCCCTGTGTTGATATTGGAGGTAATCTCATTAAGAATAACCAAAGGACAGAATTGGAAACTATGGAACTGGGCTAGGAAGAGTAAGCTACATAAACTGGAAGTCCCAGGAATAGTTGTTCGAAGAGCCCCAGGGAATGACTTTGAGGTGGCGGTCAGAGGGAGGCAGGACATGTATATTGTGACATATCTACTTAGATTCTGGAACTCCAGAAAGAATTTATGAGATTGGAACACACATGTCCAGATTTGAGAAGGAACAATAATTGAGATGAACAGATTACTATGTGCTGAGCACTTTGCCCAGTATATAGGAAGTACTCAATAAAAAAAGCTGCCACTACCATCATTAAAAATTTGTTCTATCATTAAGACTAGTTAAGGATGTTATATAAGATACGGTACATCTGTGTATATAAGAGTCTGCTGAGGTGGGTGTTGTGGGAGGCTTAAAACAGCCTTCCAGGCAAAAATACTGCAGTGAGTTGCCATTTCCTTCTCCAGGGGATCTTCCCGACCTAGGGATCAAACATGAGTCTCCTGCATTGTAGGCAGATGCTGTACCATCTGAGCTACCAGGGAAGGCCCTGTAACATTTGTAGGTCCCAGGAATTAGGACCTGGCATCTTGGGAGGGCTATGTTACACTATTTGAAAAATCAGTCTTTGCAGATAGGATTAAGTTAAAGATCTTGAGATGGAGGAGATTATTTTGGATTACTGGTATGGGCCCAAAATGCAATCAGAAGTGTCCTTACAGGAGAGAGAAAGTTTACACACACACACACACATGCACACACACTCATACAAAGGCAACGTGAAGATAGAACAGAGAGAAATTTACAGAAATTTACAGACCTTGAATATTGGGGTGATGAAGCCACAAACCAAGGAATGCTAGCAGCCACCAGAAACTGGAAAATGCTGGAAACAGCTTCTCCCCTGGAGACTCTGGAGGGAACACAGTCCTGCCAACACCTTGAATTTGACTCAGTGATACTGAGTTTGAACTTCTACATCTAGAACTAAGAGATAATAAAGTTTAATTGCTTTAAGTCACCAGGTTTGTGGTACAGCAGCCATAGAAAACTAAAACATGTATTAACTGGCTCTTCAACCTAGCAAATCTCATTAGTAAACTGCCATCCTGAGCCCTAGTTAATGAGTATTGATTAGATTATGCAGTTTCAAAGGTATAGCTAGACAACAGAGTGCTGATAAACCAGTACCCTGGAAGAAAAACAAACTGATTTTTAGCAGATGCCAATTCCTGTGATATCAAAACTCCCACAATGGCCCAATTCCAAAGGTTTAACATCTGGCTCACACAGTTGTTTATTACTTAACAATCAGCTCTCACAAACTGGCAGGAGCTGACTTCAGACCTTAGCACCTCCCCGTTGAGGTGCCCTAAACCACTAGCAAAATCGCTCTCAAACTGTTTTGAGTGGAATTTAATTTCTCCCTGATAATCCTGAAGGGTACTTCATGGTATTGTGGCTCCTGAGAGTCAACATGGGGAACATTAATTACCGTTGCACTGTGTACGTGCACAGTTGCTAATCAACAGTGTTGTGGTGGATAGCTTAAACACCCAAGGGTTGAGAAGGAAAAGGCAGAACACGGTGTTGTATGGTTTTATTCCTTAGGGAACTCTGGAAGGAGTCCAGGAGAGGCTATCCTCTTCCTTAAGTAAATTTATTATGGTATAAATAGTAATAACTTTGACAGAAATCATAATCATTTTCTTCTAAGGAAATAAGGCTTTCAGATTTTCAAAGTGAATTAGACTTTCACCTTGAGGAAAATAGAATAGAGGCTTTATCTCCAGAAACAAATGAAGTATGTGAATTTCAGTCTCCAGCCCCATGCTACTGACTTCTGAATAGCCTTCCAGTTGTACATATCTGGGGCTTGGGAACTTTTCCTAGTTCCTGGGAAGGAAATTAACTAAAGCATATGACATCTCTGGCAAGAGTCACGATTTCACACAAAAAAACCTTCTTGCAATAACTTCACATATTGCTTCCCCTGGTGGAATCTCTATCTCCAGGAAAAGCTTGAGTCTAAAATGACAACTCTGTTTTTAATGAAAGTGAGAGGTGAATGCTAAAATCAACAGATTTTATTTCTCAAGAAGTCTTCATCTTAAAAATCACTTTTTACCAATGATGTCATGACAGAGATAAGTCCTTCCAGATTTCTTTCTTTATGTTTTTAAAGCATAAAATCATTTAAAGCCTTCTTGAGTGAAAAAAGATAAGCAAATGCAGCTACTACTCCTGCACTCAACAGTGTCTCCTGTAGATAAAATATCCCAGAGTGTTTGTTATTTACATGAAATTGGAGGTGGGGGTTGGTCACTGGAGAAAAGGTTGACAGGTATTGGTGGTTATGTGGTTTATTCCTGAATTAGGTTACTGGAATTAATGCTTTCAAATTGCAAAATTGTTATAGATGGCATATATGGATGCCATATAGAATAGATATTATATATTTACATATATTTATATCTATTACACATATTGTGTAAATATATTTATGGAAATAAAAGCAAGATAGCTATTAGCCGTCCTTGCCAGTAGAGGACAATAAAACCATTTCAGTATTAAAGGATGAGATTACCACTTTTGTTTCAACATGGATGCAGTGCATGCCCTTTACATACTCACATGTATAAGGGCCAGGATCTGAACCACAGACAGTCTGATGCTGGACTTCAGAGTGTACCCTATTTACAAAAGATGTTCAGAACACATTTGTTAATCATCACAGTGATGAGATGGTGTTAAAATGTTTGGCAAACACCTACTGCAGGCAATATGCTCATTCCCTAAAGGAAAGGGACAGTAGGGTCAGAGCTGGAGGGTAAGGACAAGATTTACGAAGCTTCAGTCCCTTTGCTCAAGAGTGATGGTGAGTCAGTTCAAACCCCCCGACTGTCCCATAGGCTTTGTGGTACAAAAGCAAATAACTTGCAGTGAGCTTAAAATAACAAGTCCAATAACCAGTCTGAATTTTGCTACCAGATTGACTAATCATTTCGCTTGTGAAATCATGTATATCTTGTGGAAAATTTTAAGAAAATCTTTGCAGTATACATAAGTCAAGTCCCCAAGGTGACTTCCTTCCCTTTTTATAACACAAATGTCTGCCTGTAACCATTTTAACTAGTGTTTTCCCACAAGTGTGTTTAAAAACCCCTAAAAAGATTCTAATAATCAGATGTCAAATATAATGAGGTAGGAAGAGGAAGAAAGAGCATGGAGAAGTAACGGTCCACAGATAATCCAGTGATGCAACCTCTTAAATGAGAACACAATCTCAACTGCTACTCTGAGGATTCCACAGCGTGTTCCTGCTCTTGAATAAAATCAATAACAACAACAAAAAAGAGATGGTCAAAAGATTACAGCAAAAAGCAATCAGGAGAAATCATGACTTTGTAATTCCCCAAACCAAAGGAACAATCCTTGAAAAGTGAAGTAACATGGGTGTGGGATTAAGATATAGACCGGTGTTTGAATCCTGGTTGTCCACTTACAAGCTGTGTAATAACGTTGGACAATTCACCTAATTCCTCTGAACCTTAATTTCTTCACTTCTTAAGTAAGATAATTACACATACTGCATAAGGTTTTTGAGAAGACGCCCAGTAGAAGCTCAACAATTCTAACTATCACCCAACAGACAGGGAAGTCAGCTGTGTGGTTTTCTTTGAGGCTGTGAATGAGTGTGTACGGATGTCTCTGGTGGATTTGTGCCAAGGGGTGTGACTTTTCCAATACTTCATTCATGCACTTTCATCACCACCAAAGGAGTCACCTGGCTGTGGTGAAGCCTTCACTGAAAGTTTCACATCATTTACATTTCCATCTGGTTGGAAGAAGCCTAGGGATTTTTGCCCTGCCTCTCAGCAAAGATTCACTGACCGCCCCAGGAAGTCATCTGAGCAGCGGTACTCCACTCCGTAAATTCTTTGCCCATTCTGTGTTATCTTTGTACTGAAAGGCAGGACAGTGCAGTGATGAGGAGGGCAGGTTTTAATGTCAGACAGACCTCCTTTCAAAGCCTACTTCTGCTATGTGCCACCTCTAAGCCACAATCTTCTAAACAGTAAATGATGATCATAACAGTATCAATATTTACCTCACAGGGTCACTAGGAAAATTAATGGCCAAATATGCTGAGTGCTGTCTCCATGCAAGTACTATTCTAAGGGCTTTAACTTAACTCATTTCTCACTTTAAGTTTGTGAGCTATAAGTATTTCCATGTTATAGACATAGCAAATGAAACATTTTCCACTGCTTGCTCGAGTAACCAGAGCCACACTACTCTGGTTCTGAGTCCATGTTGTTAACTACCATGTAACCCAGCCTAAGAAGAAAAAATGAAATAAAACACATACAGCTCTTCACAGTGTCTGGCACTTAGAAACCAATCCACATGTGGTAGCAGTGTAAGCATATTTAGCTACTGAGCATCTAATACTTCTTGATGAATTCCGGTTTGATTTGCCACCTGAACCTCTGTTGGTCCTGTTCACAAGATTTGTACTCTAGTTCATCAATAGATAAAGTCATGATGCAGATGTTTGGGGGTGCATTCTGGCTGAATTCTCTCAAGTCATTGGAAATATCAGTCAATGGCTGGGCAAACTAATCAATTAATTAGAGTTAGTCACTCAGGAATCAAGATTGCCAGGAGAAATACCTCAGATATGCAGATGACACCACACTTATGGCAGAGAGGAAAGAACTAAAGGGCCTCTTGATGAAAGTGAAAGAGGAGAGTGAAAAAGTTGGCTTAAAACTCAACATTCAGAAAACTAAGGTCATGGCATCTGGTCCTATCACTTCATGGCAAATAGATGGGGAAACAATGGAAACACTGACAGAATTTATTTCGGGGGGCTCTAAAATCACTGCAGATGGTGACTGCGGCCATGAAATTAAAAGATGCTTGCTCCTTGGAAGGAAAGCTATGACCAACCTAGACAGCATATTAAAAAGCAGAGACATTATTTTGCCAACAAAGGTCCATCTGCCAAAGCTATGGTTTTTCCAGTGGTCATGTATGGATGTGAGAGTTGGACCATAAAGGAAGTTGAGTGCCAAAGAATTGATGCTTTTGAACTGTGGTGTTGGAGAAGGCTCTTGAGAGTCCTTGCACAGCAAGGAGATCCATCCTAAAAGAAATCAGTCCTGAATATTCATTGGAGGGACTGATGTTGAAGCTGAAGCTCTAATACTTGACCACCTGTGAAGATGCAAAGAACTGACTCATTTGAAAAGACCCTGATGCTGGGAAAGACTAAAGGCAGGAGGAGAAGGGGCCAGCAGAGGATGAGATGGTTGGATGGCATCACCGACTCAATGGGCATGAGTTTGAGTGAACTCCAAGAGTTGGTAATGGACAGGGAAGCCTGGCGTGCTACAGTCCATGGGGTTGCAAAGAGTTGGACATGACTGAGGGACTAAACTGAACTGAACTGAAGTCACTCAATTATGTCCAACTCTTTGTGACCCCGTGGACTGTAGTCCACCAGGCTCCTCTGCCCATGGAATTCTCCAGGCAAGAATACCGGAGTGGGTAGCCACTCCCTTCTCCAGGGGATCTTCCCAACCCAGGGATCAAACCCAGGTGTCCTGCATTGCAGGTGGATTCTTTACTCTCTGAGCCACCAGGGAAGCCCAAACTAATCAATAGGGCCTGAAATAATTATTATTCACCCCTGGGTAATTTGGATCTTAATTGTATTTTACAGAAGAAAGAATAAAAGCTCTCAGGCACTACCACCAGATGGGCTGGAATTTTAATATCAGCCTCCATACTTCCAGCTGTGCAAACTTGGGTGCATTACTTAACCAATCAGAACAGAAATTTCCTGATATCTAAAATTCAAATATTATCACTCATCCAACAATTGATTGTAAGGAACAAAGCATGTTAAAGGTTTGACACATAGGAGATACTCAATAAATGGTACTTAATGTTGTTATTATTATCTTTGATTGGTTTCTCTTTGAATACATTTTTGTGACCTAAATGAGGACCTTATTCAAGGCATATATCCAGATATTTCTTAAAAGGATTTTTTCTTTTTATCATCCAGATTATATGCATCAATACTTGAGTGGAAGAAATTCTAAAAGGGAGAATTGACTTTCTGGTGATGAGACAAAATTAGTTGAGTAAACTATCTAATCAGCTCAAAAGAAAAAAAAAAATACAACACAGGATTCAAAGGTTTCTTTCCCCCCTCTGCCTATGGTTTAGTTTATTTATGCAAGTCTCTATTTGTTTTAGCTGTGGAGACATGGTTACTCCATTGCTAGCTTTACCCAGGAACTGAAACTACACTTCAAAATAGGGAAAATTGGATTTTTACTTTTTTACTCACAGAAAATGACTTTTATATGACTAGAACTCATTTACAACTAGTCATTCAAATATCCAGTTACAGCATAATAAAAATTTAGGCCTTTCATTTAATTATATGCTCTGGTTTACTATTCCCTGGAAGTAGTTACACGCATTTGGGAACTGCTCCTTTTCATTTATTTAAAATAGCGTCTAACATTAAGACAGTAATTTATTAAGAAGTAACCTGCTGATCTGAAAGTGCCGATGTGATTTCAAAATGTATTTAGGATGAATCCAACTCAATAAGGCTTATATGCAGGGATTTGGGAAATAAGAAGTTTATTACAGGCTTTTCATAGCTACCACAAAATGACAAATGAAGAAAAATTGCAGAAATCAGGTCTACATATTGTAATCGAAAAGGAACCTTCCTACAAACTGAAACAAACTTGGAAGACAAAAAAATGTAAGATTAAACACTGAAGGCTGAGTAATATTACTTGTTCCTCTGTGTTAAAGTCTGACAGGAACCATGAGTCAAAATATAAACACACGCTAGTTATGGTGGACCTCACTAGTTTACACTTTGGTCAACCACAGCTGCCTCAAACTCACAATTGAAAAGGTGTTTTGGGGAAATGAAACTAGACACCGCCTTTTTTTCATGCATGTGATACATTATTCATAATAAGTACTTCTTATAATTGGACTAAGCATACTTATAATATTCCAATGACTTTTCTAATTCTGAAAAATATATTTATAATATATAATCTCCTTCACCTGAAACTAATACAATTGCTGAGCCAACTTTATTTCAATTTAAATATATACATAATTTTCTTATATTTTTCATACCTAATTCACAAAATATTCAAGAATTTCCCATTATGAGCTTAATTTTAAGGTCTGAATTTTTTTGATGCCTTCTTTTTTCTGAGCTGGCAGCTTTACTAATGCACTACTATGAACATATAGAAAGTGGGAAGCCCCTTCAAATACCATATACCAAGAAAACATAGTATAAATGAGAGGAATCTAAGTATGGGATCAGCTAATATTAGTAAAGCAAATGCTTATTCAGTACCTGCTATTTGCCAAACACTATGCTAAGCGCTTTAGAATTATTTCATTCAATCCCAACACAACAAAATCCCAGTATTCCAAGTTACAAGAATAACACTTTTTAAATCCTCATAGTTGACAAAGAATTAAATCCCTAAATGAGAATAGAAGTTATTTTCCAGGTGATTCACTGGCAATTTGTAAAATTAAAGTTTTCCTGAAATTACCTGTATACTGATATACACTTTACATTGCCACTGTCTACAGCCAAATGCCAAGTGATTTCTCTGCTTCGTTAGTAATATTTATCAGCTTTTATATGAAACCTCCTTTTTGTAGGCCTACTTGAAGACCAAAGGATAAAACCTTCTTTTCTATACTTTAAACTAATTTTTACTAAAGTATCTTGTCTTCAGAAGCCAACTACTAAAAGATTTTCCATGATTTGGACTTCTCATCCACTCCTCAGACTATATTAACTATCTCCTGTGCACTATACCCTGAGAATACAATAAGACATGAACCCTGCTCTCAAACAACATTCAACCTATTGAGAGAGACATGTAAACAAACCATAGCAAATACAACATGCACTATATCATATACTAGAGGTAGACAGAACGGAGGCCTAAAGAAGGAAGTTGTCACTTTCCTTCCTAAGGAGGAAGTTGTCACAAAATAAAGAAGAAAATTCTAGAAAAATCTAGAAAATTCAAAGCTTATGGAGGCATTGACACAAAAAGTAGTATCTTAAATGTGCATGAGAATCTGTGGCTCTCAGTGGTTGTTCAATTAACTTGCATATTTGATCTACTTTTTTTTGTCAAAAGATGAATTACTTTTTTTAAAAAAAGCATAGTCACCTACCCTCCTATACTCTTTTATATCTTTATAACACTTTATCTTTAAGTCACCTACTCTCTGATACTATTTTACTTCCTATTCCTGATAATCTATTTCTTCCAGCACTTATGTTGGCTTCATTTTTATCTCTTAGGTATCTAATCAATTTTGCTATCAACATGAAAATTCTTTTTAAAATATTTATGATACAACCAAGTGATGCCACACCTAAAGTTAGAATATTTCATTAATAAAGATGGAAAAAATAATATCAACACTCTGTATTGTTTATGGGTATATATATAAGAAAAGGTTAAAAAAAATCACACAAAAATTAAAACTGAAAATTCAGGATAGGTTTTACTTCTACAGATGGCAGGAGAGTAATGGGACAGGTTAGTTACAGGGGCTTTAGCTACATGTGTAAGACTTTAAGTTGGAAAGAAGGAAGAGAGATTAAAAAAAAAAGAAAGGGAGAGAGGAAAGACAGAGGGAGGAAGAAAGAGATCTGGAGCATATATGGTAAAATTTTATTATATGACTTAGTTGAATGACAATACTTGACATTTTGTTATTTATTCTCTAAACTTTACTGTATGTTTGAAATAATCTACAGTAAAATGAAAGATGTGCTAATCTTTATACCATTAATCTTCAGTGTTATTAATCAAATATAATAGTAAAACAAAAATTTTTAAGTAAAAAATTAGTAAGCTGCACATACAGTTTTCTAGCTACCAGTAAAGAAACATATCTGCTTCCAGGGAAGACATGATTCACAGTGTTAACTTTCCCACTCTCCTTCTAGAGCATCCTTAAGGAAGATGAAGTGAGTGTCTTTGCATTATAAAGTGACAAGCTGGTGCTTATTAACTACTCTGCTGTGAACCAATTTGTGAAAGAGCTCCTAAAAGACCAATGAAGGGTTGACAATTTGCTCAACCCTTATTTATCATTTTTTTCCAAGTCTCTTCAGAATTTTTAAGAAGAGGTTTACAGTTCAGTAGGCCTCCAAATGAAAAAGCTTGATGCTAATTCATTTGCTAATAATTAAATTATTAGTTCCAGAAGCAAAATTAAAGCCTCATCATGGTAAATCAAGGAACCAAAGTCAAATCCATATTGGGTTTCTGACATCAAAATAGGATGATCTGAAGAGTGGCCATATGTAGGGAAAAGAGCCCAAGGCTGGGCGAATGGAAACCTATCTCCTGGGGCTAACTGGCACCCCCTAGTAGAGTGGTTTTGAGGGTTCACTTATCTCAAGAGGATGCCCTTTGATTTCACCATCTCTCACCCTTGTTTTCTTTCAGGGCATTCAGGAGAGCCTGCACTGACTTATTTGTCTGAATTCTTATTTGATTTGGTTTTGTCTTGTCAGTCTCCCCACAAGAATAAGAATTCCCTAAGGATAGGGTCAGTTCTGTGCCACTCATCACTGTATCCACAGCATGTAGCACAGCGGCTAGAACATAGAGGTCGCTGATTAATGCTTATTGAGTGAATGAATGAGTGAATCTCCGGCTTCCTTGATTCAGACTGCGCTCGTCGATAAGAGTCCATCTTGCCTCAGCCTCTCCACTGTGTTATCTGTCCTGACTGGCCACCAACCTTTTCACCTACAGAGTATCTGATTTCAGTCCTCACCCTTGCCTGGCTCAGCCCTTCAGGCCTTGATCTCTCCCCTTGGGTTGCACAATGAAAAGTGTGTTTGTCTTGGAGCTGTCTCTCTTGCTGCCTCAATGATCAGCTAGAGCTGTTCACCTCAGCTGCTCTACTTATCAAAAGAACAAAAACAGCCAAAACCACAGCTGTCTTGGGATTCTACAGCTAATCCTGGAGAACTGGCTCTAATTATCAAATTTACACAAGGCACAGAGTTGACAGTGTGTCTAACACAATGGTGAGTCAATATCACAGTGGTCTTCCCTGGCTGCTTAATTACACCTCTGGAACATCGTTTTCAAGCTGGGTTCCATCCTTTAAAGGGGAAAGGCTAAAAACTTAAAGTATGTCCAGAAGAGGGTGATACATTTGTAAACTATCGAAATAAAAATGGAGCTAAACACATAGACTCTGGAGCTAGACTGAGTTTGAATCCTGGCTCTCATATAATACTATGTGATATGTTATCAACTACAGCTTAAGCTCCCTATATACGAACCTTCAAGTTGGAAACTTGCAAAGATGTGAACATGCCCAGAGAAAGCACAAAGAGAGACACAAGGAAGAAGAAGTAACTGAAGAACTGAAGAGATTCCTGATGCTAGAAATGGCAAGGGGACTTTCTTTATCTGAGGAGGCACTGTTGGTTTTTTGAGGCACAGGACCCAAATATAGAGCAGTACCCAATGGTTGTAGCAGTTGTTCAGAATGCAATCTAGGGCTAAAGCGTCCTCTCAGACACTTTAGACTGTTTTTTACTAACAATCATTAGACTGTTTTTTCAAGAGGATAGATAGAATTGAATCCAGCAAGGAACTAGGACTTGTGCCATCAATGTCAGGTGTGAGTGAAACTGCAGCTTGCCCTCCATCTCCTATTGCTGACAATCCTTCAGCTCTACCCACCTCCTCTCCTTCTCCAGCCAGTAACTCTTGTCTGTTCACTCAACGCCAGCCCCTATATGCCAGCTGTAAGATTGTACTACTGTACTTTTCAAGGTACTGTAATGTAAGATTAAAAATGTCTATTTTTTGTGTTTGTTCCTTTATGTGTTATTTGCATGAAAAGTATTATAAACCTATTACAGTACAGTACTATATAGCTGATCATGTTAATTGGATACCTAGGCTAACTTTGTTGGACTTATGAACAAATTGAACTTAAGAAGATACTCTCGGAATGGAATGCATTCATATGTAGGGGGTCTACTGTAAATAACCTTGTGCCCTGGTTTCCCCAACTGTAGAGTGGGCTAACAGTAGTACCCATCTCATTGAATTATGAAGATTAAATGAGTGGATACATGCAAAGCACTTAAAATGGTCAGGCACGTAAGCTCAATCTGAGCATCAGATATAATTACACAAAAAGTGGTTAAGAAATTGGTATAGTATGTGATTCATCATTCTTCAAGACCCTTGCTACTTAAAATGTGGTCTGAGGGCTAACAATACTGGCTTCACATGGGAGCTTGTTAGAGATGCAGACTCTTGGGCCCTGCTCTTGACCTACTAAATCAGAGAGGGCACAGCAGAAGCCAAGCTGGGAGCGGGGAGAGACATAGTAAGATGTCAAGTTCATATATGGAGAAGGAAATGGCAACCCACCCCAGCATTCTTGCCTAGAGAGTCCTGTGGACAGAAGAACCTGATGGGCTGCTGTCCATAGGGTCGCACAGAGTCAGACATGACTGAAGCAACTTAGCATGCGTGCATGCACTGGAGAAGGAAATGGCAACCCACTCCAGTGTTCTTGCCCGGAGAATCCCAGGGATGGAGGAGGCTGGTGGGCTGCCATCTATGGGGTCGCACAGAGTTGGACACGACTGAAGCGACTTAGCAGCAGCAGCAGCAAGTTCATATAACAATAAAATTAGTTTTTTCATTCTTCTTTCTGCCTCTTCTTACCTCTCCTACATCTCTAATTCGGTCTTTCCTCTCTCATTCTTTTTCTTTTTTTCTTGTATACTAAACTTTAAAAAAGGGCTTCCCAGGTGGCACTAATGGTAAAGAACCGACTTGTCAATGCAGGAGACATAAGAGATGTGGGTTCAATCCCTTGGTCAGGAAGATCCCCTGAAAGAGGGCATGGCAACCCACGCCAGTGTTCTTGCCTGGAAAATCCCATGGACAGAGGAGCCCAGCAGACTACAGTCCATGGGGTCACAAAGAGTTGGATGTGACTGAAGGGACTTAGCATATGTACACACACTACTTTAAAAAGGAAAGACACGTTAGTTAGAGAGAAGCAGCCACAAGCTTGGAGGATGGGTTTCCTACCAAGGGAGCATCATCTGGGCGGCTGTCCCAGATCACCCTAGGCTAAAGGAGCCCCAAACTAAAGCACCCACCAGACAGTGAGGTCAAAGAGTCAAAAGTGGGCTAAGGGGGGCTAGGGTGGGAGAAGTGGGCCGGGTCTCCTGCCAGGTAGAGGCAATGCTGACTCCTCTTACTTCTCTAGCTCCTTCAGGAAGAACTTCTCCAAAGGCAGAATCCCAACTTGACCAGCTCCCTGTGCTTCGCACTGCAATCTAATGGAATGTTCTCACTCTGGACCACCTATCCCCTTGGGAGGAGTAGGAGGAAGCAGCCATGAAAAAAGAAGAGAACCTCAGGCTGCATGGAGGCCCTCACAGTGAAGGGGCCAGAGAAAGGGTGTGTGTGAGTCCCCATCATGAGACATATCCATGGGGACTCAGCTAACCATAAATATACATATATATTCAGGTTTGGCTAAGATGTCGGCCAATGGAAACCTACTTTCCTCCTCATGAAGAACCGTGACATGCAAGAGAAATACAAGGAACTTAGTAAATGGACTGCAAATACAGGCCAAGGAAATGTGGCAAGAATGGATTCTTGTTTCGTTCCACTTGAAAGCAAAATATAGCTTATTCTGAGATGTCACATTAAGAGAATCTCTGATTGGAATGGAAATGTTGTGAAATCAATCACAAGACTATCAAAAAGGAAAACAATCTCATCTCACTGAAGAGAGAAAGGAAATGTAACAGTTTTTTGTTTACTTTTCTTTTAACATACAATTTTCAAATGTCATTTTCTGTGTGTTTGGCTTTATAACTAGAGTATAATTTACTATATGTCTGGGGCCATATCTTTCTCTTTCAGTTTCCCCAAACAGAACTTAATACACTGTATTACATGCAGTAGTTGCTCAATAAATGCATTGCGTTTCAGATGATGATCTCACCCAAACTTAAATTGACTTGACAGTAATCAGATGATTAATAGCATCAATATGAAGAAAGTACGTGACCAGAAAGTAAATGACCAGTATCTATCACAATCCTCTTCGTCCTTTGTTAACCAGGTAATGACATAGGAAGGCAGCAAGTGGGAATTGTTAGAAAAAAGTATAAACAGATAAGAACTGAGAATCCTTGTTGCTTCTCTAACTTGCTATGTGAATTCTGCTCTCAGTCACTTAACATTTATTAGGACCTCGATTTCCTTCTGTGAAATAAAGGTGGGAGACAGAACTATCAAAGAAATAAGATTTACAGAGATGGGCATCAAAGACATATCTGGGCAGAGATTCACTTATGTTGAATTTCCTGATGGAGAGATATCCAATCTCACTCTGGAAGTGTCACAACTTCCCAGGTTGTTCTACAAGAACAACCTCAATTTAGCCTCAATTTAGCCTCAATTTATCCTCAATTACCTGCTTTGTTTGAAAAAATGAAGACAATAAAGGTTGTCAGTGAAGTCTGATTGAATATTCGGAAAAGACTCAAAATCCACCAACACTCACAGTCAAACCACCCTTCATTACAGCTCCTAAGCATCATTTTAATAGAGATGGTCTAACACAGAACTTGGGGAAGTTGGGGAGAAGGGACCAAACCCCGGTTTTAGGGTGGGCAGGGATCGGGGGAATAGGCAAGATGTAGAATCTGTTAGTGACACATTTGTACGTGGCATCCAAACAGCAAGGATCCCTCCCTGCCAGGTGAGGAATCGGATGGGTAGTGGGGAAAAGAAGGGGATCCAAATTGTCTGCTTCACTATAACTGGGAGCTTCCCAGACGGCGCTAGTGGTAGAAAACACCCCTGCCAATGCATAAACAAGAGAGATGTGTGTTTCATCCCTGGGTCTGGAAGACCCCTTGGAGGAGGGCGTGGCAACCCACTCCAGTATTCTCTCCTGGAGAATCTCACGGACAGAGAGGCTGGCAGGATGTAGTCTATAGGGTCACCAAGAGTCAGACACGACGGAAGGGACTTAGCACGCGTGCGCTACGCCCTAGAGATGCTCAGACAAGGTCGTTCTAGGTCCCAGTCCGTTCAACCTGCTGTCACAGAATAGCAGAGACTGGGTGCATTAGAAACAACAGAAACTTATTTCTCACAGTTCTGGAGGTTGGGAAGTCCAAGTTCAAGGTGCCAGTACATGCAGTGTCTGGTGAGAGGCCACTTCCTGATTCAGAGGTGGCAGTCTTCTTGCTGAGTCCTCACTTGTGTCCGACTCTTTGCAACCCCACGGATTGCAGCCTGCCAGGCTCCTCTGTCCATGAGTTTCTCCAGGCAAGAACACTGGAGTGGGTTGCCAAGCCCTCCTCCAGGGGATCTTCCCGACCCAGGGATTGAACCTACGTCTCTTAAGTCTACCTGCATTGGCAGGCAGGTTCTTTTTTTTTTTTTTTTTTTCTTTTTTTTTTCAGGCAGGTTCTTTATCACCAGGGCCACCTGGGAAGCTCCCATTGTAGCTTAATCTTGGTTCAGAGAATGGGACAAGCTGATGTTTTAATGTCAGAATAGTAGCAAGAAAATCTGGTGCCAAATATGAGGGTTTATTATATCAGAAGTGGGATGGGAAGCAAAGAATTAACAGGAACATAAGTTAACACATATGCCTCTAAATTTTCAGTTTTCTCATATGAGCATATTTGCTGAAAGCAGGATTTCAGGAGGGCTATACCATATTTCTAGCTATGTTAAGTAACAGAGTGAAGAGGAAGAGAAAGGAAATAGAACCTTATCAAGAAGGAAATGAGTCAAACAAAAGCAAAAATATCCCTAGAATGCTTCTGAAGTAAATCTATTTAGAAACCTCAGAGTCCCTTTAACTTTTGGGGAGAAGAACCATTAATCTAGGCCTTTCTTGGCTTATCATTTACAGTTCTGAAATTTAGCCAAGTTCAGTGAGAACCATAGGATTGTATCTTTTATATATATATGGTATTATTGGCACATCAATTTGTCATTGAAAAAAACAACAAATTTCAATGGAACAAAAAAAGATGTGGTAAAATCAAATACTACAACATTCAGAAATAGATTGATTTCTAAATCAAATGTTTCTAACTCCAACTGGAGATTATTACCTGTCCCAGGAATATTATTCAAAAAAAGAAAGTTGAGTCCAAAGATATAACTCATTTTACTGATAGGCATTTGTGAGGTGGCTGATGAAAATAAAATTAAGCAAATAGTCTACCTATAACAAGAGTAAATTACATATATTGGATTCTGTTTACCAGACAATTGTTATTGTTGTAATAGCAGTTTCTGTAACAAAATTCTATTCATTTCCTCATGCTATAATTGTAAAAATTTTTCATTCTTAAATTCCACTAATTTCCATTAATTATCATTAAATTAGTCAATTAAACTTTTTGAGAACTTCTTTATTGAAATGTTTGTTCATCTAATTCTGCCAGTGTTATTAACTCAAAATTATGTGTTCTTTCATGTCTGTATTTCAGTTTGCTCTTCTCTCCCCTCCAAAGTTAATCATTGGCAACTTAATTTTTCCAATTCTAAAATGAGTACCTGTCTCTAAGAAGCCTACTGTAAAGAAAACTCACTCCAATCATATAATGAAAGCGGTGTATTTGCAAAAAAGACAACAAACTAGTGAAAAAAAAAAGATTTGTTTGTTTTTACATATGAGTTATAATTGCTAAGAAATAAAGTTCAGTTATATTTCTACATTGAAGGTCAATTCTGTTGGAGTCCTACTATTATTCAAATCAAAACACTAACTGTTTAATGAGACAAAATTCTCTGATAAACAGACTTCTGTGGAAGTTTTATGTTTTTAAAGAATAGTGTTTCAGGGGAAGGAGAGGATAGGACCAGTTGTGAGAACAGCATTGAAACATACATTACCATATATAAAATTAGATACTAAATGGAAATTTGCTATAAGATGCAGGAAGCTCAAATCTGGTGCTCTGTGACAACCTAGAGGGGTGGGATGGGGTGGGAGGTGGGAGGAAGATTCAAGAGGGAGGGGGACATGTGTATACCTATGGCTGAGTCATGTTGATGTATGGCAAAAACCAACATAATACTACAAAGCAATTATCCTCCAACTAAAAATAAATTTAAATTAAGAAAAGAATAGTGTTCCAGATTTCTTATATATCCATCTAAATGTCATGTGACACTGGAAATCATATGTACTACATTACATTATCATGAATCATTGTCACTAGGCCAACAGGAAGTAACAAAAATGAAACAATGTGATTTCTTCAGAGGTAACTCAATGCCAGAGAGGTTTTAACAGAGCATTTTCTTCCCATGGAATAGGTAAGGATTCCAACATACATAGGCGTGTGTATACTATATATGGACAATATAGACGATGTCATTATATTCAAACTTTCATATGTAGATGTACAAATATGAATACATGCAGGTGATTTAAATTTGATCACAAATACATTGCTCTTGCTTCTCTCAGTTACACTTAAAAAAAAGTGTAACCTTAAAAATTCCAAATTTAAAAATCATTATAAAAATAACTTTTACACATTATGTCTAATCTTCATCTAGTATGTGGTTCTTTAAATGTCTATTTCTGCATCCAGTATGAGTTTTCATCCTAAAGTTAAGTTTGCTACTAATTTAACACATCACAAAGGTGATCACATCTATTTCCTGCATAAACCCCTCAGAGACAGCTTCTTAGAACAAAAGACAAAGAAACAAAGCAAATTCATTTAAAACTCTACAACCCTTAAAATAAGCTGTTAACAATGGTACTCTTTTTCTTCTTGGTAGATTACTATGTTGTAACTGATACCTTTGCACAGGGCTCATCAATGTAGAAATGTATGACAACTTTAATCATTTTCAGGCCTCCAAGTTATTTGCAATAAAATTAGAAACTCATTTCTGTTTGGCTTTGTTGTTTTTTTCAAATTAAGAAAATTTCATTATCCTAATCACTACCTTCCCTAATTCAAGTAGCATCTATAGACCCCTAACACTAGGCAAGTGCTATTTCAATCTAACACATTCAATATGAAATTCATATAATGGAAGGGACCTCTCAACCCTCTCTCCCTGTCTTATGTTACTTCAAAAATACTGACTCAGGGCTCAGTGGTACAAACTTATTAAAGCCACCAACTATTTTTTTTTTTAATTTTTAAAGAGTTCATCAAACATTTGAGTTAATTATACTTAAACTGCAGAAGCATGGAGTCAGAGGCAACAGCCCCCTCATTTTACCTCTGAGGTTAAGTGATTTGCATCACCCAGGTAGGTAAATAGAAGGCTTGCACCAGAACTCAGGTCTTGCTCCCAGGTGAGTAATCCCAAGTGTGTGTACTATGAGATAAACACAAGTAACAGTGTTGAGTTCTTTACTGAAGAGAAAATGAGAATGAGCACTTTAAAATACCATATAGCTCCATAGATTTCCAGGCTATTCTAGTTCTCTTCCAAATGAGTAAGAATTTGTAGACTTTATAAACAGAGCCAAATTTTCAAATAAGGAAATAAGACAAATACAGCCGCATAGGAGGTATGTGTGCCAAAAAAAGAATGTGCCTCTTCTTATCTCAGAAACACTTCATATACATTTTCTTAACTTGAGAAGTCAGGCTAAATTTGATTAAGCACATTTCTACATATCACATGAGCCTACACTAGTAGTACAGAAAAGAGTGGAAAACCAAAAGAAATGCCACATCTTTCATGGTGTGATTCAGTTTCTTTCCAAATGACACCTCCTTTGAAAAGGCATAGCTTTGGAATCTGCCTTTTGGAAAATGCTTCTTTTCAATTTTCAAATATAATTGTGATGTAATTGATCTAATCCACATTTCAAAGCTTCTAGAATTGAGCTTACCACCAAAACTAAAGCATGAGATCTCCTTTTATGGACCAAAATAAAGAACAGTGTATTGAATTATTAGATAAGCTTTTGTTCTTTTCTTCACAATATTTGCATGAATTATTCAGGCCTTGTATGGATGGAGTTTTGAAATATTCAAGTTCCTTCAAACATTTCATTATTTAAGGTTCATACTTATTAAATCCTGTAGGAGGTACTTTTCCTATGAAAGTACAGATTCAGTTCATTTACTGTTTCTTCAGTAGAAACTATATACAGGGCAGAGTCTCAGGTGATGGAGGAAATACAAAGATAAGCAAGACAATCTTCAGAGATTTTACCCACAGGGGGAATACAAAGCTATAAAATACTTGTAAACCACAAGTTACAGAGTTTATAAAGAGAAAGAGATAGCTACCAGGCTAGGGGCTAAAGGAAAAACTTCAGAGAGAATCAAGCATTTCAAATGGACCCTAAAAGACCAACAGGAATCTCACAAGTAGGGGAGCCATGAAATGAGGGCTGAGATCTTCATCTGATGCGTGCTCTGGGTTCGATCCCTGGGTTGAGAAGATCCCCTGGAGAAGGGAAAGACTACCCACTCCAGTATTCTGGCCTGGTATAATAGTCCATGGGGCTGCAAAGATTCGGACATGACTGAGCAACTTTCACTTTCACTTTCATTGTTTCATTTATGAGACCCTTTTTATTTTATTTATTTATTTGGGTGCACCAGGTCTTAATTGCGGCATGTGGGATTTGCTTCCCCAGTCAGGGATCAAACCTGCCCCTCCACCCCGCATTGGGCGTGTGGAGTCTTAGTCATTGGACCACTGGGGAAGTTCCTATGAAACTCCTCCTACCTATGATAACCTGCAGAGCCATGGCTCCAGCTATGATGCTGGCTCCTTTGGTCTAAACCTTGATTTGGCCCCCAGTTTGGCAAACTCATTCTGACTCTCCCAGCAGCCCCCTTTCTGGGAGCCACTCCGGCATTCTTTCCTCACAAAGACTACCCCATGCAGCAATTCTGGTCACAAGGAGCCCTAAAAAGGCAGTGAAGAGCAGCAAATCACAATCTCATCACTACCCTTAATACATACCCATTCCTTCTCTACCCTGAGTCCCTGCTTAATGAAAGATGCAATCCAAATGGCTACAAATGTGGCTATATGACCCCATCCCCATTTCCAATGCATCCCTAATCCCAAACTGTTGTTGTTGTTCAGTCACTAGCTCATGTGCAACTCTTTTCAACCCCATTGACTTCAGCACACCAGGCTTCCCTGTCCTTCACTGTCTCCTGGAGTTTGCTCAAACTCATGTCCATTGAGTTGCTGATGCCACCCAACCATCTTATCCTCTGTCATCCCCTTCTCCTTCTGCCCTCAGTCTTTCCCAGCACCAGGATCTTTTCCAATGGGTTGGCTCTTCGCATCAGGTGGCCAAGGTATTGGAGCTTCAGCTTCAGCATCAGTCCTTCCAATGAATATTCAGGGTTGATTTCCTTTAGGATTGACTGGTTAAATTTCCTTGCTGTCCAAGGGACTCTCAAGAGTCTTCTCCAGCACCACAGTTCAAAACCATCAATTCTTTGGGATTCAGCCTTCTTTATGGTCCAACTCTCACATCCATACATGACTGCTAGAAAAATCAAAGCTTTGACTATACAGACCTTTGTCAGCAAAGTGATGTCTCTACTTTTTAACATGCTATCTAGGTTTGCCATAGCTTTTCTTCCAAGGAGCAAGCATAATTTAATTTCACAGCTGCAGTGAGCACACTCAGTGATTTTAGAGCCCAAGAAAATAAAGTCACTTTTTCCACTTTTCCCCCATTTATTTGCCATGAAGTGATAGGACCGGTTGCCATGATCTTAGTTTTTTGAATGTCGAGTTTTAAGCCAGCTTTTTCACTCTCCTCTGTCACCTTCATCAAGATACTCTTTATTTCCTCCTCACTTTCTGCCATTAGAGAGGCATTATCTGCATATCTGAGGTTGTTGATATTTCTCCCAGCAGTCTTGATTCCAGCTTGTGCTTCATCCAGCCTGACATTTTGCATGACATACTCTGCATATAAGTTAAATAAGCAGAGTGACAATATACAGCCTTGATTCATTCCTTTCCAATTTTGAACTAGTCCGTTGTTCCATGTCTGATTTGATGTAGAAAGCTTTTGTGTTCAGCTTCATTTATCCCTATTCTCCTTGGCTCACAGTGACTCTTTGTAGACTCCCAACACACACACGCGCGCGCGCGCACACACACACACACACACACACACACACACACACACTTAACTCATTCACAGGCACCATGTGGCATTTTGTTTCTGTTTTCCTTATGCTTCCCATTCTATCTGGAAAATAAGCCTCTCTTCCCTGGGTGTCAAAATAATTCTTACTCATCCTTTTAGTCTCAGCTCAAATGAATTCTCTCCTATAGACAGTATCTTGCTCTTTCTAATAGAACAACTTAGCCTTTCTGGACTGAACCCACATCAGTCTTGATTTTGCCCATACAATAAAGGATTCTCCCTCCTTTATTAGCACAAAAAGGGGACCAGGAAGAAAGCAAGAATATTTATAAGTCTTTTCTGGAAGGCAGTGTCCAGAATCATAAAGCTTGACACAAACTCATCAAAATTCTGCCACTTTTAAACTATCCTGCTTTGCTAGGAAAACACTGAAATGGTCTAAAAGAGGAATAATAGGGGATCATGGCAGGTGTGCAAACAGTGCAATCACAAGAAAGGAAATTCAAGGCACGAGGATCAATAAAATGTGTAATTAACTGGTTGTAGAGAAAACAGGAGGAATCAAGGATGGGTATGAATTTGACCTTTAGAAACTAGGAAAAGATGGTAACTGTGATGGAATTTGGAAAGTTCAAAAGGGGAATACACTTGGTGGAACAGCAGGACATCAAGTGCAACTACCATAGGCAGATGGATAGCTATAGAACTCAGGTGTGAAAAGTCCTGGGATGAAGATAGGCACTCACTTTAGAGGTTACTGAAGATGTGAGAAAGTATAAGGGTAAAGCAAACAGAGTGAAACCAGAGGGCAAAGACCTTGGGGGCCTCTACAGCTAAAAAATGAGAGGAGGAAGTGAAAGTAGTTTTAAAAAGGGAAGAATCAGAAGAGGGAGTGAACCAGGTCAGCGGAGCACCGTATTAGCCAAAGGCAGAGAAGTGCAAAAGGAAGAGCAATCAGCATGGCTGGATGCTGCAGACGAGTGAAGAAAATGAGGACTGAAGGGGAAAGCTATTTATTTCAGTGACTGAGAAATGGCAGCATTGACCTCAGAGGGTGCAGTTTCCAAGAGGAAGGTGAGAGGGGAGGAGGATGTTGAACAGCAGAGAGCAAATGGAAGTGGACTTAAACTGCTCTGAGAACCACTCTAAGCCAAGATGATGGTGATAACAGATGAGATGTGAAATAGGAGAGAATCAGCTTTGTTCACACTCAGAAAGACCTCTGTTGCCCAGAAATGGACTGGAAATAACATAGTAAGTAGCCTTGAGCTGAAGACCTACAGGGTTTGGCCTAAAACAAAGAAAGGAATTCAGGAGCTGGACTCATACAAGTTGTCAGGGGCTAAACATCTTCTGAAATCAAAGGTCGGACAGGACTACCCCCTTGAAGGAAGCTGCTTAAGACTGCAGGCCTGAACAAATCAATATACTAGGGGATATGGAAGAGCTAAGCACAGTCTCACAGCCAGAATTTAACTCTGGAGAAGGAATTGGATCTATAACACTATAGAATAAAATCAAAGTCTGGCCTGGAAGCCCAGGAACTAGCTGGAGAAACCACAAAACTGCTAAACAGGGAAGGTTGTATTTAGAGGGACATACGAAGGAAGGAAAGCAGGAAGGAAGGAAGGGAGGTAGGAAATTAATGCTAAGACAGTGAGTCAAAAGTAGCAGCCATAACATGAAGGAAAATTCACACACATCCCCCCCAAAAATGGTGGAAAGGTTATAAGACCAAAGAAAAGAAATAATAGGTTTAAACATTGAAAATATTAAAAGAGGTATAAATATGGCAGAGTGGCTAGTGCCTGTTTTTCCTCTACCCAGCATCCATATCCTCTTCTTTTGACAAAAACATTTCAATTTTCCTTAGAGAACCAGTCTCACTCCCTGTCTACATGCATACTATAACCTACTGACTGAAATGACCGTTTCAGAGATGAGCATGTGAGCAAATCAATGAATCAAAACCATCCTATAGACAGAAATATTGCAAATAGAAATGTTGCAAGGTGAACACTACAAAGGAAGTTCTGGGTGTTGCCGAGAGAATATAGGATGTGAGCTTGGGGCTTCTGGCAGGATCTCACCACAGGGAAATGGAGCCAAGACAAAGGGAGGTACAGCAGAGGGATGGAGAAAGCAAGACCAAGATCAAATTACATTGTTTTCTAACCTGAATCCAGACATACTGGCTTCTTATTAGTTAAGTGAGCTTATAAGTTTCCCTTTTTTGGTTAATCTGAATTACGTCTCTATTATTCTTACCTGAAAGAGCCCAGACAAAACAGAAATGAAGAGACTCAGTGGTTTCTGTTTCCAAATAACATGACCAGTTACCTAGAAAATCCAAGAAAATCAGCTGAAAACTATTAGAACCAATGATGCAAGGTCAATATGTTTAAAAAAAAAAAGTCAATAAACCAATTATTTTGAAAATAGCAAGTATGATAAGGAGGAAAAAAAACAGGTTCCATTCACAATAGCAACAAAAACTAGAAAATAGCCACCAAAAAAACTAATAAGATATGTGCCAGAACTACAAGAAGAAACTATGAAACCTAGACAAAGACTTGAATAGGAGGACGTGAGGTTGTCAAGATAACAACTGTCCCCAAATTATCCAAAAATACATTTCCAACAGAACAAAAATTGATCAACAGCGCAATAGAAAAAGAGAGAGAGCCTGGAAACCAGCCAATGTTTATAGGAATTTAGTATGATACAAAGGTAGTATCCCGAAACAACAAGGGAAAGAATGGACTTTTCAATAAATGATATTAAAACAACTGGCTATTATTAGAAAGAAAAATTACGTGACCCTTTTTTTTTTCTTGGCCAAGCCATGCAGAATCTTAGTTCCCCAAGCAGGAATTTTGAACCCATGCTCCTGCATTGGGGAGTGTGGAGTCTTAACCCCTGGACCACAGAGAAGTCCCTAAGTGACTTTTTTTTTAACCTCAATTATTTATTAAAATAAACTCTAGATAGATTTGGTTGAAAAAAGCTAACATACTATTAAACTATAAAAAGAAAACACATAGAAGACCGAATTTCTGATCTTAGGGATAGAAAAGATCTTCTGAAACAATATATAAATTGCAAAAGCCATTAAGAAATCTAAATGATTAAGAAATTTCACTTTATCAAAACTTTAGGTTTGTTTGATGAAATAAGCCATAAATGAGATTAAAATTCCAGTGACAGACTGGATGAGATCATTGCAACATACACAGCAAAGGACTTGCTCTTATAGATCCTCAAAAAAAGGCAAACAAAATCGAAAATGAACAAAAAAATATGAACAGGCAATTCACAAAAGAGTAAACATGAATGACAAAAATATTGGAAATGATGCTCATTTTAGAAGGGAATAGCAATAAAAGCATGGGGGATAACATTTTCCACATTAAATTGGCAATAAGGAAGAAAGATTGATATTAAGCGTGACAAGCATATTGAAATGGAGGTGCTCTCTTAAACCTGGGAATATAAACTGTGTAAGCCTTTTGGAGAACAAACTGGGCGGCAGCTCTTCCGACTTGAGATGCATCTATCCTTTCCTTTGACTTCGCAATCTTACACGTTGGTATCTACTCTAGAGAAATACTGCATGGATGCCAGGAGAGTGGTCAGAGGCTGTTCACTGGAGACTATCTGTAGCAGTGAAAACCAGAGCAACCAAAATAATCACCAAAAGAAAGAGAGCTAAATAAACAGCAATGCATCCGAGTTACGTGTAAGAGTATGCAGCAGTTGGGCTTCCCAGGTGGCTCAGTGGTAAAGAATCCGCCCGCCAATGCTGGAGCCACAGAAGATGTGGGTTCGATCACTGGGTTGGCAAGATCCCCAGGAGGAGGAAATGACAACCTATTCTAGTATTCTTGCCTGGAAAATTCCACGGACAGAGGAGACTGGTGGGCTACGGTCGATGGGGTCACAGACGGTTGAGCGTGACTAGATGACACTGATCAAGCACGTATGTAGCAGTTAGAAAGAATTAGAACCTACTGAGAGTAAAGCACCTGCCTGCAATGTGGGAGACCCGGGTTCAATTCCTGGGTTGGAAGATCCCCTGGAGAAGGAAATGGCAACCCACTCCAGTATCCTTGTCTGGAAAATCCTATGAACGGAGAAGCCTGGTAGGCTACAGTCCATGGGGTCGCAAAGAGTCGGACACGACTGAGCAACTTCACTTGGCACAGAAGTCTCCAAAAGACATAGCTAAATTAAAAAATAAAAGCAAGTTGGAGAACAATCCACACTGTATGACACCATTCAGGTCAAAACAAAATTCCCTGTCTATAAATCTCTGTGTGTGTATGTATACACATATATGGCATATAACTATATAATACATAGAAAAAATACAGATATTTAAACATCTGAAAAGATGAAAAGATAGAGTCCAAAATGAAATGTGCCTTGGCCCGAAGTAGGAACCTGAAATGGAGGTGGGAGGAGAAGTAGAAAGAAAAATTCTTTACCTGTAATGTGTGATCTTTTTTTTTTTTTTAAGATCTCTTGTAGCTTTATGAATGTAGGTTTTCACTCTGTTTAGGAAAAGAGCCTCCCCTTTCTAAAGGCCTGTGCCCCTGCACTGCATTCCAGACTAACTGCATTCCTGATGAAGCCGTGACTCAGCCCAATGCGCCCCAGGCAGGCTGGTATGCAGCGATTCTGTGCTTCAGTCCTGCGTCAACACTCACCCAGACGGACTGTGGGCAAATCAGTTTCAGTTCCTTTCTCACCACCAGCTCAGTTTAGAAGCAGTTAGCTTACAATGGGGTGAGAACAAGGGTGCAGGCAAATTGCCACTCTATAGGCTGTCTCCTCCCGTGCCTCTGGTAACCAGCCAAACTCGCCTTGGCCAAGGGACGGTGGAGATTTCAGGGAAAATGCTTGTGGACATTGTGCACTGCTCACAGCAACAGGGCGAGCTGAGAATACCATGGCTGGGAATTTTTTAGTGCAGTCAAGTGTTCCTGGCCCATCTGGCAGACTAACACAGTTTTTCTTACACTCTTTTTGCTAATTGTAAGGCAGACAAAATGGCTCTTCACCATGAATGAAGCCCTTGGAAAGATGATTTATAGACCACAAAGAGAGATCGAACTAGGAAGGGGAACCCAAAAGCCGTGAACAATCTCCTTAGGAGAATGCCATAAATAAAAACCCTACTTAACAGTCAGGGGCACCCTGAAAGGAGAGGAAGTCAGCATGTATGAAACAGTTGTATAAGTTACACAGCTTCCAGGGTTCTAACCACATCATGCTACTTCCTAAACACTGGATTCCCTTCTCCTTTCTCTTCTTCCACCCCCAAAGAATCTAAAACAATCTTTTAACAATTACTAAAGTAGGGGAAAGGCAAACCACTCTCAGAAGGAAAAAAATAGCTCTAGATATCTTTTTCAGAGCTTGGCTAGGACTGTTGAAGTTGTCATTTTCCCTTCTTGGTCGCATTGACAGCGCTTCAGGATTTCAGCTGGTTCCAAGCACTGCTCAATAAAGATCATTCCAGAGAAGTTTCATATTCCTGAGATTCCTTACATCCCTCTCTCTTTAATTTAAGAAATGAGATTGGAAAAGATGAAAAACAGCCCAGATTGCACCATTTTCTATGCAAGCTTCTTGCAAAGCAAGCTGTGCCTCTCCTTCCAGCAAGAACAGAGAGAGGCAATTTCAGTTGGGAAGTGGGCGGTGGGGCCCTTGGAGCAGCAGTAGGACTATTTGTCTTTTGAAAAGGCCCTAGAGGCCCAAAAGCTGTTTGAAAGCTTTTTGTAGAGGCAGAGAAGAAAAAACAATACACCAGCCTTTGGTGTGCTCAGCCATTCAAAAAGCCCGCGACTACACGATGGACTTCTTTCATTCACCTTGTACTTGTTTACCTTGTACTTGTGCGGTACCAGACTCTGTTCTAGGTACTAAGAGTAGAGCAGCAAAGACAACCAAGTGTCTGATCCCTGGAGGGGGTTTCTGTGAGGGTGGGGACGGGGCTGATCTTTGCAGAGAGCTCCAGGAAGTCCTTTCCCATTTCCTCACAGCGGAGTACATGCTGGCCCCTTTGTCCTTGGGGCTCTGGAGTCGCTTCCTTCTCCTGCATCCTCGGTTTATTATTCCCATTACCTTTCTCCTTTATAATCACTTGTCCCTTTGTAAACATCAAAGCAGGACCAGGGAGCTGAGGAAAATGAGGCCTGTGACTCATAGGAGGATGTTTTTCTCTTTTTCATTTATACAAGTCTCTTCTCAAGAACCTTTTCATTATGAGACCAGCTTGCCTCCTCTTTTTCAGAGATTCCTCATTTTCAGCTCTGGTTGTCAAAATCACTCTCAACTTTTTGGTGTTGTTTCAACTCACCTACCACTCACCTGAGCCCTCGGAGTAGCCTGATGATCATTTCCTGTTTCCGTATGCAGCTTTTTTGTTGTTGTTGTTTTTTTAATTCCTCATTTAGATGATTTCTCCCAAATCTTCACACTCCTCACAGCTCCCTACCCACATCCCACCCCAACATCCCTGCTCACCCAGCAAGCCTCAAAGATGATAGTGTCCATTCTTCACAGAGAACACAGAAACCAGCAGAAAGAACTTCCTCCATTTCCAGTCACCTGCAATAGACTGCATGTTTGTGTCCCCCCAAATGCATATTTGTTGTCATTCAGTCCCTCAGTCGTGTCCAACTCTTTGCGACCCCATGGACTGCAGCATGCCAGGCTTCCCTGTCCTTCACTGTATCTCCTGAGAGTTTGCTCAAACTCAGATCCATTGAGTTGGTGATGCCATCCAACCATCTCATCCTCTTTCATCTCCTTCTGCCCTCACTCTTTCCCAGCATCAGGTCTTTTCCAATGAGTTGGCTCTTCACATCAGGTGGCCAAAGTATTGGAGCTTCAGCTTTAGCATCAGTCCTTCCAATGAATATTCAGGGTTGATCTCCTTTAGGATGGACTGGTTTGATGTTCTTGCAGTCCAAGGGACTCTGAAGAGCCGTCTCCAGCACCACAGGTCAAAGGGTCAATTCTTCGGCGCTTGGCCGTCTTTCTAGTCCAACTCTCACACACATACATGACTGCTGGAAAAACCGTAGCTTTTGACTATATGGACTTTTGTCTACAAAGTGATGTTGCAATATAATCACCAATATGCTGGTATTAGGAGGTGGGGTCTTTAAGAGGTGATTAGACAATTAAGTCATGAGTGGCGCTGTCCTGATTGGGATTAGGGCCCTTCTAAAAGAGGCTCCAGAGATTTCTCCTTCCCCTTTCCCCAAGTAAGGACACAGTGAGAACCAGGAAGTGGGCTTTCACCAGATATTCACATATTCACCATCAAATTTGCTGGTAGCCTGACCTTGAACTTCTCAACCTCCAGAATTGTAAGAAATATACTTTTGTTGTTTATAATCCACACAGTCTATGGTATTCTGTTACAGCAGCCTGACCTTTCAGAACCTTTAGAAAGGGGAGGCTCTTTTCCTAAACAGAGGGAAGACCCACATTCATAGAGCTATTAATACAAAGGCTAAGACACGAAGTTTTCTGCTCCTGCAAACATTTTTTTTCCACCCCTGCACAAAGAAAGGGTGTCCTGCCATTTAATGTGAGTGCCTGCACCAGAGCTTTAGACCCACCCCATTTAACCTTCTCAGTGAAAGGACCCCAGCAGTTATCCCTTCTTTACCTCCCCGCTCCATCCCTTCCCCTCAGCCAGATCCTTTGTTCCAGTCTAACGCAAAAACCCTAGCCTTTCCCTGTTTGAACTAAAAGCAAATCCAGGAATTTAGCTAAGGATGAATATTAATAATAAAAAGGGCCAAGACAGGACCTACATAAAGATACTGTTGAGTCTTTTGAAAAATGTTTCTCACCTTTTTTCTCATATTCTACTGTCTGAGATATTTTATCTTCTAATCCTTCCACTGAAATTTTTATTTTGCCAAGCATACTTTTCATCCCCAAGATGTCTGTCCTCATATTTCTGATCATCCTTTTTAGCACATCTTTGCTCTTATATCTTTTCAAATATCTGGAAATGTTAATTAGAGACTGTTGGGTTTTTAAAAAATAAATTTACTTCTGTTCCCTAAATTATTTCTCTGTCAGCCTTGTGGGATCCTCATCATTACTTGGCAGACACTGAGGAGCACACAAAATATATTCCTACTTCAGGCCACACTCCTGAACTCCAGATAGTATCTTTATTTATTTTTTTTTTTATTTTATTAGTTGGAGGCTAATTACTTCACAACATTTCAGTGGGTTTTGTCATACATTGACATGAATCAGCCATGGAGTTACACGTATTCCCCATCCCGATCCCCCCTCCCACCTCCCTCTCCACCCGACTCCTCTGGGTCCTCCCAGTGCACCAGGCCCGAGCACTTGTCTCATGCATCCCACCTGGGCTGGTGATCTGTTTCACCATAGATAATATACATGCTGTTCTTTCGAAACATCCCACCCTCGCCTTCTCCCACAGAGTCCAAAAGTCTGTTCTGTACTTTTGTGTCTCTTTTTCTGTTTTGCATATAGGGTTATCGTTACCATCTTTCTAAATTCCATATATATGTGTTAGTATGCTGTAATGTTCTTTATCTTTCTGGCTTACTTCACTCTATATAATGGGCTCCAGATCCTTAATCACCTAATGAACAACTCTGACTTCCTAAAGGCGCGTCTAACTGAACACACGTTTTCCTTCAAACTTGTTTTTTTCTTTTATCACATTACATGGCACTACCATACCCTCAGTTACCTGAGTAAGAAACATAGGAGCAATTCTTTTTCTTTTTTTTAATTGTATTTTTAATTAATTTAATTGGAGGATAACTATTTTACAATATTAGGAGTAACTTTTGGCTGGCTCTATTTTTCCTCACCTATATCCAATACACTAATTCCCAGTGATTCTATCTCTTTAATGTCACTCAATTGTGTCCTAATGTTTTCTACTTTGTTGAACAAACAAAAGTGGTGTCACTCCTGGCATCTCTCCATGCATTCGACTGCTCTATCTCAGGGAAAGTGGACTGACCCATGATTTCTCTGGATGAATTAGTTCTGAGCCACTTTTCATCCTCTCTACTGCTAGCTATAGGGGACAAACATCCCAATCCTCCAGGTTTTGCATTCCCCAGAGGTGTCACAGGTTGGGCTCCCTGGGAAGCAGATTCTGAGATAAGTACTAAGTGTGCAGGGGGTTTATTGGGTAGTGCTTTTGGAATCGACAGTTGGGAAAGGAAAGAGAAAGGAAGAAAAAAAAAGGAGGGAAAAGAAAAGGACAGGGTGGGAAGAATGAGCAGGAAGGAAAAAGAAGGGAGCAAGATTGGGCCAAAGGAGAAGGGCAGCTGAGAGTTAGTCTCAGTAAAGGCTGTGGCCATCCTCCAGGGAGCAGCCCCAAAGCTGGGATGACCTTTCAAAGTTGTCTCAAATTGGGGGTGGGGAACCATAGCTTTATATTCCCTACTGATCAGTCGTTGAATTCCAGCCACTCAAGAAGGAGACATAACTCTGGGCTGTTGGGGTTTTTCTGCCAAGGCCCTCAGCTGCTAGCTGAGGGTAGTAGCAGCGCTCCTGGCAGCCAGGGGAATAAGACCTTTATTTCCAAAGAGGGATCCAGGTGGCATACCTCAACAGTCACTTCAGAGAGGCCTGCCCTCATCTGGGGCTTCACTTAGCATCTTATTTGGCTTTCACTCTAAGCTAAGACCTCTATGGAACTTTTTTCAGCAATAAATGGCATGTTTTGGAGTCCATCTACCAATCTTTGGTTTTATCGCTTCATTTTCTTGAAGACCTAGACTGAGACAAGGGATGCTATTTAAACCTAAGACAATTCTCAGTATCCTTCCTGCCACTCGCTGGGATAAAGCCATCCTCAGCGCCCTCCTAGGCTACAGCTGTTTGCTGTCTGGCCACCCTATCTTGATTACCACCCCTTTCCAGTTTTTTCTCCACACTTTAGCCAAAGAGAAATTACAAAAGCACAAATCTGATCAGCTCACCCCCTCGTTTCCTTTGCCCTCAGAGAAAAGATCTAACCTTCCTGATGAGGCTGAGAAGGCCAACAAGATTTGATTTGAGCTCCTTTGTTTGGTCTGATTCTCTATATTCCCTCATCTCTCAGCTCTAGCAAGAGGGAAGTATCAAGACTTTCAGTCTCCACCAGCAACCTAATGGTTTTTTGACTCTGTACTTTTAAAATATTTTCCCAGATTAGAATATATGGAACTGCTTCCCTGTCCGTTTCTCTCACTTGAAAGTGAGCATCTTAGAAGTAGAGACATTTCCCTGTTCTTACACTAGGCATTCAATAAATATTGAATGAAAGCATGAATATATCTGGAAAGGATTTATGGCCTATTGCGTGCTTATTTATTAGCAAGGGCCACTGAACATGGAAAAATATTCAGCCTTGCTATTAAAAAGGCTCTCTGAAACAAGGAGGTACAATTTTTCACTTAGAAATTGGCACAGCTACCATCAATAATATTTGAGGTTAGCAAGGGTATGGTGAAATGAGCACTCTGATACTCTGCAAATATCAGAAAAGCATTATGACAATATATGACAAATCACAAGATGCTTAAACCATGCACCCTAATAAGTGCACATCTAGAAATTTATGCTATATAACCAGAGTGAGAAATAAAATATATGTGCAAAGGTATTTATCATTATATGGTAATGGCACCCCACTCCAGTACTCTTGCCTGGAAAATCCCATGGACAGAGGAGCATGGTGGGCTGCAGTCCATGGGGTCGTGAAGAGTCAGACACGATTGAGCGACTTCACTTTCACTTTTCACTTTCATGCATTGGAGAAGGAAATGGCAACCCACTCCAGTGTTCTTGCCTGGAGAATCCCAGGGAGGGGGAGCCTAATGGACTGCCATCTATGGGGTCACACAGAGTCGGACACGACTGAAGTGACTTAGCAGCAGCAGCAGCATTCTAGTTGCACTCTTAAATTGTCCATATGTTCTAAATTGCATTTGCTACAATTTAAAATTCAGCAGAATATTAGAAAAATGCTGATAGGGTTAGAGTTGGGAGCCAGCCTCCAGGATGGCCCAATAATTCTTGCCCCCTGGTATTCACACACTTGTGTTGTTCCCTCTCACACTGTTCCGGAGTTGATCTGTGTGACCAATAGACTATGACAGAAGTGATGACATGTAACTTCCATGACCGGGTTACAAAAGACTCTGCAGCATCCAAGTTAGCCTTTCTCTCAGTTCACATGCTCGTGGGGAAAGCCAGCTGCCATGTCTCTCTTTGGAGAGACCCACATGGTAAGACATTAAGGCCTCCTAATAAAACCACATGAGTAAACTTGGAGGCAGACGCTCCAGCCCAAGTCAACCCGTCAGATGACTGCAGCCCCAGGTGCCATCTTGACTGCAACCTCATGAGAGACCCTCAGCTAGGACTATATGGTTAAGCTCTGCCTACAGTCTTGGTCTAGAGAAACTAGATTACAAATGTTTATTGTTTTAAGCTGCTAAATCTTTTTCTTTTTCCCATTATTTTTATTAGCTGGAGGCTAATTACTTCATGGAGTTACACGTACTCCCCATCCTGATCCCCCCTCCCACCTCCCTCTCCACCCGACTCCTCTGGGTCCTCCCAGTGCACCAGGCCCGAGCACCTGTCTCATGCATCCCACCTGGACCGGTGATCTGTTTCACCCTAGATAATATACATGCTGTTCTTTCGAAACATCCCACCCTCGCCTTCTCCCACAGAGTCCAAAAGTCTGTTCTGTACATCTGTGTCTCTTTTTCTGTTTTGCATATAGGGTTATCATTACCATCTTTCTATATTCCATATGTATGTGTTAGTATGCTGTAATGATCTTTATCTTTCTGGCTTACTTCACTCTGTATAATGGGCTCCAGTTTCATCCATCTCATTAGAACTGATTCAAATGAATTCTTTTTAATGGCTGAGTAACATTCCATGGTGTATATGTACCACAGCTTCCTTATCCATTCGTCTGCTGATGGACATCTAGGTTGCTTCCATGTCCTGGCTATTATAAACAGTGCTGTGATGAACATTGGGGTGCACGTGTCTCTTTCAGATCTGGTTTCCTCAGTGTGTATGCCCAAGAGTGGTATTGCTGGGTCATATGGCAGTTCTATTTCCAGTTTTTTAAGAAATCTCCACACTGTTTTCCATAGTGGCTGTACTAGTTTGCATTCCCACCAACAGTGTAAGAGGGTTCCCTTTTCTCCACACCCTCTCTAGCATTTATTTAAGCTGCTAAATCTTGAGTAGGATGATCAACTGTCCAGATTTCAACAGGACTGAGGGGTTTTCTGGTATATGGGACTTTCAATGCTAAAACCAGGGAAGTCCTGGGCAAACTGGAACAGTTGGTTACACTAGTATTTTTAAATACAGCTTTATTCAGATATAATTCACATGCCATAACATTTGCCTATGAAATGTTCAATAGCTTTAGCATATTTGTAGCTGTGCAGCCATCACCTTAATCTAATTTTAGAGCCTTATAAAGAAACTCTGAAAAAAAAAAAAAAAACAGAAATCCTCTACACTTCAGCTATCATCCTCCAGTCTCCCCACTCCCTCCAACCCCTAGGCAATCATTAATCTACTTTCTGCCTCTAGTCATTCTAGTTTTGAAGATAATTAATTATGCAGCAGTATTGAACAGGGTTATAGATAATGGGATAAAGGATGCTTGCTTTTTCATTACTCTCTTTCTTTACACTTTACTGAATTCTGTAGTTTCTAGAATAAGCATATTCTCATTTAAAATTAAATAAAAAGTAGTAATATTCTGATTTATTGAAAACATGATGTACAATTTCACAAAACTGTTGTTTTGGCCCTCCCAGAATCCTTCTACACCCAGTTCTTCTAGTAACAACACTACCCCTCTTCCTTAGGGAAGTGACTTTCTCCAGGTCCAGGTTGTTCTGATGTGGCAGGCAATCAGAGGATAAGGTGGATACATGACTCAGGCCAGAATAATTAGATTTTCTCCTCCAGTAATTTGAATCTTGCATAGCAGCACAGAGGGAAAGAAGGTATTTAAGACTAGTCATCAGAAGGCAGAATCCTAGAGACTTTGCTGGTGAACTTTTGTTTCTAAAATCTCTGTAACCTTCCTAGTTCCTTTTCTTCCTTCTTAGGTATGCAGTAATTGACTTGATTCTGTAAGTTACTCCTTTATGACTCCATAAATCTCTTTTTTACTTAAGTTAGTTTCTTGCAATAGAAGAACTCTAACTGGTTCAAATAACATAAAAAATATTCATGTGGTAGGGAGGTTGAATGTAGGGGGCTACCTCCTCAAAAAAAAAAAAAAAAAAACAAACCCATAAATCACTCCAACACAGAAGTTTTTTATTTTTTATACCACCTATTGGTTCACTTTCACATAGAATCATAGTGTACCTATCATCTTATATTTTTATTTTTTACCTAACATTGTACCTGTAAAAATTTTCAGTGTTTCTAGGAAGTCCGATCATCATTTTAAATGCATGTTATTATCTTGTACTGGTAATAGCATAATGTGTTAAATCTTGGTCCACTCGTTGAATATTTGGGCTGATTTTAGCTAACAGATGTCATGTTTAAAATGATCATTTCCACAGCAAGCTTTGTGCTTCTGTTGAATTTTTCTTTCCTTAGGATAAATCAACAAAATTGAAAAATGGATCTTCTATGGTGTTTTCCTTGTTCCTTTCATGAACTTGATGTGTTGCTTTGTAAAGTGAAAGGTGCTTTTGTACTACAAGTAATTTTCCAGTTTGAACGTTTGGATTTCCATTTATAAGATATTCTTAGATTGGGCAAATTCAGATGAAGAGAATTTGCTTAGTTAAAAATCTACATTATGACTGTTATACAAGTATTCATATAACTATTTAAATATACCTTTGTATTGAATATAACATACATAAATAAAAATGGCACAAATCATAAGGGGAGAATCTCAATGAATTTTCACAAAGTGAACACACCCATATGTAATGAGTACAAAGATCAAAAAGGGTTACTGGCCCTCTAGAATCCCCTTTATGCTCCCACCCAATTATAACCTTCTGTCATAAACCACAATCCTGATGGCTATTACCATAATTTAATCTCTTCTGCTTTTGAACTTTAAATAAATACAGCCTTCTGTGTACAGTTTATTTCATTCATTATTATAAGTTTCACACATATGTAGCAGTAGTTCATTCATTCTCATTATGTGTAGTATTGCATTGTGTAGATACACACCATTTAGGTATCTATTCTACTATTGAATGGATATTTGGGTTGTTTGTAAATTTTGGCTTTACTACAAATAGGACCAAAATTGCTGGGCCATAGGTTATGTACATATTCAGTCGTAGAAACTGCCAAATAGTTTCCCAAAGTGGTACCAGTTTACATTTTCACCAGCTGTGTGGGACAGTTCCAGCTGCTTCACATCTGCCAATGTTGTGGTTTTTCACGTTTATCGGCCACTTGGATATTCTCTTTTCTGAAGTACCTTTTCAAATCTTTGACCTATTTGGGGGGGATCAGCTTTATTGAGATATGATTTTCATGTAATGAAATACACCAATTTTAAGAGCACAAGTCTATGAATTTTAGAAATGCATTCTATAATGTAATTATCATCATACTAATGACATAGTTCCCTTTTGTCCTGTGAGGTCAGTTTCCTTCTCCCACCCCATGACCACTGGCAACACTGACATGCATCCTATCACTAATACCTTTATAATGTCTATAACCGCACATACGTGGAATCAGGTAGGAAGTTTGTGTCTGGCTTCTTTCACTGAGAATAATGCTTTTGAAATTCTATCCATGTCATTTCATGTATCTGTAGTTCATTAAGTTTTTTTTAATTGCTAAATAGTATTCCACTGTATAGATGTGCCACAATTTGTTTATCCATTCACCTGTTTAATAGAACATTTTGTTTCCAGATTTGGGCCATTATGAATATAGTTGTAATGAACGTTCAAGAATTAATATATATGTTTATGAATACATATGTTTTCATTTCTCTTAGGTAGATACACAGGAATGTGATTGCTGGGTCCTATGGTAGGTCTATGTTTAACTTCATAAAAAATTGTCAGATTTTTCCAAAGTGGCCATATCGTTTACGCTCCTACCAGAAGTATGTGAGTGTTTCAGTTGCTCCAAATCTTGCCAACACTTGGTACTGTCAGTGTTAACATTAACCCATCTAGTGGGTGTGTACTGGTATCTCATTGTGGTTTTAATTCCATTTCCTTGACGGTTAATGATGTAGAGCATCTCTTCATGTGCTTATTGCCATTCATAAAATATCTATTCAAATCTTTTGCCTATGTTATAAATTGCATTTTTTCACTTTAATTTGAGTTCTTACTGAGTCATAAGCATTCTTTTGTATTCTTGATACAAGTCCTTCATCAGGTATATTTTATAAATATTGTATTCCAATATGTGGTTTGAGTTTTCATTTTTATAACAGTGACTATACATTTCTATAAGTCTAAACTTATTCCAAGCTAAAAGGCTTCCAGAAAGAAAAGAAATTACTAGCTTGTTAAGAGTTTTAAACCATGAATGGATACTGAATTTTATAAAATTCTTTTTCTGTATCTATAAAGATTACCATATATATTTTATTTATTAATTGGGTAAATAATAAGACTATTAATGTTAAACTGACTTTGAATGCTTAAAATAAATACACATCTTATATATCATATATCACTGGATTTGTCTTGCTGATATTTAATTTATAATTTTTTTCATCCCTGATAAGAGAAAGTAGTCTATAATTTTCTTTTTTTGTAATGATCTCAAATTTGGAGATCAACAGTTTATTGGCTTCATAAAATGAGTTGGTATTTTTGTATTCTCTGAAAGAGTTTGTGCAAGACTGTTACTTCTTCCTTAACATTTGGAAGAATTCAATAGTGAAGTCATAAGAATCTGGGGTTAATAGCTAATATCTCATTATTTTGGTTTCTATTTATTCCACTTGTTACTTTTTCTTATTGTCTTTTTTTATTATTAATTTGGAGGATAGTTGCTTTATAATGTTGTGCTTGTTTCTGCTGCATAGCAAAGTGAACCAGTTATATACATATATGTGTGGTTGGTGCTGTTGTTCAGCCACTAAGTCCTGTCTAGCTCTTTATGACCCCATGGATGGCAGCATGCCAGGCCTCCCCGTCCCTCATATCACCCGTAGTTTGCCCAAGTTCATGTCCACTGAATCGGTGATGCTATCCAACCATCTCATCCTCTGTCTCCCTCTTTTCCTTTTGCCTTCAATTTTTCCCAGCATCAAGGTCTTTTTCAATGAGTCGGCTCTTCGCATCAGGTGGCCAAAGTATTAGAGCTAAAGCTTCAGGATCTGTCCTTCCAATGAATATTCAGGGTTGATTTCCTTTAGGATTGACAGGTTTGATCTCCTTGCTGTTCAAGGGACTCTCAAGAGTCTTCTCCAGCACCACAATTTGAAAGCATCAATTCTTCGGCGTTCACCCTTCTTTACGGTCCAATTCTCACATTGGCACATGACTCCTGGAAAAACCATAGCTTTGACTATACAGACCTTTGTCAGCAAAGTGATGTCTTTGATTTTTAATATGGTATCTAGGTTTGTCATAGCTTTCCTTCTAAGAAGCAAGTGTCTTCCAATCTCTTGGCTGCAGTCACCATCCCCAGTAATTTTGGAGCACAAGAAGAGAAAATCTGTCACTGCTTCCACTTTTTTCCCTTCTATTTGCATGAAATGATGAGACAGGATGCCATGATCTTAGTTTTATGAATGCTGAGTTTTAAGCCAGCATTTTCACTCTCCTCTTTCACCTTCATCAAGAGGCTCTTTAGTTCCTCTTCATTTCTGCCATTAGAGAGGTATCACCTGCATATCTGAGGTTGTTAATACTTCTGGCCATCTTGATTCCAGTTTGTGATTCATCCAGCCTGGCATTTCACATGATGTACTCTGCATATAAGTTGAATAAACAGGGTGACAATATACAGCCTTGTCATACTCTTTTTCCAATTTTGAATCAGTCCATTGTTCCATGTCTGATTCTAATTGTTGCTTCTTGACCCACACACAAGTTTCTCAGGAGACAGGTAAGATGGTCTGGTATTCCCATCTCTAAGAATTTTCCACAGTTTGCTGTGATTCACACAAAGGCTTTCACATAGTCAATGAAACAGAAGTAGATGTTTTTCTGGAATTCCCTTGCTTTCTCTATGATTCAGTGAATGTTGGTAATTTGATCTCTGGTTCCACTGCCTTTTCTAAACCCAGCATGTATATCTGGAAGTTCTTGATTCAAGTCCTGCTGAAGCCTAACCTGAAGGATTTTGAGCATAATCTTACTAGCATGGAAAGTGAGTACAACTGTCTGGAGATCTGAACATTCTTCAGCACTGCCCTTCTTTGGAGTTGGGATGAAAACGTACTTATCCAGTCCTGTGGCCACTGCTGGATTTCCCAAATTTGCTGACATATTGAATGCAGTACTTTAACAGCATCATCTTTTAGGATTTTAAATAGATCAGCTGGAATTCCATCCACTAGCTTTGTTGGTAGTAATGCTTCCTAAGGCCCACTTGACTTTACACTCCAGGATGTCTGGCTGTAGGAGAAGGGTGAACGCCAAAGGGTCATTATGGCCCTTTTGTACCGTTTTTCTGTGTATTCTCTTTTTCAGATTTTTTCCCCCATATAGGTCATTACAGAGTATTGAGTAGAGTTCCCTGTACTATACAATAGGTCTTTATTAGTTACTGATTTTATAAATAGTAGTGTGTATATGTCAGTCCCGACCTCCCCTTATTGTCTTTCTTGCCTTCCTTTTGCTTAACTGAGTTTTATTATTATTTTTCTCTCTTTTACTATTTATACAAGATATTGTTTACACATACTTTTACTGTTCTCTTAATAGTAACCCTAGAGTTTACAACTTGATTTACTTCAGCTCATTATAAATTAGGGCTTCCCAGATGGCACTAGTAGTAAAGAATCTGTCTGCCAATGCAGGAGATGCCAGAGATGCAGGTTCATTCCCTGATCCTCTGGAGTAGGAAATGGCAACCCATTCCAGTATTCTTGCCTGGAAAATTCCATGGACAGAGGAGCCGGTGGACTACAATTCATGGGGTGGCAAAAAGCTGGACATGGCTATGTATGCCCACACATTATAAATAAATACTTTTACTACTTCTGAGATGACATATCCTTGCCGGCATCCCCATGAGAGGTCTATACCATTCTGAACTGTTATCTGGGAATGAACATGTGTCTTCACCATATGTGGAAACTCCCTCTTGTCTAGTTTTGCCTCCTTCTGGAATCAAGAGATCCAAATTCTCCTGAAGTCAAGTCATTCCCATTTTCTTAGAACACTTCTCCTTCCAGATAATTGAGTCTCTGTCTCCCTAAAACTTTAGAAAATCACGTTTTATCCTTTCCTCTAGACAAGAGAAGGGAAAAATACTTATTTTTCCATGGCAAGTCCATAGATAGGAAAATAAGACATGATTTCTTAATCAATTGCCACACCTACTAACATTATTTGGATTTTGTGGCCTTGACTTAGAATGTAACAATTATTAATTACTCTATTTCCAGGGGAAAGTAATTTCATGTTATAAACTTTTAGGAAACTTTGAGAACCCAAGATATTCATTGGATATATTCTCTCTATAACTTCATATTTCTTGCTTTTCTTTATTTAAGGAAAAGAAAAATTGCAGATACCAATGATAAGGTTCATTATTAATATAAAAATACTCTGGTCACTGCTTTAAGACTTTACTTCAACCTTAATAGCCACAAATGAGGTGAACATGAGGGAATAAGTGATCTTTTACCAAACTGCAAGCTTTGCCAAGGCATAAATGACAGAGATAAAGAAGGATGATAATTTAAAAGATATAACCTCCTTGAGGTACACTCTAGAGTTAAGAATGAAGTCATAAATACAGATGTAGGTAAGGTCTAATTTAAGAAACTGTATTTTGGGTATTGTAGCACTTAGGTCAAAGAACCCTGAGATAGTGGCCTGGTTTAATAAAATATTACACGGGTCCATTAGGAAAACTCACCAGGGATAAAATGGAGGTAGTTTTGAAATAGACCATACCAGCTGCCACTTTTGCTAAAAGTAACCACACTGATTCCTAAATTTATTTCATTCTGTGATAACTGACTTTTCATTCTGAGAAGAGACTATGAATGTAGTCCAAACCTCACCATTTCCTGTGTTCATCAGCTTTCATTCTGGACTAGTAGAAACTAACCTTTTACTCTGAGGTGTCGGGTGAGGTGGTTGCCTCAAGTACTAAGCACTTTTTACAAGATGGACTACAGGTAAATTGAACTCAAAGTAACTTCTCTTCCTCCAAAATCCTTTTCTGATTTCACAGGTGGAACATTTTTTGTTTTTTAGTTTCACTGGACCACCATTCTCAGATCTTGTCCAATAAACACTACAAAAAACAAGGTATATTTGTATGTGATTATGCAGCATATCAAGAGAGGAAATGTTTCTCCAAAATCATTTGCAAGTTTGGCCTACGATTGTCTGAAAACTGGAAATAACTATAAAGCAGTTCAATAGTCATAAAATGAATTTTTAAAATCTGCCTTTCCCCATAAGAGATAACCCACACTTAATAATTTAAGAGCCGATTATTCAGAATGTGTAATATACAAACCTGTTATTTTTTCTTTTCCCTTCTGCTGCCTGATTTTTCGTCATTTCACAGCTCATTAGTATTCTCTCTCTTGGAAAATAAAAGCAAATGTAGCTCAAACTAGTATTTTCAACTTTCTATGTACAGGTTTTGTAGGAAGGGTTATAATTATTGGTTTATAAACCACTTTTCTTTAGTAAGTATCTGGTTAGGCTCTACTGGGCATTGGGGAAGAATAAAACACATTTAAGACATTGTCCCTGCTCTTAATTCTCTTATAATATAATTGGAAAAAGAAGGTTTATGTACAGTAAAGTCAAATATTAATGCAAGATAATATATATTTAAACAATATTAAAGAATTTGGCCATAAATACATAGTGTACAAGAGAACTTTGTAGACCTATTAGGTAGGAAGCTAGGCATGTGCAATGAGGGGTGGCCTGGCTGAAAGGAATGCAAGCTCATCTCTAAACCCCATCCCAGACACACCCAGGAGAGCTCACAGATATGCTACAAAAATAACCACAGAAACTCTTCCAACTCCTGCATAGGCACACAGTGGATACAAACCAATCATAGGGGCTTCTTCAAGTAATCTTAAGCAGCTAGGAGCCCATTAAGGGTTCATAAATATTTTACACATATATACATCTGATTATAACAGACTGAATTATGGGAAGACATATACAACAGAGCCTGCTGCTACATAGCTTGCAATTATCAATCGGCCTTGAGTGTATGCCTATTTACGTTTCCTTTCATTGATTGGTGGTGGGTACAGGTCCTATTTTTCATAGTGAAAGTGAAAGTCACTCAGTCATGTCCAACTCTTTGCGACCCCATGGACTATACAGTCCATGGAATTCTCTAGGCCAGAATACTGGAGTCGGTAGCCTTTCCCTTCTCCAGGGGATCTTCCCAACCCAGGGATCGAACCCAGGTCTCCTACATTACAGGTGGATTCTTTATTTAGCACAGGGTGTAACCAAGAGGAGGAGACAGGAAGCATAAAAAAGAGGGAAGCCAAGAGGGAATAGGATGACTCTTTTGGGGTCAGCCTGCTCCCAGGCCTTGGGAGTGTCTGTCTAATAAAAGATCTGTCCGCTTGCGCTGAACTTTTCTGTTTCCATGGACTGTATAGTCCATGGGGTCACAAAGAGTTGGACATGACTGAGTGACTTTCGCTTTAACTTTTCTGTTATGTTAAACCCTTTAGTCCGTTGTTCCAAATTTTTGTTACAATGAGACAAGAACAGAGGGAAAGAAATAAACTGACCTGACAGATCTATCATGGTTTCCAAAAGGGGAAGCATAGTTCGAACTGATAAGATTAGCCACAGAAATTCTCAATAAGGTAGTGAGACTTGAGCTAGTTATCAAGGAATGGATGGAATTCCAGCAGAAGAAAAGAAAAAGAAAAAAACCTGCACAAAAGTAAAAAACACAAGAGAATCTCAGAACTCCAGGGCCCATGGCCCAGACATACTTTTAAACAGAATATTCCAAACATACAGAGTATAGAAAAATAATATAACAAACTCTTTTGTCTTTCCCACCCAGCTTTGTCACATATTTACTTTTTGTCATATTTACTTTAGATCCATGTTTTTTGCTTTTTTCCTTTTAAAAGAAATACAGATTTGGCTAATGGCTTCTGCATACTCTATCATTATCCTGCCTTCTCAGCAGAGGTAACAACTATCCTGAATTCAGAGTTTATCATTACCAAGAATATTTTAAAATGTTATTACAAATGGAAATATGCAGTATCGTTTGATGCATTTAACATTCATGTCAATGGTAGCATATTTTATCTTCTGTCACTTTTTTTCACTCAGTATTCCATTAGTTGAGATTTATGCATATTCTAATTCCAGTTGTAGTTCATTTATTTTAACTATAATATTATATTCTACTGTGTGATCATACACAAATTTACTTATCCATTCTCAGGTTGATGAATATTTAGGTTGTTTCCAGTTATTTTCCTATTATAGACAACGCTTCAGTGAACATTCATCTTACATGTCTCCTTACGCATTTGAGGGAGAGTTTCTTGTATACATGGGAAAGTGGAATTGTTACATTGTAAGACTGTAAAGGCATCTTTAGCTTTGATAATGAAAAATTTCCTTCCAACATGGTTGTACCAATTTATTCTCCTCCCCACGTGTACAAGATTTCCCATTTCTTCTTTACCTTTGCAGCTCTGATGACTGCAGCATAGGCATGGAACTGCTAGGTAGCCTGGAGTCAATTCTTCCTGCAAACTACAGCCTATAAGCGCTTTGTGTAGGTGATACTCATTTTTGGATTGCACCATGAACCAGCCCAATCTGGGCTCAAAGGGGCTATCAAACCTCTGGGAGAGAACTGGAGAAAGAACTGGTTGAGTGGTTGAGGACTGGGTGCAGATTTTATTCATAATACAACCAAAATCTAATATAACCTGAAATTCAGTCATCAAAGCTCAGTAAATATTCTCCTGACTGAAAGTAATTATAAACCCTGATCTGTTTCTGGTGTTCACCCTGCTAAGCTTCAATTTCCTCATTTCTAAACTAGGGACGATAATAAATGAAGGAGTGATTCCAAAGATAGACATTTATAAATGCTAAAAAGCAATGCAAATTAAGTTATAACAGATTTGAAAGCTGCTTCTGTGTCATGACTTCTTACATAGGACCAGATAATATTTTAGCAAAATTCAAAACTATTGGCAAATTTCTCATTGGCATTCTTCTCGTAACCTTAATTTATTCTGGGATCCCACCTACCTCAGACTCTTCTTAGGATCACATATAAAGATACACCATAATCTTAGAAAGGTATTCTAATCATTACTTGCAGCTCTCAAAGAGCACCTATAAGGAACCCATTCATTGTTACAGACTCACACTTGAGGTCCATTCTATTCTCTTTAGGCCTTAAACACAAACCCCAAAACTTTCTCTAGGAACCAGTTAACTGAGCATTTGGTTATTTTTTCCCTTCTCTCTTTCTTTCAACATCTGAAAGGTTGATTCAGCTCCTTTCTGGCTGAATTATTTCCCTTGTCATCTTACTGCCCCACTAACATGTCTCCAACTATCCTGTCTCTAAATTTCATGTCACAAATATATCAAGCAAAGAAAGGCTGGAAAACACTGCCTGAGGAAGAATGAATACATACTCATATCTTAATAAATCACCCCACAGTATAAATTATTGATATGGAAGTAACATTCTTTTCACTTTAAATGTTTTAAAAAAGAGAGAGAGATCTAGAAACATTTTCTGCTCCCTTTAAGTGGCCTTCATTAAAAAAAAAAAAAATTGCTCACCATTGGTCTACACTCTCAGACTGAGAAAAGAACTTAGAGATCTCGTGATTCTACTCTTTATTTGTATGACTCAAATTTACACGTAGTGATCTCATTTCCTCTTGTAATTTCTAAATCTGTCACTATCTTTGCAATGGCTTCTCCTTAGTGCCCTTTTTATCTTCTCAAACTTAATATGCCTAAAAGTGAGTTCATATTCATTCCAAATTTAGTTTCCTCCCAGGAGTCCCATATTTTCGTTGTTGGCATTTTAAGAAGCCTGCTTCTTAGCCAGCTGTGGTATTGTCAGAAGAGAATGGGGCCAGAGAGACTAATTAAGAGGCTTGCACCCCATAGCAAAAAACAGACTGTGCTCAGATTTGCGGACATGGTATTTTGGATTTATTTGAAAGAATTGAAGAGGGCTCTCTTTAGGTGACAGGTGAGCCCTAAATATTGACATCAGCAATATAAGAATGTTATACTTTTAGGTATTAAAAGTTCCTACAACATTTTCAGATATTGATGCCCAGTTGATGTTGGTGTTGAGACAAAGATAGAATGCCTGTATGGCTCCACACTTACACTTGAAAATAACCATTCATAAATTTTATAGAAGAGCTTAGCCTTTTGTAAATAAAATACAAAGCAGCCAGGAACTTTTCATGAGTTTCCTTCCTTTTGTTCCTTTTATGATGAGAACAATTATTTCACCAACACATGTTTAAACTATTTCTGATGGTATCAGATGCTCAGCTGGGAAAGTTGGTATTACCAGATAAGTCTTAACTTAAACATAAAAAGATTTTTAAAGTATCTTTAAGTAATCCAGATGATCAGATTCCAGGCTGCAGTTTTGTCTCTAATGCTGAGAAGTGGCGGAGAAGGCAAAGGCAACCCACTCCAGTACTCTTGCCTGGAAAATCCCATGGACGGAGGAGCCTGGTGGGCTGCAGTCCATGGGGTCGCAAAGAGTCGGACACGACGGAGTGACTTCACTTTCACTTTTCACTTTCATGCATTGGAGAAGGAAATGGCAACGCACTCCAGTGTTCTTGCCTGGAGAGTCCCAGGGACAGTGGAGCCTGGTGGGCTGCCGTCTATGGGGTCGCACAGAGTCGGACACGACTGAAGCGACGCAGCAGCAGCAGCAGCAGCAGCTGAGAAGTGGTCCTGATCCAGTTGGGCTTTACCATGAGCTCAGGCCCAGCAGGTTCTATTTCCTGAGGCAGAGATCTGGGTCAGTTTGAGAAATGAGTTACCTTCACAGCTGCCAAGCAATGAGCAGAGGGTAAGGAATAATGAAAAATTCCTAGCATTTTATTTGAATTATTTAACTGGGCTTTTATTTCTGATTTGCTTTGTTTTTGTTTTGGCTATTTTTTGTTTGTTTGTTTTTGTTTGTTTTGATTTAAAAAAAAAAAAAAAAAACTCCAGTCCAGGTTTAAACCAAATTAGTGCATTTTTTTCCTCCAAGGTGATGAACTTTTTAGATCTATAAGCAGATTGCTTTGCTACAGGTTTTGTCGAGAGTAGGGTTTGGAGTCCTCCTAAGGGAATAATAGCAATTAGAATAAAGTTTCTAATGAAAAGGCCAGCAGGATGGCACTCTGGGCAGTCACCTACCCTGGAAAAACACTGTATGTAATTGCATTTGTTCCGGTTCAACTCCATCTGGCCCAACAGTTGCCTCACTCTGTACTTGGGAACTAGAGGACAAGGCAATAGCCTTTAACTGAGGGCTAGACGCTAGATGAAAGGGAACCAGGGAAACACTGTGCGCTCATCTACCAGGGGACAAAAGATGAATATAATTAGGGGTTTTATCCATACGATTATCTTAGCATCTCTATCTCTCACCCAGCCTGCGTTCAGCCTGCCCTTCCTTACAATCCTTTAATATTTTGTCTATTTTTCCCATAGCCTGCACCCATCAAGGGTTAGTTGGGTCTAAAAAGATATCAATTACCTACAGAGCAGGCCCAAGGGCACCCCCTTGAAATCCTGGCTTCTCAAGAAGATAGGAAGTACTTCTCTATCTAAACAAAGTTCTCGTCCTTGTTTTTCGTTGCCAGATCTCTGCTGGTAGCAACATTGAGTAGTGGTACTCTGTGCCCTGTTTTGTTGGTGTGTTACATCTGTTTAGTGATCAGAAGATGCTATCTGATCTGATAAACTTTTGGCAGGGGCTTTACAGTAGGATTTATGAGATTAGGTTTCTTGGCCCTAGCACTTCATGGCAATGGGTGTTCAAGAACACCTCTGACGATCTGATTCAGAGGTGAGCAAATGTTTTTTGGAGATGTTTCATGATCAGGACCTAGGGGCCAGTTGGAGTTGAGAATTATAGAATTGCAGATTATAATCTGATACCCTGGAGCTGGGCAGCACAATGGCCCTAAGTTTGTTGGAACTATAAGAAACTGAATCGAAGTTTAGGCCATGATAGTGTCAAGATAATAGGTACTTACAGTCTTCCAGTAGTCAACACTGACCAGACTACATGTGGAATGCTGAGCTAGTTCAATGCTTAGCACCAAAATTTAGAAAGATATGAATATACTACATGTGTCCATATGAGAGGGGTCCAGATGAAATGTATGAAGATCATGATGTATGAGAAAGGCTGAAGGGGATCTAGGAGAATATAACTAAGCGGGGACACTCCGGCAGAAGAGGAGCCACGAATGTCAATACTTAGTTAGCACTAACCTCCATGATGATAAATCTAATGACACTTCTGTCTCCTCAGTCTCTTTTTGGCGTTTAACACACTTGATCATTCTCTTTTTAAAAGTCCCTCCTTCTTTGCTTTGTTAGTACTAATTGTACTAGTTCCACAGATAGTAAAATTGAATCAGGAGGGCAAGAGACTTATGTGTGGCAACACCTGTGAAGTATAAAGAGGAATGGGAGCAGGAGTAAGAGGGACAAGACTGACACGGCAGAGCAGCCCTGAGAAAGGCTCAGTGATGCCCATGAAGACCTCAGAGCAAAGACTGCTCCGTGTTCTCCCATCCCATCTCCAGTTCTGCCCCCTGCCTTCAATTCATTCGTCACCTGCAGACACTGGGATATTTCTAGGACATAAATAAGATTATGCCACTCCTGAGCTGATAACCCATCACTAGCCCCCTTGGATTCTCAATAAAAATCCAAATTATTTATCACAATTTACATGCCTCTTAATGGATGATCCCTGTTTACCAGTCTAACCTTATCTGTTAGTCACCCCGGACAGAACTACTTCCATCACTTTGAGTGTAACTTTTCTGCTCTCAGTACGGAGTATACTTTCTTGCCTGGCTAATTCTCTACTCATTTTTTAAGTCTCAGCCTAGCGGTTCCTTCCTCTATAAAGACGTTCATAACCAGCAAAGACTAGATTCAGTGCCCTCTTACATGATCCCTTTACATAATAAAGGCGAGGTGGAATCTTGATTGTGGATCTACAGAGAGCTGTGAAACATCACTTGGGTGCTAAACACTGGAAACGTAATAAGAGAGACACTACATATTAGGACTTCTCTCAGGGAATGTACTATGATATAGAAAGGAATTCCATGGTAAATAGTTTGGTGTGGGTGATAGATCTCCTAAGGGACATGATAAGCAAACATTTTCAATCCAGTCACTATCCACACCCTCCAGCCCAGCCCTAGGCATTTGGAAATGTTACTGCTGATGTCAGTATGCTTGGGGGCAGTATTGGTGGGGGGCAGGGATGTTATAATGCTTGGGGACAGTCCCACACAAGGAAGAACTGTCCTATCCAAAATGCTGATGAAACATCCATTGAGAAACACTGTACTAGGAGGTATGCAAATCTGAGAGCGGAGGTGAATTGCTCAGAATAACAGAGTGGAAGCTGAAAGCTGACACCTGAGGACTTCCATCTGTACCTACTTTCCATGCAGGGCTCCACTTGCCCTGTGAGTAAATGCTGAGTAAAAATACTGCTTCTAAAAATACTCATTTACTATCTTAAAAAAAATTAAAATATTTATTTAAAGAAAGTAAATATAAATATATAGGTTGAAAAAGAACCAAAATATTAGCCTGAGTGGCATCTAATATTTCCTTCTTGCTGTGCCTCTCTGCACCTCAGTACTTATCTGAAAACTTGTCTTTAGCCTCTATTTGAGCTTAGGGACCTATTTCATTGCCAGAACTTCATATATGTTTGACACCAAACAGATGGTCAACAAACATTTCTGAACTATAGCTCCCCAAAATTTTAAAATTAGTCTCCTAGTTTTTTCTGTTTCAACTGTAATTTTTATTAGTGATAAAAGTTATTACTTATTTCACATTTCTATTTGAGCACATCAAATTTAACAGATACAAACAGAATCACTCCTTTGATCCAGTGTTAAAACTCTCCAGCAAATAACCCCAGTTCCTCTTATGACAAATGCTATCACCTTTTGGGGATCTTCCCAATTGTCTAGGCCAGGCACCTGCTTATCATCCATGTCTCTTTGTGTTCCCTCACCTCTCCAAATCTGTCAATTCCATCTTCTAATTACTTCCTGGTTTCCTTCCCTTTTCTCCATCCTAGACATCTCTGGCCTTAATTCATGTTCTCTTATGTTATTGCATTTGCTTCCCAAATCATATCTCCATCCCCATCCTCATGACTCAGTTCAGTTCAGTTCAGTTCAGTCGCTCAGTCATGTCCAAATCTTTGTGACCCCAAGGACTACAGCACGCCAGACTTCCCTGCCCATCACCAACTCCCAGAGCTTACTCAAACTCATGTCCTTCGAGTCGGTGATGCCATCCAACCATTTCATCCTCTGTTGTCCCCTTCTCCTCCCTCCTTCAATCTTTCCCAGCACCAGGATCTTTTCAAATGAGTCAGTTCTTCACATCAGGTGGCCAAAGTATTGGAGTTTCAGTTTCAACATCAGTCCTTCCAATGAATATTCAGGACTGATTTCCTTTAGGATGGACTGGTTGGATCTTCTTGCAGTCCAAGGGACTCTCAAGAATCTTCTCCAACACCACAGTTCAAAACTATCAATTCTTCAGTGCTCGGCTTTCTTTAGAGTCCAACTCTCTATTCATACATGACTACTGGAAAAACCATAGCTTTGACTAGACGGACCTTGTTGGCAAAGTAATACCTCTACTTTTTAATATGCTGTCTAGGTTGGTCATAGCTTTTCTTCCAAGGAGTAAGTGTCTTTTGATTTCATGGCTGCAGTCATCATCTGCAGTGATTTTGGAGCCCCCCAAAATAAAGTCTCTCACTGTTTCCATTATTTCCCCATCTATTTGCCATGAAGTGATGGGACTGGATCCTCATGACTGTTTCCCTTTAAAACATTCTAAAATGTACTCAAAACAACAGTAATTAATACTTTGTGGGATTACTATGGTGCCAGGCACTACTGACTTTTACACGTTATTTTCTTTGCAACTCTTCATAATTGCTCCTGTTTGAAATAACTTCCCAAGGTTGTTCAGTAGGAAAGTGAGACAAGATTTGAACCCTAGCAACCAGACTCAGAGTTGTGCTAGTCTAGGCTATAAAATCTCCTGCAATGCTCTGCCACCTTGTTTCACAGACATGTCGGGGTCTGATTCTCCTCTCCCATGGATGGCTTGGCTGTACTGGGTCTTTTCTGAGTTAAGGTACCTCAGTATTCCTTTCCCTGAGCTGGTGGTGTACTGAAAATGTGAATGAAGTTATAAGGTTAAAAGCTGAAGAAGTGGATCCAATGAGTTATTAGACAGCAGGTCCTGAGGATAAAACTGAAAGCTGGTGTGGAGCCCAAAGAATTTCTAAGCCACAGATCCATGAGGACAGACTAACAGAAGGGTGGTCTGGATACGGCAGCAACTGTTACAGTCCATCTTAGCCTTCGTGTGCTCCCTACTGTGTGATGCTTACATGGATGGGCACTTTAAGGGCCTGGGGCTAAATGGCCAGCTTGGAGTGTACCATTTCCCCCCTTGTCGGGCAAACTCTGATGTATTTTCAAAATCTAGCTTTAGCATCATTCCTACATCTTCCGGTCAATGTTTATGTCCTTCCCCTGTGCTTCTCACACTGTTTTGGATCCTGCAAATTCCTTGAGGGCAGTCACCATGGCTTTTCTTTGTTATCTATTCCACTAGAATCTAATAACCACTGACTCGAAATGGGTAACAGGCAGGCAGATTCTGGTTAAGCATGAGAGAAATTGTCTAAAGTATAGTTTAACTACAAATTAGTGACTAAGAGCCTGGCCTTTGCGTAGTACTACATTTAGTCAAATTTCAGCTTTCTCTGTTACCTTGAGCACTTTACTGTCTGTGCAACAAAAAATGGAGATAATAATATCTATGTCATCAAGTTGTGAGATTTAAATGAGATAATACACGGAAAGAACTTGACTCAGGGCCTGACACCCTGTAAGTACTTGGTAAGGATAGATATTGCTTTTTTCTATCATTGTTATATGATTATCTACTAACACTATCTTACAATAAAGTGGGGTGCTTCAGAAGCAGTAAGTGTGTGTTAGTCACTCAGTTGTGTTCAACTCTTTGTGACCCCCGTGGACTCCACTAGGCTCCTCTGTCCACCGAATTCTCCAGGCAAGAAAAGGGTTGCCATTCCCCTCTCCAGGGGATCTTTCTGACCCAGGGATTGAACATGCATCTCCTGCATTGCAGGCAGTAAGTTCCCTTTTAATGAAGGTATTCAAGCAGTAGTAAATAGGGAGAGATGCTTTAGAAGCAGTTTATGACTTCTAAGGATGATTCTAATCATAGAGGAGGGAAGCTATCTCTCTGATTCAAAGAAAGTGTGATCATTAGTGTTATTTCTAGCGAAGATGAGAAGTGTTAGAATAGAAAAAAAAAATCAGTTTGGACAGTATGTATGTATTAGTATTAGAAAGAACAAAATATTTTATTCTTTGTTGACTGCAAAAGTCCTTTTATTTATGTTGTAACCCACATGGCAAATCAGGCCCTTACATACAAATCCATGTCTTTTCAAAAGGACTAGTTTGGCCCTGCCAAAATGAAACAAACAAAACTTTAAAGACTGTTCCAACTCTACTGAAATGTCTTTTCCCTTTGAAAGAAGTCTATTAGCGATGCAAATACAAAGTTATCTCCACAGATGATAATCCTCACAAACAAAACAGTGAAACCATTAGAATGTTCTTTTTAGCGAGTTCAATCCTGAGACTTTGTCTTTCCAGCTTAAAAAGGCAGAGAAGGAGAGCAGAACTGGTTCCTATTTGGGATAGTTTATTAGATCTGCTTATCTAAACCCTGGGCTAATTATCTTCATGTTTGACTTAAAGAAGCCAAACAATTCTCCAAAAGTGGACAGGCTGAAGAAAGGTATGCACTCTGGGCAAGTGCCTTAAACAGACCCAAAACAGGGCCGTTGGCCATGGAATAACATTTATAGTCAGGAGTTTAATTCTGAAGATACCAGAGGCTTAGGGTAGATTCATCTAGAAAAAAAACCCAGTGGTAAGTATTCATACAGTGGCAATTTAAGTAATAAGTTCATGGTATAATATTCTAATGGTACTGATGCTTTCAAATAATTAAAAACTAGACAATTGAGTCTACTTGTATAGGCGAAGAGATGGTCATTTCCCAACATCTTTTAGTCAACAAACAACTTTGAGAATTTAGTAAACATTCAATCTTACTGTAAGCAAAGGCATTGAAAAGATAAAAATGAAGCAGTTTAGTTCGTTTGACTATCATTTGATGATACTTATATGGTCTTTCATCCCATGGACCGAGAATCTGGCAGGCCACAGTCCATGGGGTTGCAAAGAGTCGGGACTGAACGACTAACGCACACATAGTTTTTCCCAGTGAGAGTTGGACCATAAAGAAGGCTGAGCGCTGAAAAATTGATGCTTTCAAACTGTGGTGCTGGAAAAGATTCTTGAGAGTCCCTTGGACTGCAAGAACATCAAACCAGTCAATCCTAAAGGAAATCAACACTGAATATTCATTGGAAGGACTGATGCTGAAGCTGAAGCTCCAATACTTAGGCCATCTGATGTGAAGAGCCAAAACTCATTGGAAAAGACCTTGATGCTGGGAAAGATCGAGGGCAGGAGAAGAGGGCAACAGAGGATGAGGTGGTTGGATAGCATCATCGACACAATGGACATGGGTTTGAGCCATCTCTGAGAGATGGTGAAGGAGAGAGAAGCCTGGCATGCTGCAGTCCATGAGGACGCAAAGAGTCAGACTACTGAGCAACTGAACAATTTTATCCTTAACAGGTTTGACAAGACCTAGCTTCTCAGGGAGCCTCGGAGCCATTAGAGAATACTGATGGTCAGAGGGTGCGGTGCCTAAGGGTATCAGGAAAGCATTTCTGAAGCAAAACTCCCAAGTGGTACTTCGGACAAGGCCGTCACAGATCTACTTGATTACTGCTGTTGGAAATGCCCAGTGGGCTCTTCCCAGGTGGCCCTGGGGGTAAAGAACCTGCCTGCCAATGCAGGAGACAGGAGACACAGGTTTGATCCCTGAGTCAGGACGATTCCCTGGGGAAGGGCATGGCAATCCACTCCAGTATTCTTGCCTGGAGATTCCCATGGACCGAGGAGCCTGGCGGGCTACAGTCCACGGGATTGCGAAAAGTCGACAGGACTGAGCAACTAACACAATGGGTAGTTTCCTGAGAACGAAAAATTAACCCTCGATACCCACAAGTTTTCTTGGACAGCCAATAAGTTGGAACTGGTGTCCACATACATGGCATGCAATGGGATGCAATCTGGGTCTTAAGCAGGGTGGAGCTTTGGGTTTTTGAGTGAAGCTGATGGTCAAGCGCTGCTTTAGTTCTAGACTGTCTCCCACGCCCTCCATGCGTTCGGCGTGTTTCCCACCGCCTCCTACTCCACCTGCCACCCTGGCCGCCCTCCTGGCCCGTCCTCTTTGGCACCCCGGCAGATCAACTCCACCCGCCCGAGTGTCGGGGGTCGGAGTCAGCACAGTTCACTTTTTTCAGGGGCTTTCCTCAGGACACCTTGCCAGCAATCCCAGAAAGTCTATGGTATTCGGTTGTGTCCTATTTCTGGTTGCGTCTCAAAAAAAAAAAAAAAAGTTCGAGACACTATCTGCAAATTCAAACTACTACCTGCTCAGGATGAGAGCCTAAGGAGGCGACGTCAAACTTTGTCGCTGGGGGAATGACAAGCGAACAGGCGCCCCTGTCGGCCTGTGCCCACCCACGGTCCCGGGGGCAGGCGAGCTTTTCTGGCGCGGCCTGGCTGGCGGCGGCCGCACACTGGTCCGCCACCCCGGGAGGCCGCGGCCGCTTGGGCCGGTAGGGCCCGGCCACCCGCCGGCGCCCGGCAGGCGCGCGGAGCCGGAGCGCGCACGGGGCGGGCTGCGCGCGGGGCCGGGGAGCGCTCCCTCCGGGATCGCGGCTGCGCAGTCGGGCGGGAGCCGGGAAAAGGGGAGGAGGGTGGCGGAGCCGGAGTAAGGGGAGGGGGAGGAGCGGCCAAGGCGGAAGCCATGTTGGAGTTTCACCCCGAGCTAGGGGCTGCGAGCGTCCTCCGCTCCGTGTGGGTGTGACCCGGGATCGGCGCCGCGGCGGGCTGCGGGGGGCGGGGACGGTTAGGCCGGTGGTTGTCGTCCGCGGCGGCGGCCGCAGCGTGGAGCCGGGCAATTGTGACCGCCGGGGGGAGCCGGGGGCCGGCCGCGGCTCCCACTCTCCGTGTGGCCCCCTGAGCGCCCCCCCTCCCCTGGCCGGGAGGGAGGCGGGGGGCACCCGGGGCCCGCCATGAACCCCGGCTTCGATCTGTCCCGCCGGAACCCGCAGGAGGACTTCGAGCTGATTCAGCGCATCGGCAGCGGCACCTACGGCGACGTCTACAAGGTGAGGGCGAGGGGCCGCGCGCCGCCGAGGCCGCGGGGCGCTGACCCGCCGCGGGGAGGGCGGGGGGCGCCGGCGAGCCGGGGCGCCGGAGTCCGCCCAGCCTGTCGGCGCCCGAGAGCGGTGGGGGAGGAGGCGCGGCGGGCGCCCAGGGCTCCGCGGCCGTGCAGCGAACAAAGGGCCAGACGGTTAACCCCGAGACCCCCGCGTCCTTACCTGGATCTGCCCCGGACGCGCGTTTCCCGGGAAGCGCTGATCGGCGGCGGCAGCTCTGCTCTTGACCCCGTTGAGAGGGTCTCCGCGTTTGTTGCTTTGGCAAGGGCAGTGCGACCAGCCGGACGGCAGGGGTTTGGCGTGTGTCAAACCTGCGTGCTCTGCACGGACCCGGGATATTCCGCGCTGGGTTGGCATCAGCTGCCCACCAGGCCCGGCGATGGTCATTACTCTGGGCAGTCTCATCCACCTTTCTTTTCTTAGCATCCGCATACCAGTTTCTTTCCATTTTCCAAGTAATGACTTTCTTTTGTAGAAGGGGTCTGGTTAGCATGACTCCTTTCTCCCTTTCTTTCGAAAGAGCAACTTTTTCTCCAACTAAAATTGGATTGTGATACCTTATTAAACTTGTTTCTGTCAGTGACACAGGATTCAACTCTCTTTTTTTTTTTTTTTAAGTGAATTGAACACTGGAACACTTTTTTTTTTTTTAAGTGACTCGAACACTTAAGGGAGGTACTGGTTTGACAAGGTTAGGATTCAAAGTCCATTAGTAGCATAGCATTCCTGTTGTAGAGGGACCACTTCTAAATGTGGGAGATAAATCATGCTTCCTTGGCCAGCTCAACTCTTGGCCTCGCAGAGGCTGCCAAGAAGAGGACGCTCATGCCAAATGTGGCAGCAGTCTTGATTTGGTTGTGTATCTTCTTACTGGTAACTGAAGTGGAACTCCTCCTGTTTCACATAACACCTGAGGATGCGTAGGGAAACTTAAGTTTACTTTGGAAAGTTGAGTCTTCACTTTGTTTTGCCCACGTCTAAGCAGAAGATTTTTACTTTGACGTCACTTGTAATGCATATGGTAACTTAGATATTCAATACAATGCAGCCAGTATTCTGCAGGAGTCTTGTTTTGTGAATGAGTCGCTTTCCCTTCCCACTCATCTCACCACTTTTCTCCATAGACAGCACGGGTGTCTTGTGTATGCCTACTGTGTATAAGGGCTTCCCAGGTGGCCTAGTGGTCAAGAATCTGCCAGCCTTTGGAGGAGACATAAGAGATGAGGGTTCAATCCCTGGGTGGGGACGATCCCTGAAGTAGACAATGGCAACCCTCTCCAGTATTTTTCCCTGGAGAATCTCATGAACAGAGGAGCTTGGAGGCTCTAGTCCATGGGGTCCCAAAGAGTTGGACACAGCTGAAGAAACTTAGCAGGCTGGCACTGTATATAAGGTACTGTGTCTATGTAAACACTTGGGTCGTAGCACTAAAAGAGGGATAGTCTTCCCAAGTCTTACTTGTTTACATTTTTTGGACAAGAACAACAGTAAACAGCCATTTAACTAACTGTCTTATTGCAATTTCCTTTTGTGCTGCAGAGAAGAGAGGATTAGGATTAGGGCTAGTAGAGCATGTACCGGGGGGGACCTCTTCTCCTCAGGGGGAGTCAGAAGCACTGGGGAGAGGGGATTATGCCAGATAGAAGAAGCATGATCTGGGAAGGCTTGGAGGCCGCAAGGGCAGGGTGAGGATTTGAAAGAAGGCCTGTATGGCCTGAGTAGGCATAGAGGGAGAATGACCCTAGATTGAGCAGGCCTCTTATTAGGTCCTCCGAGGAGGTGGGACTTCTCCCTAGGACAATAAGGAGTCATTGCCGGGTTTTAAGCAGAAGAGTGAATTTAGACTTGGATTTTTACAAGCTTTACCACTGCAGTGTGGAGGGTGGAGATGGGGGACAGAGGTGAAGAGCAGTTAGGAAGCCACTGTAAGAATAACCATTATGTTACTGCTGTGTTTGGAATTTGTAGTGATTGTGAAAGTTCAAGTGAGTGAATTCAGGTAACTTAAGAGTTGGTTAAGGGAAGTCTTGTATTGAGATGAAGAGTTAACTGAAACTTTGCTAATGTGTCAGTCTTAGGTGGCGGTGTGGACAGTAAGTTCTTTATCAGTTCTTTACAAGAATAACTGGCCATGTATTTACTGTGTTTAGAAAAAACAACTGGTAGTTAAGCCACATGATTTAAAAAAAAAAGAAAATTCAGGCCTGTAATTTCCTGGGGACATCTAAGTGCAGTACAGGTATAAGTTGATTAATTTTGTCATCTGTTTAAAGTAATGATAATAGAAGTTAACATTTATAGAGTTACTTGCCAGGCACTGCTCTAAGACTTCGTCCTGTATTAACTTGCCTAATCCTTAAAACAACCCATGGAAGTAGACACTGCTGTTAACTCCATTTTGCAGTAGAAGAAACTAAGGCATGGGGAAGTTGCAGTAACCTGTCAAAGATAGTAAGTGGCCAAGCCAGAAGGTGAATCAGTTTGCTTTAGGGACTGCATTCTTAATTCTTAACTTAATACATGGGCAGATCATGTATTATCAAAGTGAAGACAGAGGCACACAACTTAGTTCAGCATTTAGTTGCAGCTACACTCTGAGTCAGAGAGGATCTTTAGGTAGTAGTTAGTATACCAGTGAGCCAGGCCTCACTGTTTTTGTAGAGTTTTTTTTCTGTTTTTTTTTTTCTGCCAAGTGGACATCATATAATAGATGCTTGATCCCTGCCTGCCAGACTCTTCTAGTACCAGGGACCCAAAGCAGAGAAACTCTACGTGGTTTTTGGCATCATATCCCCAGTTTGCTGAACAACCCAAAGCTTAAACTGTTTGTATTTTTGTCTATACATAATCATGTTCATGCTATAAAGATAACAGATTTTTTTTTTTTTGGTGTTTGTTTTGCTCTTTTGATTTTCCTTGTTTATGCAGATTGTGTTAATTAGAGAGGAGTGCATTAAAGGATTTTTTTTTCAAAACTCAGTAGTTTGCTCCTTAATTTATCAGTGTTTCGGTGCTAAAAATGGAATGATCTGATTAAGTATATAAGTTAGAGGCCTAATTATGTACAGTCATTCTTAGAGGGTTGGTGTTTTAAGGGATTTTTGTTTTGAAAGCTAGAGCCTATGCAGTATAATAATACGCTTATTTTATTTAAGGTGCTGTGTTTTGGTTATAAAGTATTGAGCTAGGATGTGGAAGCAGGGGAAGGAAATGGCAACCCACTCCAGTGTTCTTGCCTAGAGAATCCTGTGGACAGAGTATCCTGTTGGGCTGCTGTCTGTGGGGTCGCACAGAGTTGGACATGACTGAAGTGACTTAGCATGCATGCATGCATTGGAGAAGGAAATGGCAACCCGCTCCAGTGTTCTTGCCTGGAGAATCCCAGGGACAGAGGAGCCTGGTGGGCTGCCGTGTGTGGGGTCGCACAGAGTCGGACATGACTGAAGCGACTTAGCAGCAGCAGCACGATGTGGAAGAGCTGGAATTTATTAGCTCTGTAGCCTTGTAAAATCATTTCGCCTCTCAGAGCTGTTTTAGTTTGAAGGTATTACTACCATCATCTGCCCTTCTGTTTGTAGTGTTAAATAACTTATGTCAGTCAACAAGTTTTAATTGTTTTAAGACCAAAAAAATACAGATAATACATTTCCTCTGCACTATCTTGGGCTTCCCAGGTGATGCTAGTAGTAAAAAACCCACCTACCAGTGTAAGTAGATGTAAGAGACACAGGTTCGATACTGGGTCAGGAGGATCACCTGGAGGAGGGCATGGCAACCTGCTCCAATATTCTTGCCTGGAGAATCCCATGGACAGAGGAGCCTGGCGGACTGCAGTCCATAGGGTCACACAGAGTCAGACACGACTGAAGCGACTTAGCATGCACTGCACTGTCTTAAAGTACATGAACATATAGTTTAAAAAGAACAGTCATAATACTTTTAAATGTCTTATAACTCTGGGTTTTATCTGTCAGGTGAAGTATCTATAGCAAGAGTTACCTAGGGACCTGTGAGTTGACAGCTAAAAGGGGCTCTTTGATTGAGCCTCAGGAAGCCCTTGAAATCCTCTGAAATTAATAGACTTAACATTGTATATTTGTGTGTTTTTCTGGAGAGATGGCTTTTGGTATTATTACGTTTTCAAAGAGGTCCGTGATCCTAAAAAAGAAAAGAATGGAGAGCTGTAGGTTTGTCATTTGAAAGTGATTTCTTGGAGAGGTTAGGTAGTTATATACCATATCACATTACCAACATTCGTTAACATTAATATGATTTCCACATGCATTATGCTGTTTTTCTCAGGTAGTTTTCCTATTTAATTTGTATTTTCCCTACCCTTAGAGTCTTTGTGTGCAGATGTTTTTCTCGATTTACAGCTCGAGAGGATACTAAAGCTGGAGATAGGGTGAGGCAGGGTGATTTTGAAGCACCGGTTTTCATGTGTTCTAAGAGAGCATCTGCGTTCAGTGGCTTTAGCCTGGTCCCTGTGGACACTCCCAGATGCCACCAGCTTGTGCCTTCTCCTGAGTTCTAGCTCCTGTCTCCAGCTGACCTCTTCACAGACTGCATCTTTCTCCAAAGGTGCCTCATAGCCCTCTTTTGTCAAATGCCACAGTATGTCCCCACTCAGGTGGCTAAGTCTTGAAGCCTTGGAATCATCTGTGCCTTCAGACTGGACTTTATAGGTGTTTTCCAAAGTGTGACCAGGATGCTCCAAGGAAAGCAGGACTATGAGTTATACCAAAGACCAGGAAGTCCTACGATTAACAAACCTGGTAAACAATGCTTAACCCAGCAAACTCCAAACTTACTTAACAACGGGATTCTTCTCTGTAATTCCAATTGCTTATCCTTAGAACTAGTGTCTTGTAGAACTTGCTTTGGAAATGTTGGTACTGATCTTATCTATGTGTGTTGGGAAGTCATTCCCTCTGAAGCAGAGGCTGTAGAGAGGCTGAGCTCCAGGGTAGCTTCCATGTGGTGGTCTGTGTAAAGAGTCTCTGAAAGCCGAGGGGAGAATTGAAGACGGGATAGTGAAATCAGGAAATTAATTTGTATGTTCAAGTGTTCAGTGGATTGTGTGTTAACTTGTTCGTAACTGCAATCTTTCAGGCATTCCGGTTAATACCATCAGGCACTCTTTCATTATAGTCAGGATTTGTAAGACCTTTTGTGGAAAACTCAGTTAAGACATGAAGACCTTTAGCATTTAGAAAAGAACAGCTGAAAGAAAATAAAACATGAGTGTCTAGGGTTATGCCCTTTTTTTTACTTTCATGGAGAACAGTGTCAAGAGGGACCAGAGGAAGTAGTCTTAAACTTCAGAAAGATAGAGTGAGGTAAATTAAGGTTGAGTTTTCTCACTTCAGTACTTATTTGAGTTGGAAAGTGACAGTGGAACAGATTGTTGAATAATTTCTGTAGATACAAACAGGTTATCTGACTTTGTTAGGATCTGATTCCCTGAAGAGGTACTTAGCTCCAGAATTCGAAAGTACATCTAATTGTTTTGTATTGAGAATGAATAGTTAGTCATTTTCTCATGAGAGTCCATTTAACATTTGCCCCACATTGAATACCTGTACTATGAAAGGAAAGGTTCTAGGCACTGAGTGTGAAATAGTGAAAAGGATAAGACTTGGTGCTTTATGTACAGGGGCATAAAATGTGAGCCTACTTTTAGCTGTCATAGTTTGAGATCAAAACCGTGTTGATTTCTCCTTTTCTAGCACATGAAATCTCTTACTGGCAGAGAGAGTGTCCTGACACTTCATAAACTGGACAAGCAACCTCTTTATAGCACAGCATAGTGATTTAAGAGTAGTTTCTGGAGTCAGACTACCTGGTTTCACCACCCACTAGCCAATTACCTAATCTTTCTCTCTGTTCCTCAGTTTCCTCAGTTGTAAAATGAAGATGCTTAAAAAAGTATTTGGGACAGTGTGTGTGTGTGCGTGTGCATGTGTGTGTGCCTGTTGCTTAGTCATGGCCAACTCATTGTGACTCCCATGGACTGTAGCCCACCAGGCTCCTCTGTCCATGGAGTTTTCCCAGGCAAGAACACTGGAGTTGGTTGCCATTTCCTCCTCCAGGGGATCATCCCAACCCAGGGATTGAACCTGGGTCTCCTGCAGAGCAAGTGGATTCTTTCAGTTCAGTTCAGTCGCTCAGTCATGTCCGAATCTTTGTGAACCCATGGACTGTAGCACGCCGGATTTCCCTGTCCATCACCAACTCCCAGAGCTTACTCAACCTCATGTCCATTGAGCTGATGATGCCATCCAACTATTTCATCCTCTGTCATCCCCTTCTCCCACCTTCAATCTTTCCCAGCATCAGGGTCTTTTCCAATGAGTCAGTTCTTCCCATCAGATGCCAGAGTATTGGAGTTTCAGCTTCAGCATCAGTCCTTCCAGTGAATATTCAGGACTGATTTCCTTTAGGATTGACTGGTTGGATCTCCTTGCAGTCCAAGGGACTCTCAAGAGTCTTCTCCAACACCACAGTTCAAAAGCAGTTCTTCAGCTCTCAGCTTTCTTTATAGTCCAACTCACATCCATACATGACTACTGGAAAAGCCATAGCTTTGACTGGAGGGACCTTTGTTGGCAAAGTAATGTCTCTGCTTTTTAATATGCTGTCTAGGTTGGTCATAACTTTCCTTCCAGGGAGCAAGCATCTTTTAATTTCATGGCTGCAGTCACTATCTGCAGTGATTTTGGAGCCCCCAAAAATAAAGTCTGTCACTGTTTCCATTGTTTCCCCATCTATTTGCCATGAAGTGATGGGACCAGATGCCATGATCTTAGTTTTCTGAATGTTGAGTTTTAAGCCAACTTTTTCACTCTCTTCTTTCACTTTCATCAAGAGGCTGTTTAGTTCTTCACTTTCTGCCATAAGGGTGGTGTCATCTGTGTATCTGAGGTTATTGATATTTCTCCTGGCAATCTTGATTCTAGCTTGTGTTTCATACAGCCAGGCATTTCACATGATGTACTCTGCATAGAAGTTAAATAAGCAGGGTGACAATATACATCCTTGACACACTCCTTTCTCGATGTGGAACCAGTCTGTTGTTCCATGTTCAGTTCTAACTAGAACCCCATGAACAGTATGAAAAGGTAGATTCTTTACCATCTGAGCTACCAGGGAAGTCCCAAATGGGGCTTCTAATACTGTCACCTGCTGCTGCTGCTGCTAAGTCACTTCAGTCGTGTCCGACTCTGTGCGACCCCATAGACGGCAGCCCACCAGGCTACTCCGTCCATAGGATTTCCCAGGCAAGAGTACTGGAGTGGGGTGCCATTGCCTTCTCCGATACTGTCACCTAATACTCAGTAATTGTTCATTGTCAGTCATAATATTTATTATTGTATGTTGCTGTTTCTCCTGCTGCTGTCTTCCTAACCTACTCTGCTCCTCCTGCTGCTCCTTCAGTGGTTTTGCACTTGCTGTCTGCTTGAAAATTCCCCTCCCCCAATATCTGTGTGGTTTGCTTCTTCGTTTCCCCAGGTGTCAGCTCAAATGTCACCTTTTAATGTGCCCGTTCCCTACGATCCTATAAAAAACAACTCCTCCACACTTCTGTCTTTACCCGGAATGTGTCCAGATTTTGTAGGGCCTGAACTTTGTACAGTAATTTGGGTACCCTCTGAGAAAACAAATACATTATAATAGAATGTTTGGTGTGAGAGTGAGTATTTAGAATTGGAAAAGGCGTCCCAGCAAATGCTGTAACCTTAGAGGCGGGTCCCTCTCTTCTGAGGGCTCTTCAGGCATTTAACCAGAGAGGCTGGGGGGTGCTTCCTGCCACCCCACCCTGCCTCTCCTCCCCACCAGCAACGCTCTCCACGTCCCAGTAGCTCTCAGCACTCTTAGAGGCCCAGGAGAGTGAGGAGATCTGAACTTTTAAGTTTTATTAGCTTTATAAAAAATGCAGCTCTGCTTCTTACTCTCCCTAATTCTCACTGTGGCATATGTCACCTTATATTTATTTGCTTATTGCCCTTCTCTCCGCACTAGGGTGTAAGCCCAAGAAGCTGGTGATTTAGTTTTGTCCACGGCTGTATCCCCAGAATGTATAGAAAAGTGCCTAACATGTATTAGACTCACAGTAAATATTTGTGGACTGAATGAATGAACCAGCATGAGAGAAACCATGTGCTACTACCTAAGTTTAGAGGAAGGAGAACATTATTTCCGGTTTGGAGAAATCACAGCGGGTTTTAAAGTGGAGATGATATCAGGCTTGACCTGCAGTTGTGGCCACAGTGGGTACAAACTGAATTAAACATTATGGGTTATTATTAGGAGCAAGCTAAATCAATAGGTTTAATGTATCTTCTGCATAAGAAGCAGTGTTCATAACTTACATGCATGTAAGAATACTCTTGTCATTTTAAAATAAAGAAATTTAGTAGCTAGTAAAAGAAAATACATGTAGCTGTTAAATACTGGTTTTTGTGTTTTGAAAATATGATTAAGTTGGACTTCAAATCAGGAAGAGGACTTTGTTCACCAGTACCAAAAGACCTTAGATTTGAGAGATGAGTTCATGTTTGTTTTAGCTTTGTTTTTACAGGTTTTTTCTTTTTTTTTTTTGGTGGGAATGCGGCTGGAAGATGCCATGTTTCATTTCCAGCTGCCTTAACCCAAGGCTATAGGTTTCGATTCCTGATACAATGTATTGCCTCCTTTAATCCTTAAAATCTGTTGGAAAAATTTTAGATGTGACCGTAAATTTAGGTATGTCCAAATAAGATGCTTAGTTTGAAGTCGTCTTAGAAACTTGAGATGGTAAAGAAAGTTCTTTCTGTATAAATCATCCATCTTCTGTTCAAAGAATCTTCCCGTCATTACGTAAAATGCACACTTCTTAAAAAAATTGAAGTGCAGTTTCTGTGTAATATATAAATTACAATGTAGTGATCCACAATTTAGAAAGATTATGTGCCGCTGATAGTTTAAATCTCACCTTCAAGACATTGGCCTTTTTGCCTTCTGGCCCCTTAGGAAGAGAAGTTTAGATTGGAGGAGACAGGGAGAGAAGAGGGAATGGCGGGTGCTTTCCAGGTGAGGCATTAGCTGTATAACTATAGGAGTGAAGGTTTAGAGACTGAAAGGAAGGATTGACTAACATGGAAGACCCACGTGCAGGAGCATGGAGAAGTAAAATTTGCTAGGTAAGGCAGGACCAATTTATAAACTTCCAGGTAAAATGGTGTATATAGGAAGTGAGAGGATGTTGGGAGCACTAACGGCTTTTGTGCAATATGTAATAATGTTTACTCGTGCGCAGGATTATTCTGGCAATTTTGATGAGAATGGATCAGAGAGGAAGGGCAGAAATACCTGTTAAATAGAATCTGTTTTAGAATCCTTATGTACTCTTAAAAATAGTTGATAATACCAGAGTTGTTTGTGTTAATTGTATCTATTGCTATTGGCCATATTGGCAATTATACCTGAGGGTTTTTTAAATATTAATTTTTTGAAAAAATAATAAACTTATTGCATGTCAACATAAATGACATTTTCATAAAAAATAACTATTTTCCAAATAAAAAATTTAGTGAAGGGAGTGGCATTGTTATACATTTTGCAAGTCTCTTTAATGTTTTGTTAAATAGAAGACAGCAGATTATCATTGTTCTTTCATTCAGTCTGCTGCTGCTGCTGCTGCTAAGTCGCTCAGTTGTGTCCGACTCTGTGCGACCCCATAGACAGCAGCCCACCAGGCTCCCCCGTCCCTGGGATTCTCCAGGCAAGAACACTGGAGTGGGTTGCCATTCCCTTCTCCCTCATTCAGCCTGTTGGGATATTTTGTTTTGGTTCACATGTAAAGGAAATCTGGTCTCTGGCCCATATTTTTTTGGAAAAGGAGGATATTTTTGAATAGCCTTTTCAGGTAATTGTGGGTATTTTCCTCTGATACTTCTCTACAACTTGACAATTAAAAATTAGTTATAAAGTAGAATCCAAGACCTGCCATTATGGTAAAACACTTAATTGTTGGTCTCTCTTGAATTTTAAACAGATCGTTTTTACGTAAACCATGCATAATTTTTTTTTCTTTCTTTTTATTTTATTTTTTATTTTTTCATTTATTTTTATTAGTTGGAGGCTAATTACTTTACAATATTGTAGTGGTTTTTGTCATACATTGACATGAATCAGCCATGGATTTACATGTATTCCCCATCCCGATCCCCCCCCCTCTGATTTTTTTTTTAACATCATGCATTGTCCACACAAAAATATGGATTCACGACATTATCCAGACCTTCCCAAGGTTGCCACATTTCATTACACAATACCACAAATCATCACTCATCTCATCAGAAAAGGCTTAAAGTATCGATGGTAGATACAAGTTTTCCAAGACTCAGGTTTCTATTTGAAAGTGCTAAATGCATCCCCTGCAACAAAATGTTGGTTTTTTCATTGAACTGACAAATTCATTTCGTTCATGTTCAAGAAAATGTCAGATCTGTAGACAGGAATAATCACAGTCAGTCAGTTGGTCTCTGAAGTAAAAACAGTGTACTGTGGAAAAAGTGGCTAGTCCAGTTTGCAACTCAATCACCAGTGCTGTTCTTGAGCATCGAAACATGTATATTATCTATGGTGAAACAGATCACCAGCCCAGGTGGGATGCATGAGACAAGTGCTCGGGCCTGGTGCACTGGGAGGACCCAGAGGAATTGGGTGGAGAGGGAGGTGGGAGGGGGGATTGGGATGGGGAATACGTGTAACTCTATGGCTGATTCATGTCAATGAATGACAAAACCCACTACAATATTGTAAAGTAATTAGCCTCCAACTAATAAGAATAAATGGAAAAAAAAAATCACCAGTGCTGTTCTTTGAGATGATAACCAGTGTACCTGGAATGTAGAGGTGTTTTATGCATTTTATCAAATAGAATATTAAAATAATAAGTGCTTAAGGGTGAAGATTTAATAAAATTAATAATGATGCTTCCACAAGGGCATTCTTAAATGAAACTAGTTGGTTTGTTTGTTTGTTTGTGTTTTCCTGGTGAGTGCGCAGCAGTGAAGAATACAGTTGACTGCTATATGCTGTGGGGCTGCTGCCTGGATTTGTGCTAAGGCACCGGCAGTTTTGGGCTTCCCTGGTGGCTCAGATGTAAAGAATCCTCCTGCAATGCCTGGGTCAGGAATATCCTCTAGAGAAGGGAATGGCAACCCACTCCAGTATTCTTGCCTAGAGAATTCCGTGGACAGAGGAGCCTGGCAGACTACAGTCTTTGGGGTCATCAAGAGTCGGACAAGACTGAACAACTGACACTTCACCAGCAGTTTTACCATCACTGCTTTTGTACTGTTAGTACAAATGTCACCACAGTGAAAGGGGGCCAGTAGCATTTCAGTATTATTACGAAAATAGTTTTGACTTTTCAGACTCTCAGAAAGAGCTCCCAGGGACTTCCAGGGATTCACAGAACTGTACTAAAGGGTTACATAGAGATCTAAGAGGAAGGTCAATGGTAACGGGTCAGACAAGGCAAACAAGTGAAGAACAGAAAGGAAGAACAGAAAAAAAGCACCTTGGAGAGAAGTTTGACAGGGCTTTGTGGCGAAGTCCAGGGATGGAGAGAGACGATTCAGAGAAGACTTAATTTTAAGCCTCGTTGAGGAGCATGTGGAGAAGGCAGTGGCAACCCACTCCAGTACTGTTGCCGGGAAAATCCTGTGGATGGAGGAGCCTGGTAGGCTGCGGTCCATGGAGTGGCTAGGAGTTGGACACGACTGAGCGACTTCACTTTCCCTTTTCACGTTCACGCATTGGGGAAGGAAATGGCAACCCACTCCAGTGTTCTTGCCTGGAGAATCCCAGGGACGGGGGAGCCTGGTGGGCTGTCGTCTATGGGGTCGCACAGAGTCGGACACGACTGAAGTGACTTAGCAGCAGCAGAGGAACAGGTAATAGGTGTTTTACAATACTTGTTTAAATCAGTTAGTGGGAGAATGGCGTCAGGTTACAGAGACAGTGAAGTTGAGAAGGGGAGCTCTCACAGTTTGAATACTCTATTAGAAAATAGGTATCTGTGAGGTTCCCCCCCCTTATTTTCTGACTGTGGTTACTCTATAAAGAAACAGGAATAATAAAGACTTCCCTTCATTTTTCTGTGCAGAATAACAATTGTTTAGCAGTGTCTTAGGACAAGTGAGGCTGATAAGGGCCAGAACCTTTCTCCCAGCTTACTAAGGGATTAACAGGAGGAGATGCAAAATGTGCCCTACTCAAGAAAAATGCTGCAGATTTGGAGGATAATTGATATAAGGAGTTAGTGAATAGAGCAGTAGAATATGAGCTAGATATTTTTATTCTGGCATAAATTTGAAAAGTTTTTTGTATTCTGATTATAATGTACATTTTTTAAAAGAAAAAAAATAGACAATAAGAAAACTCTAAGAAAATTAAAATGATTGATAAGCTTACTCCCAAGAGACGAATATTCTTAGTATTTTGATGTTTCTTTGTAGACAGATATTTTACAAAACTTGTATGCTGTTGCATATTTTTAAAATTCATTATGGCTTACTTAGAGTGAAATGCTTAGACCTTAAATTTTTCAGTTAGAGGAGTTTTGGCATATATAGTTCTGCAACCCACGCATTTATTAAGGCAGATGGTTTCCTTAACCTCAGGAAATTCTCTTATGTCCCTTCTCAGTCATGCGTCACTGCCCCCCTCAACCATTCCACTCCTGTTCTAAATTCTATCACCATGAAAGCTTTTCTGGAAAGCTCTTCTAGAATGTGATATAAGTGAATCCCAAGTGGATTACCTTGGCACCTTTGACAAAAATCAGTTGACAGTACGTGTAGTATTCTGCACTTTTCTTGTCCCATTGAGCTGTTTGGCTGTGTTTTCAACAATACCTCAGTCTTGCTTGTGCATATGTGCATTCTCCAGGCAAGAATTCTGGAGTGGGTTGCCATGCCGTACTCCTGGAGAATCTTCCCCACCCAGGGATCGAACCCAGGTCTCGCGCATCTCCCTCATTGCAGGCGGATTCTTTACCCGTTGAGCCACCTGGGGACTTACTATAGCTTTATAGAAAGTCTTGAAATCAAGTAGTGATATCTTCCCAGGTGACGCTAGTGGTAAAGAACCCGCATGCCAATGCCAGAGATGAAAGAGATGCATGTTTGATCCCTGGGTCCAGAAGATCCCCTGAAGGAGGGCATGGCAACCCACTCCAGTACTCTTGCCTGGAGAATCCCATGGACAGAGGAGCCTGGCAGGGTACAGTCCATAAGGTCGCAAAGAGCCAGACACGACTAAAGCAACTTAGCATGCACTCACACAGTGAGTCCTTCAGCTTGATCCCCGCTTTTCAAAAGTGTTTTATGTATTCTGGGTCCTTTATTTTTACCATGCAGATTTTAGAGTCAGCATTTCAATGATTTCAAAAGACTTCTGAGATTTTAACTTTTTATTTTGAAGTGATTAAAAACTCACAGGAAGTGGGGGGGGAAAAGGACAAAGAGATCACATGGACCCAACCCCCAGCTTCCCCCAGTGTTGATATTTTTGCCCAACTATAGTGTGTTAGCAAAACCAGGAAGATGGATTGACACAATGCAATTAATTGGACCTTAGTAAATTTCACCCCTTTTTGCATGCACTCATTTTTTCATATCTGTGTCCATAATTCTGTGACATTTTATCCCATATGTAACCTACTGAGATTTTATTGGGATTACGTGGAATCTGCAGTTCAGTTTGTGGAAAATTGAGATCTTAACAGTACTGAGCCCTGTGATCTGTTAATATGGTATCTCTCTCCCTTTATTTAGCTCTCCTTTAGCTTATTAATGTTTGCCTTATTTATAAATTTCATCATTTGCTTTCTCTACTAATACAGTAAAAGCTAGCTATTATGTAATATTTCTTCATAGTGGTGCAGTATGTGTAATGTGAGCCACAGTTTCAGCTTTTATTAAAATCTTCACTGTACTAGTGGTGTCTGACTTCCTTTGATTTAACCTTGAACATTTTTAGCCCTGAGCATATGGACTCTTATTAAAATTGGCAAAATGAAAACAGGGGAAATGAATTTAAAAAGCTGTCCACTAGATTAAAACAAAGTCCTTAGAGCCTTATGTATGAGATGAATTGGTGCATATTTTGCAGAATTAATATTTTGTGCTTATTAAAGGAAAATAAAAGTTTACTTCATCCTTAAGAGAAAAACAAACAACATTGTGCTTGATTGTTTAGAAAATCCTAAAGAATTCTTTCTGATCTTGAGGAGCTTATAATCTGATTAAGGAAACAAATTATGACTAAAATGTATATGTGCTGCCGAAGCAAGCACAAAATTATGCCTGAAATGGAACATCTAAGGAACATTTCTAAGGTGGTATTTGAACAATTAAAAGAACAATAACATGTTTTAAATACTATAGAAAATTCAATTTAAGGGAAAGGTAAGTTGGCGTTAATTTAGTAAGGACTTCCAGGAAGAATGAATCTGACCTGGGAGTCAAAGAAATAACTTAAGTTTTCATTTGTAGAGAGAAAACTTTTCATTTGTGAGTGAAGCCATTCCAAAGGAGTAGGTATGTATAAACATATAACTGTGGGACCTAAGTGAGCAAAGAGGTAATAGACATTCTGACTAAAGTGAGAGTTCATATTTTGAGATGTGATAGATAATGTTTCAGATATCCAAGATAACAGACAAATAAATGCTCGGAAAATGTGCTACTCATTTGAACTACAGTATATTTTCCAAATTCGTTAGGGCCAGTCTTGTCTTTCTAACCATCTTAGGTCACTACTGGATGAGTTTTATTTCTTCCCTTTTCCCTCTGTTGGGCTAAAAGTTATTTTTATACATTTTATTTTTATACTTCTGGTTTAAAATTTCAACGTGGATAATAAGGTTAATGCATCTTTATTCTCTTTCTGGTCAGTACATGGACTTCAGAATGATTCAGCTCAATTACCGCCTTTCTGTTTTGTGTTGTCTGTTAGTTTGGTTCTACACTGCTTTTTTTGTCTCCCAGATGAGTGTTTACTATCATTGCTTTATACATACAGTGCTATTTTACATTCAGCCATATGGTTTTCAGTTTCTTTGCTCACTATTGTGTCTTGGCATCTTACTGTGTCACTCCGGCTTCAGTTTTCTTCCTGTTTGGCATTATTTGGTAGATTGTTATTCCTCCCTCCCCTCTCCCTTCGACTGTGTAAGGTTAAACTCAGTCTCTTTTTTTCAATAAGTGTCACTATTTTTGTCTTAACTTTTATAATGTAGTGTAGTATAGCTAAGTGAGCAATTACTTTCTCTCAGAACTTTGACGGTATTCTATTGTTGATGGTAAGAAGTCTGTTGTCAATTTCTTTTTCCTTGTAGCTTGCTAATAACCAGTGTTTTCTTTCTAATTGATTTTAAGATTTTTTTCTTTGACTCTGGTGTTACACTGATGTTTCTAGATGTGGATTTAAATAAAAATATTTGTTTCATCAGTTCTGGAAAATCCTAAGATGGCATATCTTTGATGATTATTTTTTTCCTATCATTTTTTTCTTTAGAGCTATTGTATACTTTTCTATTTCATCATGTTACATGACATGATGATTTTTCAGCTCTGTATTCTGTCTTATAGTATGGTTCATACCTTTAGTATCTTCGATTGTGTCTATGTCTCATCAGCTACTCAGAATTTCTGTTGCCTTAAAAAAAAAATTATTTGAACTCATGGGAAAATTACAAGAATAATACAAAGAACTCTCTTATACCCTTATCCAGATTCACCAATGGTTAACACTTGGCCACATTTGCATTGCCATTTTTTTTTCCTCTCTCTCTATATATATATGTATATATATGTATGCACACATATTATTGGGTTGGCCAAAAAAAGAAGTTCATTTGGGTTCTTCCATAGCATCCTAAGCAAATACCTGAACGAACATTTTGGCTCACCCAGTATTTTTCTGTGAACCATTTGAGAGTAAATTACAGGCATCATGCTCCTTTATGTATATACAACTCATATTATTTCTCACATATTTTCACTTAAACCACAAGGTCAGACTTTTAATTTAATACTACTATCTGATCTGTAGACCTTATTCAGAATTCGTCAGTAGTCTTAATAATGTCCGTAAGAGCATTTTGCCTGCTAGTTTAGAAACTGCTTTTAGTTTTCAAGACTTTCCAGTCTCTCCTTATCTAGAATAGTTTTTCAGCCTTTCTTTGTTTTCCTAGACACTGACATTTCTGAAGAGTATGTGTCATTTATTTTGTAGAATGTCCTTCATTTTTGGAGTGTCTGGTGTTTCCTTTTGGTTAAATCAGGTTACACATTTTGGGCAGAAAAGTGTGTAAGTGATGATGTGTACTCAGTGAATCATACCAGGAGGCACATGATGTTGATTTGTCCCTTTATTAATGTTAGTTTTGATCATTTGATTAACAAGGGTCTGCCAGATTTCACTGCTACAAAGTTAACTATTTTTTTCTTTTTGTAGTTAATAAGTAATTTGTGGGGAGATACTGTGAGACTGTATAATACCTTCTTTTTCATCTAACTTACACACATTAGTTTTAGCTTCCATTGATGATTCTTACTCGAACTATTATTACGATGGTTGCAAAATAGTGGTGCTCTAGCTCCATTACTTTCTTCTGTCTTTATTGGTTGACGCTCTGTGGTGATGAAGAGCTTTTGCTCTGCTTCGTCTCTTAGTCGTGCCCGACTCTCTGCAACTCCGTGGACTGTGGCCCGCCAGACTCCTGTCCGTTTGCGTCTCCATTTATTTATTTTTGGACTTAAAGATTCTTATTTATTGAGTTCTAATTAATCACTATCTCTTATTTTGATGGTCAAACTATTTAAGCCTTGGTTATTTAGATTCTGTCTTAGTCAGCTCCAGCTGCAAAAACAAAATACCATAGACTGGATGACTTAAACAACAGAAATTTACTTTGTCACGGCTCTGAAGACTAGAAGTCTAGGTCAGGGTGTGCCAGCTCAGTTGGTTTCTGGTGAGGGCTCCGTTCTTGGTTTGTGGATGGCCCTCCTCTGCTGTCTTGCTGTGTGCTTACATGGCAGAGAGAAAGCGAAGCTCTCTTTATCTCTTCTTCTAAGGGCACCGGTGCCCGGTGAGGGCCCCCAGTCTCATTACCTCATCTAAACCTAATTATCTGCCCAAGGCCCTGTCTCCAGACACCATCACATGGAGATTAGGGTTTCAGCATATGAATTGGGGGGAGGGGACAGTTCAGTCCAGAGCAGATTCAGTTGCTTTAATAATTATATTTCGAGAAGCTCTGTTTTATTATTTTTTTCAAGTCTGTTTATTCTTTTTTGCATAGTTTCTTGTTCTTAGGGTTTTGACCCCTTCTTATCTTAACATACTTACTAACATTTCTTTTTCAGATTACTGTCCTGCTTTTCAGATTTGGGGTGGGGGTGATGTTGAGCTTTCTGTGTATTGGTTTGTTGTGTTTGTTGATTCTCCCTTGTGGTGAATTTTTATTTTAATTTTTAATTCATCTGAAATTTCTGTGAGAATCTTTTGTGGCTCAAGTTATATGGGAATGTCCTTCCAAAATAGTTTTGCTTTCACTCCTACTGGGAACTTCATGAGTCTCATTGGTCTGGAACTAACCTTTATGTTAAATGCTCAGTTTGGAATTTCTCATACTTTATGTGTAATGCAGCTTTGAACTCCAGGCCCAAATGAGTAGCAGGCTCTTGGTTTTGAATTCTGAAGGGGCTTTTTTTTTTCCTCCCTGCTATAAACATCTGTGGACAGAGATTTTTGTGTGGACATAACTTTTCAACTCTTTTGGGCAAATACCGAGGAGTGTAATTGCTGAATTGTGTGGTGAGACTATGTTTAGCTTTGTGGAAAAACTGTCAAACTTGCTTCCAGAGTGACTATACCATTTTGTATTCCAGGCAGCAATGAGTCCTGCTCCTGTTGCTCCCCAGCCTCGCCAGCATTTGGTGGTGTCTGTCTTTTGGATTTTGGCTAGCTTCATAGGCCTGTAGTGTGGTTATCTTATTTAATTTGCAGTTCCCTGGGACCTTGATCATCTTTTCATGTGCTTGTTTGTCATCTGTATATCTTGTTTGGTGAGGTGTCTGTTCAGGTCTTTTTGTCTTTTTAAAAATTGGATTGTTTGTCTTCTAACAGTTTTAAGAGTTCTTTGTATATTGTAGGTACAACCCCTATATCAGATATATGTATTGCAGTTATTTTCTCCCGTCTGTGGCTTGTCTTTTCATTTCTTCACAGTGTCTTTAGCAGAGCAGAAGTTTTTAATTTAGTGAAGTCCAGCTTACTGATTATTTCATTGATCATGCCTTTGGTGTTATTTAAAAACCCATTGCCAAACCCAAACCATGGTCACCTAAATTTTCTCTTCCAGAACTTCTTTAGTTTTGCATTTGACATTTAGGTCAATTTGATCTATTTGAAATAGTTAATTTTTGTGAGAGATGTTAAGATCTGTGTCTAGATTTTTTTTTTGGGGGGGGGGCATGTGGATGTCAGGTTGTTTGAATACCCTTTGTTAAAAAGATCATCCTTTTTCCATCTAATTACCGTTATTCCTTTGACAAAGGTGACTTGACTGTATCTGTTTGGGTCTATTTTGGGATTCTTGTATTAGCTTACTAGGGATGTCAAAATAGAGTATCATAGACTGGATGTCTTAAAGAACAGAAACTTATTTTCTTGGAGTTCCTACTAGCTCTGGAGGCTAGAAGTTCTGAGATCAAGGATTTTTAGCAGAGTTAGTTTCTTCTAAGGCCTTTCTTCTTGTCTTATATAAATGACTGTCTTCTCCTGGTGTCTTCACGTGGTCTTCCCTCTGTAACTGTCTGTGTTCACACAGGGGTAGTTTGAGATAATTAGAGTGGTATCCAGTACTTTGGAGTCAGATATAGCATAGAATAGGGTTTCCCTGGTGGCACTAGTGGTAAAGAGCCTGCCTGCCAGTGCAAGAGACATAAGAGAGACAGGTTCGATCCCTGGGTCAGGAAGATCCCCTGGAGGAGGGCATAGCAACCCACTCCAGTGTTCTTGTCTAGAGAATCCTGTGGACAGAAGAGCCTGGTGGGCTGCAGTCCATAGTGTTGCAAAGAGTCAGACACGACTGAAGCGACTTAGCATGCACCGCACACATAGCATACAACTAGGGGAAGTAAGGACTGGGAGTTCATTGGATCCGGTTAGGAGAATGTAGTTGCTGTCTGCAGAGTTGTTTTCTGGAGTGTTTAGAGTGGTTGGCAAAATATCCTGTTTACAGGTGATTCAGAAAATAAGAGAAGATGGTGACATCTTTTGTAGTCTTGTTGAGGAGTTTGATCATGTTACTTCCTCCTAATGCCATATCGTTTATATCCTTCTCTAAGTGTTTTCCCCAGGGGTACTTACTGAGCATCTCTGCTGAACTCTCTACCATGGCTGATGCAGAAGATGTGAGTCCTCTTCTCAGGGAGGTGGCAGGGTAGATATGGGCATGTGTGTGTGTGCACGCTCAGTCGTGTCAAACTCTTTGTGACCCCATGGACTGTAGCCTGCCTGGCCCCTCTGTTCATGGGATTTTCCAGGCAAGAGTACTGGAGTGGTTTACTGTTTCCTACTCCAGGGTATGGATGTACTATGTAATTTAATTCCAGCATTAACATGGAACATTTTTTTTTATTATTTATTGAATTATGTGATTCTTGATAGACTTACAGAAGATTAGAAAACGGTTGTAACTTTCTAGAAGAAACAGAATGAAAGTTGGTCTCTAAAATGTGCTTTAGATTTAATAGGTGATGTGAAACAACATTGCAGTTGAAATGAATATTGGAAAATGAAGACCAGATTGAGGGTGGGGGGTAAGCAAGAAGGGATCATGCAGGAAATAGGTCAAACTGCATCAAACGAGAATAATGGGGAATATTGGATATTAATGAGAGCAGTAATTATAATAATAGCAAACAGCATTTATGGAGTACTCACTAAGTCCTAGGCATGGTTCTGTGCAAACAGTCCAAGAATGAATGATAATAATGTGAATTAGATTAATGACACGGGAAGTTTGGGGCATAGGTAGCCTGAAGAGATGGGAAACTTGAATAAAGCACGCTGTATAGTTGGAGTTTGGACAGATTGATTGAGATAATCAGTTTAAGTGGAAAGATGTTGTGTCATCTCCTCCCCCTTCCCCCCAAGTGGTAGACTAGCAGAACTGAAGGGACCAGGGGGGAGATGTGGTAAAGAAAGAAAAAGTGAATGTGACAATGAGATTTCTTCAGTAATGGGAGCCAAGAGAAAGGACATCTTTTGCTTAGAGGTTTCAAATGAAGAAGAGCCCTCATTTAACTTCCTCCTCATTTTTAAAAATGTTCAAAGGATTCAGGATTCATGGTTTCAGTCTTTATTTTGAGCTGTCACATTTGAGGGAGGGAGTGAAATATGCCATGAAAGACCTGTGCCATAATATACATGTATGTGAAAGTTACGGTATTTAGGGAAAGTTTTGGTATTACAGGTTCCTGAATATGTTCTAGTTGAAACATCCAAGACTAATGGAAAGATCGTGAGAAATGACCCACCATTGTTGTAATCAAAGGTTTCTTTCAACACCTGTGCACTCTTAAAATCCTTTTTTGGATTCCTGTTTTCCTTCCAGGACCTCAGGAGTTGGTGGCTTATGATCTCCCAGTGTCCCTACATGGGAGGCTTCACACCGCTCTCCCACCACAACATCCGTAAGGTGACAGAGTCCATGAAAGGTGGAGAACATTGAGGGTGCCAGTGATGGGAAACTCAGGTGGACTGTCCCCATCCCCGCTCCTCCACCTTTCCTCTCTTTAATGAAAACTCAAACCCCAGACCTTTAAAGAGGGTTGAATAGAGACTATAAAGCCTTTTACAGAAACAGGCCACACACAGAGCTATGTTTACTTTTTGTATGCCTTTCAGCTTGAGCAGTCATAGGTCAACCAGTCATTGTCATTTTTATTTCATAATCATTATGTTGACATTTTTCTTTGGGGTTCTCATGTTTCTAGTTAGTGCTTTGATGTTCATCTGCTTCACTACTGGAGTCTGCTAATCGCATACGATGTTTTAATTTGGAATGTTGAGGGTTTTTTTGCTGTTTTTTCCCTAAAGTAAACTGTGGTTACATGAGGCTTTACAGACTTTTTTCTTTCAAAAAACCAAAATTGAAGGTTACTGTTAATTACTGGGCAGAGTTGCTATTTTTACAGTAGGTTCATATTGAGATTTCCTTGGCTGTTTCTATCATGTTATAGTATTTGGATTAAATTTTAAAGAACATTTCTATAATTACATAACCTGTATTGTTTTATAATAAGTGATCATATAAAAGGTATAAAATTTAAATCTGTGTTTTATAAGACTTTAGACAAAGTATTCTAAAAATATAATTTAACTTATTTTGGTGGGTTTTAGAAAACTCTGGAAACCAAACTTATTTTATATGGCAGCAAAAGGGTCTAGTTTTTTTTTTAGCAGCATTATTTGTAAAAGTTATTAATTTACCTGATATGATCAGCTGTTTTAGGAGATAAATACCTTTTTGTTTATCTGGACAAGGCTTAAACTCACCTTTTTACACTCATACCATTTTTAAAATTTAGTTTATCTTTTAATTCTTTGGCTTAATTGATATATTTTTTTAAACTTATTTTAGACTATTTTTAGATTTTAAAAAGTTACAAAAATAGTAGAGAGTTTCTGTAAACTCCTCTCCCATTTTCCCCTTTTGTTAACATCTCACACGACCATGGTACATTTGTCACAACTATAAGAACCAACTTTGGTTCATCACTGTTAACTGAACGTTACCTCTTATTTGGATTTCACTGGCTTTCCCCTAACTTCTCTTCTGTACCAGGCTTCCATTCAGGATGCCACCTTATATTTTGTCATTGTGTTTCCCAGACTTTGTTTGTGATGACCTTTACAGTTTTGAGGAGTGCTGATCAGGTATTTTGTAGTGTGTGTCTCTGTTTAGTTGTATCTAATGATTTTCTCATGGTTAGACTGGAGTATGAATTATTGGGGAGGATGAAATACCCATGCTATTAATTTGACTTATCACTGGTGATGTTAACCTTGATCACCTGGCCTTGGTGATGTTTTCCAGGTTTCCTCATTGTAAGTCACTTCCCACTTTATCATGTTGCGCTGTCTGAAAGCAAATCATTAAACATAGCCCCAACTTAGAGGGTGACTAGTTAAACCTCATCTTTGTGGGAGAGGAGTAGCTCCGTAAATTACTTGGAGCTTTTCTGTATGGAGATTTGTATCTTTGCCCCTCAGTTATTTTGTATATCAGTGTGTATTTATCAGTACTTATTTTATATTGTGGATTCTAATCCAGTGCTCAGATTGCTCACGTTGTTCCAGCATGGTCATTGGGAGCTCCTTCAGGTTGTCTCCTGTGTCCCTTTGATGTGTCCCTATCATTTGGTTTTTAATACTTCCTTACTCCTGGCAATATAAAGTGCTTCAGGCTTATCATGTATATTCCCTGCCCCAACCTTATGATGAGGCATTTCTTCAAGGACCCCAGATTCTTTATGTTGAAGAGTACTGTGAGAAACCAAGATCTGGGTTATGGGAGTACTTGTTCTTACTGGTGTATCACGTCTTCTAGGCCTCCTTCTAGATGGATCTAGGAGATATATATTTATATATGCATGTATACATATACTTATGTATATAAATAAATCTAGGAGAGATATGTGTATATAACATATATTGTTAATGTATAAAATACTTATATAAATCTAATATAATAAATATATAGTATATAAGTATATAAAATATATTGTTAATATATGAAGTATTTCTTGTATAATATATATGTTATATATAAATACATATATCAATGGTTCATATAGGTTTTTTGTATCTATATAACTATTCTTTTAAGCTAACTGTGGTAGTATACTGATGTCTTTGAATCTAATCCAGTCCCCCATGGTTCATTCTAGACTTCCCCGTTGCATATCTGTAGCTTTCTCTAATAGTAAGAAACCTGGCTCACTCCCACCATCTGCCATCCGTTTATGTCCTTGTTGAATTTTTGTATATCTATACAATTTTTTAGGAATTGCCACAACTCTGTTTTACAAGTTTTCAAACCAAACTATTCTCATACTTTAAGTTGCTCATTTGTGTTTTGAAGTAATAATAATTATATATTGTGCGCTAAGCGTTTTTCTGTAAGCTTTGACCCCTGATAATCTGCTTTAACCTTAGTCCATTCTGTGATCTAGGATCGCCATCTCTGTTTCACAGATGAGGGTATAGGGGCACAGCGATTCGCTCGAGGGCTCCCAGCTAGCAGCGGCTGAACCCAGTCTGCCTGTGGAGTCCGTGCACTCAGCTACACTGCCAAAATAAGGTGTGTGGAAGCACAGAGCTATGCATCTGTTGTGGTGGTTTCTACTTTTTTATAAATAATGGGCTTTTTTTTTTTTGCCAAGGAAGGAAGTTTGGAAGTGATTCGGTGATATGAGAAAAGCCCCCAGTGTATCTCCCTGGTCATGAGAAGGGACAGTGATAAGAAATGAGTAATTTCCTTAAAAAAGCAACTATGCAGTGGAACTGTATACTTACTAAAGGAGAGGGTATGTTATCTTCTGGTTAGTTAAGATTGAGCTTGTGAGAAAAGTAGTTTATGCTTTTGAAAATGTTCTGGCATAAAACATGGACAGCTCCCCCTTCTCCGCCCCAAACCTTCCACCACTGTTGCCAGAATATTATTTTTTCCTTCTGGTAGAAGCATGTGGTTCTCACCCTCTTCAAATATGTTCCTTGCACAGAGGGGAAAGGAGTGGGTCAGAACTGCAGTTAGCAAAGGCGGGTTAGCTGGCTGCTGATCAAGTCAGGAACCCAATCATTTGCAGGGATTTCTTGATTTAACAGGCCAGAAACATCAAATCTATTCTGTTTCACCAGAGCCTGTTTAGCTTTGGTTTCATTGGTCAGCTTATATAGAAAACCTTAGTTATTCTGGAGCTTTTTTTTTCAGACACTGCCGTCCCCCTGCTCTTTCTCCCAACCCCAACATTTGACTTACATTTTTTTTAACAGGCTTATTGAGATAAAATTCACATACCATAAAACTCACCCATTAAAAGTGTACAATTCAGTGAGTTAACCATCTGACTTAATTTTGAGTCTTAAAATAAGAAACAAGATAGAGATGGAATTTATTTTCCCAAACATGTATTTTATATAATTTGTAATTATATTTTTATATTAACTGCTGCTTAGGGACACCAAAGGTGACTATTAATGCCTAACTTTGTTCATTTATAAGGATTGGCGAGATATAAAGGCCATTAGAAATTTTCAAAACGTAGCTTAGTTTGTTTATTCCTCTTTGAATAACGTACAAAATTGGCTTATTTTCACCATAATTCCATTTTCCTTTCTTCTTTTTATTGGCTGTCTCCTTTTCTCCCACTCAATCTTAAAGGGCATTCAGTCCTCTAAACATGTTTCAGCTAAGTCATAATTAAGCTGAAGCTACATTCTGTTTATTACTTGTCTACCAATAGATGCAAAGGGAAGAGATCTTTTTTGTACACTGAAAATTCCCATTTATTTAGTGTGGAACATGTTAAATTTCTCCCATTGCTTAAGCAGAGTCAGATCAGTTCTCATAGAAAATCTGAAGGCAACTTTAATCATTGATTCTGGTGTTTATGCAGGTAGGCAGCATATTTTTAGCCATACATTTGGAGCTGTTTAAGAACCTTATCTTTTGAAAAAGCACCTTACTTCCTAGAAGGAGTTTGGACTTTGCAAGTGCAGCTGTCATTTCACAGAAAAGAGAACCTGGCTGTGAACCATACCCAAGTTGTGGGCTGTTGCCCCTGGCTCAGAATTGCTTATAACCTCTTGAAGTTCACGGTTCTTCCCAAAATTGTTGGTGACAGTAGTTAGGATTCTTTATGGATTTGGTGGTTTTATTTTGAATAAATGAACTGCCGTTTATGTAATGAATTACCGTTGACATAATATTTGGTTTTCATACAACATTCAAAGTATTAGATTGGTGCATACTCTTGGATTGAGGCACAGGAGGCAGAGTGGGAAATAGAGATATGCAAGCAGGTGGCACTGGAGGTGGGATGTGGGGCATTTTCTCAAAAGCGTTACCGACACATTTTCTTAAGAACACATTCTTCTGAAAAGTTTTCCTGATGATATTGTAATTTGGAAATTACTATTTGCCTCCCATTTCCCACAGAATGATATCTAAAAACTATTTAATAGAAGATTTTACTGTCAAATTCTGAAATTCCTATGCATAGGGATTTGGCAGTAAGATATGAACATTCAGAGCAGGAATTTTTCTTCCTGCCTCTGGGCACCACTAGTGTTTAGAGAAGAGGTAATTCAGTGCTTCTCTTTGCTTCTTGCTTTTGGCTTTCGCTGGAAAGGTTGAGGGGTATGTTTCTAGCTTCCAGACTTGGCTGTTTCTATGAAGATAACAACATGTTGCTTATTGTAAAAGTATCAAGGTAGAAGGGAGCAAAGTCATATTTAACTGTGCCAGGATGTTTTAATGCTGGCCATAATCATGTTGTTTGGCTTGCAGATACTCCTTGAGCTACGCTTCTTCTGGGGTCTCTTTGGGAAAAATGTGATGGGAAAACAAAAATAACTGTGTACGTCGTTAATGTAAAGATGCAGAAACTGATACAGGGGGAAGGAATGATGTGCTTTGGGACCGTGTCAGAATCTTGTACGTGTTCTGTAGGAAGCAGGAGATTCAAGTCCCCATGAGTGGCAAAGTGGCCCAAAGCTGTACTTCCCCTAGAGCTGCTTAGTCAGTGTGTGTGGCGAAGGTCAGACCTCTTACTCCAAGGACCCTCGGAAAGACCGTCTTGAGCAGACTTCTTTGCCTGGTGGCACAGTGTGGCTGACTCTACCTGATCTTGCCTTTCTTACGACTTTCTGGTTGTACTGTCTTCTCTTTAGTCCCTGTTCCTAACACCTGAGCTTCTACCAGGTTTGCTGTTCCACATAACGCCAAGTGGATTCTTGCAGTTGTAATCTCAATCGTTGTAGTTACTGGCTATGACCCATTTTTGACTGATAGTGTTTGGTTTCACAAATTTTGTGATTGTACTTGTTTTTGTCACCAATACCAGTACCTGGTATACCTTGGACCACAAGGAGATCAAACCAGACAGTCCTAAAGGAAATCAACCCTGAGTATTCATTGGAAGGACTGATGCTGAAGCTGAAGATCCAATACTTGGCCACCTGATGTGAAGAGTCGACTCATTGGAAAAGACCCTGATGCTGAGAAAGACTGAGGGCAAGAGGAAAAGGGGGTGACAGAGAACGAGATGGTTGGGTGGCATCACTGACTCAGTGGGCATGAGTTTGAGCAAACTCCAGAAGATATTGGAGGACAGAGGAGCCTGGTGTGCTGCAGTCCATGGGGTCACACAAAGTCGGACACGACTTAGCACCTGAACTACAGGACAATAACATCAGTCAAGTAGATACTGCTCGGTCAGATGGCCAAATAGTTATGAAGTTAGTCTCTTGAACTGGAAAGCTGGATTTGAACTTAAGCTCTCCTAGTTTTTTAGCTTTGTGACCTTCAACAGTTTATCTTCTCTGTACCTTGGTTTCATTTGTTAGATGAAAATGATGAAATAGGTTATTGTGCGGTTTAAATAAATCCTTTAGATCTTAGTATATTACCTTTTACTTACTAAGTACTCCATAAATGTTAACTATTGTTGTAATAGTATTTGTTCCTGTTACCATGTAAATTTCAGCCTATATTCATGGCTCAGTTTAGGAAAGCCCTTCTTAGTACTTCCAGGGTGTTTTTGGTTTGTTTTTATTTTAGTATTGGGCTGTCTCAGTCATACTCTCTGTCACATCTTCCAGGTTTTGCTTGCTTGCTTTTCCTCCTACATAGCACTGTTCAGTCTGTTGCCTGTTTGTTTCCCACAACTGGAATGTAAGCTTTGTGGGATCGGGGAGCTTCTGTGTCCTATATTTTGCTATACCTCCAACTTTTAGCACAGTCCCTGGAACAAGTTGAAGCTCAGTAAGTATTTTGGAGGAAGACATTAATTGCCACAGTGAGCTGTTCAGTGTATAGCTGCAGGAATTGTGGACGTTTCTCTTCTTCTTGAGCCGTTTTGTCATTTTTTCCAGGTCCCTGACCTTCTGGCTGTCAGTCAGTTTTACCTCTGGAAGTATATTCTCCTCTAACATGATCCTTTGTATCTTGTTCGGTACATTAGTAAGGTTTCCCCAGATTTGTTTTCTGGAGCATTAGATCCTTACTTAAAGGACTTAATCATTCCGTGATCAAATGAGTTTCGGAAACACTGCTATTTCCTTCCTCCACATGGAAATTTACATTATACGTTAGAATATTGAAGACTCTGAAAAGTCTTATAATAGATGTACTTTTAACTTTGATCAGTTATTGTCCTAAACTAATAGATCATAAATCTAAACTTCTTTTTGCCTAATATCACAGAACACGCTTTGTGAAATGCAGGGCTGGCCTGCTCAAGGCCTGATTTACCCTGTCTCAGTTCCTTTCTGTGTAAAATTATGAGGTCAGGAGAGTTACAGCAAAATAATGAGAAGTAACTTTGTGAACTCTAAAGTGCCCTAAGGCACTCATCGTTGTCAGGCATTTAAGCCTCCTTCTCTAACTGCCAGGTGAAGGTGGTGACAGTGTCCTTGGAATCTGAAGGCGTTACATCCCCGTCTCCAGGCCTTAGGCTTTCTCAGTGCTGGTAGTCCCGGCTGTTCTTTCCCTTAGGAGTTCTTCTTTTTGTTTTTTTTTAGCTCAGGAAGACTTTTCTGCCCATGTGTAGAACAGATCCTTGGCATACCAGAACTAAATGAATGATGAGGCCTTGACAGATAAAAGCTCACTGGCTTCGTCTACTTTCTCACCAGTCTTACCTGGTCATTCAGGGAAATGGACTTTCAGAATTTTAACATCATAGTTTTACCATTTAGCAAAGGCATTAGGCATATGCTAGCAGAAGCTCTGTGTCCCAACACCTAGCACCATGCGTGCTCAATCACTCAGTCGTGTCCGACTCTCTGCGACCCCATGGACCTCAGCCCTCCAGGTCCCTCTGTCCATGGGATTCTCCAGGCAAGAATGCTGGAGTGGGTTGCCATTTCCTTCTCCAGTGATAAAGTATGAAGTGAGTGAAGTAAAGTCACTCAGTTGTGTCTGACTCTTTAGGACCCTATGGACTGTGGCCTACCAGGCTCCTCCATCCATGGGATTTTCCAGGCAAGAGTACTGGAGTAGGTTGCCATTTCCTTCTCTGGCAGGTATTTGGTTCCCAATAAATAATTAGTAACTGAACTAGACACTGAAATCATTCTCTTTCTTCATTCTTGTGTAGTGAAATGAAGACACCAGTTAGAAAGGGAATATAAATTCATGCACTCAGTCTGGAACATGCATCACAATTTTACAGTATACTTTAAATAAGTAGGAAAAATGTAATCAAGACCCCTGAATTTATACCAGAAGTAAGTGAGTCAAAGTAAGATTGGTATAGCCAAAGCTTAAAGTTTTTCCAGTAGTCATGTGCAGATGTGAGAGTTGGACCATAAAGAAGGCTGAGTGCTGAAGAATTGATGTTTTCAAGTTGTGGTGCTGGAGAAGACACTTAAGAGCCCCTTGGACAGCAGGGAGATCAAACTAGTCAATCCTAGAGGAAATCAACCCTGAATTTTTACTGGAAGGACTGATGCTGAAGCTCAGTACTTTGGCCACCTGACACGAAGAACCAAGTCATTAGAAAAGACCCTGATTCTGGGAAAGATTGAAGGCAGGAGAACAGGGTAGCAGAGATGAGATGATTGGATGGTATCATCGACACAATGGACAGGAGTTTGAGCAAACTCCAGAAGATAGTGAAGGACCGGAAAGACTGGCATGCTGCAGTCCATGGGGTCGCAGGGAGTCGGACACAGCTTAGCAGCTGAACAACAGAGGACTCAAGCTTAATATTTCTCTGTACTCTTCTTTTAAACTGGATCTCAGATAGCAACTTGAGCTAAAAATAGAGGTCAAGAAGACTTCTCAGATATTGATGTCTGTTTATTTCCTAGTCCTTTTGGGAAATCCACTCTCAATTTAAGGCATAAAATTATATGGAATATATCTTGCTTTAAAAAAATTACTGTTTAGGGGATTCCCTGGTAATCCAGTGGATTACTGCACTTCCACTGCAAGGCACATGGTTTCCATCCCCAGTCCAGGAACTAAGATCCTGCAAGCTGTGAGGTGTGGCCTAAATAAATAAAATTTAAGGGGGAAAAGATGCTGTTTAATTATTGTTTTTAAGAGGACATTTGTTGGGTTCTGTTCATTTATGTATAGCTTTAAGTAAAATAGTGTAATGACCTAAAAATCTTCTGTTCTTTTAAACACATTTTATTATTTCTAAAAGATTTACTTAATGCCTTTGTGGATTAGATGGTATGGTTGTATTTCATTTGAATGAGAAAATAATACAGAAAAGCAATGCTAGGACAGCAGTGTCATTTAATTTTATATATATATATATGTATATATTTAATCTCATTATTACACATAGTCTTTTATGTATTTTAAATGACTGTTCCATACATTTTAGTTTAATTGCTAGAGTAAGAAAGTTTCATTTTTGAGAGGCCAGAGAGATTTGCAAAAGTTAGGAAAATGTTTTTGTATTTTATATTATTAAAAGTACTAGTTTATTACATTATTAGAATGAGTGCAGATTGTTGCATGAGTGCAGAGAACTCAGAATTCTGGATTCCATCTATTCCTGCCCATCCAGGGAGGGTTCTTCTGCCTCTTTTGCTCTAAAGTAGTGGCCTGTCCCTGAGCTGAAAATCAGCTTTCTTGTTAAGAAGGAGCAGCAGCCCCACCTCCAGTATTCTTAATTACTGTCCTTCCACCCAGACCTAGATGTAATAGATACCAAAATGAGATCAACCAAGTTTATTTCTCTGATGTAACCAAGAAAAAAAAAGGTGACTGTTGGACCATAAATAGCATTTTGTGAGAGAAGTTTTTCAAAGTACCCTTAACAGTTGGAATCCCTTTCTGCTATTTTCAGCTCATTGTTGGAACTGGCACATAAAAACTGTCCGCTTAAGAGCTGTTGACCCTCTTAAAGCTATTTTTTCCCTTAACCACACTGTCCTTATCTCAGGACCCGTGAATTAAGGTCTGTCTTTACCTTTCTTATGGTTCTAGGTAAATAGGCATTTACACAGACTAACATAATCAGTGATGGCATGTAGAGTATGGATAATGATTTTGTTTCTTTCTGTCCATAGTGTTAAATTACTGTATCTTCCTTAGTTTTTAACTGAGTCTCTCTCGGTGTTTTCCATATTTTATTTTTTTCTTCTGATTTCTGCTCTCTGCACACTAAATTTTTCTGGAGAAATTTACAAAGTGGCTGTTTATATTGAAGCATTGAATACAACTTCAGGTAGATTTTTGTTGCGATTCCCATCGAGTACCTGTTTTCATACCTTCAATTCTGTTTACTCAAAATTCTGCATTTGATTTTAAAGAGCTAAATAGAAATTCAACTAATCATACATGTGTTGTGTATTTATTATGTATAAGCACTACCCTATTAAGTCCTGGGTATAAAAATATAAATAAGACAATCCAAGAGCTCACAGCCTTAACAGGGAAGACAGTCATACAAATAAGCATAACAACAGTATGATTTTACTTTAGGAGTAAATTCTAAGTTCTCTGATGTGGTATGAATACAGATTTGGGGTGAGGATACCAGAAAAGTTACAGTGAGGAAATGATCTTTAAGGATTTGTTTTTTCTTTCTTTTTAAAAAGCAGTTTATGGGGGTATAATTGACATATTGTAAAGTGTACATATTTAGCTTGTATGATTTGATTAAGTTTTGACATATGTATATACCCATGAAGTCATCACAGCAATCAAAATAATAAACATACTCATAATCCTTAAAAGTTTCTTTGTGCCCCCATGACATCTTTCTTGCCCTTCACCTTTCTCACTTCTAACTAGTCCCCAGGCAGCCACTGATCTGTCAGTTTAGATTAGTTTGCCATTTCTAGAATTTTATATGACTGGAATTACAGAGTATGTACTATTCTGTGTAACTTCTTTTACTTACCTTAATTATTGTGACATTTACCCATGTTGTTGAGTGTGTCCGTATTCCTTTTTATTGATGAGTATAGTGTTTCACTATAGGGATACAAGACAGTTTGTTTCTTCACTCATGGTTCTTGTTCATGCTCTTTTTATTTTATTTAAGAAATATTTGCCAAACTCAAGGTCACTAAGATTAGCTCTTAATATTTTTTCCAGAGTATTTTTTGAAGTAGTGTTTTAGCTTTGCTGTAGTATAGCTTACAAAACATAAAAATTACCCAGGACTGTATTACAGTCTGATTTCTAGTAAATTTATATGGTTCTGCAGCTATCTCTACAATCTAATTTAGAAGACTTCCCTCACCCCTGGAGGTTTCTTCATGTGCCTTTGATCTCAGATCAATTTAATTATGATGTGCTTTAATGTTTTCTGCGTGGTTCTTGTGCTGGGAGTTAAGATGTCTTGGATCTGTGGATTTATTGTTTTTATCACATTTGGGGAAAATTTGATCATCATTGTAAAAAAATTTCTGATTACCTATTATTAGGCTGCTTGAAGTCCCACAACTAACTAATACTCTGATCATTTTATTCCAGTTTTTTTTTTCTCTATTTCATTTTGCATCGCTTATATATGATTTGTTTTTGAGTTCATTAATCTTTGCATCCATGGTATCTAATCTGCCAGTGTATACTTTAACTCAGGTAGTTTAGTTTTCATCTTTTAAGCTTGATTTGGGCCTTTTTCATATTCCCTGTTTATAGTTAACTTGCTCAATCTTTGCTTTCTTTAACATATGGAATTCAGTTATACTATTTTCCTTTTTTTGTTTTTTGCTTTTTGTCCTTTACTATACTATCCTAATAAAGTGTTTATTATCTTGATATCCTTGTCTAGTAACTCTTTTTTTTTTAAACTCTCTTTTCTATCGATTTTCCTTCTCATTTTGTGGGTTGTATTTCCTATCTCTTTATGTGCTTAGTCATTTTTACTGGATTCTAGACATTGTGAATTTTGCCTCAAGTGTGTAGGATATTTTTGTGTTCTTATTAATGTTCTTGAGCTTTGTTCTGTGGTGCAGTGAAGTTACTTTGGAATCAGATCCTTTGGAGGTTTGATTTCAAGCTGAGTTAGGTTGAAGCAGAGCAACCTGTAGCTTAGGGCTAATTTACCCCCATACTAAGGTAATACCCTTGCGAGTGCTTTTACCCATTGCCTCTTAAATCATGAGGTTTGCTGCTAGTAGGAACATGACCCATTCGTGGCCTTAATGAGCTTTGGGGTTTGCTCTCCCCTCCTTTCTGGTAATCCTCTTTCGGGTCTCGCTCACCGGGGATCAGTACTGAGCGGGAAAACTTGAGATGTAGGTGGACTCGCTACTGAAGTTGTCTCTCTCTGCAGTTCTCTCTTGGGTACTTTTCCTATAAATTCTAGTTGCCTTGGTTTTCCCATGTTCCCAGCTCCATCTTCTCAACTCAGGAAAGAGTTGAGATTCCATCTGGATTCCTCCTCCCTGCACTAAGGCCTGAAAATTATCCCTAGGTTATAAGCTGGGACAGTTGTAGATCTCTATAGGGTTTTGGTTTTCTGTTTACAGGAATCACTGTAGTTACTATCTGATGTTCAGTGTCTAAGAACCATTGTTTAAGATTTTATTTTTTTCAGTTTCTTAAGAAGAAAGGGTAACACTGGTCTATCTTAGCCAGGTCCCATACTTTTGGAAGCTCAGAACCACTTTATTACTCACCTTAACCTTTAACTAAGCAGAAATCACAGTGAAAGCCACACAGTAATCTTACCCATGAAAAATTATCAAAACTCTGAATAGATAAAGCAGGATGTGCAGTCATAATTTACAATTGCTAATTTATTTATTAAAAAACAAGAACAAAAAATAAGCATTCACCCCCAAGAACTGAAAAAGAACAGAGTAAAGTCTTAGGCACCGGAAGACATGTAAACAGAAAGAAGGGATAGAAATTAAGTAAAAAAAAAAGAATGGGGGCAACTGTTCAGGAAAACCTAAAGCTGATTATTTGAGAGAATATGTAAAAGAGATAAGTTTCCAAGATCCAATACTTTGGCCACCTGATGTGAAGAACTGACTCATTTGAAAAGATCCTGATGCTGGGAAAGATTGAAGGCAGGAGGAGAGGGGGAAGACAGGGGATGAGATGGTTGGATGGCATCACTGACTCTATGGATGTAAGTTTAAACAAACTCCAGGAGTTGGTGATGGACAGGGAAGCCTGGCATACTGCAGTGCATGGGGTTGCAGAGTCTGACACAACTGAGCGACTGAACTAAACTGACAAGATCACCTAAAAAATAGAAGACATAAATAGTATGTATTGATTGATATTTATTGAGGAAAAAAGAGTGTATACCTACCAATATAGCAGATATTTTAAAACTCATAAAGGAATATTATGAGCAATTTATGCTAGTAAAAGTGAAAGCCTGCTAGATGCGTGGATTGTAAAAGTCACAAGAGAGTCCAGGCTGGAGACTCTCTCATCAGATATTCCAGAGAAGAGATGATAATGGCCAGAACCCTGGAGCACCGAAGAGTGGAGATGGAGCGGTGGAAGATTCGGCAGACGTTTAAAGTCCTGTGAGTGGGGAGGTGGAGGGTCAGAGATGGGTTAAGGTGTTGGGTTATCAGATCTTGGCTTGCAAGGTATTGTGCAGTAACATTACACCTAAGAAATAACATAATTTGGGTGGGGCCTGTTGAATTTGAGGTATATTGGGTACAGGAGATGTTATCTAATTGGTTATATGGGTCTTAAACTTTAAAGAGGGGTCTGAGTAAGTTGTCTGCTTATGTTGCCACAGGATTAGATTCTTGTTTCCAAACTCACAAGCTTGTTTTTGTGAATATGCCTTCAAAAGTGCCCAGAGATAAAAATAACTTTTTTATCGGATTAAACCCTCCCCCATATAAATATTATTTACCGAGTTAGATCTTAGATACAAGAACAAAGATCCTACTTAGAGCAGTCTCTTCTAATAAACACTAAAACATACGCCTGTAACAGGAGCCCTTAAATTTTTGGCACAGTTCTGTGTCCATACTCAGATTTCTCTGAGTGATGTGGCCGTGACTTAGATTATGGTTCTTTGGAAGTCATTGCCAGGCTTATCTGACCCTGATCTTAGGCAGCTGGGGCAGCCTTTCCTAGACTTTAGCCCTTTCCTCTTACCTTTCGTTTCACTAATTAGCCCCTAAAATACTTCCTAAATGAGCCACTTTCACTTATGTTAATGAGGTGCTAAATAGAGACTTTTCTTTCCTCTCTGATCATAAACCAAATGCCCAGCCAACCCAGAGATGGAAGCAAGATGGGGGTGGGGTGTGTGTGTGTGTGTGAGTCACTCAGTCGTGTCCAACTCTTTGTGACCCCATGGACTGTAGCCTGTCAGACTCCTTTGTCCGTGGAATTCTGTGTGTGTGCGTGCGAGTGTGTATGTTAGTTGCTGAGTTGTGTGTGTCTGTTAGTTGCTCAGTCGTGTCTGACTCTGCAGCCCCATGGACTGTAGCCCATGAGGCTCCTCTGTTCATGGAATTCTCCAAGCGAGAATACTGGAGTGAATTGCCATTTCCTTCTGCAGGGAATCTTCCCAATCCAGGGATCGAAACCAAGTCTCCTGCATTAAAGGCATATTCTTTGCCATTTCCAGGTCCTTTTTAGTTCTTTTTTGGAGAAAAGACTAGCAGACATTGTTAAGTGGCTTTTCCTCATTCTTTCATTCCTTCACTGGATTGAAGGCTGCCTTTTACCACCTCCACCATGCCAGTTTTAGCATAATCCCAGCCTGACCTGCACTGAGCTGGCTGTTACTAAAACCTTTATCTGCAGGGGCAAAAGTGTTTACTTCTTGTCCCAAGCGTTTACTCTTCCTGCTGACTTCTTATAGACATGTGAAATGCAGCTGTGTCCAAGTTGAGGCGAACAGCATGCTTTTCACCGCATAGTGCAAAGTGAGTTTTCCAAAGGGAAAGACGTCCTCTGGTTTTAATAGATTGCTTTGAAATTTGGTATGAGCATACAGACAAGTGTGATCATGTTTGTGATACTGATGCTTCTTTATACAGTGATTAGTATTATTGTTGTTTTAATTATTCCTCTTAAATATCACTCAGAGGAAAGGCTTACACCATGGTCCAATGAAGTTTTTTGACCAAACGTTAACCAAGTCACCATTTCCTTTTTATATCTTTATTCCAAATGTAGTTGTTAACTTATAATTTTTTGAATAGGGACTGTATTTATTTACATGGGTCAGAATCGAAATGCTGTTTTTTAAATTGTACATACCTTGAGAAGTCCTAATCCTTCCCATCCCTGTTACTTTTCCCCAGACAATTACATGTAACTATTTTTGCAAATTTCTGTGTATTCTTTCAGATGTTATGAACACAGCTAATTCAAATATATATTCTTGTCTTCCTCCTGCTTTTACTCAAGAGATAGCATACTAATAGTTTTCACTTTGTTATTTTTTCATTTTTATACCTCGGAGCTCTCTATCAGTACAATAAGATCTTCCTTTTTTTTTTTGACTATATAGTATTCAGTTGTATGTATGTACCATAGTTTATTCAACCAGTCCTCTGTTGCCAAACACTTGAATGTGTTCAGTCTCTTGCAGTTACAAACAACTTTGTAGTGAATGAGCTTGTTCATGTATTATTTCTTATGTGTGCAGGTGTCTTGTTTAGATTCCTAGAAATGTGTTTGCTAGGCGAAAGGGTAAATGCACCAGTAATTTTGATAAGTATTATTACAGTCCCTTCATGTAAAGGTTGTACGTTTTGCATTTCTACCAGCAGTGCCTGAGGATACTTGGAGCACCTGATTCTCAATGGCTTGATGAGTGGTTGAACTCAGATAGCATTTTGCCTCTGATAAGAAGTGCTATCTCATTTCTGTTTACATGAGTTAGGTTAAGGATTTTATGCTATCTTATTTGTATTTCTTTTTGAGTGTAACCTATCCATTTTTATTTCAGGTTTTTTCTCTGTTTCTGGAAATTGTATGAGTCTATTTCTGGACTTTGTACTGTGTCCTGTTGATCTGTTCATTCATTTGTCATTTCTTGGTGGTTTTAACTCTTGAGGCCTTATAAAATATGCTTTAATATCTTTTATGGTTGTCTTTTTCAGAATTTTCTTGGTAATTATTGCTTGCTCATTTTTTAGTTCAGTTGTACTTAATGAAAACCTAGTGGTTGACTGTACCTATTGATTGACAAAGTAAACCAAAGCCAGTATCATCATGTAGTGGAAAAAGCTACTTGCTATGCCCCAATTAAAATAGTTACGAGTTAGAAAAAAGTTTGTATGTGTGGTGGTGGTTGGTGGGTGGTTTAGTAAAATCCACTTTTTATGTACTTAGATGTGTCAACAGCAAGTTATTAGTTTCCATTCTTAATTTCTGCCATATTTTCCATGGGTTGAGAGCCCTGTGCAGATGGATTTATTGCACATTATGATATTAGTACTTGATTATGAGTTGATGTTATTTTTTGAATGGAAATGGTGGCATTGACTTTTTTATAATTGAGTGTCAGAATGCTAAAAAGTCAATTAATTTTATCAGTGTATAGCTGAGCTACTAGTATTACATCTGCTCTTACACTAGCTTAAATGATAGATTCTGGTTGCTGTCACAGAGGAACCAAACAAAATTAGGAAATAAAAATATTTATTATTATTATGTGTTTGTACCTTAAAGGTTCAAGATCTTGGTCGAAAAAGTATGTTTTACACATAATGTCAGATCAACTGTATTATCAGAGAATCCCTCCCTGACTTTGTTAGTCTCTAAGGAAGAGTCTCCCATTTATTCTTATAGCATGCATCTCTATTTCCAGTCCTATATTTCTCTTTCATGTTAGACTGTCTTCCCCCAAGAGCTCATTATAAAGAACATCTTACACAGAGCCTGGCATTCAATATTTGTTAAATGAGGCAACTGATGCATTTTTAAGCTTTCTCTAATATTTTCCTCAAAAATGAGGGGTGGGAGGGATTAAAAAAATGAAATCTAGGCACATGTGAAATTTACAACTGAACCTTTAGTTTTACATCAGGCAATTGAAAATGTGTATGGTGTCTGCATAATAAATACTCATTTCAGGGAATCTTTTTTGAGTAACATTTCCTGGTTATGGGTAACTTGGTGATGAAGAGCATAGCTTTTTGGATTCAAAACAGCCTGGGTTCAAATTTGTTAACTTATCTGAGTGCCGGTTATATATATCATTTATAAAATCGATTTAATAATAGTGCCTGGGGTCATGGGGTCATTGTGAAATAAGTGAGGTTTACACACAAAGCTCTGGCCCAGTGCCTGGCATGTGGTATGTGCTTAATAAGCATTTATTGCTGTTTAGCGTTTATTACTGGGTGTAGTGTCATCATCATCATTGTGTTCTGAGCAGTACTATCATGGTCTGTTCATACGTTGAAGCAGAAACAGAACATTTTCAAGTTCAGCTCAGTTCAGTCGCTCAGTCGTGTCCAACTCTTTGCAACCCCATGAATTGCAGCACGCCAGGCCTCCCTGTCCATCACCAACTCCGGGAGTCCACCCAAACCCATGTCCATTGTGTCAGTGATGCATTTTCAGGTAGGAAAACTGTAAAATTGCGTAAAATGAATATGCTTCTGTAGTAGCATACTAAAAATATTCTGTTGGCATGAGTTAGTTAGTATTTTATTAAAGCTTCCTTGCCCACCCCACCCCAAAAAAACCCTTCTAGGGAAAAAAAATCCGATTCACCTTGTTCAAGCATCTAAGTAATTAGCAAATGTACTTTTTGAAGGTTGTAGGGTATTTTGTAATCATCAAAGATTGATAATCCTTTTGGAGCCCTTCTTATATTATTAACACACATGAGAGGTTGCTGGTTTTCATCTACATCACGCTAGGAATTTTTACTAGAGTGAAAGTTGGCTGGTATCACTGAAAGAGCCTGGTATCAGCATTGCATAACTGTTGAAGAGATAGACCATGATCTGAAATGAGTGTGTCGACAAATGTAATCCTCTGTCAATTTCATGAGCTGTTTTTTGCCTTATAATAATTTAATATGCTTACTGTGAAATGCCAAGATTACTAACTGAAGTCGTTCAGTTGTGTCCAACTCTTTGTGACCCCACGGACTGTAGCCTTCCAGGCTCCTCTCTCCATGGGATTTTCCAGGTGAGAATACTGGAGTGGGTTACCAGTTCCTACGCGTAGAGAGCTTCCCCACCCAGGGATCAAACCTACGTCTTCTGCATTGGCAGGTGGATTCTTTACCGATAAGCCCCTGGAGAAGCCCATTTCTTCATATAAATCTGTGCCTTTTCAATTAGAAACCTTAGGGACATTCTCTTATGTTTCTATGGAAAACCATGAAACTAAAATCTTTATGGTTTTATTTGGCTCTGTGTGTGATGTGGTACCACTTAAAACTTCCAGAGATTGAGAATCTGCCAGTAGCTTGGATAACTTGGCTTAAATTGTAGATGAATTGCACCCACAGTTTCTTCATACAGAACTGCAGTACGCAGTTCTTTATGTTGTATATAGATTGTTGTGGTGCTTTTAAAAGTTGCTATTAGCTGTATGTAACCACTGGTTACTGATGTGTATGCATTTTTAGAGCTTTTCTATATGTATGTGAACTGCTATCTTTATTATATTTTAAATTTATTCCATTGATCTATTTGATGATGTCTGTGCCAGAAAAACACTTCCCTAAATACTGTACCTTTTTAATATGTTTTAATACTTCTTACAATAACAATTTATCCTCTTCTTTAATTCTTTGAAAAATTTTCCTTGGTTAATCACACATTTTCACTTCCAAATGTATTTAGAATTTGTGTAATGGGATGCCTTGCCCTTAAGCTATTTGTGAGTATAAGATTTCTAGGCTCAGGTACTCTGCGTTTTATACAGTAAGGCTTTGATCATATCTATTCTCTGACTTGTTCCCTATGTCTGTTATCACTGGCTGTTAACTGCCTCTTACCTTTTCTATTTGCCATTCCATTTGTCTTTTAGCTGCTAACTAGTACACCCACTTGATTGGGTTCTTTGCTTCTGCTTTCCAACTTCTGTGTGAAGCATCTAAGCTTCTCTGGATCTCACTGGCCAATCAGCAAGCAAACAATCATAGTACATCTGGTTATGACATTAGGCGTCTTAATTCTCAGTCCTTTCATTATTGCTGACTACTCAGAGTACACTGCAAATGCCAAACAAGCTTTTTTTTTTTTTTTTTTTTAAATCATGCTTTTGGAGCTATTTCATTGGCTTAGATTTGCAGGACGTCTGTTCTAATAACCAAGATATTATTGATTGGTCGTTATGGAAGTGTGTTTCTGTCCTGCACAATTTGAGATAACATACTTGCTTTGTTCCTCATGCCCTAACTTTTCAGCTAAGTCCTTAAATGTTGTTTTAGATTGTAACAGACCAGTGTAATAAGACCAGGTTTGGAATTCACTGGTATGATTAACTACACAGTTGCTGCTGCTGGATAACAGCTTCATGTAAATTTGTATTTCCAAAACAGATAATTTTAAAAGATTTTTAAAATTTTACCTGATGATTATTTGCTTTGCATAAATGCTATCTAACTGCAGCCTGGCGTGCTGCAGTCCATGGGGACACGACTGAACGACTGACTGAACTGAACTGAACTAGACACCTGTAAAGCTCCTACTTGGTTTTAAATGCTTTCTTAAAGAAACTAGAATTACTGTTTGTTTTTTCCTAAATTTACCTAGTATAGTCCATTTAAAGCAAATTCACATAGATTTCTCAATATTTTCTCATTTTATCCAAACTTTGAGAGTTCCTTCACTGAGTTGAGACAGTGGAAAACAAAAGTCCTCACGACTATAATGAGTTTACCTCCTTTATTATCTCCATTTTACAGAAGAGGAAACTAAAAGGTTAAAGAACTCGCTCAGTGTCATACAGGCTGCTGAATGTGTTGTGTGTGTCTTCATAATAAATGATGGAGCTGGGATCCAACCTCACGGAACATACCCAGAACCGCTGTGCTTTTTTGCCTTTATGTGTTTTTGTTTGCCGTTTCATGGATTCAGATTCCATCTGACTCACAGGAAGGTCCCTTTCCAAACTTTGGGAGGAGGATATATCACTGGCCAAGGGTGACAGAAGCTCATTGTCCATTTTCCTTACTGTAGCCCTTTCAGACCCATGTGAGATTATCATGGGAAACGACAAGCTGTCCCACCAGAATGTGGTACCTGAAAATAACATTCATCAGTACTGGCGAGATCAGGTTCAGTTATTGTCAGCAGCCTGGGCTTCGAGCCACTGCGATGCCTGCCTCTGTTTGGTCTTGTCTTTGGCCCCATAACTACATTCTCCCTGCCTTATTCTCTGAACTGGTCTTCTTTTTTCCACAATCTGCTCTTACATTTCTTTTTCCTGTCCATCTGGCCAAGCTCTTTCATAACTTATTTGAGGCTATGCTGTCTTCATACTTGGCAGGCTGTGTGAACTCAGGTCCAGTTTTATTGAGAGGAATGGCCCTGCTGTTATGGTCCTTCCTTGGAGGACTGTCCTAGAACACCCCTGGATTGACAGTGCAGCAGGAAACATAGCTATTTAGTCCTGAAAATAATTGCTTTAGCAAATAAAATGTGGATCTTGTTAATTTTGGCTCTGGACAACCACAAACAGAAATGTGGAATAATGTAGAATTTTAGTCATTTCTGTCCATTCTCATTAAATTACTTTAGTTCAGGCACTCATCATTACATGCTGCTTTAACACTGTGTCCTTAGGGGTTGTCCTGTCTTCTTTTCAGTCCGTCTTTTCAGTTTATCCTCTGAGATCGCCAAAGTATGATAGAGGTAAAAACTCAGCAGTAATGGAAGCAAGTGAGATGCAGTCAAAGGATTTTGGAACAGAGGAAAAATGTGAAAAAAGTGGTATTCATATTGGTCATTCTCCTGTACTAATAGATGGATTTTTAGTGAAAGGAGGAATAATAGTAGAAAAATTTTTATATAATATGATAACAGAAAAAGATGTTTCTAATATTTTTAGGAGTGCTTGGAGAAGGAAATGGCAACCCACTCCAGTATTCTTGCCTGGAGAATCCTATGGACAGAGGAGCCTGGTAGGCTACAGTCCACGGGGTCGCAAAGAGTCGGACATGACTGAGTGACTTCACTTTCACTTTGTGAAAGTAACATTTATAGATTTCATGAAGCCAAATTAGTCTGTCTATAAATATATTTAAGTTTTTTAAGTTTGGAATTTTATGTCAGGTAAAAAGCAAATATGGGCTTCCCTTGTGGCTCAGAGTTTAAAAAGTGTCTGCCTGCAATGCAGGAGACCCGGGTTCGATCCCTGGGTCAGGAAGATCCCCTGGAGAAGGAAATGGCAACCTACCCCAGTATTCTTGCCTGGAGAATCCCATGGACGAAGGAGCCTGGTGGGCTATAGTCCATGGGGTCGCAAAGAGTCGGACACGACTGAGCGACTTCACTTTCACTTTGAAAAAGCAAATATATGTTTTAAAATCACTGATTTTAGTGAAAGATATAAATCCCGCACTCAGATGCATTCTTGTGTTCCAGTAATTTGTTTACTTAATTCAGATCTAAACAGAATTTTAAATTATAAGATGAAGTTGGCTGTTGCATGCTTTTATTTAATGGATAGATCCTGATTATTATAGGTGGAAATGGTGTCCTCAAATGGATAGGTGCTAGGTTTCATGACTGATGTATTTGAAGTATATATTCTTTTGTAAGGTAGAAATTCATATTTAAAAATAAACAGAAGGCTTCAAGTGAGAAAAAGATTTTATTGGGTAGACTATTTTGTCTTTTTTTTTAATCTTTTTATAATTAATCTGAACTACCAATTATCTCAATAAATAAATACTCAGTTTATTTGACATAATATTTCACCATGGTTTGATTTTTGTTCTTTTCTTTTGAAATTTTAATTAGATGTATGTTCCTCTCTCTTTCATGAGATGTCTTTATGAGATAAGATGATTTTAAAATGTCCCAATCTCTCATATCTTCTATATCTGTCTCTTTTTGCTGTTTTAGATCTGTCATTTGATTTACTAATTCTGTCTCTGTGTGTGCTCCAATTAGGTTTTTAATTTCAAGAATTATATTTTTTATTTTATTTTTTATTTATACTTAATTCTAGTAAGTTCTTTTATTCCTGTCTTTCAAGTCATTTTTTTTTTTAGCCTCTTATTTCTGGCCCATGTAGTTAATACTTTCCTATAGTCCTATAAACTTTTAATTTTATGTAATTGTAATTTTATGTATCCATTGTAACTGTAATTTTATGTATCCATTAATTCCAAAATTTGAACTTCCCACAAATTTCATTCTGTTGTTTCTAACTTCTGCTGTTCTTGTAGTTTGTTTCCTTTTGGTTTGATAATTTTGTTTTAATTTCATATTTGGCCAGTGCTGTATTTAAGAATCTCCTGGGGCATGGATCGAAAGTGTATTTCTCTATAGAAAATTTGCTTCTCTTTCTGACAGGTGCCTTGATTACCAATGCAGGAACAGCTTAAATTCATTTCTTGGCTTGAGTTTCCTGGTCCTTGCAGTGTAAATTTATACTAAACTGAGAAAATAGATTGTAATTATGAATATGAATTTTCAAGAAATCCCATTCCAGTGATTCAAGCACTTTTTAAAATTTGTTCTCTATGTCAGTGGACAGACACCCACTTCCTTACCTCCATGCACTGCGAGGTGTGACTTTGGGGGGCATTGTTGCTTTTTTTGTGGTGATCTCAGTTCCAGCTTTCACTCTCAGTTCAGTTCAGTCAGTTGCCCAGTCATGTCAGACTCTGCAACCCCATGAACTGCAGCACGCCAGGCCTCCCTGTCCATCGCCAACTCCCAGAGTTTACTCAAACTCATGTCCATTGAGTCGGTGATGCCATGTCGTCCCCTTCTTCAGCCTTCAATCTTTCCCAGCATCAGGGTCTTTTCAAATGAGTCAGTTCTTCGCATCAGGTGGCCAATTAAAGTCTCTAGACTCCAAGTTTAAGCTGAAGTCGTGACTTTAGCCGGAGAAGGCAATGGCACCCCACTCCAGTACTCTTGCATGGAAAATCCCATGGACAGAGGAGCCTGGTGGGCTGCAGTCCATGGGTTCACTAAGAATCAGACACGACTGAAGCGACGCAGCAGCAGCAGCAGCAGCATGACTTTAGCTCTTCCTTACCACTCTGATTTCCTTCAGTAAATGCATTCAACAGATTTTAATTTTTTTAGCAAATTACTGTTTTCTCTCTGTTTTTGCCTCCTGTGGATTTCTTTCCTCGTGAGTCCAGCACTGCATTTAAAAGAGTACTTGTTCTGTCTTACCTGCTATAGCTGGGTATTTATAATGGGAAGGATTTTCATATCTAGTTTTACATATTTCCAAAAGCAAAACCTCAGGTGATTTTTTATACACACTGGAGTTTGGACCTCTTTGGATTAGAGATGCTGCTTCTATTGTTTCTATAGTAGGAAGTGGGAATGTGGTTACCTGGCCCCTTATGTTTTCCCAAACTTATTGCCACTGTTAAGGTTTTATCCATGTTATCAGTTCATTTGACATTTGTGGTCTGCCAGTTACCAGAAGTGTTATTGGTATGGAACAAGTCCAGTTTGAATTCCAAATAACTTTTAAAAAATAAACTTTGAACTATAACTTGTTGCTGTTTGATTTTTATCAATCATAGAATATTTTCTGTGTCTTTATACAGTCATTAAGTGCATCTTTTTAAAAAGTTAATATGATAGTCTCAATCTGCTTTTTGGGGTTGTTTTTTTTTTTTTTTTTGAGATTAGCATCATACAGTCTTAGAAACTTAGATCTTTAATCACCTGGTTTTAAGAAACAAAGAGGCATTGAAGTTAATTCAGGAAAAGAGAGGCTGTTGTAAAGCTGCATGTGATAGGGGACTGGAAAGTTGTCAGGAACGCAGGCAGCTTTAGAGGTGTGTTTCTTTCTCATGGTCTCTTATTTTTTCTCTATGCATTTGTTCTGTTCTCTGCTCTTTACTGTCTGTTTCCTTGCTGTATCTTTTCTGCTTCTTCATATCTTTATTTTGCCCATGGTCCTACTTGCTAAGACACTGGCACAACTTTATGGCATCATTTTCACACTGGGTTATATTGCATGCTGGTTCAAACTTCTTAGAGCTGTGATGTCTAATATGGTTGTCACTGGCCACACATGGCTTTTAAAGTCAAAGTTAAAACAATATGTAGGATCTATGTGCTGAAAATACACAATGTGTAGGATCTATATGCTGACAATGTTTTTATAAAATGCTCGTGAAAAACATCAAAGAAAACCTAAACAGAGAGTAATGTTCATGGCCTGAAAAGTTCTGAATAGTAAAAGTGTAAGTTTTCCACAAATTGATCTATAATTATCAACAATCAAGATCAGAATCCCAGCAGGATTTCTTACAGTAAGTATAGACAAGGTGATTCTAAAATTTCTGTGAAAAGAGAAAGAACCTAGAATAGCTAAAGGAACTTTGAAAAAAGAAAAATAAAATAGGAAGAATCACAATGTCTCATTTTTAAGAACTAACTGTAAAGCTGTGGTAATCAAGATTGTGTGTAGTGTGGGTAAGGAATAGAACAAGATCAGTGAATCAATGTAGAATCCAGAAATAGAACCACACAGATAACAGCCAATTGATTTTAACAAAGATGCAAGGCAATTCAGTGGAAGAAAGATAATAACCTTTTCAACAAATAGTATTGGAAAAGTTGGACATAAACATGCGAAAAACAAAGGAACATTGACCTAAACTTCACAAAACAAAATTAACTTAAACAAAAATGAACTCAAAGTATATCATAAATATAAATGTAAAACTTGTTTTTTAGAAGAAAACACAGGAGAAAATCTTTATGACTTGAGGTCAGGTAAGGTCTTATACATGACACCAGAGCATAATTCATAAAAGAAAACAATTGATAAACTGGATTTCATCAAAAGTTAAAAAATTCTGCTCAGTGTGTTAGTTTGCTAGGTCTGCTGTAGCAGAATACCACAGACTGGGTGGCATAAAACAATTGAAATTTTATTTCCTCACGGTTCTAGAGACTAGAAATCCAAAGTCAAGGTGTGTAAGCGTTGGTGTCTCCCGAGGCCTCCCCTTGGGTTGTAGGTGGCTGCCTTCTTGCTGTGTCTCAGCATGGCCTTTTCTCTGTGCACTAACATCTCTGGGCCCTTTTCTTATAAGAAGACTAGTCCCATTGGATTAGAGCCCATCCGTATGAACTCATTTAACTTTAATTACGTCCTTTAAGGCCTTGTCTCCAAATACACCTTCATTCTAAGGTACTATGCATTAGAACTTCAACATACAGATTTTGGGAGCACACAATTAGTCCATTGTTGTTCAGTCACTCAGTCATGTCCGACTCTTTGCAGCCCCATGGACTGCAGCACATAGGCTTCCCTGCCCTTCACTGTCTTCCGGAGTTTTCTCAAACTCTTGTCCATTGAGTCAGTGATGCCACCCAACCAACTCATTTTCTGTCGCCCCCTTCTCCTCCTGGCCTCAATCTTTCCTAGCACCAGGGTCTTTTCTAGTGAGTTGGCTCTTTGCATCAGGTGATCAAAGTTTTGGAGCTGCAGCTTCAGCATCAGTCCTTCCAGTGACTATTCAGGGTTGATTCCCTTTAGAATTGACTGGTTTGATCTCCTTGCAGTCCAAAAGACTCTCACGAGCCTTCTCCAGTACCACAGTTCGAAAGCATCAGTTCAGTCCATAATGCTCTGCAGAAGACACTGTTAAGAGAAAAGACAAGCTAAGACTGGGAGGAAATATTTGTAAATTGTAATGTTTGCAAAAGAACTTGTATCAAGAATATATAAAAAAACTTTCAAAGCTCAACAGTAAGAAAATAAACATCCCAGTTAAAACATGGACAAAAGATAGAAGACCGTTCACCAAAGGGTGGCAAATAAGCACTGGAATAGATGTTCAACATCATTAGCCTTTAGGAAAATGAAGACTAAAACCACCGTGAGATACCATTACATACCTGTTGAAAATGACTAAAAAGTACAATTCCAGTTTCTGACAAGGAAGTTCTGGAAGAGCTGGAGCTCTCATACATCGCTGCTGGAAATGAACAATGGTACATCCACTGAAGAACAGAATTGGCAGATTCTTTAAAAATTAAATATGTATCTACTGTATCCCTCTCCAAGATATTCTTTAACCTATACATTGAGTTTATAGCAGCTCTATTTATATTTACCAAAAACTAAAAATAGCTGATACATCCTTCAACTCGTAGTGAATTAACTGGGGTATATCCATACAGTGGAATACTACTTAACAATAAAAAGGAACTAATGATATATGGAGTAACTTGGTGAAAGAAGATAAGTCTAATTTACATGAAATTCTTGGAAAGGTAAAACTGTAGTGGCCAAGAACAATCAGTGGTTGCCAGAGGTAAAGGTAAGGGGATAGTATAACTTTCAAGGGAGTTTTTGCAGTGATGGAACTTTTCTGTTTCCAGATGATAGTTAACTCACTTTATGCAAATCTATACATGTGTTAAAATTACTAGAACTATATTTTTAAAAGTCAAATTTTTTCCCCCAATTAAAGCTAACCGAGTCCTAAGGATGAAATATACAGTAGGGTGACTATAGTTAGCAATACTGTATTGATACTAAGCGAATAGATCTTAAAAGTTCTCATCACAAGAAAAAAAAATGTGTAACTAGGTATGGTGATGGATGTTAACTAAACTTGTGATCATTTAGTAATATATATATCAAATCATTATTTTGTACACCTAAAATTAATACAATGTTATATGTCAATTATATCTCAGTTAATTTTTAAATATTTAAATATCTGAACAGTTTGAGAGCCTTTCAAATTTAAATATCTTGTTGCATATCAAATAATTAAATAAAATTCAGTTCTTCAAACAACCAGCCATGTCTCAATTGACCAGTAGCTTTATGTGGCGTGGGGCTACAGTAGGGGACAGTACAGGTGTAGAACCTTTCCATTGACGCAGAAAATTCTATTGGACAGTATTGTTTCAGAGTGGGAGTCAGCGAGTTTTTTCTGTAAAGGGCCAGGAAGTAAATACTTCAGGGGTTCTGGACGATATGGTCTTTATCTCAGCTACTCAACTCTTACCATTGTGTTGTAAAAGCAGCTACAGATGATACTTAACCAAATGAACACGTTCCTGTACAACTTCATTTACAAAAACAGTCATGCTTGCTGACCCCTATTTTCAATAATCTGATTGGCGTATCTCCTTTTTCATGTCAGCTCAGGTCACGAATGTAGAGTGACCTTATAGTTTACTATCCAAGTTAAATAAAATTTTAATTATAAATTTGAGGGTGAAAGTGGGCCCTATTAGTAATTCTGCTAGGACAGTCGGCATAACCTAGAGTGTCCTGGGCAAACCGGGAATGTCTGTCACCCTGGCTATCAGTCTTCCTGTAGAATTGGTTGCCCTTGTAGTAGGCTCATACCTAGTCTGAGTAACTGTGGAAAAGCAAACAAAAGTATTCCTTCAACAGGAGCTTTGGGTTAACCATCTCCCTCTGAAAGGGAGCATTTACGCGGGAGACACCCTGAGGCTCGGCCCGCCCAATGAGCTCAGAATAGCCTCTGTTTTCTGTCCCGGTGCCTTTGCTCCTGCTCTTCTTGCTGTGCCCGCTTTCCTGCCCTGCTTCTGTGTGTGTTGTAATCCAACCCCTCTCTCAAACCTCTGCTTAGATGGTATCTCCTTCATAAAGCCATCCCTGTAACACCCCTTCCAGACTTAGAAGTTTGTATTTATATTTTAGAAAATTCACATGGCATAGTGCCTTAAGCCAGGTCCCCAGACCTGGCTGAGGATCAGAGGCACCTCAGTAGCTTTAAATACAGATTCCTGTCTTGTCCTAAACCTGTTGGCTCAGAAATCAACGGCAGCGTTTTTTGTTGTTTTGTTTTTCAGCTCCTCATATGATCCTTGTATAACCAGCTCCTCATATGATCCTTGTATAGTATTTGGAATCTGTTAATTTAGACTTAAGTTATTTGATGTAAACACCTACTTTTAGAATTAGAAGGAAACTTAGAAATAGTCTCTTTTTTCTCCTCTTATTTTAGATTGAGGGCAGAAGACACAGGGAAATTACTAACTCAGATCCTATTGCTTGTTACTGGCAGAGCCAGCACTAAACTTTGCATTTCTTCACTCCCACCTTGGAACCTTTCTTTATATATATTCACATTGGACAGCCCCTTCTGAACAGTAAGCTTTGAATATAGAAGGTGTTTGGTATATCGTAGTTGATCAGGTTTGTTATTGACAGTTATCTAACTCACTTTATGTAGTATATAGAATATTTTTGCCACTAATACTTTATTCTTGATGATTTTGTTTACTCCCATTGTCACATTCAAGGGATACTTTTCCGATAGTTAGAGATAACTTAGTAGTCAGTATGAAATCATCTCAGAGAAGCCTTTTCCCAAACCAGTGCTAGAATGAACGCTTTCTGAAAGACTGACTGAACCAAACTGAATTCCAGGACAGCTTAGAAGCGTAATGGTTTCCAAGAGCTCCTCTAATCTGAGATCAGCTCTATATCTGCAGGATTTTCCAAACCAAACTCACTCCTGTATGAGAAACGTTACCCAGAATCTCTGGGAGTCTGTGTGGGGGATGCCTAACTTGAAGTGGGGTCAGGAAGGGTTTGTGGGCCGTGCTAATAACCTAAGGTGAGCTTTAAAAGATGTCTAGGAGTTAGGCCAGGGGAGGGAGTTTAGGGAAAGTGTTTGTCTAAGCAGTAAGTGCCAGAGGGTAAAAGTGTGGATAGCACTGGGGCTGGGCAGTTGTTTAGTTTCGCTGGAGCATAAAGCGCCAAGTAAGGTATGACTGGAAATACAGACAGGGGTCAGATAGTAAACAGTTGTATAGTTAAAATGTTGTACTTCACAGCTGGCTATCCACGTGCAAAGGAGTGAAATTTGAACCCTGCCAAACACCATAGAAAAAGTCATAGACCTAAATGGAAATTGGGTCCTAGACTTAAATGGAAAAGCTAAATTATAAAACTCTTTAGAAGAAAACATAGGGAAAAAAATCTTTGTGACCTTGGTTTCCAGTTAGTCATTTCTCATCTATAATACCCAAAGCACAAGCAGCTTAAAGTAGATAAAGTTTGACTTAACAAAATTTAAAATTTTTTGCTTCGAAGAACACCATCAAAAAATGAAGACAACTCAGAGTGGGATTAAATATTTACAGGTCATGTAACTAATAAGAGGCTTACATCAGGATCTGTAAAGAATGCTTGCAAATCAACAGTAAAAATACGACACAATTAAAAATGGGCAAAGAATTAGATACACAGTTTTTCGAAGACAATATTCAAATGACAAACAGGCATATGAAAAGTTGCTTAAGATTGTTAGTCATTAGTGAGTTATTAGACCACAAAGAGATACCACTTCACATCAGTGAGGAAAACTAAAGTTAAAAAGCCAGGTGGAGAGGGAGGTGGGATGGGGGACTGGGATGGGGAATACGTGTAACTCTATGGCTGATTCATATCAATGTATGACAAAACCCACTGAAAAATAAAAAATAAAAATAAAAAAAAGAGAAAAAAAAAAAGCCAGGTAATAATATATATCAGCTTGGCTGTAGAGAAATTGGAACCCTCATATATTGCTGGCAATATGGTGCCGCCACTTTGAAAAAAAGTCTGACAGTTCTTGAGAAGCTAAACAGAGGTTACCATGTGATTCAGCAATTCCACTCTAAGCTGTCTATTCAAGAGAATTGAAAGCGTAGATCCACACAGTGTTCATAAAAGCATTATTCATAATAGGCCAAAATGGAAACAACCCACATATCCTTCAACTGGTAAAAGGATAAACAAATGTGGAATTTTCATTCAATGAAATATTATTCAGCAACAAAAGAATAAAGTACTGATACATGCTACAACATGGATGCACCTGAAGCTTATGCTCAGTGAAAGAAGCCAGTCACAAGGAACCATGGTTTGTACGATCATATTTGTGTGAAATGTCCAGAATAGTCAAATCCATAGAGGCAGAAAGTAGACCCAGTACTAGTTGTCAGGGATTGGGAGGGGGGGGAATAGAGAGTGAGTGCTAATGGGTCTTGAGGTTTCTTTCTGGGTTGATAAAAATCTTTCAAAATTAGATAGGAGTGATGGTTACATAACTATGTGCATACACTAAAAATGACTGAATTGTACACATTAAAAGGGTGAACTTTATGGTATGTGAATTGTATCACAATAAAACTGTTATAAAATGCTATGTTTAGTAAATAATTTAAACTTTCTGGTAAGGAATTTGGATCATGTCTTTCAAGCAGTGGTGTGTACTCCTGAAGAGTTTTGAACTCAAAACAACTGATCTGAGCATTGCTTTCAGAGCGTGTGAGAATGGCGGGCAAATCGGTGCAGTGGCAGAAGACTAGGTCTAGAAGCTGAGAATATTTATCCTCAGTTTTCTTCCCTGGGCAGATCTGTAAAATTCATGTTCAGTTCCGTTGCTCAGTCATGTCCGACTCTGCGACTCCGTGAACCACAGCACGCCAGGCCTCCCTGTCCATCACCAACTCCCAGAGTTTACTCAAACTCATGTCTATCGAGTCGGTGATGCCATCAGCCATCTCGTTCTCTGTCATCGCCTTCTCCTCCTGCCCTCAATCTTTCCCAGCATCAAGGTCTTTTCAAATGAGTTAGCTCTTCACATCAGGTGGCCAAAGTATTGGAGTTTCAGCTTCAGCATCAGTCCTTCCAATGAACACCCAGGACTGATCTCCTTTAGGATGGACTGGTTGGATCTCTTTGCAGTCCAAGGGACTCTCAAGAGTCTTCTCCAACACCACAGTTCAAAAGCATCAATTCTTCGGCGCTCAGCTTTCTTTACAGTCCAACTCTCACATCCATACATGACTACTGGAAAAACCATAGCCTTGACTAGATGGACCTTTGTTGACAAAGTAATGTCTCTGCTTTTTAATATGCTGTCTAGGTTGGTCATAACTTTCCTTCCAAGGAGTAAGTGTCTTTTAATTTCATGGCTGCAGTCACCATCTGCAGTGATTTTGGAGCCCCCCAAAATAAAGTCAGCCACTGTTTCCCCATCTATTTGCCATGAAGTGATGGGACCAGATGCCATGATCTTAGTTTTCCGAATTTTGAGCTTTAAGCCAACCCTTTCACTCTCCTCTTTCACTTTCATCAAGAGGCTTTTTAGTTCCTCTTCACTCTCTGCCATAAGGGTGGTGTCATCTGCATATCTGAGGTTATTGATATTCCTCCCAGCAATCTTAATTCCAGCTTGTGCTTCTTCCATCCCAGTGTTTCTCATGATGTACTCTGCATATAACTTAAATAAGCAGGGTGACAGTATACAGCCTTGATGTACTCCTTTCCCGATATGGAACCAGTCGGTTGTTCCATGTTCAGTTCTAACTTGCTTCCTGACCTGCATACAGGTTTCTCAAGAGGCAGATCAGGTGGTCTAGTATTCTCATCTCTTAAGAATTTTCCACAGTTTGTTATGATCCACACAGTCAAAGGCTTTGGCCTAGTCAATAAAGCAGAAATAGATGTTTTTCTGGAACTCTCTTGCTTTTTCGATGACCCAGCAGATGTTGGCAATTTGATCTCTGGTTCCTCTGCCTTTTCTAAATCCACCTTGAACATCTGGAAGTTCATGGGGTCATGTACTGTTGAAACCTGGCTTGGAGTTTGAGCATTACTTTACTAGCATGTGAGATGAGTGCAATTGTGCAGTAGTTTGAGCATTCTTTGGCATTGCCTTTCTTTGGGATTGGAATGCAAACTGACCTTTTCCAGTCCTCTGGCCACTGCTGAGTTTTCCAAATTTGCTGGCATATTGAGTGCAGCATTTTCACAGCATCATCTTTTAGGATTTGAAATAGCTCAACTGGAATTCCATTACCTCCACTAGCTTTGTTCGTAGTGATGCTTCCTAAGGCCCACTTGACTTCACATTTCAGGATGTCTGGCTCTAGGTGAGTGATCACACCATCGTGATTATCTGGGTCATGAAGATCTTTTTTGTACAGTTCTTCTGTGTATTCTTGCCACCTCTTCTTCATATCTTCTGCTTCTGTTAGGTCCATACCATTTCTGTCCTTATTGAGCCCATCTTTGCATGAAATATTCCCTTGGTATCTCTGATTTTCTTGAAGAGATCTCTAGTGTTTCCCATTTTGTTGTTTTCCTCTATTTCTTTGCACTCATCACCCAGGAAGGCTTTCTTATCTCTCCTTGCTGTTCTTTGGAACTCTGCATTCAAATAGGAATATCCTTCCTTTTCTCCTTTGCTTTTCACTTCTCTTCTTTTCAGAGCTGTTTGTAAGGCCTCCTTATGTTACTGAATTATAAATTTTTAAACTATATGCTTTATAATATTTATAAATATTTACCTTGTTCTCATTTTTCTATAATCAGTTTTTCTTGGTGATTGAGAAAAGAATAGCAGGTACAGAGCATTAGAGTTGGTGTTTTTAAATTTACTTGTCTGTAATCTTCGCCGCTGTGAGTTTAGAAACAGCAAAATATGACTTATTTTAGCCAGAATATCCAAGATTCTTGATGAATCATAATGTTAAACACCTTTCATTAGTACACATAAGGATTATAATGTGGTAAAGATCAGAAATTCAGTTTCCTGAGGATTTTTTCTTCCCTTTTTGTGAACTATCTTATTTCTGTCGAATAAGTTGCATATTAGAAAATATTCATAAGGCGAAAAGAACAGTAATCATTAGCTGTCTTGTTTTCTTATTGACTCTGAAGAACCATAATTTAAAAACTTGCTACTCTTTAGGAAATCCTAATTTAAATTTGGAAAAATAGTATTCATAAGTCTAGCCTATAGTAAATAATTGGCTCTTGTAAGTAGTTTACTGTCATAGTTTCTCTGTTAACTGTGTGCTGCTGTTAGCTGTTAGTGACGCTATTTTTAGAAGAGTACCTTATGTGCTGCAGCCGTCTTTGCCCCTTTGTGTCACCTGTGTTGTCAAGGGAAGTGTGCCCTCTTGTGGTCAGTTGGAAACAATTTCAGTTGTAAAAAGAGTCATCCTAGCTTTCTCTCAGTTCATATTTTTTTTTGCTCGTTCATTTGGAATTACCCAGACTCTGAATTTATTTTTCAGTAAACAGAAAATAAAACTATTTCAAGATTTTTAAATGAAGAATTGAGAATTAGAGAGTGGTGTCTTATTTAATTGGAGAAGTGCTTAAAGAAGATATGGATTAAAGGACAGGGTGTCAAGAAGTCTAACAGAGAAAAGATATCACAACTGTGAGGAAAGGCAAGGTGTTCTGATAGTGTTTGAGAAGATTTATGACTAATGTTGTTGTGATATAATGAGTATTTTGCACTCTGCTCCATCTTCTTTACAAATTGCTCCCAGAATGACACTCTGATTTTATTTCTATTCCATTTATATGTGTGTGTGTGTGTGTGTGTGTGTGTGTGTGTGTGTATCCTTTCACCTTTTCCTGGTGAAAGCGATAAATACTTGTGTGACACTATTGGAAATGTCTGTTTCATGTAATAGAAATTAAGTTAATTTGAAATAAATGTTGAAATCTGTTTTGAACTGCCTGTAGTTCAAAAACTTACTATTCTGTAGTAAGTTGGCATCATAAATGTTTATGAGTTATGGGGATTTTTTCAAAAGGAATGAACTTCCCTTGAAATTTTAATTTTTCTTAATTTGTATTTTTAATACCTTTGTTGATCTTTGAGTTTAAAGGTTAAGTTTTTATTTATATGTTTTAGCAGTGACTGTGTCCTGTATATATCTTCTTAGAAACTGATTTTTTTTTAATGCCCCAATATTCTTAGAAGGATTCCACTGTTAATATTGTTATCATCCCTTATGGGTGATTCACTGAGCTTTACCAGTCCATTAATAAGAACTGTTACCAAAAAAAAAAAAAAAAACAAGTGTTACAACTAAGAATAATTCTCATCACATGAATGAATTTATCTGTGATGGGTGAATTGCATGTGTTGGTCTTCATTAGTTGATATGAAAATCAATTTAAGTTTCAGTTCATAGTTTAATATTTTGAAAATTTTGATTCAATTATAAAACATTTTAAATTTACAAAAATAACCGCCATTTTTATACAAATTGAAAAGACAGTTTCTGCTTACTTACATGTAATTACACTTGTAAACACTGACAATCTAATATTATGCATTGATTTTTTAAATAGTTTTTATTTTTAATATGTGGCTTGTAAAATATATTTGATTTGTATTGAATTGATTTCTTTATACTATCAGATGTGTTTAAACAAATATGAGGAGCTTGTTTTTACAGTTATATAAAGGTATTTGCTTTTCATATTGTAAAGTTTTTTTAAGTTAAAAGTTTAAAGCTAGTTCATTCAGAATTCTTTGAATGAAAGAGGACAATGAAAAAGTTGACTTAAAACTCAACATTCAGAAAACTAAGATCATTGCATCTGGTCCCATCACTTCATGGCAAATAGGTGAGGAAACAATGGAAAGAGTGAGAGACTTTATTTTGGGGTCTCCAGAATCACTGTAGATGGTGACTACAGCCATGAAATTAAAAAACGCTTACTTCTTGGAAGAAAAGCTATGACCAACCTAGACAGCATATTGAAAAGCAGAGACATTACTTTGCCAACAAAGGTCCCTCCAGTCAAAGCTATGGTTTTTCCGTTAGTCATGTATGAATGTGAGAGTTGGACTATAAAGAAAGCTGAGCACCAAAGAATTGATGCTTTTGAACTGTGGTGTTGGAGAAGACTCTTGAGAGTCCCTTGAACTGCACGGAGATCCAACCAGTCCATCCTAAAGGAGATCAGTCCTGTATATTCATTGGAAGGACTGATGCTGAAGCTGAAACTGCAATACTTTGGCCACCTGATGTGAAAGACCCTGATGCTGGGAAAGACTGAAGGCAGGAGGAGAAGGGGGCAACAGAGGATGAGATGGATGGATGGCATCACCAACGTGATGGACATGGGTTTGAGTAGGCTCTGGGAGTTGGTAATGGACAGGGAAGCCTGGCATGTTTAAGTCCATGCGGTCGCAAAGAGTCAGACACGATTGAGCGACTGAATTGAACTTGAGTGAATGGCAGTGGAATGCAGTGCTTAAAAAGCTCCGGCTCTAGAGTCAGGCTGCCTGAGTTTGAATCCCAGCACTGTCCCTAGCTATACGGTCTTGGCAAGTTCTCTGTGCTTCAGATTCTTCATCTGCAATGCAAGAATATTACTGATATTATTACATTAGTACCTGCCTCTTAAGATTGCTGTAAAAATTCAATGAATTAATATAAAACCACTTGGAATAGTGCCTGGATATACTACAATCTGGATTTCTATTAACTGCTGTTATTATCGTCATCATTAAATTTATACTTGGATTGATGTTGAAATTTCATTGGGAAGAATATACTGTTTGTTTTGTAAATATAAATCACTTTTACAATTCTTACCTTAAAAAATATTCTGATTAAGTGACAGTATAAGTAGTAAGCTAAAACAGCATTTCATAAAGTTGTTATGAAAGCTTTCTTTTCACAAGTATCTTCTTTTCTTTTTTAGGCACGGAATGTTAACACCGGTGAACTGGCAGCAATTAAAGTAATAAAATTGGAACCAGGTAAATTCATTGAAATTTGCTGTTTCTTATTGCTCTCAGCCACTGGATATCTCAGGCTTGTTTTAGTGATGTTTGGTCAACATTCTTTTGTTGTTCCGACATCTGGCAGAGAGGGCTGTTGTCTGCTCCTCCACCTCTCAAGACCTGTAGACACCTTGCCCAGTTCTTCCCTGAAAAACCGCTGATAATTGCAGGAGGACGGGGCGCTCCGGAGGAGACTTTGTTCGGTCTGGACTTCGCTGAGCTCACCTGTCACACACTGATGGTGTTTGTCCGGGTTGACTCTGTCCAGTGACGAGAGGCAGTGTGCTGCAGTGGAGAGAACGGAATTGGGACCTGGTCTCTGCAGACCAGTTCTTTGTGTCCCGTACACCTGCTCTGTGAACTTGGGCAAGAAACTTTAGCCCTGAGTCTCAGTTTCCTTAATAAACCTGACTTTCACATTTTGGGGGTCGTTAATATTGGAATAGCTGCCTTCCACCTGGAGTAGCTTGTAAAGCCCTATTTTTCATCTGCTTCAACTGTATTCTGTCCCTGAATTCCCCCCACTCCCTGCAGAACCCATGTCTTTCTGAACTGACTACATACTCTTAAAAACCCCTCCCCTCCCCCATTTCTCCCTCCCATCATAAGTACATAAGTGTACTAGTGTCTAGACTGAATTCCACCTCAATGATAGTTCCTTTCTGGTGATGCCTTTCTGTATGGCATCCATCCAGTAATATTTTTTTTTAATTGTAGACAACTTTTTCTATAAAGGTCGAGAGTAAAATATTGTAGGCTTTTTGGACCACATATAGTCTCTATGTGGTTCTCTCTCTCTTCCTCTCTCTTTCTTCCTCCTTAAACGTACTTTGCTGAAAAATCATTGTTAACAAACCAGGTCATGTGCTTGTAGTTTGCCCACCCCTGATTTTGATCATCAGTAAACTTAGAAGTGCTGTTAGGATGAAGTTTCAAGGATGTGTTGACTGACTGATCAAACTACACTCGAATATAATGAATTTAAAATAATTTCTCCTTTATGGGTATTGACAGATTTTTTTAATGCTCTAATTATATTCTAACATCACAAAACAAAGCCTTTTTCCTTTTCTTTGAAACTCCTATTCTTTAGTGGATATTCAAAATTGACAAACTTGACAAAAAAATAAAGGTTTGACATTTGAAGCAGGGCCTCCACTTTTAATCATTAAGAAGAGGCAATGTTATTGATGACAGAGTCTGCTTAGAAGCAGTGTGTACATACACTGTTCCCTCAAATCAATTTAGTGCCTTCTCTTTCAGGAAACCTTTCTCCCCGACCCCTCCTCCAATTAAGATGATTCCTACTACAGGAGTACCTTTTCCCACAGCTGTGATTCTAGAGTTGCCTTTCTTTGTTCCTAAATTGTAATCAGATTAAGTCCACAGCATTCAACTTAGGGTCCATGCATAGTACCCATTCAGGACATCTTAAAATGTCCTTTAAAAAATTAGGAACTGGGAGACGAGACCAGAGGCCGAACTCGGGATCTGACAAGATGGCCGGGCTGCCCCGCAGGATTATCAAGGAAACCCAGCGTTTGCTGGCAGAACCAGTTCCTGGCATTAAAGCAGAACCAGATGAGAGCAACGCCCGTTATTTTCATGTGGTCATTGCCGGCCCTCAGGATTCCCCCTTTGAGGGAGGGACTTTTAAACTTGAACTATTCCTTCCAGAAGAATACTCAATGGCAGCCCCTAAAGTACGTTTCATGACCAAAATTTATCATCCTAATGTAGACAAGTTGGGAAGAATATGTTTAGATATTTTGAAAGATAAGTGGTCCCCAGCACTGCAGATCCGCACAGTTCTGCTATCGATCCAGGCTTTGTTAAGTGCTCCCAATCCAGATGATCCGTTAGCAAATGATGTAGCGGAGCAGTGAAGACCAATGAAGCCCAAGCCATAGAAACAGCTAGAGCATGGACTAGGCTATATGCCATGAATAATATTTAAATCGCTTCGATCCTCAAGTGTGCATCAGTTCTCCTGTTCTGCCAAGACTTCTTCCTTTTTTGTTTGCATTTAATGGACACAGTCTTAGAAACATTACAGAATAAAAACCCAGACATCTTCAACCCTTTGGTGATTAAGTGCACATTAGCAAATCTATGTCTTGTCCTGATTCACTGTTGTAAAGCATGAGCAGAGGCTGGAAGTACCATCTGGATTGTTGCGAAACGTTTAAAAGCAGTGGCGCCTCTCTGCTTTTATTCATTTCCCCCATCATGGTTTAAGTATAAAGCACTGTGAATGAAGGTAGTTGTCAGGGTTAGCTGCAGGGGTGTGGGTGTTTTTCTTTATTTTATTATTATTATTTTTTTTTTTGGTGGGGGGGAAGGTAGTTTTATTTTAATTTTATGGGCTCCTTTCCCCCTTTTTATGGTGATCTAATTGCATTGGTTAAAAGCAGCTAACCAGTTCTTTAGAATATGCTCTCTAGCCAAGTCTAACTTTATTTAGACGCTGTAGATGGACAAGCTTTATTGTTTGAGCCAAAATGGGAACATTAAACAGACATCACAGCCCTCACTAATAACATTGTGACCTTGCTGTCAAGTGTAAAATCCTCCCTTCAAGAAGAAGCTTGTGACCATTTTGTATGGCTTGTCTGGAAACTTCTGTAAATCTTATGTTTTAGTAAAATATTTTTTGTTATTCTAAAAAATAAAAAAAAAATTAGGAACTTAAAATCTTATTGTTCATCAGGTCATTTGCTTTCTGATTAGTGAGTTTGTTTTATGTTAATCTTAAATACTGCCTTATATATATATATATATATATATATATCAGTTCAGTTCAGTTCAGTTCAGAACTCACTCAGTTCAGTCACTCAGTTCAGTTCAGTCACTCAGTTGTGTCTGACTCTTTGTGACCCCATGAATCACAGCATGCCAGGCCTCCCTGTCCATCACCAACTCCCAGAGTTTACTCAAACTCATGTCCATCGAGTCGGTGATGCCATCCAGCCATCTCATCCTCTGTTGCCCCCTTCTCCTCCTGCCCCCAATCCCTCCCAGCATCAGGGTCTTTTCCAATGAGTCAACTCTTCACATGAGGTAGCCAAAGTACTGGAGTTTCAGCTTCAGTGTCAGTCCTTCCAATGAACACTCCTTTAGGATGAACTGGTTGGATCTCCTTGCAGTCCAAGGGACTCTCAAGATTCTTCTCCAACACCACAGTTCAAAAGCATCAATTCTTCGGTGCTCAGCTTTCTTCACAGTCCAACTCTCATATCCATACATGACCACTGGAAAAACCATAGCCTTGACTAGACAGACTTTTGTTGGCAAAGTAATGTCTTTGCTTTTTAATATGCTATCTAGGTTGGTCATAACTTTCCTTCCAAGGAGTAAGTGTCTTTTAATTTCATGGCTGCAGTCACCATCTGCAGTGATTTTGGAGCCCCCCAAAATAAAGTCAGCCACTGTTTCCCCATCTATTTGCCGTGAAGTGATGGGACCAGATGCCATGATCTTAGTTTCTGAATGTTGAGTTTTAAGCCAACCCTTTCACTCTCCTCTTTCACTTTCATCAAGAGACTTTTTAGTTCCTCTTCACTTTCTGCCATAAGGGTGGTGTCATCGGCATATCTGAGGTTATTGATATTTCTCCTGGCATTCTTGATTCCAGCTTGTGCTTCTTCCATCCCAGCGCTTCTCATGATGTACTCTGCATATAAGTTAAATAAGCAAGGTGACAATATACAGGGTCAACGTACTCCTTTTCCTATTTGGAACCAGTCTGTTGTCCCATGTCCAGTTCTAAGTGTTGCTCCCTGACCTGCATACAGGTTTCTCAAGAGGCAGGTCAGGTGGTCTGGTATTCTCATCTCTTTCAGAATTTTCCACAATTTATTGTGATCCCTATCACTATAATAGATGAAAATAGAATTAAATAAAAAGAAACATATGTATTCCTACTCTGCCACTCAGAGATAACGAGAATTACCACCATATATATGTTATGAGATATACACTTAAATTTGATTAACATTGGACTCTCTCCTTTTGTGTTCTTAGAAGCCACCTGAATTTTTCTATTAAATTTCTTTAATTTGTTTATGTCTTGTGAGAAAGGTTAAACTTGTCAGTGAGCTTGAAGTATATGGCCCAGTGGTTACAACCACAGACTCTAAAGCCAAGCTCCTTTGATTCTCGTCTCGCTTGACCATGTTGTTTAGGCTTTTTGGGTGGACCTTTGTACCCTCATCCCTAAAGTGGGGATGATAGTAGTAGCCTCCTCTTAAGGCTGCTGCGGGGTTAAAGAAGCTGAAATCCCCAAGGCATTTTGCAGCTTCTTGACAAGTCTGCTAGTTTACCACAGTGACCTAGCAGTTCCACTCCTGTGTGTCTGCCTACAGCAACTTCTCACACAAGTGTCCACAGCAAGGTTATTCTCAGTAGGCAGAGCTTGGCACCAACCTAAGTGCCCATCAACCGGTGAATGAATAGACAAAATATGTCTGTACAATGCAATGGAATGCTGTTGAGCAAGAAAAAGAAACAAACTTGATACATGCTGTGACATTAATGATCCTTAAAAATTGTAAAGCGTAAAGAGCCAGCCAATTCTGTTAATGTGGAATGTCCAGAAAAAGCAGATCTGCAGAGTCAGAAAGAGGATTAGTCAGCTGGGGTGTGTGTGTGTGTGTGAGGAAGGATTAAGAGTTAATGGATGTGAGGGGTCTTATCGGTTAATGGAAATATTTTAAAATTGATTTATACTGATGGTTGCACAACTAGGTGAATTTACTAAAGAAAAATCTTTGAATTATGCACTTGATATGGATTAAGTGTTGCTGTAGCTTAGTTCTTGTTGTGCCTGACTCATTGCAACCCCACTAACTGTAGTCCACCAGGCTCCTCTGTCCATGGGATTTCCCAGGAAAGAATACTGGAATGAGTTGCCATTTCCTTTCCCATGGGATCTTCCCAACTCAGGGATCGCCCCGCACCTCCTGCATTGGCAGGTGAATTCTTTACTGCTGAGCCACCGGGAAACCCATGTATGAATTACACGATTTTAAAATATGCCTTAATATAGTTTATAAAAATATAATCACAATACCATTGTCATCTCTTAACAATATTAATAATAGCTTCTTAATAAGAAATAAGTTTCACATGTTGCAATTAGTTGATATGTCTCAAACTTCTTTTATGTCTATAGGTTCTGCCTTCACTTCTTTTTCATTTTTTTCCTTGTCCCCCCTGCCTTTTTAAAGAAACTTACTCATTTGTCCTACGGAACTTCCCCCCAACCCACGTTTTGCCAGTTATCTCGCAATAGAATCTTTTAATGTGGTCTTCTGTGGGTTGGGAGTTAGCTCTCGAAGACTGATAAGATTCAGGTTTGATTTGGAATGTGGTAGAAGAGGACAGCTTCGTTGGTAGTGTTATGTACTCGTTTTTCTGAATTAGAATTCTAATGTTAGAATATTAGTCTTTGACATTTTGAAAAACAAAAACTAAACCTGAAATAGTCAAGTATAATGAAAAGAATTTTGAGAATTTGCATCCAAAGTAGTTGTTTTCCCCCTTTTTCTTGATAACTGATATCCAGTCTGAACCTGAAGCTACGTGAAACCTTATTTGGGCAACATTGTTTAAATTTTTTTTATAGATTTTGATGAAGAGTAACATAATGGCTGATAATGGTATTGTTTGGATATCAGAAGTAGATACAATAATACAAGATACTCAGTGACTTTGGAAAATAAAGGATTTCATAGAGGTGAATTTTCTAAAATTCTGTTTAAATTGCCAAAGTTGTTTTAACCATTATCTGTAAGTATTTCTCTCATGCATTTCATCTCAAATAGCATGCTGAGAGTAGGATAGTTATCATAAAGTAACTAATAGTTACAAGTTGTCTTCAGCAGCTCATGACAAATAAAGGAAGGTCTCTGCCTCTTAGAAAAAGGCTCTAAATGGTGACCTTTGCCCACTCAGTGTCACTAGTTGCCCCCGCTCCACCCGAGTCCCACCTCTCTGATGGCCGTGCTGAGCAACTTAATATGAGAATCCTAACCACTGGACTGTCAGGGAATCCCCTGGTTGCTTCTCTTTACATCAGTTAATGTTTACTGACAATGTATTGTATTAAGATAAAATGATAAGGCACGTTTGTTGATTTTGAAGTCTAGCCCTTTATATCTGCCTCCTCTGTCTGCTTGTTTCTGTTGCATTGTTGGCCAGAAGACTGGACAGTCGGGTTTGTTAGAACTGTATCTAATGAAAAAGAGCATGCTATGAGTTTGTCAGAAGAACTTTCCTTTGAACTTTGCATCATCTCTCTTGTCTTTTCATGGTACCTTTTTGTGCATGCCTGATTCTCATTTATGTTCTGAAAAGTTAAAGTTACTAAGTAAGTGCTTAGTTTGAAGCCCAGTTGTTTCTATGATGGGTAGTGGAAATCAAAGCACATAGGGTATAGTGGTTAAGAATGTGGGCTTTGGACCCAAAATGCTTAGATTATTATTGAGGCTCTGTCACAGTGAACTGTGTGACCTCGGCAGATACTTAACTGCTCTACCTGTTTTTCCTTGCTGCACAGTAGGGATATCAGTAGTTTCTACTTCATAGCATTGGGAGTTTAATGTATTGGAGAAGGAAATGGCAACCCACTCCAGTATTCTTGCCTGGAGAATCCCATGGACAGAGGAGCCTGGCAGGCTGCAGTCCATGGGGTCACAAGAGTCAGACATGACTTAGCAACTAAAGCACCACCACCACCACCCAATAAACAAGCGAGCCCTTTTTATGTGTTTAGCTTGAATCTCTGATATACGCAGTTTAGTCTTTAAAGGCTGTAGCTGTCGTATAAGGTGGCATTACTTTTCCCGGAGTCTCTCACACACATGTACTCTCACACATGCTTAGAACTATTGGAGATACTTAGAATAACATTAATAGGCTCTGAAATACTGACAGGCCCTTTAAAAATTAAAAACCTGGAAAGTGCAGCTATCATGATTGTCTTCTATATCAGAGAAGGTACAAAGGAGAATTTGGCCATGTCCGACTCTGTGACCCCATGGACTGTAGCCTGCCAGGCTCCTCTGTCCATGGAATTCTCCAGAAAAGAATACTGGAAAGGATTGCCATGCCCTCCTCCAGGGGAATCTTCCTATCCCAGGGATCGAACTCACGTCTCATGTCTCCTGCATTGGTTGGCAGGTTCTTTGCCATTAGTGCCACTTGGGAAGCCGCTGGCAAAATTCAAACAGGCCCAGAAATCAGTAGAAAACAATGATGATGTGCAGAACTTGGTTTAACAAAAAGTAACTTTCTTATTAATGTTTTTCTAGATGGTGGAATTATTTTCCTTAAATTCACAAACTCACATAACAACAACAATAATGCTAATGATGATAAAAGTTCCAGTAGCCACTTTTTGGATGCTTGCTTAGGACAATGTGCCAGACCCTACGCTGAGCTCTTCATGTGTGTTGTCTCAATTAATCCTCACAGTGAGACGCAGTGCAGTAGGCATGGTATTATCATCCCCGTCTCATAGAATAGAGACACAGAAAGGTTAATTTGCCTAGGACTGTATAACAGAGGAGCAAATTCAAATCAAGTCTATGTTTTCTTAGAGCCTGTGCTATTATGTATTCAATATATTGCCTTACAGATGCTTCCTGGAATTTTTAGAACAATTCCCAGTTCTCCAGCAATATTTTTTGAAAGTTTGCCTCTCTACTATAGAGCTTGTTGTTCATTATTTTCCATGTTAAATTAAATTTTAAGTTGTTACAGTTTTATTTAACATAATTTCAGACTTTAGGGAAAGTTGGAAAGAATAGTACAAAGAATTTTAATATTTCATCTAGATTTCTCAATATTTCTTTTCCTACATTTAAAATACCCTCTTCCTCTGAATACTTTTCATGTGTATTTTCTTAAAACAATGGAATGTCATTCATTGCCTTACATAACAGTACAATGATCAAAATCAGGAAATTAATGCTGCTACGGGGCTGTTATTTAATCCACAGTTATTACTCAGATTTTGTCAGTTGCCCTAGTAGTATATTTTTAGAAAAAAGAAAATCTAGGAGGATGTGTTGCAATCAATTGCCAGATCTCCAGTTTTTTTGTTTGTTTGTTTTAATCTGAAAGAGTTCCTGAGCCTTTCTTTGTTTTGAATGCTGGGCCTGTTTATTGCTACTGATGCATGGTTTCTAAGGGGTTATCTTCAGGGATAGAGCCAGAAAATAGGTGTGTATATGCACACATAAATACATATATACCCGCACACCTCTTCCCCCCCCACCTCCATCTATCTTTGTTGAAAACCATGATTTCACGCTTATATAGCCAATACCAATCTAATACTCTTCTCTCCATTCCATATGTGTAACTTCCTTCTCCAACAGAGAAACTTCATTTCCATTATCAATAGTATATTTATTTATTTGCTTAATCCTTGAACGTAAAAGTAATTTCAGAAAGAACTCAGCTACTAACTGGAGGTCAGTGTTTAGAATTCTGTGATCTCTAGGCTGAGGGCATATATTATTCTAAAATCTGGTTCTCCTCCTTCTCCCTTTCAAAATTGCTTATGTTTTTCTTTTGAAGTCTGTATGGTTTATGTTTCAAGGCTGCCATAACAAAGTAGCACAAACTAGATGGCTTGAAACAGCAGAAGTTTATTCTCTAACAGGGGAGGCTACAAGTTGGAAATCAAGGTGTCAGCAGAGTTGGTTCCTACTGAGAACTCTGAAAAATATGGCCAACCATTTTGGTATTCCTTGGCTTATAGATGGTTCCAGTCCTTACCTCCATCATCTCGGAGAAGAAACCCCATGTTCAAATTTCTCCTTTGTATGAAGACACCAGCTATAGAGACCACCTTAAAGGCCTCATCTTAACTTGATTACAGCAAAGACCTTATTTCCAAACAGGATCACATTCAGAAGTACTGGAGGTTGATTTCACCGTATCTTTTGAGGGAACACATTTTACCCCATGAAAACCTGACCAGTTCATTATTTCTGTTTGTATTCGTCTTTGATTTCATTCCTTTAGAGTATTTGTGAAGTACATGAAAGCTGAACATGATTTAGGGAAGTAGCATTCTTCTTTTTTATTCTCTTCCCGGTCATCCCCTGTTGATAACCGCAGTTTATGGTCTTAGATCATCCTTTCCATGTTGTGTTGTTTTGTTTACCCAAATGAGCAGTACTTGAATATTTTCTTATTTTCTATTTTTTCACAAAAGGTAGATACTAAAGCATACTATAGCTATCCCTTTGAATTTTGCCCTTTTCATTTAACATTATGTCTGAGAAATCATTCCACATTAATTCTCATTCTGTGTAGCTACTCCATCATATGAATATACTGTAGTTAATTCAGTCACTGGTCTATGTGTGAGCCTTTAGGTTGGTTTCAGTATGTTGCATTTACAAATATTCCTGCTTGTAATATTTATATCATCCATACTGATAAAACTACAAAAAGGATGAACCTCAGAAACATTATGCTAAATGAAAAAAGCCAAACACAGTAGGTCACCTATTGTATATTCCATTTATTAGTATATGAAATATACAGCATAAGTAAATCCAAAGAGACAGAAACCTAGTTTGTTGTTGCCAGGGGCTGGGGAGAGGGAGGAAGGGGAGGTGACTGCTTAGTGGGTGTGGGGTCAGCTTTGGGGCGATAAAGTGTTTTGAAACTAGATAGAGGTGATGGCGGCACAATGTTGAGACATACTAAATGCTGCTAAACTAAGTGACACTTGGTTATACAGATGTCACCTCAATAAAAAGTGTATATTATCCGTATCATTTAAATAATGCTTATTTTGGTTTTTTGTGGATGTTGATGCTGCTGACATTTCAGCCACTGGGTAATCAGTGCACCTTCAAATGCTTCTCAGAAAGAACATGCCCTGACGTTAATCACTTTAGTGCACATGTGTGTATATACTGTCTATTCACACCTTTTTTTGGCTGCTCAGTCAGATTTAATTTTCTTTACCTCCTCTGTCTTTCACTTTACAAAGTTATGTTTTGTTTTTCTGTTCATTGGAAAAAGCTGAAGTCTAGTGATGCTGGAGCTAAAGAACCTTCATGGGGAAAAGGGGGCATGGTCCAGGATGGGAGTGAATCATAAAGGATAGAAACCAGAAGGATACTTAGGGCCAGATTATGTACCATAATACCTTTGTTCCATGCCAGAAAGTCTAGAGCCATGGATCACAGAAGATTATTAGGGAGAGGACTAATATTTAGTCTGTGATTTAAGATAACTGGTAGTAATGTGGCAGATGACTTGAAATGTAAATTCGTATTAGAAACAGAGAGCAGTGAAGAGGTATATTGAGAAGGGTGTTAGGAAAAGAATGTGTATATATATGTGTAACTGAGTCACTTTGCCCTACAGCAGAAATTGGCACAAATTGTAAATCAGCTATCAAATTTTAAACATTCTTTAAAAGAAGTATATTACATCCAGGTTAACTGCTATAGCAAAAAACCCCAATACAAAGTGACCTAAACAAAATAGACATTTGTTTCTCTCTCATATTAACAGTTCTGAGGTGAACCCAAGTTGGTAATTCAGTTCTGTTCCATGAGGTTGTTCAGGGATGCATGTTCCTTGAGTTTTATGGCATCACCCAGTGGAGCACTCATTCATCTGCTGATGTGAGGTTGGGTCACTGGTATGTCCATCTTTAGCTTGCAGGTATAGAGAGAAAGATTTTAAGGCAAGTAACTTTTCTTTTTAAAAAGTGAGGTTGGAAGTCACACACCAGTTCTACTCATTTTGTTGCTCATTTTGCTAGAAGTTAACTTCAATGGCTGCAGAAATGCACGAAGGAAATGGAAGAGGCTGGGAAATGTGGTCGTTAGCATGTCCAAGAAGAAGGAAAGAATGACTTTTGGAGGCACAAACAGTAGTCTACCCCATGAGGCAATTTGAGTGTTTTTTATTATGAGGATTTGAACCCGGGTAAGAAAATAGACAGAACTGACCAGTTAACAGTGATGGAATTGTTGTACAGTGTTGACTACCAAATTGAAGTTAGAAATCAACTGTTTTTATTTTGCCCATTGACTTACCTATGCTGCTATTCAAGAACTGTCACTGGAATATCGCCTAGAAACAATATGTCATCAATTTTTACCTATTAAAGAACTTTTCTTTAGAAATTAGTATTAAGGGAACTAGGGTACTACCCCTAGGTAGGTAAATTTGTCTCTGTTTTAAAAACTGCACATTAGTGCATTTCCTGCCCCATTATATAAATTATCCATCCATGTTACCTTTTCCCCAAAGTCTCAGAGGATAACAAAAATATATTTGTAAATTTATTTTAAACCTTACTCATGAAGTGGGTAAAAAAAAAAACAAAAAAAAAAACCTGAGCAATATTAAGACAAGTATTTAATGAGAGATAGAAATATTAATACTTCTATAGGAAACAGAACATTACCCAGATAATGTCACTTCATGATCTCATCTTCCTGCAGAAAATCTTCTTGCTTCCCAGTATGTAATGTAGACCAGTGACTTCTGGCATTTTACTTGAAATACTGCTAATATAAATTTAATATTTACTGTACTACCATAATACACCAGTATAGAAGAAAGTTCAGTTTCCATTGAAAACCAATTGGTTCTAACAAAGTTTACATTTTATTGATGTTTTATAAATTACATTGTAGTCCCAGAGATCTTCACAATAGAAATTAATCTACACTTGTTATCTTTTATAGTGTTTATGATAACCATTCTAACAGACATGAGGTGATATCTTATTGTGGTTTGTTTGTATTTCCCTGGTGGTTAATGATGTTGAGCACCTTTTATATACTTGTTGGCCATTTGTGTGTCTTCCTCAGAAAAATATCTGTTCAGTTCCTCTGTCCATTATTAAATCAGATTGTTCGGGGTTTCTTACCATTAACTTAATGAGTTTTTTATATATTTTTTGGATATTAACCTGTTACCTGATATATGATTCTCAGATATTTTCTCCCATGCTGTAGGCTGTCTTTTCATTTTCTTGAGGTTCCCTTTGCTGTGTAGAAGGTTTTTAGATTTTTATCATAAAAATATCCCATTTTTTATCAAGGGATAAATGTTGGTGAGGAGGTGGAGAACAGGGCACCCCTGTGCACTGTTGGTGGAAATGTAAATTAGTGTAGCCACTGTGGAAAACACTATAAAGATTCCTTAAAAAATGAAAAGTAGAGCTGCAGTGTGATCCAGCAGTCCCACTGCTAGGTATATATCAAAAGGATATGAAAGGATATCAAAGAGATACCTGCACTCCTATGTCATTATTCACAACTGCCCAGATAAAGAAACAACCTAAGTGTCTGTGGATGAATGGATAAAGAAGATATGGGTGTGTGTATGTGTGTGTGCACATGTATATACATATATACATGATGGAGTATTGTTCAGCCAAGAGAGAAAAGGAAATCTGCCATTTGCAGCAATGTGGATGGACCTTGAGGACATTATACTAATTGAAACAAGCTAACACATTAAATGAGTACAGGAACTTCACTGAGGTAAAATAATGTTTCTTCAAAACCAGTGTATCTGCTGAAGTTGGATATCTTTCATAGAGAAATTGCTGTATAATAAACAAAAGATAAATCGGCAAACAAACTTTTCTGAAGAGCATAATGTAATCAGTTTAATTAGCAAGCTGTTCTTTTACACGCTGACATAAAATGGAGACAGGAATCTTAAATAGCAGAGAAAGTCAGAATTTGGCCATTTATCAGGCTGGAATAGCAGACATAGATAAAACCTCAAACTCAACAAGAAACAGTATTTCTCCCAAGAATGGTAGAGCTGTAAAATGTCATAACAAACCCTGTCTTTGAATGACTGTGGCTTGGCAACTCACTGAAAAACTTTGTTTTGGAAAATCAGACTGTCAGAAACTTGACTTGTGTATAATTATATCAGGAAGAATAAAACATCCCACTCTTGCCTGGAGAATCTAGCTCTCCCTGACATAGAGTAGTGGTCTTAATTTACAGCCAAGATACACAGCTCCAGATAAGGGGTTTCTGGACGCAGCATCGACATCTGTCTTAACTTTGTAGTTCCTGAGGGAAGAGGATCTTGGTTCACTCTGCAGTCCAGTCCTGAAGTAGACCCTTCACACACAGCTCTGCTTTGCTCTAAGCCTGTCAAAACACAGCTTTATGTAAGTTTCACCTGGACTCTGTGCGTACATGCTAAGTCACTTCACTCGTGTCCGATTCTTTGCGACCTATGGCCCGTAGCCCACCAAGCTCCTCTGACCATGGAAGTCTCCAGGCAAGAATACTGAAGTCAGTTGCCATGCCCTCCTCCAGGGGATCTTCTCAACCCAGGGATTGAACCAGCATCTCTTACATCTCCTGTGTTGACAGGCGAGTTCTTTACCATAACGCCACCTGGGAAGCCCTATACTCTACTCTTTTATAACTGCTTTAAATATTATTGTAGTTGTAAGTCTTACAGCTTTCATACTCTGTGCTTAGTCGCTCAGCTGTGTGCAACTGTTTGCGACCCCATGGGCTGGAGCCTACCAGGCTCCTCTGTCCATGGGGATTCTCTAGGCAAGAATAGTAGAGTGGGTTGCCATGCCTTCCTTCAGGGGATCTTCCCAACCCAGGTCTCCCACATTGCAGGCAGATTCTTTACCATCTGAGCCACCAGGGAAGGCCAACTACTCTTCCCCAAGTCTTAGAAGAGTTGTGAGACAGCTGAAGATTCCCCCGGGCTGCAGTCTTCCTTGTTGCAGCGGGTCAGTAAACCTGCTCTCGTCAGACTGCAGGTTTGTTTCTGCGGTTGTTAGGATGATGGAGCCAGTACACTGCTAGCTCTTGAAACTTACTTTAAAAGAAAGAAAGAAAGGGATCCAAATGAACGCTTGTGGCAGAGCCTGCTAATAGAATAGAATGCACAGATAGGTTTTGGGTTAGCCCAAAAGTTCGTTTGGGTTTTTCTACATATTATGGAAAAACCCAAATCAACCCAGTACTTTCAGACTTCACTTTCAAGTTCTTATCTTTTTTCTTCTTGTGTTTTAAAGTCTATTTTAGAGCCAGAAGATACTTTTTAGGTCATAGATAGATAGTGGTCAGATATTTTTTTACAATTTTCAGAACTTGGAGTAGAAAATACCTGATGGCAGAGAAGTATTATTTGAACAGTCTCTTCAGCCTAATGCTCACATTTCCTATTGCAGGGAAGTAGGCACTGCACTTGTAATTTACCCAAGGCCATTCATCTTGTTTGTGGACCTGATTCCTTTGACTCTTTACCTGCTGTTCTTTAGTTCTTCACACTAAAGAAATAGAATTTAATTAAAGTTGCTTGTAGTTACTCATTTGTGGTATTTTTTACAGCTTTAGTTATTAAAGTAGAATATAAATGCAGACAGATAACACTGATTACTTAGGTAGCAGCTCATGGGAGCAACTCTTCTAAGTAGGGAAACTCATTCCTCTTCCAACACCATGAAAAATACTGAGATTGATAAGCAGGAAAAATTCATCATGAGAAAATAAGGTATGATGTTTTGTTTTCAGAAGAGCAATATTTATTAAACTGTAAAGCAAAATTTTTAAAGTGTGGCTAAGTACCCGTAAGACCCATGCCACAATTTTTTCATGGGTCGCCAGAATTAAATGTTATGAATCTTCTTTCCTGCCAACCTTTGACATTAACCTTCTCTGTCCTGAGCGCTGGGAGAGTGCTTTTTCCTCCTTCGTCTCACGTCACAGAGGGCAGGGAGGGAAATGAGTTATCTGCACCTTTCCCATCTCCCTGAGAGCTTGCTTAAATCCCTTGCCACCACTTGTTTATTCAGTGCCAGGTGTTTATGGCCTTCATGAAGAGAGCTGTTACATCATTCATGATAATTACTTTTCAGAGGTTAACCATGGATCGCCTAGCCACTCCTTAACATACTAGAGCCACATTATTGTCACAGTAAGCTTGAGGCCCACTGTACTGGTCAGATTAGATATTTACACAGGGCAAGGGAATAATGTTCAAAAATAAAGAAGACTTTTTACTTCTTATATCTGCAGTTTCTTCCTCCTCCTCAACCCTGTGTCACTTCAGCGATTCAGCTTCGTGAATATTTGTTTAGTACTCAGTTTAATTAGAATAGAAGGTACAAAGACGTGGTTCCTCCCTTCAAAGAGCTTGTTACACAGCGTGAAAACTAACCAGAGAGCGTGTGTGAGCAGCCTGATTGCAGAGATTCACCCATTGAGCAGAGTGTATGTATGCGTAGTGGGGCTGGCAATAAGGAATGGTGCTGGCTGTGGCTAGAAAAATGTTATCCATTCACAGGTCTGTGAGTAGCTGGCTTTTGCTGTTTTCTCGTGAAATACTCTAGATTGGGCCTGTTTAGGCAAGATGCTGTGTGAAAGAATACTGATAGAACAGAGGAGCTAATATCTCCTGATTCACTTGGTGAGTCCAGAGAGGTTGTGAGAGTCATTTCACATAGGGTAATTTAGAAAAGAACAGTTAAGTTGAGTCTTTAAGGCTGGCTGGGATTTTGTTGGCAGTATGAGAGAATGGAGAGTATTTCATATAAGGATAATGTGAAAGCAGAGGTGGTATTGACTTACTAGGCCTGTTTGGAAAATTGTCATTTGATTTAACTATAGCGGTATGCTCTGGTGGATTCCCCAGTGGCTCAGATAGTAAAGAATCTGCCTGCAGTGCAGGACCCCTAGGTTCAATCCCTGGGTTAGGAAGATTCCCTGTAGAAGGGGATGGCTGCCCACTCCAGTATCTTGTCTAGAGAATTCCATGGACAAAGGAGCCTGGCAGGCTATGGTCCACGGGGTCACAAAGAGTCAGACACAACTGAGTGACTAACACTAGTGACTATGCTCTGTCATAGTGGGAAATAAATAGGAAATATAGAAGGAAATAAGATGTGAAGAGCAGTGCTTGCTTCGGCAGCACATATACTAAAATTGGGACGATACAGAGAAGATTAGCATGGCCCCTGCACAAAGATGACACACAAATTTGTGAAGCGTTCCATATTTTTGAAACTGGAGCCCATTATACAGAGTGAAGCAAGCCAGAAAGATAAAGAGCATTACAGCATACTAACACATGTATATGGAATTTAGAAAGATGGTAACGATAACCCTATATGCAAAACAGAAAAAGAGACACAGATATACAGAACAGACTTTTGGACTCTGAGGGAGAAGGCAAGGGTGGGATATTTCGAGAGAACAGCATGTATATTATCTGTAGTGAAACAGGTCACCAGCCCAGGTTGGATGCATGAGACAAGTGCTCGGGCCTGGTGCACTGGGAAGACCCAGAGGAATCGGGTGGAGAGGGAGGTGGGAGGGGGGATCGGGATGGGGAATACATGTAAATCCATGGCTGATTCATGTCAATGTATGACAAAAACCACTGAAATGTTGTGAAGTAATTAGCCTCCAACTAATAAAAATTAAAAAAAATTAAAAAAGATGTGAAGAGCAGATTGATTATAGTTTATGGAGAACCATAAATGTTATAGCACAGAGTTTTAGACTCTACCCTGTGGATGATGGGATTTTTTAAAAATAGGTTAGTGATGTGGTCAGTATACACAGGATAGATGGAGAAGGGAGACTCCCCTGGTAAGAAGAACTATTCCTATTAAAACATCCACACTTGAGTAGCATGGTAGGCAGGGATGGGCAGGATTTTAGGGTGAAAGAATGAGACTTAAAATGTGACTGATAAGACAAAGGATAAGGAAGAGGTACTGTCTATGTTAACATTAGAGGCAGATGTAAGTCAAAATTGAGTTTGTGGGGAGAATAGATTTGCCATACTTTTTTGCTTTTCGGGAATGATAGCTTAGTTACTTTTATTTGATTGTGGTTTATGCCTTCATGGCCTCAAGACTAGATCAAGAGCCACTAAAAACTTATTTAAAATCAAGTCTTGTGAGAGAAAACCAGAATGTCTGAGAGCTTGAAGCATCTCAAAATTAGAACTCTCCATGAATAATAGACTGTGGTTCTCATTGGTAAGTGTAGTAGAGATAGAAGTTTTACCCTTGTATTCCTTCAGTTCAGTTCAGTTCAGTCACTCAGTCGTGTCCGACTCTTTGCAACCCCATGAATTGCAGCACGCCAGGCCTCCCTGTCCATCACCAGCCTACCCAGACTCATGTCCATTGAGTCGGTGATGCCATCCAACCATCTCATCCTCTGTCGTCCCCTTCTCCTCCTTCCCCCAATCCCTCCCAGTGTCAGGGTCTTTTCCAATGAGTCAACTCTTAGCATGAGGTGGCCAAAGTATTGGAGTTTCAACTTCCACATCAGTCCTTCCAATGAACACCCAGGATGGATCTCCTTTAAGGTGGACTGGTTGGATCTCCTTGCAGTCCAAGGGACTCTCAAGAGTTTTCTCCAACACCACAGTTCAATGGCATCAATTCTTCAGCACTCAGCTTTCTTCACAGTCCAACTCTCACATCCATACATGACCACTGGAAAAACCATAACCTTGACTAGACGGACCTTTGTTGGCAATATAATGTCTCTGCTTTTTAATATGCTATCTAGGTTGGTCGTAACTTTCCTTCCAAGGTGTAAGTGTCTTTTAATTTCATGGCTGCAATCACCACCTGCAGTGATTTTGGAGTCCACAAAAATAGTCTGACACTGTTTCCCCATCTATTTGCCATGAAGTGATGGGACCAGATGCCATGATCTTAGTTTCTGAATGTTGAGCTTTAAGCCAACTTTTTCACTCTCCCTCACTATCTTCAAGAGGCTCTTTAGTTCTTCTTCACTTTCTGCCATAAGTGTGGTGTCATCTGTATATCTAAGGTTATTGATATTTCTCCCGGCAATCTTGATTCCAGCTTGTGCTTCTTCCAGCCCAGCGTTTCTCATGCTGTACTCTGCATATAAGTTATACAGCCTTGACGTACTCCTTTTCCTGTTTGGAACCAGTCTGTTTTTCCATGTCCAGTTCTTACTGTTGCTTCCTGACCTGCATACAGGTTTCTCAAGAGGCAGCTCAGGTGGTCTGGTATTCCCTTCTCTTTCAGAATTTTCCACAGTTTATTATCACTTATAATTTGACTATTTCTCCAAAAACCAAAATTTAGGTACTGGCTTTGTGGTTTTACAAAAAATATCTTACAATAGTATGTCATTATTACTTAAAGCCAATTTTATCTTTTTAAAACCAAGTTGTTAGATCTCATGTGCTCTTAAGATAGTAATTGAATTTCCTGTTATTCTGGTAATTTGTGATAATAATTGGCAGCTTATTTAAGGGAATCACAACAGCTCTGGGTTGTGAGCCATGGTTTTACTGAAATTGTTGCTTCCACTTATTGTTTCTGTAGTATGAAATGGGGTTTATAAATTGTGTGCTTTGAATGGCATGTGCTCAGTCACTTCAGTCATATCTGACTCTTTGCGACCCTATGGACCAATTATCATATTAAAAGATAAATTAAAACTGATCTTATAATTAAAATACTTTTACACAATAGGATAGATAAATATTACCATTTCTCTGTGTTTAAAATAGAAGGAAGACTTGTGAGTACCCGTATCGTGGGTGTGAGAAACCTTACTTATTCCCATAGTTTAAATTTTTTCCTTTGGCCATAGGACACTGTGTGTGTGTCTGTGTGTTTTTATGTAAAAAAAATAACATTAGGTCTACCCTCTAAATAAATGTTTCAGTGTATCAGGCGTATCAATAACATGATATGCTGTTGAGTATATCATGCAATACAGTTATAGCAGTATTGCTAACTGTAAACTTAGGCTGTATAGAGGATCTCCAACATGATTGAAACTCTAAATCTATTGAACAGCACTTCCTCACCACTCCCACCCCACTCAGCCTCCAGATCCTGGCAACCCCCATATTTTTTCTGTTTCCATAAGTTTACTACTGTAGATACCTTATAAGTGGAATTATGTAGTATTTATCTTTCTGTGACTGACTTATTTCACTCAGCATGTCCCCCGGGTCCATCCTCAAAGTTTATCAGTGTTGTTGTGTATGCCAGAATTTCCTTCTTTTTGTGGTTGAATAGTGTTCCATTGTGTGTGTGTGCGCGCGTTTGTGTGTGTGTACGCATCACATTTTCTTCGTCTGTTCATGCATCACTGGACCATGGGAGTGACCATGGGAGTGCTGATACATCTTCAAAACCCTGATTTTAATTCTTTTGGTTAAATACCCAAAAGTGGTATTGCTGGATCAGATGATGGTCCTATCTTTAATTTTTTGATCAACCTCCATTCTGTTTTCCATAGCAGCTGCATCATTTTGCATTTCCACCAAGAGTGTACACGTGGTCCGATTTCTTCACATCCTTGTCAGCACTTGTTATTTTCACTATTTTTTGTAGTTGCTGTCCTAAGAGGTGTGAGTTAATACCTCATTGTGGCTTTGCATTTGTGGATTTGCAAATGTGGATTTGCATTTTCCTTCTGATTAGTGATGTTGAACAAGTTTTCATATACTTCTGGGCTCTTTGTAATGTCTTCTTTGGAGAATTATCTATTGAAGCCCTTTGCCCATTTTTTAATAAGGGTTTTTGTTTTGTTGGGGTTTTTTGTTTATTTTTGCTATTGAGTTGTAGGAGTTACTTAGATATTTTGGATACTAATCTCATCATATATATGGTTTGCAAATATTTCCTTGTTCTTTAGGTTCCTTTTTTGCCCTGCAACAGCTTTCTAGTTTAATACAGTTGCACTTGTCTATTTTTCCTTTTGTTCCTTGTTCTTTTCATATCATATCCAAGAAGTCATTTCTAAGACCAGTGTTAAAGATGTTTTCCCTGTATGTTTTCTTTTAGCAGTTTATTGTTTCTGGTCTTGGGTTTAAGTCTTTAATCCATTTTCAGTTGATTTTTGTGCATGGTATAAGAGACAGATCTAATGTCACTTTTCTGTATATGGATATCTGTTGTTCCCATCACCAGTTGTTGTAGGGACTGGTCTTTCCCTATTCTTTAGTCTTGGCACCTTTGTTCAAAATCTATTGATCATATGTATATGGGTTTTTTCTGGGTTCTCCATTCTCTTCCTTTGGTCTAGATGGTCTGTCTTTATGCCAGTACTGAACGCTTTTGATTACTGTAACTTTGTATCTTGTTTTGGATAATCAAGGTCCTTCATAATGGTTTCATATGACTTTTAGGGTTGTTTTTTCTAATTCTGTTTTTTCAAAACTGCCATTGGGATTTTTATTGGGATTGCACTGAATTTGTAGATCATCTTGGGTAGTTATGGACACTGTAACAATATTAAGTCTTTTAATCCATGAATATGGGGTGTCTCCATTTATTTATGTCTTTAATTTATTTCAGCAATGCTTTGTAATTTTAAGTATGCAAGTCTTTCATCTTCTTGATTAAGTTTATTCCTAAATATTTTACTCTTTTTTTCATGAGATTGTAATTGAGATCTTCTTCATTTCCTTTTCTGATTGTTCATTGCTTGGGTATGTTGATTTTGTATCCTAAAGCTTTAGTGAATTGATTTATTCTGATAGTTTTCCTGTGGAATTATTATAATTTTCTACATAGAAGATCATCTTATCTGCAAAGACAGTTTTACCTCTTCCTTTCCAATTTGAACGCTTTTTATTTCTTTCCCCTGTCTCTCTGGTCACAGGACATTTAACATGATCCAAAATAGACAAAGAATCAAAAAGATGAGAATTCTTCTGGGTGTATCAATTTTTAAATAAGAGCTACTCATTTAAAAATAATGCCTACTACAGAATCATTCCCTCGTGTCTATTTTTTCCAGATGAATTTAGTTATAATTTTTTTATGTTCAAAGGAAGATTCAGTTGGTATTTTGATTGGAATTACGTTAATTCAGAGATAAATTCATGAGACAGTTGCCATCTTTACCATAGTAAATTATTTTGTTCATAAGTGAAATGTTTGTCCATTTTTTTGCATATCTTTTAACTCCAAAAATACTTACAAATACTTTATTTAAATGTAGCCTACACATTTTAAAGCTTATCTTTAGATACGTAATTTAATTTGATGTATATATTCTAACTTGTTGACTTGATTTTTTGTTGTTGTTGTTTCTGGTTGTTTTTTCAGTTGATTTTTGTTTTCTTGCTTTCCAAGAACACAATCGTATATATTGCAAATAGTGAGAACTTTATATTTCCACTATTCATAGTACCTTATTTTTTCACTTCTGGGTTTCAATTGCTTAGTACTTCTAGAATAATTCATTAAGTCCTTCAGACTGCCTTCAGACTGAATTCCCCTATTATGTGTTAGGAGACAGAATAATAAACAGAGAGTGCAGTAGATGTGCTAAGCGCTGTGGAGCAGAGTAAAGCGGAGTGAGGGCGTTGTAGCGTTGTAGTCATGAGTTGCTATCTTATATGGGGTTATCAGAGAAGGTCTCATCTTAGAGGAACAGTTGGGTAGAGCCCTAGAGGAAATGAGAACTCAAGGCAGCTGCGCAGAAAAGAACATTGCAGGCAGCTGAATAGAAAGTCCACAGGCTCTCTCTGAGTCAGGAGCTGTGTGTGGTATCCAGGGAAGCGCACGGGAGCCAGTGCGGCTGAAGCACAGTAAATGGGGGATTCGTGGGAGAAATGGAAGTAGGAGTACAAATAACAAACTATACTGGGTGACAGTAATAAAGGTAATAGTTATTAAACATGTGTGAGACCTTGTTCTAGCTACTTCTTTCAGTTAATCTTTGCAGTAACCTTCAGAGGGAGACAATGTTATCTCCATTTCATAATGAGGAACCTGAGCTCAGAGAATGTGAATATGAATGAATTTGCTTAAGATCATACAACCAGAACTTCGTAAAACCAAGTTTCATAGTTCAATATTTTGATTCCAAAATACTTGTCCTTAATCTTGACCATGTGCTAGACATGGTGAGTTCAGCAGGAAAGCATAGATTTAATGTTACAGAAATAAGGGAGTCAGTCCATTTCAGTTAATGGCAACTCCATCTTTCCAGTTGCTCAGACCATACGTTTGAAAGTGGTATTTAACTCATCTCATTTTCTCATACTCTGCTTCCAGTCAGACTGAACCAGCTGGCCCTATCTTTAAAACAGATCAAGTTGGTGATCACATCTTACCATCATCCCTGCTCCAACCCTGGTGCAGGCCAGCACACATCTCCAGGGATTGATGCATAACCTTCTGAGTGATTTCCCTGCTCCCACCATTGCTGCTTTTGTTTTCCACCCAGCAGTCAGTGTTAGCATGTCAGGTCTTTGCAGATTCCTGTCTCAGGGTACAAGACAAAGTGCTCACATATGATACACCCCCTCATCACCCTCATCTTCTGCTCTCTCTCTTAGCTCACTCCACACCAAGCACAGCAGCCTGCCTCCTGTTCCAGGAAGCCGTGCAGTTTGACCCTTTTCAGGGGCTGCCTTCCCTTTTGTGTCTTTAGTCAAATATCTTCTTTCTCACCCACTCTCTTTAGCCATTCCTGCCAAATCCCTATTCCCTCCTTTGCTTCATTTTTCACCTTAGTACTCATTGCTTTCTAATATACTATATAATTTTGCTGATTTATTTTGTCTGTTACCTGTCTACTTACATTAGAAGATAAGCTCTACAATGTCAGGGATTTTTGTTTGTATTTTTTTTTAACTGGTGCCATCCCATTGCTAGCAGATTGTAGTTGTTAGTAAAGATCTATTGAATAACTTAAAAAAAAGGCGGGGGGGGGGAGTTATTTAAGAGTTATTTGACTCTAAGGTATTATAGTTATGATTGTGCAGCATTTTTTATCCCCTGTGAGTTTCTTAAAGTCAAGGAAAGTTTTGTTCATTTCTAGAACTCTATCCATGTTCTTTAGTATGTTCTCTTTTATGTCATATTAGCTTCTCTGTGTATGGTGATTGTTGAATGTCTTCTCAACACAAAATGTCCTAAGAATAACTATTCATCTTCACCCAAATGAAAGCATTAGATATTTTCACAAATAATATATATACACAAATACATGCTCATAAACATATTTCTTTACATGCTCACACACTAAGGTAAATCAGATCTATAACAAAATAACTTGCTTTTAACTCTTTAAAAGTTATAATTAAATGTTTTAAATTCTAATCTGCTCTTATTGTTAGTCACCATGTTAATTAACTTTTGATGCTGCAAAGAATTATTTCATTATCATGACATTTGTCGTACTTCTAGAGAAACATGTCAGCTTCTGAGAGACGTGAACATGTTAAACACTTAGAAGAGACGCCTAAAGATGACCCAAGGAAAATTTAAAAAACAAAGAATCAAAATAAGAAACAAAAAACAAAAGGTAATCGAGCACCCTCAATTCATAAGGAAAGAACTAGGGAAACAGAGGACACAGTTTACAAGTAGACCCAGACTTGGTTTCCTAAAGACTTGTCTGTTGGTTCACCTCCCAATACAGGTAATCCGTACATTTGCCTGTTTTTATTATAACCTCTCCTTCCACTCATTGTGCAGATACACATAAAAATACGGTTAAAAAGACCACAATGGTAGTGCTACCCTGCCAGTAGTTCTCTTTTGACAGCATCACCATATTTATCTAGCAACAGTGTTTGTGGAATTTTATTTGCTTTACTGAATGTTTTGCCTATTTTTTGAAAATGTGAATGGATAGCTTATTAAGACAAAGTGCTTATGTTAATAATAAGAGTAGGTCTTATAGCTCTCACATATTTGAATAGCTTTTTATAGGAAAGCATTAAATTAAAAATGTAAAAAACAATGAAGCAAATACAAATGTCTGTAATCTTATTCATTTTATCTGTCCTCTGTCTGTTAAAAGGATTGAGTGTTATATTTGTTAATCCACTAAAACATTTGTGAATTAACAGTTTGGAAAACCTCCTACAGTTTGGACAACCTTTTTCATAAATGGTTGGTAATTACATCACTTTAGGATAATGCTAACTGTTGTGATAACTAAACTAGAGCATAATAAGTTTTCATTATCTTCATTATGTTCACCGTAGTTTGACCTCAGGTCAAATAACAGAAAGGGAACACAGCCCCGCCCATCAACAGAAAATTGGATTAAAGATTTACTGCCCATCAGAACAAGACCCAGTTTCCCCCTAGTCAGTCTCTCCCATCAGGAAGCTTCCATCAGTCTCTTATCCTTATCCATCAGAGGGGGAACAGAATGAAAACCACAGTCACAGAAAACTGACCAAACTGATCACATGGACCACAGCCTTCTCTAACTCAATGAAACTAGGAGCTATGCTGTGTAGGGCCACCCAAGATGGACGGGTCATGGTGGAGAGTTCTCACAACACGTGGTCCACTGAAGAAGGGAATGGCAAACCACTTCAGTATTCTTGCCTTGAGAATCCCCATGAACAGAATGAAAAGGCAAAAAGATAGGACACTGAAAGATGAACTCCCCAAGTCGGTAGGTACCCAGTTGCCATGGGAGATCAGTGGAGAAATAACTCTAGAAAGAATGAAGAGACGGAGCCAAAGCAAAAACAACACCCAGTTGTGGATGTGACTGGTGATGGAAGTAACGTCTGATGCTGTAAAGAGCAATATTGTATTGGAACCTGTAATGTTAGGTCCATGAATCAAGGCAAATTGGAAGTAGTCAAACGGAGCTAGCAAAAATGAACATCAACATTTTAGGAAACTAAAATGGACTGGAATGGGTGAATTTAACAAGATGACCATTATATCTACTACTGTAGGCAAGAATCCTTTAGAAGAAATGGAGTAGCCATCATAGTAAACAGAAGAATCCAAAATGCAGTACTTGGATGCATCTCAAAAATGACAGAATGATCTCTGTTTGTTTCCAAGGCAAACCATTCAGTTATTGAGTAATCCAAGTCTATGCCCCAACCAGTACTGCTGAAGAAGCTGAATGGTTCTATGAAGACCTTCTAGATTTAACACACAAAAAAAGATGTCCTCTTCATTATAGGGGACTGGAGTGCAAAAGTAGGAAGTCAAGAGCTACCTGGAGTAACAGGCAAATTTGGCCTTGGAGTACAAAATAAAACAAGTCAAAGGCTAACAGAGTTTTGCCAAGAGAATGCAGTGGTCATAGCAAACACCCTCTTCCAACATCACAAGAGAAGACTCTACTCATGGACATCACCAGATCGTCTATACAGAAATCAGATTGATTATTTTCTTTGCAGCCAAAGATGGAGAAGCTCTATACAGTCAGCAAAAACAAGACCAGGAGCTGATTGTGGCTCAGATCATGAATTCCTTATTGCCAAATGCAGACTTAAATTGAAGAAAATAGGGAAAACCACTAGACCATTTGGGTGTGACTTAAATCAAATACCTTACGATTATACAGTGGAAGTGAGAAATAGATTCAAGGGATTAGATCTGATAGAGTGCCTGAAGAACTATGGACAGAGATTCGTGACATTGTACAAGAGGCAGTGATCAAGACCATCCTCAAGGAAAAGAAATGCAAAATGGTTATCTGAGGAGGCCTTACAAATAGCTGAGAAAAAAGAGAAGTGAAAGGCAAAGGAGAAAAGGAAAGGTATACCCATTTGAATGCAGAGTTCCAAAGAATAGCAAGGAAAGATAAGAAAGCCTTCCTCAGTGATAATTGCAAAGGAATAGAGGAAAACAATAAAATGGGAAATACTAGAGATCTCTTCAAGAAAATTAGAGATACCAACAGAACATTTCCTGCAAAGATGGGCACAATAAAAGACAGAAATGGTATGGACCTAACAGAAGCAGAAGACATTAAGAAGAGGTGGCAAGAATACATGGAAGAACTATACAAAAAAGATCTTCATGACCCAGATAACCATGATGGTGTGATCACTCACCTAGAGCCAGACATCCTGGAATGTGAAGTCAAGTGGGCCTTAGGAAGCATCACTACGAACAAAGCTAGTGGAGGTGATGGAATTCCAGTTGAGCTATTTCAGATCCTAAAAGATGATGCTATGAAAGTGCTACACTCAATATGCCAGCAAATTTGGAAAACTCAGCAGTGGCCGCAGGACTGGAAAAGGTCAGTTTTCATTCCAGTCCCTAAGAAAGACAATGCCAAAGAATGTTCAGACTACCACACAATTGCACTCATCTCACACACTAGCAAAGTAATGCTCAAAGTTCTCCAAGCCAGGCTTCAACAGTATGTGAACCGTGAACTTCCAGATGTTCAAGGTGGATTTAGAAAAGGCAGAGGAACCAGAGATCAAATTGCCAACATTTGTTGGCATCAAAAAAGCAAGAGAATTCCAGAAAAACTTCTGTTTCTGCTTTATTGACTATACCAAAGCCTTTGACTATGTGGATCGCAACAAACTGTGGAAAATTCTTAGAGATGGGAATACCAGACCACCTGACCTGCCTCCTGAGAAATCTGTCAGGAAGCAACAGTTAAAACTGGACATGGAACAGCAGACTGGTTCCATATCGGGAAAGGAGTACGTCAAGGCTGTATATTGTCACCCTGCTTATTTAACTTATATGCAGAATACATCATGTGAAACTCCAGACTAGATGAAGCACAAGCTGGAATCAAGATTGCCTGGAGAAATATCGGTAACTTCAGATATGCAGATGACACCAGCCTTATGGCAGAAAGCGAAGAAGAACTAAAGAGCCTTTTGATTAAAGTGAAAGAGGAAAGTGAAAAAAGGTTGGCTTAAAACTCACCATTCAGAAAACAAAGATCATGGCATCCGGTTCCATCTTTTCATGGCATATAGATGGAGAAACAATGGAAACAGTGAGAGACTTTGTTTTCTTGGGTTCCAGAATCACTGCAGATGGTGACTGCAGCCATGAAATTAAAAGACTCTTACTCCTTGGAAGAAAAGCTATGACCAACCTAGACAACATATTAAAAAGCAGAGACATTACTTTGCCAACAACATTCCATCTAGTCAAAGCTATGGTTTTTCCAGTAGTCATGTGTAGATGTGAATTGGACTATAAAGAAAGCTGAGTGCTGAAAAATTGATGCTTTGAACTGTGATGTTGGAGAAGACTCTTGAGAGTCCCTTGGACTACAAGGAGATCCAACCAGTCCATCCTAAAGGAAATCAGTCCTGAATATTCATTGGAAGGACTGATGTTGAAGCTGAAACTCCAATACATTGGCCACCTGATGTGAAGAACTGACTCATTTGAAAAGACCCTAATGCTCGGAAAGATTGAAAGCAGGAGGAGAATGGGACAACAGAGGATGAGATGGTTGGATGGCATTACGGACTCAATAGACGAGTTTGAGTAAGCTCTGGGAGTTGGTGATGGACAGGGATGCCTGGGGTGCCACAGTCCATGGGGTCGCAAAGAGTCGGTCAAGCGACTGAACTGAACTGAAGTTTTTATTGCAAGTTTATGTCATAGTTTAGAGCAGATGTTCAAGTTGTTGGATGAAATTTTTCTTATGATGACTCAGAGACCCAGACTTCTCACATTTTCTGGGACCTCACAGTGTCATGTAGTCTGCTAATGGGAAAACAAAGAGCAAGAAAAGGGCATTTTTTTTCCCCCCACATCCCATTGGCAAGAACTAGTCTCTTGGGCACATAATGTTGACAAGGAATTGTCTTTTGACTGGCTGATTGCCTTCTAGCAGTAACTTCCCTACCGTGAAAGGGAGAGTGCAGATTTTTTGTGAATGGCTAGTCAGCTCTGTCACACCGTAGTAATGTTGATAGTAATCATGTGTTAATTTCCTGTGGCTACATTTGCAAGTCCCACACTTGATGACTTGAAACAGCACAAATTTATTCTTTTTTTTTTTTTTTTTTGCCATTCTCTTTTAATTCCTTCCCTGCTCCAATTCTTAAAAAAAAAAAAGTACACAGAAATTAAACACAAGAAAGCTCAAAGAGCCAAGGCAAGCCAGCCCAAGAGTAGCAGGCTCGCTCCCACAGAAGCCAAATTCTGGAAGCTGGGGTCTCCACTCAGAGCCTGGTAGTAAAAAGTGGTGTAGGTAAGGTAGTTCCAGAAGCGAGCAGTAACCCAGGCTTTCTGCACAGGGTTACCGCTAACAGGGCCAGGCTGTGTAAGAAGTGGTGTTTGTTGGACTTGTCAAAGAGCTCCTTCCCATAGGCATCCAGAAACTGGGCTCCGTGCGCCCCATAGGAGGCCAAGCCTAAGGCCCCAGCTCCGGACAAGACACCGAGGCAGCAGAAAACAGCCCCAGGACCGACCATGGCTGTCGATGGGCCACAAATTTATTCTTAATCTTAATGTTCTGGTATTTAGAAGTCCAGAGTGTGTTTCATTGGGTCCAGATCAGAGTGTTCACGAGGCTGCTCTTCCTCTGAATACTCTAAGGGAGAATAAGTTTCCTTGCCTTTTCTAGCTTCTAGAGCTACATTCCTTGCATTTGTTAATTCTTGGCCTCTTCCTCCATCGTTAGAGCCAGCGACATAGCATCTTGCTCCCTGCCTTCTTATAGTTAAGTTTTCCTCTGTGCTGCGCTCAGTCGCGTCCAACTCTGCAACCCTTTGGACTGTAGCCTGCCAGTCTTCTCTGTCCAGGGAATTTTTTAGGCAAGAATACTGGAATGGATTGCCATTCCAGTCTCCCTCTCCCTCCTCTTACATTTGATCTTAGCCACAAGATGGAGCAGTGATCCCCTCTGCCTCCTGTTAAAAGGACACTTGTGATTACACTTAGAGGGCCCACCCAGATAATTCAGGATAATCTCCCCCTTGCAAGATCCCTTATTTAATCACACTTGCAAACCCTTTTTGCCATATATGGTAGCATTCACAGGTTTCAGAGATTAGCATCTGGCTATCCTTGGAGCCGTTATTCAGCCTACTAAATAGTTAACATTTTTTTACTACTTAGTATGTGTCATGTTTATTCTGAGAACTTTGCATGTATTAGTTTGTATTTTTCGGTGTGTTTACTTGGTTTAGTCATGATCTCTACTTCTAGGCTTACCTCTTTTTCTCAATTAGGTTTTGTTTTTATTTTTGCCATCCTCTGGAAGATGTATTCTTCACTTTCATGTCTAAAAATTGGAAAGAATTTGCAGTATCCAGTTAGGTGTGCTAAGATTTAGACAGGGAGGGCTGTTGATTTATTCTTTGGAATATTTCTCTTGAACCTTGAAGAAACTCCTTTAAGTCTGTTAGGCTCCTTTGGATTAATTAATGTAATAAACTGCTTTCTTTTTTCCTTCTGAAAGCTACCTTTTTCAGTTACCTTTAAAAGTAAAATTGAGTTTTTTTCCTTTGCATCCCCCCCCACCCCCCCACCCCCCCCCACCCCGCAAAAATGTTGAATTTCATTTGGCCATTGTCCTAATCACAGGAATTGACTTAATAGGATAAAAAGGAAGCACTTTGTATCAACATTTCCTGGGAAAAGATACAGTTGAAAACTTAAAGTCACTCAGGGGTTTTAGTAAAAGCACAGGAGTAGCAAGCAAACAGTTGTATAAAACATGCTAATAACCGGATGAAATTAAACCAAAAGCCGATGTCCTGATTTAGAGTCATCAGATAGAGGCATTATGTTCTGTCGTGGATTCATTCAGGCAGCAGCATATTGTTGATTACATATTAGGTGCTAGGGATACAAAGATCATAAAAGCATCATCCTGTTCTGTAGGACGCAACAGTCCAGTGAGGACATAGACACGCAGACATTGAGGCATTGATGCTTGTAGATGTGACAGAAACTACAGCTCAAGGTGGCTTAAACAGTACAGGAAATTTATTGATCAAGAACAGGAATATCTGAAAATGACCAAGGCAGATGAGATTTCCAAGTTTAATTACATTGTCACATGCTTTTCCCCTTCTCCCCTTTTTTTGTTTCTTCTTGCTGTTTTCTGCAGATCAGTATCATTCTGGCTCCCATAGAGTTTGTGTGATGACTAACAGCTTCAGGGTTGTCCCCCAAAAGAGAGCAGCTGTCCTCTAACCATTAAACTAAAGTCCTAGAGTTCACTTTATCTCAACTTTGATCTCCTGTAACCCAGTTACCAGATTAGGGAAAAGGATAATCAAGAGGCAGGTGAAAAAGCAAATTTTAGAGCTTTCAAAGTATTTAGTATATCCCTGAAAATTGGTATTAATCTCATTATGGCTTCATTATTTTTATCTTGGATTTTTTTTTCTTAATATACTGAAAATCAAGAATTCTTACTAGTGGAAAGTAAACCCAGCAGAATATCTTCCTGGTTTAGTGATTTTCTTTTGAAATTTTGAAGACATAAAAATTTCCTACTCTCCCTTTGGAGATCTTTGATTTTCATTTCAGTGCAGAAATGACAGATCTGACATACTGTCTCTTCGCTACTACTTCTTCCCTGTATCTGGGCCTGTAAGGTGGGTATTGAGTCCATACGTTTCACAGTTAGGCTCCTTCAGGTCTCAGTTACATTTACAGGTGGAAAATGCCAAGACCAGAAATGTCAGGGCTTCTCATTACACCATTGCTTTTATGATTTAGACTGGTTTGGGAAGCCTCTTTTTGGCTTTGCCACTAATATACATTTAATCAGATTTGTCATAGTATTTAATGCTTTAAAAACTGAATTAGTAATAAAAAGCTGCTTTGATTTAAGTGTCAGTACTTCTACATGTTCTTTTTCTGCATAGTCTCTGGTTTACATTTGCATTCATGGCAGTTCTTTTTCTCTCCTTGATAAGTGTTCATTCAGGAGGCATAGTGTGTGACATTGTTACAGGATTGCCAGATCTTATTTCGAAGAATTTGGGCAAGGAGGAAAGGCGTAGAAGGGGAGGGATTATTTGCTTACAGTCTGACCAGGCTTAAATACAACCCCATTCCACATCCCAGCACACCTGGGCCTGTGTGGGGACCACCTGGGAACCCCGTCCTGCTCAAGGCCTCTCGACTCTACAGAGAACTGTGGAGGTGCGTTTGATAGTCCGGGTGTCTAAGGGTTCCCCCCCTGACTTGAAAAAGAACTGCTTCTTTGTGTAAACTTATATTAAATATTATTTGCTAATAAAGGGAAAAAGTAATGTATTTCTAGTGAATTGCTTGATGATTCTATCCAGGGCATAATTGTAATAATAGTAAATGCTTATCAGTGCTTTCTCTGTGTCAGATACTGTTCTAAGCATTTTACATATATTAGTTGACTTAACCCTTCCAACAACCCTATGAGATAGGTTGTTATTATTTTTTAATCCCCATTTTACAGAGGAAGAAATTGGAACAGAGAGATTAAGTAACTTGCCCAAGTCCACATGGCTTCGTCAGGGACAGAGTTAGGATTCGAATCCACATAGTCTAGGGCCAGAGTTCATACTTTTAATCGCTGTACTTTACTTTCTGTCAAGAAAGGACTGAAGTTGTCATTAAAAATCATATCAGCATAATTTATTATGTTTTGAAACAAATTGACATTTTGAAATTTACCTACTAAATATTCAACATGCTTATTTTTTATTCTAGGAGAAGACTTTGCAGTTGTGCAGCAAGAAATTATTATGATGAAAGACTGTAAACACCCAAATATTGTTGCTTATTTTGGAAGCTATCTCAGGTACATTGTTTGTTTCCCTTATGACGAGCAATAATGATTTCTGTCACTTAATACATTTAACAAAATTAAGTTAGCACAAATACCATGTTTTGTATGTTTCTTCATGCTTTGGAGATACAGTATTTTCACATGAATGGAATTTTTATGACCTCTCTAATTCTGTAACCAGTACCACAGTCTGTGATATGTCTGTTGTACTCTTGGGAATTCTGGATGTAGTTTCACAAGCAAAAAGTCCTATGGTTAGTCTTTCTGTGGTAGAGATCTAAATAAACCATTCTTTTGCCCCTTTCTTCTAGTCTTGGGTGAATTTAGAAAGTATATCTGTTGTTTTTATTAGAACCTTTTTCTTCTTTTGTGCTTCTATCTTCAGAGTACTGTATCATCCCTTCCTTTTGTTTTATCCAAAGGACTAGGAATTATAATTATTTCACTAGCCTCTTATTTTCCCAGGTCCTAAAGTGAACTTAGAAAGTCTTAATTTCCCACCCCTTGTTTTGGTTGGCAGGACCAGGCTGGGTTTCCCAGATCATATTCCATAAGGGATGACCTCAAGGTCAAATCTTGTGTTTCATTCACTTCTGTATGTAGTTATAAGTTGAACACTGTGACCTAATTGTTTTTAAGGTTCCTTCCTAAAGGGGGAATTGCAGAATGTTTTCTTAGGTATTAAAAAAAAAACCAAAAACTCCTGTTTGGTTCCCATACATTGTAGGGTAAGTAAGATAAGGATGTAACTTATTACAGTGCCCATTCCATCTATGAGCCAAGTACAAAACACTTCTCCTCTTCTGATGCAGGCACAGCATATGGAAAAGACTGGGCAGTTCTGCCCTCTCTTCTTTCCAGCTTGTGAAAAGCCAGCCGGACCAACTCTTCTTGATTCTAACTACTCTTGGACAGCTTTGATTGCCCACCTTCATTGAGGTCGAAGGGTGGGTTTAATGGAGACTTTAGTTCACATAGGGACAGGTACTACCCCCAGGTCAGTGACTATTAAACATTTTGAATGGGTTCTTTAACAGCCAAGTTAAAACTGCTTTAATGGTGAGTGGTTCAGACAATACTCTTAACAACCGTTTCTGCATCAGTTTTTGTTTAATGGACAGACCCAGCACAGGCAGTTACTGTTATCAGTTCAAAGAAGTCTCTTAAAATCTTTTAAACTCATGATACAAAGAATCGATTGCTATCAATATGTTAAAATTATTTCAAAACAATTTGTTTTACTGTTGTTGGTTCTAACAAAATGACCCTGCTTAGACTCATTTGGGAGAAGTATTACAAAGTTTTCTTCCTCCAAGGAAGAATAGGCAATTTAAGAGTTTCTGTGTTTCCCCAAAGACATTGAACTGAGTATTTCTCAAATATGGCCCGAGTCTTCTAGGAGTATGGGACCATCCACAGTCTAACCAGTTATTCCAAGATAGCTGCACCCATTTACATGGCAACCTTGGGGTGGTCTTTTTGCTAAAGTACACAGTAGTACAGTTGCTAGTTTAGAGAGTCTAGAATTCTGGAATCAGGTTGGTTGAATCCTGACGCCATCACTTACTAACTGTGTGACTTATGGCAAACTACCTGATTACTCTGTGCCTCTGTTTGCTCATCTCTAAAATGTAGATAACAGATACAGGATGTGATAGCAAATGAGGGTAATTGGTAAATACAAGTGTTTAGAACAATGATTACAACATGCTCGATAAATGTTAACTGCTGTTACCACTACTGTTGGTACAATTGCTATTACTATTAGCTATTTTTTAAATACCATCAGGTCAGTGCCTTGTTTGATTTTTTCAGCAGTGCTGTTAACAATATTACTCTGGTAAATATTCTTCCAGTTTTACATATAAGGTGTTTGAGAGAGTTTCCTACCAAGTATTTAGTTCCCAGTCTCATTTCAAATTATTTACAGAAGCTTTTTGTGATACTCTTCTCATGGACCACATGACTTTTGACTTGGCCTTTCTACTTCTTGGCAAAAGAGCTGACCAGATAAACTTCCAACATTTCACATCTTACCCCCTGCCCTGCCCCAGAAAATCCCCCAAGCTCATGTTACACTAAATTGGACATTAGACTTTCTGACTTCCTTAGGCAGAAGCCTTCTCACACAGGTTAAGCAGCAGAATATTTGATCTTGTTACCAGAATGAGACTTGCTACAAGCGAGCCAGTTTGAGGTTGTGCCTAACAAAAATAGTACTTCGGTTTAGATTTCAGGAAACATATATTCTGACTATATTTTGACTACCCTTCTTTTAAAAGTAAACTTTTAAAATTGAAAGATAGTATACATACAGAAAAGTGTGCAAATATCTGTTATATGTATAACTGGATGGGGATGGATTTTTTTTAAAGAGGGTACTTTTATTTTAATCTGAATATAAGAATGCAAAGGGCAAAACTGTCCAGAAACCATAATGAAACAGACAAAATTAAGGTTATTATTATTATTATTTTAAGTGAGTCAGTGTTCATTTGAAGTTTAATGATCTGACATAGGAATACTGGGATTTTTTAGGGAGATATGTTGTTGTTTGGTTGGTGGTAGGTTTTGGGGGTTTTGTTGTGTTTTTTTGTTCTTTTTGCCACATGGCAAGGCATGTGGAATCTTAGCTCCAAACCCATGCCCACTGCAGTGGAAGCTCGAGGTCCTAGCCCCTGGAACACCTGGGATTCCCAGTACTATTGGTTTAAGTAGATAGCTTTATTCTGTAACTTGTATAGCTGATGAAAGTAATATGAAAGCAAATGGTAGTATTAATATAAAATAGCAATTAATCCTCTCTTTCTCTTTTCTTCAATAAATTCTTCCCTGCTTTCCTAGTTAAAGTCTAGACCCAGCCAAATTTAGACAATAGGATAGTGATCACTAGCCTTGTAGGTTGTCAGAGCTGGAAGGGACTGAGGTCTTGTCACTTTAGCCCACTCTTTTTTTTACTGATGAGACAATGGAGTGCTGGATAAATGACTTCTTCAGGTTATCCAACTACTCACTGTGGCACTGGGATTTAAACCTGGCTTTGCAGGTCCCTAGCCAGCGTTCTTTTAGGTATAAGTATTACATAGTCCAGAAAGGGCAGATTTAGTCTCCAAGGAAATGTGGCTTCTTGGATTCTTTCTCATTACTGAATGATTTTACAGAAGGCAAGGAGCTTGTTTGTTTGAACTTGATACAGGCCCTCCAAAATGTATATTGTTCTTAGTGACTTTCTCCTATCTTGTTGCCTTTGTAGCCTAGTATAACAAATTTAGGCCAAAAATTGAGGAAATTTAACTAATTTAGTTTGTTAATAAATTTCCGCTCCAGAAAATTAGACTTAACCCTTGAATCTACTGGATAGATGACCAGCATATAATTAATTTCAGAAGCATGTTTTATAAGAGGATCATAGTGAGCTATGATCACTTTCCAAGGAAATCTCAAGACTGAGCCTCCTGTAAAAGAGGAGCCTCATGTTCTTGGTGATGCCTTCCTTATTTGCTCTTCAATATCCTTAAAAGCCTGTGTTTATTCCAACAAGGACCTACTATAAAACACATGGAACTTGACTCAGTATTCCGTGATAGCGTAAATGGGAAAAGAATTTGAAAAAGAATTGTTATTGTTGTTTTTCAGTCACTGAGTCATGTCCGATTCTTTATAACCCCTTGGACTAAAGCACGCCAGGCTTCCCTATCCACTGTCTCCCAGAGTTTGCTCAGATTCATGTTCATTAAATAAATATATATATATGTACAGCTGAATCACTTTGCTCTACACCTGAAGCTAATGCATAACTAATTAACTATGCTCCAATATAAAATTTAAAAAAAATTTTTTAAAGCATGTGTTTATTGAGTGCCTAATTATGCATACTATGTAGTAAGAGGTGAATATATAAAACATTTCTTTGGAAATTTAAAGTAAATAGTCCTGGTTCATATATATACATTATATGTGTATTTCTGTGTATATATTTATAAAACAACAGATTTAAATCACTATAGGCCTATTCTTTATTCCCAGAAGAACTTCTTTTAAGCTTCTTTTAACTATTGCTTCTTTTAAGCAAATTATGATTTTGACTTCACATTGTTTCTAAGCTTTCCTTAGCCCAGCATATCCTTTGAATAACAGCAAGTGCTCCTGAAAAGATAAGCCTTTGGAAGATCAGAGCCAAAATTGTAAAAACAATTTTAATTAGATGATGAGATATTTTAAACCTTTGAAATCCAGAGTACTTGAACATAATTTAATTTACAGTAATAATATACTTATAAATCACCACCACTTACAAAGTGTTTTTATATTATTTCTTAGCATGTCTGGAGTGCTGTATTGATTTCTGGAGATGTTAAGATAGATAAAACAGCCCTCGCCTTTAAGGAGCTTATTAGCCAATAGAAAAAACAAGCATGAGCAAATAATTGCAACATGATATGCTAGGTGGGGCCCTCCAGGTGGCGCTAGTGGTAAAGAACCTGCCTGCCAGCGCAGGAGACGTGAGAGACCGGGGTCCAATCCCGGGGTTAGGAAGAGCCCCTGAGAAGGGCGTGACAGCCCACTCCAGTATTCTAGCCTGAAAAATCCCACGGACAAGAGGAGGCTGGCAGGCTACGGACTATTGGGTCGCAAAGAGTCGGACATGACTGAAGGGGCTTAGCAGGCAATATGCTAGGTACAATAATCATTTGATGTCAGTTACAAAGTGGTAAAGATTGTAGAGTATCTGATTTTGCCAAAGCAAATCAGAGAGAGCTCTTTGAATGATATGATTCCCAAATGGTGTTAAAGGGTTAGTAAGCATTTACTGTGGTGTGTGCATGTGTATAGAAGGTTATAATTTCTGACAAAGGAAATGCATGCATGAAAAAATCATGCAGTGTTCAGGTGACAGCAAATAATCTCACATTAAAGCTTAAGGGGAAAGGGTGTAGTTCAGAAAGTAAGGCTGAGGAGATTTAAGCAAAGAAAGAAACTTTTTATGCCTTAATTAGGAGCTATAAGTGTAGAGCATACTTGTTGGAAGGCTTTACCTCAGAGATAGTATATTCTATCTCTGAGGGAGGGACTTGGAGTGTAGGAGATTGAGACAAGGAGTCAGTTAATTTTATACAGTATATTTATTACAGTAATCCAAAGAAAGAGTTGAGTTATACAGAAAGTCTCTTGAGTTATACAGAAAGTGGAAGAAATTTTTTTTGAGTAGTCTCTTGAGTTATACAGAAAGTGGAAGAAATTTTTTTTCTAGAGCCAGAGAGAAGACTTGCCAGGGAAACCACAGAATCTTAACTAAAAATGCCTTTTTGAATATTCATACTATGAAAATTAAAATTACAGTTAAGTCATTTTAATTTATACCTAGTTACTCTCTTTTTTAGAGCAGGACATGGCAACCCACTCCAGTATTCTTACCTGGAGAATGAGACAGAGGAACCTGGCAGGCTACAGTCCACGGGGTTGCAAAGAGTCAGACACGACTGAAGCGACTTAGCACAGTCAATTAATGCTAAGAAATTAGCATTAATACAAAACTATCAGTTAAACTAAGATGCTTCATTCGAATTTCACCAGGTTGTCCCTAATGGTCTTCTTTAAGTGAGAGGTTTGATGGAACTACCTTACAAGGTACTTTCTTACACCAGTTTTGCTGGGGTATTTCTACTGAACATTTGTTTTGAGGGGTACTCATATGTGGGTTTATGGAAAAAATAGTTTGGGGGCGAAGCAAATCAGAGAATTTGTATTTCCTCTTTCTCTTTATCTTCCCTCTCCCCTTCTGCTCTGCTTGTTCTCCTTCCTGCTCCTCCTCTCCCTTCTCCCCTTCCCAACTTTTTCTGTCTCCCTTCCTCCCCCTTTTCTTCTCTTCGTCCTCGTTTCCCCACCTTTTCCTCGCTTTCCATCTCCTTCTTCCATTTCTTCTTGTACTCTGTACCCCCCAACCCCACTGGTTTTCTCAGAGCCCTTTGAATATCAGTGGCATTGTTAATTTCCAAGAGAAGGCTAATATGTGACATTTCTAAAACTCATTTCACTGTTCAGCAGTTAATTTTGAGGGAGCATGCTTCATGTAGAGCTGCTGTCCTATGATCCATTCTTGGTCAGATATTATGCCGAACTGGGGCATGTTAGGTAGAGTTACAGAGAAGTAGGTCACCTTGTATCCCCTGAATACATAGCTCCCCCTCATTGTTAAAGGGGAAACAGATGGATGGGTTCCATATACCTTTTTGGAAGGCAGTCATTTTTTTGTGTATGTTTAAAAATGAACCAAACATTTTAAATTCAGCTTCCATTAAGATAAGTTATGCTAAATTAAAACACCCAGCAGTTAGTGAACTTTATATTTTTCACATGGGGTGGGAGGAGTAACTTGATGTGCCGGTGCGTAGCAGACATTCAGTAGCTGTTTATCCTTGGTGATCATGATCACGTTTTATTTCTCTTTTGAAACATTGTTATATTTGGGCAAAATATATAAATAGTTGTGCTTCATTTGTTCAGTTAGGGTGGAAAGGTTTAAAAGGTGCGTTTTATTGATAGAAGTGATAAACTCCTCAATGAAATATATACTCTAGTAAACACTGAACTAGAAGGTGAGAATAGTGAATTTCCCTCCTACTTATTTTTCTATTCCTTGTCAAATAGAACAGTGATTTTAGAGAATAAGAAAGAAGAATTCTAAGGATTTGTTGAGTCAGGGAATTAAGAGACACACATATTTACCTCAGTGATTAATTGTATTTCAGTCCCAAATACCCAGGGACAAAGATTTTATAATTTATTGGCCTGCATAAAGTGGGCTAATGTGATTCAAGTTCTTTCCTGTTAGACAGATGGCTTGGTGAATGACCAAAAGCAAATGAAGATTCGCTATCACAAGAGAGACATTCATGGAACAGATGGAAGTCATTTTTCTAATAAACTCAGAATATTCAACCATTTTTTATAATAGCAGAGTTAACTAAATAGAGCATTATAAAGGTGAAGTATTTTAGACATCTTGCAAAGTAAAATATTAAATGTATTATTACAATTTTTTTCCTCAGTCTGTAAGTTGGAAAGTCATTTCACATAGAATGAAGAGAAAATTGTACTTTTAAGCAAGGTAGGCAAAGGAGTAGACCAACTTCAAGGAGAGGATGGTATAATACTGAAATATGTTAAAAAGCAGAGAACTTATTTCCTGCATCCATTTTCTTTACTAAAGGAGAATTGTTTTCAAAGTAGCAGGGTAGGAAAAGCATTATTAAGAAGGAATTGAAGCACAGATAGATGAGTGGATAACTACAGAACACTAGACACTTTACATGAATCTAAGCCTTTTTAGACTTATATAAAGTATATATCTCATTACTATACTGAAAATATAGCAGACATAATTGTCATCCACTGTCAGTGAGTGCCTTTTGACAAATAGGAGAGATGTCAAAAGATCAGTGATCAGCATTGACCAATTTGGAAAGGAAAAGGTGATTTCTAGAAAATATAGACCATTAAACTTGTTGTCATCTGTCCCCAACAAGCATATAAGATAATTAATCACATAATTAGCACTTAAAAGAAGGAAGTGGTGATTAACACAACTTTAGTAAGAAGTTGCATCAAATCAATCCCATCTCTCTTCTATTTTTTTTTCCTCTTAGAAAAGGGCAGTTTTATCTATTTACACCTCCTCTGAGTTCTAGTAGCAATGTAAGCAGTATAAATAACTGCCCAACAAGACGAAATATAAGAAAAAGAGTAGAAATGCCTTAACATTTATTGGACTTATTAAATTCCAGGTCCTTTACTAAGCAGTTTACATGTTATTTCTGTTTATCCTAAGCAGATCCCAGAACAACCATTCAGCCAGTTTTTGTAAGATGTGAGGAGTCCCTGCTGCCTGTTTGCATAATCACTTGCAACAGGAATTTTACATCAGATTCATGTGCAGCAGATGCGAAAATATTTTAAAGCCATAGTTCTCAAAACGTTTTGGTCTGAAAGCTCATTTTTTTCTGCACTCTTAAAAATTATTGAGTACCCCAAAGAGCTTTGGTTTCTATGAGTCATATCTATTGATACTTACTATATTAGAAATAAAATTGAGAAGCATTTGAAATAAGAATACATAAGGACATATTCCAATAACCATCAGGGGACTGACATCATCATCTCACTTCTGCAGCCTCTGGAAAACTCCACTGTATTCTCAAGAGAGAGTGCAAAGGGCAAGTAATTTTTAGTGTTGTTATGAAAATGGGTTTAACCTTGCTGACCCACTGAAAGGATCTCTGGCACTCTTAGAGGGCCCCAGACCATACTTTGAGAACCATTGTCCTAAAGAAAGGATTCAGTCTAGAGGGATCAGGCTATGAAATCCTCCATCATACGTCTTGAATTATAGTCTAAGCATTATTTCAAAGAATATTGGTTGATGGACTTGCCTGAGTCTTATACCTCTCTGTGCAAGCATAGGTGCAGAGAGGTGCCAGGCGGTAATTCAGAGCAGTATATTTAGAGTGCTATTCATGTCACCAGTGGAAAAATTACTTCTGAAGCTCATTAGTAACCTCACTTCTTCTTGTTTAGTCACTAAGTCGTGTCTGATTCTTTGTGACCCCATGGACTGTAACCTGCTAGGCTCCTCTGTCCATGGGCTTTCTCAGGCAAGAATACTGGAGTAGGTTGCCATTTCCTTCTCCAGGGGATCTTCCCAGCCCAGGGATCAAACCCACGTATCCTGCATTGGCAGGTGGATTCTTTACCCCTGAGCCACCTGAGAAGCCCAACTAGGTCACATTTTTCCATCAGCTGCCCTGTCTGTTTCACTGGTGGGGGGACCGCCTGTAAATGTGAGGTCCTGATTTCTTTCGCTGGACTTCACTCTCCTCAACTTTGTAGAATCATGGCCGTTTGTACTCTTGTTTGCTGACCACACTCTTAACAGTTTGTGTTCGCCTGTTACATGGTGCATGGTCCATCATACCCAGCCAAGTCAGCTCACCCCTCAGGCCTGCTTCGTCACACCAGCACTGCCACATGAGTCCACTCCTGATAGCAGCTCCTCTTGTTGGTATACTGTTCATGTACTGCTCTGACGGCTTCCCTTGTGGCCCAGCTGGTAAAGAATCTTCCTACAATGTGGGAGACCTGGGCTGGGAAGATCCCCTGGAGAAGGAAAAGGCTTCCCACCCCAGTGTTCTGGCCTGGAGAATTCCGTGGACTGTATAGTCCATGGGGTCACAAAGAGTCAGACACAGCTGAGCGACTTTCACTTGTCACGTGCACTACTCCGAACAGTACTTAACTCTGGGTGCCGCAGTTTAGGAGACACTTGACACGCTGGAGACCATCCAGATGAAGGTAACTAAACCGCGGCGTCCACGAACAGACCGTCGTTTTACAGGACGACCTCAGCCCCTTCTGGCTTCATGTCTTGCACTCTCTCTTCAGGTAGCCTGAGTTCAGCTCATGCTAAATCATCCTGTCTCTCAAATGTGGGTCTTCTTTCAGATTTTCATTCTTTTGCACAGACCTTTTCCATGTCTCTTGGCAGTGAGTTCCTACTTTAACTTCAAGACCCAACTCAAAACGTTTTTTCCAAAAGAACAGCATGTATATTATCTATGGTGAATCAGATCACTAGCCCAGGTGGGATGCATGAGACAAGTGCTCGGGCCTGGTGCACTGGGAGGACCCAGAGGAGTCGGGTGGAGAGGGAGGTGGGAGGGGGGATCGGGATGGGGAATACGTGTAACTCCATGGCTGATTCCTGTCAATGTATGACAAAACCCACTGAAATATTGTGAAGTAATTAGCCTCCAACTAATAAAATAAAATTAAAAAAAAAAAAAAACGTTTTTTCCTCCCTTAAATATCCCTTAACCTTTGCTAGTTATTTTACCTCTGGGTTTTTGCAGAACTTATACATGGCCAGATTATGCATCAATCAAACTATAATCCCGTCCAAGGGTCACCAGACCTTTTCTGCAAATGACCATATAGAAAACACTTCAGGTTTTGTGGATTTTGTGTGTTTCTCTCTAGCACAATAGCTCACCTTTGCTTTAAGTACAAAAAACAGTCACAGATAATATGTAAGTGAACGAGTTTGACTATATTCCAATAAAACTTTACACGGAGACTAAAATTTGAATTGCACATCATGGTCATGTCAAGAAACATTCTTTTGACAACCCTCCCCCAACCATTTAAAAATATGAAAGCCATTCATAATTCCTGATCTATGCAGAATCAGGCAGCAGGTTAGATTTGGCCCACTGGCCATAGTTTGCCGACCCTGGATCTAATCAGTCTGTTTATTCTTTCAATCACTCATGCATTCATTCATTTATAGAATAAATACCCATTTGCTGGATGCCTAGGCACTATTGATACAGGGGTGAGAGAGACAGACATATTATGAAGACAGAATCTTCTGTGTTAGACTGTGCTTGCTGAATTCAGACTTTCTATTGCATCTCTGACCCCCAAGAATAGTACATTTCCTGGTACATTTTGAGATGTAGTAATGAATGATTCAACAAAGGGATGAACAAAGGAATAAGCAATTATTTCTTTGCTAATTATTTCTCCTGTGACTTATGATTATGCTGTCTTATAATGTAAATGTGAAAGAGAAATGCTGCTAAAGACAAGTGAGTGATAGTTTTTTTTTTCTTTTGTTCTAAGTGATAAATTTTTAACAAAGGTTATTTTGGAAAGATCTTCGTTGAGTCTAGATATGAGGGTAAAATTTACACTTTGTCTGTTTTGTTGATAAGAGCGCCATCAAAGTGATGTAGTTTAAGATGTATTGCTATTCTATGTGATAAATCATCTATATGATTTTTGGTCTGAACGTTCTAATTAGCATTTAACTTATAATACAGTCGTAAGGTAGATGGATAACTGATGGAAGGGAAGTTTTTAACTAAAGGGACATTTTCTCTCATTTGAATGTGCTGGATGACATCTTTATATCCTGCAAAAGGTGTATTTTAAGAATTAAAACCTTAGGTTGAGTTACGGTAGCACATAAGTATCGAAGATTTGTTTACTCATAGAGATTAGCTTCTCTCTTAAATAGCTCATTGCATTTATGTGGTTTTTCAAAGTATTAACATACAGCCTTCAAATACTTGTTACTTCAAGTAGTTTTAATCATGAAAATGTGATAATGCTTATTTTCTTTTTATAGGCGAGATAAACTTTGGATTTGCATGGAGTTTTGCGGAGGTGGTTCCTTACAGGATATTTATCATGGTAAGACCAAAGTTATATGTTAAAAAGATTAAGTAGAATTTCTTAAAATACAGGTATTTACTATACTAAACATCAATATTTTGTGGAAAGTATGTTTTATCATTATACTGTATGGATACATAAGGAAATTTAAGATATAACAGGCGAAAGGAGCATTTGCTTTCTAAGTTAGAAAGCTGCATGCAGTGGAATTATATGCTAATACTAAAGAAGGCATTTTATACATAGTTAGTTCAGTTGGAATAGGAAACAGGAAATGATAGATTTTCCAGAAGTGTTTAGAAGGCATAATGAAAAAAGTGGGCTTTAAGTTGGTCTTTAAAAGATCGGTGAACTTTGGGTACAAAGAAGAGATAGATGTACGCTTCTGGGGGTGAAGCAGCAGCACAGTGACATGAAGGTGTGATTCGAGATCACTCTCACTGTCTGGGGTGTATCTGGGATCAGATCCAGAGCCTTGAAAGCCAGAAGGAGGGACTTACAGGTAGTCTAGTGGCTAAAACTCATTGCTTCTACTGCAGGGGGCATGGGTTCGATCCCTGGTCAGGGAACTTTAAAAAAAAAAAGGCCAGAAGGAAAAACATGAGAATATTGAGTATTTCTGCTTTATGAAAAGTTACTTATTTTCTGAGAATATTTTTTATTAAGGGTGGCTATTCTATTTGAGAATTTTTTCCTTTTTATTAATAGCATTTTGATTTCAAAGGTTCAGTGAAAATTGGAAAATATTTGGCACCATTTTGCATTACAGACCATGGTTTTTCTGGAAGTTTGTTATAAATTTTAAAAACTATTTTCCCTTTTTATTGTCTTCATTTGGACTAATTTCTCTACTATGGTTTCCATACTTACTGATTTAATTTCCTTCTTTCTAAAGTTTTTTTTAGCTAAGTCTCCTGGTGGTAAACTCAGTCTTTGATCCTCATTCTTAAATGATAGATTAAGTAGACATAGGCACATTTTCTCCACTGAGGGATGTTCTCTGTCAGCATTTCAAAGATTCTGGAGCATTGTCTTCTAGTTTCTGTAGTTGTTGGTACCTTCTGCTAACTATTGATCCTTTGCAGGTAATCTTCCTTTCTAATTACTTTTAAGATTTTTCTCTTCATTTCTGGTGTTTCTATTATCTAAATGTAGATTACTTTTCCTGCTTGGAACTTAAAGTACTTACCTGTGAGATTTTAGTTCTTTTATCAGATCTGACAATGGCTAATTACTGTCTCTTCAAATAGTTTCTCCTTCAGTTTCTCTGATTGCTCCTTCTAGAATTTCCATTCCATGTCTCTTAAAGTCACCTTCATATTTTCCAGTCTTTAGTCCCTCAGAACACTGAGGATACTCATAGCCATCTTCCAGTTCACTGATTGTACACATGTGATAAGTACATCCATTAGGTTTTAATTTTTGGTGACTGTGTTTTTCATATCCAAAAATTGATTCTGTTTCATGTCTCCTTCAGTTTTTTGTCTTATTCTTTTCTTGTAACTTTTCATCCATTCTTTTATATCTTTAGTTTTTTGAAGCATACTTATTTTTTAGTCTTAGATTGCGTCATAATTTCATCAGATATGTATGATTGGTCTTAGATGTCTGATTCTTCTTTCTTCATTAAGAAGCAAGAAAGCCGATTTTTACAGAAATAGGTTGCCATGTTATCTTTCCATATCAACCTTCTGATGGAAATAACATAGTAATATGAATTTGTTGGTACTGATTTGTTTATGAAGAATCTATGGAAGATATAATTTTGTATTAACTTGGGTGCTGTCAGACATACATACTGAGAGAGAATATACATGCTTATACACAGCTCCAAAGCCTCTTTCTCTCCATTCACTCCTTTGATTTCACCTAGGTCCTACCAAATAGCCTCCTCATGCCTAGGTATACTTCTCTTTGGCTGTGGTCTGCAGTGCTGTCTACTCACATAACCGTATAAAACGTGTACTTCCACTTCTCTGTGTGTGTCTGTCTGTTTCCTCCTCTCCTTTCTCTCTCTCATCATTTTGTCATTCCATCGGGAGTGGTATAAAATATCCTGGATTACCTTGTTTGGTCAAAGAGATGTTCTACTTCTCTAATAACCACAGTGCTTATGGTGTTTTTGTTTGTTTCTTTGCTGGCATATACAAATTATATTTTGATTCATTATACAATTTTTTTATTAAAGCTGCTTTTAAAAAATCATTTCTGTTTATTTCTAAAGTACCATTAAGTGAATTTTTATATTTTTTCTTACTGTCCTTAATTCCATCATCTACTCAGTATGATTTTCTTAAATTTAAATCTTCTTGAAAGGTGAACCGTGTTAGTTATCTGTTGCTGTGCAACAATGATCTTAAAATTCGTTGTCTTAAAACAAACGTTTGTTATCTGACAGTTACGAAGGGTCAGGAATTAAGACCGGCTTAATTGGGTGATTTGCCTTGTAGGACAGGCCAAAACACACGTAAGACATTTGGTCCATGCTAACAGTCCTTGCAGTTTCACCCTGTGCAGTGAGCATATTTGGTTCATGCCGCATGGTTTTATACAGGACCTGATGTCAATCATCTTATTAGCATGGACCAAATGCCTTAAGGACATTGTGGGCAGGACCAAATAGGAACAAATACCAAGAGCCTTTTGGTGTGGATCGAAAGTCTTACGGAGGTTTTAGGCAGAACCAAATGTCTGCTAAAATGGGTGATTTTGGTTCATGGTCACTCATGAAGTTGTAGTCAAACTCTTGTCTGGAACTGTAGTCATCTGAAGGCTTGACTAAGGTTGAAGGATTTACTTTCTAGATAATTCACTTACATCAATATTAGCAGGAGGTCTCAGTTCCTTACCATGTAGATTTTACCATAGGACAGCTTGAATCTCTTCATAAGATGGCAACTGACTTCTCCCAGAAGAAATGATCCCGAAGAGCAAGGAAGAAGCCACAAACTTTTTATGATGTAGTCTTAGAGGTTGTATTCTGTCACTACCATTACCGTTTGTTCTTTAGAAGCAAGTCAGTTTTGTCCAGCCCACATTCAGGAAGGGAATTAAGTTGCAACTCTTAAGGGGGCTGTATCAAAGAATTCATGGACATATTTTTGACCACATGGCTGGGGGCAATAGGGCAAATCCTTCTCCTCTCCTTTTGCTTACTTTTCTTTGCAGAACTAACATTAGAACTTTATACTGTTGCAACATAATAGATTTTTTGGTCTCTGTTTTTCATTGAACATTTTTCTTTCTGTTTGATGTTGTCCTTTAACAACTTTCTAAACTCTGTTAAATCATTTATGTTGAATTCTTTTACTCATTCATTTCATAATTTTGAGATCATCTTCAGTGGGAGTTCCATATGACTTTAAAGAGTGTGTCCTTTTGACAATGTTGGATTCTTTTCCCCAGGTCTCCATTGGCCTCGTTGTTTTCGATATATATTTGAACTCTAAACCTCAGTGACAAAGAGGCCTTATGAATTCCAAGGGAAGATATTTTTTTCCCCTGTCCAGATCCCAAGCCTTGACACATCCCTAGTCATCTCCTGGTGCTTGTCTGCTATTTTAATGAGGATGTAGCCTTTGAGGATTCTGGTTTTATGTGGGTGTTTGTTTTAACTCTTCCTTTGCCAGCCTATAACCTTTTCTTCTGTGCCCATGTAGGGGATAAAACTAACACCCTAGATACAAGATTGGCCTTCTCCTAAGAGACAGCTAGAATATTTGACATTTTTACAATTCTGTCTTTCATTTTTCTTTTTGCTTTTGGCTTCTGGGGAAGTCTCTTACTATTTATAAGCTTAGCTTAAAATTTATTAAAAATTATTTTAAAATGTTTACCTAGTGTTACTTTCAGGGTTTTCAGGTTATCTTATTTGTCATATTGTGGGAACAGACTTGTCAAGGAGGCCTTTCTTACTGGATGAGAGTAGGCTTATAAGCCACAGAAATTAGTTACTATATGGTTTATCCTCAGACACTGAAATTTAGCCTTGTGTTCCAAAAGAATCTAAGTGAAATAGATTCTTCTCTCCCACAGTTGTAAAATACAAGCAGTCTGAGCTACACATTTTTACAAAACGGTTAAGTTTGTGTAAGTGGGAGATCACTATCTAGTATATGATTTCATCACTGGGATTTAACTCAATTTCTGGAATAGTTTCTCCCACCTAACTTACTTCTTATATTCTAAAGTGATTTAATAGTGAAAAAGAAAAAACTGTTTAAATGTTTTTCATAGTCAGCAGATGCACACAGAGGAAATACTATTCAAATATTATGATATGATTAAACTATATATATATATAATATATATAGAGAGAGAGAGATGGAAAGATGTCCGTGATAAGTGAAAAAGGCAAGTTCCAGAATTGTATGTGTAATATGATTCCATTTATGTTTATGTGTGTGTGCACCGCCTACCTGCGCTATATGAAACATCTGTGTATAAAGTCATCTGGTAGAGATAGGCCACCCTGTTGATTTTGTTTATTATTGAGTAATAGTGGTTTGGATCAGGAAGAGACCTATCTCTGTTGATTGAAATTTTTTATAGTGAACATGTGTTACTCTTATATCTATAAAGCAAATAATTTTAGGGGAAAAGTATTATTTTTAACTTAGCCAATAATTCATGTCTTGTCAGTTGTTTTTTTTTTTTAAGTTTTAATAAAAACTAGTTAGACATCTTGGCTGTGCTTTCTTTAACATTTAAGAGGTATTATGATCAGGTGTAAAAAATGAAAATGGAAATTAATTTCATTGACTATTTCACTGTTTTATTCATTCTGCGAACATTTACTCAGTAGCCTTTCCATGCCAGGCACTGTTCTAAACACTGGGGATACAATGAGCATATCAGATTTTTTTTAATTCCTGCCCTCATGGAGCTTACATTTCAGTAGAATTTAAATATATTAAGTCTGTTGCTTAGTGGAACTTTTACAACTTTGTCTTTTATTGAAAAAACACACTTTGAGTAATTTTTAATAAAATTAATTTTATTAATTTTTTCCTCTTATAGTAACGGGACCTCTCTCAGAACTGCAAATAGCATATGTTAGCAGAGAAACACTACAGGTAAATTCAATGCTAATTGAAAAGTAATGTTCTTTATTAAACTAAATGTTTGATTATTGTGTATAACCTGTTAAGTAGAATAAGGATTAAATATTCCAGTTTGGAAAATTCTTGAATTTGCAAATTATATTTGCAAATAAACTATTTAAAGCTCTAGTATGATAATATACCTCCTAAAATTGGATTTACTTATTCATTTTTATATATCTCTTAGTACCAAAGAAAGTCTTGAAAATTACACACTCTTATGGAATTGAAACTGATTTTGATACTAATTGGATATTTATTTTTAAAATGTTATTTCAAACTGAGCAGAGTTTAGTGAAAATTATTTGTCTTAAGAAAATTAGCAGTTCAGAGTGAGCTCTGCCTCTTTCATTTTCTAGATTCTTTTATCCATTTGGATATTCCAGTAAAATAAAGTGATTGTCCCTAGAGCTTTCTGTGATGAGTAAATAAGTAAGAGAGACTACTACTCAGTTAACCACTTTAAATCGTAGAGAGTTTTTTGTAGTAAAGTCTTATTACTGTTTCTGCCTTTTTTTTGTTTTGAAACTCCAGGGATTATACTATCTTCACAGTAAAGGAAAAATGCACAGAGATATAAAGGTACATGTCATATGTTTACTTAATGGCCCTCTTCTTAAAATATTCTGATCAAACTGAGCCAAATTGTCTCAGTTATTCTATTTGATGAATTTGTTGTCTTAATATGTTACTATAATAAAGTTGAGTGATGCTTTGAAGATTTTCATTATTTTTATATAGCAACTCTATTGAGATACAGTTTACATACCACCAAATTCACACCATTAAAGAGTACAATTGTGGATTCATGTTTCAGTAACATATTTTATTTTGTTTGTAGTTATTTATTTATAAAATGTAAATTAGGTCCATAACTTCCATTAATTTACAGACTTTAGGAAGTTTCTGGTTGGCCAAAATGTTTGTTCAGGTTTTTTTCTGTAAGATGTTTAGTAAATTTTGGCAGTCTTAAGGAACTGTCTTTAATAATGTATCAAGATGGATAAATTAAACCTTGACCTTTTCTGCTAGTCTTTACCTGGCAGGAGAGAGTAGGTACAACAGACGTGCTTGGTAAAACCCCCCTGTGGTAGGACGCTGAGGTTATTGCCCAAGATAACTATCTCCTTTCTTCTTCCTTATCCACCTTACCTCCTGCTTTTTCATTCCCCCTTTTGTTTCCTGAGGTTTTCTCTAACAGAAAGGTTCTAGCCCTTTTGGGGGGAGGGGTGGATCATGTATTCTTTGAGTCTCTGATGAAAGCCACGGACTCTTTCCTCAGAAAATGCGCTTATGCATATACCTTCAAATAGTGCATGAAATTTCAGTGGATTCTCAGATCACCTGCTGAGATCCTCTGCTCTAAGTATGGTTCGTAAGCCACTTGAAAGACATAAGAAAAGAGCCTTGGATTCAAAGGTAGGAGGGATCCTAAGAAGATAAGTAAATCAAGAAAGATTCTGTCATTGGCACTTCAGTGACCTGGAAGAATTGATAGATTTTTGTTGGAAATGGAGGTTGGAATGCTTTCTAAGCAGAGGGAACAGTGTGGGCAAAGATACAGAGATCAGAAATTGTGCGGTCATTTTAGGGATTGTAAAGTCTGCATCTTATAGATTGAAGAGAAGAAAATGTAGGAGAGTGTTAAGAGATGGGGTTGGCCAGGAGGTTTGGTGCTCCATTATGCAAGAACTTATGTTCTGGACTCCAGAGTTTGGGCCTGATTAGGTCGCTTCTGGCCATTGCCACTATTTCTCCCTGTCTAAGCCACTATTATATCTCACCTGAACTTATGGAATAGCCTTCTAACTGATCTTCCTGCTCCCATTCTTGAGTGATCCTACAGTCAGTTCTCTACCTCACAACCAAAGTGACCTTTTTAACCCACATCTTTTCACCCTTCTGCTTATAAACTACCATTGACTTCCCATGATACTCCATACATATTCAGATTTTTTAACGTGACCATTAAAATTATGCATGATCTGGCCCCTGCTTTCCTCTCTGACCTCATTTCACACGTCTCTTCACTTTCTTTACTCATTCTGTTCTAGCCACACTAAACTTGCAGTTCTTGGAACATGTCAAGTTCATTCTGGTCCCAGGACTTTGTATTTGCTGTTACTGGAGTGGTCTAGATTTTAGCATGACTCTTACCCTCTCTTCATCTGAATCTCTGTGTAATTATCACTGCCTTAGAAAGGCCTTTTCTTCCAGCTTTATCTTCAGAGTACTTACCCGTATCTGTCTTTGAACCATTTGTTGGTTCATTCATTCATTTGTATGATGTGTGTGTGTGTGTTCATTTTTAGATTTTCTTTCTCTCCTACTTGGATGTCAGCCCCATGAGAGCTGTAACTTTTTTGTTACTATAACCCCAGAGCTTAAAATAGCATCTGATTGCTGGTAGTCTCTCAGGGAGAGAGGGATAAATGGGTGTGTAGATGGATGGATGGACGGAAGGAAGCATCATAACTACAGGTGACATGATATAAACTGTAATTTAAAAAAATTAATCTGGAGAGAACAAATTGAAGACTCTGCAAGAGTCTAGATTGCTAGGGCCTAATTCAAGTTGAAATCACTACTTAATTTTTTTTTCCTTTTTCTCATCTCTCCCATTACTCCTTAGAGCTGCAGTAATATCAGGGGGTGCAAATTTTGGTTATTTCTTCCTCTTTGGGGTGTGGGAAGGGATATCCTGATATTTTTTCCCGAAACTTACTCTTATATAATTGATTGCATCCTGAACCATAGAGGCTGCTTGCTTTTGCTTTCTCATTTAAAAGTTGCCCAGAGAGGAGGGGGATGAAGCCTATAGTACCTTTGGGAGGCAGTATTTCTATTTAACATTTTAATTGGACATACTTTAAATCATAAGTCATATTTCTAGGTCTGAGGCTGCCATTTGTTATTTTAAATGTGTATGTTTAATGTATTATATGTGCAGTCTGATAAAATGTTTCCTACTTTAACTAAAATGTTCTCACTTTGAAGGGAGCTAACATTCTATTAACGGATAATGGTCATGTAAAATTAGGTAAGTAAATTTGAGCTTCATCACTTACACAAATTTATTTCAAAGCAGAGTAAGTTTGTTTTCCTCTGTAGGACTAGGTTTCCCCTTTCTCAGCAGTGTCTATATATTTTTAGGTAGAAATTTCATTGCAGGACATAGCATATATAATCTCTCTGTATCTGTTTCCTCGTCTCTTAAATGGGAATCAGATTTGTCCTTCACATATGACAGATTTGTTGTAAATAATGATTGATGACATAATGAATAGTGAAATAATATACCTTGAAAATTCTTTCACCTCTAACCCTAAAGGAATGGGACTTCTAGTAAGAAATCTGTACAAAATTACCCTGTAACTAAAAAACAAGGCAAACAGACAAAAGCAAAAAATCAATAATGCCAAAAACCCTACCTACTTATGTAAGCTTTTAAAATAAAACACAGTATTAACTTACTGTGTTATAAGAATGTAATTAGATTATACATTCTAGAATGTAATTATAAGAATGTAATTTAGATGCTTAATGGGCTTTTATTTTGTAACTTTCGGTTGTCACCTGATGATTAAAGCAGTTCAAAACCTAAATTGTAACTTAATTTGAAAGTTTAAGATAGGAAACATGTACAGTATAGTAACTTTATAAAATTGTATCTGTTAGGTTTGAAACAATTATTTTGAAGTACATGCCACTATAAAACAAATCAAAATTCAAATATTTATTTTCTAAAAATAAGATAAAACTATTTTGATCTATAGCCTATAATAGGACTAAGCAAATTTAAAAGTACAGTAATTTGCATTAAAAAATTTCCTGTCACCTCTATATATGAGGAAAGCAGCTATCTAACTATTGATGGCTTAGTGAACAGTTTCCATCTGCAATTTAATGTTTTGTGTCAGTATTATGTGCCTTAGAGACCTCCTATATATGTGTGTGTGTATATATATATATATATATCTTAGTTTGTAAAGATTTATAAATCATTCGTTAAAAAACTAGAAAATATAGAACTCAACATACTTAATAGCAACATAAAAATAAACTGACATAAAGATAAATTTCTTGATAGTGATTGGTATTGGTATTAGAATGTATTGCCAAGGTAAGATTTTTAGAGAAAGTCTGTTTCAATGTCATTTCATGGTAGATTTGCCAGTAGAGATTTATTTATTTATTTTTTTAATGTCAGCTGTCATGTGTATGGCAGGAAATGAGTGGAATGTATTCCTACTTAAGGTCCCTTCCAACGACTTTCCTTGAGTTTCAGGTCCTGGGAATTAGAAATTATAACATTAAGTCTGGCAGCTTAGAGTCTCTCAGTTGTTTCTTCATCAGAATTATTGATCTTGACTTTTGTTGTCGTTTGTTTCACGTGGGGATATATGGGAATCCACATGGCTATCATACACCATATTTTGTGATATTTTAATGCTAGTCCACTTAAAGATTTTAGAGTGATGTTTGAGAATGTGTCATTTCTATGAAATTAATGAAAATATTGAAAAATTTTCATGTTACTTTAATTTTACTTTCAGTTTTATTTTCTAAATATTTCTCTCTTTTTTTTAATAGCTGATTTTGGGGTGTCTGCTCAGATAACAGCTACGATTGCCAAACGGAAGTCTTTCATTGGTACACCATACTGGTAATTTTATTTTGATTGATAATTTAGCTTTCTGTTTTTCAATCATTATTGTATTCAGTGTTTATTTAAAAATAGACTGAATGGTCTAAAACAGATTAAGGAGGTCATCAACAGGCTAAGTAATTTAGGCGTATACACTGTGGATGAATTACATAATCATTGAATATTCTACCATGTTATTTTTCATTAAGTTGCAAAGGCATTAAAGATTGATGTGGCTTTTAGAAAACCTGATACAAACCTGATAGTTCCAGTTTTGCCCCCAAAAAACCCTCAGCTCTTGGTCCTACACATATTATATGTATTTTCATAGATCAGTCTGTATTCTGATGAATTTTTCAACATTATAATATTCATAGTATTCTCTTGCTCAAAACTTTTTGAACCAGCTAGTTGGAAGGAACCTAGTCATCAATAAAGTGATAATTGGCTTACATTAAATTTTACTTATTTCTGGGGTTCTTGGCTTGCTCATTGGTCTTTTCCTCTACACACTCTTAGATTTGTCCTTCCTCCTATTTGCCACATCATTTACTATTGTTTTACTTCTGTCCAAATATGTCTTCTAGATTTTTCAAAGATGCCATGTTTATATTTCTCTTTTTGTTCCCTTTTTGAGGTTAATTTCCGAGAGGAATAAGAGATTAAAGAGTTATCTGTTACAACTCTTTTTAGGTACTCTGTCTCCTCAGTTTGATTCTAAACATCTGGAGGAGGTCTCATTCAGTCTCCAGGATCAGACATGATTCTCCTCCAACTCTTCAACTCTCTCTCTAATATCATGTCTTTCCCACCTAAACTCTAGGGATGGAGAATATTTACAGAATCTCTCATTCACTGAGGTTAGCAGTTATTTCAGTTAATCAAAAACAGTCTGTGATGTTGGCAAATCTCAAAATTAATACACTACACATGTACCTTAAACATTTTATTTCAATTTAAGGTGAGTGTACTTTTTTTTGGCAGGGGACAATCTTCTGATATAGAATCAAGGCCTTTTCTTTGTGCAGATAACTTGTTAGATGTATGCTTTTTAGTTTGTGTTTCTGTAAAGTCTAGTGAGAGCCCAGCCAGTCAGGTTTGTTGAGGTATAAATGTAACATTTAGGTGTACCATTCTATGAATGTTGAGAAACTCTGTGGTTGTGAAAAATGCCACCACAATCACTGTAAAACATAGGTTTCCATCACCCAGAAAAGTTTCCTTTTGTCCCCTTTTTATAAATTATTTTTGCCCATCTCTAACCTCTGGCAGCACCTGATCTGATTTTGTCTCTGCAGTTTCGCCTTTTCCCCCAGTGTCATGCAAACGGAATCATGCAGTCTGTACCCTTCCTAATATTCTATGGCTGTCCTGTTCGTAACCTGGTTTGCCAGGGTTTTTTGGTTTTTCATCTTTAGAAACTTGTCTTCAAGAATCTTTTCTAAAGCATACATTTTCATTTTCATGACAACTTATTCTTTTTACCTTCATAATAACTTAGTTTTTATAATACTTAATTAAATTACATATTCATAGTAACAGATGTAACAAACAGGATCACAGATGACTCAGTTGGCTGTGGTAAGGATGCAACCTCACTGGCAGGAGTAGAAGTGCGCAGGGTGGAATCTGTCACTCATTTTTTTGTAGAGGAAGAGGGAGCCTCACCTGTGAGCTTGTTAAAGTGCTGGCTGTGTGCACCTGCGTCCTCTAGGGCATTTCCACAGCTGCCTGGAACCTAGTCGTCAATGAAGTTACAACCATCATCCTTAAAAATTCACTTTTCTTAGGATTATCTGCATAGTCATAGGAGCTACTTTAAAGTTAAAAACCATCTTAAGATGGTTTTAGGTCCTTTAGGTCCTTTAGGTTTAAGGAGTTTTATTGTTTGTTTCTTAACTGGGACTTTCCTGAAATAATACCAGGAAAATAAACATTCTTGTAAGGCTGCCTAGCTAAATCATACTTTTTTTTTTAATCATACTTTTGATACATAAGAGTTGAAGTATTTATTTCATGTAGTTATTTTCAGAACTACTGCTTAGGATTTGAAATTTTTTATATTTGAAAATCAGTGTATTTAATAAAAAATAGATTTATAGAGATAGAAAGAGACTAAAGTTGAAAGAAACAAAAAATTTACTGAATTTAGGTAACTTTCCTTTGAGTAAATACATTTCTTTGAAAAAAGCAGATACTCATTTTTATAACTTTCCACCACCAATTAAGTTTATAGTAAATACTAGTTAAGTACTAAATCAAGATTCTTGGTGCCCTGGTAAATAGTTTTGATCAAGTGAAAACAGTCAGAGACCAGATGGTTATTGATGTAAAAAGGAAGAGCTAAAAATGATAAATTATTTATTACAGTATGTTATTTCTCTATAGAATTTTGCATATACAGAGGAAGAGAGATTGGGGTTTGGATAAATTTAGTAGATGTTGCTCTATTACATTTGTAAATTGTTATAAACCTTTATATGAAATAGCTAACTTAGCAAAGTAACAGATGAGAAACCAGTAAGGGGCTTGGGATGGAGTCTTATGAGATGTTGCCATCTCATCTTATGAGATGTCACGATCTTGGGAAATACGAGCCATCTTAAGTACTACATATTTATTTTTCAGATGTCAAGGTCTAAGTAGGCCTCAGCTTACACAGTGATGGTTCCATGTGTCTGGTGGGTATAGTAAACAGTTTTTTCTTTTCTGGACTATTTCCTTCAGGATGGCTCCAGAAGTCGCGGCTGTTGAGAGGAAAGGGGGGTACAATCAGCTGTGTGACCTCTGGGCGGTGGGGATCACTGCCATAGAACTCGCCGAGCTGCAGCCGCCTATGTTTGACTTGCACCCGATGAGGTCAGTGTGCCAGACCTGAAGAACGCTGTGCTTGAGTCAAGGTCCCGTCCCCCTCCCAATAGTATTTATCATGCCATGACCAAATAACATTCTTAGTTTTGCTTCCCCTTATTTGGGAATAGTAGTAGTAGAATTAATGTCATATACTAAAGTATGCAGTCTTAAAATGCTGTGTAATGATTGTTGATTTTTCAGAGCGTTATTTCTAATGACAAAAAGCAATTTTCAGCCTCCTAAACTGAAGGATAAAATGAAGTGGTAAGTATTTTTGTGCTATTTACTTTTATAGTCATGAGCAAAAAAACAGAATTGAAATTTTAAAATCTGATTTTCAAAATTTCTTAGGTCAAATAGTTTTCATCATTTTGTGAAAATGGCACTTACCAAAAATCCAAAGAAAAGACCTACTGCTGAAAAGTTACTGCAGGTATTTTTTTCTGCCCTGAAAAATGTCTTTTTTCAAAAGGTAAGATGCCACTTAATCGAGACTTCTAATAAGTACTATGTTGTTTTATTTTTATAGCACCCATTTGTCACACAGCCTTTGACACGATCTTTGGCAATTGAACTGTTGGATAAAGTGAATAATCCAGATCATTCCACTTATCATGATTTTGATGATGATGATCCTGAGGTAGGAACTGTTTTTACCATTTTTACCAAGTGGTATATGTAATGTTTGTGTATATAAGTATATACATCTTGGAATCAGTTTGCTTAAGGTCTGGGTCTAATTTAAATAAACTCTTGAGGAAGGAAATAACCCCTTGATTTTGCCTGTCCTAGAGAAGTCATGAGCTGAGTTTTTTCTGTTGACTACTTTGGAAGACTGTTTTCTGAAAATATTAAAGGTAAAGGCTGCATTGCAGGCAGGAAGGTCCAATAGTAAAGGCAGAATCATCTAATCCACTTCTTGAAATTACTCTAGTTATTTTAAAGTAGTCATTTTAGATGAAGTTGCCAAATAAATAATCCATTGTAAAAGAGAATGCAAATGGGAACCACCTATACAAGATGTTAGAATATACACAAAATTTCTGTTCTGTTTTCTTCTCAAAAAGAATCCATGTACAGTACTTCATGAGTTATTAGTGGTTAGTGGGAAGTATAGGGTTGACTTTGTTGGTGACTAATACCCTAATTGTCTGCTGTATTTATCCAGTGTAATTAGAGAATTAATTAACCCTAGTGTGATGGGAGAATAGATATAAAAGGAAGCTTTCACTTTGGTTGGCATATGTAACATTCCTAACTCAGCTAGTAATTGTGACACCAAAGATCAACTCATATATGTTACATGTCAGAATTCTGTTAGTGATTATGTAGCTGAGGTGGATAGTCTTGAACTTGACTGGCTTTTAGAAGGTACTTAAAATGGTGTAAATTTCAGCAATGATACTGAAGAAACTATGGCTCTCAGTGGTCAGAAAGATGGTCTCAGCTTATCTTAGGTCAGAGAACCTTTCTATCATTTCACCACTATCCTAACTTACATTTAAACAACTGTAAATAAGCCACTGTCCTTTTGTTTAAAGGTCTGGAAAGACATTTGGAAATTTAAAAAACTTTAAAATTATTAAATATTATTGACTTTATACTAGGTAGAAATTGGGTTTTATTGTTTTGCTTTATAAATTCTTCTTTAATTTAATATATAGGTGTTTCCTTGATTTGGATGGTAGTAAAGGACTGTAAAAATGATCAAGTGAGCTGAAATCCTGCAAAGCAATCTAAATTGTCCATAAGGAAAATTATAAGTGTTTTGTGATCTTAAAAAATTTTTGTCAGAAAATTAAAATCTCTCTTATTGTCAGTTTTAAATGTATAGAGAAGTGAGAAATAGTAAAACTAATATTTTATTTAGTACATTGTGACATATTAGAACCTGTGAGAATTGTTTCTTTTCTTTGTTTAAATAAAAAGAAAACACTTCGGTGAATTATGTCACTATCAAGTGGTCTGTTTATTGAGTAGATTGCAGTGTCTGCCTTCTTCTTGTCATTTAACTTCATGACACAGGGCAGGTATTTTTATGCTTTGGTGAATGTCATTTTCCTAAATTGAGAGTGCCTCTAGCATTTTATCCTTTGAACTTTCAATGTATGAAATAATCTCCGTATTCTGTGATGTGAAATTTTTTGCCCCTTCTTCTAGGGCGTCTTCATCCTTTTTATCAGAGCTTCTTTCCTCACTGTCTCAGGGTCGCCTTCACTGAGCTGCCGTGGCTGTGTGTCTGCAGCCTCTTGAACAGTGGCAGTGGCAGCATGCTCACTATTGTCTGTTTTATCTTGTACTTTCATTTCCAACATTAATCCAGAGTGAACACTTTCTATTTCTTTGCAGCAGTTTTATCTTTGTTGGCTAATTCCTTCCTTCAGTTGCGAGTTTTTGTAAAAATGTCACTTGAGTATATTATCCCCGGGAGACAGGGAAACACAGCTACACACTTTGCTGTCTGTGCATGAGTTGAGTTAACAGATGCTCAGGGATCGGTCACAGATGGACTTTGAAAGCAGTGATGTGATTAGCCACTGATCATGATGTACTTCTGTTATTATAAACAGACCATAAATCGTCTTGCCTGGTAGCTTAGTCAGTAAATAGTCTGCTTGCAGTGCAGGAGGCCCGGGTTCAATCTCTGGGTCAGGAAGAGCGATCCTCTGGAGAAGGAAATGGCAACCCACTCGAGTATTGTTGCCTGGAGAATCCCATGTGTAGAGGACCCTGCTGGGCTACAGTCCATGGGGTCACAAGGAGTTGGACACGACTGACTAACACACACACATAAATCTATAGTCACTTGTGGACTGAAGAGCTCACAGTGAAGTTTCTGTCGTGTGCAGTTACAATCAATATACTGGATGTTGATAAGATACTAATATACTGAATAACATATAATTAATAATTTATAATATACAATTAGTATATTGGTGACTAAAATTTGAATCATGTTGTAGAGGACTAGTATAATTTAACTGTATTATAGTAACTGAAATTCGTGCGTATCGAGATTCAGGACATGGACTACCTGTACTCTTCCAGTGCATTAGATGCTGCACTGTTGTATCACTTTATCCTGTTTACTTGCTGTGCTGGATTATAAAGTCCTTTAAAATGTGTTTAAAGAGGAGAAATAATAAACCAAATGTAGAAGAAAGCTGTAGAATAAAGACTGTTCTGAAATTTTCTCATATGGCAGAGAAAGAAATTTCTCCTTATCAAGACTGTGTTATTGGTGTTATAATTATAGGTTAAGGATGGGGGTAGCTTTTCTTCTGACCACAGTTTAAGATCTTTTTATTTTTTTATCACTTTCCCCAGAGAAATTTATAGTAATTTATACATATATGCTACAGTATATGTTATGCATAGAAGGTAATATCTTATTATAGGTAATATCTTATTATTATAATAAGTCTTATTATTTGTAAATGATTTGTAACTGCTAAATGCTGTGTTGTCTCTCAGAATTTGAATGTGTTTAGTATTTCAGCACTTGCTGATACTGTATATATATTGTGGAAACTGAATTCTCTTGAAAATATTTAGCACGTGCACTAGTTCTACTTTAGTCTTTAGTTTTTCTTTAATTTATCATACATTATTCACAGTGGAAGAAAGTCCACTTTTCATGTAGGGTTCCCATGTAATTTCTATTTTAGAAGTACTGCATGTTGAAGTAATTGTGATTCTGGTTTTTACTTGATAGTATTTTCTTCTATATGTTAACCCATTTATTAAGGTACAACACTGTAAGATTTAACAACTTTATAATTACACCTTTGAAGCTGGGAAAGTAAAACAATTCTCGTAGAAAGGGCAGATTTCATCCATGTTCACTGATAACGGCAATATGTGTTACTAATCTAACATGACACCTATTTTTTGCTTGTTTTTGCTCCAAATATTGTTATCAAAGGTCCAGGGTTTTTCTCATTCTGCAGCTAACTAGCTGAATGTCCTCATCTATAAAATGAAGATAAAGATTTGTTTCACAAGTTTGAGAACAGAATGGGCTAAGGTATATGAAAGCACTTTGTAAACTACAACTCACTCTGTATGTTTGAAGTTTAAGTACTTACTTTTTAAAGTTATTTTTGCTTCTGTTTTATTACCCACTAGTGTTTTAATATTTGGGTCTCTCAGATTCATATATCTTTATTTCCTGAGAGATGTCTACACTGAGAATAGTTAACTTGGGTCCTGTTCTTGATTTGCCATAAAGAGTCTTAAGAATTTGAGCTCAAGCGTTTACGAATTACATTTACCAAAAAGATAGATGTAAGAGTGTATCTTCCTCACAGCTAATAACTTCAAAGATAATGTTTCACACACAGGGAGAAAAACCTATTTGGTACGTGAAATAGATGCTGGTATATAGAGTATATAGAATGAAGTTGCAAAAGCTTTTCAGATAGAGCCATTTTTACTCCATAAAGATTGGAGAATGTCCATGTGTTAGTATTAACAGGAAGAACTCACCCCCACTTCCCCTCGCCTCAGGATACCTCTCTCTGAACGTGACAGTACACATAGAGAGGTTTTAATAAAGTAAAAGGAAAGAAAATAAAGTGCTACTTCTACAAGAAAAAACATTAAGGTGGGGGAAATGTTGTGTTTACTAGGTAAGACCATAAATCATTTATGCCGTTAGCATTATTTCATTTATTTTATCCTTGATATAAGAAGTTGAAGCAGATTTTTTTTTAATTAGTTTTCTCTGAAACAGGGAAAGCTTGCTGCAGCTTTTGAACACCTCTTGTATTGTCAAAATATTCATTTTTGAATATTTATTTATGTTCAACTCACAAGAACACTCCTATATTCACTTATAAGAATATGCCTGCAATGCGTGAGACCTGGGTTGGGAAAATCACCCAGAGAAGGGAACGGCTATCCACTCCAGTATTCTTGCCTGTAGAGTCCCATGGACAGAGGAGCCTCGCAGGCTACAGTCCGTGGGGCCGCAGAGAGTTGCACACACTGAGCAGTTGGCACTCTCATGAGAAAACTTCCTGGGAACCTGCTGTGGATAATGTTTATCCCTAATCTCAAGCTCCCAATCTGAAGAGAAGAGTTTTCAATTTGCGGTTGCCATTTAAAAATAATAATAATGAAGTTGTATTTTGTTCCTGTTTTACATAAAGCGAGAGATTTCTGTCATATGTGGGCAATTCTGTGGACAGGACAGTGACTTGTCCGTGACTTTGCTCTTTCCCAGCCGCTTGTTGCTGTCCCACACAGGATTCACTCAACGAGCAGAAATGTGAGAGAGGAGAAAACACGCTCGGAGATCAACTGTAAGTACATATTGTAGAGAGTTTGTAATTTAACAATGAAAAATAAGATTTCAAGTTGTTATTTGGTTGCCGCTACTTTTACTCCATTTTCTTCCAAATAGTTTTTATGTTTTAGATGCTTTGAAAGGTAGAGTTTAATTAAGGCAGTAAGAATTTTGTTTTCTTGCTCCTAGGAGCTTTCTGGCGGTGGCTGGGGATGTGTATTTATGTTGTTATTGTTTGGGAAAAGGAATAAAATTCCTAGAGTAGGCAGGATAGGAGGAATCAAGGCAGCGGTCCCTAAACTTCCTTGTTAGTAGCACTTGCCTAGAGAGCTTGCTAAAGTGCCCTTCCTGATTCAGTAGTTCTGAGGTGAAATCTGAGGTTCTCTGCTTCTGACAAGCTCCCAGGTTACATAGAAGCTGATGGTCCAGAAGAGGAGAGGGCTGCAACCTTAAAAGCTAAGTAGTGCAAGTAGGGACAGACACTATCACCATTTAGTAGAAAATAAAAAAGAAATGCAAAGATGAATAGATCTGCCTGAGGGGTGGAGTCATACAACTGATTAATAACAAGCCCAAGATCGCTCAGCTTCCAGGCCAGAGGTCTGTGGCTCCACAGAAACCACCTCGGCACAGGTGTGACCTTCACCTCGGCACAGGCACCTCTGTGACCTTCATCCTGGAAGTCCTTTGTGAACCTTCCTTTGGAATTGTGGCTGGACCTTATACTGTGTATTAAGTTCTTGGCAGATTTTGGTGCTGGTGCTACCTAGAAATGCTCATATAAGATGGAAATTCTTGAAAGATGAGCACCATCTACTTAAAAAGCCCAGGACTGGGATTTATACTTTGCCTACAGTCAGTTGTGTGACCGTGTTAAATTACCTTTATAGCTCCCACTGAAGCCATGTGGTTTAAATTTGCTAATTTCTCCTCAAAAGTGTTTTTCTGAAAATGACAACCTTAGCATACAAGCATTCCCCATTAAAAAAAAAAATCTGTCATTTTTATTTATTTTATTTTTTATTATTATTTTGCTTTGGCTCTGCTGGGTCTTTGTTGTGGCATGTGGGCTTAGTTGACCCGTGGCATATGGAATCTTCCCAGACCAGGGATGGAACCCACGTCCCCTTCATTGCAAAGTAGATTCTCAACCACTGGACCACCAGGAAAGTCCCCCGTTATTTTTTAAACTTTAAACAATTCATTTATTTTATTTTTGACTGTGCTTTATCTTTGACTGTGACTGTTGCTACGTGTGGACTTTCCCTAGTTGGTGGCCAGTGGGGCTACTCTAGCTGCAGCACATGGGCGTCTCATTGCGGAGACTCCTTGTTGCAGAGCATGGGTCTAGAGCACGAGGGCTCAGTAGTTGTGGTACAAGAAGTTAGTTGCTTGGTGGCATGTGGAATCTTCCCAGACCAGGGATTGGACCCATATCCCCTGTATGATAGGTGGATTCTTAACCATTGGACCACAAGAGAAGTCCTCCATTATTTTTTAATATGCAAAAGTAATTACAATATGTCTTTGTCATTTCTTTAATAATACAAAAGGTGATTAGAGATGCCTTTGTAGTTGATTCAAAAAACCTTATGTGTTCAGTACTATTGAAAATCTGAAGTACTTTCTATTATGTTATCCAGTTATATTTTTAAGTTGTACTGTCAGGCCCTTTATTGCAAAGTGCAGTTACCTCTGGGTCCTTCTTTAGTAGTTTGTATCAGCTCCTAACTACATATGCATGTATATTCTATTTAGCTAAATACCGTCTATTTAGCTAAATACTAGTTTTTCTGAGATTCTGATACATCCCGTTTTTGGTGGGAGCGGGTGATACATGATGGACATTTTCTTCCCATTTACCTGTAAGAAAGGTGTCATGTCCCTCTAGTATGTTGAGGTAGTAACAGGATTAAAATCACCACTTCTTATAACTTGTGGGTTTGATAGTTGAGCCTTTAAAATCTTATACAATGTTCTAGTATATGCTTTCTTAGGATGTTTTATGATTTTATATGAGATTTATAAAGAATAGGCAGTCATGCTATTGACAATAAAGACAGGCTTTGAAAAATAACTTATTTTAGTAGTCTTATATCTTTGTTCCTTTAATAATGTTTTTTGTTTACGATTACATGATGTCTCTTCATGTAGCTGAGGTTTTCTATTTATTAAGCTAAACGGTGTTAAGGCAATATTTGTAAAAACTGACTCACTTTCAGAAAAGTCTTTCCCTTTTAGAAAGTCCCCTCTGCCTTCAGTTAAATATGATAAGCAAAGACTTGCTTTGAGAAGAAGTAATTCTGAGGCTCTTCTTGTCTGCCATAATAGGATCAGTTTTGACCCTAATAGTATGATGGGTCAGCAAGTGATTATGTCAGAGCTGTTTCAAAGAACTAAGAGGGAGTCTTCATCTGGATGCTGCCGCTTAGTCACTTCAGTCGTGTCCAACTCTGTGTGACCCTATGGACTGCAGTCCACCAGGCTCTCTGTCCATGGGATTCTCTAAGCAAGAGTACCAGAGTGGGTTGCCGTGCTGTCTTCCAGGGGACCTTCCCAACCCAGGAAATGAACCCAGATCCCCTGCGTCACACACAGATTCTTTACCACTGAGCCACCAGGGAAGCTGTGTCATCTGGATAGTAAAACATAAATTTACGGTTTGTAACTTGACGTATGTTCAAGGAGATAGTAGCAGAAACAGAGATCAAGACCATTGGACAGTTACAGATAAGTAGGAATTTTCTACATTATTAAGAACATCATAAATAGCACTACAGCCTGGGGTGATTGTCCAGCAGTTATTTGAACAGAAGTTGGAAGGTCCTGTGGCAGAAACTGTCGTAACTTTAGGGAAGTTGGAAAGAACAGAAGAGTGATACCAATGTAAGGCGTGAAGAATGAATCTCCAGAGGGGCTTTGTGACTCTTTCTGGGAATGCATTCCCACAGAGTATAAGGGTGTTGAATACCTGTGACAGTTGGGGTTCTGTCCTTGTTATGAAAGTTAGTCTTAAGACAGCATCACTTAAATCCACGCACCTTATCTTTGACAAAGGAGGCAAGAATATACAATGGAGAAAAGACAATATGTTTAACAAGTGGTGCTGGAAAAACTGGTCAACCTTACAATTCTTGTAAAAGAATGAAACTGGAACACTTTCTAATACCGTACACAAAAATAAACTCAAAATGGATTAAAGATCTAAATGTAAGGCCAGAAACTTTAAAAGTCCTAGAGGAAAATATAGGCAAAACACTCTCTGACATAAATCACAGCAAGATCCTCTGTGACCCACCTCCCAGAATATTGGAAATAAAAGCAAAAATAAACAAATGGGATCTAATGAAACTTAAAAGCTTTTGCACAGCAAAGGAAACTATAAGCAAAATGAAAAGACAGCCTTCAGAATGGGAAAAAAATAAAAGCAAGCGAAGCAACTGACAAAGAATTAGTCTCAAAAATATACAAGCAGCTCCTGCACCTCAATTCCAGAAAAATAAATGACCCAATCAAAAAATGGGCCAAAGAACTAAGCAGATATTTCTCCAAAGAAGACATACAGATGGCTAACAAACACATGAAAAGATGCTCAACATCACTCATTATCAGAGAAATGTGGATCAAAACCACAATGAGGTACCATCTCATGCCGGTCAGAATGTCTGCTATCAAAAAGTCTACAAGCAATAAATGCTGGAGAGGGTGCAGAGAAAAGGGAACCCTCTTACGCTGTTGGTGGGAATGCAAACTAGTACAGCCACTCTGGAGAACAGTGTGGAGATTCCTTAAAAAACTGGAAATAGAACTGCCATAGGACCCAGCAATCCCACTGCTGGGCATACACACCGAGGAAACCAGAATTGAAAGAGACACGTGCACCCCAGTGTTCATCACAGCACTGTTTACAATAGCTAGAACATGGAAGCAACCTAGATGTCCATCAGCAGATGAATGGATAAGAAAGCTGTGGTACATATACCCAATGGAATATTACTCAGTTATTAAAAAGAATGTATTTGAATCAGTTCTAATGAGGTGGATGAAACTGGAGCCTATTATACAGAGTGAAATAAGTCAGAAAGAAAAACACCAATACAGTATATTAATGCATATATATGGAGTTTAGAAAGATGGTAACGATGACCTTATATGCGAGACAGCAAAAGAGACACAGATGTAAAGAACAGACTTTTGGACTCGGTGAGGGTGGGATGATTTGAGACCATAGCATTGAAATGTGTATTATCATATGTGAAACGGATCGCCAGTCCAGGTTGGATGCATGAGACAGTGCGCTCAGGGCTGGTGCACTGGGACGACCCTGAGGGATGGGATGGGGAGGAAGGTGGGAGGGGGGTTCAGCATGGGGGACACATGTACACCCATGCTGATGCTGATTCATGTCAATGTATGGCAAAACCCACTACAATATTGTAAAGTAATTAGCTTCCAGTTAAAATAAATAAATAAATTTTTTAAAAAAGGAAGACAGTATCACTGTGCCCCTGTGCTCAATAATTATGCAGTCCAGTGAAAACAGACATTTCCCATGTGACGATAGCAAGTCAGACAGTGCATGAACCTGTCCTCATGTAACTTTATTAGAGATGTAATTTTGCTATTTGGTGACAGGTGTAGGTGAGAGTTGTTCAATAGGCCTCTATCAAGGTGAGATACATATATATGTATGTGTATATATATGTGTATGTATGTATAACATGTTTTAGTATCTTACTAAAAACTATTTTGTAATCTTTGATGTGTGATCATATGTGAACAGGCATGAAGAACCCATTATTGAAGAGCCTGCTTATCTCCAAGAGCCAGAATTTTGTATCTAGCTCATAACAGCTATAAAGCATATACATACCTCACACACAGCTGTCTATTTTTAGGGCTGTTTCTCAGCCTTCTTTACGTGTGCTTCCTATTGCTAAATGCTCAAATCTCATGATCTCCTTTCATGTTATTAACATTCACAGTAATCATACATACTAAGCTAAAATCAAAACAGTTACAAAATGAGTGTGCTTTGACATCTCACTCGTTCCCCTGCCTTGATTGAAGATTGTTGTTTTGGCTGAACCTCAGGCTCTCACTAGTTGAGCTGTAATCTTCTGACTCTCTATCTTGCTTCTTTTTCATGTTTTCTATTTGTGCGCCTGCTTTTATCTCAGTGGTCTTGAATGCTGTACCAGGGTATAAAAGCAGATAGTGACAGTGAGATACAGAAATTAAAGATAGAGGTAGTGAATCATTCATTAAATTAGAATAGCAGGGGAAAAAGTGAATTAGTATAGTAAATTTATGTCGGCTCTAATATTTAGGTTATACTTTCGCTGTAGAAGTGTGCTAGTTATTTATTGTTGTTTAACAAATTACCCCAAAAATGTAGCAACTTAAAGCAATAAACATTTATTAACTCACACACATTCAGGGATCCAGGACAGCTTGGCTGGGTGGTTTTAGCTCGGGGCCTGTCGTGAAGCTCCAGTCAGAGTGTCGGCAGGGGCTGCAGTTTCCCAAAGGCTTAACTAGCATAGCGGATTTGCTTCCAGGGTTACTCACATATTGTTAGCCTGAGACTTCAGTTCCTTGCTGCTCAACATGACTTCCTCCAGTGCCAAGTGATCAGTAGAGAGAGCACCCAGGACAGAAGCCTTATCTCGGAAGCTATATGCTCTCACTGTGCCGTCTTCCTCTCATCACATAGGCCACCCCAGGATGTAGGAAGGGACTACACAGCATTATGAAGGTCAGGCGGCAGGACTCATCAGAGACCACCTTGCAGGCTGGCTTTCAGAAATACTCTGCCTGAGTTGCTGTCTGTCTGTAAAGTCCTAAGTTAAGATTGTCTGTGTTTAATGCTGGGTCACAATGAAGTTAGATCCTGACATAATTTTGCTAATCATCTTTGGGTTAATAGATTAAGCTTTAACAGCTTAGACTTTCTTAGGTTTCTTCCAGCTAACAGATTGTTTATTTAAATCTTTGGATATTAATCAATCCACGGGAGATGGTAAAATTAAATGTGTTTTGCTATGGAGTAACTTTTTAAATTATTATTAAGAATGTTGAAACAGATCACAGCTTTACTTTTTTATCTTTTTTAGTTGGCCAAGTAAAATTTGATCCACCCTTAAGGAAGGAGACAGAACCACATCATGAACTTGTAAGTAGTGTAATCTTGGAATCTTAACACTGAAAATAAATGTTTTAATTAGTCTTTGTGATTTGTTGGCACTGACTACAAAAGCTAAGTTATTAAAATTTTCTAAGCCTTTGGGGAAATAAAAAGGTAAGTAATTCTAAAATTCAAAATAAATCTGTGTTGCTGAGATTAAATATTTTCAAAATAACTTTAGGAGAAACTTAGTTTTGTACCATCCTCTGATTAAAAGTTTTTAATGATTTTTTTTCTTTTTGCTTTGCAATTTTTGAGGGGCTTTTTGAAGATATATTTATTAGGATAAATGCCACAGTCTTAAACAAGAATTTTGGACTAGTGATAGTGTTAATACCTCTTCTCATTAAATTTATGGGCAACTTTTTAAGAGTGTCAGCCACTTTTCTAAACATCAAGGCAGAATCCAATCTCCTTGGAGTAACTGAAATTCAGGAGAGACTAGGCGTACAGAGCAGATTAAGTTTATCATTTATTTAAAGATTGCTAAAATGTTCTTTTCATGATTCTTTTTTGTTAATTTTTTATATACTGCTTTCCAGATATATGATAAAACATTAAGTGCAATCTTGGAAGCAAAATGCTGTGCAAACATATGAGATGTTTAATAGTCTACAGAGGAATAAAAAATGAGACTTAGAAAACAAACAAAATCAATCTTTTGAAATTACTTAACCACAGTTCCAGATTGTATGTTTGTTTTTTTTTTCCCTTTCCTGCTTAATAATGAGAAGAAGGTAACTTAATGAAGGCTCAGGACTGAAGTGGGAACTTTCTTCTTAAATTTAATGCTTATTTCAATCCACTTGACTAACGGCATACAAAGAGAGTCTTTAGCTTTTAATCTAAAGAGTTGCTCTCAATATACCAGCATGGAAGAAAAAGTCTTAACATGTTAAGAATGTTAAAAGAAAAATTCTTAACACGATCATGTTATAGTACTTCATCCTGACCTTTATGGAGAATGGAGAAGGTTAACAGGAAAAAGTCATGATGTTTATAAATGCCAGTTGTTATTTTCTGCTTCTCTTTTTAAGTTAGCATTGCATGTATTTAAATTCTGTACTAATTTAGTAACTGTGTTATATAGCAAAGTTGTTGGGCTATTGCTTTTTTAGAAGCTGCTTAATTGGATTTACTTTGCATTGACCTTAATGAAATGATGTAGCGGGCCTGACTGACTTCCCTTGTGGAAGCCTCCCTGTGTGAATGTGTGGCTTTTAGTCTGAGCGTCAATAACTTGGGTTTCTTGGTCTCTGCCGAACAGCGCGACAGTGATGATTTTTTGGACAGTTCAGAAGAAATATACTACACTGCAAGATCTCATCTGGTATTTCTCATCTTCTGATTTTCTTTGTCAGCATTGTTTTAGTCTTAATTGTTTTTAGGGTTTTTTTTTTAATCAACCATTTTGTTCAGTTTTAATGAATCAGTTTAAGCATTGTTTTATAAATTCCTGCCAGTAAGCAACCTACCATATATTAAGGATTATGGCAATTTTTTCTACAAGGTAAACATATTTACTCAAAGATATTATAATGTTACAGTAAAAATTAATTTTTTAATTTTTTATAAAAACTTTTTTTCTCACTCAGATATAAATTTTTTCTTTAGATATTGCATTTCCCTATAAACATGCCCAGTGTGAATAATGTAACTTGTTTTGGTAAACTATAAACCATCCGTGTATATACATATCCATTACAAAAATAAAATATATATAATTCTATAAAATAATTTACCCCTCATTAACAATGAAATCCATCTCAGATGAAATTTTAACTTGGTAATATTACATAATATCCAGTTTTCTCAGGCCAAAATTTGGGTTATAAGGACTCCCTGAAGTTTTGAATACTAAGACTATCTTACCATTAGGTAAGAAAAGATGAGAAATTAACCCTAGCAAATATTAAATAGTACTTTTAGTAGTTGTTATTAAGTAGTTTTTTCAATTTTTGTGACTGGCCAGGGCCCCAGGTTGCCTCAGCATTTACTTCTAGATCTTCTTTTCTGCCTTTTCAATTGAATTTTCCTTCTCTTTCCTTCCTCTCATACCTGTTTTAGTTCTGGTTAGTTTAAATGATTCTTTATAAAAGTTTCTAAATCTATGCCCAATAACATTTGTAAAACATGAAAGAGACTTAAGATATAGTTTTCATTTTAGGAAAGTTACTGTCTTGATAGTGGAAAATACTTGTATATGTAAACTCTTTGCCTTGCAACAAAATGTATAGTGCACCGCCAGAGTTTCTTCTGGTGGTGACTGTTGTTGAGAGTCTAACATATAATAGGTACTATGGAAATCAAAGGAGAAAAGCTTTGGAGTTAGTGTGATTCATCTGGTTTGTGGGAGGAACTAAAAGTCTGACTTAAGTATTGTGTAGGAATCATTATATGTTTTTCAGAGAAGGAAATGAACAAATGGCTCCTGTGTTTCATGGGAATTAATGTGGGAACAGTCATTGACAGTTTTGAGAGATGGCAGATAAAGAGCTGAAATTATGGAGTGGTTATACTACTACTAATTATGAGATTAGCTCAGAAAAGGAAGGTTCATGTCATCAAAGAGGAAATGATAGATGAAGCCATGAGATTGCATGTGTTCCCCAGTTAGGTCTGAAGAAAGAAAGTGCAGAAAACTAGTTACTGCAGTGGTGATGCCTGTTTTGTGGTCAAAGGTAGAACCAGCACTGGAGGTAGGGAAGAAGCAGTTGAAACACTGAAAGAATCAGTAAATGACCCAGAGAGGCCAAAAGACATGAGGCCAGAATTAATCATCTGAGGGGATGAAAATGCCAGTGATTCGTGGATAGAAAATTTCTTTGAAGTTAGGCATATGTAGGCTAGAATGACAATTGGTGAAATTTGTTGTGGAAATAAAAGACCATAGACTCAAAAGTTTAAAATGACTATTTTATGTATTTATATTCTCCAGAAAAAAAACAGCAAAACAAGAAACCATTTTAGAGTTACAGTCTTTTTCTCTATCCTGTATGTAACTCACCTAGTAACTTGAGTGAGTTATCATGACTCTGTTCCCTCGAACTACCTCCCACACCCCTTATCTCATGATAGTTGGGGCAGTTGACAAGGGGTCTTGTGACAGAGAAGAGCTTTAGAGACATTCAACTTGTGGATAGTTCTGGAAGAAGAGGAATGAACGAAGTATTTGTCAGATCCTACCATTTATAAAATCAACCTTTAAAAATCCACTTTCATTGATAACACTCCCATTCCCCCATCCCCAGCGCCTGGCAGTTGCCATTCTATTTTCTATGTCTTTGAGGTTTTCTGTACTCTATGTAAGTGTATTCTGTATCCCATGTAAGTGTAATCATGCATTATTTGTCCTTTTGTTACAAATAATATAAGTGAAGCGACTGGCTCACTTCACTTGGCATAATGTAACATCTTCAAGATTCATCTGTGTTGTAGCACGTGTCAGAATTTCTTAAGTCTGAATAATATTTCATTGTATTTTTAACTGCATGTTGTTTGTCCATTAATCCATCAGTGGGCTCTCTTGTGAATAATGCTACTAAGAACCTGGATATACAAACATCTGTCAAGTTTCTGCTTTTAGTTCTTCTGGGCACATAACTGGAAGGATAATTGCTGGATCATGTGTTACTTCTATGCTTTATTTTGGGGGGATTTACCATACTGTTTTCTACAGCAGCTGCATCATTTTACAGCCCCACCAGCAGTGCACAAGGGTTCCAATTTTCTCCACATCCTCAATGCTTGTTATTTTCTGAGTGTATGTTTGTTTTATTGAAGTATAGTTGATATATAGTATTCCATTAGTTTCTGGTGTGTCGCATAGTGATTCAGGTTTTTTGTAAAGATTATATTCCATTATAGGTTGTTATAAGATATCAGGTATAACTCCCTGTGTTATATAATAAATCCTTTTTGCTTGTCTATTTTATATTTTGTAGTTTGTATCAGTTAATCCCATACTTCTATTTTTCTCTCCTCCTGCTCTCTCCCTTTTGGTAGCTATAAGTTTATTTTCTGTGTCTGTGAGTCTGTTTCTGTTTTATAAATAGATTAATTTTTATTATTTTTTAGATTCTGCATAGACTAGGCATAATATTGTATAGGCCAGTCCACATTGATGCTAATGGCAATATTTCATTCTTTTTTATGACAGCATTATTTCATTGTGTGTACAATACCACATCTTCTGTTGATGGGTACTTGGGCTGCTTCCATCTCTTGATGTTGTAAATGTGCTACTGTGAACTTTGAGGTGCATGTCTCCTTTCACATCAGCGTTTTTGTTTTTTGGTGTGAAACATTCATAATTATATCAGTCTCCTACTTTCATAGTTCTTAGCACTGTGAACAGAATTTCAACTCTTAATAAATACTTACTGCTGGCCACTAAAAACCTGATGGGCCCAAAATGTCTGGCTGTTATCTTAGTAGACAGTTGGCACCAAGATGACGGCCCTAAATCTTTTGCGACCAGAAAGAAGCATTTATCCTCTTAAAGACCTCATCACCTTAATTGTCATCAGTGATTGCTGGTTGCAAGTATTTTCATCTTACAGCTTTTGTAAATGAATCCAGAATATTATTATACCTCAGTTTTCGTTACTATAATAGAGGTTTTTTTAATCAGGCAATCTTAATGTGTGAAATATATATGAAATACATGAAAAGAACAGAGCTTGATTTTAGCATTGTTAGTTTAAAAAAAAAAAAAAGTCTTTAAATTTTGAAAGATGCCTGAGTTAAAAAAGCAAAGAAAAAACTCAGCAAAATTCAATAATAGTAAAAGTTTTGCCCATAACCATATAAATGGATATATCTCATCTACAAGATGCTGTCTTTATGTTAAAAGAATATAGTACACGTCTGTTCAGCTACTGCTGATTTTCCTAGTTGTACTAGGCATTTTAGCCCATATACCAGTGAAAAATATATTGAAAGGTAATTGCAGTTTACTCTTGAACAACAAAGGGATTAGGGACACCAGCAGTTAAAAGTCCGAGTATACCTGTAAAGTTGGGTGTCCTGTGCTTCTGCGTTTTCAAGTTCAGCCAACAGCATATCATGTGGTATTGTAGTATGTCCTTTCTGAAAAAAAGTCAGCATATTAAGTGGATGCATCCAGGTGGCACTAGTGGTAAAGAACCTGCCTGCCAATGCAGGAGATGTAAGAGACTAGATCTGATAGACAGAGTGCCTGATGAACTATGGATGGAGGTTCGTGACATTGTACAGGAGACAGGAATCAAGACCATCTGCAAGAAGAAGAAATGCAAAAAAGCAAAATGGCTGTCTGAGGAGGCCTTGCAAATAGCCATGAAAAGAGAAGCAAAAAGCAAAGGAGAAAAGGAAAGATACACCCATTTGAATACAGAGTGCCAAAGAATAGCAAGGAGAGATAAGAAAGCCTCCCTGGGTGATCACTGCAAAGAAATAGAGGAAAACAAAACAAAATAAAACAAGAAATAGAGGAAAACAATAAAATGGGAAAGACTAGAGATCTCATCAAGAATATTAGAGATACCAAGGGAACATTTCATGCAAAGATGGGCTCAATAAAGGACAGAAATGGTATGCACCTAACAGAAGCAGAAGATAATAAGAAGAGGTGGCAAGAATACACAGAACTATACAAAAAAGATCTTCATGACCCAGATAACCACGACTGTGTGATCACTCACCTAGAGCCAGATCTCCTAGAATGTGAAGTCAAGTGGACCTTAGGAAGCATCACTACAAACAAAGCTAGTGGAGGTAATGGAATTCCAGTTGAGCTATTTCAAATCCTAAAAGATGATGCTTTGAAAATGCTGCACTCAGTATGCCAGCAAATTTGGAAAACTCAGCAGTGGCCACAGGACTGGAAAAGGATTGCATTCCAATCCCAAAGAAAGGCAATGCCAAAGAATACTCAAACTACTGCACAATTGCACTCATCTCACACGCTAGTAAAGTAATGCTCAAAATTCTCCAAGCCAGGCTTCAACAGTGCATGACCCATGAACTTCCAGATGTTCAAGGTGGATTTAGAAAAGGCAGAAGAACCAGAGATCAAATTGTCAACATCCGCTGGATCATCGAAAAAGCAAGAGAGTTCCAGAAAAACATCTATTTTTGCTTTATTGACTATGCCAAAACCTTTGACTGTGTGGATCACAATAAACTGTGGAACAAATTCTGAAAGAGATGGGATACACCTGACGTGCCTCTTGAGAAATCTGTATGCAGGTCAGGAAGCAACAGTTAGATGTGGAATAATAGACTGGTTCCAAATAGGGAAAGGAGTATGTCAAGGCTGTATATTGTCACCCTGCTTATTTAACTTATATGCAGAGTACATCATGAGAAACACTGGGCTGGAGGAAGCACAAGCTGAAATCAAGATTGCCGGGAGAAATATCAATAACCTCAGATATGCAGATGATACCACCCTTAGGGCAGAAAGTGAAGAACTAAAGAGCCTCTTGATGAAAGTGAAAGAGGAGAGTGAAAAAGTTGGCTTAAAACTCAATATTCAGAAAACTAAGATCATGGCATCTGGTCCCATCACTTCATGGCAAATAGACGGGGAAACAGTGGCTGACTTTATTTTTCTGGGCTCCAGAATCACTGCAGATGGTGATTGCAGCCATGAAATTAAAAGACACTTACTCCTTGGAAGGAAAGTTATGGCCAACCTAGACAGCATATTAAAAAGCAGAGGCATTACTTTGCCAACAAAGTTCTGTCTAGTCAAGTGTGAGAGTTGGACTGTAAAGGAAGCTGAGCGCCAAAGAATTGATGCATTTGAACTGTGGTGTTGCAAAAGACTCTTGAGAGTCCCTTGGACTGCAAGAAGATCCAACCAGTTCATCCTAAAGGAGATCAGTCCTGGGTGTTCATTGGAAGGACTAATGTTGAAGCTGAAACTCCAATACTTTGGCCACCTGATGCGAAGAGCTGACTCATTGGAAAGGACCCTGATGCTGGAAGGGTTGGGGGCAGGAGGAGAAAGGGACAACAGAGGATGAGATGGTTGGATGACATCACCGACTCAGTGGATATGATTTTGGGTAAACTCCGGGAGTTGGTGATGGACAGGGAGGCCTGGCGTGCTGTAGTCCATGGGGTCGCAAAGAGTCGGACATGACTGAGCCACTGAACTGAACTGAACTGAAGAGACACAGGTTTGATGCCTGGGTCAGGAAGATCCCCTGGAGGAGGGCATGGCAACCGACTCCAGTATTCTTTCCTGGAGAATCCCATGGACATAGGAGCCTGGCAGGCTACAGTCGATAGGGTCACACAGAGTTGGACAGGACTGGAGTGACTGATTACGCATGCATACAGTTTAATCCCATTGTTGTGCAAGGGTCAGCTGTATGTGTAGAACACTATGTTAATTGCTTTGGAGGACCATCAGCAGTAACATAATCATTGCTCAAAGAACATGGGTCTCCTGCATTGCAGGCGGATTCTTTACCAACTGAGCTACAAGATTACCCCAGAATTAAGTCAAAATTGAATAAAGTCTGTAAATAAATTTACTATGGAAAAGAAACAGATCAGCTTTGCTTATTTAAAATCGGTTAAACTATTACTTACTATAAAATTTATGTTGTGTGGTCACATTTCTTACCTTTTGTAAATGAAGATAGTTTCTAGGGAGGACTCGTTTTATAATTGCATGATGATAGGACTTTTGCTGGAAAATCAAACCTAACCTGTTTCAAATATACTTCAGCAAAATTAAAAAGAGAAAATAATAACCTATTGATATTCATTCCATATTTATTCAGTTTGCGTCCTCTTAAGGCTTCTGCTTTTATTAGTCAGTGTTCCAACCCTACTTGCTTTTGTTTTTAAGAAACAAGAATTATCTAGGGTTCAGTCCCTTTTACTTATGTAAATTGTCTACCACATTAAAAAATATTTCCTAACACTTTACTCATGTACCATATTTTCTCTTTTTTTTTTTTTGATGAGAAAAAAAATTCTATTCTTGGTTAAAATATATTGCTAATTTAAATAAATGAAAAAAAATAAAATTTTTTTAATATATTGCTAAAGTATTTCTGTTGTGTTTTTGTAGCTAATAATTCTTTCGACTTCCTGCTGTTTCCTCATCAGTTATAGATAGACTTTGTAATCTCCAGCTAAGTTTAAAAAAAAAAACAATAATGAGATTTTCTTGGTTATATATTCTCCTTTTCCAGTGTTCCGCACCACATCCTCTGTTTATTTTCAGTTCTTGCAAGGACCTTGTTTTCTTAGAGCCTTTATCCTACTTCAGAAGTTTTCCCCTATTCATTAAAACATTTAGGACTTTCTGACCCCAAAAGATATTTTAATTGGGCCTAGGTTGACCATCTTAAGTTTTTTGCTGAATGTTCAGTTTGAATCTGTTCTGGGCTATTGCATGTTTGCAGTCTATGTTGTTGGCTTCTTTGTTAAACACTGTCACTTATTAATAAGTTGATACCTGATTTATGATGCTGAATTTTTTGTCTATCTAGGCATGTTCAAATATATTCTTATTAAGATTATAAAGAATGGGCTTATTTTATTGTCATTTTATAGGGTTAATTTGAGTGCTTTGCCGAAAGTTTTGGTAGCATTTTTCTATTCAGAATAGCTTCCAGGTCCCATTGGAAAGCTTTTGAGATCAGTCTTTCTTAGACTGCCCTAAAGATACATAAATGACTACTAACTTTGCCCAAGCTTCACTTTTCTTCCTTTCCTTTTTATTTCTTCTCATTTTTCTTATCTGATTTGCTATCTGAATTTAAGAAGTGCTTGGTAGATAATAGTTGAATTAAATAAGATTAACTGCTTATTAGAAGAACGTAGTGTAGTCCTTTTACTTGATGACATGCCTAGCATATTTTCCCCCCACTTTGGATGCTAAAACATAACTTGATTTATAGAGAAGGAATTACTAAAGAATGAAGCCCTCTCAGATTTAGCTTTCTTGGTAGGGCTTAATACATGGCATATTTAATCATCAGACTTGGATCTATCAACAAATTCTCCCCAGCCTGAGTGTTATTCTGTATCTGAACTTAGGCTCCATTTTCTACTAAAATATTTCATTAGTTATTTTAAATTCTTCTCTTACCTTTCTAAATATCTCAGTTGATTTTTTTAAAGTTAGTATCATTGACCTGATAATTGTCATACAGCAGATGAGCTAGCTATTCTTAGGACCTATCTATATTCGTATAACACAAGCCATGGCCACTCTGCACAAATTGTGCTTTCGAAAGCTGTCATTTGATTAAAGGCTTAAGAGATTATATTGGCTAAAGAGGTTGCTGGTCAGGCTTTTAGAAGGGCCCAATTACCAGTAGCTAAAGAAAATAAACTTGATTTCAGTAAAGTATGCATTGATACTAGTATTTTTCTTTTAAGCTTCTCAAAACTTAAAAGTTCCTATGTAACATGACCACTTAAATAGTACAGCATAATAATTGTGTGGTGGTCTAATGATAGTAGTGATTTCATCCTATTAAAACATATCATTACAAATTATAGAGAACAAGTGTCCTTTTTCATTAGGATTTTATGTGATACCAGTGTGACAGTTCACTAATATTTTTTGTTCATGATATATTATCTTTTCTGTCACTGGTAAGAACATATATTATGCATGGAAGAGCACAGTTATTGAAGAAGACAAAATTTGAGCCTTGTCTAAAGCAGGTTTTTGACTTTTATTTTCATCAGATACTTTTTTGGACAGGTCTTAAGAGTATTTAAATGTTAAAATGCTTTTCACTTAAATGTGACATATTTCTTAGAAGTCTCATATTTCTCGGCTTAATATTTATGTGATCTATGTGTATCTTAACAAGGCTGAATATTAGTTATTAACAGGAAAATAAACAAATGGCATTTGAACAAGCATTTATTTAGGGCCTAATTACTGTGTGCCAGGTACGAATCTAGACCCTAGGCTATAGGGAAAAAAGATGGATTTAACAATTTTCCTATGTTCAAGGAGCTTACCTCCTGGCTACTATTTTTATAGACTTATAAATAAATTAATTAAAAGCCAGTGTAAATGCTAAAGGAGACATATGTGTTAAGTACTGTGGAGTCATGAAGAAGGTCACATCAGTCTTCCTGGACAGTCTTGGAAGGCTGCTCGAAGAAGGTAACTTTTGCATTAAGTCCTCCTTGTGCATCTGGCAATATCTTGTAAAATTAGAAGGCACTTTAAGTACACTAATGTATTCTAATGAAAATAACATTCATTTAAAATGTTAAATATTCCCCCCTTAATCATTAAAACAGTGCTTGAAATACCCTGGGACAAAATGAAACTTTGTACTTTCCGTAGTTGTTGGAAGGCACTTTTTCTTCAAGAAGGCATTTGAGTCAAGCACACTTATTATTAGTTCCCTTAAATTTCAGCTTTTAACTCTGCAACTTGCAGCGTTCAGTGGAAATGTTTAAATAGTTGAACTACCTTAATAATAATTACATGAAGTTTTGTTATGTAACTCTTTACAAAAGTATTAAAAGTCCTTAAGTGCAATTTATAATCTTGTGCAAGTTCACATGTATAATTTACTTTAAAAAAACACCTTATTTTTTAATCTTTAAAAGATTATTATCTGATTGAGGCAATAGTAGAAATATGTGAATGTGTGTATATGCATAATTAATGCAGATCTTATTTACAAAGTCAAACCAAGATTTTTGTTGCTTGTTCTCTTTTGTAATCGTTTTTGCTTCATTATAGCTTGAGCATAAATACCTTATTTAAGCTTTTTTCTTTCCAAAAACTTATTTTTACAAATGTTAATTATAGTAGCAGTGACCATAAATGAAACCTGCATATATTACTCAAACTAGTTGCCAGAAAATTTTTGGTAACTTAAATCATAAAATGTATAAAGCAAGACTACAAACTTCTGAAATCTTTTATTGTTGTAAGTCCTACCTTGCTTCCTTTTTAAGAACATATAGCAATACAGATTTATTTGAAGTCTGGGGCTTCTCTTTTTAAAAAATATTTATTATAGTATCATGATTTGTGATATACAACTGTTTTGCTAAATATTGTATTTTGTACCATTAGGATCTACAGCTAGAATATGGACAAGGACACCAAAGTAGTTACTTTCTAGGTGCAAACAAGTAAGTAAAATCCTTTTAAAATTAAATTTAAGAATGATTAAGTTGCCTTTAAATATGTTATTAATTTTATTTTAAATATTTACAGTAGTAAATTTACTAGTCTGGTAGATTATATTTTATAATAATATGTTTTAAACTTTTTTTAAATTACTGCCTTGCCAATCATCTACTCAATAATTGTCATAATGGGGACAGTCACCTTAAATTTTTTATGTCAAGCTACTTTGTAGACCTTACCTGTTAGGGAAAGCTAAGTACATTCCAACTGAAGAGGAATATATGTTTCAGCAATGCATTTCCTTTATTTGCAGAGTTGACATGTTTATTCCTTACAAAACTTGTTCCAGTACATCTTCCAGTTGTGTTGGCCTGTGAAAATAGATGGAAATAGTCACACAGTTTAGAAGAAATCTTTGTCTTAACTTTTAAAAAAATAAATAGTTAAAATGAGTCTCAAGTTTTTGAAGTTATCATATATTTTATGCAAGAAGTAAATCCAACAGTTAATTCAAGGTCAGCTCTATACCAGGCACTGTCTAGCTGATGCAGCCCAGCAGTGAAAAGGCACCTAGCTTACAAGGTGTAACAGTTTAAGATGTTCACAGGCCTGAGTTAGCATGTTACTGGGCCAGGGTCTCTGCTGTTTTCTCAGAGTCTCATTTCCTGAGTTCATGGATAAATTATCATTATAGGAAAATATTTAAACTGACAAAATCTCCCAGCTATGTGGCTATTATTTCAGTAATCAGAACTACTTAAAATTTCAAAATATATTTTCAGTGAAATTAGAGGTTTGAGACATATTTTAAGTTAAGCAGGTGACTAAAAGACAAGCAACTCAGATTCTCAGATTTAGAGATAGTAATGCAAAATCTTGTCTCTTTTTTTTTATAAACTCAATGTTTAATTTAAATATTCTTTTTTTAACTCAGAGAAAGCTTTGAATGACAAGCTAGAGAAGTGCATTAGTTATGATTTAACTCAAGGTTTTTTTTTTCTTTTTAATCTTATGTTTCCTAAAATTTAAAATAAGTCTAAAATTTCCCTGCTAGGAAAATGAAGTTTTGTCAAAATAGTAGCAATCTGTTATTTATAGTTTGTCCTGATTTATTGATGGACAACAAAGGAAAGTCTGTCTCATAATGTGTTAGCAAAAAATTCTGATGTGTTTCTGTGTTATTTTTGTCTTAATTTCTCCCTAGTTTTAAGAATCTTGTTAGCAAATTTTGATGTATTTTTATGAGATTTGATAATTTGGAAAAATATTTCATTTACCTTTTTTAGTTTATTTTAAATATATTTTTATATTATATACTTACAAAAATACCCCCAAAATAGCCTGTCACTAAGTGCTTTTCCAGATTCCTTGGTTTTCATTTGTCTGATTGTGGGTTTTTTTTTTTTTATTGTTAAACATTTTCATATTATATAGCTTACTTTGGCTAGGTAAAATGTTAATAATTTGCCCAACCTTCATTTTTTGATTAATTGGATCCCTGCTTAAGGAACTGTATTCTATATAACGAATCACTGGCAAGGTAGGTTGGCCAAAAGTTTGCACTTTGGCTGTGTTTCATGTACAGGAATATACATACATGTGACATGAGCATGGATGTAGCACTTCTCTTACTGTACCGATATGTCTGCTTTATTCTTGTGACCAGGCAGTGTTTTAAAACTCACAGGATTTTCTGCTTTCTCCATAGGTGATCAGGCAGACAGATTTCCATTTATGGGTTTCTACCTATTCCAGACCACACAGGAACTATCTAAGAGAGTTTTTTTGTTTTTTTTTTTTAAGCAAAATACATACGTGTTTTGACTTAGTTGTTTTCTTTTGAATTCTGTTAATATAGGGGTCAACTTTTCTATTTAAAACCAATTATATATTATTTTTCAAAGAAAAAATTATTTCTGATTTCTTTTAATATAGAGCCAAAGTTCTAAAAATAAATTCTCTTCTAAAGACTTAAATAACAGTGAGAAGAAATTCCTGGCGTAATTAAGTATAGCAGTGCACACGTCTGTGCTAAGTCACTTTAGTCATGTCCGACTCTTTGAGACCCCATGGACTGCAGCCTGCCAGGCTCCTCCATCCAGGGGATTCTCCTGGCAAGAATACTGGAGTGGGTTGCCGTGCCCTCCAGGGGATCTTCCTGACCCAGGGATCGAACCCACATCTCTTATGCCTCCTGCATTGTCGGGTGGGTTCTTTTACCACTAGCACCACCTTGGAGTGTAGCAGTAATAAATGCCAGATCAGCGTCAGAACTGTCTCTTGCTATAACTATGTAACTTGGAGAAATTTACCTCAGTTTTCTCTAATGAATGGGGATTATAACAGTACCTACCTCATAGTTTGTTAAGGATGAAATGGAATGATCATTGCAAAACATTTAACACCTTTTTAGTAAAAACACGTTTGTCACCCTTACTTACGGTATTTACTCAGTAAATCTTGATTGTAAGAGTAAATGAGTATGAGTGAAAGAATAAAATTGCCTTTTGGTTTTAAAGAAATCGGGAGGTTTTTTGTTTCGTTTTTTAATATAATCAGGGCAATACTTAATAGTTAAGGCAATCCTTAACAACTACTTAATAGTTTTGAGCCAGTTAGGCAGTTTTGAAAGAGTATAGTAACAAGCAGCTGATTCAGATGTGCTAAACACTTCGGTGGTGGCTTTTTATTTCTCTATCTGCTTCTTTGGTTCATCAGTTAAATATATGATCTGTTTACAGATTGTACCATTTGTAAACTCTTCATCCAAATTTTTTAGTCATTTTAGATTGACTTTATTTAATTCAATATGTGAGGGCATCTTTTTTGATTTGTTTTATTCATTACTGTTTCAAAATCCCATAAAAGGCATTTAAGTAGACTAGTGAATAGTGACATTATTTATTATGTTGCATCCAGTCTTGTGATTAAATCAATATCATATTTTTCTCCAATGCATTCAAAATACAATATTTAGTATAAATTAACCTTTATGTAAATTTAGCCATATTTCATTTTCTCTTTTATAAAGGCTGTAAAGCAAACCATGTTTTCTCCTTTTCATTAAGAGTTCATGAAATTCTATAACTTTATTAACAAAATATCTTCACTCATTATAGGAGATTTACAAGTAAATAAATAAAAAATATATGAGTCCCTAACCATAGAATGTCTGCTTTTTCATGTTCTCTTATTTTTACAGAAACTTTAATGCCAGGAAGATAATCTTTTAAAAAGTGAAATGCCATATAAGTCCAATTAAATGTGGTAAACTGAAAATAAAAATACATTTTAAATTCTCCTTTTAAGTATTTTCAAATGCTAATATTCTCTACTGGAAAAGAAATGGCTCAGAAAATATTGTCATATGCTTAAGAAAAAGTTTTTTTCATATCTTCTAAGATGGCTTCCCTTATAGCTCAGTTGGTAAAGACTTTGCCTGCAGTGCAAGAGACCCGGGTTCAATCCCTGCATTGGGAAGATCCTCTGGAGAAGGAAATGGCAACCACTCCAGTAATCTTGCCTGGAGAATCCCATGGACCGAGGAGCCTGGCAGGCTACAGTCCATGGGATTGCAAGAGTTGGACACAACTTAGCGACTAACCCCCCAAGATAGTGTGAAAGCCTCCTGTAGAGTTTAGAAGAAATTATATTTCATTTGATAAAAGTACAGCAGTGCTTCTGAAATTTTTAGTCTCAGGATCCCTTTACAGTCTTAAATGACTTCAATGAGCTTTTGTCTATATGGGTTACAAATATAAATATTTGTAGTATTGAAAGCTTCAAAATATTTTTTTATTTCAAATAGTAATATACTCATTCTGTGTTATCATTAACAGTTTTTTGTGTGTATTAAAAAATTCCTCATCTTTAAGAATGAAGTGAAATGCCAACTCTTAATGGTACCTTCTTTGTAACACCAGTTGGTTCTTCTCATGAGACTTAGAAGCAGCTTATATATGGCAGTATAATACAGCAAACATTTTGATGAGGGCCACAAATAACATTGTTTTATGAAGAATAGCTGGTTTTTTCTGAAGCAGAATAATATTAGGGGGAAAAGTGGCATTGTTTTATGGTTTTTGCAGAAATTCTTAATATCTGGCTTGATAGAACACAGCTGGATTCTCATGTCTGTTACTAATCTATTATGATATACATCTCATGAAAACATGAAAAGAGAAAGTGTTAGTCATTCAGTCGTGTCCAGCTTTTTGGGACCCCATGGACTGTAGTCTGCCAGGCGTCTCTGTCCATGGAATTCTCCAGGCAAGAATACTGGAGTGGGTAGCCATGCCCTCCTCCAGGGATCTTCCTAACCCCAGGATTGAACCCAGGTCTCCCGCATTTCTTTACCATCTGAGCCACCAGGGAAGCCCTTCACATCTTATAGTCTCCCGAAAACTCTCCTGAGTTTCATTCTCAATGAAAGAATAAAAGTGAAAAAGAAAGAAAAAGAGTGAATGAGTATTTTTTTTTAAGTGCTTTAGATTATGAAAATAGTTTTTACCTTGCAAACCTCTTACAGGAGCCTAAAGGACCTCCAGGGTTGCCAGACCATACTTTGAGAATTGCTAATTTAGAGCAGTGTTATTTGGTTGATAATAAAATAATGTTAAAAACCCCATTAACTGAATACTTACTGTACTCTAACTTACTGTTCAAAGCATTTTACCTATATTCACTGTATTTTCAGATAGACATTTTGATCTAGATACTATTGTGATTCCCTCTTTACAGATATGGAAACTGAAGCTTAGGGAAATCATAGTAACTGATTGAAGGCCACATCACTTACAGTGGCAAAGACTACTTCACAGCTTGAAATCATTTTGCTATACTGCCTCCAGGTAGAAGCTCTGTCTGTTAGACCTAGCCCTTGAAGAGCTTTATGAATAGATAGTACGTTTGGCTGAAGTCCCTCAATGTTTTTACGTGCAAAATAGGGTTTGCCATTAGTTTATGGTTCTCCTATGTCATTTACAACTCCAGAGTTAAAATTTTGTCATTTTAAAAGACTTAAATTGTTATTTATCCTAATTAAAACACTTGATGGCTAAAATCTATTCTATTAATTGTTTATACCAGCTAACCATACCTTTCATTTTCTCTGGTTTTATGCTTTGATAATTCTGAGGGTAGTTTTTTCCGCTTTATATAATAAATATAATATATAATATTATAATATAATAATATAATATAATATTTCCTATATAATAGGAAAGGGAAATGATTAGAAGGTACTACCTTACAATTTTTGAGGACAGTAAATTTTCTGCTGAATCACTTTTACCATAGTAATCTATCAGTAACCATATTTCTCTCATTCTCATTAGCTTTAAGAAGGCTTTTGAGTTTTTATGCTTAAAGAATATAATACAGGAGGTATGCTGCATGAACAGGCAGGGAAAAGAAGTAAGGGACCTTCAGGAATGCTGTGAATTCTCTCTTACATTCCTGAATACCAAAGTTTTGTAAACTGCTCCTAATGATAAAATCCTCACACCTGGTCTGATACAGGCTTAGTCTCCCAAAAGTGTAAATGTGTTTGCCAGTACACCACTGGAGAACAGATCCTTCAGGTAAGTGAGTGTCTTCTGTGAAAGCAAAGTGCTGCTACATTCATGTATTCACATCACATGCATGCATGCTTTTGCAGAGATCCAACATGTTGAGTTTCATTTTGTAGGATTGCCTGAGAGCATGATATTTTTTTAAAGTGTGTCACCTTTCTTAACAAAAAGAAAATATAATTTCAGGTGTCAGGTAAAATAGTCCAGGTAAAAATGTAAATCCTGGAAACCCTTGAGTGTGACCCTGCAATTATTGTTTTGTCAGTTCTGTTGTGACATTTCATGGTGGGTTGTCCTTTGTTTGAATTGATATTTTTTCAGTAAACACTAGGATTTATTTTGTTCATTTAAAATACATGATTAAAGACATGAGCAGCAGAAAATAGAGATACCTCATTAAATGATGTTTTATGGTATAAAGATGATTGTTGTAGCAAGTTTTTAGTGAGTAATAAAAGTGTTTATTTGAAAAATTTATATATAAGGTTAATGTGATAAAAAATTGTACTTGGTATTTCTTTGCTTTATTCACATTATTTTTAATTTTTACTTTTCTTCAAAGGAGTCTTCTGAAGTCTGTTGAAGAAGAATTACATCAGCGGTAACTTTAATTTTTAATTAAGTTTAAAATATTTTATGTTACAGATGAGTCAAGTCCGTTTGCCCCCTTCTGTATCATATAGCCTAAGAGTGTTTTGTTGTTGTTTTAATATTCTGAATCCTGTAAAGATATAGAAATAAATTCTGTCCTGTGTTAGCTCTTCTTGCATTTTCTAAAATTTCTTCTTAAGCCTTTTGGTAAAGTCCATTTAGTAACAGTGGAATTAACCTTTTTTATCCGTAGAGGGCATGTGGCACATTTAGAAGATGATGAAGGAGATGATGATGAATCTAAAAAGTAAGTTCTGTTTCCATTTTTAGTAAAAGAAAGAGTGTCATTTGACCTGATTTAGTAAATCTGACGGCTTAATACTGAAGTAATTTTACTGTCTTTTATAATATAGTATCATGGGTTGTTTATAATTTAGTATCATAGGACTTCCCTGGTGGCTCAGACGGTAAGGCGTCTGCCTACAATGTGGGAGACCCAGGTTCGATCCCTGGGTTGGGAAGATCCTCTGGAGAAGGAAATGGCAGCTCACTCCAGTACTCTTGCCTGGAAAATCCCATGGACAGAGGAGCGTGGTAGGCTAGAGTCCGTGGGGTCACAAAGAGTTGGACACAACTGAGCGACTTCATCATGGGTTGTACCAGAGTTTCTTTCCTTTTCTCTGTTCTAGTTGTATTAGTTCGGGCATCCTTATCAAAATACCATAGACTGGTATTTATTTCTCGGGGTTTTGGAGGCTGGGCTGCTGGTCAGTTTACTTCCTGGTGAGAGCCCTCCTCCAGGCTTGCAGACAGCTGCCTTCTCAGTCAGTATATCCTTAGACTTCCCTCAGTGTGTGCGTGCAGAGAAGTCTCTCTTCCTCTTTTTATAAGGCCACCAATCCTGTTGGATTAGGGCCTCATTCTTATGACCTCAGTTAAATGAGCTTAATTTAAAAGCACTCCCAAAAGCACTGTCTCCAAATATAATCAGTCATATTGGAGTTAGGAGTTTAACATATAAATTTTGAAGAGACACAGTTCAGTCCAAAAAGTCTTATTAACTCATTCCAGCATCAACTCTAAAGTCCAAAGACTCATCTAAATATCATCTAAGTCAATCTGATATAGATCTCAAGATCCCTAGATCACCTTCAGGATTTATTCTTTCCTTCTTTTGAAGAAGCATACATGTTTGGAAAGCTCTGTCATCCTGTCCACAGCCTCCCTTCATTTTGTCTTGTCCATCTTCCATTCAAGCTGCCAGTGTTTGTTCTGGTACAGTCCCATGAATTCTTCTCTGAGTGATAGTTCAGGCATACCCGTGGTGTTCTCTCCAGTACATGCTTTCTGATGCCTTCCATTTCAGAGCTAATACGGACAGGCTGAGAATTTTTCAAATTTCAAGTTTTGGCTCCTTTTTGCTTAATAATTCCTTCTTCAGTTCATCTCTCTTCTCTCATTTCACTGTAAACAATCAGAAAGAACCAAGCCACTCCTTCAGCAGTTTGCTTCGAAATCTCCTCAGCTAACTTATCCAGTTTCATCCCTTGCAGATTTTCCTTCCACAGAACACTAGAACAACACAATTCAGCCAAGTTCTCTGCCACTTTTTATGAAGGATTACCTTTCCTCCATTTCCCAGTAACTGCATCTCCATTTTGAAACCTCACCAGAATAGCCTTTGATGTTCACATTTCTACCAATATTCTGTTAATGACTATTTGTGTATTCTCTGAGAAGATGGAAGCTTTCTCACCAGCTCTCCTGTTTTCTCACTGACCTCTCACTCTTAGCATCCATATTTAACTCTTACAGTCTTTGCTTATTACTCAGTCTCAAAACTCTTTCCACATTTCTAGGTATTTGTCACAGTAGCACCCCACTTCTTGGTACCAAAATATGTTTTAGCTCAGGCTGCCATAACGAAATATCATAGACTGAGTGGCTTGAGCAACAGAGACTGGTCACAGTTCTGGAGGCTGGATGTTCAAGATAAGGTGCCTGCAGATTCAGTTCCCAGTGAAGGCCCTCTTCTTGGCTCATAGACAGTGGCCTTCTTGCTTTGTCCTCACACAGCCTTTTCTCATCTGTGCACACACACACGGAGAAGGAGATCTCTTCCTCATCTTACAAAGTCACCAATCCTGTTGGATCAGCTCCCTACCCATATGACCTTATTTAACCTCAGTTACCTCCTAGAAAGCCCTATGTCCAAACACAAGCACGTTGGGGGTTAGAGTTTCAACCTACGAATTTTCAGTGGACACAGTTCAATCCATAGCAGGAGTTGATTAAAAAAAATAATAACTTTGAAAAATGTTTACAGAGACAGTAGACATATCCTGTGGTTTAATGTTATAAATTAGTAATTGGTAGCTGCTAGAATTATTACTGTAACTACAAAGAGTCTTACTATATGGTTGATTAAATTTCATCTGATATGTTTCAAGTAAGCAAATCCTTTGGGTACAATTTTTTTTTTTTTTTAACAATTGTATTTTTAAGGGGAGAATATTTTCCCTTCTGTATTTATTGATGTTAGTTTTTTGAGAGACGAGAGGGAGTTTGTTTTTGTTTTTTTAAATAAGGATGCAGTTTCCTGGCAGAGTGACAGAAACACCTGAGAAGCCATTGGAACATTGATTTTCTTTCCTACCTCACCACTATGTGACCTTGGGCTGGGTCACTTAACCTCTGGGCCTCAGTCTCCTCAGCTGAGAATTTATGCTCAATAATCTTTTAATTTTAGTTCAGTCCTGAGTTATAATGAATCTCAGTTACAATCAAGTAAATTCTGCCATTAGTTTCATAGAGCGTGTAAATGAAAAAAGCATGAAGCTTTTGATGAGCTTCATCAGAGATATTTCCTATCTAATAGTAGTAAAAATGAAGCTTATATCGTGATGTATTTTTATATCATTTTGCTATCTTTCCTTAAACCAATTGTTGCTTGTGTTTTTATATGAATTACCTTTCAATTGATGTAAATTGGAATTATAGCTATCTTTTCCAGTTTTAATTACTAAATATTATTTGGAAACAAGAAAGCTTATAAACTCAGTTACTTCTCAGTAATACTTCATTCAGCATAACATGATTATTTCACAGAATATTTTGGAAAACGCTCATCTTAGAAAAAGAAACCTGTATATACAAATCATCTATATTTTTGAAAAATGAATCATATTTTAATAATGATTTATTTGTAAAATGAAGAGTTCTGATTCTGAGTGTTTATGTTTTTATAGTTCAACCATGAAAGCCAAAGTCCCACCTCCTTTGCCACCAAAGGTGAGAAGATTTGTATTTCAGTGTGAATTGTGTTTGCGTATGTTACTGTTCTGCCACTTTAATACTGTATTAGTACTTACTCTGTAGCTTATTTTCACTTAGGATTCACAAAGAAAAATCTTGAAGTTACTAATCATGATATAAGTAGATGATTGTAATTGTTTTTGTCTTTTTTTTTTCAATTTTCAAATTTATTATTTGATGTTAATTCTAAATAATAAGTTCTAGAAAATCATAAATAAAAATGATTATTTCACTTGGGTTAGAAAACTCATGTATTTAAAAAGATTTTCTCTCCTCTAAATCTATAATCTACAAGTAACTGATTTCCTGAGAGTGGCTAAAAAAAAGATAGTTACCATTACAGAGATTTAATTTTCAGAAGATACTTTTAAATAAAAAATACAATATAGGACAATAATTTAAAAATAAAATTTTACCAACAGAAGCTTTTTGTCAAACAAAACAAAGCATCATTAGAGAATTCCCTGGTGATTCTATGGTTAGGACTTGGCACATTCCTTGCAAAGGCTCAGGTTCAATCCCTGATGAGGGAACTAAGATCCCACAAGCTGTGTGGCATGACCAAAAATAAAAGGAATCATAAATAATAAAATAATCCCAACTGATGGGATATTTTATAAGTAAAATAAGTTGATAGATATGGTAATTAAATTTATAAGTTCATATGCATAGCAAATTTTAATTATAAAATGAACTGTTTATAAAATGAGTTGTTATTAGGTTTGAAATCAGGAGTTATAAGTGAGAATTGGAATCCAACCAGTCTAGATATCCAATGTACTACTATATTTTGTTTTCATTTTATACTTTTTAAAAAATCATGATCCACACACATAAGTAATATTGTTCTTTTTTGTTTAGTTTTACATTAGAAATAAGAGATCTGAATTTCAAAGAGATAAATACGGCTCAGTCTCCCTAATAAGGGATACATCATAAAAATTTATAAATACTGCAAACCTTTGGCTGACTGGAGGTTTTTCCATTGTCTGCACTGAAAGTCTCTCAGGTATCCTGTATTGCTGAGTTTGTGTTCTCTGATTTAATAAAATTTTAATCAGCATCTTCTCCTGTTGCGTATCTGGAAGATTAAGCATTAACATTAAAGACTTTCAGTCATCTGAAAGAGACAGTTTAGAGGTTAGCCTTGAAAGGAATTGAACTTTGATTAGCCTGAATGTTTAAAATAAGAAGAGACTCATTTAAATTGGAGATCATAAAGACCGGACTATTTTTATTTGGCAAATTTAAGTGGGTAGACTTGTGAGGAATTAATAGAGAGTAGAACAAGGTCTTTTTTCTGAGAAAACATTTTTGTGTACATTTTTAGGATATATATTAAGATTATCTGAATCAGATAGTTGAATATCCTTGAAACAACTCTTAAACACAGTTTGAAAGCCTCTGATATATAATAATATTTACTTTAAGGAAGATACTTAATATTTTTCATGTTTAATGAAACATGAGTGATTTCATGTTTAGTCATTGGTCTCCTTTTCTGTATTGTTTCAGCCTAAGTCCATATTCATACCACAGGAAACTCATTCTACTGAGGATGATAATCAAGGAACAATCAAGAGGTGTCCCACATCAGAGAGCCCAGCAAAGCCATCGCAAGTACCACCGAGGCCACCACCTCCCAGGTTACCGCCTCAGAAGCCTGTGGCTTTAGGTAATGAGAAAGAGGGGGTGAAATAAGAGTGTTGCCAGGTTGTCATAATGCATGGAGAAAAGTAGAAGGGTTCCTTTTTTTAAGAGATGATTTGACATTCCTTTGAGGAGAAGAGAAGGAAGCAGTGGCTATAGAGAAGAAGTCTGCTTTTTGCCTCATAGTTTGAAGTGTTTTTATGACAGGATTACCTATGACCCAGGCTGATATTTTGCCCCTTGCTTCTCATTTCATGTCTAGCATTCCCTCTTTTAGAGAATTATTTGTGCCCAATTTGTCATTTATCTGTAGAGTGAGGCAACAAAAGAAATTAAACTCTGAACAAACAAGGAGAATGTGTTTTGGTCCTAGGCTACTTCTTGAGAAAAAGACGAGGACGCCTTGTCTAACTATTGTTTTATTTCGGTTAATCATTTTAGAAAAATGATTGTCGGTATTTGCCTCCAAATTAATCCTCAAAGGTGCTGTTTTAATATTGTGAAGTGTCTTATGTTTATGCAAAAGAAGCAATTAAAAAATAGAGTAGTAATGTTCCTTGAATAGCAAACTATAAATTGCTTCTTTCCTGAAAGTAGTTATGTATTTAGTACTTTTTTCTTTTTAGCACAAATATATATACTTAGATACAACCTGAATTTTAATTTGCCTATATGAAAGAAATAGAGATAAAACTAGAACATATATATGATTGTTATACTACTAAATATTCTGACTGGATAATCCCAAATGAAGGCTGAAACTGTCTCAAATAATATATTTTTTTCCTACTTGATAATCTTCTGAATGAAAATTTTCATGAAAATTAATCCTTTTTTTTAATATATTTAAACATATCTTATTGAAGGAAATGGAGTGAGCTCCTTCCAGCTAAATGGTGAACGAGATGGTTCATTATATCAACAGAATGAATATAGAGGCACTAACCTTTCAAGGAAAGAAAAGAAAGATGTACCAGTAGGTATTTATGTTCATAAGCTCTACTTGTATTTGTTTCCTTTTTGACTATTAAGTTAGTTTTGCAGTTTTAATTAATGAAACAATAGCAATTATATATTTTATAATTAGTATATTTATATTTTAGTATGTTAATAGTAGGTTGTTTAAATCTTGAAAAACATTACTTTGCTGTGGTAAACATGAATGAAGGCTTTCTACTCTTCAAATTATTTAGGCCAATTGGTTATATTGCATATTATAAAATGTGACCTTCTAACATACTGGTAAACCCTTAATATTTTTGTAATTGTTGAGAAATATTATTCTCATTAATGAGAATGATTCTTACATGTTTCTTTTATGGTCTCAAGAACTTATGGAAGGAAAGCCATACCTTCTACCTCAGGACAAATTTCTGTCACATAATTTGTGATGTTACTACTTTTACCAAAGAAAATAGCTAACAAGGAAGAAAAATTAAGGTTATTTCTAGTAGATATAAGATACCACTTCAGGAAAGATGCAATTAGCCTTAGCAACTGTTCCTATTAGAAAAATTTGATAAAACTCTATGACATAACTACTAGAACATCAATAGAATTTATCAGGGAGATTAAAAATTTGTGAAGAATTTATACTTAATCATCAGAAGACATTCTATGATGTCCATAATCATAGAACTTAACCAAAAAATCCTTAAAATTCCCAATTCAGCGGATGTCAACAAGATCATAAGTCAGTATTTTGGGGGAATTTTTTGTGTACTAATTTTTGTTATTCTAGAAATTCATAGACCATTTAATGTGTTTACGTGCATATAGCTGTAATAACTTTGTACGCTAAACACATTGCTAGAGGGTTTTGTAATGTATCTGTTATTTTATAAGATTTCTCTATAGAATGTGACATACTGTTTTTATGATTCAGTTAAAGCATTTGACTGGGGTTATGCATTGTAATTTCTGAAACAGGACATTTTTAACAAAAGTGAAATGTCTTTTAGAAATCATAGGGTTTAGTCTCTCCAACTGAGTAGTGCCTTTTTCATCAGCTTAAATTTTAGCAATCCTTCTAATGTAGTAGTTTAAAAATTCACTTAATGACTGTAACAGTATAATAACCTTTGAGAAATGAGTACTTTTTTTAATTTATGTATTTTAGATTCACTTTTTCTATTACCTTATTAGAATATGGAACTAGTAGTTAAACTAACAGTCTCAATAATTCTGAAATAAATACGTCATGACTGTATCATAGGATAAAAAGTATCCATGGTATATTGAAATGTGATTACAGTTTATGCAGCTTCTTGAAATTATTTACAGCCTCTTGAAATTATTTACAGCCAATTCTGTCAGTACTTAAATTAAATCCGACAGTTACAACATTCAGAGCTCCCTAATTAAAAATGTTTTGCTAAAATAGATGATATATGATAATTTAGGAAAATCTATATAAAATTATGTACATAAATTATTTGCAGAATGAAAAAAAATTATCAGGAATTGATGGCAGTATGTACATCCTCATAAACATATCTCCAAAGTAAAATTTCATAGTCTTAATTTTAGAAATGTCTAAAAGTTACTCATATAAATAGTACTATACAGAATATTTCATTTATATCATGTATATGAAATCAGTTAACAGTAGCTTTAAAATTTTTATCTCATCTAAATAATTCTGTTTTGTATTAAACTGAGAGAAGTTTATAATGTCATTCCTTAAAATGCTGTTATTAAGATTAAAAGAAACTAGACTATCAGAAAGCTTATGTTTAAATTATAATCTCTGCCAAGAAGATTCTTTCTCCAGGGATAAATCATAAAATTGAAAATAACCTGTTCTCCTGGGGTAAATCATATACCCCAGGAATGTAGCCCCTTGGAAAAATATCTGGAACTCTTGAGGATGTTGTCATAGATGAATGATGTGATTGTTTTTGCTCTCCTTACATTATCATTATACTCTGACCAATGATTCATGCATTTGAGTCCATCAGAGTTTATAACTTCAATGGACAAAGCACTTGGTAAATGAGGTTAACAATCTACAGACTAGGAGAAAACATTTGTAATATATAGCAGATAAAGTATTTAAGTCTAATTTATATAAAGAGCTCCAAAAAATAAATAACTCAGTTTTGTTTTTTTTTTTTTAAAGCAAGGCAGGGAGGGGAGAATTCACAGAAGAGGAAATGTAGTTCGCCAATAAACATTTCTTTAAAAAGGTTCTCCACCTTCCTAGCTGTCAGTGGCATGCAAGCTAATGAGAAACAAAGGGGAAGACTTTTTTTACTCCCGTAAAAACTGTTATAAATTTGATAACATTGTCTGTGAGACTGTGAAGAACCAAGACTTGTACATTGCTGATGGGAGTGATACAAAACGGGCACTTGGAAAGGGAGTTTAGCAGTCAGTATCCACTAAAATGCAGAAGCTACAGACCCCATGTTCCAGTATTTTCACTTCTCACAGCATATTCTTTAAAAAAACCATTTCCACCTTGTGTAGTAAGCTATATGAGAGGGTGATGATTTCCACATTGTTGTTGTAGTAAAAAATGGAAAATAATCTAAATATCCAGTAACAGGAAGTAGCTAAAGTTTGTTGTATTCATACTGTGCTGCAGTTAAAGCCAATGGCAAACAGGTCTGGAAGGATACGCAGATATGTGAGTATTTTGTAATGTAATATAATTGCCTAGGGAAAGATTTGGAAGGGTACACGATAAACCATTTGGAGGGGCAGGTTCTAGGAATAAGTGGACTGTGAAAGGATTATAGAGATCTTCAGTATTGTCTATAATGTTTTGTTTGACAAAGAAATGTATTTGTTTATTTTATTGGGACACATGAGTTTGAAATAACAGTGTTGATAAACTAAACAAGAAGTATAATCATGCATGTGTTCTTTTTCTAGAAGCCTATTAGTAATGGCCTACCCCCAACACCTAAAGTGCATGTAAGTATAAATATCAAATAGGCTAAGTTTTCAAACTGAATACAATAACATATAATTTCTTGAGTATGTGCCTTTGGTTGGATTTTTTTGCCTGTTTGAAAGAACCCCCATTATATTGAAAAAATCTTTAAAGTTGCTAATTTAAATACTAATTGATTTTATTTGAAAAGTATAGCTTTTCAAAAGAATTATGATACATTATACATTTTATAGCTTCTTTATTTGAAAATTACTAATGTTTTTGCACATATTTTTGAAGGAATGTGAAAAATGCAGTTATCAAAAACAGAATTTTAGAACTAGGAGGAGCATTAAAGGAGCATCTGGCCCTAATTTTATTTTGTCCATGGGTAAAATGGAGACCCTTTGGATCCAGTTTGGGTCCAGAATCCTGTTTGCTGAAAAACATGGAGAACTCATGGCTCCTGACTCCTTTGCTCTCTTCAGTCCCCCAGTCTGGGGAAGGAGCATTCAGCTCCTTTGGGAGCTGACCCAATGGGAGCATGGGGTCACAGAGTTGGACACGACTGAGTGACTATCACTCACTCATTCAAAACTGAGACCCAAAGATATTAGTCACCAAAATCACAAACCACCGCCCAGCTCTAACCAAAACTAAAACTAGACCTTAGATGTCCTGTATTATAGTCCTTATCATTTTTTGTATCTGTATATATACCATGCTGTCTTTTTTAGGATTAAAATTATGTTGTGCTCAGTCATGTCAGAATCTTTGCAACCCCATGGACTGTAGCCCACCAGGCTCCTCTGTCCATGGAATTCTCCAGGCAAGGATACTGGAATGGGTTACCATTTCCTTCTCCAGGGGATTTTCCCAACCCAGGGATCAAACCCATGGCTCCTGCAATGGGAGGTGGATTCTTTATCACTGAGCCACCAGGGAAGCCCTTAAAATTATATTAACTCAGTTTAATTTTAGTTAAATATGGCTAGAACTACATTTTGCTGATCTCGATCTATAGCCTGAAACTTCATATAACACTAGTTTAGACAGTGTCCATAGTTTTTCTAGTTTGTAACCTCTCAAGTCTACTTTTTAGCCCTTTTACCTTTTAACTCTACTATTAGTATAAAAATCTGAGTAATTATGCCTCATCTTACAAAAAGAAGTTATGCGTGTAGAGGGCTCCCAGGTCTAGGAGATACACGTGTACGATAGGGGTGAGATTTATTGTTGGGCTAAGGATGAACCTCCTTTATCAGGCATGCCGTTGACAAGGAAGAGCTGATTAACTCTGGACCAACTGCACAAGTTAGGTTTAGGTTGAAACTGGTTTGATTGTTTTGTACCTCATTCTGTCATTTAGATTTTTAGGAGTTTAGCAGTACCTTAACATAGGAATTTGATGTACCTATCTTAAAGGGTAATTATCAGGATTAATTAAATGATAGAATTTCTGCCCTATACCATAGAAACATTTCTTATTGGCCTTCTGCCACGCACTGGTATTTTCAGGCTATTGTTCTTTTTGGAGAACTAAAATCTAAAAAATACTGGTTGCTAGGTTTCTATGAATAAAAAGGAAATTTTAAGATCAAATATTTTGATTATTTTGTGTTAATATTTTTAATCCACTGTAGTCAACAGTCGTCACTGTATTGTCTCTGTGTTTGTGAAGAAACTATTCCTGATGTAAAATGTTGCACAGTAGAATCCCTGGTGATCCAGTGTAGGACAAGGTGCTTTCCCCACTGTGGGCCTAGGTTTGATCCCTTGCTCACAAGCTCTGTGGCACGGCCAGAAGAAAAAAGAAATGAGCCACAGTGCTGTTGTTCTGATCAAATGCTTCTGTATCCTTTTTCCCCTCCAAGTTATTTATTCTAACCAGAACAGTCATTTCAAAATTAACATCTTACTCTTTGAAGATCAAAAAACATTCAAATGAGTGATATTATATTTCATTATAAGGTATTTATTATCTAAAAAGTTTGTAAATGAGCTTGATAAATAAATATTAACATCAAAGAATAAAGCTTTTTGTTGACTTCTTCCAGGGAGAATAATCAGATTGCTCAATTTTTTTTTGTAAAGTACATCTCTCTGTTTTGAGATTAAAGTACATATATGAATTTCAAATCAATTGTACCTCTTCCACTTTGTAATATGAAATTCAGTGATTAATACTATTTTTAGGTTCATGAAACCAAGTAAGAAAATTTTCACCTTTGTAGAAATTATGGGTTTCCTTATCAGAGAATATTGTATTAGTGTTAATGTGGGATATGTAAGTAATACTTTTATAAGCAAATCATTATGCAGAATTAATTGCTATTACTGCTTTGTTTATTTGAGAAGATAGGAAGAATAAAGTGACTTTTAAGTAAAATCTTATCTAACAGTCATTGTGCCTGGAACCTCCTTGATATCACTGTAAGGCAAATGACTAGGACTTGATAGATTCATTTAGCTATTTTTTTTTCCAGATGGGTGCCTGTTTTTCAAAGGTTTTTAATGGATGTCCCTTGAAAATTCACTGTGCAACATCATGGATAAATCCAGACACAAGAGGTAGTACTATATGTTTTTATCTATTTTTATCTTTCTGATTACTTACTGTTTTCATGAGGCTAGAACAGCACTCAGTTTCAATCACTTTATGCATATCTTTCTGAAAAATAAATTTATTATAATTTTAAAAAATTCAAGGTAAATCTATTTCTATGTGTTATTAGCACTGTTTGAGGTGACACATGATATTAAAATTTTCCTGTATAGTCACCATATCAACATATTGAAACCGTATGCTCTGTGCCATCTATCTGTATAAAGATGTTCATAGATACACATGTACACACATATGCACATGCTCACTGTTTCTTACACACACACGCACACAGATTTACTAAATCTTTTAAATTGCCAAGATGTAGGTACTTTTATTTCACAGGTAAAGAAAACAGCACTCAGAGAGGCTCATTGATTCACAGCTAGTCGGTAGTAGAGCTACAGTTTGAACCCAGTTCAGTCCTGTCTGAGCACAAAGTTAACGCCTTTAATCTCTCAGTACTAACCCTAAATACTGGGCAGTTGAGGAATGCTCTTGACATTCTAAGTTGTTCTTAGGATGCTTCAGCTTAGTCTGGAGAAGTTCTTCACCTACTTTTTGATATTATCATAAAATGTGATTGATCAGGACCATGACCAGACTTGTAACATCTTCTAGAAGATACTGAACACCCTAGCAGGTATCCAAGTTTAGTTAATTTTTTAAAGAGACAGTAGTCAGATCTTGGTTTTTTGATGCTATGCTTATAACAGACCATCTGCAAAAATTGTTTGAGTTTTCATCAACTGTTCCTGGTTTACATTTTGTGTCATTTGCACATGATCCTCTCCAAGAGGGAATTTAGAAAAGGAGTTGCAGATCTTCTGTCAGTCCTGAGAACCCTCCAATGAATGAGGAGTCCTAGCATGCTGTTCTTCAGAACCTGTTTTCCTAAAAGTTTTCTTCACTGCTTTGAGGCTGATATTTGCATATAAATCAGTTCTTTGAGCTAGAGTCTCTAACTACTTACTTGCATTAAAATAGAAACACTGCTTTATAGACAATAGCAATTCTTTTTTCATATGTTAATGTGTGTGTGTATATATATATATGTATATATACACACATTATATAAAAGATTATATAAATTTTTTGTAAAAGAATTTTATACATCAAAATCAGTGGATTATTTTTGTCATTTCAGATCAGTACTTGATATTTGGTGCTGAAGAGGGGATTTATACCTTGAATCTCAATGAACTTCATGAAACATCAATGGAACAGGTATGTTATAATGTGTTTCTCCCTTTTTAAAAAAAAAAAATTCTTAATTTATTATACATAGACACTACATAAGGAATAAGTTTCAGTGCTATGATTTGCTGTCTCTTTTGTTTAGAAAACCTTCCTAGAGCGTGTCCTATTTACTCAGTGCTGGAGACGTACCTAAATTTTCCACAGTTCGTTGTGATCCACACGGTGGTTACACACAGGAGTAGTGGTCACTTTCAAGTGGCTCATGATCTAACAGAGGAAATAGGCCTGTAAACCAGTGACTGCAACATATTATACTTCCACTTAGATGTCACACTGGGAGTGAGTACAAAGTGTAACCCCCAGAGGCGGTTATCACTAGCACCACCGATGGAGAGAGGAGGAGAGACATTTAAGATGGACCATACATGGTGATGAACAGAAGGTTGACAGACAAGAGAAACGGAAACCGCATGGCACAAATAGGGAGCTATGAATGGTCCGTTCAGTTGGAGTGCAGAATGAGTATAGAATAATAGCAATAAATGAAGGCGGCTGAGTAAGCAGGTGCCACACCCCAGGGCTTTGTGTACCATGCTGATGACCAGTAATGAATTCTCTGTATATGTCCTTTATGATTTATAGGTTTTCAGCATTTTCTCTCAGCTTTTTTTCCTCCATACCTAGTGTTTCCGTACTCTATGTTTTACACCACCATGATCTTTTTTCCTCTCTTCTGCTCCAGAAGCCAGGCATGTCCATACACCAAGATAAGACCATTTTTTGGAAGTACACAGGAGAGTTTTAATTATTTAAAACTCAAAAACCAAAATAAAGGAATAGACATTGTTTGAAAATGCCCTTTTCCTTGTGTAGTTTGAGATTACATAGTCTGTACCATAAGGAGAATAGAGCTAATCATATAATGTAGGAACTTATATAATGAAATTACACGAATTTTTCTTCCATATAAATATGTATATGTAGCATCTTATTTTAAATATCTTATAAAATGAGTTTCTATTAAAAATAAATTTCTTTTTAAAAACTGGCCTTAAATAAATAAATAAATAAAAACTGACCTAATGATATGACAGCTACATGGTTAATATGTGAATATTTATACTGCTGTTATCTGTTATCCTGTGTAAACTTTGTGCTTTTTTTTATCAGCTGTTTCCCCGAAGGTGTACATGGTTGTATGTAATGAACAATTGCTTACTGTCAATATCTGGTAAGTCTTACTAGTTTTTAAAAACCTTACAGCTATTGTTCCTATTTATGTTATCAGCTTTTGTGACACATTTATTTTTCTCTACAGGTAAAGCTTCTCAGCTTTATTCTCATAATTTGCCAGGGCTTTTTGATTATGCAAGACAAATGCAAAAGTTACCCGTTTCTATTCCAGCACACAAACTTCCTGACAGAATACTGCCAAGGTAACTGTACATTTAATTGTTTTCATCCTTAGAGATAATATGTGAATTCATTCTAAAAAAAAACTAGATATACTGCAGAAATTGAAAAAAGCTCTCAGCTTAGGTGTGTAGAAATTGTGTATAATGAAAAAGCTGTAAAAAGTAACATATTTTCACAAGTGTCTTATCATATTCTAAAATTTTCTACTTTATACTTTTCCACTTATATCAAACATTTTCTTTCTGAACTGTTAGTTTTTCTACATTAAAACTAATTTTTTTTCCTCTAGTTTGCTTGTAATTTTGTATCACATATAGTGCTTTTGATTTATTTGTGTCAATTTGAATAAATTGAATTTTTTTCAAAGTAGTTTCTAAACTTAGAAAATTTAAGTGACTTATTAACTGAAGATTTTTATAGGAAGATCCTTACTACTTAGAAATTAGGTGTTTTGTTTTTCTGCTTACAGGGATTTTTAATTATGTTTGCTCTTCTGTTTAGTCATTATTATTATTTGTTGAGTAAAAGTCTTCTGAGTCTGGTATAAATTGTACTTTACAATGCTTTTGTAATGTAACCATTCTTCCTTTACAGTATTAGTTGTAAAGCAACTAATATAGAACCTTAACTTCTAAGTACCTTAAAAATTTGTCAATTGCTGAGTTTACAGTATAGTTAAGATTTGCCACTTTGTGCACAAAAGCTTTTTTAAAATTAGCTTTTCAATGAAAATAATTTTAAAATATACTGCAAGCTTTTCTGTCTTAAAATAGATTACACTGGGTTTAACTGGATCTTTTCATGATGAGTTAGTTATGATTATGAACTTGATTTATTATGTTTGTACAGTAGTATCTGCAGTTGGACTAAGGGTATCAGGGAGTTGCTTTCTTCCTGTATAGTTTATGTGCCCCATTTCTTCTCCCAGCTGCCACTTTTTGCTGTTGTTTTTCTGCCTACTTAGAGCATGACTCCATTCTGCTTTCTAACTTGATAAATCTTAAATTCCTGTGGGCATGGAAACTGACCACCAAGCTTTAAAATCGTATAGAGCTCCTGAACAATGGAAGGCATATAAACTTTAATGTATTAACTTTTTGATACCATTTTTATCAGAACAGAGTCCTCTTCTTTTCCCAGTTTGTGGCTCGTCTTTTTACTTTCTCAGCTCTGTCTTTTGGTAAACTAAAGTTAATAATTTACTAAATACATTCAACAAATTAAATGCCACTCATAGTTTGAGGTGCTAGGGATACATCAGTGAAAAAAAAATCAATCTAAGTTTATCATTGTTTTCCTGTATAATCTCTTTTTGCTTTTTTTAAAGTAATCCTGTGGTCATACTCTTCAAAAATCTGTATATTTTATAGTTTCATTTTTCATATTTAAATTCTTTATCCATTTGGAATACTGGAGGGGGGTTGAGAAAGGTATCCAGTTTATTCTTATTTTTAATAGATGACCCATTATGTCCGGACCAGTTTTTAAATAACTCATCCTTTCTCCACTGTTCTATAACAGTAGTATTTTCATATACTAACTTCACCTACATATATTATATATTCATTTCCATTTCCATTTAGGAAATTTGCTGTATCAGCAAAAATCCCTGAAACCAAGTGGTGTCAGAAGTGTTGTGTTGGTAAGTAACCCATGCAAAATCACGCAGGTCTCCTGCTTTGCAGAGTGGATAAGAAGATGCTGTGAGGCTCATTTGTCAATCTAGTGTAAAACCATAGTACTCCAGGATATCCTGCCAGTAATAGTTTACTTTTCTCCCTTAAGTAAAATAAATGTATTGGCCATTCTGTTTCCCTGTAAACTAAACCTAATGTAGAACTTTGCACACATAGTTGTTTTGCAAATAATTTATTGACTGAACAAATGGAGAGTAACTTTGTTACAGCACTTTACCATACCCTGTTCTCTGAGGAGCCTGTTACTAATCATTCACCATTCTGCTTAGTAATGGCTTCTGAGACTGCATTTGTTCACTCAGCATACTTGTTATTTACTCTCGTACCTTTAATACATGAAACTTTATGCTTGTGATGTGCAAGTCATAGTCTCCTTGTTCACATACCACAAGCCTAAAGTCCTCCTCAACCCCCATAACAATTAGCTGGTTGATTTGTATCTAGGAAAAGCAAAAAATTGTTTTCTTTCCTCCCTTAAAAACCTCTGATGCAATTCAGTTCTTTTATTTGTAAACCTGCATCTTGATTAATGTCTCCATCTAATGAAGACCAAGCAGTACTGCCTCTGAACAGTACTACCAAGAGCACCCCGGATCACCTGCCCCTAAGTGTGCTCCAGCTATCCGTGTGGGAACATTTCCCCAAATCTGCTTTAAACCTTTCTTCAGGATCTTGCTGTCTCAGCTAATCTCTCTGCTACCATAAAACCTAAAATTCTTCTTCCCACCCCCTGGCCCCATAACAACCAGCAGTTTTTGAGCATACAAATAAAAATCCTAGAAATGATGAGAGTTTTGCACTCCTATCTGAAAAAGTATTTCTTTTTCACTCTGTAGACTAATTAACAAATTGAACTGGCCTCCACCTTTTGTTTGTTTTTGGAGCAGGCAACTATTACTGTAAAAAATTTGCATTATAAGAAAACTTACGTATACTTTTTTGCCTTGACAGTGAGAAATCCTTACACAGGCCATAAATACCTATGTGGGGCACTTCAAACTAGCATTGTTCTGTTAGAATGGGTTGAACCAATGCAGAAATTTATGTTAATTAAGGTAAGCATGAATGTCAGCCTACATCATTTTTAGTATAAAAGCTTATCAGTTTTCCTGTTCTTTCAAGAAAACTTTTTTTCCCAATTAATTCTCAAGACAATGTAATGATTTTGGATTATATGGCAGAGTGGTGAAAATCTGCCTAATTATTAAAAAAAAAAAAACTCCATTGGCCTGATAGAAGTTTTAAAAGAGACTAGATAGATAGTTCAGGGATGTGACAGTGGAAGGCCGAAATACTGAATCATATGCACAGTCTGATATCAAGAACAGGAGGTACCAAGAAAGCAGTGAAATTTTGTCTGAATATGTTCTCTGGTTGACCGTTCCATTGTAGCAGAGGGACAAGTCTACAGATTGGCATTTGGCTTAAAAGTCAAGGAATAACCATCATGAAGGGGAAATAATTTGTTTTGAATATCTGCCATCCTATTAATTCACCTAGGCCTTCCGATGGGTCGTTTTTTGTGCCTTTGTGTCTCTAGAATCTTTTAATGAAAAAAAAATTTTTTTGCCATGCCACATGGCTTGGGGATTTTAGTTCCCTGACCAGGGATCAAACCCTTGCCCCTTGTAGGGGAAGCATGGAGTCTTTACTACTGGGCTGCCAGGGAGGTCCCTTTTAATGAATATTTTTTAAAACATTTAATATTATTCAGCTGTAATTTAAATTTAGAGGAAAAGCTAACTGAAAATGTATGAAGTGCTGGCTCAGTCACTCCAAGGAAATACCAGATGAATTTTTTATGCTGTTTCCTCACTATTTTGTATAGATTAAGTAGTATTTCATGAGCATTTGCTATCTCCATAGAAATTGGGATCACAATAATTGGAGTGAATTCTTCCTAAATTATATAATACAGAATTAGGATGTTAAAAGTATTGGCTTCCTGTTATTTAAAATTTTATGAGGGACTAGGGAATCTAGTTTTAATTTTCACATCAGTATTTATGAACCTCACAATTAACTAGGGCTAAAGAAATGAAATAGTTTCAAGAATTTACCACCCATTGAAGTAATATTTCCACAAATAAATTCACTGAAACAAAAATTCTTTGAACAAAAAGCTGAAAGGCAAAATAACCTTGTAAATTGTGCAAAACAGAACTTCTGAAGCCAGCCCATTTCTGTCCACCTGGTTTTGTTCTAAGTTCCTCTTTGTTCTTATCTGTTTGACAAAAGCACAGCATATCCTAGATGGAGTGGTAAAGTGTATATAATTATTTTTCTGCAGCCCTTCCCTACCCTGTCCTTATCCTTAGTCTGTTACAGTACGTCCTTCCTATTCCTCTCTTTCCTAACCTCTATCAAAATTAAAAATAGATTCATTACATCAGTTGTTCATGGATACTAACAGTCTGATTAAACCTTAGTATGAATGAATTTTATGTGTCACCCGATATGTTAAACTGCTTATCTTAATACATAGTGAAAGATCCTCTCTATTAAAGGAATTTTTTGTATTAAGAACATACAGGTGCTTGCTTCGATAGCACATATACTATTAATAAAATTGGAACAATACAGAGATTAGCATGGCCCTTGTGCAAGGATGACATGCAGAGTCATGACGCATTCCATATTTTTGTGATGTAATTATCCTCTAATTAAAAATAAGTATACAAAAAAGAGCATGCAAGAGAGAATATATATTTTGAAGGCATGGGAAGCTTAAAAATTACCCATGCATGTTTTCTTTTTTCTGGGTACCGGGGAACTTGGCCCTGACTGATAAAGCCTATTGCCAGGATTCTAGGATGTTCGCCTTACATACAGTTCTACTTGTAGGCCTTCTTTAAGACTTCTCACTCTTCCCACTTTCCTTAAACTCTGAGCAGCATGCCCTTCTCTACTGTCCTTCATCAATTCTCCTTCTCTGTCTCTCTGCTTTGAGATTTCTCTTGAGTGTATTTTGTTTCTATATTTGATATTATCTCAATTAGTATTTATGATGTTTCTATACTGTAAGTCTTACCAGATGTATTCAAAAACATTCTTATGTTTTCTGTATTCTTACTCTTCATGACATTTTCTAAATTTTTGCTTCACTACACTATTTTATTTTCAATATAAATAAAAGTCATAAATTGAAGCAGATATTCGTGTACTTATTACAAATCAGGCACAGTGCTATTTAATTAGACAGATAAAAATGAGTAAAAGAGAGGGTGTGGAGAAAAGGGGACGCTCTTGCACTGTTGGTGGGAATGTAAATTGATACAGCCACTATGGAAGACGGTATGGAGATCCCTTAAAAAACTCGGAGTAAAACTATCATATGACCCAGCCATCCCACTCCTAGGTATATACCTTGAGGAAGCCAGGGTTGAAAAAGACACATGTATCCCATTGTTCATTGCAGCACGCTTTACAATAGCTAGAACATGGAAGCAACCTAGATGTCCATCAACAGATGAATGGATAAAGAAGTTGCGGTATATATACACAATGGAATATCACTCAGGCATAAAAAGGAATGCATTTGAGTCAGTTCTGATGAGGTGGATGAACCTAGAACCTGTTATACAGAATGAAGTGAGTCAGAAAGAGAAAGATAATTATCATATTCTAACACACATACACGGAATCTAGAAGAACGGTACTGAAGAACTTATTTACAGGGCAGCAGTGGAGAAACAGACATAGAGAGTAGACTTATGGACATGGGGAGAGGGTGGGATGTATGGAAAGAGTAACATGGAAACTTACATCACCATATGTAAAATAGACAGCCAACGGGAATTTGCTGTATGGCTCAGGAAACTCAAACAGGGGCTCTGTGTCAACCTAGAGGGGTGGGTGGGGAGGGAGACGGGAGCGAGTTTCAAGGGGATGTATGTATACCTGTGGTTGATTCATGTTGAGGTTTGACAGAACAACAAAATTCTGTAAAGCAGTCAGTTATCCTTCAATAAAAAGATAAAAAGGAAAAAAATGAGCAAGAGAGAATTATTTCCCTCAAGGACCATTATCAGTAGCAACTGGTATTGAAACTATTTTATGGGAACACTCTTCTGCTAGTGACTTATACATATTGTTTAGTTACTATTGGACGCTAAGTAGAAGTAGTCACAATCTGTTGATTTTCTAATTTACTGAGGAAAAAATACAGAAGCATTGTTTTCTTCCTGTCCTACTGCTGTTTCCACATTTCAAAGAGAATTATTTTAAATATTTTACTTTATTAAAAATAGGACAGATTTTATCCAAAGCACGTCCCCAGGTAGTAGGGATGCTCCCAGCAAGCTTGTGCGGAGGGTGTTTGTTGAAGGCATGTCTAGAGCTCTGGGATGGAGGTACTTAGGCAGTTTCAGGTAAGGAGCAATGTGGGAACAACAGGTATGGGCAGTTTCACCTTCCAGTCGTGAGGATCACACTGCATCTTCTGACGCTTTAAGACAATTGGTTGTGGTAGCCCCATTTCAACACCTGTTTATTTTCTCTGTAATTTATTTTCTTTAGAATTTATAAGTAAACTACAGAATTTTAAAATATATCACTTTCAGTAGCTTTTAAAGATACTAACAGTAGCCATTGGGAAAAATAATGAAAACAGCCCATTTTTAGGAGCAACAAAAATAAATTATATTAAAAGTAGACTTAATAAAATATGTGTAAGACTAATATATTTTTTAAAAACCTTTTTATTATAAGGAAGAACACTGCTAGCATCCCAGAGCTCCTCATGGCACCACCCCCCTACAAATCAGCTCCCTTAATTTTCCATTTTTACCATTGTTAGCACATACCCCTAAACATTAGCATTAATCTTACATGATGTTTCAACAGTATGGAAATGGAATCATATTCATTTGGGTCTGACTTCTTTTGTGCAACGTTGTATTTATGTACTTGTTGGATATAGCCATAGTTTGTTCATTTTGATTGCATTCTAATTTCTGATTGTGTGAAACTCATCATTTTATCTGTTTTAGGCATTTGGGTTACTTCCAGTTTTTTTGTCATTCTTAGCAATGAAGCTTGTGTATATACTTTTGCATATGTCTCCTGTGTGCGTGTATAGTCATGTTCTGTAGGTTGTATAACTAGGAGTGTTTTTTCAGGGTTCTGAGAGATGCATATCTTTGGCATTAATAAGTGATGTAATTAACCACTGTGGTTGTACCAATTTGTTCTGCCACCATCAGTGTTATGAGCGTTTGTCTGCTTTTCTCTGAGTAATGACCCTTATTATTCTCGTTCTTGTGGTGGATGTGTATAGTTATCTTGGTTTTATTCCCTGATTACTAATAAAGTGAATGTTTTCTATTTTTCCAGAGTTTCAGAATGTGAATTTAGTCTCCTTGTAGTAAAATAAAAATAATTTTAAACTTATGTATAATGAAAATCAGTTTCATTATAACTAAGTTAATTTTTTAAATAGAATCACTTGAAATACAGGGCTGATTTCTTTTGTGGGTTGTTTTTTTTTCCTGTCCACACTTATAAGAGGAATATCTCTTGCTAATGACCATTTCAGTTTTCTCACCCATGTTTGCTCAGTTGGATAAGAAGGCAGAGGAGTATTACTGAAGCGCAGTGTCCAATTAGGAAACAAGAGACTGTACCTCAAAGGGTGGAGGTGGGGGGACTCTCAGACCAGCCGCACAGTTGCTGGATCTGTTTCCAATTCTAATGCTAAAATGTGTGGTATTTAACTTAAAAATTACAGTGCTTAATGTAAAATCTTTATAAGATGTTTCATAATTTGGATTTTTCTGCATAACCTGAGTTTCTGTGAGAAGAAGCAATCTTTATAGTAGAGAGTACTGTGTTATGTATTTTCATGAAACTAAACATTCTTAACGGCATCCCCATGAAATTATTTGGCTTCTGTTTTCCCTTTTTAATATATTTTGTCTTCTTTCTAGCACATAGATTTTCCTATACCGTGTCCACTTAGAATGTTTGAGATGCTGGTGGTTCCTGAGCAGGAGTACCCTCTAGTCTGTGTTGGTGTCAGTAAAGGGAGAGACTTCAACCAGGTGGTTCGATTTGAAACAGTCAATCCAAATTCTACCTCTTCGTGGTTTACAGAATCAGGTTTGTGGTTTTTATTTCATTTTTAAGGCCAGTGCATAGACTGGTTTTGTAAGTAATCAATTTACTATATTTTTCATCAGGCAAGTACAGTGCATAAAAATCCAGTCTTGAGTAACTTATTGAACTGGAAAAAGAGAAGAGGACTTGCTTTGAAATAGCTAATTTGTTTGACACATTTGAAACATTCTGATGGCTCCCAAACTTGAGTGTGTGTCAGAATCACTTGTCTGGGTCCCACCCCCAAGTTTTTCACTCAGTAGATCTGGGTGGGGCTTGAGAATTTTCAACGTGTAGGTTCCCAGGATGTTGACGATGTTGATACAGGGACCACAAGTGGAGATCCACACATATATATACAAACCTTGTTGTAGTGCAAGTTGTATCCGACTGTTGGAGACCCCGTGAACTGCAGCACACCAGCCTTCTCTGTCTGTCACTTACCTCCCTGGGTTTCCTCAGACTCATGTCCATTGAGTCAGTGATGCCATCCAACCATCTCATCCTCTGTCACCCCTTCTCCTCTTGCCCTCAGTTTTTCTCAGCTTCAGGGTCTTTCCTAATGAGTCGGCTCTTCGCATCAGGTGGCCAAAGTATTGGAGCTTCAGCATCAGTCCTTCCAATGAGTATTCAGGGTTGATTTCCTTTAGGATGGACTAGTTTGATCTCCTTGCAGTCCAGGGGACTCTCAAGATTCTCCTCCAGCATCACAGTTCAAAAGCATCAATTCTTCAGCACTCAGCCTTCTGTATGATCCAACTCTCACATTCACATATGACTGGTGAAAAAACCATAGCTTTGACTATATGGACCTTTGTCAGCAAAATGATGTCTCTGCTTTTTAAAACACTGTCTAGGTTTGACACAGCTATTCTTCCAAGGAGCAAGCATCTTTTAATTTCATGGCCACAGTCGCTGTCCACATTGATTTTGGAACCCAAGAAAATGAAACCTGGCACTGTTTTCACATTTTTCCCATCTATTTGCCATAAAGTGATAGGACCATATGCCATAATCTTAGTTTTTTTAATGTTGAGGTTTAAGCCAGCTTTTTTACTCTGCTTTTTCACCTTCATCAAGAGGCTAATAGAAAAGCTGTTTTATATAAAAAGGAAAAGCTGCATTAAGTATATTTTCCAGTATATTTTTATAATTGATACACAGGTACTTCCTGGGAACTTTAATAAATATTTTTAATGATTTGTAATTAGGATACAAATTATTAAGTAAATAGTAAAGCACCTCCAAAGTGTTGAAGGTGCTTGAAAATAATTCTTTTATATAATTTATTCCCTAAATTTTGATCTACATTGCCCAGTTGTAGCAGATTTCTTCCTTCATAGCTTGTACCTTAGGAAATAATAGCTCCAATTAATGGGTTTTTTACAGAAATTTGTTCATAGTTTGAAACCTTCAGTTGCATTGTTGCAGTCCATACACATTGGCAAATCTTGGCTTTGGTGGTAAATAAATCTGATTAAACTGTTACACTTTAAATAAAACATGACCTTAAAGGTCTTTTTGTTTTTAAAACACTGTATTTGTTATGAAGCTCCTTTTGTGTTTTTGCCTAAAGAATGACATTGTACAATGTTTTGCTGTAAAATAGGCATGGCTATTTTTGAAGGTAATTTTTAAAGCAAAGGCCTTTTGCTCAGAGTCTTTGGCAGCTTAGAGAAGTGTTAAAGAACCAACTTGCCAATAAATATTGATTAGTCAGGAGTTTGTTGGAAGCCTGAAAGTGTTCATAAAAGGAAAAAAATTAAGAGACGGAGGTTTTTGGCATTGAAAAAAAAAATGATCACACATTTAGACACATTCAACAGAAGTCTAAAGACAATTTCATGACTGCTGAAGCCCAGGGAATTTGGAACAGCTTTCCATGGAAGGAAAGCATGGCCTGCCCTTGGCAACATTATGTGGCTTCTCTTTGGCTTCCTCAAATTCTCTTGTTAAATTCTCCCTTTAGACAGTATGTACCCTTTCAGACACAGGGTTAACTCCTGCTTTCTAATTTCTTCCCTTCTATTGTTGGTTGTCTAATATTTTATTTAGTGAATTTCAGTTGTCTTATTTCTCCCAACCATTTTAACTTTAAATCCTTTTCTACTAATTGTTTAATGAAGGGCCTTTCATTTCCTGACACAAGAGTTTTATACCTTCCATCCCACGAACTTTTGATTGTTTATATTAGCATAATGAAATCCCTTTATTAGAAGTTAAATACAACAGATATAATTCATTTCTGATTTTGAGATGATGAGGTTCAGTAAGAGGGAGAAAGTATGTTTAAGGTTTTGTGTGAGCTGAAATTATAAGCTGTGGTTTCCTAAACTCTGCTGCAATGTGGAATCCACTTGAGAAGATTTTAACACTCTTGATACATCAAGTCATACACACATACCCCCATTTAAATAAGAATATCTGGAGGTGGCAGCTGGCCATCAGTAGACCTCCAGATGATTTCAGTGTTTCGAAACTAATTATTATAATCAATTTGTAAATCTCATTTTCCTGGCTTTCTATCTAGTAAATCTAGACTGACTTCTTGACTAATTTTCACCAAATGTCTAAGAGTTACAAAGATCTGGTTGGCCTAATTTACAGGAGGCCTGTTCCATATCCTTCCAACCCTGGCTAGTCACAGAATATGTGTGAAAGTCTGAACTACAGCTGCCCTTGGATTTATTAAGATTCTAAATACTATGGGAAGTAAAAAAACTAGACTGATAGACTAGACTTAAGAACCACGCTCCAGAAACAAAGGCCTGTAGCTCAACAGTTTTAGCTTTGATATTCGTACAAAGTTTGGGATATCTTACTTCTCACTTCCTGGAAAACTAAGTCATTTAAATGTTTTAGGTTTGTTAGAACTTGGATAAATCATTATTATAAAAATAATGCCTTTGCACCATTTTTATGGTGCTTCATACTTCTCAAAATATGTCAGTATTTTTTTAACTCATTTGTATTCAAAGTGATTAACTCTGATACATTCATTCAGTAAATATTTATTGCATGTTGTAGGCACCACATATAATGATGTACAAAGCACAACCCTTGATCTTCTGAGCTTAAAATCCAAAATTAATCATTGCCATAGTATAGAAGATTGGACTCCTAATCTCACATATGAATAGGATAGTGGCATCAACGGTAGTAATGACGATAGCTAACCCTCCATTAAGCACTCTCTCAGTTTAGCTCTCGTATCAGAGTTTGAACCCAAACCCATCTGAGTCAACCACTGCATGTGTATGACTAAAAATATATATCTATTTCAAATTCAGTTATATTCAGAATTCTTTTTTTAATGTCTCTGTGCTTTAAATATTGCTGTTTCCTGTAAGTTTTATCGAATTTGTTTGTGTTGTAGATACCCCACAGACAAGTGTTACTCACGTAACGCAACTGGAGAGAGATACCATTCTTGTATGCTTGGACTGTAAGTTTTTGTTTACGAATATCCTTATCTTAATAAGATTTCTTTTATCTTAGTTTCTGAGTGACTTTTTTCCATTATAGGTTGTATAAAAATAGTAAATCTCCAAGGGAGATTAAAATCTAGCAGAAAATTATCATCCGAACTCACCTTTGATTTCCAGATTGAATCAATAGGTAAGTCAGAGTTTTGTGTTTCTTGTTTGATTGCATTATCAGCTGCTTAGAATAATTTGTCTGATAGTTATTTGAAATTATAAAAATATATTACTAAGGACTCATTTTTTAAAGTGTAGGATATAATGAATATGAGGTATCAGTCTTTGCTTTTACATATTCCCTAAAATAGTTTAGCAACTTTGATATAATCGATAAATAATGTTGTCTTCCCTACAGATTGGGCATTTTCAAAATAAATAATTAAATATTGTTATTCATAACCTAGTTATGAATTTCCATTTTCTTTAGACTCCTGTAGAGTTTCCCAATAAGTGCTTTACAGTTTAGTATAACCTATTATTTTTGCTGTTGTATCTACTGATCACAGATCCTTAAGCATATGGAATTTCCTTCTTGCTGTTTTTACATTATGCTTGGTAAGAATTTTTTCTGGAGAAAGGTTTCTTACAGAACCAGTATTCTAAAATGATTGCATTCAGGAAAAATAAGGTTAAATGACCATAATAGAGAGAATGCTGATGAATATGATTCAGTAGTTAATTTAGCTGTACACTGGTTTTTCTGGTGTCCTTTATCAGTAAAGATCCTTGCATGTATATGCATTAGCAGAAGGTAAGGGCCAAGGGCAGATAGTTCATTTGTCTTTCTTAGTCCTATTTTTAATCTTTCTCCAAGTTAGAATGCCTCTCTCCAACAAGCAGACACTGATGATAATAAGTCAGTTTTGAGGGACATCTGCTCAGAATGTTCAAATGGAATCCATACTTTAAAACGCATGGCCGGGTCAAAAAAAAAAGAGACAAAGAACAGAAACTCAAAGTGATACACCCTCATGAGTGGTAAAGAAAACTAGCTGTGTCCCACAGAAGATGGGGAACCAGAGCCAGGCATGTTGTTTGAAGCACCTACTAATTAAGACTCCCCACATAAGGCCTGGTGGCTTTATAGGGAATTTTTATCCACTGTTAAAAGAAGGAATAGTCCCTTTCCTATATACAAACTGCTTCAGGCTGTAGACAAGAAAGGAATGCAGAATAAATCAGTAACACTCATTTCAGTTCAGTCGCTCAGTCACGTCTGAGTCTTTGTGACCCCAAGGAGTACAGCACACCAGTTTCCCTGTCCATCACCAACTCCCAGAGCTTGCTCAAACTCATTTAGCACTGTTGATAGTGAAATCAGTTAAATTACACAGACAACAAAGTTTCCCAATCTCATGAAAACAAATTTTGGAAAATTTATATAAAATACTAGCAAATAGAATTCCATACCATCAAATAGTAGACTTTATCTCAGAAAAGCAAAGGTAGTTCAGCAGCAGACAATTTATTTATGTATTGCACATTAAAGGCAAGAAGTTACATAACTCTTCAGCAGATGTGCAAAAAGCATTCGGTAAAATCTAAGTCATTCTTGGTTTTTTAAAAAGACAACTTTTTAGAAATTAACAGTAGAAGGAAATGTCCTTCATATAGTACAGCCTATTAAAAATATTGTTTAATGGTTAAACTGATTCCCATTAAATTAGCTAATGAGATAGGGAGGTTTGCTATCATCATATTACAACACAGTCTCATTAGACTATGAAAAGGGAACTATGAGAATTAGAAAGAAATAAGCAAAATATCCTTTTTTGCTGATGGTATGATTATCTACTAGAATATACAACTCTATTAGAACCAATAAGAAAATTAAAAATTGCTAGATTTGAATAACATAGATGGATAGCTTTCTGACATGCCAGTAAGATGCATAGGAATAAATGTAGTCAAACATGTGTAAGATCATTACCTAGGAAATTCCAAGTTATCTTTTAAAAGCATAAAAGAAGATTTGAACAAATGAACTACACCGTGTTGATGTATAGGAAGACTGAAAATGGGAAAGTTGTTAGTTCACAAATTAATCCACTCATGCAATGCATTTGCAGTAAAAAAAAAAAACCCCAGTAAGGTATTCTTGTGCCACTTGATAAGATGATCTTAAAATTCATAAGGATAAGCCAAAGGCCAAGAATAGTAAAATAAATTTTGATGAACACTTGCCCTCCTTGATAGTGAAACTTACTCTGAAGCCATAGTGATTAAGACAGTGTGGGCTCAACACAGGGATACATGGAAGACTGGAACAGAAGGCTCAGAAGTAGACCTGCGTGTAATTGGGTATTTACATCATATGTCAGTGGGGAAATGATGTTTGGTTCAACAGATGATGCCAGGACAATTTGTTACCTGCAGGAAACAAATTAAGATTCTTCACTGAATATACACCAAAATATATATTAAATATTTAAATACAGAAAGCAAAACTAGAATTTTTAGAAGGCACATATCCCAGTAATTCTATTTCTAGGTATCCACTCCAGAGACAATTTTGCACATGTACGTAGGGAGAGGTACAAGAACATTTAGGGGCTTCCCAGATGGTGCTAGTGGTAAAGAGCCTGCCTGCCAGTGCAGGAAACATGAGACATGGCTTCGACCCCTGGGTTGGAGAGACCCCTGGAGGAGGGCATGGCAGCCCACTCCAGTGTTCTTGCCTGGAGAATCCCATGGACAGAGGAGCCTGGCGGGCTATAACCCACAGGGTCTCACAGAGTCGGACGCAACTGAAATGGCTTAGTACGCACACATGCACAAGAATGTTTATTGCAGCATTATTTGTAATAACAAAAAAAAAATTAGAAACATCATTTGGTTCCTCACACTAAATATATGAAAGTTGGAAACACAATATAAAGTTCACTGATCATGTGAACTCACTGTGTTCTAATAGTAAAAATATGCATGAGAACAGCAGATACCAAATATGTAAGGTGGTTATCTCAGGGAGGGAGGAAGGTAGGGTTAATGGAACTGGAGGAGGAGTATATAGGGATGCTGGCAGTATTCGTTTTTATTTAAAACAAAGAACAAATATGGGAAAATGTTAGGATTTAAGTGTTGAATGGCAGATACATATGTTTTTGTGTCATTCTCCTATTTTTCTATATGTTCCAAATATTTTCACAAAACAAATCTTCCTAAAGCAAAAAATATTTTCAGTGAATTTTCTTTTTCGTACCAAAATATGAATCAGTTCAATAAAGTATTTATGCTGTTTAGTTTATACTGTGTAGTATGTGGTGTGGTAAAGATGCCATTATAAATCTGGAATGATTAACAGTTATTAATTGAAATATTGTTATTCAAGGGAGAAAGAGGGGTGAAATGATGCTTATTGGTTGAACTTCTGTACTGTTAGCGGTAACTGAGCTGTTCTTGCATGTTAGTTTGCCTACAAGACAGTGTGCTAGCTTTCTGGAAACATGGAATGCAAGGCAGAAGTTTTAGATCTAACGAGGTAAGTGATCTTTTTTAAAATTAAAACCATTAAATAATCCTGAACTCTGGAAAATTCCTGATTGGTGCAACAAAATGTTACATTTTCTGTATTCAATTTAGTGATAAAATCAAGAGCACATACTTTATAGCCCCCTCTCTCTGTCCATTAAGTCAAACAGGTTCAGTGCATTATTTTTTGTGCTTCCAGACAAGCCCCCTTATATTCAGAACAGGAGCTTCCTAAATACTGCTAAAAGTGAGTCAGCTCTGATGTTCTTTCAACTTTCCCAGACCATCACCTGGAGCAAGAGTGCAGATGCAGGCTCGCTCTGTCCCCAAAGCACCTTTTCTACTTTGTATTTCAGAAAAATGACCAGTGTAGGCTCCAAGTAAAGGGTTTCCCTGGAAGTCAACTTGCCTTCTGTTTCTGGTACCCTTATCTCGCCATCCTTCCTTCCTTAATTTAACTCCAAGTCATACGACGTATTCAATTCAGTTCATCATTTATGCCAGAAAGTGCTGGGGTTACAACATGAGCAAGACTTGGTACTTGTCCCTTAAAATATTACAGGCAAGTAAAATCATCCTGAGTTCTTTCAGTAATCCCACGCCAGTCTCAATAGTATGACTTCTACTTGAGCATTGGAGGGAAAGGAAAACATTAGGTGCCTTCAGTAAGAAAATAGCTTATTTGTGTTTTAAACTGTTACACATTAAGCTCAGAGGATTTCTCCTGACCAGTAAACGGTACTGGTAGAATGATCATGAGTGTGGGTTTCAGAGAAGATCCTGGGATTTAGTCTGAGTTTTCCTCTTCAGTAACTGTGACCTTGGCGCTTCACTTCACTTCTCTTTGCCTGTATTTTTTCATCTGTGAATTGAGGATAACAATATAGTACTTACCTCATAGGGTTGCTAAGATTAAACGAAAGGAAATAAGTAATGTGCTTGGCATAATGCCTAGCCTATAGGAAGTATTCAAGAAAGGTGGCTGCCAGTATGTTTCTAGGAGTTATTGCCACAAGAGGACTCAAGAGGAAGATTTTTTTTTTAATCACCTGAGGGAATGGAACCTGGAGATAAGAATAGTCAACAGCTAATAAACACCAGACGGAGAAAGAAAAGCATTTTAGGCTGGATAGAAGAGAATGGTTTAAAAAAAAAATCAGTTTGTCCCAAAATATCCTGAGGTACTTTTTCAGACTGCTTAGATACCCCTTACTAAATACAACCCCTCCGAAAATGGTCTGTCCTTTAAGTAGGCAAATCCCAAAATGCATTGACAATCAGTAATGATGAACTGCTACTATTGAAGTGAGCATGTTAGATCCTTCAGGCGTGCTGAGTTACAAAAGAAGTCAAGAATCACTGCTGTTTCCAGAATAATTTTATTTTCAAAATCAAATTGTTTTTTTCAGCCTACCAGATTTGGGGGAGAGGCTACTGCCATTATAATTGGGAATGTTTTGCATTTAATAAGCAATTAACAGTGGGTTTATCTTTCTCCTGTAGACTTATTCTCAACTCCCCAACTGGTGCTTGGTCACACTGAGGACTTCTTTAAAGGTGTATGCCATCAGAAAATATTATTTCAGGAGACTAGGAAAGAAATGGGAAAGAGAATTGTTATCTACTGAGCATTTCCTTAACTAGGCATTAAACCCACTAATACTTAAAAGAATATGCAAGATACCACTGAAAGGTAGATACTGTCTGTCCCTTTTGGCAGAAGATAAACTACTTCCAACAAGTTACATACCTTTTGCAGTTGTCACTACTAGTCGGTGGGAGAACTGGGATTGAAACACTGCAGCCTTTTAAGTGGAAGGACCAGATACAAGCGCCTTCCTGCTGCAAGAGCCTTGCTGTTAGCGTTAGGGTAACTGATAAGAGGTTTCTGATAAATAAAATGGACGAGGTGCTTTGCTTTTAAATTTTTCCCTGGGAGCCTATATTCCAGGCAAATGGTTTACTATGCTCGTGATTTATGATTGATTCAAAAATCAGCTATATTTTTCCTAGACTAACAAATGGACAACATACCTGTGAGCTGACTTAAGAAAGTTAATGGTCATACGGGGGTTCTGTTTCCATCTTAGGAATTATATTTCTCTTCTATAGAGTTATAAATTAAATGCCCATAAAAAATTCTGCATCTTTCGTTTCAGAAGTTAAATTGGTATTTTCCTTGAACAGGTAACACAAGAAATTTCAGATAGCACAAGAATTTTCAGACTACTTGGATCTGACAGGTAGGAAAAGTGGTTGTATTAAATACATAGTTCTAAACATGTTTTATAAATCCAGCATAAAACTAGCTTCTTTTTCAAGAGAACTGGAATTTCTGCAGTAATATATTCATTATTATATTTTTCATGCTATAAGTATTCACAGAAAGTTATGAACCTTTGACAATGAACCTGATCTTCCAAGTAACAGGAATACATAGATGTTGTCAGTACTAGTTTTGCATTAAACATAATATCTCAAATATGATTTACAACACAAGAAGGAAGAAATACCATATGCTAGCAAACAGAAAAGTTTTTAGTTATAGTACCAAATAGGATTTGGGGTTCTATTTTGATTTATTTTCTGACTCTTGAACTACACATTGTTTTTAGAATTCATAATAAGAATTAAGTTTCCCCTACTGATTCCTAATTATAGTTTTACCCCCTCTGGCTCGTAGAACCACACTGGCTTAGAAGAGAGTGGCGGGCAGCAAAATTACTTCCCAGAGCTAGAACTGCCTCTTTAATCATAGTGATTTGCAAATGATTTCTGCCCACATAGTAAATAAGCAACATTTATTAGAGGCCTATGATAAAGAAGCAATGGAAAATTTTTCTGGTAACATTAGTTTGTAAGAATAACTTTGTTTTGTTATATGTTTTTTATGTGTTTGTTTACTATTTTAGGGTCGTGGTTTTGGAAAGTAGGCCAACTGATAACCCCACAGCAAATAGCAATTTATACATCCTGGCGGGTCATGAAAACAGTTACTGAGAAATGTGCTTTGACAGTTAACTATAGAAGGAAAGAACACTACCGCTGCAACATTAACGGATGCTTGAAGCTGTACAAAAGCGCAGTTACCTGGCTTCAGTTACTTGTAATTTATTGTGGCATGAGACAAGATGGGGCAATTTTTTGTTTTAAGTGGTATGGATATATTTAGCATATTGAACCACACAAGTGCTTAATTCATTGTTATGTAATCTTTGTACATATAGGCAGTATTTTTCTGTGAAACTTCATATTGCTGAAGACACACACTAAGAATTTATGTAGATAATGTACTTTTATGAGATGTACAAGTAAGTGTCTTATCTGTACAGATGTAAATGTTGAAAATTCAATTGGGATTAATATTTTAAGAATTCTTTAGTATATTCTTGGGTGTGGCTATATTACAAAATGGGATGCTGGCAATGAAACCGTACCTTTAACACTATTGTATTTTTATTATATGTAATTTAGTAATATGAAGATAAATCTTGTAACTTTTAAAATTGTAATGGAGGCTGTAATCATTTTATAATCTTGTTTTTAATTTTAATGCAAGTACACTGGTGTGTTTATATTTGCACAAAGTATTGATATGTGATGTATTAAGTCACAAAAGTAAGCTGTGACATTGTCAATATGCATTTGGTTCCACAACATCTTTTTTAAATGTATTTGGATTGTTTTCTACGTGAAACAAACCAATCAACCCCTTGTTGTAGTAACTGGTCTTTTTTATATTTCAGCAGAATCCTATAAGATTGCTTGTCTCTGCTTAAAAACAATACCTTTGAAAAATTTTTGAATCACAGAATAGCGGTACCGTGATGTAGCACTGCAGTTTGTCTGAGTCACAATATGCCCAGGGTATGTTAGCATTATCAAAGAGTCCACACTAAACATTTCATATAATCACTTTGAAGAGCTATAACATTCCATAGAGTGAATCAGTTCAAATTTCTAGTGGAATTTTTACTTTTGTTGGCCTTATTTTATGATCATTTTCATGTTTCTTTTGATTTAGAGTATTAACACTTGGCCAAAATAATTTAGTTACTACCTCATATAAACAATATAATGGTTACTACACATCACAGGAACTTAGTTTTGGTTAAAGTCATTTTTGATTGCTTTTTTCCCAGTGGAATATGTATATACCAAGTTTTAGAAAAATGCACACTTTTGGCTCTTTTTTGGTATATGTTCTTTATATTTTAATGTGAGTATATACACAAAGAACAAACTAAATTGTGATTTATGGTCTTCATTTATTTTAATTGACAATGCTTTTAAATATGTTCCTGATTGTACATAGTGTAAAATAAATATGTTTTTTAACATGCTGTTGTATAGTAGCTTGTCATCTGGCTTAATCTGTATATAGTAAGATTAAAACATATTAAGGAGAAAAATGTTTTTAATTACCCTGCATTAAATCCTTAAGTAACCATTGTGATCCTTCAGATCTTGATATTTCAATATGATCTGTCATCTAGATTTCATAAAGGAGTAATATTCCCACATTCACAGGCTCTTCAACTTTCTGATCAGGAAAATCACAACATTCATAATTTTTTAGTTGGAGGAGAAGTCGGCAAACTGCATTCCTGAGCCCAGTCCTTCTTAATGCCTGTTTTTATAAATTAAATTTACTAGGACAAATACATTTACATGTTGTCCATAGCTGCTTTCACCAAAAAAAAAAGACAGTTTTCCCCAAAAAAGTACATGACCCACAGAGCCTAAGATATTTACCATCTGACCATTTATAGAAAGAGTTTGCTGACTCCTGGTTAGAGAAAGGAAAGGAGAATGCTGGGGAATGCAGTTCTGAAGGCAAGGAGGGCAAAGTTAGATGTAGGAAAAATGAGTTGGGGACTGAGAGGTGACATTTCAACTCTTGTCAATGCTTCTGCCTGTTATTATGATCTTGGATAATCTCCTTGACTCCAGAACAGTTTCCTTATCTAAAACTGACTTCTAAATCATACAGATGTTAAAAATCAGCAGTCATGTATATTTATCACTTTGCCCAAATACATTGTGACTAATCTTAGCATTAATAATAATGATTGTTTTAAGGCTTCCTTGATGGCTCAGACGTTAAAAAAAATGCAGGGAAACCCAAGTTCGATCCCTAGGTCAGGAAGAGCCCCTAGAAAAGGGAATGGCAACCTACTCCAATATTTTTGCCTGGGAAATCCCATGGACAGAGGAACCTGGTGGGCTATAGTCCGTGGAGTCACTAAGAGTCGGACACAACTGAGCGACTAACACAGTGACTGTTTTAAAAACAGATCTTTATCAGTATAACATGATCATCAATTTGTTGAAAAACAGATTTCCTGAAAAAGATTTTTAAGAAAACAATATTCTGTCCTTGGCATTTATAAATGAGATTGTTGATCCTTTTCCTGGTCCACGTATTTCTAGTTTCCAAATCCTGTAAATTATATAAAGGGTCACATCTCAGAAAAATGTAACCTTCACATTTAACTGTCTAGCATTTAAAAATATTTCCAGAAGATAAAATATACAACTGGTTGTGTGTTACACATGGGCTTTTTAAAACTACAGACCCCTGGAATCAGTCTTTGAGGGAAGGGCTCAATAACCATGTTTTTATAAAGTTGTACAAATGACTCTGATGTGCAGTGCTTCATGAGAACCACTGGCCCAATGTTGAACTTAACTCAATGTTTCTGAGTGTGATCCAAGTATCACTTGACTGAGAAAGAATAATCAGTGGTGACATTCAAGAATGCAAATTTGAGGGCTCCACCTACAACTTGTGATTGAGAATCTTTATTTAGTAAACAGGAAGAGTCACTAACTGAAATGTTGGGAAAGATTTGATTTCATTGAAGTTCAGAGTTGTCTATCTTGTGAACTAGTTTCTTGGACATTGGTGTTGAAAATGATACCAATTGTTTCTAGGCCTTATTGGCGTCATTCATTGCTAGTGTGTTACTGATTTCAGTAGAGACCAGGAAATAAAGGACAGGCATCCCTTTTCACCATTACTAGTAGATGAAAGCGTGCTATGCTAAATAGTGGGTAAACACTAAAGAGTGTTACATGAGGGAATATCATAATCAGTGCCCGATGAATGTGTTTGTGCTATTCCACATATTTTCCATAGATTCTCCCGTGGAAGCCCCAAAACAGCCCAATGAGGTAAGTATCGTTAATGCCATTTTACAGATGAAGAAACTAAGGCACCGAAAGATTAAATAACTTGCCCAAGAATATAGCTGGGAAATAGTGGAGCTAGGATTTGAACCTAGGCACTTGGTTCAGAGTGTATACTCTCAACTACTATGCTAAACTGTGTACTGCACAGAATATATGCAGTATATCCACTACCCTCTGAAATACACCCTAGCCATTTCTGCCCTGAAATTACACTTACTTTCTCTAGGAATTGGATTTCAGATTGATTTTCATAGTCTCTTTGCAGCAAAAGAAATTAACTTTCTGTCTTTTAATTTTTCACTTTATCAAAAAAGATTTTCCATATTCAAAGTGTTTTTTATAAGAATAAAAGGATTTGCATATAATTGATTTTACCAGTACACCTTATGAAACACATCCAGTCAAAACTCATTACAAAGACTTGACTTTTCAAGTTTCCTCTGGTGAAATAATTGTTTAACCAGCAAACATTGATCATTCACAGTGGGTCCAAGTGCATAACTAGATCATCATTCCCAATATTCCAGGAGCACATTTGGATGAATAAATAGATTTGAAGAACAATACAAAAAAAGGCTGTGCCTAATTCTGCTTTGGGAAAAGAAAAGCCTTTATGTAGAATGTTACATATAAACCACGTTGTTAATAGATAAGTTTATCAAGTGCAGAAAAAAATCAGGGTAGGGAGCTGTAGGCTAGACTAAGGCATATGCAAAAATGCTGCTTATTCAAGGAATAGTGACATTAAATACAGTTGAACTCAGGGTGTGTGGAGCAGAGTAACAAGACATGTTAACATACTGCTGCAAAGCAGGGATGGGCCTATTTGTGAAGAGCTTCCTATTGAGAAAAGTAGTTCTAATAGTCAACAGTTACAGAAACTGCAGAGATTAAATACCATGATGAAAATAGCTATTGGCCAAAAAAAAAAGACTTCCCTGGCAGTCCAGGGATTAAGACTCCATGCTTCCAATGCAGGGGTTCAGGGTTTGATCCTTGATTGGGGAACAAGGATCCCACATGCTGTGTGATGTGGCCAAAAACAAAATAGGCATTGGGTCTGTACGTAAGGTGATGTGATCTCTTGTATCCTTACTCGGAAAATTACCTATATAGCATGACGAGGGCAAAAATGATAGAGAAATAAGTTGATATAAACTTATGTAGATTTGAGTTCAGTGGGATTATGTTTGGTCTTAAAGGCAAAGGAGGTAGAAGTTTCTGGGTTTGCTTTTGTCTCTGTCTTTTGTTTCTAAAGATGGGCAGAGATTAGAGGATATGTCTCAGCAAATGAAGAAGTGGAGCATTGAAGATAGAGAAGAAAAAGGAAGAAGAGTTACTTCTGAGGGAAGCAGAGAAGAAGCGACATCCTAAATCTGGGCATAATGGGGGAGCATTTTACTGATGCCAAAGTGTGTATGTGCTCATTAACAACACAGTTAGTGTTCCCACGTTCATCTTGTAAACAAGAGTAGACTAGCAAAAATTATCTTTTTCCAGTGTTAGTACCTGTGACCTCATAGAGCATTCATCACATTGCTTGTTTGCTTGACTTGCTTTCCTACTGGGTGGCAAACATGTCTTTCCCTCTGAATCAGCCCCATGTAATAGTAACAATGCCTGCTGAATTATCAAAACAGCAGCGATGGACCGCAACTAATAGATAAAGCTACTTATGGAAAAGCCTTAAATCTGCTGAGAAGCTATGTGGACACTAGGGCAGGACGAAAGAGGAACGATTAAAAATAGAGCATCTGGCCACCTCAAGATCTAGGCCCAGGTAGGGAAACGGCCTACTGTAACTTAAATCTTGTATGTGCTAAAATTTTAGTGCTCCTGCGGCCTGGAATAGGAAGAGTACTTCGTCTGATCGCAGTGTTCTGGCAAAGTTAAAACGTTTCCCGAGTGCCTCCTGCAGGGCAGCTTAAAAAGGGCTCCGGGAGGAGAAACTGCTACTGCGTCCACACTCTGCTGTTAGGGGCTGGCCCACAGGCGACCCACCGAGATGCTGAACCCAGACCGCGAGTCTCCCTGCGGCGGGCGCCCGGGGAACCCTCTCCGGAAGCCGCCCTGCCCCGCGCGGCCTGAGCGTCCGGTTGCCCGGGAGACGCCGCGCGGGGGCCGCCTGCGCACAGCGCCCAGCGCCGGAGTCGCTGCGCCGGGGCCGCTAGAGGCTGCGTCGCCGTCGCCCCGTCCGAGCCGTAAGTGCGGCGGTCGGGAGGCAGGAGGGTCGGTGCCGGGGGCGATGGAGAGAGAACGGGGTCTGGGTGGAGGCGCCCAGAGAAGGGGAGCGGGGCAGCCTTCCCGATTGGCCTCCTCGGAGGGACGGGCAGGGATGGGCGAGGGGCCAGAGGTGACGGGTGGGCCAGCCGACTGCATGACCCAGCCGGCGCGGCAGCGGAGCGGCTGTGCCTCGGGAGATCGACCCCTGGCGTGGCCGGGAAGCTGGACCGTCATCAAATGTCTGGTCGAAACTGGTTTAGAAGCCTGGAGATCGAGTGGATTATGCCAGACTTTCAGATCTGTTATGTGTTCACATGAAACGTGAGGCTTTTAAACAAAGTTCATTTCTTGGATTATGTGAATGATGTGGTCTTTGATTTTCTGGGGTGCTCTTATTTAATCCTCTTGTACAGTCATGAAGATAAGTTTTTAAACGGGTGTGTGTACTTTTGAAGTTCTGCGATTTGGTATGATGTTTATAAGACAGATGGAGAATGGTTTTATAGCCCCCATTTTTCTGGTCAGTTTTATTAAATATAAATACATGTTTGAAAAAATAAATAAATAAATACATGTTTGTTGCATTGGAAACAATAACAGCGTAGCGGATGGTGACTTTTAGCCTCTAAGAATCTGTAACTTGTCTGTCCTGGTCTTGAAAGGGTCTCCTTACTCCCCTATTCGTAGTGCCATGATTTACATGTTTCCTATAAACTTTAGATTAGGAAATTAATATGTTTTTTCACCCCATTTCCTCTCCTTTTCTTAGTTTTGTTTTCCTTTTCTCAGTATTTTCTTTAAAGGCTGGCTTGAACCCTCGTGACCTGCCTTGTGGTACAATCATGGAAAATAATCTGCCTCCAAGTGTTTTCTCAGTTTGTATGTGCATCCTTTTGCAAATCCTCAAGACTGAGGAAGTTAAATAGAACATTTTCAAAGGATTTAATGATCTGCTCAAGTATCTACCTGTTTGTCTCATATTCACCAGCCAGCCCAAATCTGTACCTGTTTTTGCCTTTGTACACAGAACTTCATTAACTTTAATAGTCAAACATTTGGTAACTTAGCCAAGAGGTACATAGGTTCAGATTGAAGGTGACTAATGACTGAAAAATATTCTCTGTCACTTGCTTCTATTCACTGCAAATAACTGTCTCACTGTTTAATATTGATTTCCTGCCCAGGTACTATCTTAACAACCAAAATGTATTACTGCTTTTGTTTAAAGCAGAAAGGCACATATTTAGTGGAAAGGTTAGCAAATAAAATTACGATATGACTGCGACAGACAGGTCAAGCACCTACTGTGTGCCAGACAGTGGACAAACAGAGTACCTCAAGTGTAGTAAATAATGTGTAAAAAAAGGAATGGGGAAGTTGTTAACTCAGGATGTGTGGAGAGAAAGGGCTTGCCTGTGGGGATCAGGGAAATGATAAGTAGAAAAGGCATTTGATGAAAAGGGTTTGGGGGTCAAACCTTCCAAGCAGCGGTTAGTGTAAGACTTAGACTTGACAGTGTTTGGGGGAAAATCTGAGAAGCCCTGGGGGAGGGTACATTGGGACCAGTGTTGAAAGGACTGTAAATGTCATGCTACAGTTTGAACTTTATTCTGTGACAGTAGAAGCCATAACCATTTTTGAGAAAGGACAGTATCTGATTATATTGATGTTTGAGAAGGATGTTTTGCTGCCATTGAACTACATAGGCAGGAAAAAAGTGAGTTGACACTATAGTCCCCCTATTTACAGGTTTCTAAAATAGCTCTATTTTGATATAATAATTTCAAACCTGAAAGCATAGTACAATGAACTCCTATACATTTATATCCTTTAAGTGTTTACATTTTGCTCTATTTTTTTATTGCTTTCTTTCTCTCTTTGTGTGTGTGTGTTTATATACACATATTAATTTTTCTGTACTGTTTGAGAGTACAATGTAGACATCATGTCCCTTTAAACAGTTCAGTGTATCTTTCCTAAGAACTGGGACATTGTCTTATATAACCTCAGTAAAGATTACCAAAATCAGGAAATCTGATAGCTGACCCACAATCAATATTTTGCTTTCACCAGATATCCCAGGATGATTCTTTATAGCTACATTTTTCCCCATTCCAGAACCAAATTCCAGATCACACATCACATTTCATTTTTTGCTTCTCTTCATTCTCCTTCACTCTGGAACAGTACTTTGACCTTTGCCTGTCATGACCTTGATGTTTTAAGAACACAAGCCAGTTATTTGTAGAATGGTCTTCAGTTTGTCTTTGTCTACTATTCCCTCATAATTGTATTCAGGTTTCCATTTTTTGGCATAAGTATCACAGAGGAGATCCTGTGTCCTCAGTGGCTCATATGACTCTCCTAGAAATTTCATGTAAATGGAATCCTGTGTGTTCCTTGTGTGCGTGGCTTTTTCATATAGCATTATGGTTTTTTTTTTTTAATGTTTAACACGTTATAGCATGTATCAGTACTTTGTTCCTTTCTATTTTGTTTTTAATTTTTATTGTAGTGTAATTGATTCACAGTATTGTGTTAGTTTCTTTGTTCTTTTTTATTACTGGTATTTTGAATTGAATGAAATGACTGGGATTTCATTGCGTGGATACTCATTCATCAGTTGATGGGCATTGGTTTGCTTTCAGTTTAGGACTCCTATGAGTAATGATACTATAAATATTTTGGAAATTCGCTGGTGGTTCAGTGGTTAGGAATTACTGCTTTCACTGCCGGCACCAGGTCCATCCCTGGACCCAGCCACGAGGCACATCCTTTTAATTTCTTTTACTTGACTTATTGCACTGGTGAGAACTTTCAAAACAATGTTAAGTAGTGGTGGTGAAAGCAGACATCTTTTTCTCAGTCTTAGGAGAGAAAGATTAAGCATGATGCTAACTGTAGGTTTTTCACAGATGTCCTGTAGGGAATTCCCTTCTAATACAGTTTGTTGAGATTTTTATTGTGAATGGATGTTGGACTTCTGTCTTACCTACTGAGATGCTCACGTCCTTTGTTTGTCATATTAATATGATGTTTTACATTACTAATTTTCAGATATTAAAGTAACTTTACATTCCTGAGATAAATCCTTTGTAGTCATGGCGTACATCTATCTTATATGTTTCTACTAATTTTGTTGAGGATTCTTATATCTATGAGAATAATGATGTATAGTTTTCTTGTGATTTCTTTTTCTGACTTTGTATCAAGATTAATATTGGCCTTACAGAAGGGGCTGGGAAATGTTCTTTCCTCAATATTTTAGAACAATTTGTTAAGAGTTGATATTAATTCTTCTCAATGTTTGGTAGAGTTCATCTATGAAGCCAGCTGAGCCTGGACTTTTCTTTGTAGGTAGATTTTTAATTACCAATTCAGTGTCTGTTTTTTAAGGATGTAATCAGATAATCTATTTTTCCTTGAGTTAGTTTGATATTTTGTCTTTTTAGGCATTTGGTCAACCAAGGTGTCTAATGTGGTTGCCTAAAGTTGTTCATAGTATTCTCTTTTAATCTTCTTCTGTAGGGTGGTTCTGATTTTGGTAATTTTTCTTTGTTTTTTTTTTTAGTCCATCTAGATAAAAGTCCGTTAATTTTATTGATCTTTTTAAAGAGCCAGTTTTTTGTTTTATTGATTTTTTTGTGATTGTTTTTCTGATGAAGAGTTGGTCAATGAGCATGTTGCTATTCCCTTGTATGTGAATCATTTTCTGTCACTGTTTTTGAGATGATCTCTTCATCTTTGGTTTCCAGAAGTTTGGTTGTGATTTATCTAAGTATGGATCTCTTCATGTTTATCCTATTTGGGGATTTATCAAGCTTCTTGAATCTGTAGTTAGTGTTTTCCATTACCTTTAGAAAGGTTTTGGCCATTATTTCTTCAAATGTAATTTTCTACCCCTTTGTCTCACTCTCTCTTTCTGAGAAATCTCATTACCTGTTTATTGGTACTGTTGATTTTTGTTTCAGAGGTGTCTTGAGACTCTGTTCATCTTAAGGCTTTTGTCCCTCTTTCCAACTGGTCATTTGTTATTAACCTGTTATCACATTTACTTCTTCTGTCTTCTGCCATCTCAAATCTGCTACTGAATCCATCTGGTGAATTTTTCATTTCAATTATATCTTTTGACCTTAAAATTCCCATTTGGTTCTTTTTTGTGCTTTTCATTCTTCTGTGGAAATCTCCCTGTTTATCTGAATCATTGTTGTCATATTCTCCTTTCATTATTTAAATTACTTGAACATATTTATGATAGCTGATTTTGAAGTCTTTGTCAGCAAAATCCACCCGCTCAGGATTCATTTTTATTGACTTTTTCCCTGAGTATAGGTCACACTTTCCCTTTTCTTAGCATGCTACATAATTTTTTTTAATTGAAAACTGGGCATTTTAGATAAATATTATCCAGAAATTCTGGGTTCTGATTTTCTCCCCTGGGTTTTTGTTGTTTTTTTAAATGGGTGGATTTTTGTTTTTGCATTCTGCCCGTATTCCAGAGTCCATCTCCCAGATGTGTGGCTGCTAATGTTTCTACTCAGTGTGTCAGTTTTTTAGCCTGGCTTTCTAGAAGTCGCCACTGTCTTGCAGCTTAGTGGTCACCAATAATTTGGGCAGTGCTGGTACTCAGACATCTCTAGCCATAAGTCTTTCCCCTCTTCTAGGAGATCAGTATGTGGGTTGGAGAGAGGGATTCAAAATTCAATCAGTCCTCCAACCTACCAAGCTTTAACTTTTTTTTAAGACCTCCTTCGGTCTTCCCCATGCATGCCGATAGTTTCCAAGTTAGCCTGAGATGTGTGGAAAGCTAATCTAGCCCCTCTGTGGTTCTCTCATTTTTAGGATCTTCCCATAAATTCCTGGCCTGCACGGGAACCGCATTTTCAGGCTTGAAAACATATCACAGAAGAATTTCCCTGACATTGTTGTCACAGGTGTTCATCATCTGAGGTATATCAAAGTCATCCCCTCGGGAGCAAGGCTGCTGGCTCATGGCCAGTCCACACTGGTCTCATTACTGCCCTCATTGAACTGGGGGGCAGGGGTAAGAGGAGGGAATGATGGACGCCTCAGGCAAGAAGCCACAGACCCCCACTGTTCTTAAGTAGACTTCTAGCAGCTTATAGTAAATAAATACTTCCCCATTTGCTTTTTGCTTTTACTCAGTTTCCAGATCCTTAAAATTGTTGTATTTTTGTTTTTGTTTCTTGGACAATTTTGCTTAGTCTTATACTTGTGTTTTTGGAAGAAAATTTGCCAATCTCTTTACCCCACCATAGTCAAAGTCTGACCTCTTGTGCTTTTCTGTGGGATTTTAAAAAAAGCAAAAAAGCTTCCTCTATTTCCTATACTTAAACCAGTCTAGATTCTCAGTCCCTAATTGGACAAATTTTGGTAAACTCTGTCTTTTGAGGAAATTATCCATTTCACCCACGTTTTCACACTCATTTGCATAAATGCCTACAAAGTAGTCTCATGATCTTTTAAAACTTCTTCTGTTTTGATGGTTATTCCCTCTTGTGATTTCTTATTTTGCATATTGTTGTTTCTCCTTTTTTCCTTCATTAAGTTAGGTAATGATTTGTCTGTTTAAAATTTTTCAAGGAACCAGGATTTAGGTTTATTAATTAGACCTACTGTTTTTTGTTCTCTGATTTATTAATTTCTATTTCAGTTTATTAATTTGTTTCCCCTTTTGTGCTTTACTTCGGTTCATTTTGTATTTCCTTTTCTATATTTTAAGTTTTTGAACTTAATTTGTTGATTTTTAGCCTTTTATCTTTTTTCTATATGTTTGTTTTGATCTCTGGCTTTTCTTCTCTTTACTGCTTTATGACAGGGTACTTCAACCATGTTATTATTTTAGATCAGATAGTTGTTTATCATGGGGGTCTGTCCTGCACCTTGAGGAATGTTTAGCAGCATTCCTGATCTCTGCATACTCATAAAAATATGTCTTTAAATGTATCTACCACTACTTTAAATGTATCTTCTAGACTTTGATATGTTGTATTTCATAATCTTTTTTAAAAAATTGTTTTAGTTTAGTTTGTGTTTCCCTCTTTACCCAAGAGGTATTTAATAGAGGACTTTTTCATTTCTAGGTAGAAGATCTTTTTTTATTTTATGTTTTTAAATTTTGTTCCAATTTCTTGTTTGATATTTTATGACCAGAATGTTATTTATAATATTTCTACTTTTGAGATTTCCTGATGCTTTCTTTGTGACTTAATATAATGACTGACGCTGAAGCTGAAGTTCCAATAATTTGGCCACCTGATGAGAAGAGCCAACTCATTGGAAAATAACCTGATGCTGGAAAGACTGAGGGTGGGAGAAGGGGCGACAGAGGATGAGGTGGTTGGATGGTATCACTGACTCAATGGACATGAGTTTGAGCAAATTCCAGGAGATAGTGAAGGACAGGGAAGACTGGGCGTGCTGCAGTCCATGGGGTCGCAAAGAGTCAGACACGCCTGAGCAACTGAACAAAAACAACAGTTTTTGTGACTATTCCCTGTGTGCTTGATAAGAAGGTCTATTCCATATTATCAGAGTATAAAATTCAATTTATATCTCTCCTCTAGGCTCACTTTACTGGTTACATTGTTTGGGTCTTCTGCATAGATACATTTTTTTTGTTCACTTGCCTTGTCTTTTACTGAGTGATGTATTTAAGTCTGTCATCATTAATTTGTTTCTATACATGTCTCCTTGCATGCCCTAGAGTTTCTGCTTTACAACAGTAATTGCTGTGTTATTTGAGACTATTATAGCTACATTATGAATTTTTGCTCTTAGCATTAAAAACTGCTCCCTTTTGTCATACATAATACTTTTTTAGCTTTAATTTCTTTGTCTGATACCAAGATTACAAATTCCTTTCTTATTGTTTCCATTTGTCCAGTATACCTTTGCCTGTCTTTTCATTTTTAACCTTTCTGAAAGACTTTATTTTAGGTTTGTCTCTTGCATATAGCTTATAACTGAATCTTGTTTTGTGAGCCATACTGAAAATTTTTCTCATTTAATAAACGACTTAAGCCCATTCAAATTTATTGATACAACTTATTTTTGTTTCTATTCTGCCATATTGTTTTCAGTTCAGTTCAGTCGCTCAGTCCTGTCCAACTCTTTGTGACCCCATGAATTGCAGCACGCCAGGCCTCCCTGTCCATCACCAACTCCCGGAGTCTACCCAAACCCATGTCCATCGAGTCGGAGATGCCATCCAGCCATCTCATCCTCTGTCGTCCCCTTCTCCTCCTGCCCCCAATCCTTCTCAGCATCAGGGTCTTTTCCAATGACTCAGCTCTTCACATCAGGTGGCCAAAGTATTGGAGTCTCAGCTTCAGCATCAGTCCTTCCAATGAACACCCAGGACTGATCTCCTTTAGGATGGACTGGTTGGATCTTTTCTTGCAGTTCAAGGGACTCTCAAGAATCTTCTCCAACACCACCATTCAAAAGCATCAATTCTTTGGCACTCAACTTTCTTCACGTCCAACTCTCACATCCATACATATATTGTTTTATGTTATAATTATAATGTGCAGAATGTAAAATTCTCTGTTTCTCTATGTATTGTGTTAGATTTTTTTTTTTCAATTTCTTTTGGTATTTTGGAAAGCTTATATTTTTGTCTCAGTAGTTACCTTTAGACTAATGCTTTCTTTTTTTTTTTCTGGCAGAGCTGCACAGTTTGTAGGATTTTAGTTCCCTGACAGGAAGTGAAACGGCAGTAAAAGCACCAAGTCCTAACCACCAAACTGCCAGAGAATTCCCTAGACTAATACTTTTTTTAAAAAAACTTCTCATAGTCCTTGTTTTCTTATTTAACCTTTTGTTCTCTGGTTTGTCAAGTTTTTTTTATAACTTTATTTATTTATTTTTTATGTATTTATTTTTGGCTGTGCTGGGTCTTCGTTACTGTGTGGGCTTTTCTCCAGTTGCGACAAGAGGGGGCTACTCTTCATTGCAGCGCGTGGACTTCTCCCTGCAGTGGTTTTTCTCGCTGCAGAGGATGGGCTCTAGAGCGTGAGGGTTGCAGTGGTTGCAGCTCATGGGCTTAGGAGTTGTGGTTCCTGGACTCCGGAGCACAGGCTCTATAGCTGTGGCATTCGGGCTTAGCTGCTCCGCGGCATGTGGGACCTTCCCAGACCAGGGATCAGACTTGTGTCTCCTGCATTGGCAGGCGGATTCTTTACCACCAAGTCCTTAGGGAAGCCCCCAGTCGTTTTTTTGTTTTTTCTTCATATGCTTTTTTATTCCTACCTGTTCAGTTATCCATGAACTTATTCTGCTTCCCTCTTCCCCCATTCTTTTAACAAATTTTTAGTTGCTATACTTCCTACATTATCAAAACTTGTAACATCTACAAGTTGTTTTACTTATATATTATTCTTCCACTTTTGTACCTCCCTTTGTTTCAATCTTTGAGTCCTTTAAATGAAGTATTTGAATACACTGAATACATTAAATGTTCACTATAAATCCTTTCGCTGAAGTTTTCCTGGTCACCTCTTGGTTGGGTGAAAGTTATCCTCTCAGATTTTTTGAGAAGAGCTCATGAATATAACATTACTGGAATTCTTGCTTGTTTTACACTGCTTATCTATTACCTTGAAGGTCAGCTTGGCCGAGTTGAAATTCTTGGTTTTCACTTTCTTCCCTTGAATTTCTTCAGAATGCTGCTACATTCTCACTTTGTGCTGTATGTTGCTCTTGATAAGTTTGATGTCCCTCTAATTCTCTTACACTGAAGTTATTTAGTCTTTATGACTGAAGGCTATGAGAATACTTTATCTTAATAGTTTTATTCAAATATGTCTCTGAGTTGGTTGTTTTGAATTAGTTAGCCAATTACCTGATGGGCCTTTTCAGTATGTACAGTCGGATCTTATTTCCAGAAGTTTTTCTTGGTTTATAGTTCAAATATTGGTTCTATTCCATTATCTTGTTTTCTTTCTTAAGGAACTCTGGTTATACTTTTGCTGTATCTTCTTTGTCTATCTTCCATTCCAGCTGCTGTCTCTCTAATCTCTCTTCCTTCTCTTCCCCTCATTTTTAGCCTCTTAACTGCTAGTCTGCCTTTCTTTAATTCCCCTTCTTAAATTTTTATTTCTGTTCTTCCGTTGGCATCTTGTTATTTAGTCTGTATTTCTGAGATCATTTTTCTTTCTCTTCTGTCTCTTTCCTGAGTTAAATCAACTATCATTTTATTTTTTTATCAACATTGTTTGTGTGTTAGTCGCTCAGTCGTGTCTGACTCTTTGCAACTCATGGACTGTAGCTGACCAGACTCCTCTGTCCATGGAATTCTCAAGACAAGAATATTGGAGTGGGTAGCCATTCCCTTCTCAGGGGATCTCCCCAACCCAGGGATCAAACCCAGGTCTCCCACATAGCAAGCAGGTTCTTCACTGCTGAGCAATCTAAAGTGGTTCTTTCTATCTCCAAATCATTGTTAGAGGAAATTTAAATCAGATATTGTGGTTAGTTTTCTTCTGCTTCATGGTTAGGTTTTTTGGAAAGTTCATTTGTTTTTTTATTTTTTAGTTGCACTGCTCTGCTTGAAAGACCTCAATTCCCCAACCAGGGGTTGAACCCAGGCCACATCAGTGAAAGCTCTGAATCCTAACCACTGGACGGCCAGGGAATGCCCTCAACCTATTTTTTATTCCTTTATCACTCTTCCAGTGGAGAAGGAAATGGCAACCCACTCCAGTGTTCTTGCCTGGAAAATCCCATGGACAGAGGAGCCTGGCAGGTTATATAGCCCATGGGGTCACCAAGAGTCAGACACAACTTAAGCGACTTAGCACGCACTATTCCAGAGAACTCCCTGGAATGATTTTTATCAGCTGAGATGTTTTCTTCTCATTTCTGTTCTCTTCTACTAATAACTTTGTGTGGAGATTCCTTTTTTCTATTTTATTTCTTGGGCAGGTTTAGGCACAGTAATTGACAGCCATGCTAGTTCAAGGAAGCCTGCCATGTCACTGTTCTGAAGTGCAGTGTCTCCAGTGGACTGGGCTTTCTTTTCTCAGTGGTGGAGGAAGGTTGACATATCCTTCCATTTTAGAGTTCCCTTTTGTCTGGCAGAATTGCAAATTTATCCTAGTTTTCAACATAGACTGAATAAGTCTCCCTTCCCTGTTACCCCTCTCTTCCCCGAGAGTAGGACATGTTGACTGATGCCTCCTGGATACCCTTGTACTTTTAAGTCTCATCCCTGTAGTGAATGCTTAGATCTGCCAGGACATTCTCAGTACTTTTTGCACTTGTAATGTGTTTTTCTCTTCTGAGGAGTGATGCTAAGTCTATCTTAGGCCCTTCTTTTACTCTTCTCTCTTCTTTATAGTTTTTCCAGAACTTACCCCACTCCCATCTTTGCTGTCTGCAAGGGCTTAAAAGAGCAGCTCAAGAGGTATCTCTTCCAGAATTGGGTGTTCACCTTTCTATTTAAGTTTGGACTCCTCTGTGTCCTTATAATGTTGAGGATATTGGATTTATGTGGTTTTTTTGCTTTGGTTGACTTCTGTAGCTTTGTGAAAGGTACATGAGAGAAATTCCATTTAAGCCGCTGCCCCTCTCCTTGGCTGCCTTAGTTTTCACTATGCGTATCTTGACAAGCCATTTAGGAACCCTGTGGAGCAGGTTTGGGAACTTTGGGTAAGGGTAGAGGATTAGAAAGAAGACATTTGATTTAGAATGTATTGATTTTGAGATGTTTCTGTCCATTCATGTAGAGATGTTCATCAAACAGTGAGATATCTGATCTGAACGTCATGTCAGAGGTAGGAATTATCGCTTCTGTAAACTCTGGTGGAGTCCTAGCAAGCTGGAATTAGAGCCATAAATTCCTTTGTAGAGTGCCTGCCTTGTTCTAACTCCTAACTATGTACTCAGATTCATCTCCTATGAACATATAAGGGCTTTGGAAAACAGGTAATATGGGGATGTTACTTAGTTCAGTTCAGTCGCTCAGTTGTGTCCGACTCTGCGACCCCATGGACTGCAGCCTACCAGGCCGCCCTGGCCAACACCAGCTCCCGGAGCTTACTCAAACTCACGTCCATCAAGTCAGTGATGTTACTAGTAAAGTACTGTTGTCTGGTGCTTTATATTATCATATTCAGCAGTTTGAGTGATAGAACAGGGATCTAGATATTATTCTGAGGAATCAGTCTTTGCTGCTGAACCTGTTGAAAGAAGAGGAAAATCACAGATCAGTAGATCAGATCACCTCCTTGAGGGAAACAAAATAACACATAGACTAAAACTTCATAACTAAGTTTTTTTGTCATATTCAAAATTTCCCTCAGTAACCATAATGCTCATTAAGTGGATTAAATTCATAAATCTTCAACGTTCTATGCCAATAACTTTCTAAAGCAACTGCTGTTTCTCCTGTCCTCTTCCCAATCACCCTTTACTTGGCTGATGGTGGTAGTTTAGTTACTAGGTCATGTCTGATTCTTGTGACCTCATGGACTGTAGCCTACCAGGCTTCTCTGTCCATGGAATTCTCCAGGAAAGAATTTTGGGCTGGGTTGCCATTTTATTCTCCAGGGGAATCTTCCGACTCAGAGATCGAACCCATGTCTCCTGCATTGCAGGCAGATTCTTTACTACTGAATTACCAGGGAAACCCTTTACTTGCTACAGAAAGACAGATGTATGCATGCTTATACCTAAATGCCTTTAAGATAATAATATCTATTTTAAAAATTTTTTATATTTGTTTTATCGATTATTTATTTATTTGGCTGTTGCAGTCTTAGTTGCAGCACGTGGAATCTTCTATCTTTGTTCAAGCATGCGGGATTTTTTTTAGTTGCAGCATGCAGGATCTTTAGTTGTGGCATGCAAACTCTTAGTTGCAGCATGTGGAATCTAGTTCCCTGAACAAGGATTGAACCCAGGCTCCCTGCATTGGGAGCGTGAAGTCTTAACTACTGGACCACCAGGGAAGTCTCAATAATACCTGTATTTAAATACAGTGTAATTAACAGAGTTTTCAGACTATAACCTATGATGGATTTTCCATGTGTTACTTGAGTGTGTGCTTTTCTTCCTTTTATAAGAGAAAATAAAATAAAAAAACAACAACAAAGAAATGGCATTTGTAAAAGCACAAATTTTTAAAAGGTAGTACTCTTTTACTTCTTAAATACTTTTCCCGGTTGTGTATTTTTATGGTTGCAAGAAAGAGTAGATGATTTCTTTCTCCACTGAGATAGATGGAAAAGACAATAATAGTGAAGTAAAAAAAAAAAGTGTAAGAATTTTTTTAAGTGATTGGCTCTTTCATTTGACATTTTATTAATCTGAATACCTGGATAAAGTGGTTCTTCAAATTGTGCATTCTTTTGAATTCACCAAGAGGCAGTGTAGTGTTGTGATTCAGATTGGAGTCTCTGGAAGCCTACTGCCTAAGTTCTCATTCCATGCTACCTTTACTGTGCCTGCTTTCTCATCTGTATAATTGAATAAAAATAACACCTACTTCATAAAAATTTGTGCAGATGATATATAATTTGGATGGAAGAATGTTATTTCATTGCTAACTATTACTGTGAGATTATATCAAGATTCTGGGGTGGGATTTTTGAGACTATTTAGAATTTGTGTATCTTTAGTATTTATTTAGTATTATTTTATTTATTTATTATTATTTTATTTATTTATTATGTATGTATTTAATTATGTTGGCTTCATGTGTGACTTCACGTGTCAACCAGTTAGCACAAAATTGATGGATGTATGATGCAAGACAGAAAGATCAAAGCTAGTATTTTCATAGCAGTCTGTATGGATATGAAGGCATTCATGAAGAATTAAAGCTGCCTTAATTTTTGTGCTTTTTTATTATTTTCCTTAGGATCTAAGAATTTAAGGATCCTTTCCTTCATATATAGAAACGCTGGGGGCAGTGAATGATACTCGAGAAAGATTTTGTCCTTGTTGTTAACGGCCACTTGGTTCAGCAGCCTTCTCTCTTCTCTCCACCGGGTGGCAGTCGAGCCCTCTGGATGCATACCACGTCCTGGTCCCACCCTTTCTAGTCTGCGGCGTTGACCTGGAATAGGACCAGAGAGATAAAGACCGTACCGCAGAGTATGCAGTATTCCCTCAGCTGGGTTTTACAGCATCATATTTTAAACATTTTATTGAGGATAATGACCACAAGAGATTGGATAGGATTCCTTCCCACAAATTCTTTTAGTTCAACTGAAGTACATACAAACCCATGATGAGAAACATATGTGTAATCTTTGCAGTAGCTGGAATAACTATACATAGGACTTAACTGAATTAACAAAACAATCTCCAGATATTTTTTAGTGTATTTAAGGTTAAATGGAAATAAGCCTTTGGCATCCAGGGCAAATTAGTTTTAGCTGGTAAACTCTGAGAGCCCTGTCCTTGGTAAAGTGATTAAGCCAAACCATCTTATTTTCCAGGTGCAACACTCCGCTGCAAGTCAATCAGTACAGAAATTTAAATCACTTCAACACCAATGGAGAAGTATGAAAAATTAGCTAAGATTGGGGAGGGATCCTATGGGGTTGTATTCAAATGCAGAAACAAAATCTCGGGACAAGTGGTAGCTATTAAAAAATTTGTGGAATCCGAAGATGATCCTGTCGTTAAGAAAATAGCTCTAAGAGAAATACGCATGTTAAAGGTAGGTTAACTTCCTCTATACATCTATAATATACATCTATACATCTATAATATCATACATCTATAATATCACAGTACTGGACCAAACAGGTATACCAAAATTGCAAAGAATTTTTAAGTGATTTTTTTTTTCTGTTGGACTTAAATTCCTCTGTATCAGCAACTCTGTAAACAGATCATCACTTTGGGCTTTGGCCACTCTGATATTTAAGTGATATTATGAGTACAGCTATAGATTGTTCAAATTTTGATTGTTAAAAATTCATTCTGGTTGGTAAATATTCAGTGTCCTGAGTCCCCTCGTCTGCAGTGTTCATCCTCCCCTTCAGCCTTGGCCTTTCCTCCCAACCCCCACCCAAGTCCTTCTCCACATTAACCAGCAACTAAAAGGGCTTTTTGTGGAACTGTGGGACCCACGGGGCTGCGTCAGACTGCCTATAGCCATCAATCTGGTTTCGGCCCACCTGAGCTTCACTGATTCTTAGACACATTGACTATCACCCTCAGCTATGTATACACACTTTACACAAAGTCTTTAAATTGTTTTTACTCTGATAGGATTTAATATGTAAGAGTCACAAGTTCTCTATGCAAGTTTTTTCTTTTTAAAAATCTTATAGGTTTAGAGCCATAAGAGAACTTAGAGATGCTTCTCATGCGACACCCTAATTTTATAGGGGAGGAAACTGAGGCAAAGGGCAGTGCAGCAGAATCCTGAGGACCTTGTCGGAATGCAGATTCTGAGTCCAGGTCTGGGGTCAGCCTGACATTCCGTGTTTCTAACAAACTCCCTGATGGCACAGATGCTCCTCGTCTGCGGACCACACTTTGAGTAACAAAACTGTGATTTCCTCAGGAACACACAGCTAGCCTTTACTTTTTGGCATGTGTCACCTATTTACAGGAAAACCCCAGAAATCCAGTTTTTAGAGAGAGATAAAACTCCCTTCCCTTTAAAAACATTTGTAGCAGGTTTCCTCAACTAAAAAGTTTTAGCGTTTTGTTTAAAATATGACTTGATATGCACGGAGTTTTTAAGAGCACATCCATCATGATTTTAAAAACAGTTCCCTGTTACCTCGTGGCCCGCAGAGAGTGCTGAGCAGACATCACAGATGAACTGGTTGTGTCCGAACCTGGCAATGGGTTGTTTTCTAATAGAAAAGCTTTTTATGCACCCTCTCCCACCAACCCTTCAGATACAGTTAATGCTCAGGTAGCACCTCCTGGGTTACAAGTGTCCAATTTGAGGGTGCACTTGCAGGTAAAAAATAGCCAGATTCCAGCTCACTTTGGTCTCTGGTGATGGCTCTCTGATGGTAAAGAATCTTCTGGCAGTGCAGGAGACCCAGGTTCAATCCCTGGGTTGGGAAGATCCCCTGGAGAAGGGAATGGCTACCCACTCCAGTATTCTTGCCTGGAGAATCCCATGGACAAAGGAGCCTGGCGGGCTACAGTCCATGGGGTCACCCAAAGTCAGACACCACTGAGCTACTATGCACAATGGCTGTCAGAAGGGGCGCCTCTCCTGTCTCTGGCATGTTTCATCCACCTGCGCCCCGAAGAGATCCCTTCCGTGATAAACCTACCTTACTTTCCTCACATACTCCTGCTATTTAAATTTCCTTTGATTTCCTCCTCCTCACTACCTGGCTTTCTTTACATAAGTCACTGTTTTCTGATCTAAGTTCATTTGATTTGCAAAGAGGATATAAATTGCCAATCTACTCAAAGATAGAGCTGAAACCCTTGCCAGCACGTCCAGCTGCAGGATCTCTGCATCCCTGACTCTTGGGAGAGACTGTTTGGCTCCCAGTCTGCAGTTTTTGCCTTAGCATGAAGCATCTGGCTTACCTGTGTGGCCTGTTCCCTCCACTGTTTGCCTTTCTGCTCTTTTAGGTGGTGGAGTACATAGGAAACAAGTTGATGTGGTGCTTTGGGTGTGTAGTTAATGTGTAATCCCTTTCCCCACACTCTTGAGCAGCAGGCACATAGTCACAGGGTGATACTTTTTGTTCTGGGGTTGTTGGTTTTTTTTTTTTTTTGGTTGGTTGATTTTTTTGTTTGTTTGTTTTTTTGATCAAGCCATGCTTACAGATAAGAGAGAGTATACTGTACAAGTTGCCGTACTTTAAGCCTCTCTACTGGGCCTGCAAAATATTTGTTGAATTTCTACAATATACAAAATACTGCGTATCTTTCCGAGTAAATGGTGTCTCGAGTTTGGAAAGTTAATTTGTCTACTGTACTGGGAAAACAACAGGAAGATGACTCAAAAGTAGGAGTGATCAGATGTCCTGGTTTATAGCTTCTGTCCCTGTGTTCAGTGTGGTTAGCGTCCCTTTTTGTCTGGCTAGCATTTTCTTTCAAAAGTGTACTGGTTCATGTGTGAAATTACACAGTCACCTTACCTACAGGCAGAGTGACCACACGTGCCAATTTGCCTGGGACAGTCCTGGTTTACACTCGTTACCCTGGTTGGATGACAAATGATGTAGTTACTTTAGTGATATTATCTTACTTAATCGGGGTTTTTCCTTTGATTTGCGACATTGTGAAATGCTTGTGAAAGGCGGCCTTGTGAAATGCTTCAGTCTGGGAATTGAATTTAACTCATTAAACATCTCAGAGTAAGACAGAACAAGAAAATCAAAGAAGAGAGCTGAAACTGTGATAGATTTAGACACAGACTAACCGGAGGGATTCCTAGAATATGCAGTTATTTCAGATGCGAGGGTTGACATCTAGTCTTTCTGAGCACCAACACTGAAATCCAGGCTGGATTTAAATGCAGTTGTTTACATTAAATCTATGACAGTATATAAGCTAAATGGGTATTGATGATTTTTATAGTCTTTTATTCAATAATTCCATTACCATTCTATATTCAAATCATCTTACAACTTGTATAGTTAGAAATTTCCACTTAATTCATAAAGCATTTTTAATTTTAGTGCTTATATTTTAAGTTGTACTTTCCTATCTTCAGAGAGATTCAAGCAGCTTAGTTACCCTTTACTACGGGGTATGTTAGATAAATTCTTTCTTCCAACTTTGAGATTCTTTGGTACTTACTAAGAGTAGTTTCTCTTTTGAGTAACTGTAATAATTTCTCGGCAAGAAATGCAAAGAGAATGATTAGCAAAGCCTTTGGCTCTTAAAATTGTAAGGGGTCTGGGAGAAACTATTACAAGAAATGAATCACCAACCTTTGTATTTCAATTCCTTTGCAGCAATTAAAACATCCAAATCTTGTGAACCTCATTGAAGTGTTCAGGAGAAAAAGGAAAATGCATTTAGTCTTTGAATACTGTGATCACACACTTTTAAATGAGCTGGAAAGAAACCCAAACGGGTAAGTAATCTAGAACACTGAAGTTCTGCTGGCTGGTTCGCAGTTTCATTGTATGTGGGATTCAGTTCAGTTCAATTCAGTCACTCAGTCGTGTCCGACTCTTTGTGACCCCATGTACTGCAGCACGCCAGGCTTCCCTGTCCATCCCAACTCCCGGGGCTTACTCAAACTCATGTCCATTGAGTCAGTGATGCCATCCAACCGTCTCATCCTCCGTCATCCCCTTCTCCTCCCTCCCTCAATCTTTCCCAGCATCAGGGTCTTTTCAAATGAGTCAGTTCTTCACATCAGGTGGCCAAAGAATTGGAGTTTCAGCATCAGTCCTTCCAATGAATATTCAGGACTGATTTCTTTTAGGATTGTCTGGTTGGATCTCTTACAGTCCAGGGGACTCTCAAGAGTCTTCCCCAACACCACAGTTCAAACGAATCATTTCTTTGGCGCTCAGCTTTCTTTATAGTCCAACTCTCACATCCATACATGACTACTGGAAAACCATAGCTTTGACTAGGCAGACCTTTGTTGGTGAAGTAATGTCTCTGCTTTTTAATATGTTGTCTAGGTTGGTCATAGCTTTTCTTCCAAGGAGCAAGTGTCTTTTAATTTCATGGCTGTAGTCACCATCTGCAGTGATTTTGGAGCCCAAAAAAATAAAGTCAGCCACTGTTTCCATTGTTCCCCCATCTATGAAGTGGGGGACCATGAAGTGATGGGACCAGATGCCATGATCTTAGTTTTTTGAATGTTGAGTTTTAAGCTGGGTTTTTCACTCTTCTGTTTCACCCTCATCAAGAGCCTCTTTAGTTCCTCTCCGCTTTCTGCCATAGGGGTGGTGTCATCTGCATATCTGAGGTTACTGATATTTCTCCCAGCAACCTTGATTCCAGGTTGAGCTTTATCCAGCCCATCATTTTGCATGTTGTCCTCTGCATTTAAGTTAAATAAGCAGGGTGACAATATACAGTCTTGACATACTCCTTTCCTGATTTGGAACCAGTCTGTTGTTCCATGTCCATTTCTAACTGTTGCTTCCTTATCTGCATACAGATTTCTCAGGCGGCAGATAAGGTGGTCAGGTATTCCCATCTCTTTCAGAATTTTCCACAGTTTATTGTGATCCACACAGTCAAAGGCTTTGGCATAGTCAATAAAGCAGAAGTAGATGTTTTTCTGGAACTTCTGCTTTTTCAATGATCCAAGGGATGTTGGCAATTTCTGGTTCCTCTGCCTTTTCTAAATCCAGCTTGAACGTCTGGAAGTTCACAGTTCACATACTGTTGAAGCCTGGCTTGGAGAACTTTGAGCATTACTTTACTAGCGTCTGAGATGAGTGCAGTTGTGTGGTAGTTTGAGCAATTTTTGGCATTGCCTTTCTTTGAGATTGGAATGAAAACTGACCTTTTCCAGTCCTGTGGCCTCTGCTGAGTTTTCCAAATTTGCTGGCATATTGAGTGCAGAACTTTCACAGCATCATCTTTTAGGATTTGAAATAACTCAACTGGAATTCCATCACCTCCACTAGCTTTGTTCATGGTGATGCTTCCTAAGGCCCACTTGACTTTGCATTCCAGGACGTCTGGCTCAAGGTGGGTGATCACACCATTGTGATTATCTGGGTCATTAAGACCTTTTTTGTACAGTTCTTCTGTGTATTCTTGCCACCTCTTCTTAATATCTTCTGCTTCTGTTAGGTCCATACCATTTCTGTCCTTTATTGAGCCCATCTTTGCATGAAATGTTCCCTTGGTGTCTCTTAATTTTTTTGAAGAGATCGCTAGTCTTTCTCATTCTATTATTTTCCTCTATTTCTTTGCACTGATCACTGAGGAAGTCTTTTTTATTGCTATTCTTTGGCACTCTGCAGTCATATGGGTATATCTTTCCTTTTCCCCTTTGCCTTTTGCTTCTCTTTGTTTCTCAATTATTTGTAAGGCCTCCTCAGACAACCATTTTGCCTTTTTCCATTTCTTTTTCTTGGGGATGGTCTTGATCCCTGTCTCCTGTACAATGTCACAAACCTCCATCCATAGTTCTTCAGGCGCTCTGTCAGATCTAATCTCGTGAATCTATTTGTCACTTCCACTGTATAATCATAAGAGATTTGATGTAGGTTATATCTGAATTGTCTAGTGGTTTTCCCTACTTTTTTCAATTTAAGTCTGAATTTGGCAATAAGGAATTCATGATCTGAGCCACAGTAAGCTCCTGGTCTTGTTTTTGCTGACTGTATAGAGCTTCTCCATCTTTGGCTGCAAAGAATACAATCAATCTGATTTCTGTATTGACCATCTGGTGATGTCCATGTGTAGAGTCTTTTCTTGTATTGTTGGAAAAGAGTGTTTGCTATGACTACTGCATTCTCTTGGCAAAACTCAATTAACCTTTGCCCTGCTTCATTCTGTACTCCAAGGCCAAATTTGCCTATTACTCCAGGTAGCTCTTGACTTCCTACTTTTGCATTCCAGTCCCCTATAATGAAAAGGACATCTTTTTTGGGTGTTAGTTCTCAAAGTTCTTGTAGGTCTTCATAGAACTGTTCAACTTCAGCTTCTTCAGTATTACTGGTCGGGGCATAGACTTGGATTACTGTGATAGTGAATGGTTTGCCTTGGAAACGAACAGAGATCATTCTGTCATTTTTGAGATTGCCTCCAAGTACTGCATTTCGGACTCTTTTGTTGACTATGATGGCTACTCCATTTCTTCTAAGGGATTCTTGCCCACAGTAGCAGATATAATGGTCATCTGAGTTAAATTCACCCATTCCGGTCCATTTTAGTTTGCTGATTCCTAAAATGTCGCTGTTTTTCACTCTTGCCATCTGTTTGACCACTTCCAATTTGCCTTGATTCATGGACCTAACATTCCAAGTTCCTATGCAGTACTGCTCTTTATAGCATCATACTTTACTTCCGTCACCAGTCACACACACAACTGGGTGTTGTTTTTGCTTTGGCTCCGTCTCTTCATTCTTTCTGAAATTATTTCTCCACTGATCTACAGTAGCATACTGGGCACCTACCAGCCGGGGGAGTTCATCTTTCAGTGTCCTATCTTTTTGCTTTTTCATCCTGTTCATGGGTTTCTCAAGGCAAGAATACTGAAGTGTGGGATTAATGATGGCAAATTTCAGATCTAAGCCCCCTTCTACCCAAATGCATCTGCTGGCTCCTTCTCCCCAATCTCAGGATGTGTTCAAAGGGCAAATGAATAATAACCAAAGGTAATATTAACCTAGAGTAAATATAATGTATAGTATTTAATAGACAAAATACTACAAATATAAATCACAATGTATTTCATAGCTAAGTTATATGTTGGATTGTCTGAATTCAAGGAATGAACCATAGTTCTTTCATATAATTCACTAAAGTTAAAGGAGAAAAAATACATATTTGATAAAATTTGAAAAGGCAGTTGATAAATTCAACATCTTGTCCTGATTATTTGGGAGAGAAAAACCTTAGCAAACTAGAATTAAAATACTTTCTTTATACACACACACACACATACAGACACACAACTTCTCCAAATTGACTGCAAATTTTATATTCAATGATAAAACACCAGAGAAGCCATCATTAAAGTGAGAAATAAAACATGAGAACTCTAGCCAGCATATGTACTAAGAAAAACAAATCGGATTTAAAACTTTGGAAAACAAGATAAAATTTCCATTATTTGCATGATATTATTGTAGTCTAACAGAATTACCTAGAGTTACTAAAACAAATGGAATTCAGTTTATAAATATATAGATAGATAGATAGATAGATTTAGCTATATATATATATTTTTTTCACATGTATGTGTGTGTGTATATATATGTACATATATATGTATGTATGTACAGCACTCTAAATTCTTACACAAAAAGTAATGGCTTTTGTATCAATCAGTACTTTAGAAAATCTAATGGAAAAGGATCCCATTCAAATGTCAACAACAAAAATATTTAGAAATAAAGATACAAAAGAAATGTTAAAACTCTGCCTAAAAACAATTACAAAAGTGAGATACATAAAGGATTTTATTTAAATGAACATATATTTCTGGATGAAAGTATTCACTATTATGTTTTGGCTTCCTTCCTGATTTATTTATTGCATAAAAATCTAATCAGAATGCCAATGGTTTTTTTTCTTTTCCTTTTTAAATTTATTTATTTTTTAATTGAAGGATAATTGCTTTGCAGAATTTTGTTATTTTCTGTCAAACCTCAACCTGAGTCAGCCATCGGTTTTTGTTTTTAATTTGAGAAAGTTCAACTAAACCAAGAAATTTTTTAAAAGAAGAAATGCAACTTCAGCTGCCAAATAATGCCATATTAGTTTTAGAGAGCCCCTTTGACAAAAAGTATGTAAACAAAACTAAAAAAGAAGTGGCAAATTGGGTAAATCTTTGCCAGATGAAGAATTAATATCATTTCATACCTACATATGTAGATTTTGCTAATCAAATTTCTGAAAAGATTAACACCCAATTAAAACATATATTCAGAAAAATTGAGTGAACTCCTACTGGTGTTCTCGGCTGGCTGCTAAGGGTTTTTTAGTGAACAGAACATGTGAAAAAAGCTGCCTAATGTGAAAAAGCAAATCGTAAAATAAAAAGGGGAAAATGACCAATATGCCTATAAAAACATGTTTGCCCTCGCTATTAAAGATAGAAATTTAAATTTTAAAATAAGGTATACCATTTTTCACATATCAAATTGGCAAATATTTTTCAAAAATCAATGTACCAGTATTGTTAAAGTCAAATCCAGCACTCCCATTCACAGCTAGAGAATGTAATTAGGAGGGCCATTTGCTATACACATGAAAATCTTTTAAAAGGTTTTCTTCTGCTAAGAAATTCCATTTAGAGAAATTTATGGTAAGAAAATACAAACAGGTACAAAATTTATACATAAAAATAGTCAACACATCATTATGTATAAAAAAAAGAAGTAGGGAACTGATCTAACTTTCCCATAGTAAAGATCTGGTTAAATGCAATTTGATATATCCATACAGTGTGACCGTATGTGTTAAGCATGTTAAAAAGCAATCTGTAGAATAGTTAATGTCCTGGAGAAATGTTCATGAAATGGTATGTGAAAAAATGAGGCTGAAAAGTAGAATGTTCATTGTAATTAAAAATTGTTTTGAATTATCACAATATTTTAGTGAATACATGTATTTTACTTTTTGTTGTTCATTGGCTCAATCGTGTCCGACTGTTTGCAACCCCATGGACTGCAGCACGCCAAGCTTCCCTGTCCTTCACTCCTCCCAGAGTTTGCTCAAACTCGTGTCCATTGAGTCAATGATGCCATCCAACCATCTCATCCTCTGTTTCCCCCTTCTTCTCCTGCCCTCAATCTTTCCCAGCATCAGAATCTTTTCCAATGAATTGGTTCTTCACATCAGGTGGCCATCATTGGAGCTTCAGCTTTAGCATCAGTCCTTCTAATGTGTATTCAGGGTTAATTTCCTTTAGGATTGACTGATTTGATCTCTTTGCTGTCCAAGGGACTCTCAAAAGTCTTCTTCAGCACCACAATTCAGAAAGATCAATTCTCTGGCACTCAGCCTTCTTTATGGTCCAAATCTCACATCCATACATGACTACTGGAAAAATATAGTATTGATTATAAGGACCTTTGTCAGCAAAGTGATGTCTCTGCTTTTTAATATGTTGTCTAGGTTGGTCAAGCTTTTCTTGCAAGGAGGAAGTGTCTTTTAATTTCATGACTGCAGTCACTGTTCACAGTGATTCTGGAGCCCAAGAAAATAAAATCTGTCACTGTTTCCATTTTTTCCCCATCTATTTGCCATGAAGTGATGGGACCAGATGCCATGATCTTAGTTTTTTGAATGTTGAGTTTTAAGCTGGGTTTTTCACTCTTCTGTTTCACCCTCATCAAGAGCCTCTTTAGTTCCTCTTCGCTTTTTGCCATTAGGGTGGTGTCATCTGCATATCTGAGGTTATTGATATTTCTCCCAGCAATCTTGATTCCAGGTTGAGCTTTATCCAGTCCATCATTTTGCATGATGTCCTCTGCATATAAGTTAAATAAGCAGGGTGACAATATACAGCCTTGACGTATTCTTTTCCCAATTTTGAACCAGTCTGTTGTTCCACGTCCAGTTCTAGCTGTTGCTTCCTGACCTGCATACAGATTTCTCAGGCGGCAGATAAGGTGGTCACGTATTCCCATCTCTTGAAGAATTTTCCACAGTTTGTTGTGATCCATACAGTCAAAAGCTTTAGTGTAGTTCATGAAGCAGAAGTAGATGTTTTTCTGGAATTCCCTTGCTTTTTCTATGATCTAGTACATGTTGGCAATTTCTGGTTCCTCTGCCTTTTCTAAATCCAGCTGGTACATCTGGAAGTTCTTGGTTTATGTACTGTTGAAGCCTAACTTGAAGTATATTTTAGCATTATATATTGCTAGCATGGTTAATGAGTTCAGTTGTGCGGTAGTTTGAACATTCTTTGGCATTGCCCTTCTTTGGGATTAGGAAGAAAACTGACCTTTTCCAGTCCTGGGCCACTGCTGAGTTTTCCAAATTTGCTGGCATACTGAGTGCAGCACTTTAGCAGCATCATCTTTTAGGATTTGGAATAGCTCAGCTGGAATTCCATCACCTCCACTAGCTTTGTTCGTCATAATGCTTCTTAAGGCCCACTTGTCTTCACTCCAGGATACCTGGCTCCAGGTGAATGACCACACCATCATGATTATCTGGGTCATTAAGACCTTTTTTGTGTAGCCCTTCTGTGTGTTCTTACCACCTCTTCTCAATATCTTCTGCTTCTGTTAGGTCTGTACCATTTCTAGCCATTATTGTGCCCATCTTTGCGTGAAATGTTCCCTTGGTGTCTCTAATTTTCTAATTTTACCTTTAAAATAGAAATTAATTTGAGAGACTTGCCTGCTGGTCCTGTGGTTAAGACCCTCTGCTTCCAGTGCAGAGGGTGTGGGTTCCATCCCTGGTTGGGGAACTAAGATCCCACATCCCTCAAGGCATGACCAAAAACAAATTTTTCTTAATAACTTAAAAAACGGTTAAAGAAATGAATTAATTCATATTTCAACTTTATTTTGAGCTAAATAGGGTTTTGTATGTTGGCTTTAGAGGACAGATCTGTTGTTTAATTTAAATATAAGTTAATTTATAAATTAGCATAAATTTTCATAAAGTTAGACATGGATGCTTAACATCATGCATTGTTCAAGGCCCTGAAAATAAAACCTATAATACATTCAATCCATGTACCAGTTTAATTGAACTGAACATCTCTTTCTTCCTTCTGTGAAAGGAAGGAAGTCTGCTGCCTGTAGGACTTGGCTTATGCTGTTCCTTCTAACTTTGTCCTCTTTCCCTATCTGTATCGTAATCTCTAAAATGTGAAATCCTAGATATTCTGACTATCTCTGAGATTCCTGTATCTGAATGGTATTGCTTCCCTCCTTCGAATATCCGTGAAATTTTGTCTTCATCCCTGTTATGGTACTTGGCACTTAGTACCTTACAGGTTTTTAAGCGCATCCTCTCTCCCCTTTGAGTGCAGAACTCATATCTAATTCATCCTAATAGCCTCCTTAGTGTGCAGCATGCTTTGATTCATTCATTCACTTCAGAAATATTTTACTGAACACTTCTGCTGGTGCAGAGGCTAGAAAGATATAATGGCACAATCCTGTTCTCAAGAAGCTTAAAATCTAATGAAGAAACCAATACTCAAACTAGCCATTTCAAATGACAGTGAAGATTGAGTTACCAGCAGTGCTTTGGATACCTGAGAAGAACAGCTTCAGCATCTGTTGGTCCCAGAGAATCGGGGAAGTTTCTGCCCAGAAGGATGCATTTGGGCTGAGACTTTGAAAAGGGGAAGAACTGGCCGGGTGGGCGATCTTGGTGGAATGCACAGATAGAAGAAAAAACAAGGCATATTTGAGTAACTCATTTGTCTTGTATGTATTTAGCAACCACGAGGATCTCTGAACTACCCTGCTTTCCTTTGGAAAGTGTATTTGGTGTATTTAGTGTGAGGAGGGCATGGTAACCCACTCCAGTATTCTTGCCTGGAGAGTCCCCATGGACAGAGGAGCCTGGTGGGCTACAGGTCACAGGGTTGCAAAGAATCAGACCCAACGGGGCGACTAAGCGCAGCAGAGTGGTTTTACTGGTATATTTAGCAGCGCTAGTGTATGCAGTGTGCCTTGGGTCAGCCCTAAGGCTTGGATCTATATGAAGGAATGCAAACAGGAACAATGCAGGATACACCACTGTTTCTATGAAATACTGGCTACTTCCAGATAACTATGATTAATTTAAAATATTTGTCTGCTTTCACTCCCTTCCCAGAATCTACAACAGTCAAAAGAGTATAAACCCAATGAATAGCAAACAGAGGTAAACAACTGAACAGCATACATACCAAGTCTATTGGACCATTGTTTGTTCAGTAGCTAAGTTGTATCTGACTGTTTGCAACCCCGGGGACTGCAGCACGCCAGGCTTCCCTGTCCCGGAGCTTGCGCAAACTCTTATAGTCAGTGATGCCATCCAACCATCTCATCCTCTGTCCCCCCTTCTCCTCCCACCCTCAGTCTTTCCCAGCATCAGGGTCTTTTTCAGTGAGTCGGCTCTTCGTATCAGGTGGTCAAAGTATTGGAGCTTCAGCTTCATTGTTTATCAGGGTAAATTCACAGTTTGAAGAAATAACTGGTGTGTAGATATAAGATGATCAAGGTAATGGATGTTTGGGATGAGCTGTGAGATGGTGAGATTGTCTAGAGACTTGGAGACTAAATTATATCACAAAGGAGCTAATTTAACACTGAAGTAAGATGGTGAAAATGTACTGCTGCCCCTGCCAAATGAAAGCATCTGGTTTCCTCTACTTTTTTAATAGAGGGAAAAGCATTTGTTAGATCAATAGCTGCAGAGTCAGCCCTGAGACTGTTTGATTTGCTTCAGTTAAAGAAGCTACATGTACCAACACAATATTGTCAAGCAATTATCCTCCAATTAAAAATAAATAAATTAGAAAAAATGGGGTGGGAGGGAGGCTCAAGAGGGAGGGGACATACGTATACCTATGGCTGATTCAAGTTGATATATGGAAGAAACTACATGTATGTGAAGCAACTGCAACTAGTGTCATCTGATTAAATTTTAAATATTATATTCCCATTCTCTAAAATCCTTCTCTGTTCAAAATAGGTCCAGTAGGTAAAGTAGTTGGCAATGTGATAGAAATTACCACCTACCAACAGGAAAGATTTCCCTTCCCTGTCATTGCACTATACATAGTGGAACAGTCCTACCATCAAGAAATTTAAAATCTAATGAAGAATTAGATATATAAGGGAACAATTAATTATAAACAGTCTTATAAAACTACTGCTCTCCACTTCTGGCTGGCAACAGCACATCATGTACATCTGTAAATAAGGTTTCAATTTTTTTTTTTAATTCATCTTTACCCAGGTGCGATGGGACATATAAAAGAATTAATTTCCTTCTCAGTAAACTGATCATAGGTAATTTCCTGTAAAGCTGTGGGTGTGGGTTGGTGGAGGGGTGGCAGTGAGTCATGAGCACTGAGAAATGCTTTAGCCAGAAGAGCAGCAGCATCGTGTCCCACATGCTGAAACAGGGACGTCTTCCTTTGAAATGACGTCCTGGTTTCCTAGGAATGATGGGGTCCCTGGGTGACAGAGGCCAGGGAGGAGTACTGCACTTCCAGAAGTTACTGTAATAGACAACACAGCCAGCGCGGTGATCAGAATGATTTGATCTGACCAAGGGTTCTCCCACAGAAGATAGATGGGTAGGTCTCTAAGGTTCTCTTCTACATTAACTATGACTAGAGGCTTGACTTCAGCCACCGTAATAGCCCCAGGTGGTGCTAGTGGTAAAGAAAGTGAAGTGAAAGTGAAAGTCACTTAGTCGTGTCTGACTCTTTGCGATCCCATGGACTCCATGGAATTCTCCAGGCCAGAATAACAGAGTGGGTAGCTGTTTCCTTCTCTAAGGGGTCTTCCCAACCCAGGGATCAAACCCAGGTCTCCCTCATTGCAGGCAGATTCTTAACCAGCAGAGCCACAAGGGAAGCCCCAGTGGTAAAGAACCCGCCTCCCAATGCAGGAGATGCAAGAGACATAGGCTTGATCCCTGGGTCAGGAAGATCCCCTGGAGAAGGAAATGGCAACCCACTCCCGTATTCTTGCCTGGAGAATCCCATGGACAGAGGAACCTGGCGGGCTATGGTTCACAGAGTCGCAAAGAGTTGGACACTACTGAAGTGACTTAGCGCACATGCACACCGTAATAGCCAAGACCCAGGGCCTCGTGAAGGAGGCAGTTATCCTTGGGAAATAGCCCTGCATTGACATCATGTGTATGTACTTAATTGTTGCTCTTAGCCTATCCCCAAATGGTCTGTGGCCATTTATCAGGGTAGTTGTGTATTGGGAAAAGAGAACTACCCAATCTCTCAGGAATCTCTGAATCATGCTCTAAAGTAAAAACCAATCACCAGTAACTTTGAAAGTCCCTGTGGTTCGGCAGTTTTGTGGGGATGGGAAGCTTATTGAGAGTCCCCAGTGAAATTTAACCTGAATCCGTCCCATGGTAGTCTTGTCAGGTCCATGAGTTCATTCTTGGAGCTGTTTCCCCATTTCATAATCAGATAGTGGAAATAGATACACTAGAAAATGTAAAAAGAACCAGTAGGTTCTGAACCAAGGAATGAAGACAGTCGGGTTGGAGGAGCCAGTAGAAGTGTCTGGCGCCAAAGAGAAAACTGAAAGCAGTGCTGCAGATTTGGGGACAAACACAGGCCTCCCTGATGGCTCAGTTGGTAAAGAATCTGCCTGCAATGCAGGAGACCCCAGTTTGATTCCTGGGTCGGGAAGATCTACTGGAGAAGGGATAGGCTACCCACTCCAGTATTCTGGCCTGGAGAATTCCGTGGACTGTATAGTCAATGGGGTCGCAAAGAATCGAACACAACTGAGCTTTCGCTTTTCATAGATTACTGCTACCGTTAATCCTTTGGGGAGACAGCTGGGAAGTAGATGAGCATGTTGCATATGATAAATCCTCTCCAACACGCCTGTCTCCCCAAAACTTTGGATTTCTTCCTCTTCATTTTACTAACGAACTTCCAGCATTGCAGTTTCATTTGGCACAGGTACCCATCTAGCCCAGGTTCTGATCAACCAGTTCATTAATCAACTCCTCTCACTCCTAGCTGCTCCAGGTAGTTTACTGAACCAGGCTCGGCAGCAAGTGTGCCCCTTACTGTTACAATCAGCCCAGTGTAAAATCGTGTTTCCTCCTTTCTGGTCCGACACTTATGAAATCTCTTTCCACATACATGCTCCAGTATAGATTAGCAACATTTTATAGTTCTCTTTGCTGTGCAAATCTTCTCTTCTCTTTGGCTTTGTAATAGGCCCTTTGGAACATGCTGAGATCTGACTTTAGTCAAAGTTTGGAGACATTGACGGGTGGTGGGGAAAGGAGCCTTGAGGAGAATTGACAACACCCATGCTATAGAGCTGCCTCGAGTGAGATCATGAGGGGCCCTCCACAAGGCAAGACCAGTCTCCATACCAGTTTGGGGGCTACTTCATGTAAGAAGGGACATTTGGGACTTCCCTAGCAGTCCAGTGGTTTAGACGCCACGCTTCCACTGCAAGAGGTTTGATCCCTAGTCAGGGAACTAAGATCCCACATGCCATGAGGTGTGGCCACAAAGTAAATAAGTAAAAAGGAAGGGATATTTGGCAGGAGGTTGGGATGCTCTTAGTTCCGTGAGTACTCCCAAGTGTTGCATTTCATTTCTCAAAGTGTATGTCTCAGTTAATTAACTGAGAGATGAATTAGCTTCACATAAATTCAGTCTGTGTTGTCATTTAGCACCCGGCAGGACTATTCTCAGCGTCCGATTTCTTAGTCACTTCTGGGATAATCCCAGTGGCCAATGGAGCGAGTCTTAAAAACACCAGAAATAAGGGCAAGCATGGAAACTTCTGGTTTCCTAACTGTGCCTCGAGCCAAAACATCAAAGCCTTACCTAAAGCTATCCTCTTATTTTCTTCAATTTTTCCAGCAAAGTGAGAAGCACCCAGCCCAACCCCACTTTTGTTACTTTCCTATGTGTTCCCATTTTGTTTGATCACTTTCCGTCCAACAAAACCCTGCCCTGAATAGGCACTTTATTACAGATGACCACATGTGATTGTGCACATAATTGGTTCATCACTGGGTATCCACTCACCAGTGTTACAGCCACTTATGGTAATTGGATCCCCCTGCCTTCAGACCCAACCAGTCAGATAGCCTGCCTTCCCAAGGCCTTGACTTTGCTTCCCATGCCCACTTCTGGTGTCCTGTTCTGCACGGATCAAGATTCAACAACAGAATTCACTCTAGCTAGTTTAAGCAAAAAGGGATTTATTACAGGGTGTGAGTTTATATAGTTTCTGAGTGTGCCAGCGAAGGAAGCTTAGTTGAGGACCTGTTGGGTACCAGTTACAGTTCGAGGCCCTGGAGCTACAGTAATGGACAAGGTAGAGAAAGCCCTTGCGGAGTTACAAGGCTCTGGAGGAGAGGAAAACCCACTGAGGAGCTAGAGAATTCCTGGTGAGGGGAGTAGGATGAGCAGTAAATGTGAAGCTTTGGCGGTCTGTTGAGGGAAGAGCAGACGCTAACGGGCCAGAGTGGAGGTCAGTGAGAATGTGGTAGGAGATAAAGGTAGGGGAAAGGGGTTAATAGAAGTGAAATCATTAAGAGGCTGGTAGGCCACGATAAAGTTTGGAGTTTATTCTAGGATAACAAGGGTTTACAGAGAAGGGCTTGGTTCATCTTGGGCACTGATAATGAAATTGTTTTCCCCATGAAGTTATACATAAAACTAAAAGATAATGAGCTCTGATGTCAGCACCAGGATTCCCCTGAGTGGCTGAAAGAGCAGCCTCTGGGCAACCCAGTCTGAATTCCCTGACCCTGCCAACCTCCCTAACACCTTTGGTCTTGAACCAGGATCTTGTTTTTTTGTTGTTTTTTTTTTAAGCATTTAATTAGTTTTTTGTTGTTGTTCAGTTCTTTGTGACCCCCGTGGACTGCAGCACACCAGGCGCCATCCTTTGTCCTTCACCATCTCCCAAAATTTGCTCAAATTCATGCCCATTGAGTCGATGATGCCGTCCAACCATCTCATCCTCTGTCACCCCCTTCTCCTCCTGCCCTCAGTCTTTCCCAGCATCAGGGTTAGTTACTGGCCACGCCTCACTGCATGTGGGATCTTAGTTCCCTGACCAGGGATGGAACCCACGCCTTCTGCTATGGAAGAAGCTTCCCGCTAGGGAAGCCCCCAGGATGTCTAGTTTTTGCTGCCAGACCTTCATGATTATCAATTCTTCTATTATATGTTTGTCATTCACCCACAGTATACGAAGCGTTGTGTATCAGTTGGTTTCTATGGAAGGTTTTATTTCACCAAATGCTTTGAATAACTACTGAGTGTGGCTGAATAATGTCACAGCGCTCTGTGTTTCTGGAATGAATGTGTGTGAATCTGTGTTCTCTTTGATAACTATCTTTGTAAGATCTGTGGTATTTGTAGTTGTTATTTTGTATAAATGTTGTTTTGCCTAAAATGGAATCTGCCTTCCTGGAATCTGTGCTCACTAAGGATTCTTTTTTGAACCAAAGCCATGACTCTTTCTGTGAGATGCCCTGAAACAGGACATCAATAGAAAAGTTAGGGGGAATGTAATTGCTGCAATTTATAGAAATGGTTAAACAAAATAGACTAAGTACTCTCAGAATACAAGTTGCCCAGATCCCCCAGTGGAAAATACTCCCCAGTATTTTCCACACAGGAAATCTGCAGAGGCAGGAAGCTCCCAGGCTCCCATTCTCATGGGCTCTTGATTCTCCCCGCCTCCCTGGCCATGTACCTGCCTGTTTACCAGGTGTAAGTTGCTGTTGATCAGTCACTACCCCGTGGACTGCAGCACGCAGGCTTCCCTGTCCTTCACCATCTCCTGGAGTCTGCTCAGATTCATGTCCATTGGGTCAATGATACCATCCAACCATCTCATCCCCTATCATCCCCTTCTCTTGCCCTCAATCTTTCCCAGTATCAGGGTCTTTTCCAGTAAGTCAGCTCTTCGAATCAGGTGACCAAAGTATTGGAGCTGCATCTTACCAGGTGTAAGTAACAGTTACAGAAACAACTCTTGCATATGCTTGAGTGTTTACCCCCAACCTGAATTCGATGAATTGAAGGTCACTCTTCACGGATGCCTTTTTTCCTGCAAAACCAGGTCTCAGTTCTACCTGAAGATCATACCTGCAGGATCAAAATCTATCATAGATATATGCCTCCCATAGATCCCAGAAATCCCACTTCTAGAACTTACCTTAAAAAGATTATTGCACAACTGCCATAGATAGATGATTGGATATTCACTGAAGCATTGTTTCTAGAAATGAAACTTGGATCAAACCTAATTGTTTGTCAATGAGGACTTACTAAATTATGATACATCTATATAATGAGATTTTTGGTCACTGAAATAGATGTATACATATTCTGTATATCTGTCTCTGTACCTCAATGCATACAATGTTTCTGAAGAGGCGGGGAATTTGCCAAGGATGAAATGATTGGCTAGGCAGATATGGGAGAATTCTTCATGGATATTCTTTTAACTTTAAAAATATCAAACCTTATGAATGCATGTGTTTAATATTAATGTTAAAAAGTAAATTCAGAGAGAGGAAGAGAACCAGGGATCCCCAAAGGGACAATCACTATAAGTTACAGCAATTATTTTGGGCTAGCAAGATTTGAATGAACATGTTTTATTTCTTTACTTTTATATATTGTTTGAATTTTCATGTAAAGCATTAAAAATTTCAAGTTAAAAAGGAAAGTTACATAGCTATAATGAAAAAAGTAATAAAGCAATTTTCATTAAAACATTTTTTAAAAAGAACATTTCCAAGATTCCCTTTGTACTGCATCCATTGACTGTGACAAGCCCCACCCATTCCATTTCTATTCCCAGTTCTGCTCCTGAAAACACATCTTAGGAGTTTTCATTTCCTTTTTTTTTTTTTTCCCCAGAGTTGCTGATGGAGTGATCAAAAGTGTGTTATGGCAAACACTTCAAGCTCTCAATTTCTGTCATAAACACAACGTAAGTAACATTTCCTAATGTATTTGCTAATTTCTTCATGATGACTCCTCTCCTAAATGGCTCAGGGGTCTATTTGAAGAGCTAATGATGGAAGGAGAATAAGAACCAGAAGAGCAAAACAAAAGAAAGTTACAGAATACAAGGAAAAGTAATCCATTATTAATGGCTTTTTTGCAATTTCTATAAGAATCAAATTATTCATTCCTTATGAATTAAAAGTTTGTATAAACTTAAATGTTTCCTTTTGCCCCAGTACTAATGATTCCTATGATTATTTTTAAATTGGATTAAGATAAGTTTTCAGAATATCAGTAGTGTAACCCTCCATGGCAGTTGATTTTCTTTTGTCTTTAATGTCTTTTATACTGTAAAGGTCTCCTTTCCCCTATCTTTTTTTTTTTCTTTTTTCCATTATTAATTTTTCAGAGCCATGGGTGTCAAAGTTGAGCATGCATCAGAATCACCTGGAGTTCTTGTCAAGACATTTTGCTGGGCCCACCTCCAGAATTTCTGATTCCGTAGGTCTGGGATAAAACCTGAGAATTTGCAATTCTAACAGTTTACCAATTGATACTGAAGCTTCCATTCCTAGAACTATGCTTTGACTTCTGTGTTATAGAAATCCTTTTGGCTGGTTGCTTCCTATGTGTTATTTAACTTGTTTTTTTGCCTGTATTTACTATAAATTGGTGTTTATATCTAGAGGCTTGTCACACTCAGGCTCAGTCTTTTTAGACAGAAAGGCTTCACATATAATACTGTACACTTCTTATTGTGTCAGCAACCTGAGGCATGTATAATGTCTGGCCGCCTTTCCCACTTTTGATTGTCTTAAAATAGATTAGTAGGTTCAAGAGATGTTCACTTGATCCCCTTCTTTAGCACTTTCACTGTCAATCTTTTTTTTAGTTTTAGCATTTAGGGATCATTATTACCTCTCTCCAGCATTTCATTAAGGTTAAAAGGTGGCAATTTTCTAATTCTAATATTCCTTCTGCATTTATTGATTGGAATTCTATGGAGAAGAATTTACCATGGACTCTGGTTACTATAAAGTACAGTAAGATAAATATGTGATTATTCCTTTTAGATGTCAGTACTCACAGTGATGAAGTGGTGTCACCAAGAGTGTCTCTAAGCAGCCTCCGAGAGTGAAGGGTTTCGGGGAGGCGTAGGGCATCATCATGATTTTATGCATGCTGTATGTTTCCATCCTTTGCAGTCATTGTTCTCTCTGATGTTCAGGTTGTTCCATCTTAGGCCAGCGGGAGCTTCATTAAGTAAGCTCTTGGGTGCTTTTGCTATAATGATAGCTTGGTTTTTTTTTTATTTTTTATAAACTTTTGAGTTGGTGCCTACATAAAGGCAGTATTGAGGCAAGGATGCAGACTACTATATGGTCAGTTTTGATGCCAAGAGCAGAATATCTATCCTAGTAATCTAGGATTGCTGAAAAAGAGTACACAATCATGGAACTAATTTCCAGTACTTAAGGAAAGCTTCCCTTAGTGTTCAGAAGAAAGTCAGCGAAGGGCTTCCCTGGTGGCTCAGTGGTTAAAGAATCTACCTGCCAGCGCATAAGACATGGGTTCAATCCCTGATCTGGGAAGATCCCACATGCCAAGGAGCAGCTCAGCCCGTGTGCCATAACTATTGAGCCTGTGCTCCAGGGCCAGGAGCCGCAACTACTGAACCCACGAGCCCTAGAGCTGTGCTCCCCAACAGGAGAAGCCAGCACACTGCAGCTAGAGAGTAGGCCTGCTCCCCACAACTAGAGAAGAGCCCAGGGTAGCACCGAAGACCCAGTACAGCCAAAAATAAATAAAACTATCTAAAAAAAGAAAGTGAGGTTTTTGTTGTTGTTAGGGTAAGTCAGAAGAGCTTTGACTTTTTATTGATAAAGTATATAGAATACAGAGATGTTTTGCTCACAAGATACATATTTGTGTATCTTGAAAGCAAATTGTGCTTTCAAGTAATTACTGAAGATGATGCAGAATTGCACCCACATCTTTGTTGCTTTCCACCATGCTCTGAGAGGTATTCAAGTTCGCCTAAGTGTGGTGCTGGAGTTTTATGGGTAATTAAAATGATTTTTTAAAAATTCTATTTACCATAACTATTTGTGTATTATCCCTGTATAATCAGATTATAAGCTTGAATGCAGTCTCTGTGGGTGATTTATCTTTGTATGTATCTCTTTAATGCCTGGTCTGGATCTTTTTTTATAAAAGGTGCTCAGGAAACATTTGTGGAGTAACTGGATGAATGTATGAATGAGTCCATCAGTCACCTTACCTACCTGATTATGACTGACCGTTTAGGGTGAACCCAAGTGTTATTGTAGCTCTGTGCAACTACCTCCATTCCTCTGCTGGGAACAACACATTCTGTACCTTAAACTTTAAAATATTGAAAACCTCCCACTTATAACCCATTATTAGAGATGGATAATTTTTCAGACAAACTATCTTCCTCTGACAAGAAAATTACTTCTGAACTCTGGTTATCCCATTTTTCTTACACTGTGGTAAGTCTTTGTGTATCTTTTTAAAATAAACCTATTAGCTGAAACACATGCAAAGGAAAAAAAAATCTAAATCATGTATAAGCTGTTACAATACTACATCTAAAACCGTTATACTCTCCTTATTTTAAAGGAACCCTCATGATACTCTCAAATAGGAAAGGCAGTCCCACCCATGGTGTTGCTGAAGATTCACAGTGACTATCTTTTATCTCCAGAGCGGAGATCCCAGCCAAGGTCATGGTAGTAAGGGATTAAGGCCTTGCTACTCAGAGTGCAGTTGGTGAGGGTCTCCTCAGAGCTCATTAGAAATTCAGACTCTCAGGCTCATTCCAGATCTGCTGAGTCAGAATCTGCATATTTAACAAGATCTCCAAGAGGTTCGTGTGCACATTAAATTTTGAGAAGCACTGGACTTAAGAAAATACCTACTCATTTTGATCTTTTTTTTACCCTATAATATGGCTAGAGTGAGGTAACTAAAGTGACCCTTTGACATCATTATCAACTCATGAATTTTTATATATTTGATGTATCAATTAGAGAAAAATAATATCATGTCTGGGAATTTCCTGGCAGTCCAATGTTTAGAACTCAGTATTTTCACTGCCATGGTCCCCGGTTGAATCCCTGGTTGGTGAACTAGGATCCTACAAGCCATACAGTATGGTAAAAAGAAAAACAACTCCATATCAAAATGGCAAAATTATGGTGACTTCCAAAATGTGAGTATGTCTGGCTGTAATATCCATTATCATCTTGTTGATATCAGTGTCCTAGTTGTCAAGGAGGAGGTTTCTCTCCTCTCTGATTATGAGTGTCAGTCCATAAGGCTCAAAGAACAACCTTCTCAGATGTCCATTCAGGCTTATGTAAAGAGGCAGCTTCTGTCAGGGAAGTTTCTGTAGATGGTTCTTAGAATTAAGGATCAGGTTTAAAATACCATGGATACCTCTTCCTACGGGCTTGTGAGTCTGTAAAAATGAGATTGTACATCAGCCAACATAACCCAGTTTAAGCAATGTTTGCTAAAAGCTGTGTATGAAACCCAAGTTTATTAAAATGTTTTGATTCCCCTGACTTATAAGTTTCTTGTTCTTTGGTGAAAAATAAGTTGATTGCAAGAGGCATTACAGAGTTTACACTTGAGTGCAGCTTTGCATTGGAGAAAGTGAATGCTGTTTGTCAGAGCATCTTCTGTTCTCCATGCTCTGGCTCTTACTATTCCTGTGATTTTTTTACTCTCTTTTTCTATCTTCAGTACTTCATCTATTCTTCTTTATTTGTAGCTTCTCTTACCTGTACCTACACTAAATGATTTTTTTCTGTTTCTTTGGGACATGTCAGTACTTCATTTGCCTTTGTATATATTGGTTGGAAAACAAGTGGCTATAAATTTCACAGGGGTTTGCATATTTCAGTAGGCCACTAGATAGGTAGCCAGAGAAGGCAATGGCACCCCTCTCCAGTACTCTTGCCTGGAAAATCCTATGGACGGAGGAGCCTGGTAGGCTGTGGTCCATGGGATCGCAAAGAGTCGGACACGACTGAGCGACTTCACTTTCACTTTTCACTTTCATGCATTGGAGAAGGAAATGGCACCCCACTCCAGTACTCTTGCCTGGAGAATCCCAGGGACAGGGGAGCCTGGTGGGCTGCCGTCTATGGGGTCTCAGAGAGTCGGACACGACTGAAGTGACTTAGCAGCAGCAGCAGATAGGTAGCAGTAAAAGTCCATTTACTTGGTAGTACCACACATAATCCAGAAATTTAGAATTTGCTGCAGACTGATCTGAAGGACATAACCTGTTCTTATTAAATCAGTAGCTATTATAGGTGAATATGACTCAGTGTTAATCCAATTTTCATAAATGTGTTGCCTAAAAGGTAGGATGAAAACTATGTTGGTTTATGTCAGAACAGTGCAGCTTTAAAAATGACTATCTAAGGCCTTAGGACTTTTAAGAGACCTTAAAAGGTTTCTTCTAGCTGATGGCCATACAAATGATTAAACAGTTGACAGTAATTGAGACTAAATACAAACAAGCTTGTAGTATGAGTGCTGTTTTTTTTTTTCATGACCCAGAATGAATTTAGCATTCAACATTTCCTCTTCTTAGATAGCTATTATAAAAGCAAAAAAAATAATAATAATAATTTCAAAATCATCAGTTTGAAAGGAATACTTAAAGGGACTGACATCACAACAGAGAAGTCAGGCAGAGGGAACTGATTGTTGTGGGACTTAATCAGGAGCCCAGCGGTAGCCACCTGCCATCACACGATCATTGCAAGGATGCAATGTGGAAGTGCTCTGAATAGTCCAGAGCTCCGTGTGAGGGCTGAGTTGTAGAAGAAGAGCAAGAGCGTTTTTAACTTATTTGCTTGTTTGGAGGGAGAATAATCTGGAAAGCTAAAGTTCTGAAGATGAGGGCCTGAGCTGTTTTCTCCTGGGGCATCCACAGCATGCAGTAGCCATTTCTGGAATAACAGTGGGTGGGGTTCACTCAGCCCACCGTCATGCGCACCCCCAGCTTAGCCCTCTCACATCCAGAAAGGAGCATTTGCTTCACTGAGGGTCCTAGGATGATGCAGCAAGTTGCAAGTTCTCCACACGGAGAGGACTCTAAGGGGAGAATGCCTCCCAGTGGTGACCTGGTCTCCCAGGAGCGACTCCATCATGAGGTCACATCTTAAGAAACCTGTTCATGGTTCCAGATTAGCTGACTCTTGAGGATACTCATCTCCTGAGGCTGAATCTTTGGTATCTCTTGTTAATAGGTGGCCATAGGTTCCAGCTGGCCTAGGACAACTATGGTCTGTTGCCCTCTCGGAGTAGTTAGCTCCTTTTCACACATCCTGACCAGATGATAAATAAGATGGTCACTCTGATGCATTTTCTTTTTGTTATCATTTGAATGTTTTTCCAGTTTCTCAAATCTGTAATGTTTATGCAACCTGAATTGTGATTCTTGGGTGGCAGCCATTCTTATTAGAGGCACTCTGGGTGTAATCTCATTCAGGGTAGATTTTTTTTTAAATTAAAGTATAGTTGATTTACAGTGTTGTGTTAATTACTGCTCTACAGTAAAGGGATTTAGTTATACATATATATTCTTTTTTAAAATATTCTTTCCCATTATGGTTTATCATAGGATAGTGACTATAGTTCTCTATGCTATACACTAGGACTTTGTTGTTTCATTCAGGGTTCTACCTCTTACTATTCAAATAGGGCTCAGTAAAAAGTGGAAGAAATATATGATATTCCCTTCTCAAAAAAATTTTTTTAAGTTTTCCCATCCAATAATTATTTTAATTTTTTCCCTAGTATAGCAACTTTTTTGTTATGACAAGATTTACAAATGAAAAATTGCCAATTTAAGGTTTTAGAAAAAAAGAAGGAACACCATATTTGTAACCATAAATAGGCTGTGTTTATCATTGAAACTAATAGTTAATGTTTATTATGCTTTGTTGTTTTAATGACTCAGGGAAATAATTAAATATTTTCTTACAGTGTATTCACAGAGATGTAAAACCTGAAAATATTCTAATAACTAAGCAAGGAATAATCAAGATCTGTGACTTTGGGTTTGCACGAATTCTAAGTAAGTAGCAAGATTTTTACTAAGTTATACAATACAGATGATTATGAAATGATATAGTTTAAATTCTTACTTTAGATATTGAATTATGCTAGTTGTTATAGTGTTATTATTCAGAAAGGGAAATTTCACTTTAATTTTTTAGTCAGTACATTAGTTCATACTTCAGCTCCGTCCAATCAACTATAGTTGATTGGATGCCACATTTATGTGCTGTGCCCATAGGAAAGGAAGAGAACTAAAAGATGCGTTTCTGGTCTTCATGCACTTATAATCTGAAGTAAAAGAAACGACTAACACAAGATGATTGGCAATAAAGTACTAAAGTGAAGAGGCAGATGGTCCCCTGGAGGGAGATACTAACGTGATCTAGAGTGGTTGGGGAAAACTTCATGGAGCTGATGAGGCTGTAAATTACAGAGAGGATTCAGAGACAGTGCTGAGCAGCAAAGAAGTCATCCCAGAGAGAGAGGAACCAAAGGAAAAGGGGGGCAGGTAATGATCTTCCCCTGAATCTAAAACTGTGCAGCGGGCGGATACATGTATTAACAACGGACACATTGCAAGGTGGGTGTGCACATAGTCAGCTTGTTGATAGGACCCCAACACAGGCGACATGACATTGCGTTGGGAAGCTGGTTTATTCTTGAAGCCACACTACAGAAGTTCTCCCTATGACCTCACCCTGGTGCTCTCTCTCTGGGATCACATAGATGTTAAATAGCTCCGCTACCTTTGGAAGTTGAATTTTTTTTTAATGAAGTTTAGTTGATTAATAGTATTATGTTAATTTCAGGTGTACGGTATAGTGATTCAGTGTTTTTACAGATTACACTCCATCATATTGATAGCTTATTACAAGATAGTGGTCATAATCTCCTGTACTACACAGTGTATCCTTGTTGCTTGCCTATTTTACATTAATAGTATGGAAGGTGAATTCACTCTCTGAGTACACAGTGTAACAGTTCCCTAGGTTAGTGCGTCACTGAACTGTTACGAGAAGCGTGGCTTCTGAGAATTATTGATGCGGATCTGTTCAGAGAGCCTGACCTGCTCTTGATGCATTTGCAGTTCCAGGAGATGCCTACACTGACTATGTCGCTACAAGATGGTACCGAGCTCCCGAACTTCTCGTGGGGGACACCCAGTATGGGTCTTCAGTCGACATATGGGCTACTGGTTGCGTTTTTGCAGAGCTGCTGACAGGCCAGCCACTCTGGCCTGGAAAATCAGATGTGGACCAACTTTATCTGATTATCAGAACATTGGGTATAAGTTACATTTTATGGCTTACAGAGTTGCTAACTTGTAGTAGTACTAGTAGTATGTCATTATAATGAACAAGAGCTTTCTGTTGTCTCCAAAGTGCTACTGAGGGCGGCTGTTCTGGACTGTAGCCAAAGCCCAACCCTTTCCTCAATGCGTGGAGCCCTAACTCCTCTCAGTGAGGCGTTTTCAGATGCCTCTCCAAGTCAAGTCAATTAGCTGTGGAATAAACTATACATTTACTTTCCTTATCAGGCTAAGATAGGGCTAAGGGTGTGAGTCAGCTGCATAGAGCTTATTCTGAAGACACTCAATCAAATGCAGTTTCTGCTTTTTCCCCCTTTCCTCTAGCACAGGGATAAGCAAACTTTTTCTACACAGGGCCAAATGATAAATATTTTAGGTCTTGCAGGCTGTACAGCCTCTGTTGCAGCTCTCAACTCCATTCCTTTATACTTAAGATTGACAAATTCCTTTCACACACACCATCTCTTTCAGTCTTAATAAAAACCCATTAAGGACATAATAACATTTTTCATTGTGCCTGTTTTCACAAATGAGGAAACTGAGGCTCTAGGAGCTTGCATGAATGACCTGAAGTCATACAACTAGTTATTAATAAGTGAAGAACAAGAATGGACTCCAATGCTGTCTTTCATGAGCTTTTATCCCATGTCAGTGTCCTTAGCGCTTGTCCCCTTCCACCTGGTTGGAAGAGGACATAACCCAAAAGACCAGCTGCAAGCTCACACCATCAGCCTGGATGCGAACAAAGTGGCAAGCCGCACACGAGATGGGTATTTGGTCATCGCTCCCCGTGGCTCTTCTGGCAGCATGACTGCCAGGCAAGGGAACTGCTGCTGTCTGGTTCCATGTGGTTCCCACACCTTCTTCTGGAGAATTCCACAGCCTGGGAGATGTGGAGTAGTGTTTCACTACAGGCCACACCTTAAGCTTATGCTGTTTAACTGATTTCCTATAAGGACTGTAGAAACTTACATTAGGCAGATATTAGACAGATCTGGGAGGAGGCAATGGCACCCCACTCCAGTACTCTTGCCTGGAAAATCCCATGGATGGAGGAGCCTGGTGGGCTGCAGTCCATGGGGTCGCTAGGAGTCAGACACAACTGAGCGACTTCCCTTTCACTTTTCACTTTCATGCATTGAAGGAAATGGCAACCCACTCCAGTGTTCTTGCCTGGAGAATCCCAGGGATGGGGGAGCCTGGTGGACTGCCATCTATGGGGTCGCACAGAGTCACACACGACTGAGTGACTTAGCAGCAGCAGACAGATCTGAGTTTGAATCTCAGGCCTGTCACCTAATGACTGTGTGACTTGAGACAGGTTATCCAACCTCTGAGCCTCATTCTCTCACTAGGACAGTGGAGGTGAAAAAATTGCAACCATCATGAGATAGTTATACGATTAAATGAGATCATATGTGTCAAGCTCTCCACACCACTTGCTCACCTCCTCCTCTGATGGCAGCTGAAAGACAGACTGGGGCTTTCCAGGCGGCTCAGTGGGTAAGGAATCCCCCTGCAGTGCAGGAGATGTGGGTTCGATCCCTAGGTCAGAAAGATCCCCTGGAGGAGGGCGTGGCAACCCACTCCAGTATTCTTGCCTGGAGAATCACATGGACAGAGGAACCTAGTGGGCTACAGTCCGCAGGGTCACAAAAAGTCAGACACAACTAAAGTAACTGAGCAGACGCGCATACGTGACAGTGCAAGCCACATGTGGCAAAGAGAGTTGGCAGCACTGATCTTGCCTGAGGAGGCACAGTTTTTGCGGGGACCAATTTCTCCCAAATCTAGAGGGAATGATCAGGCTCAGTATTTCTTTTACCTCTGGACCTCGGAAATTAACTGTTGAAGCATGATGCTGTTTTTAACTAAATTAATCGTGAGTTATGTGGTTTGTATTTTACAGGAAAGCTAATCCCAAGACATCAGTCTATCTTTAAAAGTAACCAGTTTTTCCATGGCATCAGTATTCCTGAACCAGAAGATATGGTAAATTGCTCGATTTTGGTGTTTTGCTCTTTGTGTTGCTACTTTCTTTAAAGGGGTGGTTGTTTCTCTTTTAATGTTTGTGCTTTGGACTCCTGTCCTCCTTATGACACTCTGACACAGGTCGAATAAACCATGTAAAAACTACATAAAATGAACCAGGAGAAGGCTTTAAAAGTTTTCTTGCCTTATCTATTCAAAGATTAATTTAACTTTAAATGTGAAGTGAAAGCATATTTCTTTCCTTCATAAATATGGTGATCCTTTTAATCAAAACACTCAGGTACCTTTCCCTGAAATAATTATAAAATAATTATTTTCTTATAAAAAGTACTTACTGTAGTTATATTTATTTTGAGAAACAAATGCATTCTCTATTTTTTCAGCTTCTGAAACCTCAAATCAATACAAACCATCTTTTTAACCACATGTATTTTCACATAGAAGATCATTCCACAAAATGATCTATACTGTATTGAAATCAAAACTGCAAACCCCAGTGATCAACTCTACACCCTCGCTGTGGTCTTTGCCTTTCTTTGGGAATCTGTCAATGACTACCCAACCTTCTTACTCTCTGTAGTCATTGATTTCTTATCTGTGTTACTCCGTGTGGTCTGTTGCTAAGTGTCATGTCCGACTCTGCAATCCCATGGACTGCAGGATGTCAGGCTTCCCTGTCCTTCACTATCTCCCAGAGTTTGCTCAAACTCATGTCCATTGAGTCAGTGATGCCATCCAACCATCTCATCTTCTGTTGCCCCCTTCTCCTCCTGCCCTCAGTCTTTCCCAGCATGAGGGTCTTTTCCAGTCAGTCAGCTCTTTGCATCAGGTGGCCAAAGTATTGGAGCTTCATCTTCAGCATTAGCTCTTCCAATGAATATTCAGGGTTGATTTCCTTTAGGATTGACTGGTTGGATCTCCCTGCAGTCCAAGGGACTCTCAAGAGTCTTCTCCAGCACCACAGTTTGAAAGCATCAATTCTTTGGCACTCAGCCTTCTTTATGGTCCAGCTCTCACATCTGTACATGACTACTGGAAAAATCATAGCATTGATTATATGGACCTTGGTCGGCCAAGTGATGTCTCTGCTTTTTAATACATTGTCTAGGTTTGTCAAAGCTTTTCTTCCACAGAGCAAGCGTCTTTTCATTTCGTGGCTGCAGTCACCATCTGCAGTGGTTTTGGAGCCCAAGAAAATAAAATCTGTCACTGCTTCCACTTTCTTTTCCATTATTGCCATGAAGTGATGGAACTGGTTGCCATGATCTTAATTTTTTTGAATGTTGAGTTTTAACCCAGCTTTATTCTGCCTGTACAATGAAAGGACCATCAGGGGAGGCTTGTGCCCTACTCCCGACGTGTTGAAGACAGTGATGTGGAGGAAGGGAGAATCTGTTAAGCCGGGTCATGTTTACGGCACCTGTGAGCCATTGAGTTCAAGTGGTTCTGGCTGCTCTAAACACCTGTTCATCTTATTATTTCATGTACTACCTTGATTTATATACTGGGCTTCTTTTTTATTGTGTTTGTTAAGACTCTTAACACATATAATGAAAGGTTAAATGTTGAATTACAAGTATAGAGGTTGAATTAAAAATAATATTCATAAAACGTGTTTAGTTTAAAGACTAAAATACAGTAGTTTCCTGGTAGTGCAGTGAATGAGAATCTGCATGCCAATGCAGGAGACTTGGGTTCAGTCCCTGGTCTGGGGAGATGCCACATGCCTCTGGGCAGGTAAGCCAGAGCTCCACAGCTACTGAGCCTACATTCTAGAGCCCATGAGCCTCGACTACTGAACCTGCGTGCCCAGAGCCCATGCTCCACAATAAGAGAAGCTACCGCAATGAGAAGCCTGGGCACTGCAACAAAGAGTAGCCCCCACTTGCTGCAAATAGAGAAACCCCCGCAAAGCAACGAAGACCCAGCACAGCCAAAAGAAAATGACTAAAAGACAACAAATTCACATGTACCTGCTGCCTGGTTAAGGAAGGAGAATGGTGCCATTAACTTGGAAGCTTCACCCTCCCCATGTAGCCTTCCTCAGCCCCATTCTCTCCCTTGCTTACTGTTTTGAGTTTTGCATTCATCATTCCTTTGCTCTCTGTAGTTTGCTCTTATTCATGCAGTTCAGTGTATTTTCATTAATGTTCAAAGCACCCCTATAAGTAGATTAAGGATCCCTCTAAGTAGATATTATGGTACTGAAGGGGACATTTAGAATGAACATTTACCAAACACCAATTGCAAGACATTGTAAAATTAAGAAAATAACTTCAGCTTTTTTCATTACACTGTAGTATAAAATCATGTAAAAATATGATTTTAAAAAATCTTTGAAAGGAATTATATAACCTACTAAGGGGCTTTCTCCAAAGTATTCTTAATACTAATATATTTTAAATATCTGTTACTTTGTTGTTACATAACATTGAAATGCTTTACTCTGTTTTTTAGGAAACTCTCGAAGAAAAGTTCTCAGATGTTTATCCTGTGGCTTTGAATTTCATGAAGGTACCTAAAAATCAATTTTAACCGTATTGACTGCAAATCATAATGACTGAACCTGGTAACTCTGGGATGGGTGGACAGGTCAAATAATGCCAATGTAAAAATGTGGTCATCGAAACTATTAAAAAACTGTAAAATAATTACAATTAAAGGAACATCAGTGGTTTAAACACTAAATCTTTCCAACATAACCTTTAAAATTAGTAGACAATGAAAGAGAATAATTACAGCCCTGATGAACACCATGCTTCTTTTGTATTTATTAGGAAATTTGACAGTTAAGTCTATGTATTCAGACTATGGAAATTTATGAGATTGAATGTATTCCTTTTAAGTTAGGAGATCAAGAACTATGCTATCCAATAGGGTGGCCACTAGCCATGTTACTACTGAGCAGTTGAACTATGGCTGATTAGAATTGAGATGTTCTATATTTCTATGAAAATTACTTTTTAAAATATAAAATATTTCATTAATAATTTTAAAAATATTACATGTTGAACTGATAACCTTTAGATATATTGGGTTCACTAAAATTCTAAATTGCTTTTTAAATAAATCAGTAGAAGATCAGGCAAAATCAGAACTAGGTAGACACCGAATATAGCCCCTGTACCAGGGTCAAACAAAGAACAAGTTCTAATAAAAAAGCAGAAGAAGCTCCTCTATGACTAGTCTGCCATTCTTGCTTGACCAGCTGAGACCATGCGAGAAAGTGTGACTTTTCCTTTCACCATGGATACTGAAAGCCTTTAATGGGGCAGGGATGGAGATACTAGTATGAGTATCTATCTTTAACGGCCAATTAAGTCATATTTATAGCAATGGCTTCCATACCACTCATCAGAATGACTCCTCATCAGAATGAGCTATTTAAAAATACACATTCCAGTAAATAACCTCAGATTTACAGAAGCAGAATCCCTATGAATAGGACCTTGGAGTTTACATCTTTAAGCCTCTCCCTAGGTGATTATGGTGAACACCACAGTTTGAAACTTCTGATCTAGGAAGTGGAGCCATCAGAGTGACCTAGAATCAGCTGTGCAGACCAGCCTTTGTGCTCGCGCTGGCCACTGCCCAGGCGCTACCCAGCGTGCTGGATTCCTTCAGCCTGGGTCCTCCTGAGACCAGGAGCCCCACGCCTCTGAACTCTTGATCGCCCTTACCACTGCTCCACTGGACCTCACCTGCTTTCTGCCTCTCACTGCTCTAACCCAGCATTTCGCAGATCCTGTCCTGGAAGTCTAATTCCCCAACTTTGTTGGCTTGTTAAACACAGATTGAAAAAAAAAAATAAAAGCCTGCAGATTGCTTGGCCCTACCCCCAAGGCATTTGATTCAGTAGATTTGAGGTTGGACCAAGAAATTTGTATTTCTAGCAGTTTCCAGGTGATGCTGACGTAGCTGGCCTAGGGACCACATTTTGTGAATTCCCACAAACGATTTGCTTTACAAGTGACAGACACCTGACCTACCCTTCGAAACATTGACTGTGCATCAAGTCTGCCCTCAAAAGACTTTGAATTGGCAAAACAAGAGCAATTCTAGCTATTAACAAGTTTCAAGTTCTGGATACTATACAAACTTGAAGATTTCCTAAACTTGTGTTTGCTTTACCAAGTTATTATTCAGAGTTTTAGGGTATAGTAACAAAACAGGCTCCTCTTTTTTAATATCTTCTTTGCTCTTCCCGTCTTCCAAAGGAGTGTCTGAAGATGAACCCAGATGACAGATTAACCTGTGCCCAACTCCTGGAGAGCCCCTACTTTGATTCTTTTCAAGAGGACCAAGTTAAAAGAAAAGCACGTAATGAAGGAAGAAACAGAAGACGTCAGCAGGTACCTCGGTTCCAAAGTTAAAGTGCTATAAAAATGATTATTTTCCTTCTCTACCTTTCAAAGTGAGACTAGGCGGGCACCAAGACCTTTTCTTTGCACTGGTTTAGTTGTATTTGTTTGTGTAATAGAAATTGTGATTGATGTAATAAAACCATAAAACTGAAAGTTTCCAGATTGCCGCAAAGTCTTATTCCAAGTATACTTAAAGTTATTGCACAGTTCTTTTGTTACACTATTGGATATCCTCCCCACCAAGTCATGTACCCGAAACACAGGAGTTTCATACAGCTAAGCCCTGATTACAGCTGAACCGAGTTTGACGGGCATTATGGAAGAATCCTTGTACCTTTCTGTAGCCTCCACGTGTACAATAAGAAACTTGATTTTTCTGTTCTCTCACCCATGGCAGGCACCTTAGTCTGCCTTTCCTAGGCTTTTCCTAGTAGCCAAAGACAAGCTCTGGACAGATACAAAAAGATGAAACTCACATATCTGAGAACCAAATCCTGTCCTAAAATGTGCCAATATTATAGATTAATATGGTGAATATAAAGATGGATGTTGATTCTATGGCTTATTAGGCAACTACCATTTACTTGCTTTCAGACAACTTTGGAAACATAAACTCCATGGAAGTAGGTTTCTTTGGATTTAGATTTCTTTTACCCCTCACCTGCATCCCCAGCACCTAAAACAATATCTGTCACATCGAACATACTTAATAAATAGTATTCAAATAAATAGTGGGTAGCCACTCCCTTCTCCAGGTGATCTTCCTGACCCAGGGGTTGAACCCAGGTCTCCTACATTGTAGACAGATTCTCTACCATCTGAGTCACCAGGGAAGCCCAGTAAGTAAGTAAACATTGCTTATTGAGAAGTCAGGATTATGTTTCCATTTCTCAGAAAAGTGACAGCCATCACATTTTGCATTTGCTTAATTCTCCACCTCTGATCTACTTTTCTGTTCACCTATCTTCGCATTAGCATCTTTGCCATAAAGGAAGAAAGTAGTCTCTTTCAATAGTTAAAATAGAAGTTTTTTGGGAGAGAAGGGTCAAACTAATCAGTAAGATGAAATGTTAAGATGATGTCTGTGTATCCCAAATCTTTATCCAAGATAAAAATCCAAATTGTTATTACATAGGCCCTTTAACTGTTCAAGTTAACGTGTTTGCAAGTTCAAGCCCAATGCAGTTGACTTAACCAAAACATTAGGGTTTGTTCAAATTTGAAATACAGTGTGAATTGTGTGTAAGAACACTGTCCCCTCAAAACCGTCTCACCAGCTCCTGGACCTTTGCCCTGGGAGAGGGGATGGGCACGCTCCACCCTGCCTCTTGGTCCCTGACCACTTTCCATGCGCTCGCCCCCAGGGGGGTGGGGATGCTGCTGGCCTTTGACATCTCCAGTTCAGAGCTGCGCCGCCTTTCTTTAGTACTTCGTAACTCAGCTAATACTGATTAGGGACTTCAGAGAAGGCCTTCCCAAAGACACAGGACAACAGAAGGGAAAGAAACACCTAGAGCAGCATGCATCTAGAGAATTTCCTTTACGAAGATGATGTCATGTTCTCTGTCCTAGCCAGCTGCAGCCTGTCCATCTCATGTGGTAGCCCCTCCAGAGCTCCCCTCACGAGACCGTGTCTAACCGTCTCCCTCCATCAGGTGGAGATGGAGAAGGCCCAGGGGCAGCCGGCACACCAGAAGGCCCTAGAGAGCAAGGCCAAGAGAAAGACAGAAATGCCTTCCAAATTTTTATTTTCTTTCTGAGCACACACCTTTTTCTTAGACATCTTACCATATCAGAAAATAAAGTTTCTGTATCTCTGAGTGATTGACCAACAATCTCCTTAAGTCTAAATATTGTTTAAAGTTGATAGTAAGAAGAGATTTTAAATCTTTGCTGTTCTGCCAATATCCTAAAATTAATAATCTGAAGTTAAAAATCTGAGATGGGTAAGATGTAGACTCTTGCACTTGTTTAATAGCTGGTGGGAAGTTTTCTTTTAAACCCTGACCAGATACTCAGAAATGAATTCATTGAAACAGATCATAGTACATCCCTGAGTATCCTAGAATGAATAATATAAACTAATTTTCAAGTATCAGAGAACCACAATTTTTGGATAAGTAACTCTGTTTAATTTTTTAAATTGATGTCTTTTGACATCTTTGTACTGTATGTATCCTTTTGTTTTACCACCTTGAAATCAAACTATACCAATAGGAATTGTTTTCAATTTACTTTCTTATTTTTGTCTTGTTCTGCTATTAGAATCAACTGTTGCCTCTCATACCAGGAAGCCACATCTCCCCCACACCTGATGGAAGAAAACAAGTCCTCCAGTTAAAATTTGATCATCTTCCAAACATTTAGTTCTTTCAAGAGGAAAGTAATTTAATACGTATAGACATTTTTGTATCAGAGAGATAGGGAGTCTCAGTGTTTCAGATGCAAATGAGCCATATGAAAATTAAGATGCTTTCTAGAATTGTTTTGCTCTGATCATTACTGATTCCTCTGCCTGTGTTTTTCACATGCCAAGTTTATCTTTTAGAACATTTTCTATAAATGTTAACAGCATTTGAAACTGCACATATGGAGGAGAGATTTTCGATTTTATCAGAGCAGCCCCTCTTGAAGCAACTTGTATTGAGAATTTGTGAACTTATCCTTTGATTTATGAAAAAGATTTACATATACCATCTTGCTTCAGCTGACCACATACAGTCTTAGAACAATATCAGATAGCTTGCCTAGCCATTGTTTGTGTAAGGAATGGCATTATATTTCTGCATTTTAATTCGCTCTTGTTGCAACCAGGTCTGTTGAGTTAATCCTGGTATTTTATTCTGTGTTTTTATATTACTGTAGGAAGGGAACCTTAAAATGTCATCCAGGTTTATCCCTTAATTCCAGGGCAGACTCTACTTTCTCTGTCTCATAAGACATTGACAATTCTATTTTTAAAGCTAGCTAGAGAACATGCCATACATTTACATAGAAAATAGTGGATGAACTGCAAGGAATTACCATCCTCGTGACATCACGCCCTAGCATACCTGACTGCTGAGCCTTTGGCTGTCCTTTGGTGCATCACAGCTCCTTATCCTTTTCTCCTCCTGATTAAGCCATCCCAGTACCTAAACCTATCCTCCTGGGTGTATTTTCTAAACATCTCGTTGTCAACACTCTCTTCCAAACATTTGCATCCACACGCTCTATAAACTTGTCTAGCCCCACGCCTGGGCATCATGGTCAGGTCAAGTTTGTAAACACTTCTGAGAGCAGGAAGATTATCATTCAGTTAACTTCATTTTGTGTCTCGTCAAAAAAAGACACAAACAAACAAAACACCTCAATAAGTGAGTTGAATTTATGTTGGGACGTTTTCCCGAGTAAACTTGACACACATACATACTTATGTGTAAATATATATTTATAATTATAAATTTTGAAGCATCAGAGTAGATCCCTTTTATCCTGGACAATCTAAAAATGGTATAGACAATTCGAAAGTACTTTTAGTTTGCTAGTAAGGAACTCATGTAAAATAATAGCATGAGGAAAAAAATAAATAAAAATAATAGCATGAGGCTGTCTATCACTGACTGCCATAAAGGCACAAAATAATGGCATCTTTATCAATAAATATTAAGATTATTTCATTAACTTTTTTCTGCTTCTGGGTCTGGCATGCATACCTGAACATTGTTAAATTTTGCAAATACACCTAATTCCAGAAATTCTTCGTATTTGACACTGAGACACCAAGCATAAACTGTTATTAAGGAAGCACAGTTCCACCTCATGGTCATCTCTAAAAGTCTGCTGCACATATAAACATGGCTCTATGAACTTTCAGAGAATACCATTCAGTTACTTGGGTACATCTCTTTATTAAGGAGTTATGACATCTAAGCAATAGTTCTTTGCTCACTAAAGATATTTGAGGTGGGCTTATTTGACCGTTTAATATTCTTAGTGTGAATGCAGCCTGCTTAGGATCTTCTTTATTTTCATTTTGTTATCAGAATGTGTCTCTTCATACCTTTTGCATTTTTAGTAGGATGATACCACAGGTACAAGAACAATGAGGAATAAAAGATAAAAGCAACATTGATGAAAGATTTTATTTTTAGCTTTCATAGTGGGTTTTTTTTTAATCATTTAAACCTTCTTATTGCCAAACCACTCATGCTGCTCAAGCTCACCTACATGTGAGCTTCCGTGCAGAAATTAAGACAGCGTAAAACCCCATCATCCATTTTATAATTGTGCTTCAAACAGCAGTGGAGTTTTGGGCAGAGGTTGGTTGGATAATTGTCTTCCCTTAATTTTTACTTACATTTAAGAATCCATTTAAACTAGCATCTCTGTCTCCATTCTGTTCCTTAGACAAATTCATCATTTAGGTATCACGGGGGAGAAGAGAGGTGAAAGCATCTAATGCTTAGAAAAATGTTCCAGTGTAGTCATATTACCTTGAAGAAAAGGAATCTTCTCATGGACATTTGCATGCTTATCTCTCCCTGGCTGCCCCAGGCCACGGAGCACCTCGGATGCCTGGGTCGCTCAGGGGCACACATCTCGAATTCCGACTCTCTACAGAGTGCGGATTTCTCACCTCCGTACTTTGCAGGTTCCCTCGCATTTCTCAGCTGCATGGGAGACAGCTGTACTTCTGCCCAAATTAAGTACTGACTTTTGTAAAAGTTCTCCTCAGCAAATAGGCTTGCTCTTCGCAGAAGCCCACGTGATTCTCTAACCACACGTTTCCTTTTACAGCCTTGCACGCTTTCTGGCTTACCTGGGGCTTGTCTCACCCGTGCCAGCTTCCAGGCTTTCTAATTTACTTATAGAGCTCTTTCCCAGGGCTGTCCAAATACGACACGGTCACGGTGAGTGGCACCATCTGAATACCCCTTTCCTCCACGTCAGTGCGACCTCTTGGCGCCCCGGTTTTCTCACACTTTCCACACACACATACCTGAGACTCTCCAAGTTGCTCTCTTTCTTTCTTTCTTTTTCTCTTTCTTTTTCCTTCCTCCCTTCCTTTTCTTTCATTCTTTCTTTCCTTCCTTTCTCAGGGCACTTGAAGTTACAAATGCAGACCTTATTTATTCTTAGTGCTGCTGCTGCTTCAGGGAAGAAGAAAGTATAATGCATAATATATAGAGAGGACATCAGCCCCGTAGGCCTCTTTGCTTGGACTCTGTCTTTAGTCCCCACTTTGGTCCTGATGATATATCCATGCATTTGTTCTGACTTGCTCCAACCACAAAGCCCTTGAGGGGGTCACTTTTTAAAGATTGTTTTAACAAGACTGAACCACTGAAAAGTGGTATTCAAGAGGCAGCGGTCAGATGCTTTGGATTAGGGAGGTGACTGAGTGAAGGGGAACAGCAGAGTGCAGGGATGAGGAGGTGAGCAGAGACAGTGTCCCTCTGCTAAGGAGCTCTCTCACTGTCCTTTAGAGCTCTTGCAGGTTCCCCAAACTACAGGACAGAAGAAAATTAATATGTTCTTTTTAATAAGATGAAAAATTTTCAGTGCCGAACATGTTGTAAGGTCCTTGTTCATACATGCCGTAGAATTATGGTTTTTTTAAAAGGTGGCACTTTCTTTGTCATTTGTTACCACCAGCGATTTCCAATCCTGGTTTTGGAACAACTTGAATGGCACAGAATTCTCCAAAAAATATAAGTATATATTTTAAATTAAAACATACTACCAAAATAGGAATGATCCTAAAATTCCGCAAAGAGTAGAATCTTGGAAAATTGGAGTATTAGTGTAAGCTAATAGAGAAATCACAAGTATACAGATTTTAATGCATATAGTTAAGACATTAAGATGTCATTAAGACATTAACACTTGCAAGTTAAAGTAGTATTCTGGGTATATATGTGTATTTGTTTTCTACTAGAATCATTAACTTAACAACGTCATTCTTGTTTTGACAGAAGATGAAAAGTCACCAAGAGTGGTGGTTTAGAGAATAATAGGAATACCATTTGGTCTGGAAGTTAGGACACTGGTTCCAGGTCTGTGTAGCCTTGTGACAATATGTAACTTCCTTTTGCCTTCATTTTCTCATTTGTAAAATAAGAAAGTGGATAAATGAGATAATGTGTTAGGCTCCCCTTCAGCTCTAAACTTCTGTGATTCTCTGTAGCGCGTGGTGTTTGTGTCTTGGACTTAATCTTCCACCAAAATAGTCTTTCTAGAAACTGTTTAACAATATCAAAACACTTTTTGCTCTTTATGATTTAGCCAGGAGCAAGGAGACCTCCCTCTTTCTCTCTCTCACCTGCTTTCTTTCATACTCACACAAACACACACACACCACCCCCTGCTAGTTCTATCAAGTGAATAGCAGTTTGCAGACAACCACCTAACGGAGGTCAATTTGAGAAACAAAATTAAATTTTAAAGCTAATTATCACTGGATTAAATTAATGTGAATCAAACAGGTGTGCTTTCAAAATGCAGAGTAATATATAATCATTCTTTGCTGTTTTAATCTAACTCTAATTAGCTTGGAAATGACATATGCTGTGAAATACTAATTTAAGATATCCATTAAGGCAAAGAACATTCAGTACATTTCTAACTTCAGTAAAACTTTTGGTAGTTTCAGTAAATGATAACTTAATGGAATTCTACAAATAGAGCTGAATTTTATCTGTTTTATATTTCATCCACAGGGACACAGGCTCAGTCAGCCTTATATTTAACTTATCCTTAAAGCTTATAATCAAGCCAAGAATTTGTTATCCTGTTTAACAGGCATATAAATGACTTGTATTTATAAAGTTACAATTCTTCTTTTCTGTCCTGAACACTAGTCACTGACTGTATCTCTATATATTGTTACTTTGAAGATGTTGTATGTCTACTTATGATTTTAGGACATGTTTGTATAAAGGCAGGTCTGCTTCAAACCACATGAACTTATAGCTGTGATTCAATTAGTATTTGATAGTTAGCATAATAACAATTTATACTTCTAGATCTAATGTACTGCAAATAGTTTTAGTTGTATTATGTTAAATATACATAATATTTTTTTAAATTTATCTTAAGATATTTGTAAAACCTAAGAATGGGATTAAAAACTTTGGTGACTTTATATTTGAATATATCACTTAACCTGAATATGCTCTTTAGCTTATTTTAATAAAAGTTAGAACTATTTCTGTCTCCTAATTTTTGTTCAACTCAGCTATTAGTCCATTGACTATTACTTTATATTTAAGTGAGAAAAACTGTCATCTTTGTATATTAATTCCAGAATTTGTTATTTAATTTCCTATCAGTTGGAATATCTGAATAGCTGATGTTGCAAACTGTTCCTTTTTTTGCCTGGGGCTGGGAATTTTTACAAATGGAAAAACTAGCAATAACTTTTCCAGTCTGACTGGCTTGATGTTTATCTCTGAGAACATCTTTACAACTTTACTTTGAGGCTCTAAGATTCTTTTTCCTTCAGTTCAAATATTTCTCTGGCCCTTTACGATACTTAAGCTGCAAGATGTTCTTGTATCTTCAAGCCCAAGCTAGTTTCTGTTGTAAGTTTAAAAACACAAAAAGGTTCAAGACCAAACTTAGACTAATGATCAGAGAGAAAAATAGTTGATAAAATAATGAAAGAATCACTATTTAAGTATCCTTCAATTCTTTTATTTTTTTCTGAACTAACCTTTCAGCTTTCATTATTTTTAATCGTACTTATGTAAAAAGAGGGTGGTCAGTTATTTCCAATGGTAGCTGCAACAATTTCTCTCAACATGCCTCAGTTTTACCATGACACTTTCCACTCCTCTTATCAAGAGATGAAGTCTCCCTCCCTCTCCTCATCTTATGACCTGTGTCTTCCATAGATGTCCTGTGCCATTTCTGGGCTTAGCCCTTGAAAGGTCTGGCAGCTTCTTCCCCAGACAGAGAAGTCTGCCGTTTCTCTCTGGGGAAGCCAGCCTCCATGCTGTAAAGAAGCTTGAGCTAGATACAGCTAAATGATAAGATACCACATGGAGAGGAAGAGGCTGCTGGAGGAGCACCAAGGGAGCCAGTCATGTGAGTGAAGCCTTCCTGGACTTTCCAACTCAGTGTAGCCACCAGCTGAATATCCCCACATCAGCATCCCTAGCCAGCATCAGGTAGAACAGAATAACTGCCCAGCTGAGCCCAGTCAACCTACCAAACTATAAGAAATAATAAACCAGTGGTTTTAAACCACTGCTTTTCAGGTTGGATTTGTTATGCGGCAATAGATAACTGAAACAGTATGGTTTTAAATTGTATACTGTTTAGTGGAGAAACATGTTCTCAATTTATATGCAAACTTTAAGGAATAAAGTTATCTTTTTAATTTTGTTGAAGTATAGTTGATTTACAATGTTGTGTTAATTTCTGCTCTACCTCTAAGTGATGCAGTTATATATATATATATATATTCTTTTTCATTATGGCTTTTTCACAAGATATTGAACATAGTTCCCTGTGCTATACAACAGGACCTTGTTGTTTATCCAGTCTATATGTAATAGCTTTTGCATCTGTTAATCCCAAACACTGGAGAAGGAAAGGCAACCCATTCCAGTATTCCTTCCTGGAAAATCCCATAGACAAAGGAGCCTGGTGGGCTACAATCCATGGGATTGCAAGAGTCAGACACAGCAACTAAACAATCCCCAACCACTAGACCTTTCTTCCCCCAGGCCCCTCCCCTTTGGCAGCCCACAAGTCTGTTCTCTTTGTGAGTTTTTTTCAATATTTCGTGAATGAATGAATGAAAGTCACTCCGTTGTGTCCAAGTCTTTGCAACCCCATGGACGACACAATCAATGGAATTCTCCAGGCCAGAATACTGGAGTGGGTAGCAGTTTCCATCTCCAGTGGATCTTCCCAACCCAGGGATCAAACCCAGGTCACCCACATTGCAGGCAAATTCTTTACCAGCTAAGCCACCAGGGAAACCTTTCCATTTCATAGATATGTTCATTTGTGTTATATTTTAGATTCCACATGTAACTGGTATCATTTGGTGTTTCTCTTTTTCTTTTGGACTTACTTCACTTAGTATGGTAATCTCTACATCCATCCATGTTGCTACATATAGCGTTATTTCATCCTTTTTATGGGGGAGTAATAGTTCATTGAATATTCATTGGATATCTGTGAATATTCACTGAAAGGACTGATGCTGAAGCTGAAGCTCCAATACTTTGGCCACCAGATGTGAAGAGCTGACTCATTGGAAAAGACCCTGATGCTGGGAAAGATTGAAGGCAAGGAAGAAGGGAGCAGCAGAGGCTGAGAGGGTTAGATAACATCGCCAACTCAATGGACATGAATTTGAGCAAACTCTGGGAGTTAGTGAAGGACAGGGAAGCCTGGCGTGCTGCAGTCCGTGGGTTCACAGAGAGTTGGACGCGATTTAGAGACTCAACAACAACAGAACATTCCACTGTATGGAATACCACATTTATTGTATTCATTCTTTATCCATTCGTCTGTCCTTGGACATTCAGGTTGGTTCTATGTCTTGGCTATTGTTAACAGTGCTGCTTTAGGCACTTTTTACATGTGTCTTTTCAGGTTATAAGGTCAGATGTTATTTAGCCTAGAATATACTCTACGGAATCTAAAAATCCTTCTTACCAATTACCCATTGGCCTCTGTTTTTGATTCTTCTTTATCTTAGTCAACGCTGCTCTACTTCCCAGGGGGAAATCATCTTCTCATAAAACATGTATAACCACCCTCTGGGGGAAATCTAAAGCACCATAATGAAGAAGTGGTCCAGACATTGTATTCTCTCAAATCTATGAGTACATTCTAGCTGGCAATTTGCTTGCTAATCTTCACAGTGTTCCAATAGGAGATTCCCTTCTTTTTGCAAGAAAAATATTTGCATCTATGTTAGATAACTGGATAGATGCCGAACTACTCCTGTTCTATCCTTTGTCACCCTGCCAAAAAGGAAAAAATAAGCAATCAGTCAGTTTGGGGGTGTTCTTTAACCAGTGCTCTTCACTCATGATCACACTCACTAGACATCAGCTAGATCATCTTCTGGCTGTTAGCGGAAAGGCTGGTCTACACTGAATGAGCTTCTCCTCATAACCAAAGATCTCTAGCACTTTTGACTCTTCAAGGTAACTGGTGCCATTGTCTTTCCACGTTTGCCCTTTCTCTTTTAACCTGAAAGGCATCCAACCAGAGGTCAGATTTTGGCTTTGCCACTTACAGGTCATGACCTTTGATCATCAGTGTCTTCAACGCTAAAGTGAGCATTTTTAACACCTGAAGTTGTTAAAAGTATTAAGTGAAACAATTATGTTAATATGCTTGGTAGCATAAGGAGCTATGTAAATATTGATTATTATTTTGAATACCTTCTAGAACTTTTGAATATATTAACTTCTGCAGTTTAATATGTGATCCCTTGAAATAAATCCATAGAGTTGTTTGATTACACGAGTTGCCATATTCCCTCCCAAAGACGTAGGAGAACTCATCTTACTCAGCAACTCCTGTCTTCCATTTGGCAGCGCTTGCATTTCTAACATGAGAAAGAGCTTACCTTCTAACAAATTAAAATGTCAAGTTTTTCTACGTACACAACTTAGTTTATTGGCACTATTTAAAATGTCCACATATTACCTGGCAAACACTGTCAAGTACTAGGAAGAAACAGAATTTTAAAGCCCTCAATGGAATATGTAACCACAAAGAAGAATCCAGTAATGGGATTTAGCCAAAAAGGTACAAATTAAGACCTCACCAGAAAACCTAAGGACACCCAACACAAGCACCATAAAATTATCTGACCATGACTCTGAGAGATTTGAGAGATTTCCTAAAAGTCAGAATCATCAGAGATAGGAGAGTTGGCTGGGGAAGTACAATTCAATTTTGAAGAAAAAAACATTTTTAAAAAAGAGTTTGGCTGCATGGGCACTTCATTGCATCACGCAGGCTTAGTTGCCTGTGGACTTAGTTGCCCAGAGGCACGTGAAATCTTACTTCCCCGACCAGGGGTAGAACCTGGATTCCCTGCATTGGAAAGAGGGTTTGTAACCAATGGAACACCAGGGGAAGTCCCAGAAAAAGCATCTTAGGTATGGGAATACACAATATAAATTTAATATTGTGTGGGTTAAACAGCCCAGGATGATTAACCATGGAAAACTCAACTAGAGAAAAAGCAAGAGATCCAAGCTAGAGACGCAAATCTTTTTTCTGTCTGTCTGTTTTTATTTTTCCAAACTTTAAACTTTTTATTTTGTGTTGGGATATAAATCTTAATTTAATTTGTGTATTCTAGCAACTGAGGTTGTATAAACAACTCTTATTCCTGAGGAAGTGCTGTGAGTGAGAAGGAAAGTCCATCCTAATCTTTGAGAAATACTTGCACTGAGAGAAAAAAAGGAAAGGAGGGGAATTGTCAGAGGTGCCAGTTGGAGAAAGAATCAGTATCTGTCACTTGTCCAGCGACCGTCCTGTCAAGATCTCCTTTCCCTTCCTCCTTCCTAATTATCCTCTCTCTAGCCACACAACTACTGTGGCTACTTTTCTTGGACTTGAATCCCTATCTTTTGTCATCAATTTCTTCCTTTACCAAGTACACATCACTCCACTCTGCTCTGACAAAGACCAGCTCATTATTCAATTTCCCTTCTCCTGATTTTGCTAACCTCCTCCCCCTACCACCTGTAGTCTTTTAGTCAGAGAAAACCATCCTGAATTTAATTTTGTCTTATGTAAGAACCTCCTGTAAAATACCAGCACTATCTTATGTAAATTAAATTTGGAAGTAATCTTAGGTTGAATTCAAATAAATCTCTAAAATGTTTTTTTAAATGATTAATGTCTCCTTGGATGTCATACGCTGTGTTATTTCTTCAGTGTAATCCAATTTAGAAAAAACTCTCACCAAAATTGACTCCATCAGACGTTCCCTCTAAATTGTGGGGTTTTAGCCATGAGTTGGCTTGAAGGGGTCCACTGGAAGTCCCTTCTTCCATTTAAAATTCCAGATTCCAAATGTAACCTCCGGCTATTATTTCCCCAAACTTCAGAGAGCTTTGCTGGGTTAATACCTGGACGGTTCACAGTGCCTCCAGTCTCGGACAAAGGACATCTTCCCGTTTGCCCTGCTACTCACCAGCTTGCCTTTCCCTGCATCCTGAACACTTTATGACTTGAAATAGAGCAAAACCATGACTAAGTCTACCTTACAGACTGACTCGCTTAGAAGAGATAAAAATCCCTTCTTCATCCTACCTTAACATTTAGAAATGCATCTGGGTTCCAAAATAACCCCACTGAGAAGCTATTAGGGAGAAAAAGTACCAGCTAGAATTTTGGTGTGAATTTGCTTAAAGGAATAGCTTTCCCTAGAGCTGTTTGTCATCAGAATGTTGAGAAAAGGACAGTGTGGGCTACAGTGGGAGGGACTGTTGGGTGACTGGAGAGTAATGTCAGGCATGGGGTCTTTCTTTAGGGACTGGGAGTGAAGGACACCACGAGAAGTGGAAGTGGAAATATGCCCCCATGTCCACCTTGAAACTTTACCAGTGCCACACCTGACCATCATTTCTCACAAGGAACATGCATCGGAATGGCAATGGGAAGCAGACAGATACTTTGGTGGATTCCAGAGCCAGGCCTACTGCTAACTAAACTGTTTTGAAGTGTTCCCTTCTCTCTCTGGCTTTTCAGCCTACTCCTGTAGGAGTCTTCGAGCTGGGTGTTTTTAAGGATCCCTCTGGCTAATCTATTTTGTGAAGTGACACGCACAAACAGCTACCACCTCTCTCTTGTCCTGTCCCTATGTCCTCTTCCACCCTCCTTTTCTCAGGTGTGAGGACAGAGTAATGGCCTATAGTTAAGGATCTTGCTCTACTGGCTTCACAAAGAAGGAGCCAGTCCAGTGACCTTCCACCTTTCTGATCCACCCTGAGATCTCCTTTCTCTGAAGAGAGCTGACTCCTTAATGGCAAATGCAAGATCCTGGGGGTGCAATTGCTTTGCAAGAGGCCAGTTTTCACTTTGTAAGCAAACCAAAGATGTGTGAGGTATTAGATAGTTTCCACCGGGCTTGAGGCTTGTTCTGCAGCTGCAGTTCTGTTTCGTTTCCCCTCGGGAAGCACTTGAAACTCCTCGCTGCCGTAGATGATGGCACACCATAGACAGAGGAACTGGGCACCACTCTGAAGAGGAGGAACACCATCGCTGCCCATTAAGTGCACACAACATGCCCTTTGATCAATAACATCGAAAAAGAAGACGACACATGGCGGAGAGAATAGCTCTTAACTACAAGTGAAATTGAAACTTCAGTTTTCAAATTGCACAATTCCTGAGGATTAAAGTAAATCCTTGGCCAGGATCCCATGAAGACTCCATCAAGCAACATCGCCAGGAAATTTTCCAGCACTCGCAGTATGTATAGCTCCAGAACATTATTTACAGTACTTTTATTTTATCTCAACTTGCTATCCACCAGTTACCTTATCTTGCACAAATTTACAGTGTGGTTTTTTGTTTGTTTGTTTGTTTAATTTTTCAGAATTTTTAAACCCATATGGGAGCAATAATCACCAATGCAATTGAATATTTTAGGAAATTGATGGGTTCACACCTAGAGAGAAGCTTTAAATAATGTTAGAAATCTCAAGCCTTATGTAGTAAAAAGGAAAGAAATAGTTAAAATCAACATTCTAAATATAAAGCAGCCAGCATATGTTGAAACACAAATCACTGGGGAAAAAAAAGAAATACAAATCACTGATACATTATGGAGGCCAATTATGGCTTTTTCAATTCATCCTTAATTTCACCAACTTATGTATTTCCACATGTGTATTATTACCTCTTTTCTGTTGACTATTATGTTCTTGGTAGATTAACTGGTCCAAGGGAATTAAATGACTGTCAGTGGCAGAGGATGAGATGGTTAGATAGCATCACCAACTCAATGGACATGAATTTGAGCAAACCCCAGGAGATAGTGGAGGGCAGGGAAGCCTGGCATACTGTAGTCCGTGGGGTCACAATGAGTCAAACAGACTTAGCAGCTGAACAACAACAGCAACAGCCCTTGTCAGATGTCAGACATTGTAACAGATGCTTTACATAAACACTCTCTAACACATTCCGCCAAACACCATAGGAATAGGTATTGCTACCCACACTGTACAAGTAAGAAGTCTCAGGTTCAGAGACATAGCCAGAAAAGTAGCAGAGCTGGATCTAAACATTTCAGAAAATTTCCACCAAACTTTTCACTTCTTTTTGCACTTAAAGGCAGTAAGCATTTAAAGGTCTGAAGCTAAGTCCCTTGTTGTGGGGCATTTTTAATTTTTGCTGAATTCTTATATCCTGATATTTGTAAGTTCTCTAAGGCCAACCTTAACTAAAATAACTATGGGAAAACACTCTGTCCTTAGTTAAATATCTAGTCTCAAACTGTAACTAGGTGTTTGGTCTCTCTGCCCATAGATCTCATTGCATCTGTAATGAAGACATCTGCATATTCCTCTTCTGAATTTGCAGGGCTGGGCTCTAACCAAAGTGATGGTACTGAGATTACTATGAAATTCGAGCAGTCTGAATGCCACCTAAAAAGGTAAAATTTAAAACAGAGTCTCCTTTTGTGAGATTACTCCAATCTTCTGATTTTTACAGATAAGGAAGCCAGGGCCTTGAAAAACTAAGGAACTCAAAGAAATGTCAAACACAGATTAAACAGGTGGTCAAAACTTTGTTTTAACTACTTGTGTCTGTTCACTGCCTTGTTTGATAATGGATTTGAGGCAGTTTGTATGTATAATAATTATAAAATGGGAGAACAGTTTCCTGAAGCAAGAATGGTGAAATGTTTTAAAATTAGAAAGTGGTTGCACAGTCTGTGAGTATACTGAAAAACATCCAATTGTATACTTTAAAATTGTATAATTTTTATGGTATATGAATTATATATCAATAAAGCTTACTTTTTTAAAAAGAACATGACTTTATTTTTTTAACAGAATAGAGGATGAAACCAAGGATTGATGACTTTTTAATTTTTATGTATTTTTATCATTTACAGTCTCTTTTCCTGATTCCATATTAGAATATCACCAGTGAATTGGCCCAAGTCATGTTTAGCTTAATGAGTCAAGAACATTGATCTATTGCCTCTAATTCTCTATTGTGGAGTATTCAGCCAGGTTACAAAGTTTCTACTGGGACTAAGAAATTATTTTCGACTAAGAATCTGGAATACGTTTCCAAAGAGAATGCATTTTTTTCCCATGAGAAATCTCTGAGTAAATTCAAAGCCATAAACTAAGGGGTCTTGATTTCTGTTGTTGCGGTTGTTATGCTAGTCGCTCAGTCACATCCAACTCTTTGTCAGGCTCCTCTGTCCATGGAATTCTCGAGGCAAGAATACTGGAATGGGTAGCCATTCCATTCTCCAGGAGATCTTCCCAACCCAGGGATCGAACCCAGGTCTCCTTCACTGAGGGTTGTTTCTTTATCATCTGAGCCACCAGAGAAGCCCCTGGTGATTTCTATTAAGACAGTTAAATCTGTTACTCAATATACAGGCATACATTTGTATACAAGCATACATTTCAATTCCTGGGTCAGGAAGATCCACTGCAGAAGGAAATGGCAACCTACTCCCGTATTCTTGCCTGGGAAATCCCATGGACAGAGGAATCTGGTGGGCTACAGTCCATGGGGCCACAGGAGTCATGTTCAACTGAGTGACTAAATCACCACCACCACCATACCTTTCAAGCAAAATCTTTTAAGATAGTACACATAAATTGGTCTAGAAATCACATTTATCATAGAATATAATGAGCTCAGAAAAAGGCTTGAAAACAAAGATATTCATCCTAGCATTATTTATGGTAACAAAAAAATTGAAACAAATCTCAGTGTCCAACAGGAGAACTTTAGGGTGTAGTGGAATATTGTACAGCACTTTAAAATGAGGTTTTCATTTATTTTAAAATCTATACTACTTTGCTGATTACAGAGATAATAATGATATGCATATTATTTTAAAAAATTAAACCTCCAGACATTTTCATACAGCTCCTCCTCATAAGACATAACCCAAATTAACTGCTTGGTGAATATTTTTTGTGACCATCCTATAACACTGCTTTGCAACTTGCTTCCTTCACTTCATAATGAATCTTTGTATATAAATTCCTGCAAATCCACCTCACTAGCTTGTCTTTGTTTTTTAACACTGTTTTAAAAATTGTTCGACTTAGGGAGATGTTCATGACATAATGTCAAGTGAAAAAAAAAAAAGCAGGCTAGAAAACATTACATATGTTATGATCCTAAATTGGTTAGGGAGGGGGAGTGGCAAAGATTATACACAAATTCATATAAAAGACAAAGAAATACAACAAATTGTTAATGATGATTAGTTTAAGTGGTAGAATTGGGAGTAACTTTATTTGCTTCTATATAATATTTTGTATTTTCCAAATTCTCTATGATGAGAATGTTAAAAATAGCATTGGCTTTTTCTACTTCTAAAAATAACTTAGGTTTCTTGTAGGCAATCTGGAAAATACAGATAAACTCAAATAAGAAAATAAGAAGTCACTCATGATCCAACTACCCTGAGAAAATAATTTTTGCCTTTTAGATACATTTTTAAAACAACTCTGTGTATGTGTGTGTGCATGTTTTACAAAAATAAAATTATGCTGGCCGTAATTTTTATAACTGGCCTTTGTCACTTAAATGTAGTGTGAACATTTAAAAAATTCACTAAACACTTTTCTACAAAATGTTCTTTTGGCCACACAAGACCATAATTCATACAGAGGATTTAGTTATTACCATTTTTGCTTTTATAATTGATGTACTGAACATATGTATGATTAAATCTTGGTGCATATATGCCACACAATACTTTCATCTGGATAAATAGCTAGAAATGGAATTGCTGAGTCAGATGGTCTGCAAAATTTTAATGCTTCAGATACTTCTTGCCAAGACATTCTTCAGAAAAGATTTAGCAACTTTTCCTCCCGGGCCTGGAATGAAAAAGTGGTCATTTTCCATACTTTGAGCAGTGTCAGGTATTAGTAATCTGGAAACTGACTTTTATTATTTTTTCTGTTGGTAAGAAAATGATAACTTTATTACAGAGAACTTAGAATGTACAAATAAGCAAAAAAAAAAAAGATCATAAGGATACCATCAACCACTGATTCTTTCTCTAGGTATATGTGTGTATACTCATATGCATATGTACATATTTACTTATTAACATAAATAAATCATGTAATTTTTTTGTTGTTCAGTTTCCAAGTCATGTCCAACTCTGCAACCTCATGGATTGCAGCATGCCAAGCTTCCCTGTCGCTTACCATCCCCCGGAGGTTGCCCAAGTTCACGTCCGTTGACTCTGTGGTGCCATCCAACCATCTCATCCTCTGTCACTGTGTTCTCCTTCTGCCTTCAGTCTTCCCCAGCATCAGGGTCTTTTCCAATGAGTCAGCTGTTTGCATCAGGTGCCCAAAATACTGGAGGGGCAGCTTCAGCATCAGTTCTTCCAAAGAGTATTCAGGGTTGACTTCCTTTAAGATTGACTGGTTTGATCTCCTTGCTGTCCAAGGACTCTCAGCAGTCTTTTCCAGCACCACAGTTCAAAAGCATTGATTCTTTGGCGCTCTGCCTTCTTTATTGTCCAGCTTTCATATCCGTACATGACTACTGGAAAGACCATAGCCTTGACTATATGGATCTTTGTCGGCAAAGTGATGTCTTTGCTTTTTAACACACTGTCTAGGTTTGTCATCGCTTTCCTGCCAAGAAGCAACTGTCTTCTAATTGCACATGGCTGCAGCCACCATCCACAGTGATTTTAGAGCCTAAGAAGAGGACTGCTTCCACCTTTTCCCCTTCTATTTGCCATGAAGTGATGGGACCAGTTGCCATGATCTTAATTTTTTTAATATTGAGTTTTAATCCAGTTTTTTCACTCCCCTCCTTCACCCTAATCTAAAGGCTCTTTAATTCCTCTTTGCTTTCTACCAATAGAGTGGTGTCATCTACATATCTGAAATCATTGATATTTCTTCCAGCAATCTTATTCCAGCTTGAACCTCATCCAGCCTGGCATTTCAAATGATGTGCTCTGCATATAAGTTAAATAAACAGGGTGACAATAAACAGCCTTGTCATACTCCTATCTCAATCCTGAACCAGTAGTTGTTCCATATAGGTTTCCAACTGTTGCTTCTTGACCCACATATAGGTTTCTCAAGAGACAGGTAAGATAATCTAGTATTCCCATTTCTTTAACAGTTTCCACAGTTTGTTATGATCTGCACAGTCAAAGGCTTTAGCGCAGTCAATGAAATAGAGGTAGATGTTTTTCTGAAACTCCCTTGCTTTCTCTATGATCCAGCGAATATTGGCAATTTGATCGCTGGTTCCCCTACCTTTTCTAAACCCAGATTCAACATCTGGAAGTTCTTGGTTCACTTAATGCTGAAGCCTAGGTTGGAGGATTTCGAGCATACCTTACTAGCTTGGGAGATGAGTGCAATCATCCAGTGGTTTGAACATTCTTTAGTACTGCCCTTCTTGGCAATTGGGATAAGGACTGACCTTTTCCAGCCCTGTGGCCACTGCTGGGTTTTCCAAATTTGCTGGACTATTGAGTGCAGCACTTTAATAGCATTATCTTTTAGGACTTTAAATAGCTCTGCTGGAATTCCATCACCTCCACTAGATTTATTGGCAGCCGTAGTTCCATACAGGGTTGTAAGTGTTGTTTCTTGACCCGCATACCTAGACGGCATGGCTTATAGCCTCCTTCAGTTACTCAAGCCCCTTTACCACGACAAGGCAGCAATCCATGAAGGGGAAATCATGTAATAAATGGCAGCTAATATTTATTAACTATTAACTATTAGACTGTATGCTGTGTGTCTAAAGTGAATTGTCTCACTGATTCCTTATGCCTCTATATAATAGTACTTTTAGTAGCTAACATGTTTTTATTTTAAAAAGAAAACTGAGTAGAGAGATTAAGAAATTTGCCTTAGGTTATATAGCTAATATGTGACAGAGCTGAGATTAAACTATCTTTTTTAATGTTCCTTGTTCTTATGTCCATTAGGAGCCCCTAGAAGGTTTTAGTGGTAAAAAACTTGCCTGCCAATGCAGGTAGATGTAACAGATGTGGATTCGGTCCCTGGGTTGGGAAGTTCTCCTGGAGAAGGGCACAGCAACCCACTCGCGTATTCTTGCCTGGAGAATCCCACGGATAGAGGAGCCTGGCGGACTATGGTCCATAGGGTCACAAAGAGTTGGACACAACCTAAGTGACTTAGCACACACAGATTTTATATTCTCTGTCATGGGGGACAGTCAACTTTGTTGAAAGCATAAGTACTGGCCTAACCCCCTTACCTAAATAAGAGCATTTATTATTTTGATGAATGAAAATGATGTTTGTATTAATATATAAATAAGTGATTGAACAAACAAATAGGAAAGGGGAGACAAATACTCATTTCAGAAGAATTCCAAATAATATGTATAGATACTATTCCCTCCAAAAGGTGGAGCTCAGGTCCCCTCCCCTGAGTGTGGGTTACACACTGACTCTGTTGCAAAGATTCAGGCCTAAAAATGGTGACTTTAGAGTAGAGGGACCTGGCAGAGCCCACCTACCCATGTAATCCACATTAATATCACCAGGGATCACTCGTCATGGTGATAACATGGACCCCCTGATCTGGTGTGAAGAGAAGGATCCTTCGCCTCTGATATTCTTACCACAGCCCAGTATAATCATGAGAAAAAACATCAGAGAAACCCAAACTGAGGGCCAGTCTACAAAATACCTGACCTGTACTCCTTAGAACTGTCAAGGTCGTGAGAGACAAAGAAATTGTCACACAGCAGAGGATACCAAGGAGATATGATAGCCAGATGCAATGGCGGGGTCCCAGACTGGATACTGGGACAGAAAAAGGACGTTTGTGGAAAAACTAGGGAAACCCAAATAAAGTCTGGAATTTAGAATAATGTACCAATGTTGGTTTCTTTGACAAATGTACCATAGTAATGTAGTGTTAACATTACAGGAAACATCAGGCGTGTCTTTGCAACTTTTCTGTAAATTTACAATTATTCCAAAATAAAAAGTTTGTTCATTTGTTTGTTTTTGAAGAAAAGGATGCTTGTTTCAACATGACCATCACTTGTGGGTAGCAGAAATAAGGTTCCAGCTGTGGCAGGCTTTTCAAACTATCATGGTCTGAACTGGTCTCCTGTCTTTCTGTTCTTGCTTCCCAGTGAAGGGTCCAGTGGCCAGCCAGAGTGCAGCCAAAAGGAAAAACTCTGATGAGGCAGGTCAGGCTGATCTCTAAAGCCTCATCCCAGGGATCCAACTAGTTTTCCTATTAGGATTGTTTTTTTAGTTTCTGCAGAACTGAAAGCCTGCAGTCACTGTTATTGATTAGTCCATTTCTCTGATATATTTCTATGGACTTCAAACAGGAGGGAAATCTGGGGTTGAATGGTTCTACTACAGTGCTGGCTGGCATCACAAATGAGCAGCGAAAGGAAAAGTATGTTACAATCACCAAGCCTTTCCCACCTGATCTAAGCAAAACTGCTCCCACAAAGAAGGATGGAGAGAAGAAGGAGGTGGTCCACAGGCAAACCAGAGAATCACCGTTCACAAGTACACCATGGGGTGGGCTTCAAGAAGAATGCCTTTCAGGCACTCCAGGAGATGAGGAAAATTTGCCTCAAAAAAGGTGGGAACACTCCAGGAGTGCACGCTGATACCAAGTTTTGTGGACCAAAGGAATAAAAAGTATCACATTCCAGGAGGGGCTGAGCTTAGAGGGTGGAGGTGGAGGGAGACTCAAGAGGGAAGGAATGTATGAGTATAAACAGCTGATTCTCATTGTCATATAGGAGAAATTAATGCAACATTGTAAAGCAATTATCCTCCTGCAGGGTTTAATATAATAGTCAACCACCTGTTGCTCTGGCTAAGCCGTGAGAAAATCACCATGGGAAAAGAATAAAAGCAAAATAAAGCAATATAGCATAAGCGAAATAAAAGTACATTGGGTTGATTAGTTGGGGTCCTCATACCCTGCTAAGCTAAAGAAAAACATAGTGTGGACCTTGGAACGTCAGGTCAGTGCAAGTTCAGAACATTGCTTGTATACACACCAAGATGTTTTCCCAAGGCATATGCAGGCCTATGACCTCCAGCTAGGTGATATCCATTGTACAAGAAACTAACAAAGATAGTTTAAAGTAATCAGTAAAATGGGAGACATGACCACGGACACAGGAGGCTGACTTCACCATAAGACAACAGATACTTTCTGCTTGCCGAGACACTAAATAAGAGTGATGTAGCTCCAAGGAACGGGGGTCTTGATCCAAGAGGTCTTGAGTCCACCGGTCCCATCTTTAAAACTTTAATTCTGTCTCTAGTTTCTTTTCCCCAAGCTGTGCGTCGTCCACTTTCGATCCCTACCTGCTGTGCTGGCTGTAGCATACTCCAATTAAAAATAAAAAGAAATGTCCCATATGATATCTATGTGCAGCCGTCCAGAAAAAGTAATGATGGTGAAGATTACCACACAAGTTCTATATGGAGGTTACCTATGTACCTGTCACCACTTTCAAAAACCTACAAACAATGTGGGTGATAACCAACTGCTTATTGTCAAAGTCATAAAACCAGGGAAAAGAGAGATCACCACGTACCCACAGGACAATGTAACCCTGTTTGTTATCTTTAGCTGGACTATCTCTCCAATATTTCTTCAGATCATGAACCAGGGCTGTTTCCCTGGTTACAAAGACCAACTCACTAGGACAAAGGGCACAGTGGTTGTGTTATTCCAGGAATTTGTAATGGCAAATGCCAGGCTTTCATGTGAATATGTGTATGTGTCCTGAGCTTTTGGAATAGACTATTTGTAGATTTGTAGACTATAGCTCTCTCAACCACTTTGTAATCTGCTGCTTTATTTATTTATTTATTTTTGCCTTAAATAAAGCATGAACATCTATGCATGTTATTAAATGTTCTTCTACAAATCTCCCACAAACATGATCTTCTCAAAATGACTAAATAAATTAAGGGGTTCATATCAAAGGAATACTCTGTGGTTGTTTAAATGTAGCTCTCTATGTGCTCATCTTGAACAACTATTTTCTTCATATTGAAGAATTAAGGGTAAAAAACCAAGGGCAGAACAGTGTGGATAGTAAGATACCACAAAAGTAATAAAAATATAGGCATATATATTATTATATGTAATATTATGGAAGAATGTCTCTGGAAAGATTGAAAGGGAAACTGGTATAAGTTGTCTTCAAGAAGGAAATTCAGTGGCAGGAAGATAGGGGTGGGAAAAGGTTAATTTTATTTTCACTGTACAGACTTTTATATCTTTTAAACATTTTGTGAAACACTCATGAATTATTCAAAGTGATAATTTTTTAAATTACATTATAGTTAATGCCTAGTGTGTACATTAGGTTGTTTCTGGTTATCACTATTACATATAACATATCTTTGCCTACGTTACACTGACTGCCTTCAAATAAATTACTGCAAATGAAATCGCTGAATCAAAAGGCGGGAACAGGACTTCCATGGTGATCCAGTGGTTAAGGCTGTACACTTGCTGGATGGTTGGGAGCGGTGGAGGGGGAAGGTTTTTAGGATTTTTGATAGGCTTCACTAAACTCCAGAAATCAATGAACTTACATGTTCTATTTTCCTACAGTCTCACTGGGCTTCCCTGGTAGCATAGCTGGGAAAGAATCCACCTGCAATGCAGAGACCCCCAGTCCAATTTCTGGATCAGGAAGATCCCCTGGAGAAGGGATAGGCTACCCACTGCAGGATTGCTGGGCTTCCCTGGTGGCTCAGATGGGAAAGAATCTGCCTTCAGTGCGGGAGATCTGGGTTCGATCCCTGGGTTGGGAAGAGCCCCTGGAGGAGGGCATGGCAACCCACTCCAGTATTCTTGCCTGGAGAATCCCCATGGACAGAGGAGGCTGGCAGACTACAGGCCACGGGGTGGCAAGGAGTCGGACACGACTGAGCGACTGAACACAGCACAGCACATACTCTCACCATCAGGAAAGAGGTTTCTTTCTTTTTACTTCGGTAGGATAAACTCTAACGGGATGGAGGTGGGGGAGGGAAATCCAAGAAGGAGGGGTATATGTTTATGTATAACTGATTCACTTCGTTGTATAGCAGAACCTAACACAACATTGTACAGCAATTATATTCCAATAAAAAATGTATATATAATGAAATAAATGTACATCTATATTATTTCATTATATTTTATACACATACACATAAATATATATGCATAATTATCCGGTTGTTTTGCTTTGAGGAACACATGGATGGTAAGCATTCAAGTCCCTGCATATACGATTGTATCTTCATGAAAGTGAAAGTGAAAATGAAGTCGCTCAGTCGTGTCTGACTCTTTGCGACCCTGTGGACTGTAACCCACCAGGCTCCTCCGTCCATGGGATTCTCCAGGCAAGAATACTGGAGTGGGTTGTCAGTTCCTTCTCCAGGGGATCTGCCCGACCCAGGGATCGAACCCAGGTCTCCCGCATTGCAGGCATACATTTTAACCTCTGAGCCACCAGGGAAGCCCATAGTTTTTATCAGTTATAGATTTTAGAGTCAGATAACTTCCTATCACAACTTTGAAGACAGGGCTCCAGTACCTTGCTGATCTTAAAGTCTGACATTGTCGACTTTGGACCCTTTGTAAGTTAGCAAATTTCTTTCTTCCTCTCTGAAAGTTTTTAGAGTTTGGGATTCTCATTAGCTGGCTTTCATTAGATTATGCCATGTAACAACCTCAGAATTGTAGTAGCTTACAACACTAAATATTTATTTCCTGCTCATGTTACTGGTTGGTGGCTGTAGTTTGGCTGTTTTGGTCTGCTCCAGGTGGTGGGTTGATAATGGACTCCTTTATCTGCTGGTTCAGGGATCCAGGCTAAAGGAGAAGCTCCCACAGGGGCTGTGTGCCCTTCTGACCGAGAGGACACCAGAACAGTAGGCCTGGGGGAAGCTTGCAGTGCTCCTAGAATCTTCTGCTCAGGAGCAGTACGGGTCATGTCTATTCATAATTTGATGCTTAAGGCAAATCCCTGGGTTGAGTGAATCACAGGGAATGGGGCTGAATAAGGCTTCTCCTTGGAATTCTGATTTTTTTTTTTCTAGGAGGTGTCCAGAAATAAATCAGCACCTTAATTTTTACAAAAAATTCAGCTTGTATAAATCAATTTATGGGTCTCCCCAGTGACTCAGCAATAAAAAATCTGCCTGCAAAGCAGGAATTGCAGGTTCAGTCCCTGGAAGAGGGCATGGCAACCCACTCCAGTATTCTTGCCTGGAGAATCCCATGGATAGAGGAGTCTGGCAGGCTATGGCCTTGGGGTCGTAAAGAGCTGGACATAGCTGAAGCAACTGAGCACGCACGCACAAAGCATTTTGTGGGTCTGGTCTTTACAAAGCATTGAAAGAAAATGAGAGGGCAGACAGGGGCTATTTAATAGCAGTGGCACACACACACACACAAAACCTTTACATTTGAATTTGGACATTTGCAAGTATAAAGATCCTCTGACTCCCCCACCTTGGGAGCCTTTTGGCTTCCACTACTCCCCTGAAACAACTGTACATCTTGCTTTCCTGTCTGTCCTCCTATCTCTCCTCCTCACCCTCTCCCTCTCTTCAGTTCTTGGAATTTTGGGATTGATATTCTGGAACTTAAGCAGGAAGTGGGGGACCTGAGAGAAGAAGATTAAACGTGCCTGTCTCAGTTATCTTTTGCTGCCTAACAAACCACCCCAAAACTTAGCGGCTAAAAACAAAAGCCATGTTATTATCTCAATGCTGCGGGTGAGCTGGAGCCCGGCAGAATGGCGATTTCACTGGTTTCCTGTGGGGCATCTGACGGCTGCAGTCAGACAGCGGTGGGGCTAGACCCTCCAGATGGTTCCACTCACAGGTCTGGCTGGGAGGCTGGGCTCAGGTGGGCCGGCCTCTCCACCCCTGTAACACCAGGCCCTTTCTCCTGCTGTGCTCTCCACAAAATGCCTCCAGCAGGCCTTCTATTAATACACGCTTGCTCAAGGCTGCAAAATACACAAGAGCACAAGTTGTGTACCAGGCCTTCCTAAAACCTCGGCCCAGAAGAGGTAGACTGTCACTTCTGCACTTTCTGCTGGTTAAAGTGAGTCCCGGGGCCAGCGCAGGTTCAGTGTGGCGGGGAAACCAGATGCGTGAGCAGCAGAAGGCTGCTGTGCTGGGGGCCACCTTTGAAGAGAGCACCACAGTGCTTTAACACAAGTTCATAGCATCCATGCCTTTGTTAAGGAACTTAGAAGGTAGTAATAAAAGTTAACCCCATGTGGCATTATTCAACACTAAAGTATTGATTTTAAGCTGAACTGCTATTATTGTTTTTGTCTGTTGACTGAAGATTTTGATCACTTTGACTCCTCATTTCCACCTTCTTCCCCTTCCAAATAGATTCAGTATGATTTAGTTCCTCTGATGGATGATACCTTCAGACCTTTAATTGATTTTTTAATCAGTCAACTACTCTCAGTTCATAAGGTGCGAGACGTTTATCACACCATCATCTCTCCTCCCTCTATTTAACTTCTGTCTGCTGTAATTTGCAGCATTGGGGTTGATCGCTTTGTTCTGCGGTGTTCTGCAGTTAGCGTTGCAATTAGACTTGCTTCCCGTTCCTCTCTGTAGACTAATTCTAAAAGTTCAAACACAATATGCAGTCAAGGCAGGCCTGGGGACCACTGTGAGAACTCGGACTTGAACTCTGAATAAGATGAGGATCCCTTTGAATTCACTTCTGCTCTGTCCTCTGCCTTGACTCTGCTGGCCGCCTACAATCAATGTTTCCTAAATGAAAGAAAAGGAGCGGGAAGAAAAGAGTGGGAGGGGAAAGTTTGTGGCAATTTTAACCCTCCACACCTGCTTCGGAGAGAGTGAAAGTTAAAGGTGGGGTGATCTTACCAGGAGTACCGTGGAGGACCCCATAGTGCTGCTCACTGCACATCGGAATAGAAAGGTATGACTATATTCCCTTTTTTCCTAGTGTTAGCATGCAAAAAAAAAATTTCTTAACTCTCATTTGATTAACATCTTAGGTATGTATAGAATTCTGCATTAGAAATATCTTCCCATAAACTTCCTGGTGGTCCAGAGGTTAAGACTCCATGCTCCCAATGCAGGGGACATGGGTTCAATCCCTGGTCAGGGAACTAAGATTCAACATGTTACACAGTGCAGCCAAGAAAAACAAAAAATTTTCCCTCTTAATTTTAAAGGCATTGTTTCTCAGTATTCTAGCATCCAATCACACTGACAAGAAATACCAGGTAAATTTGATTTTCATTTCTTCACAGATTACCTGTTTTTGCTTTGGCTTGAGTCCGTTTTCTCTATTCTTTCAAAGTTTTTAGCACTCCTCTATATGTTTAGTCTTCAGAATTTTTACGAAGTGGAATCCAGGTGTGAGTTTCCTTCCGCCTTCCCTCCCTCTCTTCTTCCTTCCGTCATGTCTTTCGGAGCCGGAAAATGCTTATATTATTTGTTTTTATCATTTTCTTTTCTCCGTTTTCCCTTTTGAGTCAGGTGTTGGGCCACTTGGATTAATCCTGTGTGTCTCATAACCTTTCTGCCACAGTTTCTTTCTCTTGCGTCTAAATTCGTTTCCATCGTGGTCTCTTCTGAGTTTTTCTCGTAAATCTGCCTATGCAAGCAAAGTTGTTGATGGCTTCTCTTAAAGGCAAACAGCTGGGTACCAGGCTGGAGCTCCTAACGCCAACGCTGGGGGAGCTGGGGGCTTTGTTCTGTTATTACAAAGCCATTCCATTAGGGGGACCCCGCTACTTCGTGTCAGGGTTGGGTGGAGAGAGAAACACTTGCCGCCAGGTGTGGCTGGTGGCACCCGGGAGGCAGGTGGGCAGGGCTGTCTGTCCGTCGTGCAGATGGGAATGGATTCTGGTCTCTCCAGCTCCGTCTTACTTCCTCTTCCTACCTGGCATTTCCGAGCCGTCTCCCCTAGGTTCTTCAAGGCATATTCCGCTTTCTCCAGAGCTGTATCCATTTGTCCATACTCCACGCTGTAACTCTCCATGTTACATTTAGCCTCTCTCCATCCATTTGCCGTCTTGCAGGGGCTTCTCTGGTGGCTCAGTGGTAAAGAATCTGCCTTCAGTGCAGGAGACGCAGGGGACCGGGGTTCAATCCCTGGGCTGGGAAGATCCCCTGGAGGAGGAAATGGCACTCTAGTACTCTTGCCTAGAGAATTCCGTGGACAGGGGAGCCCATGGGCTACAGTCCGTGGGCTCGCAAAGAGTCAGACACAACTGCGCGCGCGCACACAATCCACACAGACCTGCTGAAATCTCTCCTCTGCTGTGGCTTCCCCTCCGGTTCTCTTTATCACCTCAGGTTTCTTTGAAGCTACTCATGCAGACAGCCTGACGTCTATCATAATTTCTCTTCTTAGAAAGCACAACATCATATTGAAGGGAAAAGGTGAAAATACCTGATATTTGAGAAGCCATTTTCTTCCTCTCCCTGTGTTCCTTGCTTGATCCCTCAAGTAGCATCTACAATCTCTTGAGAGAGTGGAGAGTGAGCCTCCACCTTTTCTTCCACCTTAGCTCACCCACTCTTTCTGTAGAGGAGTAAATTATCTGACGGGTGAGGTCAGGAAAAGAGTCTAACTTGCGGCTGCACACTTTCTTGTCTTTCTAGCCTGTCTTCAGCACACCCAGATTCTCTCTCTTTAGCAGATTGTGTCAACAAGTCCAGTGTTAGTTAGCCAAGAGCAGTGAAACAGTCCTGGGGTTTGTCCGCTGAGACAATTTCTCCATCTAGGAAAGAAAATGGTATCATTACCCATTTCTGATGGTACTACCCTTTGATTTTATTAAACTCACATTAAAATTTATTAAATTTTTTAAAATCTATTTAGAGCTTAAGTGCAGGGTGCTTACAAGGAGTATTATTAGAGTGATGGATGGATTTCTTGGTTTGGGATGGACTTCAGCCAAAAGAAGTATGATAACTTTAAAAAAACAGAACATAAGAGTTGTACCAAATTATCTCCAAGTCATTCTGGTATATTTTATTATTCACAAAGTGGAAATAAATATCTTCAGAGTTCAGAAAAAGCAAAATGTCAAAACAAAATGTAACAAGGTTAACTTGATGTGAGATTGGACCTCAGAATGTTTGAACTATTAATGGAGAGAGACTGCAAAAGAATAGACTGGACTTAGTTTAGGCTGACAGGACATCATAAGGGGTGACGCCATGGATTGTAGTTCTCCAGGCTCCTCTGTCCATAGGATTCTCCAGGCAAGAATACTGGAGTGGATAGCCATCCCCTTCTCGAGGATAAGGGGTATAATTTATGGCTAAGTAACACAGACATTGAGAAATACACTGACATCACATTATTTGCCATTGAGTTTTGCCCTCTATCAGGGAGAAGAAGATTTCCCGTAAAGGAAATTGATATTCCACTATTGACCATCCTTCCATCAGATAAAGAAAGGCTCAAAGTGCTTTCATTACAGGGTGGAGCCTAGAAGGGGAAGCAATAAACCAAAGCAAGGTGGGGCGGATGTGGGCACTGAAGAAGTCTAATCTGCTAGGCTGGTGTCTCACAGCGATTCCTTCCTTTGTCCCCAAATTGTCTGCAGTGTCTCATTAAACGTTATAGCCTGGTATCGAGGTACAGTGAAAAATTAAAGAGCTTTCATATAGATATGATGAAGCAATTAAGGGAAGACCAGTCAAGGGATAATAGCTCAAGTGCCTTCACTGGAGTAAAAACGTAACATCTATTAACAAGGAGACTCTAAAATCCAGTGGTTCAAACTACTTTGAAGTTGGCTACCCTGTCACATAACAGTCCAAGCTGGGAATTCCAAATGAGCGCACAGTTCTGCTCCACAGAAACACTCAAGGACCTGTGTTGGTGGGGGCTCTGACCTCCTTTATATGTAGATTTCAAGGTCAGGCTCATCATCACCAAGTAAGCCAAAAGGAAGGGTGAGGAGGGAAAGTCCAAGACTAGCAATTTTCTCTTAAGTAAGGGAGATGGAACTTTCACACATCACCCTTACCCTTGTTCCATCGGTTGGAGATTTGTCAGCTCAACCAGGAGCAAGGGAGGCTGCGGGCAGTGTGCTCTCTGTCTGGGCAGGCATGTCTTGGCTACATCTCTTTTCTATAGAAAAGGGGGTCCTTAGATCTCGATGGGCAGCCTGCTTGCTCTGCTGCTATGTCCCAGCAGAGACCAGATGATGCCTGTGGAGTGATGAGCTCAGCAAGGGGGCCCGTGGTGCCAAAGGGGACCAGAGGAGAAGACAACAAGAAAAACACATTCAGGGCCTTGCCTGAGGCAGGAAGAGTTGGGCAACACTTAAAAGGGGTTAATTTCACACAACAAAGTTGGCAGGGATTCATCACCCTAAATGGAATGAAGAATGATTTTTTTTTCCCTTTGCTTTTATTGAGAGGCAGTGTGAGAACAAGAGGCTTGGGATGAGAGCCTGGGCTTAAATCTTAGTTCTACCTGCCACTTAGCAACTTTGAAGTTAGAAGTCATTCATTTTCAGTTTCCTTACCTGCCAACTGATAAGACCCTGCCTCCTTAGCTTACAAGATTGTTGAGAGAGTCAAGTGAAACAGGATTTTAAAATCCTTTGTAAACAATAAACTATCACCCAAATATAAAAGTGTTCATGATACTAGTAAACTTAGTTGGCTTGATCTGCTATGAAATAGCATAATGCAAGAATCGAAGCAAACAGAAACCTCAGAACCTATAGGCCTTTGGCAAACTCGTCCCTGGTGGCTCAGTCTGTAAAAGAATCTGCCTGCAATGTGGGAGACCTGGGTTCGATCCCTGGGTCGGGAAGATCCCTTAGAGGAGGGCATGGGAACCCATTCTAGTATTCTTACCTGGAGAATCCCCAAGAGCTCCCCAGAGGAGCTCCCCAGAGGAGCCTGGTGGGCTGCAGTCCATGGGGTTGCAGAGTCAGACATGACTGAGCAGCTAAGCACACACAGTCTGCAAGTGGGAATCCTGGGTTGAATTTAGTGGTTAGTAGTTTTCAAGCTGCCTCAGGCACATTTTGGAATGAGGCAAGGTTTGTATAAAAATATTATTCAAGAATCATAAATCTAAAGGAACTAAGATAGAAGCCTTTTTGTTTTCCATTTTTGCCATTTGGATATGTGGCCAGAAGGCACCCAGTTATCTAGCAGCATTGTTGTGAGCCTACTACAGTCTTCCTTTGGCAGATTTGGGTAAGTAAACAACTTTAGAAGTGATAACTTCACCATTCATCTCCAGCTTCTAGTGAGCATCTCTAAGATACAGAACCTCTCTGTTTAAATTACATTTTAAAAAGGCAAAAAAGAAGAAGGCTCCAAATAAACCCCAAACCAAAATGCCAGCAATAAAGAGTGAAAGAAAAAAATCAAATATTTTTTCCCCCTGGGAGCTCTTCTTCAAAGACTCTACCATCTTGAACCTATCTCCTCAGCGATTCAACTTGTTATCAGAGGCAGCCATCAGTAAACTGTGAGAAAGACCATTTGCCTCTGTCTCCAGAACTTTTGTACACAATCACCTTTGCACTCATAAGGTACCAAGACTTCCGGCAGCTTTGCTTTTTCCCTTACCCTAATCTGTTCCCAGGAAAGGATTTGAAGGAGTCGTTCTTCTTGGGGTATCAGTAGTTAGTAAAGCATAACATTTTACTTCTTTTTCAACATTTAGCAAGGCAAAAGTTTAAGCCAAAGGAATAAATCTCTACTTGCGAAATTTCAGGCATCAGTCAGCTGAGTAATTGTTTCCATTTCTCAAAAGTCTCAAAAGCCTTTTTATAAGTTTGTATCTTTGCCAAACTGGTAAATGAAGAACGATATCTTCTGGTTTTTCATGTGTATTTCCTTTAATTATGAGCTTTTTAAGAAATTATAAGCTTTTCATGTGTTATTGCCACTTGTGTGTTTTCCTTTGAATGTTGCTCATTACAGGCCTTCAGTTGCTTGGTGGGAGAGCACGGGGTAGGAAGTGAAAATACCTGGGAATCAGCTCCCAACCACACACCTCAGGCCTCCGTTTCTTCAGCTGTAAATGCAGGAGACTGGTCTAGGGAGCCATGATACTCTCTAAAAGCTCTAAAATGCACAGCTGACTTCACAATGAACAGTTTTCTATAATTTTTGCTTAACAATAGTAAATCTCATAGATAAAAGTAAAACCAGAGCCTAAATCTTCTACTGTCCTTCCAGGCTTAATAAACAAATAGGAGTGATTCATCTGTAGCCTGTGTTTGCATCAACCAAGCCAATTTGCATCAACTTCTTGGGCTTGTACCTCTTCTGGCTAATTTCAAGGTGAGTTCTGACCTGAGGCCTTTATTTGCCTGAGCTATGTTTATAGAAATTAGCTTCATAATTGGCTGTCTTAGACATTATCTACTACATTTACCTTAAGCGTGAGAATGAGGCTACATTAGATTGTATCTGCCTTGTTTAAGTACTATATACAACCTTGACAGGCACCATGTGGTTCAGGTGATAAATTGTTAAAAGAAAATGAGTACCTGCCACTCACCTGATTAAACTGAGACACATCAATAGCAGTGAGTGGTGGCTAAAATACCATACTTCTGGTTAAAAACATATTTACCTAAAATCCTACTTTTTTTCTTTTCCAGCATGATTTATTACAGGATATTAAATATAGTTTCCTGTGCTATACAGTAGGATTTTGTTGTTTATCCATTATCTATGTCATAGTTTGCAAAGCATCCATTGCCTCCTGGCAACCACAAGTCTGTTTTCTATGTCTGTGAGTCTATTTCATAGATAAATTTATGTGTCCTGTTTTTTATATTTTATTGAAGTATAGTTGAATTACAATGTTTTAATAATTGCTACTGTAAAGCAGTGACCCCATTTTATATATCTATGTATACATATATACACTCTTCTCCGTATTCTTTTCCTTTATGGTTTATCACAGGATACTGAGCTATACTGTAGGACCTCGTTGTTATCCATTCTAGGCATGCCAGTTTGCATCTCTTAACCCCAAATCCCCAATCCAGCCCTCTTTTACACCCCACATTCTTGGCAGCCACAAACCTGTTCTCAATGCCCCTGGTTCTGTTTCTGTTTCATAGACAGATTGTGTCATATTTTAGATTCCACATATAAGCAATTTCATGAGAGTTGTCTTTCTCTTTCTGACTTACATTGCTTAGTATAATAATCTCTAGGTCCATTCATGTAGCTGTAAATGGCATTATTTCTTTTTTATGACTGAGGAGTATTCCATTATAGATATGTACCACAACTTCTTTATCCATTCATCTGTTGATAGACATTTATGTTGTTTCCATGTCTTGGCTATTGTAAATGATGCTGCTATGGTGCCTGTAGCTTTTTGAACAATATTTTGTCCAAATATATACCTAGGAGTGGGGTTCTTAGATCATATAGCAACTCTTTTTAGTTTATTGAGAAACCACTAGTTTCTCAATAGCTGTTTTCCATGGTGGCTGCATCAATTTACATTTCCACCAACAGTGTAGAAGGGTTCTCTCTAAAATCCTACTTTGGAAATGGGTAAATAGAAGTTACTGCACCCAGACTGAGATTTTCCTAGTGTAGGTTCTACTTGGTGAAGAAGTAAGGATGAAATTCTAAATGCAAAGGTCTAAAAACTCTAGACTTTTAACTCACACATATACATAGGGATATACTACTCTCAACAGATTGTTTCTTCCTGATTTTTGTTGTTTCTTTTGAAAAATTGCTGGAAAAATATCTTACATTTGCCTGTTTTCAACAGTCTAGTCCAGAATGAAACAGACAAAGTTAGGAATGACATTGAGAACTAGGAAGTTAAATAATAACTAAAGCTCTCTAGAGCTATCCTGTCCAATAAAGTACCATAATGTGGGCCTTTGACATGTGGCTCTTTCTAACTGAAAGGTACTTAAGTGTAGAATATGCTCTGGATTTTAAAGATGCTATGAAAAAAGAGAATGTAAAATATCTCATTAATAATTTTTATCAATTACACATTAAATAGTATTTTTAACATATGAGTTAAAAAAGCTTTAGCATTTACTCCTAATATATCTATATTTGCCAACTTTTAACAATACACATACAAACACCAAGCTAAATCAGGTACATTAGAAAATATTTATTTTAGCTATTATTGATACAAACATTTTGCTCTTATGAAAAATATTATTAGGGATGATAATATAATTAATAAGAGCAATATATTTGAATATACCACAGTTGTTTTGTTTTTATTTTTTGGTTTTTTTGACCACACGGATTATAGGATTTTAGTCACCCAGTCAGGGATTGAACCTGGGCCCTCAGCAGTGAAAGCATGGCGTCCTAGCCACAGGACCATCAGGGAACTCCCCACAAATGTAACTTTTTATTTAACACTTTGCAATGAAACAAAGTCTAGTTCTGTGTTCATTTTTTCCTAATATGTTCTTTAAATTCTGTCAAAGCTAAAAACTACTTCAAAACAGTATGTAGAAATACATTATTGGCTAAGCTTACTAAGGAGAAGGAAATGGCAACCCACTCCAGTATTCTTGCCTGGAAAATTCCCTGGACAAAGGAACCTGGCAGGCTATAGTCCGTGGGGTCGCAAAGAGTCAGACACAACTGAGTGACTGCACTTAAGTTTGCTAAATCATAGTACTTATTTTTCAGTCCTACTAGCAATTATGTAAGTGTTTTGTTGAATCTGATTAGGAAAGTTTTCCATTTTCCCTAAAGTCAACAGCTATTCTTAGAAATTAATTGGACATTGTCAAATTCTTATTTTTAACAAGTATATTTAAAACCTACTGAAACTCTTCCTTTATAAGATTTTTAGACATGTTAGAAAATTCAATTTCCAACTTTTTTCATATGTGTACATATGCAGGTTTTTATTTAAAGGCATAATTATATTGTTTGCGGTATTTAAAAAGTCATATAATGACTGGAATCCACTTAAATGAGGTAGCTAGAATAGACAAATTAATGCAGAAAGTAGAATAGTGGTTACTAATAGAGGCTGGGGAATAGGGAGTTATTATTTAATGGATATAGAGTTTCAGTTTGGGTTGTTGAAAAACTTCTGGAAATAGAGGGCGGTGATGGTTTCATCACATGTGTGTGTGCGTGCTCAGTCATGTCTGACCCTTTGTGAACCTATGGAATGTAGCCCGCCAGGCTCCTCTGTCCATGAGATTTTTCCAGGCAAGAATCCTGGAGTGGGTTGCTATTTCTTCCTTCAGGAAATCTTCTGGACCCAGGGATTGAACCTGTGTCCCCTACATCAGCTGGCAAATTCTTTACCACTGAGCCACCTGGCAAGGCCACATCACACCGTGAATGTACTGAATTGCATGCTTAAAAATAGTTAAATGGTAAATTTTACCACAATTTTAAAAAAGTAAAAAGGAAGCAAACTATGATACATGAACAATGCAAGCAAGAGACTTGTCATTTCCATGGCTTTATGCTGAGCAAAAGAATCCAGACACAAAGAGGAGAGTACATATTGCACAATTCCATTTACATTGGTTCAAAGCAAGTATAGCTATCTAACCTATGGTCATAGAAATCCTAACAGTGGTTACTTGAAGTTAGGTTGGAGTGAAGATTGATTGAAAAAGGGCACAATGGAACTTTCTAGAGTGATGAAAATGCCCTATATCTTGATTGGTGTTACACAGGGGCCAACTGAAAAAGATGCACAACTGAAAAGTTGAGAATTATGTTTTATTTGGGGACATTACTGAGGACTATAAAGCCCAAGAAGCAGCCTCTCACATAATTCTGAGGAACTGTTCCGAAGATGTAAGGGAGGAACCGGAATATATAGGAATTTTTCCTGGAAAAAAACAGAAACAAATATGTAGTCAAACAGCAAAAGATTGCTGCTAATCCCACACACACCCAAAAGCTGTTCTTGAGTTGACATCTCAAGTTAATGATTTTAGTACTTTTCTATGTATGGAGAGCCACAAGAGTCAGAGTTGTCCATTATTGCTTTGATATGCATTTTAACTGTCTGGAGCCTGTGGTTAGTCTGTCTTCATCCTGAAATCCCCTCAGGATGCTAACTAGGGGGACTGCAGTGGCTGATGACTTGATGCAGGGCATAATTTGTTGTTTACCTGAATGGCAAGCAACATTCTTTGTTTCCTGAAATGGCAGACAGCATTGTTTGTCCACACAGGTATATACAATTGTCAAACTCATGGAACTTTATGTCTAGTATTCCTGCACTGAGTTCTATGAAACAATATGATGAAATGAAAATAAAACCAGTGAAAATGTTTTAAATTGAAAATAAAATTTAAAAAAATAAGAGTCGTGATACATTGCAAAATAAAATGGTACAATGAAAGACTGTTTCAAGAACTCGAGACATCCCTGACGGTCCAGTGATTAAGACTCCGTGCTTCTATTGCAGGAGGTGTGAGTTCAGACCCTAGGCAGGTGAACTGAGATTCCCACATGCCACGTGGCATGGCCAAATGTATGTGTGTGTATATATATATACACACACACACATATATACTGCTTCAAGAATTTAGGAGTTTTTTTTAAGTAACCAGAGCTCACCTCCTCAGCACTCAGGGGACGTCAACATGAAAAATCCACAACTCTGAAGAAAATCTTAAAATATTTTCCACTATGTTTTGTTTTTGTTTGTTTGCCCTAGCTATTGAATAACATTCATCAGAAAAGAAACTGAACTAGCAGAGAATGTTAATCTCAACCTCAAAGTATAGTCCCCCATTATCCACAGTTTTGCTTTCTGAGACTTCAGTCACCTGAAGTTAACAGTGGTATGAAAAGCTGAATGGAAAATTCCAGAAATAAATTGTCGCTGTTCTGAGTGGTGGGATGAAATCTTGTGCCCACCTGCTCTGTCCCACCCAGGACATGATTCATCCCCTTGTCCAGTGTGTCTCTGCCTGATAATCACCTAGTAGTGATCTCAGTCATCAACTTGGCTGTGAAGTATCCCAGTGCTTGAATTTAAGTCACACTTATTTAGTAATAGCCTCAAAGTATAAGAGTAGTAACGCTGACAATTTGGATATACCAAAGAAAAGCTGTAGAGTGTTTTCTCTAAGTTAAAAGATGATAGTTCTCCACTTAATAAGGAAAGAAAAAAACCTGTCCTTTCAGTGCTAAGATCTGCAGTTAAGAGTTAATCTTCCATCTGAAATTATGAAAAAAGAAAACAGAAATTCATGCTAGCTTTGCTGTTTCATCTCAAACTTGCAAAAGTTATGGCCACAGTGCATGGTGAAAATGAAAGTTGTGCAGTCATGTCTGACTTTTTGTGACACCATGGACTACACAGTTAATGAAATTCTCCAGGCCAGAATACTGGAGTGGAGAATTTCCTTCTCCAGGGAATCTTCCCAACCCAGGGACCAAACCCAGGCCTCCCACATTGCAGGTGGATTCTTTACCAACTGAACCACAGGGGAAGCCCAAGAATATTAGAGTGGGTACCCTATCCCTTCTCCAGGGGTTCTTCCCGACCCAGAAATCAAAGTGAGGTCTCCTGCATTGCAGGCGGATTCTTTACCAACTGAACTATGGGGGAAGCCTTAGTGCATGGTGGGTGCCTGTTAAGTTGCTTTAGTCATGTTTGACTCTGTAACCCTATGAACTATAACCCGTCAGGCTCCTCTGTCCACGGGATTCTCCAGGCAAGAATACTAGAGTGGGTTGCTAGGGCCTCTTCCAGGGATTCTTCCCAACCCAGGGACTGAACCCGCATCTCTTACGGCTCCTGCATCGGCAGGCAGGTTCTTTACCACTATCACCTCCTCGGAAGCCCACAGTGCATAGTAAGTGGTTCGTAAAAATGGAAAAGACTTTAAATTTGTACAATAACATATTTTGAGAGAGAGAGAGAGACCACATTTACTTAACTTTAATTTCAATTTGTTATTATAATTATTCTTTTATTATTAGTTATTTTTGTTCATCTCTTACTGTCCCTAATTTATAAATGAAACTTTATCAGAGGTAAATATGTATAGTCTACAATGTCTGATTCTTTGCGACCCCATGGACTGTAGCCCCCCAGGCACCTCTCTCCATGGGATTTTCCAAGCAAGAATACTGGAGTGGGTTGCCATGCCCTTTTCCAGGGGATCTTCCCAAGCTAGGGATGGAACCCAAGGCTCCCACACTGCAGACAGATTCTTTACCAACTGAGTCATCATAGGGTTCGATAATACTGTGATTTCAGACTACTGGGGGTCTTAGAAGATATCCCCTCAGTTAAGGGAGGATTGCTCTATTCCTTTCCCAAGTATTTCCCTTATACTCATGAGTTCTTGAGAACTTTCTGATTTTAGAAAAATACTCCCCTGCACACTTAATTTTACTCTCTGGCATTCTATTTAGTGGGGTTTAAATTTTGAGTAAAAAAATTCTGCTTGGATTTCTACTGATAAAGGCCTCAAGGATATGCTAACTCATCAGTGCAAACTAAAATGTAAACCCCAACCAAAATTTCTGGGAACCACACCCAACTTCCCCAGGAGTAGGGCAAAGCCTGGGGAAATGGGGCGGCAGAGAAAGAGAGGGGGGAGGGGATGGCATTTGTTGAACCCATTCTCTGTGCCATACACTGTTTGGGGAACTTTATTGTAATTGTGTCATCTAAAGAATATAAACAAGAGTATGGAAAAGGGATTCGAAAAGAGGTTAAAAAAAAAAAAAAAATCTCCTTGGCTATTTTCACCTACCAAGTACAGAGTCATATCTTAGCAGAAGCTGACAATGACAGATTCCAGGAAGGACTGGGTGGAGGTGGCTGCCAAGAACAGTCACCTCCTAGGAACTCTCACACCTCCTCACCCTCCCCTCCCCACCCCTCCAAACAGGTGGCTGAGCTTTTGCAAGACTTGTCTAAATAGTCAGTAAAAGAAATTATGTGTTTAATTTTGGAGAAAAGGCCTGCTGTTTTATATGATTACTTTTAATTAGCTATTTTCTGGAGGATGACTAAATTTGGAAATAATTGCATCTTGAGAACTGTTTAAGAACCTCAGATTGTAAACCCAGGGCTGCCTCAGAAATTTGGGGATGGGTTGTCACCCTGTGACCAATTGCCAGTCCTGAAAACAAGTATCTGTTGTCTACAGAAGAGATCGTGGTCATGCAAATTTTTTCTGTTCTCTGCCTGGAAAGAGAATCCCATCTGGCCGACTTCTCTTTTTTCTCTATTTTCTTGTATGAAATATGCAAAACACAAGTGCTTGAGCCACTGGAGCAACAGATTATGTTGCCTGTGTATTGCAGATAAAACTGAAACAGGGGAAGAAGTTAAAATCTGCCCTTGGGAGAAGCATATAAAAGACACTTTATTTACATAATAGTATAAAATTTTTAATAAGTCCAGTATAGAAATGATTATGAGGAAGAAAAGAAAATAGCCAGTTTGAAAAATGCAGTCCTAAATAAACTTTAAAAGAAATAATTAAAGAGTCTAGAATATTTAAAACTGCGATGTGAATTCATGTTACAAATTTTTAAGTTAAGATTTTTTTATATTGTTAAGATTATACGTCTACCTTTCAAAGCACTTTCATACCTATTATGTTATCTAATATTCATGCCTATAAGGTAGGGAGAGAAGTTATTATTAGACTTAATTTATAGATGAAGAAACTGAAGCTCAGAACAGTTTCACCCAAGGTAATACCTGAGCTGTAGTTGGAACCGACTCTCAGGTCTTAATATTCAAAATTCCTGGGCTCTTGCCACAATATCCCATTGCTTCTGTTCTCTCCCTGAAAATATAAACTAATAAGTTAATCATAGAGCAAGCTTTCTAATTAATTATATTTACTAGTACAGATTTAGAAAGGTGTTACAGTGTGGTGGATAAGAGCATGGGTTGCTGACACTACTTTCCAGCGTGACCTGGAGTAAGATACCAGTCCTTCTGCTGCCTCGGTACAGTCATCAGTAAGACTGGAATAATAAAAATACCTATCCTATAGGGGTTTTGCAAGCAATAAATGATTTTTTTAAATTGATTATTTATTGGCTGCACTGGGTCTTTCCTGCTGTGCCTCGGCTTTCTCTAGCTGGGGAGAGTGTGGGTTACTCTCTGGTTGGCGGCGGGCAGGCTTCTCATCGTGGCGGCTCCCATCACAGAGCACGGGCTCTAGGGTGTACATGGGCTTGGAAGCTGCGGTTCTGGGCTCCAGAGCACAGGGTCAATCGTTGTGGCGCTTGGGCTTAGCTGCTCCAAAGCAGGTGGGATCTTCCCAGAGCAGAGATTGAACCTGTGTCCCCTGCGTTGGTAGGTGCCTTCTTATCCGCTGGACCATCAGAGAAGCCACACAAAAAGTGATTTAATACATGTTAAGCACCTGATCTATGCTTGGCTCACAGTAATCATTTAATACGTGTAAAATATGATTGTCTTTGCAAATTATTTTTTATGTTTAGGTTATTCTGGTAAGCATTAAAATATTAATCATTTTAAATAACTGTATTGAATTTGCAAATTAATTTTATGCTTCATTTACTCTGACAAGCATTGAGATATTTTAAGTAGCTATGTATGTGTTGTACTGCATGGATTCTAAAAACCATGCCAATTAAAGACTGAAAACAAACACCTCTTCTTACTATCTCTAGCATGTGCTTGTCAATTATGAATAAGTGTCTCTTTTATCTGTTAAGGATCAGACCTCAGAGTCAAATTAATTAACCTAAAGTTATCACAAAGCACTGCAATTTACACCTACTCTGAATCATCCTAGTCTAAGAGTCATGGATTTTGAACAGCCTTTTATCCATTCTGAAATAATGGCCAAACTCACTCACCTTGCTCAAATACATTTAATGTGTAGAATGCTATTTAGATACCAGTTCCCTTTGGATAGACACTACACAGCAGACTTTGTTCCTGCCCTCAGGATTCAGTATTAAAACGGGCAAATGAACACTCAAGAATTATTGATCTTTCTGTGTCAGATGGCAAGGATGCTTTCAGCAGCTTCTGAAGCCAGGCGGAAAGAACTCAGGAACAGTTTGAAGAGGATTACATCAGGTAAATAAGGGATTATTTGAACATTGAAAAGAATGGTAACTCTAACTGATTTTAGCACACTGAATTTCCAAAGTCTGTGAATCCATAGTCTTGGGGGTTGGGACAGAAAAAAAAAGAGAAATTCATGCCAAAGCAAAGGAAAGATTAGTAGAAGAATGCCAGCCAAACAATCAATAAAATGAAAAAGCAGCTTAAGGAATGGGAGAAAATATTTGCAGACCATATATCTGCTAAGTGATTCATATCCAAGCTTATCGAACTCAGTAACAGCAACAACAACAAAAATCCCATTTAAATTGGCAGAGGAACTGAACAGACATTTTCCCAAAGACATACAAATAGCCAACAAGTATAAGACAAGATGTTCAACATCACTAATCATCAGAGAAACGCAAAACAAAAACCACAATGAGCTGTCACCTCACACCTGTTAAAATGGCTATCATCAAAAAGACAAGAGATAACAAGTGTGGTGAGGATGTGGTGCAAAGGGAACCCTTGTGCACTGTTTGTGGGAATGTAACTTGGTGGAGCCACCATGGCAAACAATGTGAAATTTCTTCAAAACATTGAGAATACAACTGTCATATGATCCAGCAATTTCACTTCTGGGTATATATTCAAAAGAAATGAAAGCAGAATATCAGAAGAGATATCTGCTCGCTCATGTTTATTGCATCATTATTCACAATAGCCAAGATATGAAAACAACGGAAGTGTCTGTCAATGGATGAATGAATAAAGAAGATGTGGTGTATGCATACAGTGACATATTCAGCCATAAGAAAAAAGGAAATCCTACCATTTGTGACAATGTGGAGAGCCTTGAGGGAATTATGCTAAGTGACATAAGTCAGAGAAAGACAAATACTACAACATATGATGTCACTTACGTGAGGAAGCTAAAAAAGCTGAACTCCTTAAGACAATGTAGAATGGTAGTTACCAGGGGCAGGGGATCGGGGAATAGGTAAGATGTTGGTCAAAGGGTACAAATTTGCAGTTAGAAAATAAGTTCTGAAGATGTGGTATACAGCATTGTGATTATAGTGAGCAGTACTGTATTATATACTTCAGAGCTGCTAAGTGACTAGACTTTAAATGTTCTCACTACAATCAGGATATAATTATGTGACCTGATGGAGGTGTTAGCTAACACTATATTGCTATATATATGTATATATTTATGTAATCATACTGCATTGTAAATATTAAATCAGCATGTCATAAGTATACCTCTACAATGTTATTTGTCAATTATATCTCAATAAAAAAGAAGAATGTCAGATAATAAATTTTCAATGAATGATGGAAATTGATCACATTGCAACCCCAATGTTACAGTTAATCAAATCAGGGATTATCTAAATCAGTTCTCAAATGTCAGTGTGCAACAGAATCACCTAGATGCTTGTTAAAACACAGGTTGCTGGGTGCCGTCCCCAGGATTTAGCAGTTTAGATTCCCAAGAATTGGCTTTTTTATCAAGCTTTCATGTGATGCTTGCTCCAGAATCATACTTTGAGAACTATGGCTGTAAACAGTAGGATGATGGGTTGTTAAGGAGCGGATTATTCGCACATACACACAAAAGGTTTTTAAAACAAATAGTTAAAAGGGAAAAAAAGTGAATCAGAATGGAAGAAATTACCAACATCTTTCTTGACTAAATCCAGATACTGTTCACATTTTTATTTGGTCCTAGAATCTCGAGATCTGAAAAGGGCAGACCTTCTCTGAAATGCCAGGCAAGATCACATCTAAATTTTAGGAGCGCTTTAGGACCGAGGATCCTATTTCTAAGTCCACTGTTAACAGACCTGCTGACCTTGAGCAAGAACTTGCCGTTTCTTTAGGCTCTATCTGCATTAGTTATAAAATTAGGATTTTGAACTAAGCATTTTCTGTGGGCCTAATGGCAGAGTGTTATAAAGCCTAAAGAAGTTTGGCTGGAAGAAATGACTACATACTGCAGCTCTGGAATCAGAAAATAGCTATACAGAGACACCATCTCTAGTGAAAACTATTTTTATAACATTGCATAAGGGATTTCTTTTTCTAAGAAAGTTGCTTATCTTAGCATCTTAGCAATATAGATTTTAAAAGAATGTGAACAAGAAATGTTGTAAGAAAGCTTTAAAGAGTCAGTGTTGCTGCAGCCACTCTGCTTTAAATAGGGGGCTAGGAATTGTTTTACCCTACGGAAATAAATAAGTAAATAAATAACTTGTCACTTTCTTTCTAGATGTAAGACCATAAGCCACTCTTGTAAAATTTTGTGCAATAGTAAGGTAGATTAAGGGAGACTTGGTCAGGGAAAAAAAAATGTTTCTTTGCTACCAACTCTCTTTATAATCAATGCAGTTTCGGTGGATCCCACATTTATCTCCTTTATAGATTCTTCATTCCAGTCTTGAGGTCATTCTGAGAAATAAATGGAGTTGGAGCTGTAATGGGCATCATTTGAAGGGCCCTCAAAGGAAAACACCTCTCTCTCTTGAGCACAACAAGGAAAACACCACAAGGGTCACCAGAGATACACACTGATCCACAGCTCCCATCCCTGGAGTCCACTGCTAAGCATGGAGGAAGCTAGAAATATTGAGCCTTCCATATGGGTTGACTATCTCGGATCTGCTGTGCTCATTGTGGGTCATGTGGACTTAAGGTGAATCCCAACTTCTGGATAAGAAGGTTGCAGCTATTAAGTGTCGATGTGAAACCTGAAAGCACCTCTACTGGATGTCTATCAGAAATCCTGCAGAAAGCCAGCCATCTGGGTTCTAATTTTCTGTACAAGGTGAAGATCTAAATGACTTGAATTAACCTGTCCCGTGCTCCATCCCTGAGGAATACTCTGTGGCTGCTTTAGACTTCCTAGAGCATGTGAACCTCAGAAGAATTAATCAGTTCAGATAATCTGCCTAGAGCTCTGATGTATCAGACAGTAAAGCATCTGCCCGCAATGCGGGAGACCTGGGTTCAATCCCTGGGTTGGGAAGATCCCCTGGAGAAGGAAATGGCAACCCACTCCAGTATTCTTACCTGGAAAATTGCATGGATGGAGGAGCCTGGTAGGCTACAGTACATGGGATTGCAAAGAGTCGGACACTACTGAGCAACTTCACTCTCTCTCTCTCTCTCTCTCTCTCATTTATCATTTCAACTTTTGGTTGTCTTTTGAGGTAAACACAAATTAAATTCAACCAAACTTGGATCCACCAAATGAGAAAATGGGGGCGGATATAATCTTTTTTCTTTTAGTAATTTTTAATTCAGTTAGTGTTTTTCCCATGTTCCGTATTAAGACCTTTTCTTTTTTTTTTTTAACTTTGACTTGGAGTAAGTTCTTAGAGCATATTGCTTGGTTAAGTAACTTGAAATCTACATTGGAACTGTGAACTGTCTCATGAATTTGCCAGCCCCTAGAGTGGAACCAAGTAGGCTTTGATGTAAAGGCCAGTAAATGTGGGGGCTCCGCTTCAGGAGCTGCTAAAGCCTCCTCTAGATCAGGTCTAAATAGTATAGAAAACTGAGGTGAAACTGGAGCCCATTATACAGAGTGAAGTAAGTCAGAAAGATAAAGAACATTACAGTATACTAACACATATATACGGAATTTAGATAGATGGTGGCGATAACCCTATATGCAAAACAGAAAAAGAGACACAGAAATACAGAACAGACTTTTGAACTCTGGGGGAGAACGTGAGGGTGGGATGTTTTGAAAGAACAGCATGTATATTATCTATGGTGAAACGGACCACCAGCCCAGGTGGGATACATGAGTCAGGTGCTCGGGCCTGGTGCACTGGGAGGACCCTGAGGAGTCGGGTGGGGAGGGAGGTGGGAGGGGGGATCGGGATGGGGAATACATGTAACTATATGGCTGATTCATGTCAATGTATGACAAAACCCACTGAAATGTTGTAAAGTGATTGGCCTCCAACTAATAAAATAATATTAAAAAAAAAAAAAAAAAAGAAAACTGAGGTAGAAAGAGTGTGGTTTCTTCTCAGGTCAAGGGATTCACTGACCTGTCCTTACAAGTCCAAAGCAATGTGAGCAGAGCCTCAACATAAACTCCATTTAAGATTCCCAGATTTTTGCATGATGTTTGACAAGGATTCCCAATACACATGTGCCCAAATGTTGAAGGTATTAGACATTCTGTAGATGCAGTAATTGGGCTTTCTAGGAGGCTTAGTGGTAAAGAATCTGCCTGCCAATGCAGGAGGTTCAAGTTTGATCCCTGCATCAGGAAGATCCTTTGGAGAAGGAAATGGCAACCCTCTCCAGCTTTCTTGCCTGGAAAAGCCCATGGACAGAGGTGGCTAGCAGGCTACAGTCTGTGGAGTCACAAGAGTCAGACATGACTTGGTGACTGAGCAGGCACACAGATGCAGTGATTGCCCAGAGTAGTTTTGCTGTCAACCCGCTGGTATGTTTACTTTATTTATTTTGATATGCAGGGGTGAAAGATGGGTGATGTCGAACTCTGGTTTTAATAATTACAACTTTAACTATCCAGTTATGTTCGGTTGTACAAAGGGACATGAGGAAGTTACCCAAGATTACTGAAAAGTCTTTCCATTTAATGAGACAGTCTGATAATTTCCTAGTTTTGCAAGTTTGATTCAATAAAAATCCTTCAAAGTGGCCTGGAACCATCTGATGCAGAGTCTAGATTTCTCTACAATAAATCCCTCTGCCAAATGCAGGCACTACAGACTTTCTACTGGCAGGAGTGAAGCAAATCAGTGGGTAGAACTATCCTGACGTGGGGGCATTTTCCTCTAGGAGTTCAGTTTTGATAAAAGTGTCTATGCAGGAGTCACACTCTTCTGGAGGGTTATGGTATCACCTGACAGGACCTGCCAACCACATCTGGGCAACAATGTTGGCATTATTTGAAGTGGCAGGCAAGATGCTTACATTCTGATGTGTTTGGGTGAATGAGCCAGCCAGGGAGATGTTGGATGATTGAGAAACAAGGGATTCTTGGTTAAACTGAAGTCGTCATTTGGGAACCAAAAATCTTAGCAAATAATCTCTTGGACTTTGAGCCACATGTTTCTCCTAAAAAGTATGCATTTTTTTTTCCCGGTGAAATTTTGTTGGGGGTTATATTATTGAGTAGTGAACTGAGTTGACTGTGTGGAACTGTTATTTCATGGTATACTATCCTAGAAATCTGAAGACCTGCAAGAGATTTAAAAATTCCAACCCTTGTAACTTTTTAAAAAGTTGTGATGTTATCAACATGAATCAAGTTTTAATTTCCTGTATAATGGTTGGATGAGGCTGCCCATTGAAATTCAAATTTCTTTCTTTGAATTCTCAGGCATGGTTTGGCAGTGCAAGAACTCTGTAATATTAACAAATTCCATAAAAAGTAAATGTATAGGGGAAAGAAAGATCATCTCTACAGTTTCTAGCTTTTTATGTGAATTTCATAATAAAGATCCATTCAACCAAGGAAGAGCAGATCATCTTAATGTGTATGCAATGCAGGGAAGGTGATTCTCCAAGGGAAAACTCTCACTAGTAGAAGTAGGGAAGGAGACTGGGCAGACAAATGGAAGATTACATGGTTCAGTGAAATCAGAATCTCTGAGGAAACAGGGATTTGGAGTTAGGTGGTAATGAACTAGGAAAGTAAGACTTGGGTAAGGAATAGGGAGATAAATCATAGAGACAGCCAGGGTGAAGTGAAGTTCTGGGCATCTTGAAAGCAGAGCCTGTCTGTCAGGTGGGAAAGAAATAGATGACCCAGAGAAATTGGACTTGCTTTCATATTTCCTTATGTTGCAAGTGTATTATAAATATTACTTTCGGCAAAACTGGTAAGGCCAAAATGATGCAGTTCTGGGAAACATTTTTTTTTTTTGTAAATTTTTACCACATGCTTCGTGGATTTTTTACCACAAGTGATTTCATGAATTTTTACCTCCACCTCCTACTACGTCACACTCTTATACCATAGCAGGATGCTCATTTATCACCCTTTGTCATAGCGAAGGTTATAGAGATAGGAATGGAGGACCGACCAAACAAAGCCCTCCAGCGTAGACCCACTGTTCTTGGTCTGCAGTATCCAGCTCCTTAGCTCTCACCTCCAAGGAACTTTGGAATTTCCAAGGGGCTTCCCGGTTGACTCAGTGGTAGAGAATCTACCTGCCAATGCAGGAGGGGCACGAGATATAGGTTTGATCCCTGGGTCAGGAAGAGCCCCTGGAGAAGGAAATAGGAAGTCACTCCAGTATTCTTGCTTGGGGAGTTCCATGGAAAGAAGCCTGGAAGGCTACAGTCCATGGGGTGGAAAAGAACCAAACATGACTAAGCAACTAATTACACACAGCTGGGCTGCTGCCTTTAAAATAAAAGCTCAAGGACTTCCCTGGCAGTCCAGTGGTTGAGAATCTGCCTTGAAATGCAGGGTAAAAGAGTTTGATCCCTGGTTGGGGAATTAAGGTCCCATGGGCCGCAGAACAACTATGTACGTGCTGCAATGAGAGAGAAGCCCGTGGGCCACAACAAAAGATCCTACATGAGGCAACCAAGACCTGACCCAGTCAAAAATAAATAAAGAAAATATTAAAATAAAAAAAAGAATAGAAGCCCAGATCAGATGTGACAGGTTGAGAGCCCTGGGGAGAAGCGTGTCCAGTCTTTGGCTCACCTGCATTCCATGATAATTATATAACGACAGAAACACATAATTAAAGATATTCCAAAATGCACCGATGCATACATATTTACTTCTTTGACTTTAAGAAAATGTCCTAATATTTCAAAATTGAAAAGATTTGTAAAATTGTAGAAAATAGCATTTTTTTTTCTCCTTCTGAGGGTGTTAACAGCATGCTAAATTGATTTAGCACGGGTCTCATTTTTGGAAGACTTAGTGCTGGTCTTATTTTTTAGAGCATTTAAGGTGCCCAAGTAGAGAATGGTACCTGCAGAGACCACAAACTTGGAAACCTGCTTTTGGGTTCATGAACTCAGGCCAAGGATTCATTTTTCTCGTACTAAGTTTTAAAGGTAGGAGCTGAATCATGACTAATGGTCATATTTACCTCCTCTAAACAAAATGCTGAAGAACAAGAATGGGATTGAGCAAGGGGACCTCTTCAAGTCAGAGCCTGCTGGTAGCCCCAGCTGGACCTGACAACAGCCTTACACACTGGTGTCCTTCAAAAGATTAAAGAATGAAGCTGTTGGAACTTTCCTCTCTTGAACAGTCTCATTTTTCCAAAAGATAAATCTGAAACAGCAGCTCACACCCAGTCCTTGGCGTGAGGAAACTGGGACGGAGTGACAAGCGCTGACCTTGGAGTCAGCTAACCGCTTTACACTGGGTGATGGAGGGCAACGTGCTCAAGGTAGCTGGATCTCAATTCTCTCCTCGGAAAAGTGGGGATACTCACACCCGCTTCATAAACTAAAATATAAGTAAGGAATCTGGGAGACTAGAAACGTTCTTAAAGTGCTGGTTTTCTTTGGCCGTAACCAGACTAGTTTGAGAGGAGAAGCTCAGGGTGATAGAGTGAGGTCTGTGCATTCAGAGGTAGGAAAAGGATATAGCAAGATGAGGGAGCTCTGGGTTGATGATTTTGATTTTGTTAATAAAAGTCAAAATTAAGAGCAAAAGAGAAGTGGAAATGGGTGTGAGAAATAAAGTGTAAGTAAAGAGGGAATGGTGGAAATTAGGTGCTCTGAAGATGGATGTATAGAATTTAAAAGGGATTCAGTAGACTTCCCAGTGATAGTCAGTGTCCTTTGGAGGCTTGTGGTCCTGAAATGAAGGTGATGCCTGCTAGGCAACTGTATGGTTCTATAGCACTGTGCAAGTGCGCATGTGTGGACACAGAACTAGTAGATGGTTGGGATTATCTGAGGCCAGACTTTTTGCAAGGCAAGTATGGAAAAAACAGAGAGGCAAGGCAATGCAAAGTACTTTCAAGGGAGTAATCAGAGTGGTAATTATGGAATTTAAGCTAAATAAGGAAAGAAGAAAAGATAGTAGGAGACTTTCCTGAAAATACAAGGGAGCAGTATGAATATTTCCACTTCTGGTATGAATTATGTTGCCTTTCCCCTTAGAAAGCCAATTTTGTTTTAAAATAATCATCTTTTTATCTCCCTCACATTAGCAAACTAAATCCAGAAGTTTATTAACAGACTAATACAACATGAGCAAGAAGAGTGTATTCTAAAATATGAGTACTTAAATATTACATCAACAAGTGAAAGAAAAAGAACCAAATGACCATATCACAAGATACGGTATCAGTTATCTATTGCTGTGTAACAAACTACCGCAAACTTTGTGTCATGAAACCATTTTGTTACACTCCTGGATTCTGAGGGTCAATAATCAGGGCAGAGCGTAACAGAGACCCTTTGTCTCTGCTACACAATGTCTAGAGGCTGACAGAGGAGACATGAAGCCGGGGGATGACTTCATGACTGAGGGGTGGAGTCATCTGAAGGTATCCTTACTCCTTTGTTTAGCACCTGCTGCTGGCTCTTGGCTGGGACCTAAGCTGGACTGTTAGGTGGAAAATCGATGCATGACTCTTCAGGTACTTTCTCCATGGGTAAATCCAAACTTTCTCATAGCCTGGCTGAAAGATTTCAAAAATGAACACCCCAAGAGAAGAAAGTAAAAGTATGGAAATTTTATGATCCAGTTTCAAAAGTAATATAGTATCGCTTCTGGCATACTCGATTTGTCCAGGCAATCAAAAGCTCTTTCCAGGTTCAAGGAGAGATGATACAAACTCAATGGAAAAGGTGTCAAGTGCATGGGATTGGACATAATGTTGTGACTTCTTAAAAAACATAACCTGTTATAGAAATTGAAAAATTGATCAGATTCAGCATCTCTTGCCATTTTAAAACTCTTAGATGGAAGAAAATAGAAGGAAGAATATATATCAAAATAATTGAAAGAAGGATCACAAAAACATATCTCCACATCCATGTTCATAAAAGCATCATTCACAATAACAGGTAGAAGGGACCCACGTGTCTGCTAACAGATGAGTGAATAAACAAAACGCGGTATATACATACAATGGAATACTGTTCAACATTTAAAAGGAAAAAAAATTCTGACACCTGCTACAATGTGGATGAACGTTGAATTCATTATGCTCTGTGAACTAAGCCAGTCACAAAAAGATAAATACTGTATGATTCTACTTATGTAAGTTAACTAGAGAAGTCAACCTCATAGAAACAGAAAGTCCAATGACGGTTGGCAGGCACTGAGGGAAAGGGGAAAATGAGGAGTAGTTATTTAATTTGTGCAGAGTTTCTGTTTTATAAGATGAGAAAGTTCTGGAGATTGGTCACACAATAACGTGAGTATACTTAACACCACTGAACTGTACGATTAAAAGTGGTAAATAGTAAATTTTATGTATGTGTATTTTCTCACAATTTTAAAAGAAAAGAAGTTGGAAGAGACTTTCTAGCTATGCTAAAGAACCCTGTAGGAGGGCTTGTCTGGTGGCTTAGTGGTAAAGAATCTTTCTGCCAATGCAGGAGGCATGGGTTTGATCCCTGATCCGGAAAGATCCCACATGCTGTGGGGCAACTAAGCCTGTGCACAACTGTTGAGCCTGTGCTCTAGAGCCGGGGAACCACAACTACTGAAGCCCATACACCCCAGAGCCTGTGCTCCACACGAGAGAAGCTGCCACAATGAGAAGTCTGCACGCTGCAGCTAGAGTAACCCCTCTAGCTGCAACTGGAGAAAAGCCTGCGTAGCAGTGAAGACCAGTACAGCCAAAAATAAATAAATAAATAAAATTAGTTAAAAAAAAATACTGTAGGAGATACTGCATATTGGTATGCTCTAGAATGAACACACACGTGGAAGATCAACAGCTGTTTCCCAGGCTCTCTTGTGGTGAGTGCTCAAGATGTGATTTGGTTTCCATTAAACAGAAGCACTCACGTGAGGCTTTGACCTGGAACTGAGCCCTCTGTGGAGAAAGGCAGCGTGCAGAGTGTCTGCTTTGTTGGGGTCCCCTGTGGCAGAGGTGCTGAGGTTCTGGGGCCCGTGGATATAGTAGCAGCTTCTCATGAATTTGGCAGATGACTTCTTGATTCAGCAGGATTCAACATCACCGGTGGCAGCATTCTCAGTTTTGGTCAAGGCAGAGTGGTTATGGGGTCCAGGAGTTGCCTGGATCCCTCTCCACCCACTTTAATGAAAAGCCTGGAGGCAAAATCATCATGGTCTGCATACAAAATGATTATAAACAGAATCAAAGTCACTGAGTTTTAAAAGGAAAAGTACTGGAACAAATGAAAGAGTTAAACAAGGGACCAAGATTGAAGACAACTATATTAAAAAAAAACAAAAAAACTTTTTCTTTTACTCAGCAATAGTCAAGTAGAAATGTAATTTTAAAGTTCAATTCCAAATGACAATAAAAGTTAACAAGAACCAGGAACAGCCATACAAGAACTGAGCCAGAACTATTCGGCACTCGGGTTCCATTTCAGTTCTTTTCTTCTCTGTTTCACCTTCAGAATACGTTCCACATTCTTCTAACTAAAATTAATGAACAACTGAAAGGAATATTATAACAGAATACTTCATGAGGATTGTCTCCCCTGAAATCTCAGTCATAAGAAAACCTATTTTTGCCTGATCAGCTGAGCAAATCAAAATTCAGTTCTTCATTAGTTGTCACTGTTGTTTTCCATCCCTAGCTTTTACTGTTTTAACTTCTACATTAGAGTTAAGAAAACAAAAACTATACACACTGTAAATCAAGGCAAACTTTTTTGTTTTTACACAAAGGAGGTTAAGAGGAAAACAATTCTGAATTAGCAGTTCTTCTGCCTCAGGGAGAGAAAGTTTTAATATAAACCTTGTGAAACTGTTTTCCTGGCGTTGTCCTCATAAATCATGCATGTATAAGTAGTTTTCAAAGATTTAGGGAAATCAACTGTTGCACAAGGGTTGACGGGATATGTTATTTTGTTTTTGTATTTTTTTCTCTTTCTTTTTTCAGAGTTGCTAGTAGTCTATTGGCCAAAAAATGAAGAGATTTTTCTCTTTATTTTTTTCTCTGTCAGAAGCTGTCAAGGAAGAATAGATGTGAGGAAGTTTGGATGCTTTAGCTGTATTTTTTGTAAGTAAACTCTGCTTAAGGAACATGATCAAAGTTAAGGTAAACTGCAAGCTCTTAGAGCTTCAGAGCTGTATCAGTTTCTGTACATATTACAAGAAAGTAGTCAGTTTGGAAAATTATCGATGTATTCCTGAAATCAATTAATTCCAACAGCTTAAATGGATGCATCAGGATTTAAAATATCAGTTGAAGTCCTATAAAATAATTTCCTACACAAATGTATCAGTTTGGTCTACTGGGAAGCAGAAACTGAGCTGAAGTTAAGAGTACAGGAGGCTTGTTGAGAAGTAACATCTGTGAAAGGAAAAAGGAGGAAGCTGGTCTGGGTAGAGAAGCCCTCAGCCCACAATGCAGATCTGCCAACAGCTCAGTCATTGCAAGGGGGAGCTCCAGATCAAAGACTGCCCATTAGGGGAGTTCTGCATTGGGTGGAGACTGCCAATCTTTTGTTCCACTATCTTGCTGAGCCATTAATTGAGGCTACCTCAGGTAGAGTATGATCTTGGCTCAAAAGCTGAAGGAGACTTGAAGGAGTTAACAGCTAAATACTGTCAGTTAACTTCACAGTCCTTAGAGGGAGTCCTTTTTTTCCTTCTTTTTCGGGGCGAGGGGGCAGTGGGCACGCTATGCAGCATATGGGATCCTAGCTCCCCAACCAGAGGTTGAACCCATACACCCTGGAGTGGAAGGGCAGTCTTAACCACTGGACTGGGCTGCCAGGGAAGTCTGAAGAAGTTCCTTCTTGAAGGGGCATCTGAGACACACAGCATCTCCATGTCTCTCCTGCAAGTTAGCATTAGTGTTGCCTACAAAACAAATTATGTACTGAGTCCTTACAATTTTTTTTTATTTAAAAAAAATTATATGGATGTAAAACCTATAAACAATATCAGTTTTTAAGAAACACCAACTGACCAATTGATTTGTTCTAACATTTTCTTTACATACATTCTTGGAAAAAAACAAGTGCTTTGTAGATCATATGTGTTTATCTAATAAAATCTTGGGTCACTCTACTAGTCTGGCAGATCATCTAAGCTCTCAGTAGGGTAACAACCCTGATATATGAAGAATTGACAGTGGCTTACTTGTGTAATAAATTTATATGTTGTAATTAAGCTACACACTTTATAGAATGAGCATGCAATAAGACAATAGTATTTAAAAAAATCACTTGTCTTATTTAGTTCAGAAGGCATTACCACCTCAAAGTATAAGGTATGACTTCAGAGAAACTCAAAACATTGTTTCATAGTCCTTATGGATACTAACATGATAGGAATATTAACTATTAGGTAACTACAATTTTCTCCTTTGTCTTATTATTACTACACAACTCCTAATTAGCACCCCCAAAGGCATTGAGAACATTAAATAATCAGCCCTCTAGTTTGTCAATATTTATCAAAATTGCAAATATATGTTCCTGTTTACCCAGAAATCCTTCTGCAGGGAATTTATACTCAGATATATTTGAATACAAGCAAAATAATTTTACTTATTCCACCACTGTTTGTAATCAAAGGTTAGGGAAAAGAGGCAAATGTCCCCCCCCCCAAAAAAGAAAGCCAAATATCCCTCAGAAGATTAATAAGATAAATTATTATATATCCATTTAATATAATTATATGTATGCTATAAAAACATGAAAGTGTTCTTTATGTGTGGATTTGGAGAAATTTTTCAGATAAATCATTAAATGCAGAAAAAAAGGTGCAAAACAGTATTTTCTATAATTTATTAATAAAATGGGAATGTAAAAGTATGTATTTTTTGACATACTAAAGGAGTTTAGCACTGTTTCAAGCTACAAAATAAATTTTTAAAAATCAATTGTATTTCTATATACCACCAATAAACAATCTGACAATAATAACAAAAATTTACAATAGAGTCAAAGAGAATAAAATATTTAGGAATACATTTAAGAAAAGAAGTACAAAACTGTGAAAACTATAAAACATTATTAAAAGAATTTTTAAATTATATAAATGAAAAGACAGCTCATGTTCATGAAGCATCAGAGTCAATATTGTTAAGATGGCAATACTTATCAAACTATTCTATAGATTCAATGCAAACCCTATCAAAATCCAAGTATCCTTTTTGCAGAAATTGAAAAGTTGATCATAAAATTCATATAGAATCACAAGGGACTCAGAATAGCCAAAACCATCTTTCAGAAGAAGAACAAAGTTGAAGAGCTCATACTTCCTTATTTTAAAACTTACTACAAAGTACAGTAATCAAGACAATATAGCACTGACATAAACTTAAATAGTTTGATGGAATAGAATTCAGAGTCCCTAAATAAACCCTGACATTTATGTCAATTAATTTTCAGTAATGACTTTAAGAAGGCTTCCCTGGTGGCTTAGTGGTAAAGAACCCAGCTGCCAGTGCAGGAAACGCGAGTTGGATCCCTGGGTCAGGAAGATCTTCTGGAGAAAGAAATGGCAACCCACTCCAGTATTCTTGAGCTTTCCTGGTGGCTCAGTGGTAAAGAATCTACCTACCAGTGCAGGAGATGCAGGTTCGCTATGTGGATTGGGAAGATCCCTTGGAGAAGGAAATGGCAACCCGTTCCAGTATTCTTGTCTGGGAAATTTCTTGGATGGAGGAGCCTGGTGGGCTACAGTTCATGGGGCTGCAAATGAGTTAGACACAACTGAGCGACTAAACAGCAACAATGACATCAAGACAGTCTGATGGGGAGAAAATAGTCTTTTCAATAAATCATGCTGGGACAACTGGATATTCTTCTGCAAAGAATAAAATTGGACTCCTTCTTCACACCATACACAAAAATTAACTCAAAATGATCATAAACCTAAATCTAAGAAATGAAGCTATAACTCAGGAGAAAATATAGGGGAAAATCTTCATGACCTTGGATTAGGCAAAGCCTTTTTTACATATTACATCAAAATCACAAGCAGCAATAACAAAAATAGATAAATTAGACTTAATTGAATTATAATTTTTTGGTCCTTAAAGGACACATCAGTAAAGTAAAAAGACAAATGATAGAATGGGAGAAAATATTTGCAAATCATGGATCTGATAAGGGACTTGTATCCAGAATATATAGAGAATACTTACGGCTCAATAATAAAAAGACAATACAATTAAAGAATGAACAGAGGATGTGAACAGAGATCTCTGCGAAGAAGATATATGAAAGGCCAAAAAGCAGATAAAAAGATACTCAACATCATTAGCCATCAGCAAAATGCAAATCAAAAGAACAGTGACATACCACTCCACATCTACTGGGACTTCCCAGGTGGCGCTAGTGGTAAAGAAACCATCTGCCAATGCAGGAGGCAGAAAAACCACACGTTTGATCCCTG